>NC_142067.1:87418719-88668719 GCF_059756535.1 Pantherophis guttatus
ATTGTTGAGTAAAGACAAAGCAAACAGCAAAAGCTAAATAAATTTTAATTTCTAAGCAACTATGCATATAGCTTTAAAATTAATGTGTATTCTATTATAGCTTTATTTCTCTCTCATCAACCATGTAGATGTGTCTGTAGGGACAAGGTACATAATCAGTGGCACTCTTTGTTTAATTAGCAATAACAAAACAAGATAAACTGTTCTGTGTAAAGTGCATTATTCTTTAGCTGTTGGCTAAATAGCATTAGTGTTGTGACATTGGATAATGGGACATTCTGTACAGACAAATGTTCTCCAAATCCAAAAGATAAAGGGAAGGGTTTGTGTTTTGAATAATATGGAAAGATCTGATTTAATATATAGCTAAAGTATAAGGCAGACATTCTTTTTGTCTTGATGGGAAGAATGCAAAGTATATTTATATTAACAGAAGATTAAAACAGAATGTCCCAAAATCTCTTCATTTTAGAATTAATAATAGCTGGTAAATTTGCTCAAATATGCTGTCTATTTGTAATGCGCAGCTCAACACTGAAAGATGGCAGAATGCAAAGTTTATCCATTTATTTTTTTTATCCTGCTTTATTTTATAGCTTTTTTCTTTTTTCATTGTGAGAACAATAAAAGAGGAAAACTACATTATTTTGCTGATTAAAAACTCTATCAGAATAAGGCAAATAACCTGTGTTTTTCACTAGCTTGATTTACATTGGTGAAATGTGAAAATCTAAAGAAAAGCAGATGTTACCACAAGAAAAAAAGGAACAAATGCCAGAATAATCATTTACTGAATTAGTTTGTTTTTGACTTGATTAGCATGCATGTTTAAATGTATTTTAATGTGTTTTTATTTTTGTAGTTTTATCTTTAATGTTATATGCATATCATGGACATTTAGGCAATTTGCTGAATATAGTGTGAACTGCTGAGAGTCTTCTGATCAGACTGGTTAGAAAAACTAGTAAATAAAGATATAAAATAACATTTTATAATAATTATATTTACATTGATTGATAGCTATTTTAAAGAATCAGTTACTGTGAAAAAATTGGAAATCACCACAAACAGATTTGAGTATCAACATAGAGATGCCTACTGTAGCATTCTCCTAATGAACAAATTGTGAATATCTAGTTCCACTAAAAGTCTGTATAGAATCTTTTACTTTGTACCTATTGTGCTAATCCATGATTTTATCCGTTATAGGAATAATTCAATTAATGTGCTTTAATTTATTTTTCAAGGACAGACCAAAATTTGAGTGACTGCATAGAGTTACTGTTTGCTTCCTGGCAAATACGAGAAATGTAAACTGACTTAGATTGCATTGAGACAACTGTATTGGTTACCTGTCGGATCCTGCCAGAATCTTATCCCATTAATCTTTTATGGGTATAGATCCATATATTGTAAGACATTTCACTTCCTATATTTTTATTATCTTTTGTTGCTACAACGACAAGTAAAAGCTGAGTTGCCATTAGTCTCTAGGTGGATTAAAATGAAGTAACCATGGAATGGTAAGCAATAAATAACTGGATCTAAAGATGCTTTATTATTAGTTCATTATTTGAGAGTTGTTTGGAAAAGAAAATTAGCAACTATGGGAAAGCATCAGAAAATGAGAGGAATTAAAAGGTTGAAGGCAAAAGAGGTCTCCTATAGTTTTGAGGCAAATTTCTATTACACCAATCTGGCCCCTTGTCTTAAGAAGAGAAGTGAAGTGTGTAAATCCTACCTTCTCTTAATCAGTGAATATAGCTGAGGATATATAAGCATGGAATAAAAATTCAATCTTTGTTATTGGGAAAAGAATTTGATCTAAAACCCCAAAATCTTACGTTCTAAGTATAGACTGACCAGATTCCAAGGTATTCATCTTCCCTTCTTTCAATCCATCATTTTCAAATGCAACTACACAAGTATTCAACAAAGTTAGTTGAACTCTATTTGTTTCATATAAAGCAATTTATGTATTTAATAGTCTTTCATTTGGTTGAAAAACACATAGCATGGACTGAACTTTGTGATCACCCACAAATGAAGGCGAATATACCAGAGATGGTATTCAGCAGGTTCTGACCAGTTCTGGAGAACTGTTCTGATCTGTGCTGTACTCGTCTTCTAGTTTTCTATCTATTGCTTCATATGCTAAGTGGGAAGGGAGGGATGTAAATAGGGACAATGCATCAAAGGAGACCATGATATCATCAGGAGCCACATACAACTAAGCCTTGTAGTTTTGTCAGATATTGTGTAGATGATGTGACCATGCTGTTCGAGAGGAAGTTTAAGCATTGTGACAGTCATTTAGCAATCTTATACATAGAGGTATCTCATAGTGCAGTGATAGGTCTGAGGAGGACTCCTATTTTGTGTAACTTGGGGACTTTGTGGAATTTCACTGGGATGGCATCTGTTCCTCTTATTTTTCATCATTCCTTCTCTGTTATACAGTTGTTTTATTTGAGTTGGCAGAGATAAGTATTCACTTGGGTGGCCATTGTTCTCATCTCTGATGTCTTTGCTGGTCTATATGCTGAGGAATCGAGCAGGACAAATGCCTTCATTTCATAATCTGTGTGGTTCATCACCATCATTGAGCAGCCTTTGTATGCTGGTAAAATAATAATGTGCTGATCTTGTTTCAGGTCTTTCAAGTTGCATTGCTCCGTAGGGCTGACTGTATTATTTGGTTTGTGTATGACCAGCATTGCCAATACTTTTTGTCTGATAGCATGTTTTTCTGGCTCTCTCTATCCCTGCTCTGTTGAATATGGATTCCAATGCTGCTATGAATTTTCTTGATGTGGCGTCTCAAGTGTTGACTCCCTCATTATGTTCAAGTATGCATAATTCCTGCTGTCTTAATTGTTTGCTGGATAAATTTTGGACCATATGTTTAGCTTTTGCCATATGTCTGCCCATCTCTGAGTTGACCGGTGATTGGTATTGTAGGCTGCATGGAATGACCCCTTCTCAAGTGCATTGGTGTAGGAAGCATAGCTGTTTGTAAGTGGATCCCTCACATACTGTGAAGGTTTCCCAAAGCCAAACTGTTTGAAGTGCTAACCGCAGATCTCTCTCATGAATGAATGTGAATATATGTGTCCCAGAATAATGTTGCAGAATCCAATCTGGATCGGTCACTGGGACCAGAGGTTTTGTCTTCTGAACGTCAGACTTCTGCTGGAAGCAATCTTCAGGAAACTTCTCTCTAGCAGAGTGTGTGCTTTGGGCTGTTCTGTGTGTGGTATTTATATTTTATTTATTATTTATTTATTATTCAAATTTCTATACCGCCCTTCTCCTTTCGGACTCAGGGCAGTGAACAGCCAAAATAAAAACATCTATACATAACATTACAATTAAAAATAGAGTTAAAATAATTTATAAATTTGGCCCATAATTTAAAACTTGTCAATTTAAAATCAATATCAAAATTTTAAAACTAACCCTAAAATCAAGACAGACCGGCTAACTGAAAAAAGTAAGTTTTTAGGGCCCGACGAAAAGTCCGGAGGTCGGAGATCACTCGTATCTCTGGGGGTAGATTGTTCCATAGGGTAGGTGCCACTACAGAGAAGGCTCTCCTCCTGGGGGTCGCCAGCCGGCATTGTCTGGCCGACGGCACCCTGAGGAGGCCCTCTCTGTGGGAGCGAACCGGCCGGTGGGAGGCTATTGGTGGCAGAAGGCGGTCCCGTAAGTACCCCGGCCCTAAGCCATGGAGCGCTTTAAAGGTGATCATCAACACCTTGAAGCGCACCAGGAAGTCCACTGGAAGCCAATGCAGCTTGCGCAGGAGAGGAGTCACATGGGAGCGCCCCGTCGCTCCCATAATCCCCCGCGCGGCGGCATTCTGCACCAGTTGGAGCTTCCAGGTGTACCCCAAGGGGAGCCCCATGTAGAGAGCGTTACAATAGTCCAGACGAGAGGTGACGAGTGCTTGAGTGACCGTGCGTAGGGAGTCCCAGTCCAGAAAGGGGCGCAACTGGCGTATCAGGCGAACCTGAGAAAAAGCCCCCCTGGCCATGGCCGTCATATGCCCTTCTAAAGACAGCCGTGCATCCAGGAGGACACCCAAGTTGCGGGCCCTCTCCGTGGGGGGCCAATGATTCGCCCCCAGTAACCAGCGATGGCGTCAGCTGGCTATACCGGAACGCTGGCAGCCACAGCCACTCGGTCTTGGAAGGGTTGAGTCGAAGCCTGTTTCTCCCCATCCAGACCCGCACGGCCTCCAGGCACTGGGACATCACTTCCAAGGCATCATTGGGATCGTCTGGGGTGGAAATGTACAGCTGAGTATCACCAGCGTACTGATGGAACTCCACCCCAAAACCACGGATGATCTCACCCAGCGGCTTCACATAAATGTTGAACAGGAGGGGTGAGAGGACCGACCCTTGTGGCACCCCACAAACAAGGCGCCTTGGGGTCGACCGCTGCCCCCCTGTCAACACGGATTGCGACTGGTCGGAGAGATAGGAGGAGAACCACCGCAAAACGGTGCCCCCCACTCCCAGTCCCTCCAGCTGGCGCAACATGATACCATGGTCGATGATATCAAAAGCCGCTGAGAGGTCTAATAGGACCAGGATAGAGGAATAACCCCTATCCCGGGCCCTCCAGAGATCATCCACCAACGCGACCAATGCCGTTTCCGTGCTGTACCCAGGTCTGAAGCCGGACTGGAGCGGATCCAAATAGACAGCTTCATCCAGGTACTGGGGAAGCTGTCGCGCCACCACATTCTGGATATGGTGCCTATTGTATATGGCTTTTTAGATGTTAGATGTTTGTGTTCACTTTTAGAACAGCATTTGTTTATATTTGAAACCCATTCTGCAACCACCATGGAATTTATCAGGAGGGAAGCAGGAATGGCAGACAACACCAGGGCTCATTTGTAACTCTTGAATGTTTAGCAACTTCTTCTTTAATTTTCCCCCCTTTACCATTATCAATCTTATGGCTAAGCAAACAGACAGAATAATGCTAGTACTTGTTTGGCAGGAAGCACATACAATAATTTATGAATGATACAGATAATGTTAAAGTTCTGCAAATTTCTGTTCAACAGTGGCCTGATCTTTCAGAGTTTCTCTTCCGCAAATAACAAAAAGGGCAAAAAGGGATTGATTAAAGAATTCAAGGTCATTTGTGATGAGAGAGGGGAAAAAAGATATAATATTAGGTTGCAGTCTCTTGCTTGCTTTCATGCTTTCTCACTCTCACTCCCACCTTTATTTTTATTTTTTTACCTTGATAGACTATTAGAACAGGTCAGTGAGCCCCTGCTTATTAATGTTGCCAAGCTTAAATGTCAGTGATTAAGTGTTACCATGGAGATCTCTTTGAATTCCACAAATGGCCCATTATTTACTCCTACGGGTTGCAAGATAATTGATAATGACAATATGTTTGTGGTGCCTTATAATATCTGAAAAAGGCAGTGCAAATGGACTATGAAATACAGTAGCAAAGGATGGGCCCAGATCTCCCAAAGCAACGCAACCTAGGGTTTGATTTGTAGCCCTGGAGAGGTGGCCAGGTTTTTTTTTTTCTAGCCATGGGCTTTCAGGTCCATAATTTAAGGATGAAGGATGGCTGCAGAATAGGAAAAGCAAAGTGATGTGGGCATTTGAAAGGTGAATACTAAGAGGCTGAAACTGCTTAAATAACTCATCATGTTATTTTCTTAGCTGAAGATTGGCAGTATTAATTAAAATGCTACTGTTCTTTGAATATTCATTTTAGTTTTTTCAAGCACTAGTGTTTGAGTAGATATTCCTCTGTTTATGTAATTTACAAATGACTCTTCACGGTCAATTTCTTATTACTTAATGTATTATCACATGTTGTTTTTTTAATATATTATCTTATTACTTAATACATAGATTAAGAAACTATATGTGAAAACATCTTATCTTCTTTCTTAATGCAGTATCATATATAATAATGCAAATCATTGAGTCCAGTTATTGCACTAAATTATTAATTTTATTAATAATGAACTGGGAACATACACCATTTATTGTCATATTGATTGGAATAGCATACAAATCCTACTAATAAATACAAATAAATGTTGGATTTGACTTTGTTCAGTGCATGAACCCAACTATTGTACCTTATGGCTTCTTATTGTCAGCTCATCTATAGTCTGTTTAACTAAATGCGGCTTAAGCAAACCAAGACATGATATAGGGAGAAGTAGCTTTTTGTGGCACTGAGCCACACCTTATTTTAATTTTTTTAAATCTTTATGGCCATGTCTATAGACATTAGAGAATTCTGGTTCCTTATATGATGCTCTTTTAAAGTACAAGATATTTTTAATTGTTTGTTTTCATGTTTTTAAGATATATTTTTCATTCTAGTGTGAGCTGCCTTGCATAAGGCAAGATATCAATTGCATCTATTGTATTAATTAAATGTTATTTGAATGTTTTCTTCTGGGATGTGCATTATTCTTTTTTCCATTATTTTAGTTTTTATTATTTGAAATGCTATATGTCATCCAGGATGTTCTAGAATGGATGATGCTCTAACAAATAAATATTTTTAATATGTGCAAAAGCTCCTTACAAATGTTAAAGTTATAATCTAGTTGATATACTTCACAGACAGTGGTGGGATTCAAGTAATTTAACAACTGGTTCTCTGCCCTAATGATTTCTTCCAACAACCAGTTTTCCAAATTGCTCAGAAAGTTAACAACTGGGAGTTTCCGGTTGACGTCGCGACGGCTCAGAGGGGGAATTAGCAGGGCTCCTTGGAGCCCCGCGAAAAACCCCGTCTGTCAAGCCGCTGCCGGCAGATCGATGGACCTACCCTGTCCTGTAGGGACAGGAAGATAGAGAGGGACCCGTCGGATGGCCGAGAGGAATGGGCAGGTTCCTCAGGGCTGGAGGATTGCCCTCTGCGCCGGTGGCAGTGGATGTGGCAGCCATGGCGGCTGCCTCGAGATCGTGACAATCGGAACAAAGAATGTGCAGGAGGAGAAGCAGAGAGCGGAGCAGGGAGTTTGAAAGCCGGGTGAGTGGAATGCTGCCCGTAAAAGATGGATTATAAATAAGTATGCCCCAGCCTTAACAGCGGCTGAGAAATATTGGGGCAAAAAGGCTCAAATGAATGGTGGAGAAAAGACCTGTTGATAGATAGTGTTAATTACAGACTTTTTGGAAATGACTTTATTACAGACTTGGTCTTCTTTTTTCTTTTTTCTTTTTTTGTGGCTAAACGAGACTGGATTATGTTTGAGAGAGACGAAGGAGAAGAGGAAATAAATATGCTTTTAAAAGTAAAGACAAAAGACAAACGGAGATGGAAAAAATGGCTACCAGCTGAGAAGTGAAAGTGTAAATTCCAGACTGCTTGTTACTTGAAAGAGAAACTTTGTTGCTTGTCACTTAAAGTGGATTACTTTGAGAAAAAATTCAAGAGTCTTTATTTTGGACATATAATCTGTGTACTGGAGGATTTATTGAAGATCAGAAAGAAGAAACTAAATGGAATAATGAAAACTGATTTAATAAGCGTGGCAACAAGAGAAAAAGGCCATGGCAACAAAAGAAGGACATGATGATACTATATATGGAATAGCCAATTCAGAATTAACTCTATAGAACTTATAACTTTGAGGACATTAAAATGGAAAACAAATACACTCAGACAGATTGGAGAAAGAAAAAAAATGGAATATATCATGTAGCACGATAACAAAATACCATAGTTTGAATTAAATGGATGTAATGGTGTCTGGGAGTTTGATGTCTGAACAATCTTAGGAGATACTTTCCTTCTTCTCTTTGCTTTTTCTCTATTCTTTTTTTTCTTTTCCTTTTTTCCTTTTGTCTCTTTTCCCCTCTAATTTTTCTAATTCTCTTTTCAATTTCTTTTGTTATATTTTTATTCTGTTTTTCTTCTTTATTTTTGTTTCTCCTTTCCTTTTTTTATTTTAACTATTATTAATATTGTTATATTCTCTCTCTTTTTTCACTATTATTTTTATTAAAGTTGATTTTATGAATATACAAACAATTTGACTAGAAAAAAAGAGTATAAATGATTGAAAAACATGATTTTTAAATACCTTTTTAAATTTGGAATTTTTAAGCTCTATTTACAGATCTAATAATTTAGAGGTGCTGGATATTAAAAAGAACTATTTATAGATTTAATAATTATAGAAAATTGACTTCAAAGTGATTTAAAATGTTGATACTTATTGGAAATAAGCATGGCACGGGAGAAAGCTTAGGAGAGAATAGGAGCTAAGATATTTGTTGATATACTTTTTATTTTAAATCAATTAAAGATACAGAGGAGAATGGATTTAAAAATAAATATGAGTAATATCTTGTGAATTAATTTGAAGCTAAATAATTCAGAGATGTAGAAATGGAGGAGAGCATAAAGCTGGACAATAATTAAAACAAAATGCTATAAATCAGCTAAACAAATGAAGTTAGGAGTGGAGGGAAGCATGATTCTAGAGAACAGTGAAAGTAAAGCTGTGATCTAGTCTTACAAATAAGGTAGGAGTGGAGGAAAGCATCATACTGGAGAACAGTTAAAGCAAAACTGGGAACCAGTTAAAAATAAAAATAAGAGTTAGGAGTGGAGAAAAGCACATGCTGGAAAACAGCTAAAGTAAAGCTGTGAACCAGCCAAGAAAGTTAGGAGTGGAGGAAAGCATATGCTGGGTAACAGTTAAAGCAAAACTGTGAACTAGCCAAAAAATAAAAAGTTAGGAGTGGATGTCAGCCTCCTCTGGAACCACCTGTGCTCTGCCGAACAAACACCACACGCACACACTCAAAGGTGAAGCTATCCGGTTTAATCGTAGCTTATACGGTGGTCATACAGTAAGCACTGAAGTTTTCTGATGAAAAACAAAGTCAGAGATGCCCGATTCCTCCGCTTATCTGGCTTTATAGAACGCCCCCAAGCGCCCCGCCCTTGCTCAATTATGCATTTAAAGTGACCACACTATTTATTCCTTCAGTTACTTCCGGATCTCGCTGTCCCTTGTATTGAAGGGCATTTGTTTCCTTTGACATCGTTTTATTGACCCTGTTCCCAGATTCCCTATACCGTCCACCACCTGATATCACCATGCCCTGCTAAACGCTACAACACCCCCCTTCACCGTATCTCTGTTCTTCTGGCTTGTCACAGTCCCCGGGATCATGTGTCGAGGGAATGGCTGACACTCGACATGCGCCCCCCCCCTACCAGGTCTCTTCCTGTAGGGGCATAAAAACATTCGGTTACTCTCATTAAATGGGAAAGTGTCCACCTGGTTTATTTGGATATGTTTCATGGAATTGTTTTAGTAATCGTGGAGCATCTATATCCTTCGTTTTCACCCATGTTGCTTCTGATATAGGGTATCCCTTCCAATGTACTAAACACCTAAGCTTCCCATGATATATCTTAGAATCGAGGATCTTTTTAATTTCGTATGAGCTTCCTGTCACAGGCCCTGGACATGTTCCTGTCTCTCTTATTTTGGCTGCTGGTTTTAGGAGACTACTGTGGAATACTGGGTGTATTCTTTTCAGTAAGGGGGGTAGTTGTAAGGATACCGTTACGGGATTTATTATTTTGGTGATGGGAAAGGGACCTATATACTTTGGACCTAATTTTTTACTGGGCATACGCAGATTGATATATTTTGTGGACAAATACACTTTTTCTCCTATTTTGAAGGGTAGGTTATCTTATCTCCGTTTGTTTACTTGGGTTTTGTACGCTTCAGAAGCTTTTTCTAATGCATTTTTGATGTGTGGCCAACTCTGTTTAACCTTTTCTGTCCATTCTTTTGGACTATGGGAACTAGTCATTTGTACATCTAGATCGGGGATGGCTGGGAACTCTTTTCCAGAAACTACTAGGAAGGGTGTATAACCTGTACTGCTGTGCACGGTGTTATTATATGCTGATTCTGCGAAAGGTAAGAGTTCGTACCAGTCTGTTTGTTGGTATGACACATAAGAACGTAGATACCTTTCTACCATGGCATTGGCTCTTTCAACGGTTCCGTTGGTATTTGGGTGGAACGCAGAGCTCAGTCCCTGTTCTGTTCCTAATTGTCCTAGGAAACGTCTCCAGAACCGGGCGGTAAATTGGGGACCTCTGTCTGAGATTATACGTTTGGGTGTGCCATGAAGTCGATATACGTGTTGGACAAATAGTTTTGCTAGACGCCCTGCAGACGGTAGTCCTTTACAGGGGACAAAATGCGCCTGTTTGGAAAACAGGTCAATAATAGTCCATATTACATTGTGTCCTTTGCTGGGAGGCAATTCAACTATGAAATCCATGGCTATATCTTCCCAAGGCCTCTGTGGCTCAGCCACGGACTGTAATAAACCAGACGGTTTCCCTGACAAGGGTTTAGCTCTTATACAGACGGGACAGCCTTGTACATATGTCTCTACCTGTTTTCGCATACGTGGCCACCAGAACTGTCTCCTCACTAGATGCAACGTTTTCACGAAACCGAAATGCCCTGCTGTTTTTACATCGTGGCATTGTTGTAACACCTTATCTCTCAATCCTTTGGGGATATATAATTTATCTCCTTTCCACATTAGTCCTCTTTTCTGTATCACTATCTGAGGATTGGTCTTCAACCAACTGTCTGTTGCTAATTTTTTCCTCAACTCCACTACCCAGGTTGTAGGGAGCGGGAATACGTCCCTTCCTTGCTTTCCTGTCTGTTTATAAAGTATTAAGGCTTGTGTTATCTCCTCTTTTTGGCTCTCAAATTGCGGCATGCGTGATAGGGCATCAGCTAAATAGTTCTTTCCCCCTGGTATCACTTTCAGCTTGATGGTAAATCTGCGGAAATATTGCACCCAATGTTTCGGGGACAGTTTACAAGGTGATTGAAGATTTTTGTGATCCATCCATACCTCAGATTCTACCTTAGTCCCTTCTAGCAAATGCCTCCACGTTTGCAAGGCCCATTTTATGGCATACGCCTCTTTTTCCCAAACCGTCCAATTTCGTTCTGTATTGGTTAGTTTTCGGGAGGTGTAGGCACATGGTTGAAGAACCCCATGTTCATTTCTTTGTAGGAGAACACCCCCTACCACCACATCACTTGCATCTGCCTGGATTACAAAGGGTTTCAATGTGTTAGGATGTCTTAGTATGGGTTCATTAGCGAAGAGGGTTTTCAATGTGTCAAATGCACGTTGACATGATATCGTCCAATTGATTTTTTGTTGTGGGTTGCCTTTCCCGACTGCAATTTTTCTCGTCCTTAAGAGATCAGTCAACGGTAAAGCCACCTTAGCAAATGAGGGGATAAATCTTCTATAAAAATTTGCAAAGCCCAGAAAACTTTGTTTTCGGGTCTTTGGAGCCTGCCATTCCAACACTGTCTTAACCTTATTTGGGTCCATTTCAATCCCTTTTTCTGAAATCCTAAACCCCAAGTAATCTATCTCTGTCTTGTGAAATTCGCATTTCGATAGCTTTACATACAACTGAGCCTTCAACAACTTCAGTAATATTTGCCGTACCAGACGAACGTGTTCTTCTAGGGTATTAGAGTATATTAGAATATCATCTAGATATACGAGAACTCCATGATACAGGTGGTCATAGAGTATACTATTGATAAACTGCATAAAAACTGCAGGGGTCCCCTGTAGACCAAATGGCATGACCCGGAATTTATAGCTGCCCAAAGGGCAGTTAAATGTGGTCTTCCATTCATCACCCGCTTTTACCTGGACCCTGTAATACGCTTCTTGGAGATCCAACTTAGTAAAGATCTTCCCTGTCGTGAGAGTGGAAAGCAAATCCGTCATAAGGGGTAAGGGATAAAGGGGTTCCATACATACAGCGTTTAATCCCCGAAAATCAACACACAATCTTAGCCCTCCATATTTCTTCTCCTTAAACAGAACTGGCGCTGCCATATGTGCATGACTGGGCGAGATAAAACCCCTGGCTAGGTTCTGATCTATATAACACCGCAATTCCTCTAATTCAAGGGGAGTCATGGAATACATGCAGGGTTTAGGTAGACTAACACCTGGTTTCAACTCTATCGCACAGTCTGTAGGACGGTGGGGTGGAAGGGACTCACATTCCTTCTCGCTAAACACACGCCATAGATCTCTGTATACGTGTGGGACTTTTTCTAGACAGGACATCTCCCTTCCAGTCGCTCCTACACCTCTACTGTCTTCAGGTGGATCAGGGCCTACTGCCAAGTGTAATTTGTGAAAAACCCCTTCCCACCAAATGGTAGGTTTCCACTTATCTAACCATGATAGGCCTAGAATGATGGGTTCAATCATTTTTTCTACAACCACAGATCATACTACTTCCCAATGATTCCCGATCTCAAGTATCACAGGCTCTGTAACATGGGTAGCCGGTTATCCTCCTAGCGTTGAACCATCCATTTGCTCAAAGTAAATAGGTTTCTGCAATCTCACTACACGGAGTCCAAGACTGTCTGCTATCGCCCTTCGTAAAAGGCAACGGGTGCAACTGGTATCTACTAAGGCCCCTTGCTGTTCCAGTCTACCCGACCCAGGGTGTTTTAGTGTCACCTGGATAACGAAAGGTCGGACAGGATCACATACCATAGGATCCGTGTGTTCCGTTTCCTCCTCAATATTCCCCTCCTCCGTCGGTGTTCGGATGACGTCAGGAGAGCCACCATTGCCATCATGACCATTGGCCTTGCCACCTCTTGTTTGAGCCACGATACGAGAGCGCTCCGATAGTCTGGAACGGAAACCCGCCCGCCTACTGGAACCTGATGCCTGGATGTCTGGGGCCTGGAGAGGCGGGAGTGGGCGATCAAGCGCTCTGTGGCCCTCCTGGTCACACCGGTAACATTGGAATGGTCTTCATGAGGCAATACCACCTCTTACTTTTATAGGCATATATGTTCGAATGCCTCCCCGCCCTGTTGGCGGCTTCTCCAACACCTTCTGTGGTGGGGTCACGGTGTCACTTCGCATCCGGAACTCCTTCAGGCCTACATCCAATTCGACAGCCGCTTTATACCAGGCTGTTATGTAAGGACCAAGGCCCCTATAAATGCAGGCCTGACATAGGTCTCTATCCAGCCCCTTATGGAAATGGTGAACTAATAAACGTTCGGCCCAGCCCCTCAACCGATTAGCCAAGGTACGAAATTCCTTTACATAGTCTTTAGCCGCTCGTCCATTTTGTTTTAGTGAAACTAGATCGCTTTCGACAATGGCCTGGGTGCTGGCATTGTCCTCAAATCGACTCCGTAACGCTTCCAGGAACAGTCCCAAATCTGCCAGTTCTCGAGCATGCATGGTGTGTAAACTGGCCACCCAGTCAGCTGCCTCACCTGTCAAAACCGTCGTAACCGCTACTACTCTGGCCCACTGAGAGGAATAATAGTGCCCGTAAGCATCCATGTAGCTGATCACCTGGCCTAGAAAGAGGGCTACAGGGTCTGGATTCCCATCGAACGTGACTTGTAAGGGAGGGAGACCCCATGGTATTTGCTGTACCCAAGGCCCTGGGATCCATGCAGGTGCTGGATCCCATTCACGCCTGGACCACTCTCCACCCCGAGGGGCTCTTCGTTCCCGTGAGCGGGACCGTCTAGCAGCAGGCTCACCTTCCTGGTCCTCACGATGCCCCTGACTATGTGGCTGTCATCGTGTACCTTGTATCCCCTCGCTTGACGAGGAACTCCCCCCCCCCGGGGAGCAGGGTTTTTATCCCTTCCGCCTCTGTATTGACTATGGTCTACCGCAGCTTTGGACTGGCCAAACGCACCCTGGAGTCGGACATTCTGCCCATTGATGCTCCCACCTCACTCTGCCATGTATTTGACTGGTCTGCCCCGGGCGCCCAGGGCTGCCAAGAGGGGGCATCCCAGAAGCTAGCTTCCCCAAACCTCTCCCTCAACATATCCATGGTGGTTACACCGGGGCCAGAAGAATAACTCCAGTCCCCCTCTTCCTCCTCCTCCGTCCATTGCCTTTCCCGCCACCCTTGGAATTGAGGGGCTAGAGGGGGGTTAGCTGATGTCTGAAACCCCAACTTCCCCAGTATAGCGGTACTTTGCCACCAATTTCCAGATGGTTTTCGAGCAGCTTCAGTCCCCAATGAATCCTGTCTTTCCTGCTTGTCTTCTGGGGGCGGGGGCGACACCACTCTCTGTTTGGGGCATACCACTGGCTGTTCACAACGCTCCTCCATCTCCACATTCTCCCCCTCCTCTGCCTCCAGCTCCGTCCCCAAATCCAACACCGTGGCATCATCCGTCACGCCCTCTGCCATCACAGCTGCTTGCAGTCCTCAGACAGAAGAATAAAGCGTCTCCGACTTTCTGTCAGCCTCCTCTGGAACCACCTGTGCTCCACCAAACAAACACCACACGCACACACTCAAAGGTGAAGCTATCCGGTTTAATCGTAGCTTACACGGTGGTCATACAGTAAGTGCTGAAGTTTTCTGATGAAAAACAAAGTCGGAGACGCCCGATTCCTCCGCTTATCTGGCTTTATAGAATGCCCCAAGCGCCCTGCCCTTGCTCAATTGTGCATTTATTTATTTATTTATTTATTTATTTTTCATATTTGTATACCGCCCTACTCCCGAGGGACTCAGGACGGTGAACAGCCATAAATAAATACAAAGACATACAAAAGTTAAAAACTATTTAAAAATATTAAATAATTTAGGATTAGGTTCAAAGATTAAAACATCCAATTTAACTAAAAGAGATTTAAAACCCAATTTAAAGCCAATTTAAAGGCCAATTTAAAAGGGAGAGTTAGGCCAGACCAGCCTGTTGGAATAAAAACGTTTTTAGGGCGCGGCGGAAAATGCGTAGGTCTTGGATCCTCCGTATCTCCGGGGGAAGCTTGTTCCAGATGGCAGGTGCCCCCACAGAGAAGGCTCTCCTCCTGGGGGCCGCCAGTCGACATTGTTTGGCTGACGGCACCCCGAGGAGCCCCTCTCTATGGGAGCGAACTGGTCGGTGAGAGGCTACTGGTGGCAGGAGGCGGTCTCGTAAGTACCCTGGTCCTGAGCCATGGAGCGCTCTAAAGGTAGTAACCGAAACCTTGAAGCCCACCCGGAAGCCCACCGGGAGCCAGTGCAGCTCGCGCAGGAGGGGGGGTCACATGAGAGCGCCACATTGCTCCCGTCACCACCCACGCAGCCGCATTCTGGACCAGTTGGAGTCTCCAGGTGCTTCTCAAGGGGAGCCCCATGTAGAGAGCATTACAATAATCCAGGCGTGAGGTGACAAGGGCGTGAGTGATCGTGCGTAACAAGTCCCGATCCAGAAAGGGACACAACTGGCGAATCGGGCGAACCTGATAAAAAGTCCTCCTGGCCACGGCCGTCATATGTTGTTCTAAAGACAGCCGCGAGTCTAGGAGGACGCCCAAGTTGCGAACCCCATCTGTGGGGGCCAACGACTCGCCCCCAATAGTCAGAGATGGTGCCAACTCATTATTTAAAGTGACTGCACTATTTACTCCTTCAGTTACTTCCGGATCTCGCTGTCCCTCGTATTGAAGAGCGTTTGTTTCCTTTGACATCGTTTTATTGACCCTGTTCCCAGATTCCCTATACCGTCCACCACCTGATATCACCATGCCCTGCTAAATGCTACAACACCCTCCTTCATTGTGTTTCTGTTCTTCTGGCTTGCCACAGTCCCTGGGATCATGTGTCGAGGGAATGGCTGACACTCGACAGTGGAGGAAAATATACCTGGAGAGCAACTGAAATACAGTTGTGAACCAGTTAAAAATAGAGGTTGGAGCGGAGGAAAGCACTGCTGGAAAGCAACTATTTGAGTTGCAAACCAGTTTCATAATAGATTTAGGAGGAGTGAAGGAGATAACGTTGATATGCAGTTAAAATTACACAGTGAACTAGCCTAAATAAGTAAGGTTAGGAGTGGAGGAAAGCATTGCTGGAAAGCAACTGATTAAGATGTGAACCAGCCAAAAAATAAACCTATTTATTTTTTATTTTAATAAACCTATTTTATTTTATTAGGAAGTGGAGGAGATAATACTGGAGAATAGTTAAGCCAAACTGTGAACCAGTTAAATAAATAGAGATAGAAGTGGCGGAAAACACTGTTGGGAAATAGCTACTTAAATTATGAACCAGTTAAATATTAGACTTCAAAATAAAGTATTTTGGGAGTGATAAATTTTAGATGGAAATGTCGATTGATTTAGAAACGATTAAGAGAGGAGGAAAATATTCTTTGTTAAGATTATGGGTATTAGCTGCCATCTAAGAGAGGTACAATATAGATTCGATGTAATGGGTCTTAGAAATGAGGAATACATATGAAATGTTGATTGTTAAAATGACAAAGATATGGAATGTTGTCTATTTGGAAATAATTGTTTAGAATTTAGGGCGACATAGTAGAATGATAAATGTTTAGAATAAGATTTTTTTCTTTTCTTTTTTTAAGATGTAAATGGATAAAATTTGGAACAAAATTGGTTGAGGGAATGTGAGTAATTGTATTTACCCTACACCGGATCAAATCCTTGCTCTAAAAAGATGTATTTTATGTTTTATGTTTAAAAAAAAATAAAAAAACTTTTCAAAAAAAAGAAAGAAAGAAAGTTAACAACAGGTTCTCCTGAAGTGGTGCGAACTGGCTGAATCGCACCACTGTTCACAGACCTCCCTTACTATTTCTTTTCCCGTGAAGAAATAATTATCAGTATGTAGAGTCCTATTGAGGTATTATATGTGCCCCACATATAGGAGAGGACTAGACCTACTCTCTCTTTCTTTCTTTCTCTCCATATACGTACATACATACAAACAATTGTTTTTATATATTGGTTACGTAGATATCGTAACTATTATCCTTATGTAATAAAACCAACTTAGAAAAAAAACTACCAAATAATTCCCTGAAAAAAGGTACCAAATACATCGTAAAACAGTAATTTCTGTTGTGTGTGCCTTTGAATCAGTTTTTACTTTTGGTGACTGCAAGAACTTGCAGTTTTCTTCGCAAGGCTTTTCAGAAGTGATTTGCTGTTGCCTCCTTTCTAGGGTGTTAGAGACTGACTAGCTTAAGGTCACCCAGCTGATTTTATGCCTAAGGCAAGACTATATATCATGGATTCCTGGTTTGTAACCTAATGCCTTTTATATACCAAACTGGCTCTCAAAATCAGTCATACTGTATAAATATATATAGTACCGTATAAATCCATAAAACCATGCACAGAAGCAGATATGACTGTTTGATATTTGTGTGCAGACTAAGTATCATCTGGATATGCAATGCATATTGGTATATAATATATACTGATTAAATCTCTGCTGCTTATAACATTAGTATATTTTAATTTACCACTCCTATCATGTTCAGCCTGTTTTAGTGATTCCTGATAAGGGTAAGTTTAAGGTTGAATAAGCAGTTTAATTGTCTTTGAACAGTTCACTCAGTTGCTTTTTTACTCTTGCAAACTTGTTGAGGCTGTTATAGTTTTTATTTTACAGTTCTCATAACATTTCCCCTTGTTAAAAAAGCACATACACAATCTATTTCTGTACAAAATAGGCACTACTACCCCCCAGCAAATATATTAAAATTCTTCTACAAAAAAAGAAACTGGATAAATTAATTTTTCTTTCAAAGATTAAATTGGCTGTTATTATTTATTATTTATTATTTTATTCAATTTGTATACCACCCTTCTCCTAGTGGACTCAGGGCGGTGCACAGCCGGAACTAAAACATATACCAATACAAAATTTAAAATTTTAAAAAGAATTACATGACTTTGGCCCAAAATTTAAAACATTCAAACTAAAACCCATTGACAATTTAAAAAGCTAAAAAAAAAAAAAAGGGGGGGGGGTTCACGCCAGCCCTGCTTGATGGAAAAGAAAAGTTTTTAGGGCACGGCAAATGGCCCGGAGATCCGATATCCTTTGTATCTTCGGGGGCAAATCGTTCCAGAGGGCAGGAGCTGCCACAGAGAAGGCCCTCCCCCTGGGGGTCGCCAGCTGACATTGCCTGGCTGATGGCATCCTGAGGAGTCTCTCTCTGTGGGAGCGTACTGGTCAGTGGGAGGCTATCGGCGGCAGAAGGCGGTCCTGCAAATACCCAGGTCCTATGCCATGGAGCACTTTAAAGGTGGTAACCAACACCTTGAAGCGCACCTGGAAGACCACTAGAAGCCAATGCAGCTCACACAGGAGAGGTGTCACATGGGAGTGCCCCCTCGCTCCCATAATCCCCCGCACAGCCACATTCTGCACCAGTTGGAGCCTCCGGGTGCTCCTCAAGGGGTGCCCCATGTAGAGAGCATTACAGTAGTCCAGGCGGGAAGTGATGAGTGCCTGAGTGACTGTGCATAAGGAGTCCCGATCCAGAAAGAGACGCAACTGACGAATCAGGTGAACCTGATAAAAAGCCCCCCTGGCCACGGCCGTCATATGCTCTTCTAAAGACAGCCATGCATCCAGGAGGACGCCCAAGTTGTGAGCCCTGTCCGTGGGGGCCAATAACTTGCCCCCATAACTCTCTAATGTATTGGATGTATTCACCACTAAGAAATAAAACAAGCTACACTTACAAGGTGGAAACCTTTAATGAACATTACTGGGCGCCTCTGCTAAATGGGATTACTTGTGAATAAGTGTTGAAGGAAGAGTTTGGTCAGGAAAAACTGCATTGCTGAATGGATAAGTTGCCATAGCTTGTAATACATCTTTGTTTTAATTGTGTTCCAGCCAATTAGAAAACCTGGCAGTAATGTCTTGTTCCTGGGGTCCACATAGTTCCTGGGTTCCAGCAGCTGACAGTGTCTTTTCCCACATACACTCTTAGTACAGTCAGGACAATTTCTTTCCATTTCAGACATGGCATGGGTGCATTAAAAATATCAGTTCCTCTTTGCCAGATAAAAGCATGGCACATGATATGCACTTTTAAACTACTATAGTCAAGTGCAATCATTCTTGGGCACTTGCTTAGGGGTTGGGGTGAACATTTGGTGGGGAATACATTAAAATTCAGAACCTCCACCTAACTTTGGCAATGACAATTGCCAATTACTTATGTTTTCTATCCAGTAGTTAAATCTAGGTGCAATTTGTTACGCAACAACTGAGTTACAGATACGCTCTCTTGCTTCACTTCCTAGAATTACCACCTTGCATGCTGGCATTTCTGGGAATAATATTGCAGTGCTATAACTATGATTTAGTGTTCTGCGTAAATGAAATCTTTCCAGGAAGCCTGGCTTAACCCTCAGAAAATGCATCCATCAAATGTTCACAAGACTCCCATAGCTAATCTGCTAAAATTGTTTGTTTATAGTTCTGGAAGAAAGGAAACCAACTGGTGAGGGTAGTGTAACCACTACTGAATTTAGTCATCTTGGCATTCATCATAGCTGGATGAACTGAAGATGCCAGATACAATCAATGCTACCCTCATTATAGGTACTGTGGGATCTTTTTCAACATAAGCAGGCACACTTTAATTTGATCTTGAATGAATGCCAAGCAGAACCTTTTTCAAAACAGTTGTTAAATAAATTACATTAGTACTGACTGTAAGATGAATCTGCTCTTATTAGTCCATTAGTAATATTTTCTGCTGGCAAGATAGATATATAAATCATGACATTCTTTTGTTATCATTCAAGGGCAGCAGACAAATAATCTTGTTAAAGATAGTTAAAGATTATGGAGGCAAGCTTTGTTTTAGTCAACTAAGACCAAAGGACTAAAGAAACTTGTGAAGTGCCTTTCTCTGAGACCAAGCACATGTTCTCTATGCATAAAGTTAAGTGCCAGCCAGTTTCACCAAGGCATCCATCCCCAATTTGACTCTTTGCAATTTCCCCAAAGCCTGTTTGCATGGCCATGCCAGATCTGAAACTATCTTGAAGATGATCTCCAGGGGAAATTCAAGTCTGTCTAAGAAGTGCAGTTTTGCTGCAGATCAGTTTACCTTTGGACTATCAGAATTTTTCTTTTGTTAGATCGGCGCAGGGAAGCAAGACGCGACCAGCTCTGGTCCAATTCAGTACTTTATTAAAGCACAAGAAAAAGACGAGCGGCTGGGCTGCCGGGGCTCTTTTTATACGCTCCGGCAGGCTCAGCCGCCCAATGACAGCTATTTGAATTCCCCGCTGGAGGATTAGCCAATCCCCGGCGGGTGCCCATATAAGGACATAACACTCCTCCCCCCTTAGTCCGAAAAATGTCCATCACAGTTAATGTACGTTACGAAGTCATGCAAGTAGGCGGGACGCCTGCTTGCCCAAGATGACCTGCGCAGTTCAGTCTGAGCTTCGCCGCCGGCCTGAGCAGGCGAAGCTCCTGTCTCTCCTGGCTCCCCGGTAGGGGTGGCCGGGGCCCCGGCCGTCGAGTGTGTGGGATCCGTCCCAGCACCTCTGGCCGCAACATCTGGAAGTTCGTGCTGGAGTCGCCGGTCCTTCCCTCGCCCGGAATCTCTGGAACCTCGCGGCTGGACATCGCTGCTGTCCGGTGGGTGCCGTCCGAAACCCGGTAAGTCCGTTGGTGTTTCCTTGGGCTTCTGTGGCTCCCGTCGCTGTTGCTGTCCGGTGTGGTCAACCTCGCCGGGGTGGTGTTCGTCTCCGCGGCTGGGTTGGTACCGGTCGGCTTCGCAGGGTTGGTGCTGGCCGACCTCGCCGGGGTGGTGCTGTTCGACCTGGTCTGGGTGGTGTGCGCCTCCCATGCCGGAGTGGTGCTGGCCGACCTTGCAGGGTTGGTGTTGGTCGACCTGGCCCGGATGCTGGTTGGGGTCTCCCTCGCCGGTCGGTCGCTGGCCGGCTCGGGTTGCGTGTTGTGCGCCTCCCTCATTTGGTTGTCCCCGGTCTACTTGCCTGGAGTGGAGGTCTCCCTGGCAGGGTTGTCATTGATCGCCTTTGCTGGGGGGGTGCGGTTCTTCTTCCCTGGGTAGGTTCTGGTCTACCCCTTGGCTGTTGTGGCGGTCCCTCTCCCTGGGGTGATGGGTGCCCACCTCGCCGGGTTGGTGTTGCCATCCCTCATGCTGCAGGTCCCGGTCTACCGCTCTGGATCGCCGATGGGTTAGTGCATGGTAATGTGCTTGGCCGGCCTCGTCAGGGTGTCGGTGGTCTGCTTCGCCTGGGTGTGGTAGGCCCACCTCGTTGGGGTGTCGCAGGCCTCCCTCGCTGGGGTGTTGTAGGCCTGCCTTGCCGGGGTGTTGCAGGCCTACCTCATCGGGGTGTCGCAGGCCTACCTCATCGGGGTGTCGCAGGCCTACCTCGTCGGGGTGTTGCAGGCCTACCTCGTCAGGCTGGTTTCCTTCCGATCCCCTCCACCTTTTCCGGAGCTGGTCGATGTGACGTCTACAGACCTGTCCATCTTCCAGCTCGACTCGGTAGGACTTCGGGCCGGTTGTGCTCTCTATTCTCCCCTTTAGCCACTTCGGAGCGCCATTGAAGTTCAGCGCAAACACCGGGTCTCCTATGGCAAAAGCGCGGAGCGGCCGGCTGGCCGTTGCTGTCACCTCGGGGTTGTACTGGGGGTGCAGCCGGTCCAGGGGTGACCTCAGGCGTCTGCCCATCAGTAGCTCAGCTGGACTCTTCCTGGTGGTGGCATGCGGGGTGATGTGCTATGTTAGTAGGAAGTTGTCGATCCTCTCTTGCCAGTCGCCCGGACCCATCTTGGTGAGTGTCTCCTTGGTGAGTCTCACCATGCGTTCCGCTTGACCATTTCCGGCTGGCCTGTAAAATGTGATGAGGGCGTGGCGGATGCCCTGTCCCGCCAGGAACTCTTCCATGGCCTTGGACGTTAGTTGTGGGCCATTGTCTGAGACTAGGACATCTGGAAGCCCGTGTGTTGCGAATAGGTGCCTGAGTGCCCTGATGGTGGCTTCGGAAGTGGTAGGTGCCATGGGAATGACCTCTAGCCACTTGGAGAAGGCGTCCACGACAATTAAGAGGTAGTGCCCCTGCATCGGACCCGCGAAGTCGATGTGGATCCATGCCCATGGGCTGCTGGGCGTCTCCCACTCTGACACTGGGGCTTGGGCGGGGGTGGGACGTACCTTTTGGCACGGGTCACATCTGGCGACCCACTCTTCAATGTCCTTGTCCAGGGATGGCCATCAGACGTAACTCCGTGCCAGTCCTTTCATTCTTACGATGCCAGGTGTCCGTTGTGGAGCGTTTCGAGCGTCTTCTTCTGTAAGGCGCTGGGAATCAGCACCCGGTCTCCCCATAGGATACAGCCTTTCATGGTGGACAGCTCCTGCTGCTTCCGTACAAAAGGGCTGAACTTTTCTGCCGGTTTCTCTGCTGGCCAGCCTCGCAGGACCCAGGATCTCACTTGCCTGAGTATGGGGTCCCTCTGGGTATGGGTGGCCACGTCTGCTGACGCCACTGGGCAGTCTCTGTCGGCGTCGATGTGGAGGAGGCTTATGGTGGGTGTGGGGTCTTCTACTGGCTTCTTGGATGGGCACCTGCTCAGGGCATCTGCGTTCCCGATGGTTTTGCCGGGCTTGTGAATGAGTGTGTACGAGTACCCGGCAAGGAAGATGGCCCAGCGTGTCATCCTGGGCGACATGTAACCGGGTGTGGGCTTGTCACCCGCTAACAGTCCCAATAACGGCTTATGGTCTGTGATGACCGTGAAGTTCCGGCCATATAGGTACTCATGGAAGCGCTTGACTCCAGCCACAATGGCCAAGGCTTCCTTGTCCAGCTGGCTGTAATTCCTTTCGGTGCTGGACATCGTTTTAGAGAAGTAGGCGATGGGTGCCTCTGATCCGTTGGGGAGCTGGTGGCTGAGGACTGCGCCAATCCCGTATGGTGAGGCGTCGCAGGTCAGCAGCAGGGGAAGTGTCTCATGGTACTGGATCAGCACGCTGTCGGATGATAGGAGCCCCTTGATGGTCTTGAAGGCGGTTTCCTCTTCTGTCCCCCATCTCCATGGAACCGCTTTCCCCAGCAATCGATGGAGTGGCTCAGTGGCTGTTGCCTTCTGTTTAAGGAACACCGCATAAAAATTTAGCAATCCCAAAAATGCTTGAAGCTCGGCTTTGTTTTTGGGGGCTGGAGCTTCATGGATTGCCCTGACTTTAGCTTTGGTGGGGTGGATGCTGGTGCCATCTATGAGATAGCCCAAGAACTCGACCTCCTGGACCCCAATGATGCATTTGTCCCTCCTAACTCTCAAACCCTTTTCCTTGAAGCGCTGCAAAACTTGTTTAAGTCGCTCAAGCAGCTGGGTTTTAGAGCACCCGGAGATCAACACATCATCAAAGTACGGCACCACCCCTGGAATGCCTTGGAGAAGGCGTTCCATCATCGATTGAAAAAATGCCTGGGGCTGCGCTGACTCCAAATTGGAGGCGGTTGCACTTAAATGCGCCCGTATGGTTGACAATAGTTTGTGCCTCTGCAGTTTTTTCATCCACTGGCAATTGCTGGTAAGCCTGGGCCAGGTCCAGTTTTGCAAATATTGTCCCACTCCCAAGTGAATGCAGCAGATGTTGCACCACTGGAACTGGGTATGCGCTCTGCGAAAGGGCCTTATTGATCGAACATTTATAGTCGGCGCAGATGCGCACAGATCCATCATGCTTCATGGGGGTCACAATGGGTGTCTCCCATGCTGCATGATCGATCGGTTCCAACACGCCCTGGGCTATCAGCTTATCTAGCTGAGCATCTACTTTGGGCCTCAGGGCAAACTTTTTGCGGTCATCGTTGGCATCCCTGATGTTGTTGCCTCTCAGGTATTGCCGGAATTTGACCACGTAGGATTTCCACTTGTTCTTCCCTGGGCGGAAAGGAGCAAGGGCTGGCAATGTGACTTCAGCTGATGCCATGCCTCTGGAAATTCCTACAAAAAGTGACTCAGCTGCTAAGTGACTAGCTCTTGAGGTTGGCTTCGTGCCACGAGGTTCGTTGCTTGGTTCCCACCTTCGTCGCCAGTGTTAGATCAGCGCAGGGAAGCAAGACGCGACCAGCTCTGGTCCAATTCAGTACTTTATTAAAGCACAAGAAAAAGACGAGCGGCTGGGCTGCCGGGGCTCTTTTTATACGCTCCGGCAGGCTCAGCCGCCCAATGACAGCTATTTGAATTCCCCGCCGGAGGATTAGCCAATCCCCGGCGGGTGCCCATATAAGGACATAACATCTTTTCTTTTTGCTATTTTTTAAGATCTTCTTTTTTAAGAATATAAGATAAGCCTTGATGTATCCTGCCACAGGCTGATATAATTCAGCATTCTGTGTTAAATAGAGGCTAACTGAATGCATTTGGGAAGCTCATACATCTTCACTGAAAGGGGATAGCCTTTTTCCAGCAATAAAGCATTCTGTCTGTGTTTTAGGAGAAGTAAACAAGCATCACTAAAAGATTCGTTGTGGACTTGTCCAGTCATATTTTAAAACATACAACTTGCCTGCCATTTTCATAGCTGTTGAGAGTGAATTCTATAGTTTAACCATGCACTTTCAGTAAAATATTCTTTTTGTGGTTCTTAATCTTCCTACACTTATCTGAAGTTGGTTTGTTCAAGAGATCATCCTTCCCATTGAGGTAGGCATGAATAATCAAACTCAGTGCTCTCTCTTTTGATCTTTTCCAGTGATTACCAGGCACAATGGAACTACACCTAAAGGACACATAGTAGCTCAAACTCATCCAAGCATTTTGCATCTTCAAGAGTACAGGCTGAAATGGATATGACAAAACAGGACATGTTGAGAGCAGCACTAAGTGAATGGTCATTCTGGCAGCAGATATAAACAACTAAAATTCTGTAAAGTGTTCTGAGTGTGCAGTAGAGGATTCAAGGAGGCTTTTCACAACTCTAATGCACTGTGACAATGTGATAGAATGCCAGCTTGACTCACAAGGGGAGAATGCTGAGCCATTAGCAAAATATTGAGTCTTGATATTTGAGGGAAAATGGAAAGTGTAAGAAACACCAAACAGATCTGTGTTGATTGTATTAGGGATAAATTGGTGTAGAGAGGGGCTCTGACAGGTTTTCAAGAGCCTTTATAATACCCAATTACCTTAAAGTACATTCCAAGACTCCTAGAAACATTTGTTTCCTGACCATGTCTACCTTGAAGGACCTACTGTTAGTTCCCAAACCACTCCAAACAAATTCCCTGGGTGATTTTCTGCAAATGTAGTGAGGCATAGATTTTTTTTTCTTCCATCTTCAGTTGTTCAATGTAAATTTTCCAATTAACTTTATGTCTAGAATGGGAGTTGACTTTCACCAGTACCATTCTAGACATCTTCCAGTGCAATGAATTGCCCATAGTACCCCAGTAAACTACAAGATCTGTAGGCTTGGGAGCCAAAAATTGAGTCTGGGATATCTGGTGAATCCAAACTATCAACATGAGGGTCTTGATGCATCATTAACGTATTCACTAGCATATTCTGAAATTCTATCCATTCTAGAAGAAGCCATGGGAATTGGTCCAGACTGACGAGACTACATATCTTGTAGTCTCCTGTGTCATTCCTTTTTCCATGCCTACCCCTAGTCTAAGAATGACTATTTAACTTGCCTAACACATAAATGCACAGGTTATATAACACCCAAATACCCAACCACTGAAATACTCACTTTTTTGGAGTCTTCTCAAAGAAATCCTATATATAAACTCATGGCAAGAAAAACAAAACCAAGTAATACAATTACAGAATCAAACTCTTTTCTAATAAATTAGGTAATTGCCAAGATCTTACCAAGCATATTGAGTTCCATGTTCAGTTTGAGAAATCTGAAAATGTACTAAAATTTATCATTAAAACCAGTAACCAGTAGGTTTTTAAAACGTGGCCACTTGATAGCTAATATTTGGAAAATGTAGGATTTCAGGACAGTCTAGAATCTAATCATATGGGTGTGTGGAAGAAAATGCAGAGAAATTTAAGAAGGGCCATTTGGCTTACAAAATATTGTCAATGACATGCATTTCTTGCGTTAAAAACACAACTGAGAAGTCAAGCAATCTAATTTGGTTGAGTAATAATACTGAATTTCAAAGCAGAGTTTGACTGATTGAATTTTATTTTCATATGCATTTAGTTATACCTTTATAATAGTTTTCAGCAAATATTTGGTCTGATAACTTTACAAGCTGAATATCTGTATAGCTCTTGAGGTAAAAATTTAACCTTTTCAATGCCAATTGATATCAGTAAAATGTTTTAAACACTCAGGATAAAAAAGGTATTATGGCTTTATTTTAATTGTATGCACTTAACTTCAAATACAGAATTCATTCTGCAACATTAATAAGACTGCAAAAAAAAATCCACATAAATTTGGATTCATACTTATACATCCATTAATGTTAAAATGTGCTAACAGAGTATTTTAATAAATATACACGCAACCTTGGAGTGGTGAACTCTTTTCCGCTTTCCATTATTTTTCAATTTTCTTGGAGCTTTATATTTCTATATCTGTATAGAACTGAACTACAATTCTATTTTGAAATCTGAAGGCTTAGGAATTTCCTTGTTCCAAAAAGCATGTACTCTTCAATCTTCATATGTTTACCTCTGCCTTGTCTGACACAAGCTTTTCCTTATCAATGCACATATAAAAAATAAATAAATCTCTAAATGCTTCGAGATAATGGGATAAACAATACAGCACTGAGAGCAGCAACAAAACAGGGACTCAGTTTTGCACAATGCATGTATATGAAGAATTAGACGAATTTGAAGAATTATATGAAGAAAATAACAACTTGATATTTCAAAGATGGCAAACCAATTTCTTCCAAATACATTAGTTAGATATCGTTCATCCTCTCCAGGATCCCAAATATTCTCCATTATTTATTCCTATTATATCTGAAAATATTGTGCTTTTTTATTCCAAAGGCAAAGGGTTTAGAATAGAATAGAATAGAATTTTTTATTGGCCAAGTGTGATTGGACACACAAAGAATTTGTCTTGGTGCATTTGCTCTCAGTGTACATAAAAGAAAAGATACGTTCATCAAGAATCATAAGGTACAACACTTAATGATAGTCATAGGGCACAAATAAGCAATTAGGAAACAATATAAATATAAATCATAAGGATACAAGCAACAAAATTACAGTCATACAGTCATAAGTGGAAGGAGATGGGTAATGGGAACGATGAGAAGATTAATAATAGTGCAGACTTAGTAAATAGTTTGACAATGTTGAGGGAATTATTTGTTTAGCAGAGTGATGGCATTCAGGAAAAAACTGTTCTTGTATCTAGTTGTTCTGGTGTGCAGTGCTCTATAGTGTCGTTTTGAGGATAGGAGTTGAAACAGTTTATGTCCAGGATGTGAGGGGTCTGTAAATATTTTCACAGCCCTCTTTTTTTCTTGTGCAGTATACAGGTCCTCAATGGAAGGCAGGATGGTAGCAATTGTTTTTTCTGCAGTGCTCTCTCTTTATCACTTTATAGGCAATCTTCTCTAAATAGTGTATAAGAGAACATTTTCTAATTAGACCTAGTATTCAGATTTCTGCCCAGAAATTCTGGAAGAATTAAATCAGGAAGGCAAAGTATAGACAGAAGTGTTGAGAGTGCTTTATTTCTTTTCTGTTTAGTTGTGAAGTTTTATTGTTACTTCATTTCTCTGTACTATTATCTCTTTGTTTTCTTTGCCTGAGTGCAAGTTTGTGATTGCTAATTTTGAGATGTAGATATAAGGTTCTTATGACTAGGTGCTGCTATCACATTTCTCAGACCTTGATCTTGTTACCTTTATTTATTTATTTTTAAAAAACCTTTATCTTTTGTAACTCTAGTATTTGGTTTTTACTAACTTCACTTAATCTTAGGCTGGGTAAAAGGGAAAACTGGGTCAATTTATTTAAAAACATAGTCATAGGGAAAGGGGTTTATTTTTTATTTTTTGCTATATCCAGATTGCAACTGCAAGCGAGGGCATCTTCCCAACCATGATCTGGCGGTGGTAACTGAACTAGTTGCTTTGATGACATTCTTTTATCAGACATTCTGAAACTCCATTTGAGAGAATGGGAAAACTGGCAATTCCTTGCATAGGTCTGCTAGGCTTGTACAATATGTTTGTGACAAAACACATACTACTGACATACCAAAAGTATAATGATAATTAACCAAACTTTGGTTATTATCTTCTCACCAACAATCTGAATCTTTCTTATTTGGTTATATAAAAAGCATTGGCAAGAATACCAAAGAATACACATAAGTATTTAGAGGACAATAGTTTTTTGTATGAAGATGGAATTTATTGTATATGGAAAGCAATAATTTTAACTATATTTAATTGAGGTACTTAACACATAATCAAAGCAAGCAAACTGCACTATTTTGGCCTGGTCTCCACCTGTACTTAGCGTACAGCACCACATCTTACTGTGTTCTGTTCTAAAAATGGGAATTGGGAATCTGGTAGCACCTCTTTTAACTAACATATTTTATGAAAAGAAAAAAGCTTTTGTAAGCTGCGGCTCAGTTTATCAGATGCATAGAGTGGCTAGAGTGAGGTAGGATTTAAATTGGGATGAAGCAGATGAGGGGGGAGATATGGGCTTGTTCATGGGAAAATAATTCCTGACCCATTTAATGAAAATCAAATTTACTAAGACCCTTGCCCAAAGCTAAAATGAAATAAAATAAAATACAGCTAGAGATAAACACTAAGGCAAAACAGTTTTACAATGGAATTTTCATGTAATCCAGGTAGTTTCTATAGTCCTTCTATAAAGGATTGTGCAAATCATTTGGAAACAGTGCCTTGGACTGCACAAGAGTCCACTGTGCTTTGAAGTAAAGTAGCTGTACAGGCACACAAGAGAGGCAATTGAGAGCAGCTTCTGAAGCAGCCATGTGAGCCTAGAAAACGTCATGGTTGCTTTACTGATTACTGCCAGTAGGTTGTGGATTGTTTTCTATATTATTCTTCCAAGTAGACCTCCAGACTTTTGTAGTTGAGTTCTACTTTTGCATTTGTCCAACTGTATTTTCTCAATTTTTGCTGGTTAAGTGAGTCTGGAGGCCTTTTATCTATGCATATATTAAAAGCTGCTCTGGAGAGGTGTGATATAATGTCTCATCGCTGACAAGAAAATACTAGCTGACATAGTTGCAAGTGCTGGGCTAAATCTCTGATGTCAGTCATGATGCTGGGTACTGATGGATCAGACTGGGTTAAAGAAAAATACCACATCTGCAGTGAATGAAAAACAATGGAGTATATAGGTACTAGACAGAACCTACTAGACAGAAATGCTGAAAGCTGAAGAACAGAGATAGGAATAGAAAGAAGGAGCAGAATGGATTAAGGAAGAAATTGAACATAACTAGAATATGGGCGTATAAGACTACACAGACTCCATAAACAAAGTTGTTCCTGGGGAAGAAGTAGATGACTGGCAGCTAGCACTGTGTTTGTTTATTTGGTTGATTTATAAGCCTTTTGGTTGATTTATAATACCTTTTGTAAGGTATTTAAAGTAGTATATATAGTATTATTTTCTGTGTTTCCCAACAAGAACAACCTTGTAAAGTAGGCTGGGCTAATAGATAGTGACTGGCCAAAGCCACTGAGCAAGTTCTTGTGGTTGAAGTTCTTTAATCCTTCAAGGAAGTAAACGTCATTCATGGCTGTAAAGTAGTGGCATAAAGGTAGTCCTGGTTCATTGTCTACTTGTTCAGCAACTACTCAAAGTTACAATGGTCCTCAATAAGCAGATTTACAACTGGTCCTCAAAAGTTTCAGCCATTGCAATGTAGCAATAGCACTTAGCAATAGAACTTAGACTTAGATACCACTTTACAGTGCTTTACAGCACTCTCTAAGCAGTTTACAGTTGCACTTCCATTCTGTATCACCATTCAGCCAGTGAAACTCTTTTTCAGATTTTGGTGTTGTGGCCGTGCCTCTGCTGTTGATTGCTGCAGGAACACCTCTCCAGCATCCTTGGCATTTAGAATTTGGGGTGAATATTTCTATGTACAGCATTATATGACTGTACATACAGAATAAACTGTTTCTATTAGGATGCTTCTTTATGTGCCTTTCATTTATACAATATATATATCTAGCAGTATGTACATACCATGTTTCCTGTGATATGCTGGTGTGGCAAGGAACCATTTGCTGCAAACACAAGCTTATTTGTATATAGCTGCATAATATATCAGGATTTGTGCAGCCCATGCACCTTTATTTTTTGTGAGAGGAATAGCTTTATAAATTTGGCACTATAAATTTAGGCAATTTATCCTTCCTTCCCCTTTTCTGGAGTGGACCCAGAAAACTGCCATTTTCCACTTAAAAGCCTTCTATATCTTGCCATTGTTTCTTTCAACATTTTTCATACAAAAACTATATAGGAAAGGCATAATAGTTATACAACTTTTTAAATTGGAAACATTAGAATTGTCCATCTGGAAACACTTTGTGAGAACAATACATGGAGGGATAGGTTTTCCATACAATATTTCCAGAATTGCCCTATGCCAGAGCTACTGCAGAATTAATAAAGTCACTGCAGAATTAATGAAGTTATTTATATTGCTCTTCATTAACCCGTGTTACACATTTTAAGATTTGGGTAACATTTCTCCTAAGAGCCACATTGGAGTTAACATATATGTTTTAGGGCTGCTTCACATCTTTCCGCAATATGGCAATCAAATGTGATGGGTTAGGACCTTCAAATCCTTAGTTAACCATGGCTCATTGAATTGGTTGGGTTTAAATAAGATGCTGAACAAAAATAGTTGCGTTCACACAACTTGCTAAAACAAAATCAGGCAAATAATTGAACATAAAGTTAAAACTCAGTAACTTTTTGCTATGTGTCATACTAATCTAACTCTGTTCCTGCTCTGTAAAAAGTTAAATCTTACTTTAGGCATACTTTTTGTCCTATGCATCCATTTATAAGAACAGGGAAAATATTTATCCCTCAATATGCCAATGGAAAAAGGGGTAAAATTTCAAAAGTATAATACACATATAAAAAAGTTTAAATAATATGTTTATGATAATATATATTAAGGGATCAGATCTATTTGTAAATCTATAGAATTTATTCTAATTGTGTTTTGTTTTTATGGATACTGTTTATCTATTTCTGAGATACTGCATAATAGCACTGTCAGTATTGCTTTCAATATAGCAATAACAATAGCACTTAGACTTATATACTGCTTCACAGTGCTTTACAGACCTCTCTAAGTGGTTTACAGAGTCAGCATATTGCCCCAACAATCTGGGCCCTCATTTTACCAACCTCGGATGGATGGAAGGCTGACTCAACCTTGAGTCTGGTGAGATTCGAACTGCCAAATTGCAGGCAGCCGGCAATCAGCAGAAGTAGCCTGCAGTATTGCATTCTAACCACTGAGCCACCCTTATGTATGTATGTATGTATGTATGTATGTATGTATGTATGTATGTATGTATGTATCTATCTATCTATCTATCTATCTATCTATCTATCTATCTATCTATCTATCTATCTATCTATCTGTTTTCTTTCCTTTTTGTAGGTCTTTATGTGTATTTCTCTTTAGCCAGGTTCTTCCTACGTAAACCAAGATTTTTATGCAGCCCTAGTTCAGTGAAATCCCAATCCACTAGTTTCTAGGCTTTTTTTCTCCAGCAGCCAGCAAGCTCCCTGCTGCCAATGGATCTCCCTGCTCCCAATGGGCAGCAGGGAGCTTGCTGGCTGCTGGAGGAAAAAAGCCTAGAAACTAGGCTGCAAATGGATTTTTAAGATTACTTTTTTCCCAGCACCTAAAGGCTGCCATATAAATGGGATATTTCCTGTATATTTAGAACTAGTGGTTGAACAGTTCTAAATATACAGGAAATATCCCATTTATATGGCAGCCTTAGGTGCTGGGAAAAAATAATCTTAAAAATCCATTGCTAGGAGACATTTTTGGGCTATTCTTCTGATGTTAGTCAGTGATTCATATTTATTAGACAGGACTTTCCAATCTGGTTCAGTCTCAATATGTTCAAGTACTCTTCCCCATCAGCCCAGTAGCATGTGATTAATCTACTTTGATGAGAATTGTTGCTCTGAAACATCTGGAAGGATCCAGATGGGAAAAACCAATCTAATGATATGTACCAATATGCCAAAGTAGGACATACTTTTTTCCCTCAGATGTCTAAGTAGAAGACTAGGTATGTTGGCATTACTTGTTTCATTTGTGTAAGACAATATCAAATCTAAAACTGTAGAATCTCAGGTTCTTAGAGAAGGGTGGCAAGTGCAGCATGAGAAGAAATCTGAAGCCCTCACATAAAGTCCATTCTTGATCCTTTGAAACATAAATACTCCATGGCAGCCAAACTTGGTTAAAAATTGGCGCTGCATCTATCCTGGGCAGTGGGTCATGTCTACTATTTGATATTCAAAGCATGGCTACTGTCCCGGAGAATGCAATTTACTCAAGAGTCCATTGGGTTATTTTACATAAGCATGCCTTTTGGTTTCAGAAGGGATTGATTTTTGTTTAAATCTTCTACTGAGCAAACAAATGACCTTTTGAGAGCCTTGGAGGTGAATATGACTCCTGAGGTATGTTGGTATTAAACTGCAAGAATTTCTGGAATGGAGAGCTGAAGTGAAGAAGGAGTGATTGAGAGCAATGAGGCCTTTGAGTTTGAATATTTTTCTTTTGCTAGTGTAGCAAGATATTCAACCTTTGAATAACCATTTGCCAGCAATCATTTTTTGTGCAAGTGTTTGGGATATCCTGAATAAAAGGCATGAGGTAAATCATATAAATAAAAAAAAGTGAAATCTTACAAAATCTGGAGATCTACGTGTTTGGTAGCCACTTCTGCTGTGGATACATTTCCCCAAATATAGATTTCCTTTCACAGTGTACTACAGTATTTAGTCATATATTTAAAGCTTACCCTTTTCTATTGAGAGTAATCTGCAGGTGTTGAAGACTGGACCACATTGCCAATAGTAGATGGAGCTGAAACAATTGATAGGTTACACCCATCTATTTTCTCTCTTTATCACACTATTTAAAATTGGTATTTAAATAATGTATAACTAAAGTGACAAGTTTTGCAAGGCCAGTATGTAAATGGCCAGTATGGTGAAGTGAAGTAAGCTGACTTTGTATAAATATACAAAAGGATGAAGGCTATTGCTGAGCACATTGTAAGCCGCCCTGAGTCTTCGGAGAAGGGCGGCATATAAATCAAATTAAAAAAAAAAAAAGTGATCAAGGCAACAGGCTAGAAACCAGGACAAACTGATAAATTCTAATCCTACCTTAGGCACAAAGCCAACTGGGTGACCTTGGGCCATTAGTTCTCTCTGAGCCCTAAGAAGTGGTCAAAGGCAAACCATTTTTGAAATCTTGCCAAGGAAACTGCAAAGACATGTCCAGGCAATCATCATGAGTCAACATTGATTTAAAGGTTTTATGATTGCATATTTAGTATTTAGTTGCATGGGTGGTTTATAATGATAGAAAAGTGTGAAAATCACGAACGGTGTTGATGAAACCTAATTTTTTATTTACAACAATGCATTTTCAAAAATGCATTTTTAGAAAGATACGGAAGATGGAACAAATCTCATCTTTGTTCCAATATGTACACGTTGTGAAAATTAATGATTCCTTTTACACATACATAAATCACTTCACATAAATCACATTTATTCTACCTTTCTTTGAAGGAACTCAAGAAAGACAGTAAAAGAAAATGGAGCATCCACAAAGTACAATGAAAAAAATATTGGCAATGTTTTTATAGTCATTTTGTTGCCCCCTATTACATAGGTTAGAATTGGGTATTGTTGGGGGGGTTGTATAAAGTTGCTTGCCCCCAACCTCATTTATTTTTACAGATTATACTGCCATCTTGTGCAGGACTTTTAAAGTAGGAAGTACAGAATGCTATTGGAAATATCAGAATATACTTACTGTATTACAATGTAATATCTCACTTAGCAGAAAATTACCTTTACCTGAGACTGTTTCCTATAATTTCAAAAATTGAATTCTGTGTAGGTTATGACAAACGATAAATTGCAAGATTTTTAAAAAAACATACCTCTCTTTTAAGCTGGCAACTTTTAGAACTGTAATGCTATTTACAGTTGTGCTGCTATGATCTTGTGGATGGCATGATTCCAATTATTAGCCAAAAAGAGCAATTAGTATAGCTGGAAAAACACAAGTCTTAAACATAGCTTTAAATCAGGAACTTTCTGTGGTTGTGATATTAAGCTATACATTTTACAAGTATGTCATTGTTACTATCCAATTTATATGATATATACAGTATGTGTCACTAGAGAACAGAATCCTTGGTTCAGAATATCACCTAAGATTAAATATGAGAATTTAAGAAGAATAATGTTATATAGCTCCATCACTGATAAACAGTTGCAACTGAAGTAGTTTGCTATATTGCTTTTTATTGCATATTATAATAGAAACTCTTGTTTTTATACAGGTGCTATTTAACTTAAAAAAATTTTTTTTAAAAAAACAATACAATAACTGTAGCTATTTTAACTATGGCTACAATACAGATTTTATGCCTAAACATTGCCTGGACTAGTCCCTACAGCTTTTGACAAGGTTTTCAGGAATTGATTTGCCTAATTCTCTTAGGTCTGAGAGAGAGTGATTAGCGTAAGGTCACTAGCCTAGTGCTTTAACCATTTCACCAAACTGGCTCTCATGTACAAAATATAGACAAACATAAAAATACGAAAAGAAGTTGGGTTTACAGTTGCAATATACATTAACATAATATCAAATAAGTCAAATAAGAAATCCATGATGTGTACCATCCAGTGGTGGGTTTCAAATTTTTTTACTACCGGTTCTGTGGATGTGGCTTGATGGGTGTGGCATGGCTTGGTGGACATGGCTTGGTGGGTGTGGCAGGGGAAGGATACTGTAAAATCTCCATTCCCACCCCACTCGAGGGGAAGGTTACTGCAAAATCTCCATTTCCTCCCCATCAGCTGGGACTTGGGAGGTAGAGAATAGAAGGGGGTGGGGCCAGTCAGAATTTTTACTACTGGTTCTCCGAACTACTCAAAATTTCCGCTACCAGTTCTCCAGAACTGGTCAGAACCTGCTGAAACCCACCTCTGGTACCATCCATTCTGTTTATTCTTCATGCTATAAGAATTGATCTTTGTGGAGACATTACTAGCTCAAATCTATTTCCGAGTAGCTGATTTGGGGGGCGATATCCACTTTGTGATTGTTTTCACTTCAGCTGTTCTTAGTTTATAGCACTTCTTGAAAGCATATGACATTCTCAAATGATAACAATCTTATGTGGAATGCAAATGTAGCATTAATAAGCTAAGATGCAAATGAATTACTTGTTTGCCTACTTGATATGTAATAACCTTTTCATTTGTCATGGAAATCTGAGAAACTGAAATAAAGAGCACTGGAAATTCCCCCTCCTATCTTTTCACATTATAATTCATTCCATGGCCAGAAGTCCCAGAATGAATTTCTCTTCTATTAGCCATCAGCAATAATTGATAGCAGTTAAAACAATAAGGTGAACAATGAGAATTACAGTGTCATCAAATTATTTGTCATTACTCTTGAAAAAAATATGCTTATTCAGATGATAATTCACCACTCCAATCATTGTTCTATTTAGTAATCTGTGCCTGTTTCCTTGACTTTATTAATTTGTCAACATGACAAATGTTCATTAACCCTATCAGTGAATACCCATGTGACTTTAAATATATGGATACAAGGCAGCAAAAATTGATTAAACAATAAATATTTTCTTGAGATAGCACTTTCTCTTAGCTATAAAGAAGAGTATCCCAATTTATTCATAGTATAATAGAATTTACTAATTTACTACTTTTCTATTGCATTTTTCCACAATTATTGAATGTGGCTCACAAGAAAATATAGGAAAAATAACAAAATTATAATGGCCACTTAAAACATATCCAATACAAGTAAGTAAATCAGAAATAAATATTTAAGTCTGTAAATTTATTTAGATTATGCAAGTTGAAGTTATTATGCTGTCAACCTTTCAGGTAGGCTAGGTCAATAACCCTCTTTATTTAGCATTCCTAATGGATATTAGCAGGAAAGTAGAGAAGAGGGGAAATTGGATGTGTGTTGGGATGAAGGAGAAGAAAAGACTTCTAAAAGTTCTCATGTTCTTTATAAATGAAAGCAACATCATTCATCATTCAGTTCTCTGCCGCATCTTTCATCTTATTTATGCTTGTAAGTCTCCTTTGCCAATAGCACAATATAAATATATACTGCCACCTGGTGTCTTACTAAGCATCATTCATCAGATGGTAAGGTGTGTGTGTTGTTTTTTTTTTGTAAAAACAAAATAGTAAACATTTTTCTGATTTATTACAATGTATGATAGTATATTTACAAATTATTGTGTTTTAGGGAGGAAATTACTTTTTAAAAAGAAACTACAAACAATAGTAGATTATATTGCATCTCAGCCATTAGTAATCAAGGATTGTGTGTCATTAAATCACTATAATTATGTTTACATAATGTTTATTGCATTGGAGAACCAATTTATGACTTCACAATAATGCCATTTTATTAGCTATAAAGATCATTTCAAATTTCAGGAGAAAATGTAATTTTTTTAAAATGGAAGAACTAGAACTTTCCCCACCTTTTAATGTATTATCAGCTGGAATTTTAACATTTTAATAAAAAAGGTCCTGTAGTTTTCTTTCATCTTTTTCTCCTATGACTTATAATAAAATGGCAAATGAAAATAAAAAGATCGAATTAAACATTAGGAACAAGTTGGACAAAGTCACATCTCTATTCAGTCGTGAAATTCAATATGCTATCTGAACTATATATACTCCTAGGATATAAAATAAAAAAAGAAGAGAATACTACCTTGAGTTGTAACACTGTGCTATTTATCATGGCTTTACTAAATTGAATCAGTTTTCTTCAACACTTTAATCGTAATATTATCTTCATGTTTGCTCACATAACATTTTGTTCCTTCCTACAACTTTATTTTTTATTTAGATGTAATCATGGAGTTGGTTTTTGACCTTGAAAATGCCATTGACAGCCCCAAGTACATATAGCAGAGAGCATAAATTTATATTCCATCAAATGCAATTAACCCTTTCTTACCTGCTTCTTAGATTATGGGGAAATGTTATGTGTGGTCTAATTTTGCACTTAATAACTCTGTTCTTTAGTTCATCATACTTTTTTGTTACTTTACCAAGATCTGTGTTCTAGCCCCTGGAATATAACTCCAGGTCACATACAGTTTCACTGCGCACTCCTTTGAAAAAGGTGTATCAATATTACTTCATCATATTAGCCATTGTCTATCCACTGCAGGATGAAGGCCTTTTCCGCATGTTTCCAACCAATACGGTCCTGAACTTTCTTTTGCCAATTGGTCCCACAATACTTGCTGATGTCGTCGATCCATCTTCTTTTAGGTCTCTTTTGTGGACACTTTTTATCAAGTGGGATCCATTCTATTACTGCCGTGGTCCATCTGCCATCAGTTCCTCTTGCTATGTGACCAGCCCATTTCCATTTCAATTCTTCTATTCTCTTGATGATATCATATGCTTTCGTTTGTTCTCTAATCCATGTGTGGGTCTTTCTATCTTGTCTTGTAAGAGCATGTATCTTTCCATGATTTTTTGCACCTCTCGAAGCTTTTGTATTGATTGTGAGGTTAGTGTCTATGTTTCACTGGCATATGTTAGAGCAGGTAGCACACACTGATTGAAAACCTTTCTCTTCAGGCATGGGATGGGGGGAGGTTGTTCTTGAAAATTATGCTTAGCTTGCTGAATGCCTGCCAACCACATTTAACACACTGTTCAATTTCCTTTATTGTATCAGCTTCCATTGAGCTCCATTGGCCAAGGTATATGTAGTGATATATTTACATCTAGTTCTTCTTCAGATATAAAAAAAAATATTTCTTTGGTGAACTTATTAAATATAACTGCCTTTTTTTCAGGTTTATTTTTAAGCCAAATGGTTCTCCTGCTTTGTGCAGCTCTTATATATATCTTTGTAGCTCTTCTAGATCTTGTGAGAACATCATCATCTGCAAATCTTAAATGATTTAAATAGGAGCCATTGAGTTTTATTCCATCTTTTGCCCAGTCTAATTTGCAAAATAGTTCTTCAAGGCAGGCTGGGAAAAGGATAAGTGAAAAAATATACTAAGTTGAACATCACTGTTCAAAATATTTTTCATAAATATATAGTAAAACCAGCCACAAGTAAGTACATCTCCTAGATAACATGTAAAGCACTTGTACTAGCATAGAATTGCAGTTATCAGATATCTACAAGTATCAGTTGATAAATATAATTAAATAGTTATTAATAGTTAGATTATGGGAAAAGGGGAAATGTTATATGTGATCTAATTTTTCATTTAATAACTCTGTTCTTTAGTTCATAATACTTTTTGTTACTTTACCAATCTCATTTTCTATGTCCCTCATCTCTCCTCTCATATGTATCCTTCCTCTTCCTTTTTATTGCAGTGCCCATTTCATATTTTTCCTTTTCATATTCTGCTCCATTTTAGCTAATCTGCTTGATGAATTCTTGAGATGGGAAATTGCATTTAATATTTTGAGGGGCAATTCATTTTCTTTGGGAAGTAGCTCAAATTTTATAATCTGCCAAGCCTTGAAGTTCCACCAGAATTGCTGAGACTCACTCTGTTAAATAGAGGATGCTATTTTAGCTACATAAACGTTGGCCTTTATGCTACCAAGTTGGAAAACAGGAAGATACTGAAAAAGGGATACTGAAGCTTTTTAAACAAATCCCATAAGAGTCATATGAGATAATTAAACTTCAAAGAATAGAAAGAATGTGCTGTTTGCAAAATGCAAAGAAAAAGAATCAAGACATGATCCCTTTTGTGACCTTCTGACCAGCAAAGCCAATGGGGAAGCCGGATTCACTTAACAATTATGGCAAGAAAGGTGGTAAAATGGGGCAAAATTAACTTAACAAATGTCTCACTCAGCAACATAAATTTTGGGCTCAGTTGTGGTTGTAAGTCAAGGACTACTTGTATTCAGTTGGAAACTGCTGCTCTGCCATTTAATTTTTTCCGTGTCTTGGAATAGAGCAGGTCTTGACCTTCTTCTATGCGTTATCTTTCTATGTTTTTAAAGACAGTTATTATATATCCTCACCTATCTTTTCTCACAGAACACTAAATAAATCCAGCTTCTCCATAGGACAGAGATTCTTAATCTACTGATCATCTTTAAAACATTTTTCTGTGATACAGAGGGATCTGTTCAAAGCCAAATACAGTTACATTAATTCAAATCATATTCAGAAAACTAGTATTTGTCAAATTCAACACTATCTTGATATTGAAAATATTGCTTTAAACCCATAAAGATTAAGTCAGCCTACCTATTCCTTAAAATTATGTTTATGCTTTAGAATCTCATCATTGCAGATGATGTAGATGATAATCAAATTGAGCCTTTTTTTTTTTATGTTGTTTTAGGGATGATTCGCCATTTAAATTTCTCTGCTGATGTCAATATAGACACCAAGTGCCCAAACTGTGTGCGCGTGCATGCCCAAACTGAAAGTGCACATGTGGAAACATGCACATGCATGAACATGCGTACATGCACAGACATGTGCATGTGTGCATACACGGGTCTCTGCATGCATGCGCAGCAGAAACCCGAAGACCAGCTGGCCGGTGGGAGGCAGAGCATCCCCACACTGACAGCATGGCAAAGGATAAGATATTTTTCTTTCGTGAGCTCCTGTTTCGTTGTTTGCAGGGAAACAGAAGCTTATAAAGGAAACGCCACGGAGATCTGACCTGGGGCAACAGTGCACGTGCCAGAAGAGAGGGCTCTGTGTGTCACCTCTGGCACGCATCATGGGTATAGAGTCACCTGCTCAAGCAGGGCGTTGGACTAGAAGATCTTCAGTGTCCCTTCCAACTCTATTATTCTATATTCTATGCCAGTGATGGCTAACCTTTTTGCCATCGTATGCCAAAAGCATGGGGAGCATGCGGGGGTTTGTGCATGTGTGTGCCCACATCCATACTTCTATGCACCCCACCTCCCTGTGCATGCACGCGCAGCCCCTGAGCTTCCCCCGCTTTTGGCATGCGATGGCACCGTGAGCCTAGTAGGCTGTTTTTGTCCTCCCCAGGCTCCAGAGGCTTTCTAGGAGCCTGGGGAGGGTGAAAACCGCCTTCCCCACCCCCCAGAGGCCCTTCGGAGGCCATAAACGGCCGGTTTGTCAACTTCCGGTGGGACCAGAAGGCTGTTTTTTGCTCTCCCCAGGTTCATGGAAAGGCTCTGAAGCCTGGGGAGAGCAAAAAATGGGCCTTCCCCACCCCCCAAGACCCTCTGGAAGCTGGAAACAGCCTATTTCCCTACTTCTGGTGGGCCCAGAAGGCCTGAAAATCAGCTGGCGGGCTGGAGCTCGGTTCGCGTTCCCACCGATATGGCTCCGCATGCCACCTGTGGCTCATGTGCCATAGATTCGCCATCACGGTTCTATGCTATTGACAGTGTTTTCAATCTTAAACCCAAATTAGATATGTAAGATAAAAAATACTATAGATATTATACCCTTAGTCTTCTATCTTTATTTAACCTACCCTTTTGCTATTGTTCACATTTATGATATAAATGAATCATTTTAAACCTAACCTTGTCACAATGTTTGTAATGGTGAGGATCATAACTACAGATGTCTGAGCTAGAAAAAACAACTAGGAGGGAACAAAGCATTTACTGAAAAGATGCCATTTTTATGGCACCACTTCTGAAAAACAAACATATTAGTAAGCCATTAGAAAGCTTGTCTAAATTATACTGAACAGCTGTGTTTGTCTTTGTGGGCAGGTGTGCCTACAGAACTATATTTTCCTATTCAGGCAGTCTACTTTTCAATATGCTATAAGTTACAAATTCATGCACTTTAATGTTCCTCTCTTTTACATGGACCCTTCCCTAATTTGTTACTCCACAAAAAAGAGTAGAAAATAAAGTATTATTTTGGATTATCCTACAAACAAATAAACAAAAGCACTACTTGGCTTATAACAGCCTATAATAGTTTCTACTGCAGTTTGATGTGAAGTCGGCATTATTTTGAATCTGAAAATAGTTTAAGATTCTGATTTTTTTCCAGTTTACAAATTAATCAAAGGCACCACCTTTTTGTTCTAAAGCTTTCCTCCAAATTCTTTGATAAATTAATAGGTTTTACAGTAATAGGTATAATGGAAAAATATTCTTTTGTCCCTGTCCTTACAACAGAAGTTGACAAATGATGGCATGTATATCTTTTCACACTGATTACTGTGCCACAGTATTCTGCAATTTCTGGCAGTGTCAAACAACACCCTGTAAATACTTCACACCTAGTGGTACAATCTAATAGTATTTTAGGGAGGTTGACAGAAGCAAGCAGACTAAGATAATTAGTCATAGCTCACAGAAATGGTAGAAGAGGACCAGCAAGGCAAACAAAGATATAGATTTGCACAAAATGTGCAAATTCTAATACGATTTTTCAAATTACATAGCAAGAAAGTCTGGGACTAACTGACCTGCCTACCTGCTGCATATTGACCAAATCAGTGGGTTGCTACAGGTTCGCCCCAGATTGGGCGATCCAGTAGTGGTGGTGGCAGGAGGCTCCACCCACCTGCCCAGGCATCTCTGCACATGCACAGAAGTGTTGAGCACACCCACCCACAAGCAAACCGGTAGCAAGTGAAATTGAAACCCACTACTGGACCAGATGGTAACAAGGTCCTTTTCTTGCTGCTTATGATTTTTTGCCTTTTAACAGACTTAAAATGAACAATTGTCCTCTGTAAAAATTAATAGGAGAGGGAACCTAATTCACCATTATATAAAAAGAGGATGAAAATAAGGTTTTGAGAAATGTTCTGAATTCTACCCTCCCATTCTAGCTATGATAATCATGATTGTAAACAGAATTAGAATGTGCAGTTTTTTTACAGGGATGTTTTTATGGTGTGGTCAACGGAGTCAAGATGGCAGGTGTGATGGTATGATTGAAACTCTGCCTGATTTCCATTTATATTGCATGCATTCGTTTACATTTTCAAATGATATATTATCTTAGTAAGCCAACTCAATTTTATTAAGCAGTAAAACCCTGAAACTTTTATGAAATACAATAAATTACAACAATTAATCCCTTTCCCTAGTCCTTTCATTTAAAAAAAATTATAGTTTTTAAGGTAAAGTCCAGATGTATATGAATATAAGAATGCAAAAAGTCAGAGAAAAAGAAGGCAAAAAAGCAGAATAGAGAGCACACTTTCTTTATATACAATTTGGACCATAAACAACTATACTTTATAAGAAATAGTTATATTTTTGGAAGGTCCAGCTGTTATACAAAATGAAAAGACAATATATCTGCTACAATTATTTCTTCTACTCATTTAAGATTACATAAAATCCTTATTCTAAGTATTTGATCACTTCCATTTTTGATATAACCAAAATTGTATAACCAAGCTTACTTTAATTATGGTCCCCTCCTCCCTGTTTTTATTAAACATATAGCGCACATGAACTATGCCTCAGGAGCTGTTTTTCCCCCCTTATGTTGTAAAAGTTACAAGGAATTGTTGGTTCCTTAAATTTTAAATAAAACATTATGGCTATTTATTTAGGGATGACATTTATTATAAATATTCTGGTTAAAGTATGATTTACTAGAGTACAATTCATAACTTTGTAGTTTGAGTGCATTTTCATTTCTCTTACTTTGCCAGCATGTGGCGCTGTTTTCTGTAAAAACAACCAGCAACTTCATATATATATTTTTCTAAAAAGGCAAATATATTCTGTCAAACATGAATTGTTGTACTGAACACCAGGTTTCATATTTTGCATTATTCTACTTAACCCTTCGGAACACTTACTTTTGCCCAGGATAACAGTAACAACTATCCTATCTACCTCTTAGCAAACTATTAAGAGCAAAAGTATCTAAAAAAAAAAAAAAACTTGTTCATGGAAGCAGTGCTTCTCTGATCAAATATATTATCTATTTAAAAAAGAGATAACATGAATTATTAATCAAATCTAAATTATGGATAAGACCTGCTAAATAGTTGGGTTGGTTTAAAAACATAACATTGTTTGCTTCAAATATGTAAATTAATTAACTGTGGCTTCAAAACATACTCCTACACAAAAGGAATTCAAATACTTTCCTTTAAGAACTGCAAACTTTACATTATATTTACATTGATTCCAGATCTATCTTCTATAATATGACTATGAATATATACTTATATTCACATATTTGAGAGCCACTTTGGTATAGTGGTTAAAGCATCAGAACAGAAATCAGAAGACCATAAGTTTCTCACAGCCCTAGGAAGGAGGCATCTGCATTCAATATGATTATGATTATTCAGGAATATTTTAGAATTATTTGGATGTGCCAACTGAAATTCAGTCTTATGACTGAGTTCATACAATATTATTTAGAGGGTAAGCCTTGATGAACCATTATAACTTCATGCAATAAACTAAACCAACATGAAACAATCCATGTTTTATTTTAATGTGATACATGAAAGTATGATAATGAATTCCTTTTCAAACTCTGTCACCAAAAATAAATATTATTTCTCCAATTAGGCTCTTCAAGGAATTTTCACTGGAATTCCATAGAATTCATATATGGGGAATGTACAAATATGTGACTACCAGTACTGGATATCTGTAAAAATTGTGCCCATGTACATATGTTAATGGTTAGGTGTTTCTCCTCAGAAAGCAGCATTTTATGTGGGAATTGAGTTTAACTGGTGTCGAATGGACAGTATCTGTTGGGCAAATGTAATTTGTACTTTTAAAAGAATTCAAACAGTCTTGTCAAGAATGAACTTTCTGAAAAAAATCCTGGATCCCTATGCCGTTCTAAATGAAGAAGCATTCTAACTTTTTAATTTTGTAACCTGTAGATGTTTTAGTAATTTTGGTTTTTTTAATTATACAATCTATAGCAATAGAACTATTATACTAAAAAGGAGTATAAAATTATTGCTGAACAATGTTGGAAATGCTGTCAAGCATTCTTTTTAACATTTTGACAAAATGGAATATTACTTATAGAAGTAAATCTCATATTTTAAATACTCAAGTTTGGTAAATTTGGTAAATTTTCTTGCATTGGTTATACTAAAAGTAATATCTGTATAATTTTGAACTACAATTTGGAAAGAGGAAAAAAAATATTACTATAAGCCAATATCTAGGACTGTCCATGAATCTCCATCTCCAAATCTTTCTTTTTCTCATTTTAACGCAATGGAATAACACCATTAAATTGTTGTATAAATCAGATTCTTTCAGTGGCAATTCCTTGTTTGTAAGATACATTTCTCTTTTAAACATAGTGGTTTTTAAGAAACTAAAAGACAATATTGTTTGGTTTAGAGACATTTAGAAAAAAATCCATACTACTAGTATTTAGAGATAATTCCCAGTAAGTTCAGTGGATCTTTCTCAGATACAAACTCTTTTTTTAAAAAAAAACGCACTGTTGGACTTAATTTTTAATTAGTTATTTTATAAATTGGGTGTTTTAATCTGTGTTTCGGCCAAAATATTTAATAATTTTAAGGGATTTTTTAATATTTGTATTATCTGTATTTTATCTTGGCTGTTCACCGCCCTGAGTCCTTCGGGAGTAGGGTGGTATAGAAATTTGATTAATAAATAAATAAATAAATAAATTTACAGTTAAGAAACTAGGATTACGCTCTCAGGTTGTATTTATGTGTGATTATTTCTGAATACATTCAATTGTATTAAAAGCTTTTTTATATAAGCGATCTCATTGTTACTGTGATTTTAAGTAACTTTTAACTATCTTTTCTCTTTTAACTTAAAAAACGTTGCTATTTATTCTTTTGTTGCTGGTTAGTGGATAGATTATTATTTTAAAAAATATGTGCTGATTTAGATTCTTGAGAGTGGAAAAAAGATTGTTCAAGAAGTAATAAAAAAATCTGGTGTCCTGTAACTAATTTCTAAATTTCTTTAAATATGAATACAGGAAATGACAATTCTGTGGCTGATTTATATTGTTTTATAATGATGATGCTTATCAGGTTCCTTTTACCAAAGCATGGGAATGCACTACAATGGTGTCTTACAAGTTTCTGTATTTGAGAATAGTGTTTGACTGCACTTGAATTAGAAAAAAAAACATACCCATCACACTATTTACTTTTAAGGAAATCTAAACTAAACTTTGTTTAGTGACAATTCGAAGTTACAACAGGACAGAAAAATGTGACTTCTAGTTGCTGATCACACTTACCACTGTTGCAGCATAGCCATAGTCATGTGAACAAAGTTTGGATGCTTGGCAACTGGCATATATTTATGAAGGTTGCAGCGTCCTGGGGTCATGTGATCATCATTTGCAACCGCCTGGCAAGCAAAGTCAATGGAGAAGCCAGATTCACTTAACAACGATGTTACTAACTTAACTGAAATGATTCACTAGTAACTGTGGCAAGAAAGGTCATAAACTGGGGAAAAGCCACTTAACAACTATCTTGTTTAGCGATGGAAATTTTGGGATCAATTGTGGTTGCAAATTGAGGACTATATATAGTATGTAAAAGGAATTAAAAGCATGAGATATGAAAATGAAAAAGAAACATGGGTAAAATTATGCCAATATCATTCAACACACCTCTCCATCCCTGTTGCAAGCCATCTTGTTTAAATCATTTCCATGCACTATTTTATACATTCCTCTTTACTCTTTAAGGAAAAAAAGAAAACAAAAAAATGGTGAAATTGGCCAAGAATATTTCTTCTATTTCCAAGCAAGTAGAATATTCAAGAAGAAAAAGAAAATCCTCACTTCAGAAGCTGTGAAATTCCACAAATGCTCATATACAATTCCCATATAATTAAAGGTAATATTGACAATGGTAAGCTATTGATTGACACCTTTATGCCTTAAAACCCACATTTCAAATTGCACCAGGAAACATTTTGGCATCCAATGCAGTGGCCACAAAACATCAGTAATATAACTGATGAATGTGATTCATCAGGATTGAGCGTCCACATTTTGGACAACTGCATTTTCTAACTGGTCTTCAAAAGCAGCGCTATATAAACCACACTGTAGCAGTCCAGATGAAAGATGATAAGTATATGAATCATGTAATTAAAATATAATAATAAAGACACTGTAATCTCTCATTTAGTCCCTCAATCAGAAAATGAATTAAAGGGGAGCATTTAAATTTGTTAACAGTTAAAATTTCATTATTATTTCTAAGTGACTTTTATGACCTCTTTTTGTTTATTGATATTTTAACTAGTTGAAATGGTAGAAGCTTAATATCCGTTTATTATTGCTACTTGTATATTCCTAAAAATATTCTTTATGACTCTTATCTTTTCCTTTTCTTCAGGCAGAAAGTACTCTGCCAGAGAATAATTTGCAACAAATAATTTTATTTTATGTGGGACTCATGTGAGGTCCAGAAAAAAATTGAAATAAAGATAACAGAAGTTGATAGTTACTTAATTGTAACTAAAACAATATTAAAAATAATTTCAGATACGGTAGGAAGTAGATAGTTAAAGAAAGTTTCTAGAGGCACACTGATGGCTATAGATACAATAAGGCCTATTCAGTTCTACTGATTCAACCCAAAGTTTCAGATATTATGAAGTGGTAGCAGCAGGGTTGGGTTCTACTTACCTTTACTACTGGTTTGCAACGGGATCGTGTGTGTGCGCTTGCTTCACTCACATGTGCCTTGCTTCTGCGCATGCGCAGATCACCAATAATGACATCGAGGCAGTGGGCAGAGCCTCCCGCCAGTTTTACTACCAGTTCTTGCAAACCGGTCCGAACCGGGGCAACCCATCACTGGGTAGCAGCCATTTCTTTTTCCTCAGCTCAAAAAAAATGCTGTAATGTTTACCTCAGGGAACTTATTATAAACAACACATTGAAATTTTCTGTGAGTTTCACCACTAATGTTCAGCTTGAAAACGGTATAAATTTATTTAGTTTTAACTCTTGCTAAAATCAATAAGGCTTAGTTCCCAATAAATATATTTAGGACTAGATTGCCAAGCTATATTTCTTGACAATTCTTTTTCAAAGTCTTCAGTGGTAGAATAAGATTTATGTCGTTCAAGTAAACCAGGAGACAATAAGATTACAAGGGATAGATCTGATTAAAGCTGATTAAAGGTATCACCTCCTTATAAAATATCCAGAAAATTAATTGGCAAGATTATGGTAGTGTAGAATCCTGCAGGTATTCTAGAAATGTTTGGAGAAGGGGTGTCAAACTCAAGGCCCAGAGGCCAGATTCGATCTGCAGGATGCTTACATCTGGCCCACGGGGCCGCCATGGAAACAATGAAGGACTGGCCCGTAGTGCCTCTGCTAGCAAAACAGAGCTTGAGAGCCTGTTTTTGCTGGCAGAGCACTCGGGCCACCACAGGCGCCCCCAACACAAGTGACATCGAGCTGGCCTTGCCCACCCTGCTCACACCCACTTTGGTTCCCCAAGGTCAAACACAACCCTGATGTGGCCCTCAATGAAATCTAGTGTGACACTGGCTTGGAGCATTAAAACATGTATTAACTTATTTATTTTTATCCCACATTTTTGTAAGTAAATCAAGGCAGCAAACATACCTAACCCTCCTCCTTCCTCTTATTTTACTCATCTGTAAGGTGGATTGGGCTAAGAATGAGTGACTAACCCAAAGTCACACCATCAACTTTCATGCCTAAGGAAGGACTACAACTCAGTCTCCCAGTTTCTAGCCTGGTGCCTTAACCACTAGACCAAACTGGCTAGTGGTTAATTAATAGATATCTCTCCAAATTGTCTTTTATCACACACCAATATCAATATAATTACATTGGTATTCAAATTGCTTTGACTAACAGGTCACATAAAGCTTCAGCAAATTAAAGAAATGCTCATTTTATAGAAAACCTAAAAAGTACAGCTTAGTGTTTTATACAAGACTCTTCAGAGATATCTCATTAAGTTGCATCACCTACAGGTTGTTAGACTGCACTCGTAATTATATATTTATAAATACTGAATAAGATTGAAAAGGGCCATGGCAGAGTAAATTTGGACAAATGAATCAAAACAAGATTTTATATAGCAGAGGCAACTTGTAGGATTATTTTATATGAATATATCTGGTCATATTCTCTGCTTAAAATATGTCCATTTCCAAAAGCCTCTTTGCTTTAGCATACAGTGGCAGTTTTCACAGATGCAAATCTCTCCCAGGCTAGGATTTTGGACTTCCTCAGGATTTGTTTTTTTTTTTTTTTAATTTGATTTTTATTATAACATATAGTGATACAATCGGTATATTTTCGGTTCATTGGTGCAATTATATACATATATACATCTACATGCATTATTGCTTGTCTTTTGTTGATATTGTTTCTTGAAGCTAGATTTAATTTCAATACACTTAAAGATAATAGTGCTCAACTCTCTAAGACTAAATATAATACTATTCATATAGATTTTGTTAATTAGTTAATATTTAATCTCTGTTACCTTCTTTATTTCTTTCCCCCATCCATTCGTACCACATGTCCCACACGCTATAAAATTCTGAATCTTCTCTGTCATTAATTTCTGAAGTCAATTTGTTCATTTCGGTGCACTCCAATATTTTTCCAATAACATGTTCTTGAGGTGGTATTTGTTTTTCTTTCCAATACTGGGCAAAGGAAATTCTAGCGGCTGTCAGAATATGTATAATTAAATACTTTTTCTTTTTTGCATATTCAGTTTTCAAAATTCCCAGGAGAAAAGCTTTTGGGTCGAAATCAAAATTTTCTTTTATTATTTCTCTAATCCACACCCATATCATCCTCCAGAATTTTTGTGCCTGATTACATGTCCACCAGCAATGATAAAAAGTACCCTGCTGATGGTCACATTTCCAACATTTAGGGCTCGAATTGGGGTAGATCTTCGCTATCCTAGCTGGGCCCATGTGCCATCTATAAAACAGCTTGTATTGGTTTTCCTTATAAGCCGTCGCCTTTGTCATTTTAAGATTATTATTCCATATTGAGTCCCATTCGTTCAAATTTATATTCTGTCCTATATTTTTGGCCCATGCTAACATCGGTTCTTTAACTACTTCCTCTGCCATATCGTACTCCAATAAGTAATTATATAATTTGGCTAGAATTTTGTCGTCCGTACCCATCCATATCTTGTCGAATCCATTTATGCTCAGGATTTGTATTAATAGTTTTACATTTTGTGTGTTTCTCTTAGATGTGGACAACCAGATCCACAAGGGAAGAGTTGTTAGCTTCTTTATTGCTCATGCCTATTTCACAGGAATCTCCCCAGACTGGCAGTCTGCATCTGGACCAGACTAGACAAGGTTCAACTGCATTCAAGGAGGAGTATGCCCTCTTGTGCTTACATAACAATTCCAGACTAATTCCCCACTTGACTTCTTCCTTGACTCAGCCAGTCTCTCCCCTACAGTTTCTATTGTATTTTAATTAAGATTCTTTTTACTTCAATGTCTGATGCAAAGACATTGTATAGAAATTAACACAATATTTGAATGATTTTAGATCATTTTTATGTTAGGATGGTTTATGCCAGTATAGGAAAACTTTTGAGAACTTGGGGATTAGCTTTGGGTTACATAGAAGATGCCTACTGATGTTACCAAAATGTTGTATGTTTGCATTTTGGGCAGAGAGAAAGATTAAAATCTGCCCTGCTCTCAAACTGAGGCTGCACAGTGCTTGGAAATGAAGTTGATAATATTCCTTATCTATAGATTGCCATCCTCATTTTAGGCATTTATCACTATATGAAGTATTTACTGGCACTTCAGTTAATTTTGTATACAAATATTCCTATGCTAATTTTATATGAAACATTTTATTATTACATTTTGCCATATGCTTAAACATTAAACTCCAGTTCTATAACATTATCTCATCTCTCTAAATCTTGTGATTAAAATAATTTGAGTACTCATTTAATAATGAATGAAAAAAATGAAATTTACATAGGTATTTGTGCCTGAAGGGCTTCAATGCCAAGGACAAAAAAAAAATAAAAATAAATGACAAGTTTAACATTTTGTCGATTCCATGCCTCAATTGTCAGTACTAATAGGTTCTATGCATCAGTGGATTTCAAAGAACAATCGGTGTTTCATGGTTTCGATTTGATGTGTCCATTTAGGCAATTGCCTCAGTGGGAAAATTTTACATCGGGCATAGGTGTACACTACAGGTTTATTTCCCAATGGCCAATCTGATTGACGGCGGCAATTCAAAGTTATTTTTCCAACCGGGCATCTTGCAAATTGCATGTGTGCCGCCACGAGCTACCGCTCCAGCCAAGTTTCTTGTGTATGTGGGTTTATCGCACTATTATCAAACTAAGAGCAGTCTGTGCCGTGATTGGGTGTGTCCGTGGAGATCTAAGACCAAGAATGAAGGGGTGCGCCTCATATTCGGGTTGAGGATTTTAAAAGGAAGTAACCCGCATACCGAACTTGCTTTCGGTGCCCCAAACTTTGACCAAATTGCACCCCCAACAATACCCTGTGCGACTTCTAAAAGCGTGGAGAGGTGAAATGAAGCTTATATAATCCCAGTCCCAATGTGGGCGTCTGCTGGATTCTTTTTCTCCCGCCGTCCTTCGCGAAGGAGCCAAGGCAGGTGTCGCGCGCGGGGTGGAAAATGAGCTTCCCAACAACTCCCGGCCACAGCGAGGCGCGCACGCAGGAGGGAAAGTTGCGAACCCCAAAGCGACCTCAGACTCCCCACCCCGCCTCGCCTCTCTGCTCGCGCGACCTCCTTGCGGTCAGACACTCCGCCCCTCCTAACCGCCCTGTCACTCCGATCCTCCGCAGCCAATCGGGCAGCCTTCTGCCACCGTTTCCCCACCCCCTTGTCCTCCTGGGAGTGAGGGGAGGGCTGCGAGCTGAATACTACCGGCTTTTGGGGGGGGGGCGTTTAAAGAGAGTTGAATGATTGAACTTTTTTCCGCGCTGAGTTTTTCTTGCGCTGAGGCTTCGCCGCCACCTCCCTTTCCCTTGGCGAGGTGAAACGGCGCAATTGCACGCGGTGCAGAGTGTTTAGGGCTGTAGGGGTTGTTTTCTTCTCCCGCACCCGGCTGCGCACAAAGCCATGGGGTTTAAGGAGCCCGGCGTTCCTTTGACTCTTCTCCTTTGGATTACAGCTTCCTGGGGCTGCCTGCCCGGCTGCGCTGCCTGGGCTGGAGAAACGGCAGCGGCGGCTCGTCAGCAGGATGAGTTCTTCTCCGCCACCAGTATTTATGGAGCCAGATGCAGCTCCAGGTGTCTCAGCTTGCAGATTACGCGTATCTCCGCCTTTTTCAAGCATTTCCAGGTATGGGAAAAAACACCCAAACCAGTAGCCGGGCCGCGCATTAATGAAACCGAGCGACTTCTCGTTTCCCCTCTCTGCCAGGTCTAGTCGGAAAGAAGTCCTCTGAATTCCATGAGATTTGTTCTCAGAGATACGCAGGCGGTGGACCGCAGCCTTAGGCGGCAGTTTGGCTGATGTTCACAATTGGGTGCTTCAGCGCTTAGGGTGCATTTATGAGTGCAGAAGACGAAATGGATGGGCTGAAATGCATTCGCGAGGAATTAGAGCTACTCGGCACAATTTATTCCCGAGGAGTCCTCGGGGAGCAAAACAGGCTTGCAACAGCACAGGTCGATCCATACTGAGCCACCGGTACTCTGCGCTTTCCACTGAACTTTGTAGCTTCTTAAGAAGCTCGCGAGCCTCCTTTTTCCCAGCGAAATCGATCGAAGAACCTTCTTAAAACTGGTCGGGCTGATCTCTTGACCCTGAGCGAGCTGTCCCACCGGATGACTGCTCCCGTTTTGGGAGTCGCGCCGCTGGTTGACTTGGCTACTTTTTCAACCGGCACTGATAGCGGAAGTGGCTATTTTAATTAGTATAGAAGCAGTTACCGATTTACCGAAGCAATTTAGTCATTTGTAACCGGTTTAAAGCTCGGGCTGGGTATGTTTGCGGTTTGAAAGGTGAAAACATAATACATTTAAACAATTTTGTAACCTGGAGGTGGAAATTACTTACATGAAGCAATACTATTTTTAAGTGACAAAGTTGAAGATGTGTAAAAGAACACTTATCCATTTCTGAAGGCAGTTTTAAGCTGCCACCCTGTATATCCTTTTACTTAAGAGTAAAAACTTATTGGCTTGATTGGAATCTGCCTAAAGTAAACTTGCCTAGTTAAAGTACATCTATAATAATCATTCATGTTCCCAAATAAAGGGTGGAGTATATTTTGTTTTTGGAATTAATATTTTAATAAGATATATCATGTGATGTGTAAAGTGGCCATGATTTTCAGTATTTAAGATAAAAAATAGAATGACATGATTTTGTATATGGACTTGATTGATATACATCAAAGCCCTGTTATCAGGTTAGATAGCTTATTGTCTTATTTTCAGTGATAAAGAAGTTGCTGGGAATCAGGTAACATATAACTTTAGAAATAAAGTCCTTTTATTCTCCTTGTTGATTTGCTTAATTTTTGAACATGTTTGCACACTCCCAGTGTACATGGGAATGTGAGAATTAGTTATTTAATGGAGCTGTGATAAAAAGGCAGTGATTTTGTATCTGACCCAGAAACATTAAAGATCCATTGACTTATCATTAGTAGAGAAACTTTATGAAAAGCTTTATGTGCTATTTTTAATAGACGTCAACTTAAGACCTGTAAATTACTTGAATCTCAAAATTACTGTTAATTGGAGTGATTTCTATCTATTATCATCCCATTAAAGGGCTGTGTGTGTGATTGTTTCTGCATGTGTATTTCTGCATATATTGAAAATGGAACAAGACAACATTGCTATCTTAGTTTTTCCTAACTTTGTGATTGTTGGATTCAACAGATGTGTCTTTGTAAGAAGAATAGCAATAGATCAGTTTACTAACTACTAATTTGCTTGATTTTTCTCAGAGGAATCAGAGGTCAGAATGTCTCATTCCATTGACATAAATAGGTTACGATGTAACAGTTTGCACAGGTCTGTACACTATTGGATTATTCACTCATAAAAAAGTTTTTTTAAGTGGTCCCTGAAAGCAAGAAGCTATTTTTTTTCCCTGTGGCTCTTTACAGGTGACCCATGGTTCTTGGAATTATTTTGAAAAATCTAGTACATGGCTAGATGATTCTGTGCCTAGACAATCATGCTGGGATAATTCTATCTCAACATTCATGTATGCATAGTGTTTAGTGACATGTGAAGCATAAAAAGATGTAACTATTTTTCTTTGCATTTTTACAAAGAAAAATACAATTTTCTTTGTAAATCTCAGTTTAAGGATGATGATCAGTAATGGGATTTCATTCTCAACATTTTGTTTTTGTTTGAAGTGTATAACCCGTGCTTGTATATGCACTTAATGATATTATTTCTACTATGTTTTGTAGAAATTTCAAAAGTACCTAAGTGGCACAGTGCTTGTGTATTCCTGTGGATCATATTGGGCAAGTGAAAAAGGATTAGGATTTTCTGCATGCTCCTAACCCTACTTAAACTGTGTATCACATCTTCCCCACCTCCAACTTCACAAAATGGAATAGTAGTTATTTGTTATATATTCATTGTCTGTGCATCCTAAACATCTCAATTGAAAAGCCCCACTAAATTCCATTGGGATGTTATTCCAGCTTTCCAAAATCTGCTATTAGATAACCTCTGCAACAAAACCTTTCAGAAATATATTCAGTAATGTCACTGGTTATTATATACTATACATATCTGTGAATCTGCTTCTGCTGGTGGGATTTCAATTGTTTCATGGAATTAAGTGACACAATAAAGAAGGCTATCATCTAGCAGGATATACTGAAATCCAAGAAAAGAATAAATGTTCCTTGTTTAATAAGAGGGCTTAACTATGTGCATTCCAAGCTTATTGTAATGTGTTCAATCAATGATGTCAGCAGCTATTATGCATACAGTACGTGTCCTGAACTTACACCGCCATATTCAGAAGTGGACTTAAACATTGGGGAAATTGGGATTCCTACAGTAATACCTTTAGACCACAGTTGCAGTTACAGTATTATAAAGTTGGCATACCTGGGATATATGTGACATATCTCATGGTACTACACTACAGCTTTTTTTTTTTTTAATTAGCTTCTAAGTCATAATGATTAGGTTGTATAATTTTCTTGAATTTGGTACATATTGTTAATGGGGATAAAGAATATCAGGCAAGAATCTTCATTACATGCTTTTTCATTTTTTCATGGCAGATCAACTTTAATGTATTTGCTAGAGCCCCAAATACCTCATAAATCAAGATTTTTAATTTTTGTGTCAAACTTTAAAAGCCTGAGGTATGATTTCTGTTTTTTTGGTTTAACAAGCTTCAACACATCAAATAAGTCCCACAATTTTCCCTGCAAATCTTTACACATCCCACATAAAAGAACTTCTATCATACCTCTATTAAAACTATTGCAAACCCTAGTTTCACCTTCTTTGATAATGCCACTGTGCTACAACCTACTTTCCTCATGATTGAAATAATTATTCTATCCACCTGGAATGCATCCTTTTTTTAAAGAAAAAAACCCCTATGTTTAGTATGGACAATGATAAGATACATTTCTAATTTAAGAGGCTTAGATTTTTTTTTTTTTAGGAAAAAGTACGCTAGGTTATGGTGTGACATAGAAGGCCATGCTTGGGTTTCACAGAATAATGATTAAAATAGCATTGTAGAATACTTCCTATAAAAATTTCAGTTGAGTATTCAAACAACAATCTGACTTTTTGAGTTGGTAATTATGTGGGCATTCAGTTCCTAGTCTTGAAAATTCCTACTTTGGTTGTGAAATGATTTTCTCAGTTCTGAGAAACAGAAGTTTTTGTATAGATGCAGGTGGTATTATCATTATAAAGATAACGATAAACATCTTTGAAAGCATTTTGTTTCATGAATGAAGTTTGCATATATACATAAATTAGAAATCCAGATATATAAGCAAAAATATGCTGGATTGTAAAATGGGAAAATGTCTTCTGTGAGCATATATTTTATTCATCAGGTATATACAAATAATTAATTACAGTTAATTATATTGAAAGGCAGTTAGTTTTTTTAACTGCTGTCAGCTGGTGGTAACTTTGGTTACAATTTTACCAAAGTTGGTTAACAAGTTGGTTAAAAAAGGTAACTTACATCAGCCTGTTCCTACAGAAAGTGTTTACATTTCCTACAGAAATGTGTATACTTTCTTGGCAACATTTCATTCTGAAACAAAACTGCTAGCATAATGTATGTTTCCAAATAATAGTGATTTTATTTTAATTAGCTGGGTAGAAAATGGTGAAAATTCTGTTAAGACTTAATAACTATTAATAGTCAACTAGTCTCTTTTTCTGTCAGTAAATTGGCCATCACTATTTTTAACTGTAACTTGTGAACAAATTCTATTAGTAAATTATTAAATATATTTAAAACATGAAACAATAATAGTTCAGTGCAAATGGATAGCAGTAGCAAGTATTAACCTTTTTAAAAGTTGGTCAAGTAAGGGAAGAGTGGTAAGATGCACACAATAAAGACTCTGTTTCTGATGAACAAGAGATGATTAGGTTCAGCAGGTGTGCGCACCATTGTTTTGCCCTGAAAACAAAGATGACTTTGCAATTGCTCTTTTTTCACAGTAGTTTCAAAGGTCTTTAAAGTGTAAATGATTCCAAGCAGAATCATTCACTACCTGTCTCAGATTTTAAAGGAAGCTGGCCCTTGAAATAACTGAATAGCAGGAGCAATTGTCTTTTTCAGTAAGAAATACTGTGTCCTGAGGGATTCGGAATTAGCCTTTGATTTAGCCTATTCAGAATTTAATAGTAGTAAGCGTGTCTCAAAGAACGTTAAGAAAGGTTGAATAATCTTTTTTAAGTAGGTCAGTACACATTTTGTTGTTTATTAAGGCTGATTTTTAAAGTTCAAAATATGTTACAGTAATTGTTTTGGATATAAAGTGAAAATAAGGCTAAACCTCATGTTGTTTTCTAATTAGTAAGAAAAGCAGGGTATGATTTCATTAGTAAAATATGTTTGTGCAACAGTGAGTAGTAATTGATACTTAGAACTTTAAGCAGGCAGAGATAGAGAAAAATGAGAAGGAAATAAGCTAAATTAGTGTCGCATGCCAATAGACGTGTTCTTGCCATATTGTAGGAAATATTTATATATACAACCTCCACACATATTAAGAATCTTCTACCTATATAATATTGACATTAAAGCGCTGCATGGCTTAGGGCCAGGGTACTTATGGGACCGCCTTCTGCCACCAATAGCCTCCCACCGGCCAGTTCGCTCCCACAGAGAGGGCCTCCTCAGGGTGCCATCGGCTAGATAATGCCGGCTGGCGACCCCCAGGAGGAGAGCCTTCTCTGTGGTGGCACCTACCCTTTGGAACAATCTACCCCCAGAGATACGAGTGATCTCCGACCTCCGGACTTTTCATCGGGCCCTAAAAACTCATCTCTTTCAGTTAGCCGGTCTCTCTTGATTTTATGATTTTATGGTTGATTTTAAATTTTGATATGGATTTTAAATTGATAAATTTTAAACTATGGGCCAAATTTAATTATTTTAAATCTATTTTTAATCGTACTTATGTATAAATGTTTTATTTTGGCTGTTCACCGCCCTGAGTACGAAAGGAGAAGGGCGGTATAGAAATTTGAAAAATAAATAAATAAATAAATAAATAAATAAATAAATAAATAAATAAATAAATAAATAAATAGTTAAAACTTTGGACTTAAAATAAATTCCTTTTTGGCTATAACATTGGATGCTAAAAATTTGCTATTAGGATGGACTGGGTATTTGCCATATACAATTTCTTGAACTTGTAGAAGAGGTGAAGCTGATCTGTCCACCTGATATATATATATATATCTCCCTGAAAAGAAGCCCTAGCCGGTTTTTTGGGGGGGTCAAAAGAAAATAAGACCCAATTTTATTTTTGGGGAAACACAGTGTGTTTTGATCCAGAGCTCTATTATCGGCTGCAGACGCTTTCTGGCAGGCATCTGAAGATGAAATGGAGGCCAGGGGGATGCGTGCAAGTGGCAGCAAGCGGCCACAGAAGAAGGCAAGGCAGGTGTCGGGGTGTGCGAGGCCTGGTAAGTAGGGGAGTGCAAGGTGCGGGGTGTGCGAGGCCTGGTAAGTAGGGCAGCTCCACCCCCCATCCTCACTCTAGCTTATTTTTTACCTGTGTGCCTCGTCCCACCCCTGCACCCTGGGGTGGGCGGGGTCTTAATTAGGGCTAATTTTGTGGGTGGAGCTTAATTTGATCGCATGCACTAAAAAATGTGATCGGGCTTCTTTTCAAGGTGGGTCGCCTTTTTGGAGAAACACAATAGAAGTTGATATTTATCCTTTGGCAAGAAATCCTCAATGGGAAAAAACTTTCTTGGTGAAGGATTGACACTGATAACCAAAGCATTTTTTCCAATAAACTTAAAATGGCTTGAAAATCACTATTGGCAGGTTCTTTATTTCCATTCCTTTTCTGTTTTCCCCCAGCCTACTCTAATAATAAAATGTTAGTTTCCTAATCTATAGAAAAAATTGGCTAAACCAGTTTGGTTGTCCAAAGCAAATATCCTTGGTTTTGAACCTTTGTAACCTGGGAGTTCAAGCCAAAGTGGTTCATAATTCTCTGTTTTTTTTTAAACTGCCATACTTCTTAAAATATATATTTAAAAAAACTAGATGTGCATGGAATTATTAGTGTTAATTCACCTCCTATTTCCCCTTTTAAATTCCTCTTTCTTCTGTCTGCTTTCCACCCAGTTGCTGTATGTCTGACTGAGACTATGATAAAGGGGTGGAAAGATGCCAGGATATGAGAAATTGGTAGGCAAATCATATATAACCCTTTGATAGTTTGTGCTGGAGCCTAGGTGAAGATTACAACTAAAACTATCCCCTTCCCCAAATAGGTTAATTTAATGATACTTATTCTTATGCCTTTATGCAAGCTGACAACTAGATTGCAGCATCTATTCCACTGACTTCAAGACAATTGGAAGCACTTGGATGCTTTGAGAGACTATTCTGGTTTAGGTTTGGTTTAGGTTTATTTGATTTGTATACCGCCCTACTCCCGAAGGACTCAGGGCGGTGAACAGCCAACAATAAAATACATAAATACAAAAAATTTAAAAACCAGATAAAATCAAATTAAATCATTTTGGCCCAGACAGATTAAAACACCCCAATAATTTAAAAACAGATTAAAATTTACATATTTAAAAAGGGAAGAAATTAGGCCAAGCCCGCCTGATGAAATAAAAAGGTCTTCACAGCACGGCGGAAGGAACGCAGATCCGGGATCCTCCGTATCTCCGGGGGGAGCTCATTCCAGATGGTAGGTGCCCCCACAGAGAAGGCTCTCCCCCTAGGGGCCGCCAGTCGACACTGTTTGGCTGATGGCACCCGGAGGAGTCCCTCTCTATGAGAGCGTACTGGCCGGTGGGAGGCTATTGGTGGTAGTAGGCGGTCCCGTAAATAACCAATTCTGTAGATTTCAGTGTGGTAAAGAAAATAATAACAGTGTTACTGTTTTGATCTTGTGTGCACACATGTAATATAGTTTATACATTCTTATTTTCTACTTTAGAATTGTGGACTGTGGCAGAGAGCAAAAGGGTAGAAAAAAAATGCTACCTAATAAATGTTGATTAGCTGTTAGGTACACACACTTTTCAAAACAGAGCTGAGTTGTGTTAGTGGGGTATGTAATGCCTCTGGAAATAATCCAAAGTATATTTCTGTAAAGAACTCTTGGTTTTCTATCCATATTTGCATAAGGAAAACATAAGGCAATTTCTAATTGACTAAATATGATAAATAATTGACTTATTAATTCTTGGCACTGAACACTATGAATTCAATTGAGTTCTCAGAGTTTACATTTTGAGAAGTAGCTTAATAAAACTGGAAATCACGTGACTCCCGTGATTCTAATTTGTTTGGTTTTTTTATTTGTGTGGTGACTCACATTCAGATTTAATGCAAGATTTAGGAAGACTGGTTTACGAGAAAACAAACTTAGATCAGAAGTTAGGAAAATAAGTAAGATCCAAGCAGTCATGTTCTTTTTGTCAGTTTAATGTTTTAAACTGTACCATGTTTTTCTGCTTCTTGTGCCATTATGTATAGCATGGAGGGATAAGAAGTGTTGCCATATATTCAAAGTATGTCAATTTCCTTGGGTTGAACAGAGTATTAATAAATGTAGCTTTATTTTGGAAGAAAAACTACATAATATTTAAGAATGATAAAACAACAAGTTATGACTATATGAAGGTATCTTGTGCAAATACTATCCTAGTTTATCTCTTAGAATTGCTTATTTCAGTTATGAGGAATTGATTTCCATACAAATCTTTTCCATCCCTGCGATTATTAAAATTAAAATGATTTCAACTCTGCAGTATCCAAAGATTTGACTGATTGGGACCCACCACTGTGTGGTAGATTACCCACAAAGAAAGGTTTGGTAGTTTTGGTTTAATGTAAAGAGTAAGGAAGAAGATCTTGAAAGAGATAGAGTGTCTATTGTCAAGACAAAAAGGATTGAAGTCTAGAATGTCAAGATAACTTGCTTAATTCATTAATTCATAAGATGTAGGAAGTGTGACTTGCAAGATTCTGTCAATTTCAGTGAAGTAATTGTAGATATCCTGTGGAGTTACTTCATATTCTGGTCTACCTAGTGGGGCTGACAGTATGTACAATTCAGGTTATGTAATATATAAATCATATTTAATGTGTATGAAAATATAATTTTGGCTTATTCTACAACCTGGGGCTAAAGCATAACATAGCAGTTAGCATGACTCTAAGTTGGTCACTATATTTCAGTCCAATCTATCTTTCAAGATTGTTGTGAGAATAAAATTAGAAGAACCCCTCCACTCTGATGGATTACTTGGGATACCAGTAAAAAAAGGTTAAGTGCAATAATATCTTTAACTGCTAAATTTAAATACTACAGTTAATAACTCATTCTTCTATTTCATTTCCCTCCCAGCAGTGTAAGTTTGATGTTAACCAATATATAATGCAATAAATTATGTCTGTTCTTAGCTTAGTTGTACAGTAGTTATGTAAATAGCCATATCAATGAGATTCTCAAACACACAATTCTAAATCAATTATCAGTTAATGTACCTAACCAGGATATTATAAATTTTTTGAAGTTGGAAGAGGGTTCATCTGAAGCTTATTTTTTTTCCTTTCTGCCTGTGGACATTGAGGAACAAAGATACAGTTTTAGCATTATTATTGGTTTATTGCAATGAATTTTTGGTGTATATAGTTTTGTGGGGTTTTTTTTGTAAACCTTTAAAAAAAAGAGATGGTAGCATCAGCTGCAAATTCAGGCACAAAAATTAATATTCTCCATTTAACCAAGGGCATAAGTTTCATTGGTTGGCTCCTCATGGATCATGAGATTTGCAAACAGTGATATGCAGCAAAGCAAGTCACAGTGTCATTTTCATTCTGGCATTTTATTTCTATTTTTTTCTAGTGTTGAGTTGACAGTGAGTTGAAATAACTGAAATAGCTATTATAACTTTTTCATAGTTGGTACTACAGGATTTTGCAAAAGTGGTTTCTCCCTGTTATAGGCTAAAGAATTCTAGTTTATCTTATTGGAATCTCTGGTCTCACCAAGAATCTCTTTGAAAACTCTTTGAAAGTAGCAGTGTATCTACTGCTGCTGCAGTTGAATCCAGTCTCCTTGATACTGAATATTCTCTTCACTTTCCTTCCACATTTGCCAGCATTATGGATTTTTAAAGAGAGCATAATGCATCAAAAATAAAAGGATTTTAGCCTTGCCATTTGTGTGTTGAATGAGAACTCTGGATTGTTCTATAATTCATTTGTTTTTTTCCTTGACCATCCACAATACAGTAGTCACAGGAGTATTCTTCAATGCCAAAGTTCATAAACATCAATATTGTTTTTATCCTGCTTGCCCATCTTTTACTTCATTAAAGTATTCAAGGAGAAGCATTACCTGCAGAATTCTGAATTTTGTATGTATGAATAGGTCTCGGCATCTCAATATTTTTTCCAAGGCCTTTATTGCTTTTCTACTAAGTACTTATAAGTGGGCTGTTTTTTGGTTGCTATTTCCTGTACTATTGACAGACAATATTAAAACACTGAAACTATCTACCATTCCAGTATCTTCTTTGTCAGTTCTAAAGCTGATTGCTGTACCTGTTTTATTAATTTGGTACTTTTTATATTTAATCATAGCACCATTTTTTCCTGTACTCCTTGACATTTATCACTACAGCTTCCAGCTCTTTTGTATTTTCAGTTGTAAATGTAATATCTGTTATATGTTTTATAACTTGATAAGAGAATGAATAATTAATGCTTTGATTAATAATTAGTGCATGAAGCAAAAATAGTTAATGGCCAGCCTGCAATATGCTGACTAAAAATGAGAACCACATCGCAAACACGTGTTCCAGGGATTGCATTGATCCTACTCACCTCAATATTGCTAGATCTACTTTAAATTGAAGAAACACTGCTTTCTTCTTGATCAAACTAGTTTAGAATTAGGTGATAAACATACAAGTATGTAATCAATGAAGATAAAAGATGGCTTATCTGAGCAAGCAAAGATTTTAAGTGATTTGTTGTTTGCTCATAACAGTGTGCTTATTAGTGAAAATATAGAGCTGTAAAATAATGCAGCTAATTGGTACTACTCTGCTACTGCAATCTTGGTTCTGTTCTGTCATTTCTTATATGAAAAGGGAAGAAAATGATCGATTGTTGTATATGGAATATTACTTTTAACAATTCTACTGGCTAGATATTGTAAAAAGAAATAATAACATTCTTCGCTGGCATAAAAACTCGTAAAGCTATCCTTATTAAATGTATGTTATTTATGGCATCCTCTTAAGTGTTATTCTTCTCCCATCTTTTCATAAGATTTGCTCAAGTTTTATGTTTCACATTTATTTATACATGTGTTTTAATATACCTAAGATAAATGCATGGATATTGCTGCCAAATATAAGAACATTATTCTAAAAAAAGTTTGATCTTTAAACTGACAATGTAATGTGCTTCTGAGCATATGATCTGGAAAAGATATAAGTGTAGTTGAAGCTTGGTTTTTTTTTTTAATTGGAGGGGACTATTTTCTAATAAATCTAGGTAGTAGTAGACCTGAATGTATTTGACAAGTTTTTATCATATGAATGGCTATACTTTTTCCTATTGCTTTATGGTAGTTTCTGTTTTTATTGTTTTTTATGATTTTACTGTGTTTTATGGGTTCAGCATTTGAATGGCTTTTTTAAAGCTTGGTAATATGTAAACACATTAAATCAAAATAAATAATAAAACTAGCAAAAACTAGAGGTGAAATTGCATGTATGTATGTATGTATGTATGTATGTATGTATGTATGAGGAATACATCTGTATGTTTACCTCCAAAACAGACATACCCACAAATAAAACATGAATGTATAATAGGACAACACTACTGTAAGTAGTTTGAACTTTTTATAGCTATATCTCTGTTATTCATGTGTTTGAAAGTTTAATTTTATATTATAATATTTGATTGTATTTAAAATATTCTTTTAAATCTTGTAGATGGGCATGCAGTTCATAAAAAATTTAAATGGGTAAACAAGCATTTTACCTATACTGACTCCAATCTGACCAGAACATATAGATTTCTCCAGCGTCTGAAAAGAGTTGTTTATTTAAAATAGATAACTTAAAAATAGTCTTATAATTGAAGTAAGTAGAGGAGAATACATAAATAAGAAGGTTTTAATTACAATGTTGAATCTTCTTTTTCTTTTTTACCAATCAGTCTAAATTTCATCATTGAAACAATAGTCTATGTAGACAAGTAGAAGGATTTTAAAATTAGAGGCTGTTACTCTAAGTACAGAAGATACATGCCATCAGCAGCTTTTACAGGAGCGAAATCTTTTTCATTATCTTTGTATATAATAGCACAAATTGGCAGTGAACTAAATATTCTCTTGCACAATTTATATTTTGATCATGTTGTATCTTGGCAAGTATAAATATTTCAGTTCCAATATTAAAATCAAATTCTAGCTGAAAGATAATGAGAATGGCAATACTAAAATTGTGCCATTAATCTTTATATTCTTTCTTTTTATTCTACAGAATAATAGTTCCTTGGTTTGGTGTCAGAATCACAAACAATGTTCAAAGGTATGTGCTTGCCATATTTATTCATCATTATATTTTTGGGTGTGTGTGGATTTCTGTAATTTTTCTCAGCCTAGCGCTATAGTATTTCTGTATTGTAAGATTGTTCTTGGAATTGTAGCAACCCCAACAAAAAGGTACTTTACTTTTCATATATTACAGTAGTTGCTAACAACTAACCATTACTTGTTGTTCATTGATAAGATTTTGCAGTAGCAATTTATATTAATGATATAAAAACTACCTTTAACTGACATTGGCTTTGATAGCTTATTTTAGCTATCAGAGAGACTTAAACATGATTAGTCATGGCTAAATTGAACAAATCAACCCACATTTACCACTTTTTGGGGAGGGCAGCAGGGAAGCATTTATTTGATTTATATCTAACGTCTCTGTCCAAGCATGAAATGCTTTGTAACATAAACAAGTCACTAAAATGTTCCTAATAATATTTATTCTACAAGCAGTGTCTGTCAAGGAAGGAAGTTAGCAACATGTTTCTCTAACATTCCAAGGTCTATTTTGATGTTGAATATTTATTCTATTAGTAATTTTATGCCCTCAGATCTTAGTTACTTTGCAGATTTCATTTGGTCTTACTGGTACCTTCTGTGTGTGTTTTGACTTTTTGACCTTCTGAAGATTAGAGTGGAAGTGAACTAATAACCATTTGATTCCACTGGAAAAGCATCTCTCTATGATCCCTGAAGAGAAGCAACAATGATTCATCAGCTTTAGAGGTCAAAGAAGAATTATTGGACTTGGGCACTGACTGCTCTTTTCATTCGCATACATTGCTGAGTGTATTTATCCCTTCTTTATAAGCCCTTCCAAAACCATTAGAATTAGGTGCAGAGGAATTGGAGGAGGGACCATTTATTTTAGTCAAACTTTCATAATGGTACAAAGCAACATCCTCAGATTTGTGTTGAATAGTTGACTTTATAAAGTAACAGTAAAAAACAAAGGCCAAATCACCAGCAATTTTGACACATATATCTGATTAAAAGATGAATTATTTTTACAAATAGATACTTCCATGTAAAAGGAAACTTGAAAGATCACAATTTTACTAGTAATATATAATTTTTTTTGGGGCAGCACTTTTCATTATTTGTGAGTTTCTACTGCAGAAGTTCTACTGAAGCATTTGCATGCATTCTAAATTCAAGATTACTTAGTTGTCTTGTGACAATTTATTTAATAGAATAGGTCTATTTTAAATGAAATTGTCTCATGGGATTTTTAGACAAACATGTTTAAGAAACAATGCACAACTTCATCATTTTGGAGGACAAGAGTGTAACTTTGTAAATTAAGAAACATAAATTATTACTTTTACAAAGTGATGTGGAATATGAAAATATGATATTTTGATGACTCTTAAATGACTCTTTTTTATCTATAATTTTATTTTACTCTATTCAAGACAAGGTTAAAATAGAAAATACAAAACTCCAAACCAAAAACCCAACAGAAAACAAAAAAAGAGGTACTATTTCTTTTTCCCAAAAGTCTATTACTTGCAAATTATAACAGTTTAGCAATTTATTCACTTGTGTAATTCTGTCATTACAAATAATATTTTTATGTTTTGATACCCTGTTTTGATGTTTTGATGTATGTCTTATTTCCTTCTTGTTTTTTTGCAGCAAATATTTTTATTTATTTATTTTATTCAATTTCATGCCTAAATAGTTGACCAAATTTTCTTGGTGTAGGGAAGGTGTTTATTTGCTTGGTATTTTGGAGGTATTTATGAACAATAATTTTAAGGGGTAACTGAGCACCATGTAAAATATAAAGAAGGAAGCATATTAATAAAACATCAATCTATTCAGTGAAGTGTCAGACTCATATAAGAAAAAAGAAATGAAGGCATAACTATGTTTGCTATTTTATATATTGTGCCTGGGAACTGTGATGAACTATAATTCTGCATATATAGAAAGTATCTAAGCTTTTTGCTTTAACTTGGAGACTAACATATTCAAAGAGTATTCTTTAGAAAACAATTTAACATTTCTGTGACATTTAAAAATCTATTTTTATATAAGATTATATAAAAACATTAATTCTGTTGTAGATGAACTGAGTGGCAGTAAGCAAATAGAAAATTAAATGGAACTTTTGTTCCAAATGAAATCTCTCATCATATACTAAATTATTTATACCTCTTAGTATTATCTTCTTGGAAGTACAAGAGAAAGATTAATACTTTACATATGGGTTTCCCATAGGCAGCTGGCTAGTTAAGAAGAATAGAATAGAGCTGGAAGGGACCTTGGAGATCTTCTAGTTCAGCCTCCTTCTCAAGCAGGAGACCCTGCACCATTTTAGACAAGTGACTGTCCAGTCACTTCTTAAAAACCTCCAATGATGAAGCGCTTACAACTTCTGACAGCAAGCTGTTTCATTGGTTAATTGTTCTGTTAGGAAGTTTCTCCTTAATTCCAGGTTGCATCTGTCCTTGATTCGTTTCCATCCATTGTTTCTTGTCCTTCCCTCTGGTGCTTTGGAAAATAAGTTGACCCCCTCTCCTTTTTGTGGCAGTCCCTCAAATACTGGAATCCTGCTGTCACCCCTAGCCCTTTTTTTCTCTAGCCTAGCCAAACCCAAATTCTTCAACCGTTCTTCACATTTTAGACTCCAGACTATTAATCAGCTCTTTGTGCTCTTTGCACTTTTTCCAAAGTCTCAACATCTTTTTTGTAAAGTGGTGACAAAAACTGAATGTAGTATTCCAAGTCTTAGTCTTACTAAGATTTTATATAGTGGTACTAATACTTCATGTGATTTTGATTCTATGCCTCTGTTTATAACAACCAAAGATTGTATTAGCTTTTTTGGCTGCTGCTGCACACTGCTGGCTCATGTTTAAATGATCGTTCCTTCTATTCCCTCAACAAAGTCATTTATGAAGATATTGAAGAGTACTGGGCCTAATGCAGAACCTTGTGGTACCCCACTGCTTCCTTCCTTCTATGTAGATGTAGTACCATTAAGGACTATCACACTTGGCCAATAAAGAATTCCTATTCTGTTCTGTTCTGTTCTGTTCTGTTCTGCTCTGCTCTGCTCTGCTCTGCTCTGCTCTGCTTTACTCTACTCTACTCTACTCTACTCTACTCTACTCTACTCTACTCTACTCTACTCTACTCTACTCTACTCTACTCTACTCTACTCTACTCTACTCTACTCTACTCTACTCTACTCAGTATGGTTTGTCAGCCAGTTACAAATCCATCTGGTGATGATGCTGTCTATCCCACATTTTTCTATCTTATCAAGAAGTAGGTTGTGGTCTGCTTTGTTGAAAGCCTTGCTGAAATCTAAGTATACTATGTTCACAGCATTTTGCTGGTCATCTAATTTAGTCACTTTGTCAAAGAATAAAATAAGATTGGTTTGGCAAAATCTTTTTTTTAACAAATCTGTGCTGGCTTCTATTTATAACTTTATTTTGTTTCTACATGCTTGCAGATCTGTTGTTTCATTCATCCTATGTGAAAGAGGAGAAAAGGATAGTAATCTGTGGGTCTAATTATTTTGGTGAGGTTCTCAGCCACATCTTTGATTTTTGCTCCAGGAGACAACATACATCCCTAGATTGAATATGTTGTCTTCAGACAGCTGTTTCTGTTCCTCTGAGATTAGAATCTCCTATCACCAACACTCCCCTTCCTTTTTTGGGAGAGGGGAATCTGTGTGTTTTTCTGTTTATCACAGGTGTATTTGATGATGTGACTTTTTAGGGATATTTGATGATATCTCTTTTCTAGGTGTGAGCATGCTTTCTTTAAGGGGGAGGTTGTGAGTCTGTCTTTTCATCTAGGAGGAAAGTCCTTACTCAGTTATAAGTGGGCTGCATCAGGATGAGTTAGATTAGGCAGTAGGGGTTTGTTAGATGTATGCTGCTTCTTTCTTTAATTGTCATGTTTCCTTCTATGTATGACATGCCTCCATTTGTCTTCGTCCTAGGGTTCATCCACAGGTCAAGTCCTTTGGGAATTGTTTATTCATTATTTGGTTCGATTTGTATATAGCCTTCTTGTGTAGGTTGGGGTTTGGCTAGAATTGCCTCTAGATTCTTTACTTTTTCTTCTAGTAGTTCATATAGTTTACATTTATACATGTATAATTTGATTGTTCTTTGGCATAAGCACATACATGGAACATATATTGCATACCACAATAGTGTCAATCACTTTTTCCATGAGTTTCTTTCTTTTTTCTTTTTGCTGGTTCTTTTAAGGTTTAAAAAAGTTATGTAAAAGTAGGAGATTTTGTCTCAATATATATTTGAAGAAAAAAGTAGTTTAAAAATGTTCCATTTTAGTAGTTCATTTAAGTATGTGGAAGATTTTCCCACAGTTTTTCAAAAGAAAAAATTTAAATTAAAAATTTAAAAATGTAGTAGTTCATTTAAGGTTTTCAAAATTTAAAAGCTTCAAAATTTAAAAATTTAAAATCTCTCTTTTTGTGCTGGAGGTAAAGGGCTTTGCTCTTAGCTGTGTTTCAGCTATCTTCTCTGTTCTAAGTAATTATCCTTGTTTTTCATCCTTTTTTTTCCTGCCTTTTTGAGCTCCTTTTTCTATCTTTCTATTTATTTAACTTTCCTTACTATTATGTTTAATTAGTCCTATTTATCCTTTTCTTCCCTATTTTTAAAAAGTTTTTGCTCATATTCCTCCCTATCTTATTATTTATTTAAGTTTAAAATTTGCCTTATTTATTTGATTACTTTTGTTAATCCTATTCTTCCATGATTTCTAATGTTCCACTTATATCCTTATTATTTGCCTATTTATTTATTTTTTATTTTCTATTTTGTATTTTGTATTTATTTTTATTCTCTACTGGGGTCTTCCCTCCCTGCCTGTTGCGACCTCAGGCTTAATTTGTTGTCTTCACTTCTGTTGTTTGTTGCTCTGGCCACTTGTCACATTCTCTGCCAGCTCTGTTCCACCTCGTCTCTGTTCTGGTCACTTCCACTTGGCTCGCTGTTCAGCTCTCTGATTGGCTCCATTTTCTCCACACTCTGGTCAGTCAACTCTGCTGTCTGGTCTGTTCCACTCAGCCCGCTACTCAGTTTAGAGCTCTCTAACTTTATAGTTACTGTGGAACAAAAAGATACAGGCCTTTGAGTTGATTAGCATGGCTTTCCTTAAGATGATTTACAAATGCTTTGATAACCCAAAGTTGTTCTTTCTGAAAATTGGTTTGGCAATTTTGTTATCCTCAGAATGAAGGCTTTTTTCTGAAATGGAACAAGAAAGCATGGGAGAATTTTCAAAGATGAATGAAAACAAAATAGGGAGACATCCCCCGCTTGCCCCCAAGGTTTGGTAGGAAAGTACAGATGGGGAAAAGCTTGATTGATCAGTTTACATAGAAGAAATTGTACTCATTTCTCAAGTTTAGACCACAACCCAACATCTGCTCATGCAAGATAATCATATATGAATTAGATGATAAATTTTGTAATTTCCATATGACATCTTCATTTAACATGCTGGCTAGGGGCTGTTAGGAATTAGGATCAAAAACATCTGGAGGGTAACTTAGAGGAACAATGATTAAGAAACACAAAGAACTTAACTTGTACATCACAAATATGCCAGAATTATAATTTATTAGTTCAGTATGTTTGTTTGTTTCAATTTCTGTATGAAAAACAGTAGACATAAACTGGAATTTTATTGCCAAAGCTGCTAGAATAAGAACTATAAAGAAAAATCCACATGAAAAAATTAATTTAAATCAGTTATTCCTTTTCTTTTAAATCTTTTGATTTTCCCTCCATTCCATTCTTGTATGACCACTGATTTAGTTTTCTTGTCACCAACGTAAGAGATCTTCATAATTATATTCCTTATTTATATTATTGTTTGACAAATGTAACATTGTCTCAATTCTGTCCACTCCACTGATACTACTAGGTGTGTTTTCCTATTTGCCAATTTCTAATAAAGCATTCTAATGCTGCATAATTGGGTCCAACGTAAATTTTCCCAAATCTTGTATTTGTCTTCATAGATTTTTTTTTTTTGATTTAATTTATATGTCGCCCTTCTCCGGAGACTCAGGGCGGCTTACAATGTGCTCTGCAATAGTCTTCATCCTTTTGTATATTTATACAAAGTCAGCTTATTGCCCCCACAACTGGGTCCTCAATTTACCTACCTTAGAAAGGATGGAAGGCTGAGTCAACCTTGAGCCTTGGCGAGATTCGAACCTGCAGTAATTGCAGGCAGCTGGTCTTAATAACCAGCTTAATAACAGGGTGCCTTAGACCACTGTACTACCAAGGCTATTAATACAACAATTTCAATATTTGTGTTGCCTTGAACTTGTATATCAATTATATATAATTTAATTCCTTGTCTTGCTTTTTACTTCTATTAGAAAATTAATACGTTAATCTACATTGACAAGAAAGGCATAGCCTCAGTTATCTGAACTTTTGTGATGCTCTGAAATGCATATTATTTATAAAAGTAGATATTACTGAAATTTTTGAGCTACAAGTTTGTATATCACATTAATTCTATGAATGAAAAACTCATCTGTAGGTTCATTTGAATGAAAAACTCATCTGAAGGAAAAAAAACCCCATCTAATATGTGAATCAGTCCATTATATTATATTAATTGAATACTAATGATATCTAGTAATGTTAAACTTTCAAACTAATATTTTAGTTTAGCACCCATAAGAAACTAAAAAAAAAAATTACTGGCAATTTTAAAGTATTTGATAATGTTATATTTCAAATTTTGCTATTGCTGAGCACATTGTAAGCCGCCCTGAGTCTTCGGAGAAGGGCGGCATATAAATCAAATTAAAAAAAAAAAATTGGTTTAATCATTTAAACACAAATGAATGAAATGTATACAGTAATTTAGGGATACTTATATGACATCCCATTTCCCAACATTTACATATAAAAGTGAAGATTTACTGGGATGCACCATGAATCTTAACCCAGCTTTCCTTTCTCCTCTCTTTCTTCTTGGGACTAACAAAGCATTACTGACATTAGCCACTGATCGATTGACCCAACAGTGTGGCCAAAAGGCCATTTGCAGCCTTAAGAATAGAGGGGATTTTGTGAAAGAAAAGATAACTGAGGATACAAATGCAGCAGTCACATAAACATAGAACCTGTTTCTAAAATACACAAACTCCACTATACTCTCTCGGAACTGCTTTTCAAAACTTCGGACATGAAAGCAGGAATATGAAGAAATGACCCAAATAGAGATTTGCTGACCTATTTGGAGGCACTGAAATAAAAGTTCTAAGAAGAAGAAATAAAGAAATAAAAGTTTTCATTTGTGCCTCCAACACTGAGTAGACACTGAAATCATGTCATTGTGTACATTTAAGCAAATAATTAACCAGCAATGTAGGGAGCATACAATTAAAAAACTCCAGAAGAGTAACAGATATATTAGATAGATGCTGAGCTTTTGTTGATTAAATATATTACACATCATATACATATGTATCATAATTTCCCTATTAAAATGAAAGGTATAATTTGATGAATAAAAATAATGCCCATGAGAAAGAAGAATAGAAATACATTTTTAAATTTAAATTTTAAATTAATAAAAGAAGGTGGAGGATCAGTTTCTTTTCTGATACTGATCTCTTGTTATTTCTGTGTTTCACAAAAAGAAAATACTTGCTTTACATTAAAATATGTTAATATTAAAAATAGACATATAATATAATGTAGTCAACATCTGAAGAATTAAATATTTTGACTTTGAAAATATATATAAATGTTTATCAGCTAAAGGAAATAGATCTAGACTTAGATGGCTTGATGTCATCTAAAAATAGTTAACTTCAAATGTTTTTAAGGTTGGAGGTATAGTGAGATGTATCTCATGTTATGCTAGCCATATTAGTAATAGTCTGAATGAAATGTTATTTATATTAACTGAGAAAGAGAAAGGTTGTCAGCATTTAATACTAAGAGGATAAATGTCTCTGTTTAATAACACTTTGCATTTATTTACTGATTCTAATTTCCACTGAAATTATAACCTCAGTAAGACCTTTACACAGAGAAAGTTATTGGGTGTTTATCTGAGAATTATCTGTCTCATTTGTTGCTTAGTCACACAGTTCCCTGGTTTATAATTGTACTGTTGAACCTAATTTAAAAATAATGTATTTATTGCTTAATATAGCTTTTCTTTCCTCAAAGAACATGGAATCATTAATAGTTTTTAAACTGGTCTGTTTTGGAATGCAAACTTCTTTAAACCTTGCAATGTTCTGAGAAAATTTTTGAAGCTTTGTTTTTTTACTCAGGTTTATGCACACCTCTTCAGAAAAGAGGCAAAAGGGCATGGGGAACCGTATTAAATCTATTTAAACAGCACAAGAAGATACATTAATGCTACCATTTGGAAGAACCAAGTGCTTTATCTGCTTCAGTAAATTTTGAGTTGAGAATACAGAATAAGTACAATGTTGAACTATGAACTATGCTACGTAATAAGCAGTACATTTTTGGCATCTACAAAGTAGTGGCATCTAACAGCGGTTCAATTAATATTGCTAATCAATCAGACACTGTCAATGAAAGTGATCATTTTTCACACAACCTTTGTGGCATGATCACATGATAAAAATTCAGACCCTTGGCAACTGACTCATTTACAGTCATGGCCGTAAATGTTGGCACCCCTGAAATTTTTCCAGAAAATGAAGTATTTCTCACAGAAAAGTATTGCAGTAACACATGTTTTGCTATACACATGTTTATTCCCTTTGTGTGTATTGGAACAAAACCAAAAAAGGGAGGAAAAAAAGCAAATTGGACATAATGTCACACAAAACTCCAAAAATGGGCTGGACAAAATCATTGGCACCCTTTACTTAATATTTGGTTGCACACCCTTTGGAATAAATAACTGAAATCAGTCGCTTCCGAGAACCTTCAATAAGCTTCTTGCACCTCTCACCCGGAATTTTGGACCACTCTTCCTTTGCAAACTGCTTCAGGTCTCTCTTATTGGAAGGGTGCCTCTTCCCAACAGCAATTTTAAGATCTCTCCACAGGTGTTCAATGGGATTGAGATCTGGACTCATTGCTGGCCACTTCAGAACTCTCCAGCGCTTTGTTGCCATCCATTTCTGGGTGCTTTTTGACGTATGTTTGGGGTCATTGTCTTGCTGGAAGACCCAAGATCTTCAACGCAAACCCAGCTTTCTGACACTGGGCTCTACAGTGCGACCCAAAATCCGTTGGTAATCCTCAGATTTCATGATGTCTTGCACACATTCAAGGCACCCAGTGCCAAAGTCAGCAAAACAACCCCAAAACTGGGGTTGGTGAACCTCCACCATATTTCACATATTTCTGTGTTCTTTTCTTTATAGGCCTCATTCCATTTGCGGTAAACAGAATGATGTGCTTTACCAAAAAGCTCTATCTTTGTCTCATCTGTCCACAAGACGTTTGCCCAGAAGGATTTTGTCTTATTCAAGTACATGTTGGCAAACTGTAGTCTTGCTTTTTTATGTCTCTGTGTCAGCAGTGGGGTCCTCCTGGGTCTCCTGCCATAGCATTTCATTTCATTTAAATGTCGACAGATAGTTCGTGCTGTCACTGATGCTCCCTGAGCCTGCAGGACAGCTTGAATTGCTTTGGAATTTGTTTGGGGCTGCTTATCCACCATCCGGACTATCCTGCGTTGGCACCTTTCATCAATTTTTCTCTTCCATCCATGCCCAGGGAGATTAGCTACAGTGCCATGGGTTGCAAACTTCTTGATAATGTTGCGCACTGTGGACAAAGGCAAATCTGGATCTCTGGAGATGGACTTGTAACCTTGAGATTGGTGATATTTTTCCACAATTTTGGTTCTCAAGTCCTCAGACAGTTCTCTTCTCCTCTTTCTGTTGTCCATGCGTAGTGTGGCACACACAGACACACAATGCAAAGACTAAGTGAACTTCTCTCCTTTTTATCTGCTTTCAGGTGTGAGTTTTATATTGGCCACACCTGTTACTTGCCCCAGGTGAGTTTAAAGGAGCATCACATGCTTGAAACAATCTTATTTATCCACAATTTTGAAAGGGTGCCAATGATTTTGTCCAGCCCATTTTGCGGAGTTTTGTGTGACATTATGTCCAATTTGCTTTTTTTCCTCCCTTTTTTGGTTTTGTTCCAATACACACAAATAAACATGTGTATAGCAAAACATGTGTTACTGCAATACTTTTCTGTGAGTAATACTTCATTTTCTGGAAAAATTTCAGGGGTGCCAACATTTACGGCCATGACTATATGATGGTTGCAGTGTCATGGGGTCTTGTGATCACTTTTTGTGACCTTCTGACAAGCAGAATCAATGTGGAAGCCAGATTCACTTAACTACCATGTTACAAACTTAACAGTTCAGTGATTCACTCAACTGTGACAAGAAACATTGTAAAATGGGGCAAATTCACTTAACAATTGTCTCGCTTAATAGAAATGTTGGGCTCAATTGTGGTTGTAAGTCATTGAACAAATATAAGCTATTATATGAATAATCCTTTCTGTGACAAATGTCTCATCTTTCCTGGAACTATGAATTACCTGTAAAATTATTAATAAAGCTAAATGTTCGCATATCATTGTAAATAAGACTTAGGTTTATGGTGGCTTTTTGGGGGAGGGAATTGTCTTTGAGAAAATAGTTTAGAGATCTGTGTAAATCCAACAGATAAATAACAACCTTAGAATCTGTTTCCTGTTTTCAATTGATTTCTTCTCCATTATTAACAAAATATTGTGGTTTCTTTTCTTGTCTCCGTTCTATGTATTTATTCTTCTGGGATAAGTAGCAGATTTAAGAAAGGAAAAAATTCAGGAATTCATGGATTTCATGGATCAGGGATTCCTGGATTCAGGAAGAAAAGCATGTTAAATCTCCTTTATTCAATCCAGTGGCCTAAAGCTCAAAGTATCTGAAGTGGCTAATAAAAACTTGGACCTGTTTGGATTTTATTTAGTTGCACAGAAAATAAGCTGCCAAAGACCTTGTATAGCCATGAGCCTTTAGTTTCAAGTTTTATAACATTCAATTAAAAAGGACTTTGCAAAACTAATTTAGGCTTCATATTTAGTTTGCCTAGCATCTTAGTATAATATACGATGAATGCACTTTTGTTCAGAAAAAATCTTTTGCTCAAGCTCAACTGTCAATTTGTTTTTATTATAAAACAGATAACCTACTTTTCATTATAAACATAATCCTAAAGTGGACTGATAAAACTGAACTGAAAGAAAGATCAGAGATGTCAGAGTTTAACTATGGATCTAGATTTGATATGTAATATTTTCACAAAGGCTATCATAACAAGCTATCTAGAGTGAGAAAATGTTCATCCAGAGAAAGTTTTGTTTTAGTTGGCACCTAAAACAAAACACATACCCAGCTTTGGTCTTGTTTGTGTTCACCAAGCTAGCTGTTCTTTTCTTCAGAATTCTACCATGCTCAGCTGGAAGATACATGTCCATTTAATAGTTGTTAAAATGTATTTGGTTTTAAACTATATTGCTGTCTTATTTTTGTAACTTCCATTACAGGTCATCCTTAACTTAGAACAGTTCATTTAGTGACAATTCAAAGTTACAATGGCATGGAAAAAAGTGATTTATGTCCATTTTTTCACATTACATCCATTGCAACATCCACCTGGTCATGTGATCAAAATTCAGATGCAACTGGCTTATATTTATAACAATTGCAGTGTCCCAGAGTCGTGTGATCAGCTTTTGCTAGCTTCTGACAAGCTCGCAATGAGGAAGCCAGATTCACTTAACAATTAGGTTACTAACTTAACAACTACAATTATTCATTTAACAACTGTGGCTAGAAAAGTCACAAATTGGGGCAAAACTCACTTAACAAATGTCTCACTTAGCAACATAAATTTTGGGCTCAATTGTGGTCGTAAGTCAAAGACTACCTGTAATCACTCTCTAGCAACTACAGATGTAAAGTTCATTAAAAGCATTTGATGCATTGAATGTTTAAGATATCACAGATTTTCAGTAATTTCAAGTATGGAAATTATTAAGTTCATTTCAAAAATTCCATCTTTCTTTCCTGTAAAAAGTGCCCAATTGATTTGGAGATATGTATCTGACTGTTATTTTTATGAAATAGCCAATTTATTTTAACCTTCAGGGTTTTTTTTCACTGATTATAGACCACTGACAGTTTTGCATTGTGGTGCTGGAGGCAATTATGCAGGATACCTGGAACTGTTGATACTGGAGGAACATTTAGTGAAATGAAATCATACTGCTCACATGAGCTTTAATAATGAAGTTAAATCTTTTGGATGCATAATGTGAAGGCAGGAATCATTAATAACACCCTCATGTTTGGAATAATTTGAAGCAGTCAGAAACATAGCCAACAAAGGATAAATTGACTGGACATTATCACTAATGACACAAACATAAGGCTACAGAACTCCAAGACGAGTTACTGACAATAATCCTGATGAAATTATGTCTATAATATCAGATCATGAAGGGTTGGAAGTGAATGCATAACTGAATAATTTTCAGTTTACTCCCAAGTTACTGGAATTTTCATGCATATCCTATTATATGGCTGTTCTTTTAAAGGGTGCTAGGTGATTTTAAGTTTCATTATTTTTATGTTTTTGTGTTTTCTTGTGAGGATAATTCATCTGAAAAATCTATAATGACATTTAAATATTTATGAATTTACTGATCTCTTATTCAGATATAACTTCTGTTTCATCTATGTATCATAAATATGCAGCATGGAAAGAGGTGAGACATCATGGTCAGGAGATAACACTGAACATTGTGGGAATGGGGCGGGGAGAAGGAAAGATGAAAGAAACAGAGAATGAAAGGCTGAACATCTCCAGGATCACAAGGAAAGGTACAGAATGAGGAGACAAGAAAATATGGAGGAGGAAAGGGAAGATGAACTTGAGAATATATGGCAAACACTAATTACTGTGTGAGTTCCTCAACACAACAGTATCAACCTTCAACAGAAAAAGAGCAAGGAAAAATTTACCATTTGCATGATGTAATATTTCTGCTGGTGTTGGCACCATGGCCAAAGGCTGCCCTTGATATCATGCATTCCTATTCTCTGGAGAAACTGTCAATTTCTGCTGTACGAAGGGAAAGATCAGTATAAGCAATTTGCAATCTGTACCTAATTTACTCTTCAATTTATATAGTAATCCTATTGCCATTGAATTCAGGAAGAACACCTGACAATATAATTGCTTTTTCCAAATGGCATACTTTGGTGCCAAAGAAGGCCTTACAATGAGGAATGGATGAAATCTTTCAGTGGTTATTCAAAGGCAAATCCACCATTCCATCGTACATTTAATGTCAGACCCCAAGCAGCAAGCCAAATTTATTCAAATTTACTTCATGGATCCTCAAGACAGTGTAGAATTGGGAATGGAATTCAACAGGAAACTGTTGAATTATAGGAAGGGAAGAGGAGGGAATGTTTCCAATTATCTCTGCCAGCTTCCCAGAAACAACAGTGGCATAGCTGGCAGGAAGTTGGAAGTTGATCCTCTTCCACTGCTTTTTGCCCATTCAAGGTCATTCTGTTTCTCTGTTTAGATAAAGAACTATTTCTGAAACAGGTTATTTATTGATTGATAAAAATGGAGGCTGACTTGTTACAGCATCAACCATTTCTTCCATAACACATTCACATCCAGCTTCTGGTGTGTCAACACTTGCAATGTCCTATAATTGTATCCAGTTTACTTATTGAATTATATTGTGATAGATAACATGACAGTGTGACCTTGTTTGATTATGGATCACAGCTCCTATGAAAGCAGCAGGAACAGTAAATGGAGCCCGGAGTAGCTGTCAGTCCCTTTTCTATTCTGTTCCCCTTCCACTTCATGATATTGCTTTTCAAGGCAATATTGTGTAGTATTATCTGTTCTAGTATTTTTGCCATGTAGTAGCAAAAGCAAACTTACTATGTATGTCTGTTACATTAAGGTTTTAGTATTTACTATGGGAAATGTAACTTGCAATGAATAAGATATTTTCTAAATATTTATGGTTTTGAAAAGGAAAAAAAGATAGCTAATGTTTTCTTGATTGTCATTTCTTGGGATTCACTATTCATTTATTTTCTGCTTTTTATATTTGAAATATTTTGATGTAGCAAAAACATTGCCTCAGTCTTTGCAGCCTTTTTTTAGCCTTTTGATATGATCTAAAATTCAATTAGCCTCACTTCTATAGTTTTCAGTTCTCAGGTGTCAACCATCTAAACTTCAGATGGTTGACACCTGAGGGAATATTAGTCACTTGGAACGATAAAAGATATAGATTGGATTCCCTAGACAAAGCATATGAATTTTATGACCACCACTTCAGTACAAAGAAGAAACAAGACAGAAGAGAGGAAGTAGAAGGTAAAAGACAAGAGAAATTAACAGGAGGGAAAAATACACGAGAAGAAAGTGAAGCTGAAAAAATAGAACAAGCAGAATGAGAAGGAGCAAGAGCAAAGGAACAGAGAAATAAGATCAACTAGGGCAAGATCCATTTATAAGTGAAATGATGGAAGAACTAAAGTTATTGTCAATTAACATAAATGGACTGAACTCTCCCATGAAAAGGAAAAAACTTACAAAACTACAAAAATTAAAATTAGATTTAAGCTGTCTACAAGAAGTCCACATTAAAAAACAACATAGTAAATTACTGGAATAAATTGGGAAATTATATTTTTCATTAGCACAACAAAAGAAAAGAGGGGTGGCTCTATATATTAAGGAAACAATAAATGTCAGACAAATTTATATAGATAAAGAAGGGAGAATTCTGATGGTGGAGGTAACAATAAATCAAAAACAGATATTGATAGCAATATATGTACCAAATAATAAATAAGAATTTTATGAAAAACTTCATAAGAAAATTATTGAAATGGATTATGAGAATATTTGTGTGATATGAGATATTAATGCAATTGTAGATGCAAAACTTGATTATAGAAGTAATAAAGAAGGCAAAAAGGCAAGAAAAACTCTCCTAAGGGCTTTCTTTAAAATGGCAGAAGAAGTAGGTATTCAAGATATATGGAGACAAACAAACCCAAAGAAAAATTAATATACATTTTATTCAAATAGATGGCAATCATGGTCACGAATAGATATGATATGGGTGTTGCTGGAATTAAGAGCAAATGTACAAGAAAGGGGCGTTGGTCCTACCTGACACGCTCCTTCTCATTGGGTGGAGACAGCAGCCATGCTTGGGTAGTGACTCGTACGATCAGATTGGAGGACTGAGCCTGTAAAATTTGACAAGTCCCGCCTCTGTTGCCAGGGATCCCAGCTTTTGGTGAAGACGGAAGGAAACAGGCTCGTCGTGTGGCAGAGACATTTGTGAAGAGTACCAGAAAGAGAAAAAAACAATACCCCAAAGACCCAGATTGAAAACGGGTGGGGATGGCTGCTGTCTCCACCCAATGAGAAGGAGCGTGTCAGGTAGGACCAACGCCCCTTCTCCATTGAGAGTGGAGACAGCAGCCATGCTTGGGACATACCCAAGTTCACAGTGTTAGGCAAGGGAGGGCTCAGTCTGGGCCAATGACTCTCCTCCCGCAATAACCCTTTGTAACACATTATGTTCAAAGGCTGCCTCCTGTGGGGCAAACCTGTCCAACTTATAACGCTTAACAAAAGGAGAAGGAGAAGTCCAGGTTGCTGCTCTGCAAATGTCCACTCATGACGCTTGCATGGCCCAGGCCGCGGATGTTGCTGCGCTGCATGTTGAATGCGCCATCAACCTTGCCAGTAAAGGAGAAGAGCGAAGCTCGTAGGCAGTAGCAATCGTCTGGCGAATCCAGCGACTGATGGTAGATGAGGATACCTTAGAACCTAAGGAAACAGGAAGGAAGGAGACAAACAAGGACTCCGAATGCCGGATCGCTGCCGTTCTGTTGAGGTATATCCGGAGAGCCCTCCGGACATCCAACTTGTGCCACTTCTTGCCTGACAAAGTGGTTGGGTGAGGGCAAAAGTCTGGAAAAATAAGTTCCTATGTGGTGAAACACAGAGTTAGTTTTAGGAACAAAAGTAGGATCTAGCCTTAGGACCACACAATCTGCATGGAAGACACATAAGTCGATACTCATCGATAACGCTGCAATTTCCGAAATCGTCCTAGCTGTCATAATCGCCACTAGGAAGGCCACTTTGCAAGACAGAAGCCGCAGGCTGGTAGATTTCAATGGCTTGTACGGTGCATCTGTGAGAGAAGTCAAAACAATAGAAAGGTCCCAAGTAGGGTACCTATGTAACACCAGCAGGCATAAATTAGAGGCTCCTCTGAGGAAGCGACGAATCAAAGGCTCCTGTGACAACGAAGGAAGGGAGCTGTAGGTTAGGACTGAAGTGAGAGCCTCCACCTGTCGTCGGAGAGTATTGGGAGAGAGACCCTTGTCTAAGCCGTCCTGCAAAAACATGAGAACTTGAACTATGGAGGCCCGGATGGGAGAAACGCCATGCAGGTTACACCAAGTAGAAAATGCCCGCCAAGTGGCTGAGTAAATACGGTCCGTATTTACCTAGACACCTGAATGGTCTTTATGACCGTGGCCGGGAGATTGTCACGCAGCAGCGCGTCCCACTCAATCTCCAAACTGTCAGTTGCAACCACTGGGGATCCGGGAGCAGTATCGCCCCTTGAGATAGGCAATCCACGGGCAGGGAAGTCTCCAGGGGGAAGGCACTGGCGACTGCAGAAGGTCGGCAAACCACGACCTTCGCGGCCAGTGTGGAGCTAGAAGGAGCAACTCCGCTTGTTCCTGTATGAGTTTCTGCAGAACCCTCGGGATGAGGGAAATTGGGGGGAATGTATAAAGCAACCCGTGGGGCCAACGGGAGCGCAGAGCATCCCCAGCCTCCGCCTGGTGTGCTGGAAATCTCGTGAAAAATCGTGGAAGTTGGGAGTTCATTGGCGATGCGAACAAATCGACCATTGGAGTGCCGAACTGGGAGGACAGGACCTGGAACAAACGAGGATTCAGACGCCACTCTGCGTGATCAATTAGTTGTCAGCTTATCCAGTCTGCGCATATATTCGATTCCCCTGATATGTGTTCTGCCCTCAAAGAAGCCAGCCGGTGCTCCGCCCAGAAACCCAATCTCTTGGCCTCCCGTATAAGGGCTCTGGACCTGGTGCCCCCTTGGCGATTAATGTGCGCCTTTGCCGTCACATTATCTGTAAGAACTAAGACGTGAGATCCGGACACTAGATGTTGAAAGGCTCGAAGGGCTAAATAAACTGCATGTAACTCGAGCCAGTTGATGTTTAATGATGACTCGGGTGTCGACCAAGTGCCCTGGGCCACCTGATCTAGACAGTGGGCTCCCCAGCCAAGCGTGCTGGCATCAGTCGTAATCACCAACCATTGCGGTTCAAAGAAAAGGCAGCCCCTAGAACTGGCTGGAGACCGCCACCATCTGCGCGAAGCCAAATGGTCCGAATGGACCAAATACACTGTAATTGGTCTGGCAGTCGAAAAAGAATGAGCCGACAGGGATTGTTGCACCATTGCTGCAATCTACATTGAATGTCCTCTGGATGTAAAGGGGTAGAATCATGGTCTCGGGCTGGGCTGGCCTCCATAGAGGCTCAAACCAGAGTATAAGATACAGGTGGATAAACCCCCCACCCAGCTGGAGTGCTAGACTCCACAGCATTGATACCCCACAGACGGGGGAGATCCCAATAAATCAGCTGACTCAACTGACACCAGGAAGTCTAGCAGCAACATCTGATCTGGGGTCGGAGAGGGGTCACGTCTATGTTCCCCTGGAGAAACCCTGGCTGTTATAGATGATGTAGAACCACTGTCCTTGGCCTTGACTACAGGCTTCCGTAGAAGCTTTTCTTTGCGTCTAGCAGAAAACTTAGACTGAGGTTTAATGGATACTCCATCCCCTTGCATGTGCTTGGCATCTTTATGCTTGGAAGCAACTGACTGCTCCCTTACTGTGGCCTGGTGGCCATGTTTTAACTTGGCCAGAACCTTAGGCATGATAGGCCATATAACACCCAAGGAGTGGAAAATAGATTCCGTGTTAAGCAAGGCAGTCCTGTATCAGGGGAATGTCAAATTCTAGATGCAGCCTGTGATAAATATGCAAGGCACCAACAGAGAAAGGAGAAGGCAATTAACTCCAAGCCTGTAAGGTGCAGCAATGTCTGCCAAAAGGGCTGAAGGCAAGGTTAGGCCAGGGTAGCAGGGACAGCCAGAAAGACTGGAGGCCTGAGAGAAGCTCAACGTGTCACCTCACCCCTAAACAAAATGGCAGCCAAAACTGCCAACTCAGGGATCACCAAGCTCCGTTACTGAGCAGATCAGCAATGTCAAACAGCTGAGATGCAGACCGGTAAGAGAAATCAAAGAGCTGAGCAGGAATAAATCAGGGCAATTTTACAGTTCACCAAGCCCTTGTGATGTGACCACAAGCGGCAAACCACAGGGAGCGCGAAAACTCCACTTCGAAGCCGGCGGCAAGGTCAATCAGCTGAGAAGCGGTTAATAGTGACAGCGGGCAGAGCTCTGTTCATTTCCGCAGGAAAGAATCAGAGCCTGGAGGAAAAGAACCGACAAGTGGTGATAGTTAGGGAGCGCAAAGACTCCACTCAGAACCCGGCAGCTAGTCTCAAACAGCTGAGAAGTGGTTCTATTGAGTCTGCTGGAGAAAAGCCACGCCTCGGTGAAAGGCCGACAAGCGGCGAGAGGCAGGGAGCGCGAAAAACTCCACTAACAGTTATGCGGCTGGCAGTGACAAAATGGCTGCCCAAAGACCGTGGGGAGTGCAAGACTCCACAAAGAGAAGCCACTGTTTAAAATGCAGGGCTCCACCTGCAAAGCCGGTGATTTTGAGCCACTCATGGGAGCGGAAAGCTCCACCAATGTACAGAAACTTATCAGTTCGATGAAAGGATGGAATGGCAGAATGGCTTCAACAAGACCTCAGAATTGTAATCTGAGGCTTCCTGAGGTAAAAAGGTTCACAGAATGTCCAGCAAACAAAAGAATAGCCAAGTATGACATCCAAGGTCAAATCCGAAGAATCAGGTATGAAAGAAAACACTCTAACTCTGAAAGCTGTCAGACCTAGCTATCCACAAACTGTGCCACCATTAGGATAGGAGCGCTAGACTCCACATTATTGTTACTCCGAACAGGAGGAGGAGATCCCCATAAATCAGATGACTCAACTAATAGTGGGAAATCTTGCATTGACATCTGATCCGGGGTCAGAGAGGAGGCATGTCTACATTCTCCTGGAGACCCAATGGTTATAGCCAATGGGGCAGAACCAGTGCCTTTGTCTTTGACAATAGGTTTTCTTAGTAGCTTCTCTTTGCTCTTAGGAGGAGCCTCAGAACAAGGCTTAATTGCTACTCCTTCCCCTTGTGTATGCTTGGAAGCTTCCATCTTAGAAGCCACTGACTGCTCACGCACTGTGGCACTACGGCCATGTTTTGACTTGGCCAGAGCCTTAGGCATGTCTGGCCTTAATCAATCAATAGGGTTGAAAGGACACCCCTAAAATTTTATCAGCCCTGTAACAGGGTAATGTAAATTTAAAGGTAGTTTAAATCAGTATAAATGTGTTATAGATTGAAATTATATAGCCAACTCAATTTCCAGTAGCCAGATGTGGCATCTTAGTTTATAAGGGCAGAATATGCTTATAGCCGGCATAGAACTAAGGATTGGAGGCTTGATAGAAAAAAACTGTGCCCTTGCCCTTAAACAAAATGGCGGCCGAGCAGTCACCTAAGAGCTCAAGCTGTCGTAACTGTCAAAAACTGAAGCACTGCTCAGTCTCAAATGAAGGTAGATCTGTTTTAAATAGTCTAATTTGGCCAAATAATTAAAGCACTGTCAGAGTAAAGAGACTACACACAATTAGTCTCAGTCAGTTAATAAGCAGTAAGCCTGTTTGTAAAAAACGCCGACAAGCGGCAAGCCTTTGGGAGTGTGAAACTCTACTTCACAGCCAGCCCCAAATTCAATCAGCTGAGAGGCAGTTAGGCTAAGCAGCAGTAGCGCTTTAACAGCCTATTAGGGGGAAAGTAGCTTCTGCTAAAAGCTCTGATAAACGGAGATAGCCAGAGAGAGTCAAACCTCATAGCGAAAATGTTAATTAGCTTCAATCAGCTGTGAGGCAGTTTAAAATAGCAGGGACAACTCTGCACTTTGTTAAAACTGCCGACAAGCGGCAAGAATCAGGGAGTGAGACAACTCCTCAAATGGAAAAGTTTATGGCTATAGTTGTTGGGAGAATTGATATGGAAGCGCAAAGCTCCACAGCTGGTATCATTATTTAATTGTTAGGATCCCACCGGCTAAGACGGTGACTTTGGATCATCCCCGGGAGTGGAAAGCTCCACTAACCTTTGAAACTGACCAGTTTCAATGTGCCTCTGCTGAGATATGAATAAAATACACTCTAACGCTGAAATCCCCTGGCAACAGGGGCTCAGCAGCGATTCCAAGTAAATTGCTATCCAAAATGGCCGCCTGTCAATCAAATAAGGGGGCGCGAGGCTCTGCAGCGATTCTGAGTGGATGATCATTCAAAATGGCCACCTGTCAATCAAAAAGGGGAGTGCGAGGCTCCGCAGCGATTTCGGGTGAATGCCTACTCAAAATGGCCGCCTGTCAATCAAAAACGGGGGTGCAAAACTCCGCAAGAACGAAACTGCCTCAGAGCCTTCAAATCAATTAAATAAGTGGAAATGCTGCGAAAAGGGCAATCAGATAATAAGGCAAGCCAAGACACAGGCTGGAGATGGTAAATCTCCTTTACAATTCAATGGCAGTAAATGAGACAAAATGGCTTCCAGGCTATAATGTGGAGCTCTGTGACTAGAGGGACACAATGTAGGGAGCACAAACACTCCTCCAGCTATCACAATATATTTAAGGTGAGGTAAGGGATTGACCAAAGAAGGAAGGGGCGCGAAGCTCCACGATCCCTTCAGTCAGGGGAAGGTTTTTTTTTTTTTTTGTTTTTTTTTAAATTAATATAGAAAGGGAAGAGGGAATTCCTTTTCACCCCCACTCCCTAGCAACCCAGCAACTCTGGTTGCTGAGGTAAAAAGGGACAAAGAATTAGTCACACTCACGAAAGAATAGTCCAAGAGAAATCCGAGTCAAACCTTGATATCAACCATCTGAAAAAGAGAAATAGGAAAATTAGTAAAATTGTCAGAGACAGAAAACCACACGACTGTCCAGTCTGAAGGACTGAGCCAAAAGCTGGGATCCCTGGCAACAGAGGCGGGACTTGTCAAATTTTACAGGCTCAGTCCTCCAATCTGATCGTACGAGTCACTACCCAAGCATGGCTGCTGTCTCCACTCTCAATGGAGAATAGAATCAAATACATGGGTGGACCATAATCCAATAAATGTTAAATGGAAGAGACAAAAGAAAAAATTGAGATGGATGTTAAATCAATCTATATTAAAGGATAAAGAATTGATACAAACAATGGAAAAAGAAATGGATCTTTTTTGTTTTTAAATTCCATTGGCTGCACTTCTATAGTTTTCTCTCTCCAACCCATGTTTTTCAGTCCCCTCAATGAAGTTTACAAAGAAACCCTCTGTAGCTATTTAAAGTTTTGTTTCTCCTCATTAAGCATAATTGTTGTGGGGCTGGGAGGAAGAAAATGTGCAATTGAAGCAATCCTTGCATCTCTGTTCATTGGTACATTGTTAGACCCCACCCACAAATTTCATTTGTTGAGGGAAAGAGAGATCTTGCGGCAAGACAAAAGTTGCTGAAAGAACCAAGAAACAGTTGGCAATATACTGTGTTTTCCTCAAAATAAGACCCAGTCTTATTTTTTTCTGCCCCAAATAAGCACCAGGTCTTATTTTGGGGGGATGTCTTAGCTGCTTACTTTAGGACCACTGCAGCCATGCCTCCCATGCACCGCTGTATGAATTCTGTGGCTCCTTGCGGTCAGATACGTACCTCATCATGCCAGTGCCTCTACTCACGGCAGGAGGCTGTGTGGCGTGTTGTGCCATTGCATGTGCAAACAGCAGCACCGGTGCAATGAGGCTTGTGGTGTTCTGCAAGTGGCAGCACAGGTGCAATACGCCATGTAGCATCTGGCCGCGAACAGTCGCAAGTGGCTGAGAAGAAGTTGGGCAGCAGCGTGACAGGTGTCAGGGTGTGGGAGGCCTAGCTGCAGCAGTCCTAAGGTAAGCAGGTTTGGGCCAGCTCCACCCCCTATCTCCACCCTAGCTTGATTTTTATGCCTGCGCCTTGCCCCACCTTGTAAACCAGATGCTGGATGTGGCTGATCATCAGGCTGAGAGGCTCGGGCTTGGGTTTCATGTGCCTTGAAGTTTTTGAAAGCCCCTCACATAAACTTGATGGCTTGCTTCATCATCTAGTTGGCCTGGCCATGCTCTCCGCCCATCTCTTCCTCCTTCTCCTGTTCTTTCAGCTCTGTCCTCTGTTCCCATTGGTGGCTTCTGCGACTTCTGTCAGTAAAAGCACCCTTGCAGACTTCTCTTCCAAGTCCTCCTCCCTCCCTATGCCCAGAGGAGTGGGCCAACTCGCCATGGCCAGCTCACTGCAGGACAACTTGCCATGGCCATCTCACCATGGGACAACTCACCGAGGGACAATTTAAAAATTCTATTTAATTATTTAAAATAAATAAAATAAAATAAAAAATATTTTAATTTTTGCCATTCACATTTCATTCTGCCCCTCCTTTTGCATCCTTTCTTTAATTATTCTATTCCACCATTTCTTTGATATTAGTGTAACACTTGTCCTGCAGTGAGTTGGCCATGGTGAGTTGGCTGTGGTAAATTGTCATAGACCCATGCCCAGGGACCACAGCTGGGTCACTGCAGCTGTCTGCATCTCTTGTCCACTCAGAGAGATCCAGCCCAAGAGGGGCTGGATGAATTTTCCCCTCAGCATTTGATCATCTCCTGGTTGCTCCCTTGAGCTAACATTGATGTACCATCTCCATGGTTGAGATGATGTCCTCTCCAAGTTGACCACAGTTGCAGATTTCGCTTAATGTCAGACCTGCCACAGTTTGATTCCTTTGGGAAGTAAAACTCTCGACTTCATTTGGTTGAAGTGAAAAGGCACTTTTACTAAGAGATGCTGATTGCAGTAAAGTCAAGTGGAATCTAAAATTCCCATGCCCCAATACAGAATTAAACCCCTGGTTTATCCTAGGTCTCCCCCCATGGTCCATCCAGGTATAGCTAATCTGGCATTCTCGAGATGTTTTGGGAAATGCTGAAGAGCTTGGGCTGATATAATTCCACTCTCAGGGCAAACAGCCTTGAAGATGCCAATGCGCCAGCACGAACCGGATTTCAAAGTGCTCTGTTCTTCCTCAACTGTAAATCCCCCCTTCCAATTTCCCTCATAAAGGTATACAGCTTTATTGCCCATTTGTTCCCCCCTCCCTTTCCCAATTGATTGCAGAATACAAGATACCAAGCCTAAGATGCACTTGTAAGAACAGAGTAGATTTGCAATTCTGAAAGTAAAATTTCAAAAATGCTACAGCATAGTAATTGTTTGCTTAATTTGCTTTATAATGGTTCATTTGTTTGCTTAATAAAAACAAATTCTGTTTACTTATATGATTAATTGCATATTTCTCTCATATTCAAGTGTAGAGCAAAATAGAAACCAAATATTGGATCAAATGTTGTTTGCTCAGCAAATACCTATGATGCAAATCTGGCTTCTGCTTTATTTGGAACAGCAGCTGGAAGCATTTAGCTGCTGATAAATTTTGGTTAAAATTTTTCTAAAAATGGAAATTGGATATACTGTTTCATGAATAAGAGGAACCATGCAGCCAGAATAAGAACCTAAGAATTGATCTTGCTTTGATAGATAGATTTTTACTGTTTTTCCAATTGTGAATGCCAAGAAGATGTTTGGTTTTAAAAATCTGAAAAGAGAATAACAGTGAAAATGCCACTTGTCATTTGTAAAGTCAAAAGGTGCCACTTGGATACACTCTAGAAATTTAACTCATTCAAATCCTCCAAGACTTAAAACTTTTCTGTGTATCTTGATTATATGGAGGAAAAATGTATATATTAATTAATTATGCTGCTTTGTTATGGGAATCCCAAAAGTAATTTATCTAGAGAAAATGAACCTTGTTTTTGTGCAAGATTTTTCTATATCATTTGTACTGGTTGTTCAACCATATGTTTTAGTTTATGGATTCTTTACCTTTCTGATGTCTTGTAAAAGAAGCACTTATCTTCTGAGTAGTAGATTTACTAGCAATTACCTGGTCATTCTACCCACATAGGCATTCATTCCTAACCACAGTGATGCACAGGATCTCAATGCAAGTTCCAGTATTTCCTATTTCACGTGCAAATATCTAAAGGGTAGAGTTTGCATGTCTAACCTAATTTACATTACAAGTAAATTGGTGAGTTTGTGAAGAGTCATGAGGTAGTTCAGAGAATTTTTAGGTCACCCAGTAGAAATATTTCTGGAACCATGTGATGGTTGTTAGTCTTGGAGTTTGCAGGCCTTCTTTGGCTTGACTTTCTTTGGGGAATCACCTTTTTCTTTCTGCATTATCCTTCCTTCAAAAGTCTTTAGAGCCACATGAACTTAGTTTCCATTCCCTGCCTTGCATATCTTAACAAGGTAAAATTTCATTAATCTTTATTTCTCTCTCTTTGCACTGGCAGTGATTGGTTAAAGGTGACAAGAGTTACCTTGGGTTTTCAAGAGTTAATATATAGTCGTCATAAAATTAGTGTGATAATTTTAACAATTAGTGGGTTAAGTATGTGGAAGTGACTATTTTAATAAATGAACTGAGAGTTACAGTAATCCAGTCGATAAGTGTTCAATAAACACTTTAATCCTTTAGCTTTGGTTACTGTAGAGAGCTATCATTTTGAACTATTACAGAGATGCTAAAACATGTTAAAACAATACTTTTAGCCAAAATTTTATAAAACAATATAAGAACTGTTAGAAATTTTTATTAGCTTGGATGTGAAATAAGAAATAAGAAATCAAACGTAAGTATATATAAAAATGATCTTTGGGAATATGAAATATGATCCATTTTACTGGTCTAGTTTGTGGTTTTTAAAACAAGAGGGGCATACAATAAAATGTTGTCATAATAATAATTTATTAAATTTGCATTCTGCTCAACTCCCAACAGCTCTCAACTTTTAAGAGGAAATATTTGCCTTTAGGTTTCCAATATGCTTAGACTGTATTTTGTAGAAGCATGGAACAAGAACCTATACAGAAATATTTTGTATGGAGATGCTATATATCTTAGCTGTCAAATATTCTATTCTTATAAGGTAATCCTCAAGTTATGACAGTTTACTTAGTGACTGTTCACTAAATTACCCAATAACCCCCACCCCAAATATTAACAACACAATCCCGAAATTTCGAATGTTGCAGCACCATGGCAGTCAATCACCCTTACAAATAATTGCAGAGACACTACAACATTCACCTTGCATATTCCCTCCACAAGCAGGATCTCCACAATTGCTTCCTCCATCCCATCCTGCCACACTGAACTGTGAAGATCTGTTTCCTCTCTGCCATGGTTTCTTTGAGAATGGGATGATTTCACTTCTAGTATCTCATCAGTTTGCAAGCGTTTTGCATGGAGACTAGAAGCTTCTGGGGGCCAGGACTTCAGACCTCGAGATCATGGCCCCCACAAGCTTCCTGTCTCCTCGCAAAACATTTGTAAACTGACAGGATGCTTTGAGGGAGCGAAATCTCGCTGCCTCAAAGCATTCCATTGGCTTGCAAATGTTTTGCGTGGAAATTGCAAGTTTCTGGGGGCCGTGATCTTGCACGGCAGAGAGGCTGGAGAGGAGACAGCTTGCTAGATCTTCACAAAGTAAGAGATCCATCATGGCAGGATGGGGAAAAACAATTGTGGGGAACATGAGGTATCTCAGTGGGTTGGGGGAGGCCTTGGGTGGTCTTAAGCAGGTGGCCTGTTCCATCACTAGGCCTCCCATGGCCTTCCCTACCTTGATATAACTCATGTGCATTTAACGACCTATGTATTTGATTAGTGAACGCGTGGGAAAAGCAGGGAGTTTTGATGTTCATTTTATCTGATTCACTCCAACGAATCCTCAGGTTACGAATATAATTGGCAGGCTCCATTACATTCGTAACTCAAGGACTACCTGTATTGTAGTCTTTGAGGGAGCGAAATCACACTTTATATATATAAAAGTCTCTTCAGATTTAGAATGCTTTCCCTTTATCTCTCTTTTTTGGCAGAATCTATGGGACAATTTTTATTGAAATAAAAATCTGATCTTGGATTCAGAGTCATGTAGGTGAATTTCTGCTAATCAATCATGCTTTTAAAATATTACATCCACATGACAACTCCTGAAAGGCTGCCTCAGAGATTCCAATCCATCTTTTCATAGATAGGAGTAATATGTTAAAAGTACCACCTTTAGCTTAATAATTAAAGATAATCTCTATGTAATTGCATAATAAATACTATGCTGTTTTGGAAACTAGCTTTTTCAATTGTTTCAATTATTTCTTTAAAGAAGTTGGTAAAATAATAAATTCTAAAACTAAAATCACACTGGAAAAATGTTTAAAACACTAATTGAATTTTCAATATAGCTTAGATAAATGTGATCTTATTTGATTAAGATACATGAATTTGCTGCCATAGAAGTAATCAATTTCTCACTGATTGCACATCCATTGTAATTATTTTTCACTAACTCAAAGAACATGAAAGCCAATACTTTATGTGTTCAACAGGTCTTGGACTTTTTAAGTGCAAAACATGTTTCACATGCTCAGTCTATTGACCAGACTGTCTTTTTTGAATTACAAAGTATTGCAGCTTGAAAGCTTCTTGTTAGTGAAATGCAGACTGTGAATACTAATTTTGAGTCTATGTAAATAATTAACAGTTTTACATTGAGCAACCTGTGTACTTTTTAAAAAAACTTGGCTAGATTCCTATAAAATGTATGATAGTTATGCCAATAAATTGGGAATTACATCACACAAATAGAGTGGTTGTTAGATACAGCTTTTATTAGAGCTTAACTATTGATTATCTGATCAACTGGTTTGTTTGTAAATGTGCTTGGAATATAATTTCCTCTACAACAAAGATTTTAAAAACTGTCTTTGTCTTAATGCAAATAAGTAGACAGCTGTTACATAGTTTATCTTGTAACTGCTTTGAGTGGACTGATAAACTGAATGCAACAACTATAATAGATCCTGTCTCTGACATTGCTGAGGCAGTCAATTAAAAGCAAACATTTGTTGCTGTGTTTCTGTTCAAAAAAGACCACAATTTAATCTCTGGCATTTTCAGGTAGACTACAAGATTCCTGACTAAAATTCTGCAGCCAGCACAGGACTAAACCAGATTAATGGACCTGTATTTGCCTTGCCACTTGCCATGGTGTTCACTTTATGATCACCAAAACCTCTTGTAAAATCAGTTTGGTCACGTGTTTGACCCAATTTACTACTACCACATCACCAAGATATTTTCTAATTCACTGTGGCTAAATGCTATTCCTCCTTTGTATTATGGTCCTGTTGGATGCAATACAACTATAACTTAGAATTCTTGCTTGTCAGAAACAAGCAAATATTGCTTTTCCCATTTAGTTGTTATTGCCTGCAAGACCAGCTATGCAAATGAGGCTGGTCCATACATGATTTGTTATTATGTTAGAATCAAGATCCTTGGCTTTTTCCTGTTATTTCAAGTAATAAGTAATATCCAACAATAAATTCAATGCTATGCTGGACCATTGAAATAGGAATAAATTGTGAATTCCCCTTTAGCCTCTATATATATCTGTATCTATAAATCTATATCTATATGTCTCTAAGTCTCTGTATATATCTGTATCTATATATCTAATCTATTTCTATATCTAAATTTACAGTAAAAATATTCTTACTAGAGTATAAGGGTTCGGTTTTTAATACATTGCTATTATAAAGTCAGATTATTTGATTATAAAATCAAAATACGCTATCAGTAAAATAAAGAAAAGGAAAGGAATATTCTGCACCTTCTGCCTGAATTTTCTATGCAAATGGATGGGGTTTCACTTCATGCTATTTAACCCAATATGCATCTTTAAAATGAAATATTTTGGGTTTGGGAATGAAGACGTTTTTAAAGGACATGCTCAAAACAGGCAATAGGAAAAAAAATCCTGTTGGAATAATTTGTCCCCTGATGTCAGGAATTAAATTTATTTCATCACCATATTCTAAATATTAATGGCAATCTTAATGAAATTGCAATGAGCAACCCTAAGTCTTTACATAATCAGTCATGATTTTAAGGGAAAAAAACCCTTTATTATCTTCTTATGGTCTCTATCATATGGACATAAATCCTGTGCTTTGTGGGACTTAGGCCATCCTTCCACAATAGCTCGTTGGCTTTTGAAGATTATATTATATATAAGAAAATTATGGTAAGTTGTTTGTAAGCTGTCTCAAAAAAGCGCCACCTAATATGTGCTAGTCTTGGCAATCTAAATGCAGAGTTCTGTGTGTGATTATAGGATTTCCATTTTCAGAAATTTCCACTTTCACAAATCAATGTGATTTGAATATCCTGTGATAACCATTCTATGATGTACCACTTATTATTTCATAGACATGTGCTATGTAATCCTAGGACATAGGTATTAGCTTTGTAGTAATAAAGAGTGCAAAGTTACTTTGGTTCCATACAATACAGTACAAGAAAGTACTATTTATGAAAACCCCAGATAATTTTTTTTTTACAGTTTTGTTCATATTGGAGGAATTGAAGAACTTTAAGTTTGGAATCTTCTGGCAGGAAATCATGTTATCCCCATACTTGCTTTGATACGGTATAACAATAGGATTTATTAACAGTAACTAGTTTAGTGCTGAATGTGATTAGAATAAACAGCTGACCCCATTGTATAGTAAACCTTAAATAATCTGTCAGCTCACCAATGAGAAGCTAATTTGATTTGCACTTCACTTGCATTGATGTAAAGAGACCTGAATAGGCCTAATTTCTTTAATGAGGAAGATGACTTTTGAAAAGTTTCCACATCTTTCTTCCCTGTGTTTTTCATTTCTCACTACCATTTCTCCTTGGAGAACAGATGCCCATTGCCAGAATGTGATACTTAACTTGACCATCAAATAGGTCTTACAAAGAAAAGCTTTCAGTCCCTTAGTGAAACAACCACTGTATCTTATTAAAGCGTGAAATTAAAGTGAAAAGCCCTATAGCTCTTGCTATTTAGCGATGCTGAATCTGTCAACGTGGTTCGCTAGAAAGAAAGTGAAAAGCTAAAAAGAGAAGCCTGGTAATGGTTAGACAATCTTTCTCTTCCCTGTTTCTGATTGTGTGTAGTAGAAACCATGCAAAAATATTCAATTCTATTGTCTTAATTAGATTATGCATGAGAGTCTATAAAACATCTAAGAAGTTTCCTTTAATTTTTCTTCTTGCTCGATTCCAGATAAGCCAAATTTCCTTCAAACACTTCCTTCCCTCCTTCCCTTTTTCCCTCCCCTCTCTATCCTTCTTTCTCCCTTCCCTTCCCTTCCCTTCCCTTCCCTTCCCTTCCCTTCCCTTTCGTGGCAGGAGGAATGTGTTTCTGCCAGATATAGAAAGAATGAGGGAATATGATTCCAAGTTCCCAGAGACTTGTATAGACTGTCAGGAAATATTGAAAATGATGATTGTGTGACCACAGCTGACTGTGACAGTATAGCAGTGACACTGAAGTAGCAGCAGCCTGCAGTGCAAAAGCAGCCACAGTTTTCCTAAATTTCATTACCTCAGGAGTCATATATATATGTATAAAGTTTATTGTCATTGTATGTATATACACAGTATACCCATACAACCAAATTTACATAACACCCAGAGACCAAGCCCAACACACATGACAATCCCCAGACACACCCCCACCCACCAAAAATTCCCCACCCCTAAATCACCCAAGCATCCACACAGCAGATCAATAGCTCACTGATGGTGGCCCTTTAGTTCATTCTTGAATGCAGTTATAGCTCTGGGATAAAAACTATTCAGAAGACATGTGGTCCGAGTTTTAATTGTTCTGTATCTTCTGCCAGAAGGCAACAGTCCAAAAAGATTGTAAGCAGGATGGGAAGAGTCTCTGAGAATGTTGTGCAACTTCCTCAAACAGCGAGATGCAAAGATGTCATCCAGGGCTGGTAGCTGGAGCCCGATAATATACTGGGCAGTTTTAATAATTCTCTGTAGAGCTTTTATGTCCGCTGCAGAGCTGCTCCCATACCATGAAAGAATGCCGTATGTCAGAATATTCTCAATGGTGCTGCGATAGTAGGACAGAAGTAGATGCTGAAATAGATTTATCTTCCTGAGCATTCTCAGGAAGTACAGCCTCTTCTGTGCCTTCTTCACAAGCATGTTAACTTGTTCATAGTCCATGAGAGGTCCTCCGAGATATAAATGCCCAGAAATTTAAAACTACCAACCCTTTCTACCTCCTCACCATTTATGTAAAATGGTAAATGTATATCTCGCTTCCTCCTGAAGTCAATTATAAGTTCTTTAGTTTTTTTAGTGTTAAGTATAAGATTATTTTCTTTACATCACAATGTCAGCCTTGTACTTCGTTTCTATAAGCAGACTCATTGTTCTTATTAATGAGCCACACCAGTGTCGTTTCATCCACAAATTTAATAATTGTGTTGATGTTATACAATGGGGTGCAGTCATGTGTATACAAAGAATAAAGGAAGGGGCTTAGCACACAACCCTGGGGGACTCCTGTGTTTAGTATCACAGTAGAAGAATGGTAAGATCCCATCTTTACTGACTGTGGCCTATCTGTCAGAAAATCCTTTATCCACAAATATATCTTCTGATTTATACCCAAATTGGTCATTTTAAGAAACAACCTGTTGGATAGAATGGTGTTAAAGGTGTTAAAAGCTATAATACACAAATAACAACCTTACATATATTCCCTGTTGTTCCAAATGATTTAATACAGTATGGATAACAATAGACATAGCATCATCAGTTGATCTATTATACCTATATGCAAATTGGTATGGATCCAAAGCAGATGGAAGACTAACCTTAATATAGTTCAACACCAGTCTCTCAAAATATTTCTGTTTTTCTGGAATACTGACAATTTCATGACAACAGATGTTAAAGCTACTGGTCTATAGTCATTAAGAGATACCACTGCTTAGGGACTGGCACTATAATAGATGTTTTCAGGCAGGTAGGGATAGAGCATTGTGACAGGGATAGATTGAAAATATCCATGAACACTCCAACTAGCTCTGCAGCACGGTCCCTAACAACTCATCCCATGATTCCATCAGGCCCAGCTGCCTTCCGGATGTTAACATTCTGGAAAGCACGTCTCACATCGGAGATCTGCAGTAGAAGTGGTTGTCTATCGATGGCAGATGTTAGTGGTGTACTATCAGTGGTAGATGCTGGGATGATGGTCGTTCCTGTTTCTACCTTAAAGCGGCTGAAAAATTGATTTAGCTGCTCAGCTAAAAAATCACTATTGCCAAACAAACTAATTTTATTGCTCTTCCCCATGATTTGTCGCAGACCTTGCCATACCCGACCAGAGTTGAGTTCTCAAAAAGATGTTCAATCCTCCGTCTGTACGTAGCTTTAGCATTCCTGATACCCCTTTTCAATTTAGCTCTTGCCTCGCTATACTGTAGCACATCACTAGAATGGAAAGCAGCATTTCTAGCTCTTAATAAAAGACACATTTCTCTATTTATCCAGGGCTTGTTGTTAGAAAACACCTGTATTTGTCTGGTAGTAGTGACAACATCAATGCAGCTTTTGATATAAAATAGTACTGTTGAAGTGTAAATATCAATATCGTCCTCCTCAAACAGTGCCCAATCAGTGCTCCTAAAGCAATCTTGTTGCTCCGATGCACCCTCTGGCCACACTTGTATTTCTCTAATCAATGGTCTAATTCTGTTGATAAGAGGTCTGTATACTGGGATCAAGAACAGAGATATATGATTTGACTTTCCCAGGTGGGGTAAAGGCATAGTCCTGTATCCATGCATGGTGTTACTATATACCTGATCCAAGGTATTTTTCCCTCTAGTGGGACAGTCTACGTACTGATAGAACTTAGTCTTTAAATTGGCTTGATTGAAATCGCCTGCAGCCACCAGCACTCTATCAGGGTAGTCCTGTTGCTGTTAGCTAATAACAGTTAAGAGGTGACTCATGGCTGTAGTCGTATTAGCATGAGGAGGTATATATACTGCAGTTATTATTACGTTAAACTCAGGCAGATAAAAGGGGCAGCATTTCACTGCCAAATACTCCAGACCAGGAGAACAGTGAGTGTCCATTATTTTAACATTTGTGCTCCAGTTATTATTTATGTAATCACAAATCCCCCCTCCTCTGCTCTTCCCGGAGACAATGGTTCTATCTGCTGGATATACTGAGTGTCCTTGTAATTTGATAGCCTCCCCTGGAGTGGTAGGGTCAAGCCACGTCTCTGTAAAGACCATGACACAGCAGTCCCGAATGTTTTCCTGCAGAGAGAGAGTAAATTATAACAGAATCTAATAATAATATAAATGGGAAGTATAGTAGAGCCAAGGAATTCGTTTTTAAGAATTCTAAAACATCCCATAGGTAATTCTACTGTTTGGAAATGTGTTCACTTGCCTGGTTCCCTCTATCTCCCCTTTCCTCAAAAAGAGATATCAGTTAGGTTGCAGTCATCACAATTAAAAGTTAGAGGAGATGATGGACAGGAACCTCATCAGTTTGCCATTAAACTTTGTTATGGCCAAGGGCTAATAAATAAAGTAAACTTAGTTTGCCATTAATATTGTTTAAGCCAGGTTTTTGGACAAGGCACACATGGTAGAATCAGAATTGTATTCTATTATGATTCATGAATGATAAATGCTTGATCCACAGCCACTTTAAACAGGATTGATAAACAAATATTTTAAATAAACTCATCTACTGGCACTGCAGAAAAAGAGGCTTTTCTAAATTTCTTGATATCATAAATCACTGATGAGATATTGATGATCATATTTTTGGAACATGAGGAAAAGAAATAAACACTATTATAAATAAGAAATATCAAAATGGTAATTTAATTGCAGTTTTCCATGCTGAAGCCAAGTAACTATGCTGTATGTATGTATTTCAGAATACATTATATGTTCATTTTTCTGCACTAATACAGTTCTTGTTTTTTCAAAACAATGTTTTAAATTCCTATCTTGATTAAAGAAATAGGTATCTTATTTACTCTCTGATATGTTTTCAAATTATTCTTTTCAGTGTTTGGAACCTTGCAAAGAGTCCTGGGATCTGAAGAAAAATCATTGTCAAAATTTTTGCGAGGTATGTTTGTTGTGAAAAAACTTCTTAGAAGTCACTTGTGTATATTTTATTCATGCTATAAGGATAAATTAACTGAAGGCCATTTAGTCTGCACAAAATGTAAGTAGCCTTGTTGGAACCTTTGCTCAAAAAAGCCAGTTGCAACTTTAGGCAGCAGTCCACATTTATATATGCAGTTTCTCAGATTTGCTGTTGACTTCTAGCTAGTCATGATTCACAATTTGGGAATCCTAATCTAAAATAGTAAATGAATTCATGTTAACTTCCTGTGACTAAAACTAATTAAAAAATAATATTTAACAGCTTTTTAACAGCTAGACCCATCAGTTTAGCCATTTCTCAAATTTGCTCTGAGCTTTGTTATCCATTTAGCCTGTAAGAGCCAATGCTGGACTTATCCTCAAAAAGCAGAAACAAGTGTTTGCTTTGCCTGTGTATGTTTAATATTAGAATTGAATATGGTCTATATTAGATATATTTGCATCCTCTGCCTAGTTTCCTGTGGGGCCCATGTTTTGTAAACTGCTTCTAATTTTCAAGACAATTTTGAAGTTTGCTTCCATATTTATGTGCTTAGTTATTCCATTTATATTTGTAAGATCTATAGATTTATAAACATCCCTTCTTTCATGCAAGTTATTAATATATGCCTTGAGTATAAGATGCACTTCCGTGCCTATGTCTAGTTTGATTAACAGTCATTGATGAGAGTTGAGAACCAGTCAGTGGTGAAATCCAAATTTTTTTACTGCCGGTTCTGTGGGTGTGGCTTGGTGGGCATGGCAGGGGAAGGATACTGCAAAATCTCCATTCCCAACCCATTCCAGGGGAAAGATACTGCAAAATCTCCATTCCCACCCCACTCCATGGGAAGGATACTACAAAATCCCCATTCCCTCCCCACTCCTAGTGGAAGGATACTGCAAAATCCCCATTCCCTCCCCACTCCTAGTGGAAGGATATTGCAAAATCTCCATTCCCACCCCACTCTGGGGCCAACCAGAGGTGGTATTTGCTGGTTGTCCGAACTACTCAAAATTTCCACTACTGGTTCTCCAGAACCTGTCAGAACCTGCTGGATTTCACCCCTGGATCCAGTTATGAATTCATCTAATTGTCATACTTTCTATATCACACTTCATTATTTTGTAATTATAATAACATCTAGAATAACCAATGAACCCTCTAGACTGAAGTTCCTCCTGAAATTCAAGTGGTTCCCTTCCCATTGGTATTTGGAAGAGGTCTTTAGACCTCACTTTTTGCCCAGACCTTTGACAAGGATGACTGTCGCCCCTTTCTTGCTTCGTGCTTTCCTCTGGGTTTGTTTTCTTTACCATCTTCTTCTGTCTTGTGCTGTTGGGTATGCTTTTTTGTGTTGCTTTTGGTTTTTAAAAAACCAAAACCACAGGTATCATTGGGAGCCAAGCAGCATATAAATGTAGTAATTTTAATTTAATATGTAGAATGTCACTGGTTATTTTATCAACACTTTCCTAAAATGAAGATATAGTACATCAATAGCATTGCCACAGTCTTTTTGAAGAAATCAAGATCAGCATTGTTTAATCCATGTTGAGTTTTACTATCTGACATACTGTTCTCAGTTGCTACACACTGATTCTTTTTATCTGTTCTGGAAATTTCTTGGTCACTGTATTAGACTGATTATTCCCTCGATTCTTTTTCCCCACACTTTTTAAAAAAGGTAATGAAAATATTTGCTCTCATTCAATTATTTGGCCAGATCTCAATAGTTTCTTAATTATAACATAAAGATTTCAGCCAGATCACTATATCAATAAAAATAGAGCTAGAACGGACCTTGGAGGTCATTTAGTCCAACCCCCTGTTCAAGCAGGAGACCCTATACCATTTTAGACAAGTGACTGTCCAGTGATGAAGCACCCACAACTTCTGATGGCAAGCAGTTCCACTGGTAAATTGTTGTCACTGTTAGGAAGTGTCTCTTTATTTCCAGGCTGCTTCTCTCCTTGATTAGTTTCCATCCATTGTTTCTTGCCCTCTGGTGCTTTGGAAAATAAATTGACCTCCCCTCCTTCTGTTTGTGGCAACCTCTCAAATACTGGAATACTGCTATCAGGTCCACCCTAGTCCTTCTTTTCTCTAGACTAGCCAAATCCAAATCCTGCAACCATTAAAGTTTTAGTCTCCAGGCCTTTAATCCTAGTTGCTCTTCTTTACTTTTTCACTTTTTCCAAAGTCTTGTAGGAAGTTAGCACCCACCCCTTTCCTGGAAGAGTGAAATATTTTAGGAAATATGAAAAAGACAGAATATTATATTTCCCTGGATGAGAAATATGAGAAGCATATTTTACAGACAAAGCAGCTCCCACCTTCCTGCCCCCCACCCTTTGTCAATGGGCCATTAAGGCCTGGGCCAGTCTACTCTACATAACAATGATCTACCTGCTTCGGGCAGAGCCATAGTAGGAATTGCCAAAGATAGGATTAGCCCTCTACACAATAGCAGCAGAAATTCACCACATGTGATCTGGGAAGCACATGTGACCATCAGCCAGCAAGGCCCCCACCCCCTGGGAGTCTGACAACCAATCAGGATACTCTTTCTGGGCCCCAGGAAGTTCAAAGCCAGAGACAGCATAAAACCTGAAAAACTCGCTGTATCTGCCCCTTTTCTGTTCAGGAACTCAAGCCATGTGATCCTGTCCACCATTAAACCATCTTTCCAAGCAGTCTCCATGTTTCCAGTGTCTGTTTCCCTAGGTTCTGGAGCAGAACCTAGAAGGATGTTTCTTCCAACAGTCTCAATTTCTTTTTTGTAATGTGGAAACCAAAATTGGATGCAGTATTCCAGATATGGCCTTACAAAGGGCTTATAAAGCAGTACTAAATGCTTCACGTGGTTTTGATTTTATGCCTCTGTTTATACGACCAAGAATTGTATTAGCTTTTTTGGCTGCTGCTGCACACTGCTGACTCATGTTTAAGTGATCATCCACTAGGATTCCAAGGTCCTTCTCACAGTTACTTCTTTTTGAGCCAGGTTTTGCCTAAACTGTACTTTGCCTTTGTTTTTTCATGCCTTTGTTTAAAACTTTGTTATCTCCTGTGCGCTGCTTGGAGAGTCCAAGCAATGGGTTCAAGTTTAGCCTGGTTGGCCAGAGACTGAGTTGAATTTGCCTAGCCACACCTCTTTCTCCCATGAGTCTTCAGTGTTTCAACTCAGTCGGCCTAAAGAGACTTGCTTTAAATTTCTCTGTCTTAGAAAAATTATTTAAAATACTCTGCCAGCCACAGAAAGAAGCCTCTTTCTCCCTTTTCTCTTTAAAATTACCACCAACAGCCTGAGGTGTTTTCCAGCTGCAGCCAGGAGCTCCGTGGAGCTAATTAGCTCTTAAAGGCAAATTTGGCTTCTAGCAGCTCAAAAACGGAGCAAAAGCCTCAAACTTTTCAGAAACCTTCAAGGGATCTTAATTAGCAGTCCTTGTTTATTGGAAACACAGCAAGGAGCCACGTGGTTTTGGCGATCGGGCCTAGCATTGCTGGCTGATTTACTGCTATTGCCTTTATGGTTTGGGGATTGTTGTGTCTCTCCCGCACCATTGATTACTGCTGCCTTTCTCTCATAGCGTTATTAGAGCTGGTCATTGATCAGTCTCACGCTTAATACCTAACAGCAGTGGAAAATTGGCACCATATTTACAACTACTGGAGTGAGGAATAATATCATTATTATAATCATTGTCCTAGTAAGATCCTCTGATTGAATTGCCTTTTTTTGCTTGTCATTCCAAGATGGTGGATCGCAGCTCCTCTCACTCCAAAAGTACTGCATCCCATTCCTCTGCTTCTAAGAGAGCTAAGTTTTCAGATCACAGTAAGGCAATTGGGGCTCAGCCTGGGTCTTCCACCAGATCCAAGGCCCCTTCTTCCACAGCTGTTGATAAGGATGCAGAAAGAAGGCAAAAAGCCTTAGAGAAACAATTTGCAAAGGCAAAAAAGCAGGCAGAAGCCTCCTCAGGCCTAGGCCTTGTCATTGTTCACCCAGAGCCTAATATCCCTCCAATTCAGGATACACCTCCTTCTGCTTCAAACGAAGATAGATTGAATTGGTCTCCAGATATTACCACAGATCCTCCAACTGAATTAATTGAGAGTGCTATGGAGGTTATTCCCATATCAGAACAGGACTCATCTGATCAGGAAGTCATTCCAGTACCTAGGAAGTCAGCTCCCTCAGCTACTTTCACCCCTACAGCGGCGGGGCTCCGCCCTGAGGTAAGCCAGGCCCCTGTTCTTTCCCAGGAACTCTGCCAGATGTTAGCTCAGACCATTGCCCAGGGCATTGACTCTGCCCTGCTTAGAAGGGGCTTTCCTGCTCCCAACTCAGCTGGTACCACTCCCAATGTACACCAGGCCCACCAGAATAGGGTTTATTCCCAGGCCCCTCACTCGCCTCATGATTCTCAGGGCAGTGAATGGTCTTATGCTGGGGAGGAGGAAGAATTCGCAGATCATGATCTTTCTGAAGATGAAGGCAGATCTCCAGACAAACCAGCCTTCACTGGCCTTTTCAACCCTAGCATGTTCAAGACCTTGTTATACAAGGCCAAAACCATGGCCAATCTAGGGGTTGTGGCTGGGGCATCTGACCGCTCGGCTGAACAGGATCCCCATGCTCGATTATTTACAGAACCGGCCACTACCCAGGATGCTGTTCCTTCTCCCAGATTATTCATAGACATTATTGAGAAGCAATGGCTTCAACCTGGGTCCTTGTCTAATCCAGCGGATTAGACAAAAAGATGTACACTGTAGAACAGGAGGTAGAGGACTTGCTTAAGTTGCCTACAATAGATACTCCCTTTGCCAATCTAGCATCTTCCAGTATTCTCCCCTCAGACTCTGCAGAAGGGCTGAAGACCGAGGATAGGAAAGCTGAGATGTCAGTTTGTAAGACACATCAAGCAGCTGCCTGGGTGATCAGATCAGCCACGGCAGCTTCCTTCTTTAATAGAACCTCCCTCCTGTGGCTGCGCCAAATGCAGGCAAGAGCTCCCCAGGGAGATGTCAGGTTACACCAGGACATCAACAAGTTAATTGCTGCAGCAGAATACTCTGCTGATGCAACCCTTAATGCGGCTAAATTCGCTTCCAGGGCCCTGGCCTCTAATGTGACTTCCAGACGATTATTACGGCTTCGCCATTGGCAAGCCAATATGAAATCCAAATGGAAATTGGCGTCTGCTCCTTTTCAGGGCAATAATCTTTTTGGTGATGTTTTAGATCCCATTTTGGTAGAGACCAACGATAAAAGGAAGGTACTTCCCCTGTCTCACAGGAGGACAGACAGGAGATACTCTCCATATCATCGCAGGCAGTCCTTTCGTGGGGCGGAAGGCAGTTACTCCGCCCCAACCTATCAGAGGACTTACCCTCCAACTTCAGACCGATCCCAAGATAGGGACTCAGTTCAGGGACAGGTCTAGACAACCCCAGTCTAGGAGACCCTTTCGAGGGGCCGGCGGTAGACCTTACCGCAGGTCCAAATGACTCCCAGTCACACGTTCCCATTGGAGGCCGCCTCTTGAGGTTCTCAGCCCAATGGGAGCTCATCACAACTGACGCCTGGGCTCTGCAAACCGTCTGGCTCGGTCTCACATTGGAGTTTTCATCCCTTCCTCCAAGGAGATTCATCTCTTGCACTCTTCCCAGGGATGCCACCAGGAGGTCTCTGATGGAAGCGGAGATCCTTCATCTATTCTCCATCCAGGCAATAGAACCGGTGCCTTCTCGCAGAAGGGTCTCGATTTCTACTCGATCCTCTTTCTGGTCCCCAAGAAATCGGGGGGTTGCAGGGGAATACTAGATCTAAAAAGACTCAACAAACACATCAAATACAAGAGATTCAAGATGCAATCCTTAACCTCTATTCTAAATTGCATCAGACAGGGGGATCTGCTTACATCCATAGATCTAAAGGAAGCCTACCTGCACATACCAATTCGGATTTCACACAGAAAATATCTCAGATTCTGTTACGCAGGGCAACTCTTCTAATACAGGGCCCTTCCATTCAGCCTGTCCTCTGCCCCCAGGACATTCACAAAGCTCCTGGACGTGGTGGCAGCCCATCTGCGGGCTCGCCCAATCAGGCTTCAATGTTACCTAGATGACATTTTGATTCAATCTTCATCCATCAGGCAGGCGAGACAGGATTTGTCAGAGACTATTCAACTTCACGAGTTTTCAATAAATCTAGAAAAGAGCCAGTTAATTCCATCCCATTCTATCCATCATTTAGGTGCCCGGATAGACACAGTCAGTTGCCAGGTTTTTCTATCACCAGAACATCTAGTCAGCATACAGGCCTTGATACATCGGGTCAGGTCAGCCAGGTCTGTCTCCCTCGCAGTATTGTCCCAGTTACTAGGGAAAATGATTTAATGTCTGGCCATCGTTCCTTGGGTGAGGTTACATTCCCAAACCTTACAATGGTTCCTCCTACCGAGCCAATGAGCAAGCATCAGTCACTCCACAACAAGAGTCAGAATGCCTCCAAAAGTTCTCCACTCCCTGAACTGGTGGATGTCACCTTCCCTAGAGAAAGGCTGTCTCTTCAAGGAACCGCCACGTCTAACACTAACTTCAGATGCCAGTCTATTCAGCTGGGGGGGCTCACCTGGGTTCCCAGATGGCACAGGGCAGATGGCCTCCACAGGATCTGTTACACGACATAAATTGGTTGGAACTCAGAGCTGCCCACCTAGCTCTCCGTCTTTTCCACCTCTCGCTAATCAACCGTCACATGTTGCTGTTAACCGACAATGTGACCACCAAGGCACACGTGAACAGGCAGGGAGGCACCCGTTCCAAGGACCTGATGTCCGAAGCAGAGAGCCTCGGCCTCTGGGCGGAATCACACCTGCTCTCCCTCCAAGCGGAACATATTTCAGGCGCACACAACGAACAGGCGGACTGGTTGAGTCGAACAACCGTCGACCACTCCGAATGGCGTCTCCATCCAGAACTGTTTCACCAAGTGACGACCAGGTATTTCTAGTCTGTTTTTGGTAGTTGGGCTATAGTTTATTTTTGTGAGAAGACTGATGCAAAGAATGAGTTAAGCAGTTCGGCTTTCTCTTTGCTACCTGTACTTTCTTGCCATCTTTTCTGTTAAGTGGACCTACTGTTTCCTTGACTTTTTTCTTATTATTTATATGTTGAACAAAACTGTTTTTAGTATCTTTGACTTTTGTTGCAAGTATTTGTTCATTTTGAGCCTTTGCTTTTCTGACTTCATCTTTGCAGATTCAGGCTACCTGCCTTCCATTTTTTAAACTTGTTTTTTTTTTTTTTTTGTCTTTCAGTTTATCAGAGAGATCTTTGTGCAAACGTGCTGGTTTTTTCTTGGATTTCTTGTTTTTCAGTGGTATCGTCCTGGACTGGGCTTTTATGCTCCTATTTTTCAGAGTTTCCCATGCTTCATGAGTTGTTTTCCCCTTTAGGATTTTCATCCATGGAATTTTTATTAGTTTCTTAAAATCAACTCTTTTAAAGTTTAAGACACTGGCTGGATTATGTTCTATTGCTTGTGTTTGAATTATATTGAATTCCAATATGACGTGGTTCACTTTTGCCCAAAGTTCTGGCAATTTCAACTCCTGCTATCACTTCTTCTCTATTAGTAAGGTTATACTGAACTTATTAGAATTAGGTTCAGTATAGCTTTCCGTCTAATTCCCTTCTTTATCTTTTGGATAGAGTTGTCAGCTAGGTTGGTTAGGAACCTATTTGATCTCCCACTTGCTGCAGAGTTTGTCTCTGGGTATCAGGGTAGCTAAAGTCTGCTATTACTACTGTGGAATATTTCCTGAATACATTGTTAGTTGTTTAGGAAAAAGTTCATCTAGTTCTTCTACATGGTTGGGTGGCCTGTAGTATACATCTATGGCAATGTCATTCTATTTTCCTTTTATATTGACCCATATGAATTCTAGGAGATTATCATCCTTGGTTTTGTGGATGATGTAGTGATCTTTTATATATAATGCAACTTTACCTCCTCTTTTGTTAGGCCTGTTTCTTTTGAATAGTTTGTATCCTTCTATTAGTACATTCCAGTCATGAGTTTCATCCCACCATGTTTCAGTAATGGCAACTATATCATATTTACCTTCATGCACTAGTACAAATCCACTCTGTTTGTTCCATCAGTCTCTACTTCATTGTCTTTTTCTTTTTTTCTTCTCCTTTCTCTTTACTCCCTACCTCCTTATATGATTGGTTTTCTAGTAGTTTTTGCTTTGAATTAGATTCTAAATGTCTTGAAGATTGCCCCCTTCCCATAATTTTAGTTTAAAGTCCTTCTGATAAGATGAGCCAGTCATTTTCCAAATATTCTTTCCAATTCTTGTGAGGTTCACTCCATCCCTTGCCAATAGCCCTTCGTGTAGGTAATGCAGATCATGGTCTAGGAAGCCAAAGTTCTCTCGATGATACCAGTTTTTAAGACAGTGGTTCATTTCTAAAATCCTTGCTCCCTCATTGGATGTTGGCCTTTTATTGGAAGTATAGATGAAAACACCACAATGGTTCCTTTAGTACCCAAAAATTCAAATATACAGGCTTCACTTTTAAATATTCAAATTAAATAGGTTCTCTGACCAAGTTTGTATCAATTTCAAGCATTGATTCTGCACTTCATCTTTTCTACATAATTGTTTGATGTAACACATACCCTCTACTTGATGACATGAGGCAGAATAGAAATTAAGTACTTTTGCCATTGCTATGTTATCTATTAGCATTTTACTGTTTTTATTAAACAACGATTCCATTGACTCTTTTCTTTTTGGAAAAATATCCATATTTTTAAGTCCAAATGATACATTTGAGTGCATTTGTCTCCAAATGAAGGAATTCAGTATTGCACAGTCAGTTTCACCTAGTGTTTCAGCTGTTTCTACTCCTTCAGTCATATCATTTGTAATTGTTTACATCACATCAAGGACTTAATGCATTGATGCTTTAAAATCATACATTTTCTCATCCTCTAAAGGAGGAAGTGATCAATAAGGAAAGTCACAAATTTCCTGGAAAGCAAATCAACATATTTCCCCCCCTTTCAGTAAAGACTTTTTACCATTCTCTTATTTTTCCTTTAGCCTCTTTTCCCCAGGAAGAACTATGAATGTCTAACTAGCTGTGAATTCCTGAAATACATCCTGTCCGTGAAGCAAGGAGATTGCCCAGCACCCGAGAAGGCCAGTGGCTTTGCAGCTGCCTGTGTTGAAAGTTGTGAGGCTGACAATGAATGCTCTGGGGTGAAAAAGTGCTGTTCCAATGGATGTGGACATACATGTCAAGTGCCCAAAAATCTTTATAAAGGTAGAGTTTATTATTAGAAGTGACTAGAGAAAAAGTGTGTGTCTGTGTATTCACCCACACTCCACTTCAATTAAGTATGCCAATATTCCCACACTGTTCTTGGGTTGCGATGACTAGGGGTAGTCATAATATGAATGCCAAGTCAAGCCAAGGTTAGATTTTAATTGAAAACAAAATTCAGGTCTGATAACCGGTTAAAAATTAAAGTGAGGTGTGTATAATAGTTTGTGTTAACAATTAGCATTGTGATAAAGTTGTATTAAAGGGGGTAGGGAGACTTCATCCTGGGATGCTGAAACATTTAATCGTTTTTAAAAATATGCTTAAGGTATAAAAGTGAAGATGACATTCACAGTTGTTCATATTTTCTCAATAGGTTTCTGTAGATTGCTGTTTGATTATTAAACAAGTATGACTTGTTTACGTGTAAACCCAAATGTTACTCCTATATTTTCTTTTTCTAACACATAGGATTACAATTTTAAAAATTCTGTTTCAGCAACAGAAATGAATATTAATTGGATCTTACCTAACTCTTTACTGAACATAAAATATGCAGCACAATATCCTTCCCCTCATTTAGTAATTGATTTTTGGTTGGAAAGTTTTATGTTAAATGACTAAGCAGAATACTTGTACTGAGATTCTATATGGTTTGACTCATGCAAATTAATAAAATGAACTGATCATTTTGGAGACATTATTTAATCTGAATTGAGGTTTTGAAAATAACTGGTTTATACAATCAGTTTTTTCTGTGCAACTTCTAGGAACAGTAGAAACATCGTTGTCTGACTCTGATGAGTGCTACTAGAAAATATGGAAGAAACAGCAAAGCAACATTATTTTCTCAGCCTTCTCCAGCAATCTTTGCCAAAGTCAAAGAGGCCTCAGAATAGACCTGATACCTGTTTAGAAGCCTATTATGGCTTTTACAAACAGATGAGGAGACTTAGGGCACTTCCCAGGGAATGCCTTATAGCATTTTCTAGAGTTATTCAAACATCTTCGTGTCAAAGCAATAGTTTTATAGTTTCATTTCCAATGGGATGAGGCTGTGAAGATGTTACGTGTCTTTTTTGACAAATGGAGTATGGCTTCAAGGAGGCAAAATGTTTCCCTCAAGCAAATATTGCCTAAAGGGTAACATGGTTCAGAATTGTGACAAAAATGTTATATTTTATATACTTTATGGAATATAATTCCTAGAATTTTTTAAGTCATAAAGCCATAAAACCAAACTGATATAAGAACTATATAACACCTACGGTTCATAAATTCCTTCATTTAAAAAAATTAAATGGTTATAAATTTTAAAAATAAAATTTAATTGGCATCATAGACATTTTAATAGAATAATGAATTTACTGTATATTTCAAAGAAGAAGCTCATTGAATAATAAAATCTCATGTTTAGTTAGTTTAATCAGTTAAATAAATTAATTTGAATTGAAGATCCAGAAAGCTATTTGAAATCAAGATCTCATTCCTCTGCTTAGGTTTATTGGAAATAGGTCACTCCAAAATTAATGACCACTTATATGACCATTTTACTGTGGTAGATTGAATGATTTGACTGAACATCCCCCCCCAACAATAACTAAAAAACCCCCCAAAACCTGAACAAGGGAGAGTTCCAGGTGGAGAAAATGGTGAAGATTGGTGGCTGGGTGGCAAACCCAGATACGGTAGAACTTATCTAGACAACAAGAAACTGTATGATCACTCACTTGTCCTTCAGAAAGAAGCTCTTATAAGAAAATCTGTAGAATCCAGAATGACCCTACTGACTTATCAATAGATTTTTGCCTGTCTGTTGATGGCTGATTTATCTGACTGCCAATCTTCTAGGAATTCCCTAGCAATTTTTATTTAGCTTGGTCTAGTATGCTCAATGTTGCCCAGTTGAAATTATGGTTGAATATGTCCATGTGTTATGAGATTACGGAGTTTTCATCATGTCTTTTGACTGCTAATTGGTGTTCATGGATGTGCTATTCTGCCTGTATGCCCTACTAGTAACTGTTACAGTCCTTACATTATATGTGACAGATGACTACTCTTTTTCCTTCTTGGGCTACTGGTCTTCGGATATTTTGGATAGCTTTTGTTCATTTGTGTGTTATGGTAATGCTGTATGATTGTAATAGTCCAATATTTCTGAGATGTTTTTGATGTAAACTAATTTTATATTTTTCATTGCTTACATTGGTTGTATTGTAGTGGGTTGACTGGCCAGACACCGTTTGATAAAATTGTGGAAGTATAATTTTGTTGGAAGATGTCATATAGGCAGTGTGTTTCCTTTTTTCTGGTGTTCTGGATTGCTGTAATATATTTATACTCCTGTGAGTAATTTTTTTATGCAGCTCCTTTTGTGGAGGCTGGGTTATTATTGTGGTAATGAGCACTTAGCATGGTCATTTTTGGTAGATTTGGTAGTTTGCTGTAATTTTTTCTGCTGGTATAAATATCCAGGAAGGGTAGCGTGTTATTTTCTCATTCTCTTGTGAATGTTATTCTTTTGAAGACATTACCATTTTATATACAGTATCTTCTCTTCTTGTCCCTTTATTATGACAAAGGTGTTGTCCACATAATCCATGCTTTTGATTGTATGAATGCTGTATAGTTTCTACACCCTGCATTACAGTTTCTGCTTTGAGTTCTGAGAATGGCGATCTCATAAGTAAGGGTTTTTTGTGTGCACCTGTTTATTAAACTGAAAGTAGATAGTGAGGTAGAGGTTGATGAAGTCCATGATTCTGGATATTTTGGTGCACTTGCCCATCTCATATAATAGAGTGGGTCATATAGGTGGGTCATATAATACTGCTGCCATGGATTCTTTTGCTATTTCTGGTTCTATGGATATAAAGAGTGGTGTGACATCGAATGAAACCATAATGATTCCTGTCTTGGTATCTCCCAATGCTGACATTCTATTGGTTCATCTGGAGCAGCTTCTGTGGAGACAGTTTGAGTCCTAGACCATGAAACAGGATTTTGTAAAATTATCATAAACACTATTTATTACCTCTTGAAACTAATGAATTTATACCCATATTTCGGAGAGATTAAATCCAATGTGGAGGTTAAGATTGGCATGCCAAATATTTTTTCAGATATTTCTCCAGAATAAGATGAAAAAATATACATTTGTCATTGAAGGTCAGATTCTTCTGGGAAATTCTGGGAGTTGAAGTCTACCCCTGCTAAAGTTAGCAAAGTTGAGAAACCCTGCTCTACTGCATGACACCCATCTGCCAGTGGTGGGATTCAATTTTTTTAACAACCGGTTCTGTGGGCGTGGCTTAGTTGGAGGCATGGCTAGCTGGTCATGTGACCGGTGGGCGTGGCTAGCTGGTCATGTGACCGGTGGGCGTGGCTAGCTGCATAGGGACTACAGAGGGCTGAAAAAAGTCATTTCTTACTGGTCCTTGCACTTATGACCATCCTCACATTTATGCCCGTTGCGGCATTCTTAACAACCGTGTCACTCATTTCACAACTGCTTCTCTTCATTATTGTGACAAGATAGATCATAAAACGTAAAATGTGAGGACAGTAGTAAGTTCAAGGACTGGTCAAAAGTGCGAGGACCGGTCAAAAATAACTTTTTCAGCCTTCTGACTAGTCCATATGCACATAGGGACTATCCAGAGGGCTGAAAAAAGTGATTTCTGACAGGTCCTCGCACTTTTGACCGGTCTTCGCACTTATGACTGGTCATCATTTATGCCCATTGTAGCATTCTTAACAACCGTATCACTCATTTCACAACTGCTTCTCTTCACCATGGTGACAAGATAGGGCAAAAACGTAAAATGTGAGGACAGTCGTAAGTTCAAGGACTGGTCAAAAGTGCGAGGACCAGTCAGAAATAATTTTTTCAGCCCTCTGAGTAATCCATATGCACAAAAGGATACAGCAATAGAGAGGGATGAAGGAAGGGAAGGGAAATTAAAGTAGGAGTGAGGGTAAGAGAGGGAGGAAGAGAGGAGGAGAAGGAGAAAGGATGAGGAAGTAGGGAGGAGAAGAAGAAGGGGAGGAAGAGAAAGTAAGAAGGAAAGAAAAGAGAGAGGTGGTAGGTTTGAGGAGAAAGATTGCTGTACAATAAAAAAGATGAAAGGGAAGAAAGCCAACCCCAAACAAATATAAAGATATTAAGATAAAGAATGAATTGTTAAACTTTAAAGAATAAAAGAGAATAAATATGAATAAATAGCAATAATTAGAAACACACATACAAACATATAATGTATTTTCTTTGAACAGAGTATTTGGCCGGTTCACAAATTTAAACAGTGTTTAGTCATTTCAATTAAATTTACAATTTCTATATTTCCTTTTTGCCATATTTATTCCTCATCTATTTTTGTAAAAAACCAATATTACCCTTCATCTTCATCTCTAATCTTAATCAAATTCAATTTTCCCTTCTATTCTATATTATACCCCTTCCCATTGTCATCTATTTTTATATCCATCCTCACATTGGTTAATTATGTAATATTACAGTTGTTTAATATAAATTCAACATTTTAATATAAATCAATTAGTTATATAACTACCTTTTTTGTATATTAATCAATATGAACATGAATATTCCAATTATTTCCATGCAATCCAATTTCTTACAAATCAATTAATTATATTTACCAATAATAATAAACCAAATAATTTCCCCCATATATTCCTCCAAACCACAACTTAACCATTTCTGCTTTCAACACAATATATAATTAATAGTATCTCAATTATTACAATTCCCTAGTTAAATAGAGCTTTTTTTCTTTTGTGTTTTAAAATCTTGAACTCTCCTCTTTTCCCCTAAATTTCCCATTGTTTGCACCTACCTTTTTTGGTGAGGAAAAAGAAAAGAAATCTGCCTGCCTAATTTTCCAATGTGCAAAGCCAACAGCCTGCTTTACTTTCTGTTTCGTTTTTCAGTATAGCTAGGGGAAAAAAAATCAGCACTCTTTGCAAGCAAGCAGCAGAGCCGTGAGCAAAACAGCTGAGAGCAAATCAGCTGAGACTCGGGAGCCGATCTAAGCAAGGGCTAATTAGCCTATGCTGAAGCTCCGCGGGCCAATAAAATTAAAAAAAAACACCGAACCCTTTGTTAAATTGTTGGCTCGCCCGCCCCCACCCACCACTATTTATTGGCAATAAATAGTGGTGCGGAGGGGCGGGGCAAGGGGCGGGGTGATTTAACAGCAATTTAACAAAGGGTTCGGCCGAACCCCCTAGAACCGGCAGAATCCCACCACTGCCATCTGCACACAATTACAGCCACCAGCAGTTAGTTGGTGTTGTTGGAGTTAGTTCCAATCAAGTGAATCCTAGTGACCATAATGCAAAGCAGTTGGGAAGTGTCTTTGAACGGAGGCTATAATAATAACATATTTTTATTGAGAAGCTGCATAGTTCCTCTTAAGAAGACTAATATAAAAATAAATTTATTTGCTTCCAATATTTTTTTATTCTGGACAGTTTTAGAGTTCTACGTTCTTTGCTAGAGAAAATCCTAGATTTATAGAAAACACAATTGATTTAATAAGAAAAGTGTGGAGGCTGGCAAAAAATAAACCTCTGATTTATTCTGGGGATGATTTAAATGGCACAAACAATTGTAACAAGTCCAAAACACAAAGCAAAAAATAACTATCAATTGTAGCACATCAATAGTTTCTTAAAGAAACAGTTTTCTTAGGTTTAGAGAAATTTAGAGAACATTTAGAGAAAATGTCATGTCCTAGAAAGAAGTATTACTTCTGGTTAAATATTCACATATGCCACATTTAAAATCTTACCAGTTTTTTCAAAAAATCTAGTAAACATGTGGAAGCAGTAGAAATAAACTTGAAATAGTTTTACTGTTTTCACCAAGATCCCATATTTATCATAATGAATCAGTTAAGTCATATATGAACAATTAATTTCTGCATATAAGAAAGCATCACACACATTACATTTCTTATAAAATTATAGGATAATTTTTAATTCTTTATATGACAGATCTTCTAATTTCACCCTAGAGTCTCAAGCTGGCCCTGTTTTCCCATGTAAACTTTTCTGGGTATTGAATCAGTTGAAAAAAGTGTCAGCACCTGAAAACAGAAAATAGGAACCACTTCTGTAAACATTACACTGTCTATTGAAACTACCAAAACATAGAAATGGTGGCTTATCTCCATAATACATTCACACTACGGCTGATAAGCATTTTCAGTATTAAAGTTAGCACATGACATATTTTAAAACAATAGAACAACATAAGCAAAGGTGTATTTGCTATTGGGATAAAACGTGAGGATAGGTATTCTATTTATATGGTATACACTTGCTTCTCCAAATAGTTGTGAACACAATTTCTTTTTATGGATATTATGTATTTTAGGTGTTCCTTTAAAACCCAGAAAGGAATTAAAATTTAGTGAACTTCAGTCTGGACAGCTGGAAATTAAATGGTCTTCAAAATTCAATATCTCCATTGAACCTGTGCTCTATGTGGTACAAAGGAGATGGAATTATGGGATTCATCCCAGTGAGGATGATGCAACAAGTTGGCAAACTGTAGCACAGGTCAGTACTTTTAATAGCATTCTATTAACTTTAAGATTTTCCTTAATATCATTTTTGTTAATCAGAGATTAAACATTTTTGGCTGATATTAGTTGCCATTAAACACACCCAGGACCTTCCTTACTAAAGTATGGAGTTCTCTCTTTGAAGTTTGTGCTGCGGATCTGAAATACTGTATAAAATCAAAGAAAAGTTCTTCTTTCTTCCAGGCTGCATAGGAGATGACCAGGCTGAGATCAAGGAAGGGGTCAAATGTGTCATAAGTCATGAATCCCTGCACACCCACAAGAGATCTAAGTCTAGCCCACCTTGAATGCCTTCTTGATTCCCATTAATGTCAGATAATTCTGTGTTTTGGACTTGAAAAAGATACTACCAGTCTTCCCCATTTGGGCCATTGTTGCATATGTTATAGATGTATTTGTTTTATTCTGGGAACAGAATGGAGGCATTTCCTGCATCCACCTGTTGTTTTTTTTAACACTGATTTGGAACAGGGTTTAATAATAGTTAATAATAAACTTTTTACAGCAAGAACAGATAATACAAATCTCATTTTCTGTGGCCTTCAGTTTAGGGGATGTCTTAAAGGGAAGACTTGGGCTTATTTGCATGCTGACTTGTAACAGTAAGATATGCAAGATTGTGTGTGTGTGTGTGTGTGTGTGTGTGTGTGTGTGTGTGTGTGTGTGTGTGTAAAGCAGACAGTATGCATATTATACACACAGAGGGTATAAAACATATACAGATACACACTATATATGTGTAATATGCAAACTGTCTGTTTCTACATAATGCTGTGGGATGGATTCCAGCAGCATTTACAGCAGAAAAAAAAAACTTCAAAAGAGTTAATACATGTTGATGTTTGCATATGAGGGTATTCTGCTCATCACTATACAAAGAAATAAAATGTAACTGGTAAGATGTGTGTATAAAATGGTATGGTATGAAAAAATACATAAAAGATGACACATATACATCTAGTATGGATTGCATCTATGAAAGATACCAAGTTCAACCTCTAGTAACTTCAGTTTTTTAAAAAAATCAGTCAGACAAAGGTTCTTTGGGTTGGATCCTGAAGACTTATGGATGGCTGAAGTAGGTGGTTTGAAAAACCTTACCTAGTCCAATTTTTATTTCATGAAAAATAGGAAAAGGAATTCCTCTTTCAATAAGCAAAGCATAGAAGGTCCACTGATGGAGGTCACAAAAATAGTAAATGTGTATATTAACTGGATTTTATTTTGCAGATCACAGATGAGAGATTACAACTGAGTGACATCAGACCTAGTAGGTGGTACCAGTTTAGAGTGGCAGCCATAAATGTGCATGGAACAAGAGGTTTTACAGCTCCCAGCAAACACTTTCGCTCCTCAAAAGGTTTGTGTTAATGTTCTTCATTGCACAGCCACCTTTGGATGAATGTGATCAGCAGAAGGTTTATAAATTATCACCATTTATGTAAATAAAATTCACTGTATTCTTTCAGATTCTTTAATATTAAAGGGAAAAATACTTTCCCCTCTCCATTTTAAAACACTAATCTTTTCTTTAAAAACTTTTCTAAAATCCAAAATTCTAATACATCTTTTTAAACTTCCTCTTAACATACATAAAGTTTACTTTCAGAGCAATAAAATTCCAATTAATTCCAATTAACTCATTAAATTTAGATCATTCCCTCCAAGTTAACCCTCACAGAATATTTTCTTCTTCTTGTATAGATCCTTTTAAAAACTCTGAACTTTTCTTTAAACTAATACATCTTTTTCTTTAACTTTCTCTTAACGTAGATACTTTCAGATACACTTTCAATAATATTTTACAAACTTTAGGAATTATGTAAGCATTATATATAAAGGAAAAATACATTTTCAAACCTTATATTAAGACTTACTTTCAATTACAAATATCATACCGATAGAAATCCATCCTAATTCCAATTGACTCATTAAATTTAACTCACTCATTCCAGTTTGTCTTCATGGAATAAAATCTTTTTCTTCTCTAGATTGTTTGTCAAGTACTATCACCCATCTCCTCCCACTTATGATTGTATGATTGTAACCTTTATGCTGATATCCTTACGATTTATATTGATATTGTTTCTGGATTGCTTATTTGTAACTTATGACTATCATTAAGTGTTGTACCTTAATGATTCTTGATGACTGTATCTTTTCTTTTATGTACACTGACAGCATATGCACCAAGACAAATTCCTTGTCTGTCCACACTTGGCCAATCACACTTGGCCAATAAAAAATTCTAAGTAGTTGTAAGCTTCTCTTTTTCTCAAGGATTTCTCAACCTTGTTAATGTCCATGAAGAAGAAATCCCAAACTTGTCCTTTTAAAAATTGCAGATTTTCTTTGAGCTTGGTTTATATTCCAAAATTGCAATTGACTCCTCTTCATTGTCAACTATTTGTGAAATTGCCTCAGTGGTTTGGTAACTTCCTACACATACTTGCATCTCTGAAGTAGTTTAAGAAGTTTCTTTTAATATCCTTGGAGCATAGCTGATCTATGAACTGATGGATTTTATTTAAAGATTTTTCAAATATATCTCTAATAATTTTCTTACTCTTCTTAATAATCCTCTTAATTCACTCTCTAGTAAAAAAAATAGCTTTTTTGTAAGTCACTTAAGAATTGCTGGCCAATCAGGAATCATAAAAATCAGAAAGTTTTAGCCACCCACAGCAAAGCAGACCAAGCTACAAATTACTAAAAATAATAAACTAGAACCACAACTTTATGCCCTTATGTTTCTCAATCATTTTTTTTAAAAAAAGATACTCCACACTTCCTTATTTTAGCTTGCTTTCAGCAGCTTCCTTCCTTCCTCGTTTATCAGATTTCCTTTCTCTTGTTTATATCTTTATCAGAATGAATTATATGGAAGGGGAGGACTTTATATTTAGCTTTACTTTTGTAGGTCTTGTTCCTTAGTTTTCATTGCCATACTTCATTTTCTTTAAATGTAGTCAATCTCAGGATTCTTAGAAAATGTGTAATAGCAGTACATGTATTCATTCATAACATAAAATAAATATACTAACAATTAGTGGTCAATCACAACTCCCATGGGTGCATGGGGTATGTGTGTTGTCCATAGAGAAACACTGAATGTTATCAAGGATGCGGCTCCACAGATAGGCAGATGTTAGACTGTACTGGTGAGGTTGGGTTTTAAGGATCATTTGGAAGTTCTTTTGTAACAGCCTCCCTGCTGCATAGGAGCATCTTTACCTGTTCTCATGAGGCAGTCTGTGTGCTGAGGGTAGAGTTCTTGAGAGTTATCCTGAGCTCTTATCTGGATAACCAGGTAGTCCCAAAGAAATGGAGAGAATTCTTGCAGCTTAGGAAAGAGAATGGCTCTTTCCTAAGAGTAGCCACATTTGTAGTTCCAAAGATCTTGTTCACTTTCTCAGGACTATCCCCGATAAAATCATAAGATTATTCTTCAGTTCACCTCAATATGACCTAGATTCAGGGAGTAGTAAATGCTTAGGATGGTATGGTTCTGCTGCCTCTGAAAGATTTCCCTTCTGAAGAATCTGAATAAATGTCTTTCAGTCCTGCTGAAAAAATGGTTGTCCTGGTTCAGAGGGCCATCATTGTCAGTGTCATTTGTATATCTCTACCCCAGCCATTAAGTGAAGTGATCAAGATTTCATCCCAATGCCCAAAGTCTCTGAAGGTCTTCTATGGTTTCTGAATCTTTGATTGTACAAGCAATGACAATATCAAATTTCCACTTCAGATTTAGAACAGAATCTGGGTCTCCCCCTGGACTTGCAGCTCCTGCTCAAAGAATAGGTGGCAGCAGTGGTGGCACGTTCTTTGCACACTTTGTCTTGTCCACCAGTTGTGGCCATTCCAGGACTTGGAAACCTTGCTTTTTATCACTCATGCCCTTCTTTATGGGAAGGGCATGAAAACTATCCTGAAGTTGTCCAGAATTGAATGGTGTGGATAGTTAAGGGAACTACCTCCTTGTATCACTGTTACACTGCAAAGTACATTAGCTCTCAAAAGGCTTTGAGATGTGATTCAAGGTGCTGATTATCAACTTTAAAGTCCTATATTGGTTTCTCCCAAGAACATGTCTCTTCCCATATGTTGCCATATGAAGCCTAGTGGCAAAGAGCATCCAATCCATAGTGAGCATATATAAATGTATCATGTGGTATGGCTTTTAGTAGCAGTAGATAAATACCAGTGGTGAAATCTAAAATTTGTTACTCCCGGTTCTGTGGGCGTGGCTTGGTGTGTGTGTGTGGGGGGTTAATGTGACTGGGTGGGCATGGCCAACTTTTTTTTAAAACTTTTAAAACCATTTTTTTCTGCTGAAGAGGTTGTAGAAAAAATGCTTTTAAAAATAAAAAAAAAAGCCTCTGATGATCACGCGGCTCAGCTGTGCATGGGGGAGGGACAGGGATTTTTGCTATCAGTTCTCCGAACCACCCGCCTCCATCACTACCAGATCAGGTGATCCGATCCGAACCGGGAGCATTTCACCCCTGGTAAATACGTAACCTAAATCCCAATGCTGCAATCCTAAAGTGGAAACAATTAGCAGAACCCAAATGCTTACACTTATATTAATAGAGGGTATAAATAAATACCAATGTTTATGGTACATATTGATAATATCAGGGAGGATGCCACAAGTGTGAAAAGTACTCTAATTGCAGGCAGAGGAAAAGGCATTGGGTGATTACATTACCCTGTTTATCTTTTATCTGCTTGTTCCAGTATTTTTTGGCAACATATATGTTGTGAGAAGCTTGCTTGTGTCTGTCCCCTGCAGCTTGCTGACAGGAAACTCACTGGAAGTATTTCCAGTGAAGTATACTTTACTGTTTCTATCTCCAAATGCTCTGATTTTGCTTTTAGTGAGCGTTTTCCTCACAACACTCCTATTAACCTTTGCCATCTCAAGGGATCTAGAAAGTGTGCCTTATTGTTGGCTAACCCTAGGCTATGAAATTATCTCCCTATACATAACAGGGCCCAACTCTGCTTGCCTTTAGAAAAGTCGTCATGACCTGGCTTTTTCCCCAGGCATCAGGGTTCAGTTGAGTTTGGTTGTTCAATTACAATTTTCAATTATCATTTTATGTTTTAAATATTGGGTTGTTTTTTTAATGCAGTGTTATTATTTTTTTCGGTTCATTTGTTGTTGTATACTTGCCAGAGTTACATTGAATTTGGAAACCATATAAAACCATTCTGGGCCTTAACGAGGTGAAGGGGCTTGTGTGGCTAAATGAAATTGTAGGCTATGTCGTCAGACATGTATATGTCCAGAACAGTTTCCCAAGGTGAACAGGCCATGATAAACACCCCAGACTAACACTGATAACATCTGCCAACCACATTGGATCAGTGTGGTAGATTATGATCTATTCCTTTGTTCCAAGTTAATAAAATGTACATGTATTTCACTCCTGTATAAAATTAACCAGTTAATTCAGAGATGTATTGTCTGACTGCAATTAAGTATTCTATTATTTAATCCTTTATATTTTTATTTGTAAGTACATCTCATTCCATTGAATGGGACTTATTGTTAGGAACCTGTGTACGATATCAGCTTATATCTCCATCTTTAAGGAATTGCAATATTAACGCACTCAATATGATACTCAGACTATTTCCTAAATAAATATATTTATAGAAATTTAATATATATTGCAGGTGCTTGTTGAAATGAAGGTGGATTTTTCAATCTTGATGTTGCTTAGCAAAATTACAAATATTATAACAACAAAAAACTTTAGGAGCTTTATTTTTATAAGATCAAAAGAATGTTAAAGATAAAATTGCCTCAATGTAGGCCTACATTGAGAGCTGGACTTAATCATACTGAATCTCAACAAAAATAAATATATGAAAGAAGTTAGTTAATTGCTTTTTGTTTACTTATTTGAATAAATATATAGAATTTGACCTCTGTGAAGTTTGGCAGGCACAGCTACATGCTGAGCATTGTATGTAATGCTACAATGATTCCTGCTAGATATAATTTGCAATTATTACCGAGGCTAAGATTTCTTTTTCTTTCTAATTCAAACAGATTGGAAACTTCTCTTGAAAGTTAAAAATAGTTCCTTCAGGTAAATTTTGGAGAATTAAGTGAATGACAGTCATGACTATGTTTTCAAAAGGGAGCAAGAATTATTTCAGATGATCCACTTAAATTTGTATGGCTGAAATGTATGATTGCTGGTGACATCAATCTAACATAGAATATTTTTACAATCCAAGTCATTCTTTGTATATAATAGGCAGCCATAATAGTATAGCAGGAGATAAACATGAGTCTTTTGCCAACCAGATGAAAACCAGCATGTATTTATGCTTAGTGGGAGCATTCCCCCATCTTTGCTGGCAAGATCATCTGCTAGAAGAATTGTACTCTGGAAACACTTCTACCACTATGATGAGAAGATTTTTAAAACCTAGATGAAGATCTTTGTGACATATTAGTGTGCAATATGTTTTATATGCAATTTAAGATTGTACAAGCAAACAATCCAATGTTGAATTCATGAAGCAAAAAGTCCTTCCTCTAGTTATTTCTTTAAGCCCCTCTACTTTCTAAGCCTTCAGATACAGTATATACAAATGCTTGTACACACAATAGCAGGGTCCCAGGTCATGTAGAAATCTTTGTATGTGAAGGATCCCTGTATACTGACAATTATGCTTAGGGAGAATGGGGTCTGCAGTGATTTCAGCAATATAATTTAGAGAAGGGATTAGTAGTTAGTCCTCATGAACTGAGTTGTACAGTTGAAGCAGTAGTGGGTTTCAATTTTGGCTGCTACCGGTTCACTCGTGAGCACTTGCACACTCCCACTCGCACATGACGCTTCTGCGCATGTGCAGAGACGTCTGGATGGATGGGCAGAGCCTCCCACTGCTGCTGCTACTGGTTCGCCTGATTCGGGGTGAACCGGTAGCAACCCTCCACTGAGTTGAAGATATTGTGGTTTGATTTGAGAGAATGGGAAAAGGACGATGGCATTCTAACCATAGCATTTCTGGAACTCTGAGACAAATTTTTAAATCAGAAAGAGAGCAGGAAGCTGTATGTATGCTTACTTTTTTGTTTACATAAATATTCTTTTTGTTTTAGAAAATGAAAAAAGTTACTTTTTAATTCTGTTTTTAAATAATGTAATTTGTACTTAATACTGTCATTCTACATAGTGAACATTATTTGATCTACCAGATTAGAATTTGTATAACAGTACTTTCCCTATGATATATGTAATTTCAAATATTGGTCAAAGGGTTGGAGAACTTCTTGGAGGGTAGAACGGTCAGCCTCATTAGGTAAACCGAACCAGAAAATCAATTGGAACTATTTTTTTAAATAAGTTGGCTATAATAACAGAATCCTACAAGTCTGAATGTACTTTACTTCTCCATCTTAGGACTAGGAGTCATTTGCTTGAGACCCTTCCAAATATTATTTTGCTTTTCAGAGCTTAAAAAGTGTTGCAGCCATCTTTGCTTATCTAATGGTTTTTGCATATTTCTGACAAGATTACTTCTTTTTGCTGCTGTCCATACATGTACTGTCAAACAGCAAAAATTTGCACAGCACTGGAAAATGAGGAAACACCTATGGAAGATGTAATTTTAAAAAAATTAGATTGTGCAGAAATGGACAGATTGACATTAAAGATGAAAGAAAAAGAAGATAAAGAGTATTTTTCAACATGGGATTTGTTTTACAAATGGTTGGATAATAGAGGTAAAATTAGGAGCAGGAAAAGAATTGTTATATAAGCAAAATTATTCAGACAATATGTTGTTAACTAAGCACCTATGTGTGTAATATGTGTGTAATATGTTATTTCTTTTTCTCTCTTTGGGAACTTAAAGCCTGAAACAAAAATAAACAATTGTTTCTTTTATAAAAGCCTGTTGGGTTGAGTACTTAAAGGATAATGAGAGATTGTCCTTTCTTTTGAGTATCTGTGTACCCTAGGCAGTTTTATGCATTGTTTTATAGATATGAAACAAGACAAAATATTATTTTTATAGAAAATCTACATCCTCATAATGTAGATTTAATTTTGTATTTAATTTCTGAGAGTCATCATCATTCAGCTGCTTTTCCTAAATAAAGTTTTAAAAAATTATTATATAGATGTTTGACTATTTACAGTCAGGTCCAGAAATATTGGGACATCGACACAATTCTAACACCTTTGGCTCTATACACCACCACAATGGAGTTGGAATGAAACAAACACAATGTGCTTTAACTGCAGACTGTCAGCTTTAATTTGAGGGTATGTACATCCAACTCAGGTGAACAGTGTAGGATTTACAGCAGTTTGCATATGTGCCTCCCACTTGTTAAGGGACCAAAGGTAATGGGACAGAATAATAATCATAAATCAAACTTTCCCTTCTTAATACTTGGTTGCAAATCCTTTGCAGTCAATCATAGCCTGAAGTCTGGAACGCATAGACATCACCAGACTCTGGGTTTCATCCCTGGTGATGCTCTGCCAGGCCTCTACTGCAACCATCTTCAGTTCCTGCTTGTTCTTGGGGCATTTTCCCTTCAGTTTTGTCTTCAGCAAGTGAAATGCATGCTCAATGGGATTCAGGTCAGGTGATTGGCTTGGCCATTGCATAACATTCCACTTCTGTCCCTTCAAAAACTCTTTGGTTGCTTTTGCAGTATGCTTTGGGTCATTGTCCATCTGCACTGTGAAGCGCCATCTAATGAGTTCTGCAGCATTTGGCTGAATGTGAGCAGATAATATTGCCCGAAACACTTCAGAATTCATCCTGCTGCTTTTGTCAGCAGTCACATCATCAATAAATACAAGAGAACCAATTCCATTGGCAGCCATACATGCCCACGCCATGACACCAACATCACCATGCTTCACTGATGAGGTGGTATGCTTAGGTATCCATGATTTAGAATTTAGGCTAAATGTTAAATTAACATTTGATAATTATAATTTTCTTGATATTTTAAGCACTGATGACTTTATTAAATATTTAATACTTTTACAGTGTATATAATGTTCATATAGCAACATATGAAACATACTATGCGTTTATGATCTTTTCATTACTTGTTTGCTGTGAAATAAACTATCTTTTCTCTGATGTACCAATTTCATCCAGTGGTTTCTCATATTAAGGGAATCCATCAGCATGAGTTGTATAGTTATTTATCAAACATAGTTTATGTTATACTTGATTAAAGGTATGACTGAGAAAAATGTCTAATGGAGATGTCTAATGTAAAACTTACTTAAGTTTTACATTAGACATTAGAGTTCAAAAGCTCAGAAGTCTGAATTTCTGATCTTGATGACCGATTCAGATTGGATCCTGCATAGTTTAATAGATCTGTTCTTTACAGCTTATTCTTGTGGCTATACAGCTAGACTTGCTAGATAATAACTAGCCAGTTAATCTGAATCAAAGTTTGCAACATAGTATCAGAAATACTTGCTAATAAAGTTTGTAGAGATGTGTAAAGTCTTTTAAGGAAAGTGGCAAAACTAGTTTAATTAATCGCATAGGAAAAATTATGTACCCAGTTATTCATTATTCCCCAAGTAAAGCATGTTTAGGTGCTATATTGCAAGGAATCTAAACTAAACATTTTAACTATATGCACAGTCTAAAGAGCAATCTAACAGTTTATTTGGACCGCTGTATAGCAATACATTTAAATTAATAATCGTTTTATTGCATTGCCAATGTAAATGAAGCTACTTTTCTCTTATTTTATATTTCATGCATGTCTTCTAAAATCTAAACATTTGGGTAGAAAAGTATACACAGTATAACCTTTCTATAATTTCTTTAAGATATGAATCATATTTTTAAAAGATGGTTTAATAATTTATATAAAAATGTATTTTCTGAAAAGGCAAGTCTAGGAATTTAGAAAATTTCTGTTTGATGTTTTCCGTTATGATATTTAAATCCTTGTCTTCTGATATCCTTTTGATTATTGAATAAGGAATCTAAGAGCTGTGCTATATCAGACTATAATTTTCTATTGTTTAGCGCATGCTTTTTGACCAATGGGAAGCAAAGCATAAGTGTAGTCTTTCTCTCCCATGTAAGTGCTACAGGACCTGGTATTTAAAGATGTATTGTTGTCTTGACTGAAAACTCTTGGCAGCCTTACATGCCATGATTTTGCCTAATCTTGTTAACTAAGTGGCATGCTTAGTGAAGAACATAGCACTTTCTGTAGAATAGTTTTATCCCTATGCAATTTATCCATCTCATGCACTTGCTTGGACTAAACCACTAAACAAGCATTTATTTGAAACATTTGTCAAAAAGGGCAAGGAGTTCCTGTCAAAAATCTTTGGAACATGTTGATATTGATTATAAAGAAATTATTCATTCCTACAAAGCTTCCCCCCCCCACCCTTAGATCCATCAGCTCCATCTGCTCCATCTAATCTCAGGATTGCCAACTCTACAGTAAACAGTGATGGAAGTATAAACATAAGGATTATTTGGGATGTCCCAGAAGAACCTGATATTCCAGTCCATCATTACAAAATCTTTTGGAGCTGGACTGTCAGCAGCAAGGCTCTTGTCCCAGCAAAAAAGAAGAGAAGGAAGACTACAGATGGAGTAAGTAAAAAAGGAAATAGAATGAGATTCTAAAAATAAATGTCTCAATTGCTTCTGTCTAGTGTGTTCAATTTTCTTTAGGCTAGAGGCCTTCCAGTCTCTGAACAGCATCTTGAAGAGCACTTTTTAAAAGAGGACAAGGGAAATGGGCACTTAAAATATTTTAGAAGTTCATGGCAGAAGGACAAACATTAAATGAATTACATTATGTTATTTAAATTACTTCCTTGCTAAATTGCTAAAGCGGTTTTATTCAGGCAGGCATTCAAAGTTTAATGGACTGCTGCTGATTTTTCTTGCTGCTTTTATATTTTGAGAAGGATTATTTTACTCTTTGTTTAGGTACTGGGCTTTATAATATCCTATTGTACATAATGCTTATATGTTTTCATGTTTTCATTGTGTAGAGTCCAGTAAAATTCAGAATACTAATGAAAATACTATTAATAAAAATAATAATAATAGTGAATAAAATGACTCTTTCTCTTGAACCTCAGTAATTGGTATAGGAGAGATCAACAGGACCCTATTCATTTGATAGAATATGTAACAGCTAAATTGTTTCAGTGTTAGTATTACCTCTGTATTAATGTGGAAAATGACAATCCATCTGACATGCATACAATGTCCTTCAACACGTATGGAGAAAGTTGGTGAGAGAAAATGCTGTCGACTTGGCCTGATACTGGGCAAATGTCATTTAGTTTTCATCTATTTATTTTACATATTTTTAAACATGCTATATTTTTATGACCTATTTTATGCCTATTTTTTTGGCTCACCGTTGAATGTTATATGTATATTGTTTGCTTCTGACATGAATAAAGAGTTAGGAAAACCATAATTGATTCATGCAACTTAACTTTGTTCCATTATAGTCTCAAAATTATGTGATCCTTGAACACCTTCAACCCAATAGTAATTACATGGTGGAACTGCAGGCAGTTACATACTGGGGTCAAATACGTCTGAAAAGTGCAAAAGTATCTCTCTACTTTAGTTCTACTCAGACAACTGTCAGCAATAGTAAGTGGTGTTTCCATAAAACAATAGTAAAGTTTTTGTCTTTTAACGATCTATCTCTCTAACTCTCTGTCTTTATTCCATTCCTAAGTAGTTTACTGGGTATGTTCTCCTTGGTCCAGAATATTCCAGTTTGGTTAGAAACACTTCATAGATGGGGATACTGTAAATTTAATAATCTTTTGACTGGGCACATATAGAAAATTAATACTGATATTTAGTTCTTACAATATATACATATTTGGAGCTTTTCCAAATATAAAAATAAATCATAATTATCACAATGTGATTTAGTAGTTAAGGACAATGAGTGGAAAGACCTAAGGTTTTATTTAACCACAACTATGGAAGCTCATTGAATGACTTTTAGCCAATCACACTCCAAAGTAACCCACAGACTGTTTGTGGGGGGAGGGAGTGGAAGGAGGGACCACAATATAAACTGCATCTTTGGGTCATGAATGAAAAGTAAAATATAGACCTAATCCAGTGGTGGGATTCAAGTAATTTAACAACCAGTTCTCTGCCCTAATGATTTCTTCCAACAACCAGTTTGCCAAACTGCTCAGAATGTTAACAACCGGTTCTCCCGAAGTGGTGTGAACTGGCTGAATCCCATCACTGAGCTAATCCTTAAGAAATATATACAGCATACAAATAGAGAAAGCATGAGTCTGTTTGTCATCTATTTGGGAGATATTAAAAAGTGCTAGATGTTTTGGCTTTTGTGACATTAAGCAAATTAATGCATGTCTTCTGTATATGTCTAATTCTTCAATGTTGGGATTAGTGCTAGTTAATAAGTTAAATATTTTATTTCCAAGGACTTCCTAGAGGATTGCAAAACAGATTTAAAGATACACCATATTTGTTCCCTTTAGTGCTTGCTATGTGCACTGAAACTTCTCATCTAATCTCTATATGCATATTACAGCAGGGTAACTGAAACAAATTCCTTTTTTATAGTTACCAGTTTCTATCCCCTGCTGCAGATCGTATTCAATTTACATTGCAGATAAAACCTTTGCTAATCAAGGTCCAGTTACCCTGATTTCCACATGTACATGTGAAACTTTTCCACAAAGTTTCATCAAATTACATTCAGTTGGAGGGCACCCTTTCTTTCTTATTTCACAATTAATCTTTGATTAATTCTTTAAGATGCTTTGGAAAATACAGAATTATTTTCACTTCTTTATTTTTTCTTCATTTTTACCCACAAGAGTTTATATTTTTGTGAATTCTGTTGAATTTGTCATCTTTTTTCCTTCCTGTTAGTGGATTTTCATATTTTAGTTTTACAGCTGACTAAAAGCAGCATCAGAGAAAATATGACCATTGGTGATTATACATGATTTGCTGAAATCCAATATTTGTCCTGGTTCTAGAACAACTATTTCAACTCATGGACATATTTGATAATGCTTGACAGATTTAAAGCAGTGTTTCTCTTGTGTGTTTTGCTTTAATAATTAGCTTATGAAAAATTGATGTACACATTATCTGAACTATGTTTTGTAAATAGTTATGGCTCCTTGAATATTAATGCATTAATTCAATATTATAACATGAACATTTCAATGCAAATTGTTTAATAATAGTTTATTCTTTTTTCATCACTAAACCTAGTTTTAAAATATTGTTTTAGGACTATAATATTCTTTTCCATTTCTCCAAAATCAGCTGCAATATAATTGTATCTTCATTTTTAGTGTATTCTACTTCTCATTAGTCAATTTGCATTTTTGTGCTGGCTATTATTGATAAAACTTACCACTTTATTACTCTTTTGATTTGGTTGGCTCTGGATGCATTGTCAGTAACATCTACACTATTAAAACTTGTTTTTGTTTTTTTTTAATGTTGAGTTACTATGATGAATTCAGAAGTACTGGAATTCATTATTGTTATTAAATTATTAAATATAAAATTAATAAATTAATAAAATAAAAGTTATCTACAGTGTAATAATCTCTTTACCGGAATACTGCCATATGTGCGGGACTATCTTTGAAAATAGAATAGCTAGATTACCAGCTAGGATTGATCATATTGTATTTTAGCAAACAAGAAAATTTGAACATTTCTAAATATTCTGAAACTAATAACTTTCTTTAAGAATTAGCTGCCAACAATTGACAAAGTATGTTTACTCCTGTTTTATAAATAAATGTTAATTATTGTTCCTTTTATTTAATTTTTATTCTTTTTATTTCTAATCCAGTGATCTCTTATTAGATGCATTTCAAGTATCATTTGAAAAACTTTGATTATACAGCCATCTATGCAACTGGCAAATTTTCAGAAATATTTTCTTTTACAGAAGAATGGACATCTACCATTGGTAAAGCAACTGATGTTTCATTCTTCAAAAGAAGTAGACTTAATCGTCTTCTTGAAATTGGAGTGCCTTTTTTCCAAGATGACCAACTTCAAGTGAAAGTCTACTGGAAGAAAACAGAAGGTAGTTGCAAAACCATATGTTAATTACCTTGCTTAAATAATTTGTTGGTTATTAATAAATACTGATTCAGATAGCTTTTTGGTAATTTTAGCTATACAAATACAGAAAGTCTGACTGCTTTGTGATATGCTGTTGGCATTTTTAAACACATTATAATTATTATGAGCTATTATTTATTATTTAAGTTAATGTAGAAGCAAAGGTTTCCAACTTTCTCCTAAGCAGATATTTGGAGGAGACTGGAGGAGAAGAATGTTGCTTACCGATATACATTCTGTTTACTATTAATTTGCATATGTACACATGCATATAAAGTGTTCATCATCAATATGACCCAACAGTTACAGCCCCTTTTTCTATAGTGTCGATTTGACCTAGATACCATAGTTAAAATGATTTCTCCCCCCCATCTTTTTAACCCTAATAATAGCAATTTTATGTTTCCATTTTTTAGCTTCCTCAGGGGTTACTATAATACAAAGGGGGAAAATTTGTAGAAGTAGATTAAGGATCTCCAAACTAAGCAAAGAAACCTAAACTTGATTGAGTTATTATGACTGTTCAGTGGTATTTTTTTTTCATAAACTGTTGGCATAACCACCCTCCTTTTTATTACATCTATGGAGGCAGCAACTCTCTTGTAGCATGGAGATCGTGTTGGTGGGCATATTAACTAGAATGAAAAGCTATGTAGCAAAAGAAAGGAACAAATTGTGTTTGCTTACCACCACCATTTCCACTAATGCAAGGAAGTTGCTGGCTCATTGAGAAGGCAGGAAGGCATGTAATGAAGCCTGCTATAGGAATGGAACCAGTGGTGGGATTCTGCCGGTTCTAGGGGGTTCGGCCGAACCCTTTGTTAAATTGCTGTTAAATCACCTTGCCCCTTGCCCCGCCCCTCCGCACCACTATTTATTGCCAATAAATAGTGGTGGGCGAGGGGCGGGCGAGCCAGCAATTTAACAAACAGTTCGGTGTTTTTTTGTAATTTTATTGACCCGCGGAGCTTCAGCATAGGCTAATTAGCCCCTTGATTCTATCAGCCTCCTGACTCTCAGCTGATTTGCTCTCAGCTGTTTTGCTCAGGGCTCTGCTGCTTGCTTGCAAAGAATGCAGATTTTTTCCCCCCTATCTATGCTGAAAAACGAAACTGAAAGTAAAAGCCTGCTTTACTGTTGCTGCAACGTTGGAAAATTAGGCAGGCAAGTTTCTTTTCTTTTTCCTCACCAAAAAAGGTAGGTGCAAACTACCTTTAGTGGAAAGGTAGTTTTCCCTAAAGAGGTAGTTCCTCTTTAGGGAAAAAGAAGAGAGTTCAAGATTTTAAAACACAAAAGAAAAAAAGCTCTATTTAAATAGGGAATTGTAATAATAATAATAATAATGTAATAATGAGATACTATTAATTGTATATTGTGTTGAAAGCAGAAATGGTTAAATTGTGGTTTGGAGGAATATATGGGGGAAATTATTTGGTTTATTATTATTGGTAAATATAATTAATTGATTTGTAAGAAATTGGATTGCATGGAAATAATTGGAATATTCATGTTCATATTGATTAATATACAAAAAAGGTAGTTATATAACTAATTGATTTATATTAAAATGTTGAATTTATATTAAATAACTGTAATATTACATAATTAACCAATGTGAGGATGGATATAAAAATAGATGACAATGGGAAGGGGTATAATATAGAATAGAAGGGAAAAATTGAATTTGATTAAGATTAGAGATGAGGATGAAGGGTAATATTGTTTTTTTTAAAAAAATAGATAAGGAATAAATATGGCAAAAAGGAAATATAGAAATTATAAATTTAATTGAAATGACTAAACACTGTTTAAATTTGTGAACTGGCCAAATACTCTGTTCAAAGAAAATACATTGTATGTTTGTATGTGTGTTTCTAATTACTGCTATTTATTCATATTTATTCTCTTTTATTCTTTAAAGTTTAACAATTCATTCTTTATCTTAATATCTTTATATTTGTTTGGTGTTGCCTTTCTTCCCTTTCATCTTTTTTACTGTACAGCAATCTTTCTCCTCAAACCTACCACCTCTCTCTTTTCTTTCCTTCTTACTTTCTCTTCCCCCCTCTTCTCCTCCTCTCTTCCTCCCTCTCTTACCCTCACTCTTACTCTAATTTCCCTTCCCTTCCTCCCTTCTCTTCCTTCCCTGTCTCTCCTTCTTTCTTCCATCTCTCTTCTCCTTCCTTCATCCCTCTCTATTGCTGTATCCTTTTGTGCATATGGATTACTCAGAGGGCTGAAAAAGTTATTTTTGACCGGTCCTCACACTTTTGACCAGTCCTCGCACTTACGACTGTACTCACATTTTATGTTTTGCGCCCTATCTTGTCACTGTGGTGAAGACAAGTAGTGGTGAAATGACTGACACAGTAGTTAAGAATGCCGCAATGGGCATAAATGTGAGGAAGGTCATAAGTGCGAGGACCGGTCAAAAATGTGAGGACCAGTCAGAAATGACTTTTTCAGCCCTCTGAATAGTCCCTATGTGCATATGGACTAGTCAGAAGGCTGAAAAAGTTATTTTTGACTGGACCTCGCACTTTTGACCAGTCCTTGAACTTACGACTGTCTTCACATTTTACGTTTTACAACCTATCTTGTCACCATGGTGAAGAGAAGTAGTGGTGAAATGACTGACACGGTTGTTAAGAATGCCACAATGGACATAAATGTGAGGATGGTCATAAGTGCGAGAACCAGTCAGAAATGACTTTTTTCAGCCCTCTGAGTAATCCCTATGCATATAGCCACAGCCACCCGGTCACATGACCAGCTAGCCACGCCCACCCAGTCACATGACCACCAAGCCACATCCCCCAACTAAGTCATTCCCACAGAACTGGTTGTTAAAAATATTGAATCCCACCACTGAATGGAACTAACCACTTTCCTTATTAGACTGATACCACTGTCTGTATTAGACTTTCTGGTCATGCCCTCTTCTGTATCCACCTGTATTCTTCCTGTGCCCTGAGTTAATAGATGTAAGTGAAGAGAAAATGCCATTTGAATTCTCATGTACTGACTAAATCAGGTCTTGTGTCAATACTGATTCTAAATGTTTGATTAGGGCACTCATTTCTGTGAATTGCAGCATTCCAATACTTGTTATCAACGTAGATAAACATATAGGACTATGGATAAAACAAAGATCAAGTTATCTTTGTTAATCAATTATAGAAGCTTTTTGTTCTTTGTTTCAGGTACAAGGCTTCTCTTGACAGATCAGTTAGAATCTTAATAGGTCTAGGAAACCATTAACTATATTAAAAAGGAAATGGTAGTTAAGCCATCTGTAGAAGATTCCCTATGGGAGACTAATATTGCTGTACAAATGACTCAAGAAATGGCCTAGCCATGGCCTTTGATGGTCAAGATAAAAAAAGCACTGCCATGTAGGAACTCAGAGTGGATGTGAACATCAGTTTCCTATTGTAGCATTTAGGTACTGGACAAATCATCTGAAAAAACTCCAGAGCATAGTTACAATCTCTGAACCCCCAAATTTGTAGCTTGATCATAGCCTAACCATAGTATCTTTCTTTGTATGCATACAGATTATTGAATAGCAAGACTGAGTCATAAATCATCTCAGATGCAGAAACCATTAGCAATAACACACTGGAACAACCCCAGCACAGTTGTATAAGATGCTATTTGTATAGGCAAAGATTTGCATTAGTGGTATGTACTTAGATGTGAGTTCTAAACTTACATTTCAGTTCAGCATGGCTTAACACTTTTTTTTTTCAAGAATAATGTAGCATCTTGATATAATAATGTCAATTTTTTGTTAAGGGGTTTTCTGCTTTTGTGTTGCGTTAGCCTTTTAATCAGTGGAAATTCTGCTTGGTTTGGTCTCAGATTGTCTACTCTTCCTATATTTTAAACAACTATCAATGAACTTGGCATCTGAATAACTTATTTTAATATTTGCCTAGAATAAAGCAAATAATACATTTAGGTAAGATTTTAAAAAAAGGGATCTTGAAATATGTGAGATAAACTTGTTAAACTGGATTGCTTGGAAAAGTAAGACAGAATAAAACAAATATTATGGAAAAGCAAACAAAAGTTCTACTGAAGGTTTTTTTCTGCATAAGAAAGAAATATGTGATACTACTAGCTTGCATTACTTTTGGGCTACTCACTGTACGCCTTTGAGCAGAGCCAAAATAGTTAGTTGCAAATAAGTGTAGTACATACTATAGTTTAAACATACTATTTAGTTTTCATATGATTGATATGACAGTCTGCATTCTAAATGCAATGTATTTTCATGAACAAAATTTTATTAACGATTCTCTAGCATGACTGTCACGCCTTCTTAATTCACATAAGCAGGCCAGACTTACCTTGCTCCAAACCTTGCTTGCTGCTGCCTCAGGTGCTTTGAAACCTGAACATGCATTGAGTATAGATAGCAAAGACGTCCGCCTGGCAACTAAATGCAGATTAATCTGCATGATTTTGTCTCCCATAGTTTTTTCTATGGGAAAAAACTAGAAATGAGGAAAATTGAGAGAACTTTCATGATTTTTTTAAAGCAACTTAGTAAAATCACTTGCAGAATTAGATGAATATTAGTAAAATGATTAATTTACCTTTTTTGTTCTCTCCTACACTTACATATCTAGATTATTCAAATGGGTAGCATTCTGTCAGATTTGTAATAATTCTTTAATATATGATTGTGTCCATTTTTCTGCACTTTCCACTTTCACTTTTCTATGGGCTTTTAAAACTGCAAATCCCATTCTCCTGGGTGATATTTTAATGGTGCAACACAACTGTGTAAAAACTGCTTCATCAGGTGAACCTGAGATCTTTGGAATTTTCTCAGACTAACTTCCAATATTTTAAAAGGCATATACATTTCCATTTTATATATTTTTCCTATAAATGATAAATATGTCCAATATTTATGTGTATCTCTGCATGAACTATTCCAAAAAAATAATAAAAATCAGAGACTTTTTAAGTGTAAGCTTCTATTCATTTTCCCTTGTTATGTTATTTCATTGATAGATGCCACCAGCAGGGAAGGATATCATGTTCAGTGGTTCCCAGAATTATGTTCTTACAACAGTACCGAAGAGCCTGAAAAATTCAATGATGTAACATATGTAAGTTAATTTTAAAAATATCAAAAACTGTAAAAACATGATCCTATATTTTGTGAGGAAGAGTATAAATGACCTTTAAAGATCCCATTATGTTCCCTTTACATTTCAAATACAAATTTATTCTATGCTTCAAAGCATAAATTTTGTCCTTTGTAATGAAAAGCTATTGTAACTTCAGTTCCTTGGGGTCCTTCACATGTATTTGGCTGCAGTTCCTATGGATCAGGGCTCTCAAACTCGCGGCCCGCGAGCCAGATGCATCGCATGCTGGTCACGGCCACGTCCAGTTTAGTGAAGGAGAAAAAAGATGTGATACATCACATGAGGCTGTCGTGATGATGCATGTTTGACACCCCACTATAGATTGAATATGGCCAATTGGCCATTAGCTCTAATGAATGTGCATTATGTGACTTGAATTCTTTAAAGTGGTCTGGGTTGAGGAAGGCTGGTTGATCTCGTTCAGGGGTGTCAAACTCAAGGCCTGTGGGCCGAATCCAGCCTGTGGGGTGCTTAGATCTGGCCCGTGGGACCAGTCTGGAAATAGCGAAGGACTGGCCCGTGGTGCCTCTGCTAACAAAAGTGGGGCGTGGGTAGGGCGCACCCCCCTGAAACTGCTTTTGGCCTCCGGAGTGATCCAGGAGGCCTTCCAGGCCCAAACAGGGCCTCCAGAGTTGTCCGGAAGGCCATCCCTGACTCAGAAGGTTATAAAAGGGAGGAAAAGTAAAATATTTTACCTTTCAGGCCTGCAGGATTCTGCTACTATGTCAATAATTTATAGTTGTAGTCTTCCTATGGAGTCAGTTTCTTGATCTGGTCTCTCTCATAAGATGATCAAGTAGACACTTCCCTATTTTTTTAAGTTTATAAAACCATGTCTGTGGAGATGTGGTCCTGTATCATGCCACCAGGGCCCACCATAGCACTAGGTTTCTGGGGTTATTTTGTTAGGGAAAATTGAATATTCCCCCCCCCTTTTTTTTTTTTTAAAAAGGGCACCGACTAAAACTGGCATGAATTATGTTTCCATTTTTCTGAAGTTTGTTGAACAAATATAGTAATATGCCTTGGGGAAATTAACAAGAAGTTCAAGAACTTGTCTACTTATCCAACTTTATCCTAGTTATGACTCCAGATTACTAGCACTTGAAGTCATATACTTGTAATTTTAAATATGTAATTATATAAGGCATCATAAAGAGAAGTATTGATTCATTGTGGTTCTTACCAATTATGGTTATTTCAAGAAGCTGAGACTGGAAGTGAATTGTTCCATCTTTTGTTTGTGGTACAAACTGATTTTTGTAGGATCAGGTAGAACAAGCTATATTTTTTCCATATAACTGAGCAGATTTTTGTATATTTTCTTCTATCAACTTTTACAAATATTGAAATATGTGGCACATTTTTTTTCCTTTTCAACTTGTGCCATATTATAAAATTTCCTCTATATGAGGAAATTATCTAGAGATTTGGGCTGAATGCGTTGCCTTCAGCCCTACCTATTTCATCACCTATTTCATCTCCCTATAATAAGGGAGAATATATATATGAGAATATATATATGAGAATATATATATATATGAGAATATATATATATATGAGAATATTTACATGTTTTGTAAGCCATCTTGTTTTCTAAAAATGTATTTTTGCATTGATTGCTTGGAAAATATTAAATTTAAACCAAAAAGGAGAATAATAAAATGGTTTATGTCTCTCATAGGAAAACTATATAATACTTCAGAACCTGTCCTTTTCATGCAAGTATAAGGTTACAGTTCAGCCAGTAAGATCCAATGGGCAGTTGAAATCTGAAAGCATTTTGTTTACGACTCCACCTTGTTCTGATCTAAAAGGGAAAAAACACAAGTATGTAAGCTGCGTGGCTAAAGGAGGTAAGATTCAAAACAATTACAATGACATAAAATACTTAAGTAGCTAGTTCATACACCAGTTTTTAAAATGGATTACTTCCATCATTATATGAAGAGCTTTAAAATTGTTAATGTAACCACTTACAAGTATTAATTAGTATTGCAAAAGCAGATTAATAAGAATACAAAATACAAAAGAAACAACCACAAGTTTAATTTTCTTTGTAATGTGATTTTACAGACAGTAAGTTAGAAATTCTCAATATGACCTTCATTACTAGCGCCTTCTTTTAACACTACATTAAAGAAAATTATTTTACAAGTTTTATATGTAACAGAAGAATACAGTTTAGGCATTAGATACATCAAAACGTTACACATTTGTATGCTTTATTTTAACCTGATAAGATGTGATGTCTTTCACTGCTGGTCTAGCTATCTCCTATTTTCTTTGATAGGTCACATCTCTTTAAGCAATTTCTTTAGATAGAAGAATATAGTATTGTAAGTAATAGTTTCAGTTCTGATATCACAAATTGTCTTAACATTTGTTAAAACATTTACAATAAATGTTAAATGCTGTCAAATACTCTCCAACATCTTAGATTTTTGAGTGAGTCACATGACTCACTTTTGAAACTAAATCAAAAAGAATATTTAGGAAATCCTGAGACAATAGTTTCTCTTGATTAAACATCAAGAAAAAATTTCCAAAAGCATTGGACCTTTAGAGAACAGAATGTGGGATTGTTCAGGAATAGAGAATTTTATTTTTGTGCAGCTATCAACCTTGTTCTGGAATAAGCATGCATATATTTTATAGCTAAAATATTTTATATTTATACACTGTAAAATATATGCATGCTTATTCCAGAACAAGATTGATAGCTGCATTGGCCTCAAATGTATCAAGCATATTTAATTGGTTTTAAGTGGATCAGAATATAATGCAAATGATATGTTATAATTTTGATATTTGATATCCTGATATCCATAAAATGAATTTAATATCTTCAAATATTAATTGACTCACATTTATATACAGATATTTATATAAATATGATATTTTAAAAATATGAAGGAAGAATATGCTTTCTGTTTAAATTTTATATAAATAAATTACATAGTGTTTCCATTGTACCCAATTCAATAAATAGTAATACAGCAATGTTTTTTTAAAAAGATATTTTAGACATCTAGAAAACATATAGATAATGGTGATTTACATAATAGTATTACTATAATAATATAAATGGGTCTATATCACTTATAATATCAAATCATAAAATTGGAATTTGTGGTAATGTTTACTCATTGAAGTGCAATGTATGAAACAAAACTATATTCATGGTAGATAAAATAAGTGATATAGTGGTGAGCAATTCATTTGAGATTAAGCATTCCATTCTCATATAAGAGCAAAGTTTATATGACACATTGTTGTAGGTTCCCTTAATGTATATCTTTTTAAAATTGTTCTTACGATTGACAGAGATACTAACGTCTCTCTTTGTGGTGTTTATTTTGCAGATCCTGTTATCTCAAAAATATTGGCAAAACCAGAGAATCTTTCTGCTTCTTTCATTGTTCAGGACATTAATATTACAGGCCACTTTTCCTGGAAAATATCAAAAACAAATCTTCACCAACCAATGACAGGATTTCAAGTCACTTGGGCAGAAGTCACTACAGAAAGCAGGCAAAACAGCTTACCAAACAGCATTATCTCCCAATCACAAATATTGCCAGTAGTAAGTCTGTACCTCTTCAGTAGGGGAGGGGGATAGATAGGAGGGAAGACACGAGGAGAAGCAGAGTTGATTGATGACGCTGAATGCCTCAAATATATTCCTTTTACTTCAAAAAGCTGTTTCCATTTCCTTTTAGGATCACCATATGTTGACAGTACCCAACCTAAGACCATCAACTCTTTACCGTTTAGAGGTTCAAGTGTTAACCACAAGTGGTGAGGGACCAGCTACAATAAAATCATTTCGAACACCCAATTTGCTGATACCACCACACAGTGAGTGTTGACATGCTACAAAAACTTATTCTGATGCATGCATTGGCATCTCTTTCTTATATGGAACATAATATATTATGAGTATTTTTAGACATACTCTTCTCCATCTGACGTAACAGCCTGAACATGGTCTTTGATTTATTTAGGATAAAAAATGCTTAATATTCCATCTCAAATTAGCAGTCAGATTGGTCTGAAACAGATGCTTAATTTATATATAGCTTAACTTCGATTTACTTTGTCTACAGTCTTCCTCATTAATTGATTAAATATTAAAATATAATATTTTCAACAAAGGAAAGTTGGTAAAAATCTATTTAGAACAGAATCCAGAATTTAATCAACACATGTATTCCAAATCTTTACTTTCTGTCATATCTGGCTTTCCTATAGTTCTCTAGGTGTTACATTGAATATTTATCCTTTGCACTCAAGAATCTCAAAAACATCCATCTTGGAATGTTTTTCAAATTTTGTATGCTGCTAAACATTAGTCTTAGGATTTTGTCTAAGCTATAGTATGGGCCTATTTTCAAGCACTCTGCCATCTTCAAGTAAGTTTTGGATAAAGGAAGCAGCAACTTTGAGAGGGCAGTAAGTACTTCAATTTTGCCGTGCATGATCAGACAATATTACAGAACTGGCAGTATCTCTAGCACTTCAGACAGGAGTCTTTGGTAATCCTGTTTGGAATTTCTGGGAGCTGAACTTTCTTCACATACACTTTTTTCTATTATTCAGCCATAGCCTTTTTCTTTGATACACTGGCAAATCTGGGAATCCAAAAGTTTTATGGGTTAGTATGAAATTAATTCATAATTATTATAACTATTCGTGTGATTTATTAAGCATTCAAATTCTATTCATGATGCAAGTAAGAAATGCCTAATTTTCCAAGTTAAATTATTACCATATTTTTCGGAGTATAAGACGCACCTTTTTCCCCCCAAAAAAGAGGGTGAAAATCTGGGTGCGTCTTATTCTCCGAATGTAGCCCCGCCCAGCCTCCCAAACGAGATTTCAGAGGCTGAAAGAAGCCTCTGAAAGAAGCTTCAGAAAAAAAGCCTCAGAAAGGCTTTTATCTAAAATAATATGGCAAGCAACAAAAGAAGAATCAGTAAAGGTTCTAACCAAACTATGCTAACAAATCTGGAGAATGACACAATAACCAACAGGTCGGAAGAGGTTAATCTACATACCAATACCAAAGAAAGAAGATTGAACACAGTACAGATAGTCCTTCAGAATAAAAGCCTCTGAAAGAAGCTTCAGAAAAAAAGCCTTTTTTTCTGAAGCTCTGTTTCAGAGGCTTTCAGAGACAGAAAAGAAAGTTTTTTTCTGAAACCAAGTTTCAGAAGTTTCAGAGGCAGAAAAAAAGCAAGGCACAGAGCTCACAACCAAGGAACCTGTTACTAAAATTCACCACTGGGAACAGCTGATTGTGGGTATTCCGGAAGGCCGATCCACCCTCCAATCAGCTTTTTTCTTATTTTCCTCCCCAAAAGCTAAGGTGCGCTTTATATTCCGGTGCGTCTTATATTCCGAAAAATACGATACTTCAACTTGCCAAATATTACAGCAAAACAGTTAATATCTTAGACTACAATACTCGTGAGGGTACATGTTTGTTTCATTTGAGATATGGGCCAACTAATTATATTTAATTTATATTATTAATAGATTATTTCCTTGTTATTTGTAATAGGCATTTATTCAAGATTATTCAAGCAGCCTATAAGCTTAATAGACTAGGCTAAACTTAATAAACTCAGAATTATGTTCTTTCTCAAGAACTCTCTAAATCAAACAAAAGCATCTTCTTGGTTCTTTAAGACATCTGTTTGTTCCTTGTCGAACATGATTGGTCAAGGCTAGCCAGAAGATAACTTATTTTCTGGTCTCATGGCAGAACTGGAATGGGGTACATCCTTCCTTGTGCTCCTTGATCTCTAAGCACTTCCAATGCCATTGATCTTGGTAATCATCTGGGCCAGCTACAAGATTTGGATGCGGAGGTACCATTTTGCAGCGGTTCTCATCCTTTCTTTATGACTAGTTTCTATAGTTTTTTATGGGATGAAGACAAGTGAAGGTCGAGGCCCTGGTGAATGAGCTTTTTTCTTGTCATATGTTGTCTTAGGGATACTCTTGACCTATTTTGATCTTTATCCCTTTTTGTATTTTTAATTTTAAGCAATCCAGAGTTATTTGGAGTCAGGCAGCCCATAAATTGTATGTATGTATGAATTTAAAATATATATTTTTTATTTTTATTTTATTTTGAATTTGTATACCGCCCTTCTCCCTGAGGACTCAGGGCGGTGAACAGCCAAGTAAAAACATCAAGTACAAATATTAAAATACAGTTAAAATATACATATATAAATTTGGCCCCATTAATTAAAAACAATAAACAAAACACTTAAAAACACTTAAAAAATTAGGCCAGCCCGGCTTGCTGGAAAAGGAAGGTTTTAAGGGCACGGCGGAAGGCACTGAGGTCTTGGATTCTCCTTATCTCTGGAGGCAATTGATTCCAGAGGGTAGGTGCCCCCACAGAGAAGGCCCTCCCCCTGGGGGTCACCAGCCTGCATTGTTTGGCTGATGGCACTCCGAGGAGGCCCTCTCTGTGGGAGCTCACGGGTCGATGGGAGATCGTCGGTGGCAGCAGGTGGTCTCGAAGATAGCTAGGCCCTATGCCATGGAGCGCTTTAAAGGTGATAACCAACACCTTGAAGCGCACCCGGAAGACCACTGGGAGCCAATGCAGCTCGCGCAGGAGCGGTGTTACATGGGAGCGCCAGGCTGCTCCCGTCACTACCCGCGCTGCTGCATTCTGGACCAGTTGGAGCCTCCGGGTGCTCCTCAAGGGGAGCCCCATGTAGAGAGCGTTGCAGTAGTCAAGGCGAGAGGTGACGAGGGCATGAGTGACTGTACACAGGGAATCCCGATCAAGAAAGGGCCGCAACTGGCGGATCAGGTGAACCTGACAAAAGGTCCCCCTGGTTACAGCCGTCAGATGTTCCTCCAAGGACAGCTGCCTATCCAGGAGGACTCCCAGATTGCGAGCCCTCTCTGTGGGGGCCAACGACTCGCCCCCAATAGTCAGTGATGGAGTCAACTGACTATATCGGGATGCCGGGAGCCACAGCCACTCAGTCTTGGAAGGGTTGAGCCTGAGCCTGTTCCTCCCCATCCAGATCCGCACAGCCTCCAGGCACTGGGACATCACTTCAAGGGCATCATTGGGGTGACCTGGGGTGGAGATGTACAGCTGGGTGTCATCAGCGTACTGGTGGTATCTCACCCGAAAGCCACGGATGATCTCGCCCAGCGGCTTCACATAAATGTTGAACAGGAGGGGCGAGAGGACCGACCCCTGAGGCACTCCACATATAAGAGGCCTTGAGGTCGACCTCTGCCCCCCTGCCAACACGAACTGCGACCGGTCGGAGAGAAAGGAGGAGAACCACCGTAATACGGTGCCCCCCATCCCCAACTCTTCCAACCGGTGCAGCATGATACCATGGTCGATGTATCAAAAGCCGCTGAGAGGTCTAACAGGACCAGAACAGAGGAACAACCCCTGTCCCGAGCCCTCCAGAGATCATCAACCAACGCGACCAATGCCGTTTCCGTGCTGTGTCCAGGCCTGAAACCCCACTGGAACGGATCTAGATAGGATGTTTCCTCCAAGAATTGTGGAAACTGTCGCGCGACCACACTCTCAACAACCTTCGCCAGGAAGCGAAGGTTGGAGACAGGACGATAGTTGGCCAATATTGCCGGATCCAGGGACGGCTTCTTGAGGAGAGGCCTCACCACCGCTTCTTTCAAGGCGGCGGGGAAGTGACCCTCACTCAACGAAGCGTTGATAACACCCTGGAGCCAGCCTTGTGTAACCTCCCGGGAGGCCAGTACCAACCAGGAGGGACAGGGGTCCAGTAAACATGTGGCCGCACTAAGTCTCCCCAAAATCCTGTCCACATCATCCGGAGTCACAGCATCAAACTCCTCCCAGGTAACATTCTCAAGACTATTCCTCGTCACCCTGCCCTGATCTACCCAGTCAGAGTCCAAATCCCCCCGGATCTGAGCGATTTTGTCATACAGGTATTGTCCGAAATCCTCCGCCCTGCCTTCCAAGGGATCCTCCCGCGCTCCCAGATGGAGCAGGGAGCGGGTTACCCTGAACAGGGCGGCCGGACGATTCCCTGATGACGCAATAGAGGCGGAAAAGTAGTTAAACTTTGCCGTCTTTATCGCCACTAGGTAGGTCTTAATATGCGACCTTACCAGTGTTCGGTCAGATTCAGCGAGACTGGCCCTCCAACTGCTCTCTAGGCGTCTTTTCCGGCGTTTCATCTCCCTCAGCTCCTCGGTGAACCAAGGAGCCGCGAAGGATCGACACCGGGTCAGAGGCCGCAAAGGCACGACTTGATCCAAGGCCCCACCAGCCGCCCGATCCCAGGCAGCTACCAGGTCCTCGGCCGAGTCGTGTGCCAGATCTTCAGGAATTGGCCCAAGCTCCGTCTGGAATCTATCAGGATCCATCAGGCGCCTGGGGCGGATCCATCTAATTGGGTCCGCCTCCCTGCGGCGGGGTGTAGCGGTTCGAAGGTCCAGACGAAGGAGTGAGTGATCTGACCATGACAAGGGTTTCATGTCTATATCCCCTATAATAAGACCACTCAACCACTGGCCAGAGACAAAAATCAGGTCCAGCGTGTGTCCCCCCCCTGTGAGTGGGGCCATGAACTAACTGGGTCAGGTCCATGGTCGTCATGGAAGCCATGAACTCCTGAGCCATCTCCGACGTTTCACCAACAGACGGCAGATTGAAATCACCCATGACCATAAGCCTGGGTGTATCAACTGCCACAGTGGCTATCACGTCGAGTAGCTCGGGCAGGGCCGTTGCCACACGGCAGGGAGCCAGGTACGTAAGCAGCAAGCCCATCTGAACCCCATGACCCCATCTCACAAAGAGGGACTCACATCCGGCAATCTGTGGCACAGTGGTCTCCCTCGGACCCAGACCTTCGTTAATAATAACCGCCACCCCCCCGCCCCTCCCCTGGGCCCTCGGCTGATGGAATGCTCCAATAATGCAAATAAATACCAAGAGTGACTCTTTAATAATTGTCAGTATGTGAAATGGATCCCTGATCAACCCCTAATTGTATCAGTATCCAATTTTCTTAGGCTACTCTGAAAATTTTCAGATTCATACAGAATAGGCAAGGAATATCAAGTAGCTCACAGTTTTGAGTTTTTGACGGGACTGGAGTCAAATAAAAGATTTAATTGATTTACTTCTGAAGCTAATAAAAGTCACAGAATAATATTGTTTTGGCCAGAAATATAACAATGTTATACTGTTGGAGGACAAACCTGTAGGGATTTAAGGCTTGCCAACAACTAATAATTATGAACTAGGGTTATAATATATTTTTTCTTTTTAGGACCTCATCTGAAGCAGCACCATCCACGTCACTACAAATCAGCCCCTGAAAAATACTAAATTGCAATAAATTATTAACCTGATGGAAAACAATGCGAAGAAGTTCTTGAAAGAAGACCAGAAAAATGCATCTTTATTGAGTTATGGAATGAGCTTTTGTTTTAATAAATGTTTACCAAGTATGAGTTGTGTATAAATCTGTATGAAATGGATTGAAGAAAGCATGTTTGTATTAATTTTAGGATACAGTACAGTATATAATGCAAAGATCAGCTGTATTCATATTATCAGAGCATTCAGCATCTATGAAAATGTAAATATTTTCTCTCTCTCTCTCTCTCACACACACACACACACACACTGTTCTTTTTTCGTAGGTCTATATGTGCATTACTGTTCTAGCCAGGGTTTTTCTTAACTATGGCTATACAAACATCTTGATTTACGTAGGAAAAACCCTGGCTAGAACAGTAATGCATAATTAATATATATATATATATATATATATATATATATATATATATATGTATGTATGTATGTATGTATGTATGTATGTATGTATGTATGTATGTATGTATTTGGTTATTCAGGTTTTCTCCCGTGTAAAATTGGAAGTGTCTTGGCGACGTTTCGACGAAGTCTCATTCGTCATCTTCAGGCTGGTGTTTTCGGCTTCGTGCTTCTAGGAGCAATGTGTGATCACAGCTGTTGGCTGTGTTCTGATTGGGTGGAGGTGTGTTCTGATTGGTTGGGAGTTTGGCTTTGCTCTGATTGGATGGGGGCTTGGCTGTGCTCTGATTGGATGGTGTGTTCTATTTAGGTGGGGGCTTGGTTGTGCTCAGGTTAGTCTGAGTTGCAGGGTTAGGGTTAGGATTGGGGTTGTCAATGAGGGTGGGTTTCCAAATGGCTGATAGTGTTCTGTCCCCGTCTCACACACGCACACAAACAGTCAGCCAGGAGTTAAAATAAACTTGCAGACAACAATTTCCTTCGATAACAGAATTGGCAGCAACCCAGTAGCTGCTTGCCAAAAACTTTACTCACAGAGGGAGGTGTTCCTCCTCCGTCAGATAAACCAAAATAAATTCACAAAGCCAAAGAATTGTCAAGTGCAGTCCATAATAAATCCAAGGAAGGCAGATAACGAAGTTCCAGAGACACAGTATGACTTGCTAGCTGTTCAGTTTTGTCCGTCACAAAGCCTGAATGGCCACCACACCCCCTTTTATCCCATGTGGGATGTGGTCCAGTGACTCAGCTTAATCTCTGGCATGCCTCCTTCTCTGCTGCGTGCGCTTGTCTTTCGACACTGGTGGGGATCCAGCCAAGACTTATCTCCGTCGCTGTCTAACTGCGGCTGCTCGAGATGCCTGGCTCCTGGCCTATCTCTTCTCCTTTGGGAGACACCTGAGGCATTGCCAGAGAGGAGGGTCCTGGAGAGGGAGGCCTTGCCAACTCCTCTCCATCATTTTCGGAGTCTTTTCCCTCCAGTAAGACGGGCTCGGGGGTCGGAGTCACAACAGGTAGGTGGGAGGTATCATCTCGTTTATTCATGCTGTGTGGGCGTTTTTCTATCTCGGCTTCTCTGATTATTCTGTTGTTAAAGTGTTCAGTTTTGGCGATAGTTCTGGTCTTTTTAAAGTCAATATAATTGACAAACGAGTCCCTAACACAAAGAATGACACCAGACCCACACTCACGAAAACCACACAGGATATCACCACCACATATCCACGCAAAAAGCAAATCCACACCGATGAGGCACGACCACAAACCAGAAGCCAGACCACAGCTGCATCATTAGCCACTTTAAACCCCTCCAATCCATACATGAAGCAAACTGATACCCACCATGAAGATGTGGCACGACCACGAACACGAAGCCAAACAACAGCAACGCAGCTCACCAGCCAAATCCCCCTGCAACTCAGACTAACCCGACCACAACCAAGCCCCCACCTAAACAGAACACAACCCCATCCAATCAGAGCACAGCCAACCCCCCATCCAATCAGAGCTCAGCCAAACTCCCAACCAATCAGAACACACCTCCACCCAATCAGAACACAGCCAAGCTCCCACCCAATCAGTTCTCACCCCCACTGACAGTTAAAAGGAAGAAACAGCTGCAATCACACATTGCTCCTAGAAGCACGAAGCCGAAAACACCAGCTTGAAGATGACGAGAGGGACCTCGTCGAAACGTCGCCAAAATACTCTCAATCTTACACGGGAAAAGACCCGGTCCATTTCATGATACATGATATACATGACCTAATAATATCTGTTTAGTAACTTAGTAGAATCTCATTATGCTACCTTATTTGCTTTCAGAAATCCCATTAAATGGAGAAAGATTCCTGTCCATTTGATGAAGAAACATTATCTTGTTTCCATGAAGTAGAAACATTAACTTTTGAGGGTTTCATTAAGTGGAGATTGTTTTTCCTGAGTTATGAAGAAAAATGATCAAATTGTTTTTTCCAGAAGTTTTTCAGACTGGGAACTGAAACCAGATGGGGTACTTAAAGCAACACTACAACACTAATTGAAATGTAAATAACGTCTGTCTTATAGCTAGATGCTACTAGTATCGCCAAATATATTACAAAATGAATGAATTTAAGCGGGGGTTGACGTTAAGTTCTTTGAACTAGGCTTTTATTTAGAAGAAGCTTGTCATGTGAGATCTAGGGCCTTTTTACACCTGGGAGCTGCAAGGTGTTCCATGACATTTTGAAACATAGGAAGCTAAAACAGTTTTCCAGCATTTCTTTTGGATGACTTCTTTCCCATTACCATTTCCCATTCTTATTAGCAGGAATTGCCTAATAATGCTAGTTCCCCTCTCCCATCATCTGTTGCCACCATCTTGGTATCTTACAGTCACATTAAGAAGTAGCTTTCTTGCAAATAATGGCCTATTATAGGGCTGGAGTGGTGATGGAAATGAATGTAGGTTTTTGTACACTCCCACAAGGAGCAGAAAAGAACTCTAGCCTGGTAATATTTAAGTTCTATAGGAGAAGCCATTGATACAGCTGACAAAAATTATGTCAGAAAGGAGGAGAAACTAGACATTTTATAGTTACCTGTTTCAGTACTTGACCACTAATAAAGATATTTCTCTGCATCCAATAATATATATACACTGTATATTCTACTCAGAAGGAACTTGCTTTTCATTTCGCTATAGGAATGTCTTTGGCAAATAGAAGGATCTTTATCTGATTACTCAGGAAAACTGAATCCTCATACAAGGAGAAGATTGCAGGGCATGTGTTGACCAAGTTCATGATGTCATACTTATTTTATTAAATAATAAAATATTAAAGGCATCAATTGATTTAAGCTAAATCTGAAAATTTCCTGCGTCTCTACTTTAAACAAAACTTTATTGAATTATACAATGAAATATAGGGAACTTCATAGACACACTTTATTAACTAAATAGTTACCACATGTTTTAAACAATACAGTTTTAGATCACACTTCAGATTTAATTTTCTTTCATCTTGTTTATTAGAAAAAAATTAGCATCCTGTATTCTTAGAGGGACATTATCTCTCCATTACATGCTTTGATTTATATCAAGTGAAAGGAAAAATAATGCTGTCCATAGCCATTGCAGTAGAAAATTAAAGGATAGCGACACTTATTTGCATACATGTTTAATCAATAACAAGACATATGATTTTTTAATTTTCATAAATAAGATTAAAAATATCCCTCTTTCTTAAAGAAAAAAAGAGACCAAATAAATGTTTTTGAAGAGCATATAGGAAAACAAACAATGTCTTTGAATTATTTCAGAAAATTTATGGTACTTGTGAGTATATGTTCAACAGCTTGTATATGGAGATATGATTAAGAACATTTGCACATATTGGTTATTTGCTATATCTGTAAAGACTTGCATGCATAAAATATGCTTAAGAGTCTATACACAGTATGGACTGGTTTTCATTCAGATAATGGAAACAAACAGTGAAAAGACATTTTGAAAAAGGTTAAAGTTATCAAGGTAGTCCTTGTGTATTCACTTTCAATGTTTTTTATTTTTCTAACTTCAAAAAACAATACAAGCTAACAACCTAACAACGATTTTATTAAAACAGAAGATTTGATCCAAATAAGACCAGTTTGACTTTAGGTGTCTACAGTATGTTTATAAATTAGTTTAGTGTTTTCAATGACTTGATTGTTTAAAAAGCAGAAATTGCCAAATGCTGCCAACACAATACTGTTCAGTGCAATCTGTTTCTTTCTTCATTCAGTTGAAAACAATTGTTATATATGTGTGTGGGAAATATATCGGAAAAAGCTATTAATCAGTTTCTGTTAATCAGATTTTAAAAACAATTGTATTGAAAACACTAAGATTTATCGAACTATATTAGTGCTCTTTTACGCAAGAGTGGGATTTAATTACAAATTAATCTTCAAAAAATATAAGAATGGAAGTTCGTAACTTCATTTTATTTCCTCTTATTTTAAAAAAGGGCATATAAAAGCAGTTGTGATGATAACCTATTTATTTTAGATGGCATTACTTTTGTGTTATTTGTCTAAGTATTCTTAAATCTTTGATTAATATCCTGTAGACATATAACTATAAATGTCATATAAATTGTACATTGTACTCCAGAAATATGCTTTTAATGGTTGCATGCTTTTTTAAGACTTCAAATTTTATTTTTTAAAAAAAGGAAAGTAATGCCTCCAGATGTTGTTGGATCTATAGGTTTGCATGCCAAAAATCATAATTCAGTTAGAGGCATGAATTGTATGGCTGTTTACCTCTATTGAATATAATGTAAGGTATGATTTAAAAAATAATTAATAGATTATCTATATGTAAAAATAACTTTTATGTAATTATATTGTAGCATAAAGAAAACAGAGCCACATATTTGCTAACTCAGCTGACTGTAGAAATTACATTTTTATAACAGTCATTCAAAAGTCAGTATTTATTTATCTATGTAATACAAAAAAGATAATTTTGTGTCATTTCGAGGCAATGTTTCTTGTAAAACATTTTGTAAAATTGTAAATACTCTGGTTGGTTGATCTTCATATTTAGATTTTGTATATAAGTTTAATAAAGTATCATATAAGTATTAGACTCATAATTATCATCACTGTTGGGATTGCTTTCTATAATAATTTTCTTTTACACAAAGTAACTTAGTCCTTGATAGATTTGCTGACGTTTAGTCAGGATTTTCAAACCATAATAAATACATTTGAAATGTTCAAATGTTTAAAAATCAAATATAAACATAGACTAATATATCAATGTTTTTCCTACTTGGCAACTTGCTAGCAGTTCCAGTCCACTCCAAAATTTATCAGGAAAAATAGCTATGCATGCCAAACCTCAGTCAGGTGTATGAATCAGAAGGAAAGTGGAGAAATGTTGGCTTTCTTCCTTGGTTTCTAAATAGTTTACTGAAAAATGACAATAGTATTGTCTATCTACAGTAGGACTACATATGGGAGCTTAAACTGATGGATCAGTTAGGAAATTTTTAACCTGAACCCCAAAAATTGGCATTATTTCTATAGTTCAGTATTATTTGGGAAAACATAAGCTTCCATTACATATTTGTGAAATATTGTACATAAATGCTTTCCATCCAAATCCAAAAGCAGATCAATGTAGAGCTGGGGTAATTAATTTCCTTTCATTGGCTGAAGAAGATGTACATAAATACATGGTATAAAAAGAGGCAAATAGCTGTCTCCTATAGCTGTTTGTGCTGAAAGAATTTAGGACTTGGTGATAGTTTTAGCCTACATATATCTCCCTATTCTCTGGAATTTAACATTGCTGTTCCTTGGATGTAGCCTATAGCTCACAGCAAATTACTTCTGTTTGTAAACATACTATACTTGTACAAACTGTACATACTATACTTGTACAAGTCTTACAAGAAAAAGCTTCAAACCCTTAGTATTCTCTTTGTACTTTGAACATCTATTGTGTCTAAGAATTGTATTTGGTGCTGATGTGGGAAAAAACCAAAACACTCATTAAAGTTTTTTCCATGGTATTCAAGGCAACTTGGACTGTTTTGTTTCTTTAATGGAATATTGTGATGCGTAAATATAATAAATGTGACTCTTTAGAAAAATTGTTTGAATAAATATATTCATATATATAAATGTGTAGGAATTGTCAGGTTCCAAACAGAAAGAAATAAAAGGAGACAAACCTGGATGGCTGCTACCTTAATTTAATCACTTCTTGGCACTCACTGACAATCGCAGATGAAAATCTTGTTAGGGGTACTGCCCTGTGGTTCCCACCACTGTTTATCCAATAGTTATCACCATCCACCCAATCATGCGCGCTGCTCCCTTCCATGTGACCCGGAAGTTGGCTTATTCTTGAGTATTTAAAACCAGCATCTAAGTAGTTAATTCACTTGAGTATCTAAAACCAGCATCTCAACAGTTAATCCACTTGTTATTTCCGGCTGGCCATGATGGTGTCATCCCGCAGCTATTCCCTCCCGTCAATCCTATCAGTTCCTGGAAGGCTCGATGAAGCAGATGCTGGGCTGAAATGAGGTTTGTGCGTTCCTTCCCCCAAGAATGGCAGCTCCATGCCGACAGCACGCTGGAGCTGACAGGAATTTTTATACACTTGCCTGCTGAGCAGACTTGCAGTTCTCTGTTCTGAGGCTTCCAGAATAGCTTATTAATGATTTTTTGAGTAAAAGAACATAAATGGTCTACAGATTTGCCTAAAAGGCACCTTGCCTGCCTCAATGAGCTTTCATAATAATAATGTTTGTGAGTTCCAGTGAACCTTGTTTCATAAATGGCAAGAGTAATACCTAATGAAGATTTCTCAGATTGTATTGTAAACCAAGGGTACATTCTTCAACACTCCTTGGAATGTGTACAAGTGACACAGCAAATACATCAATGTATGCTGAAAATGATGAGTTCCTTTTGTCTGATGCTTTATATGGAGATCAGATTTATTTGTATAGATTCCGCAGGCTATCATAAAACAGCTGCATCTATACTCACGTATGTGTAAATTAACTTTAGTGTTTATCTCAGATCTAAATTATATGCATAAAACAAAGTAAAAATTCTGGTTATGTGCCAATGCCAAGGCTTAGTTCTAACTTGTTTATCACCTTATGTCAACTCTAAAACTTTCTGACCTCTTGGAAGCACAACTGGAGATTTCACAGAGCTTGTTACTTTTGCAATTTTATGAACACCTGCATTCTGAATTGCTTTTCAAAGTCATATAAATAAAAGAAACTTAAAAGAGATAACTTCCTTGTTAGTAATCAGATTAAGGTTATTTAGATATCTCTGCAACAGTAAATTTCTTATGATTACTCATGGTGATATAACTTTAAAAATCACTTGGCAAACACTTTAGAAAGCATTTGTGGTTTTTACTGTCCGCATTTCTGTATAGCTTTTGGGGAAAATGTGTGTTATAAATTGATATAAATAAATACATTAACTTACAGCAATTACCCAACAGTGCCCAATGTTGGTGAAGTAGTTTTTAAATCTATTTTAGGCCAAGATTTAACATATCTTAAGCTGATGTTAGAATGACTTACTCAAATGTTCAGTTTTGCATAGAACTTTGAGAACTATTTTAGATATTGTCATTGATAAATTGGCAAATATTATACAGTAACATGCAGTGCTTGGGTTACATGATCTATATTGTAGGATTCATTTTTTGAGATAATCAAATGTAAATGAAAAGGCAGAGATTTAGAAAAGCTATTTAAAAGCTGTGTCTGGTTAACATTCTGTAACACAGAGCTGACATTACTGTTAATCTTTACTGAATGTTTGCCCCAGAGGAACCACAAATGTGCATTCAATTTTTTTGTACTTTTTATTGGCGAGATGCAGGGAGATGGGAATATGTTTCACATGAATAACCTGCATTTTGTTTTCCTACAAAGAAAAAAAAAATCAGAATTTGGAATAATAATTATGCTGAAATCATCCAGGAAACTGAGCAACAGAAAATGTACATTGCTGAGCTTTGAAAAAGGCAGAAGAGATGAATTGAATTTGCTTTCTTTGAGAACTTTCTCAATGCTTCATTTTAAAAACAAATTTCTATCCTTGAAATGACTACATGACTTTTTTTAAAAAAATACCTCCTAGTTATTTGCAACTTTTATTTATTTTTTATTTATTTTTTGATCAATATGTTTTTGGTAGGTAAATATTGTAAGCATTCTTCATGAACAATTATTTTCTATAATAGCTTAATCTGACAGATAGACAGGCAATTAAGAGAGAGACAGAATTTCACAACCAAGTCACCATATTTGTTTTGTATATGCATATGAGTTTATATATACATACGTACATAAACACACATACTATGTATATGAGTTCTAATTGCAAAATTAAACTTCACAAAGAAATAAATGTTTAGTTATAGGATATAACTATAAGATAACTAAACATCCATTTGGCACTAAACAGTCAATCACAACCTCATGTGAAAAATATGCTAAGATGTCATGGTTAATTTAGTTAGACAAATCAAATAATACGAAAGTCAAAACAATGGTCTTTGCATAAAGATCACTGTTTCTTTGCTACCAGAATTCTGGGGAATATAGGCTAAATTAGTATTTCATCTTATTTAAGATCATAGATACAGGTGGCATTTAATAATTTTAAAGAATAGAAGGGCATACTCATATAAACCATGCTTTTTGAAATTGAACTTTGTGCTCTACAGGATCCAGTGGACTGTAAGGAAAATTATTCATTATGTCAGTGATATAGCCAGAGTTAATAGGAATGTAGGATTGGGTCAGCTATCTTCTGATTGGCTTTGGTGATGGAGATACCATGAAAACCATTAGTTATTATTGCTTTAAGGACATTTTTACTTGCTTCAATTAATGGGCTTTTGACTGTCTTTATTTGGACCATTTAAATCATTCTTATTCTGCAAAAGAAAACATTAAAAACATTTATAAACTATAAGCAATCAACAATGTACTTTTATATCAAGTAAAACTCCCACCATAAGCAAACTCGTGGATAGCATGCAATCAATAAATGAAAAATACTTTATGAACGTATCTTTTCTTTTATGTACACTGAGAGCATATGCACCAAGACAAATTCCTTCTGTGCCCAATCACACTTGGCCAATAAAAAAATATTATTCCTATTCTATTCTATTCTATTCTATTCTATTCTATTCTATTCTATTCTATTCTATTCTATTCTATTCTATTCTATTCTATTCTATTTTGAGGATGAAACACAGAGAAAAAGAAGGGTGACATAAGCTCTTCAGAGAGGGAGAAAACCTTTTCTAACACATTGTCATAACATATATTATGGCTATGCCAATGGCATATTGTTGAGCATAAGGGACAATATACATCAAAACAACCATTTGATTCGCTTAATCATCAGTGATTCACTTAATGACCACTATAAAAATTGTAAAATCAGGTCCAACTCAACTTATGAAACTTGGTCATGTCATGTCACCTTATTTCCTTCGTCTGCCAGTTGAAAAGCTACATCTTATACTTCTCTATTCTATAGCCTCAGTCCTCAAAGTCAACCCAAGATAGAAGAAAGTATCAGAATTTCCGTAATAGGGTGAATTAGCTGCATGAAAATTCGTTCAGAACTGGACACAACCGATCTCTTCATAAGATTACTTCATAAAGTTCTAACAGCATGGAGACTTTGTCCTCTGTAAGCAACAGTGTCATGGTAAGCTAAATAAAACCACTCAGAACTTCCTATGGTTTATTTTCCAACTAAGTCTTCAAGCAGAACTGGTACCATAATAATGAGCCACACAAATTTGCTCCACTTGCTCTTTTTAAAGTCCACATAAACTTACTGACTATGAATATTTTAGAATATATCCAGCTGTGTCAACAAAACAAAATGGATTTCTTTAACTGGCCTTCACGACCATCATCAGGTGAATGCCAGAACCCTACCGCTTGAGATGGTGAATGAGCTCTAACACTAACTAAAAATCATGTAAGTGAGGAAATAAAACTCTTGAAATGTAGGTTCAATGAATATTTAATAACTAAAAATGCTGTTCTTTTTGTTCACTTTTTGAAACTCTAGAAATATATCTTTTTAAATTTCATCTGTGTGTATTTTTAGAATAGCTTCCTCCTGTGTTACAATTTTGGTACTTTGGCGTGGAAAGATCCAATAATCAAGGACTACAACTATGGGGAAAACTTTAAAGATTTCATTTATACCAAGTTATGGTATTAGCATAATCCAGATATTGACAGTTTCACCTCAATCCAGATTCTTTTCTCCAGCTACTTGCTTCACACAATTCATTTTTTTTCTTAATTTGATTTATATGCCGCCCTTCTCCAGAGACTCAGGGCGGCTTACAGTGCGTTAAGCAATAGCCTTCATACTTTTGTATATTTTTATACAAAGTCAGGTTATTGCCCCCACAAACTGGGTCCTCAATTTACCTACCTTAGAAAGGATGGAAGGCTGAGTCAACCTTGTCTAATTTGCTCATTAGTTCAATATACTTGGTCATGCTGATGCTGATCTCTTGAAAAATCATACTACAGGTTTTTTATTAAGCTGTATGTTCAATGTATCTTGTAATTCAACCTCTGTAATAAGCAAGAACTAAAAAAGCACATAGAGCATATAGTATAAGTAGACCTGATGCCAAGTCACAAATCTGCAGCACATTATTAAAAATTAAAGCTTTTAGCAAAGTGTATTTATTTTTCAGCTAGAATGCACAGAAACTGAGAGTCTTGTAATCCTTAGGGAAATAGGCAAATTCAACCCCTTATGCAAAGCTAGACACTGAAAAATCTAAGATTTCCAGCATGAATCAAGGCTGACTGAAGACATCTCTGTGAATATGAAAGGATGATGACCACAGTAAAGAACAAAAGTCTGGTGAATAGATTGGTCTTTTGAATCTCTCCAGAGAAGGAGAGAATTGGCAATCATCCATGAGCTCTAACTTCTTTAGCTGGTATTGGCCTTCATGCACATTGAGTTCTTCCCAAGAATCTAGGGCGTTGTAATGTACTGGTCTATAATATGTGCAGATCCAAGCAGTGTGACTTTTTGTAATTGAAAGACAGAAATTTTATCAATGTATATATTTTCTAAGTGTCATCCAAGATTTTTTTGGTATAGCACCCAGTGTGCCAAAAACCACTGGGACCATCATGGCTGGTTTATACCATAATCTTTCAATTTTGATTTTCAGATCTTGATACTTTGTGATCTTCTACAATTCTTTATTTTCTATTTCATTATTTTCTGGTATTGCCACATTAATTATCCACACATTCTTATTTTCAATCACAGTTACTGTAAATCTGATGTGTTATGAGCCAAGACTTTCATAAATACCATATTTTAGCCTGCTCATTCTCAACTACTTTTTCAACTCTATGTCCCCACCAACTTTTAATTATGGTACATGATAATATTTACAGATATTCCAGTGAATCATTTTGGTAACTATATTATGTCATCTATAATCAAGTTGTGCGATCTTCTTGCATGAACTTCATATACAATTTAATATTTCTTTTGCCTCTTTGCACAATGTGCACTTCAAGTCATTTGATGAATTTTCACTTTTGGCCTTGATTGTATTAATTTGAATAATTTCTCACATTTTAGTTTTCCAACTAACTGAATGGAAATCTCAGCTGTTCTTTGCCTATAATACAGTGGTGGGATTCAAATTTTTTTGCTACCATTCTGTGGGCATGGCTTGGTGGGCGTGGAATGGCTTGGTGGATGTGATTTGGTGGGCGTGGCAAGGGAAGGATACTGTAAAATCTCCATTCTGTCCCCATTCCAGGGCAAGGTTACTGCAAAATCCCCATTTCCTCCCGATCAGCTGGGACTCGGGAAGCAAGAATAGATGGGGGCGGAGCCACTCAGAGGTGGTATTTATCAGTTCTCTGAACTACTCAAGATTTCCACTACTGGTTCTCCAGAACTGGTCAGAACATGCTGAATACCACCTCTGCTATAATATCTATATTTTTAACAAATTTTCAGGCCTAGTTTAAACGTCTTTTTAAGATTTGTCAAAATTATGATTGAAACAAATAAAAACTTTCACACAGTTAAAAGTAATCAGATAAATGGTTAACCAAGAGACATATTGTGCTTGTTTACCTGGGCCATTTGATTTTTGGAAGGAGGGAAAGCTTTCATCTGAAAAAGTGAATGTGTATTACTATGTCAGTCTGTTTTCCTCTGCTTCCTCTACATACCATGTCCATCTCAATCTGACCTCTTTCTCTGTTAAGAACATGAAAGCTAAAACATTTCTGAATACCGGATAAAATATTTTGGAAGCAAATGGCATTAAAAGCTCTTGTATTTGTATTTAATGTAACAAGGGAAATAATGACGGGCCAAGCATTTCTCTTCATCTGTTTGGAATTGAATGCCTGCCAAATAAGGTGTTAGTAGATCAGATTTCAGTAGAGGAAAGAAAAGATACTTCTAAGAGGGAAAATCAAAAGATTCACAGCAAGTTCAAATATTCTAGTTGAAAGGTACATTCAGGTTAAAGTTACAAAAGAGCAATATAATAGAGGAACATATGTAGTGATTTACTTTTAAAGATATCTTTCCATTATCAGAGGCAAATATATAGTGATCTTCAAAGAATATGAAATGTAATCATCAGCATACTAATGATACCGTTATATATTTATATGCATATGAGAGAAGGATCAGACCTTTGGCCCTTTTTATGTAGCATCCACAAGGTGGTCTTTTATTCTAAGACCTAGGTCTTTGCATACATATTCAAAGTAGGATCATTTGAGCTGGCCATTTGTGCCTCAAGTGAAAATTCTGGCTTGGCTTGTTCAATGATCCATTCAATGTACCATTGTTTTTTTGTTTTTTTGTCCTTGTTATTCCCAGGAGTGTCTGCTAACACTAAAGTTAAAAACAAATAATAAAAAAGAGGGGGCAGTACTCTTTTTATCTGGGTCCCTCAAAGTACAACTTCAGGTTTCATAAAGTGTCACAGAGAATACCATAGTTCGCGTTATTCTGATCTTTTTAAGAACAGATTAATCATAGCATCTAAATCCTTTTCTAAGGAACGTCATAGCTACTCTACCAAGTACTCATTTGCTGGTATTTATTTACTGCTTGTTCCTTTACTGTTGATAGTTCATTATAAAAGGTAGAAACTATCTAGCCTGTTAGTATTTTCATTGTCAATTCTAAGATTGGTTATTGTACCTGTTGGTTATTGTACCTGTTGTCATTAATTTGGTTTTCTTTGTGTTTAACTTTAGTCCCATTTTTTTACTTTGACTTTTACTAGTAAAGTTGCAGATGTTTGGCTATCAGATTAGTGTCACCAGCATAGTAGGACACTAGAGATGATATTGATATGGGAAGCATAACAACTGGACCAAACATCATTATAGAGGATGTTGAACATGCAATAAAAATAGTGAAAACAAGAAAAGCCATAGGTCCTGATGATATTCCAGTAGAAATTTTAAAATTGCTGGAAGATAATGGGAAGAAATTTTTACTGCAGCTTTTCAATTGAATATATGAAACAGGAAAGATGCCAAATGATTGGCTAAAATCAACTTTTGTGACAATCCCACAAAAAATAAAATGCAAAGAAGTGTACTGAATACAGAACAATAAGCTTTATGAGTCATTCCCTAAAAATATTCCTGAGAATAATTCACACAAGAATATTCAAAAAATTGAAGAGTGCCTAAGTAACACACAATTTGGTTTCAGAAACAATATTGATACACGAGATGCCCTATTTAGCATTCAAGTTCTTGCACAGCATTCTAGAGATGTCAATCACCGTGTTTACATGTGCTTCATTGATTTTGAAAAAACATTTGATAAAATAAGATACAACAAACTGTTCCAAATCCTGAAACAAGTGGGACTAGATGACAAAGACATCCAAATCATAAAGAATCTATATTGGCATCAGGTAGCAAATGTGAGACTAGACCGAAAATACTCAGATGATACAGAAATACGAAGATGGGTAAGACAGGGCTGTATTCTGTCTTCGCTGTTGTTTAATATCTACTCTGAATCAATTTTCAACGAAGCGCTAGAAAACATTGATGCTGGTCTAAAAGTAAACGGTGTTTGAATCAACAGTTTAAGATATGCTGATGATACAGTTCTTCCCAGTAAGCATGAAGACTTTCAGTTCCTCATCAACAGAGTCACAGAAATATCTGAAAAATAAGGCTTGAAGCTTAACACCTCAAAAAACCAAGATCATGATCATCAGCAATCAACCCATTAATTTACCACCAATAACTTTGGAAGGAATACCACTAGAAAAAGTTGAAAGGATCACATACCTCAGTTTTAATTTACATGAAAGCTGGAACATGACCACTGAAGTAAAAACAAGGATAGCGAAAGCTTGAATAGCATTCTTCAAAATGAAAAAGGTCTTCTGCAGTCACGACTGAAAATCAGGCTTGTCAGATGCTACATCTTTTCTATTCTGCTCTATAGAGTGGAGAATTGGTCTCTGACAGAAAGCCACTTGAAGAGACTATAAGCATTTGAAATGTGGATTTACAGGTGGCTGTTATGTATAAGTTGGGTTGACAAAATCAGAAATGAGGAGGTGATAAGCCACCTGGGAAAGCCAAGAGAAATCATCAAAACCATAAAAAAGCAAACGTTAGAATATTTTGTACATGTGATGCAACACCCAGAAAAATACGGCATACTTCACTTAATCCTCCAAGGAAATATTGAAGGCAAACGAGGTCCAGGCAGAAGAAGAACATCATGGTTTCAAAATCTAAGGGACTGGTTTGGACAAAACTCAGCAATTTTCGTGCGGCTGTTGATAAAAATAGGATTGCCAACATGATCGCCAACATCTGATGGCAGATATGGCATAAGAAGAAGAAATATATTTTTGTCTCGCTGTATGTTACCCTTGAGCCAAAATATTCTGTTTTCTGTCTGTACTGTGGCTCCCTGACCTTTATATAGGTTTCACATGAAGACAATGAGATTTTTCTAGGATTCCTATTTTTCTAAGTACATTTTATCTCTTGACATGATCAACACAATCAAAGGTATTTCTATAATTACTGAAGCACATACTAATTTATTCTTGGGGTGGTTTTTTTTTTGGCATTTTCAGTTATCCAGTATATACCAACAATGATGACTCATGTTCCTTGGGCTTTCTAAAAGTAATTTGAAATTCTGGCATCTCAGAATAAGCTCAGTATAATATATGCCGAATGTCAGTGATTCTTCAGCATTTTCACCGTAAGGCCCACCTGAAGAACTTAAGGACTGAATATGGTTCATACTGAATTTGAAGCATTTGTTTGTTTGTTTGTTTCCACATTTCTGTATTGCTCATTTCCCTCAAAGAGGGACTCTGGGCAATGTAGAATAAAATGTTAAAATATAAAACAATATGTATAAAAGTTAAATATTTAATATGAGGCAAGAGACTAAAATTAGTTTAAAGTAAAGGGAGGGCTTTGTGGGGGGACTAACCAGCACCTTGCTGTGTTCCCCACATGAGGCCACACAGCCAGGTCTTAACTCTTTTTCAGAAGGCCAGGAGAGTGGGGCCTGCCTCACCTCCAGAGGAAGAATATTCCATAGGACTGGGAAAAGGGTAAACAGCATCAATATAATGGATATGCTTAGGCTATCAAAGATCTGTCCATTTTTATATATGTGTGCACTTACAGGTCATGTTAAAAATGGTAGGGTTTTAATCACACAGTAGCAACCAACATTTTAATACTATTGACACCACATCAGGGGATACCCCTGACTTTCCTTGAAAGGTTGCACACAGGCCAAAGAGGTTTTCAGACAGTAAATGTATTGATTAATAAGTATTCCTGGCAGTGTAGAGTAGAAGACTCCATTTCTTTTTCCTAGCCTCTTACAGGTCACTAAACCAATACATTATATGTAAATTCTATTAAGACATAAAACCACAATATAGGTTAATATTTTCTAATTTTAAAACTTTCATAGCTTGCTAATAAAGCAATATAATCTCTAGGCAGTTTAAGTCTGTTTCCATGTTGAAGCACAAAATATATTCCATTGAGATAAGGAAGGAATGTTTACAGAAGTGAACAGAAGAATAAATATATCCAACAATCAACATAACTCCACATTAGCTCTGCATAGAGATTTCAATGAAACTCCATGACAGAAGGGAGAAGTAGAGATGCCCTAGAGTGGTTATCAGATGGAAAAGAACTAAGCAAGAGGCCCTTCGGTTCATTCCATTTCTCTTCCATCAAATCAGGTCACTCCAAATGTTTCCTTTTAGGGTATCTGTTATGCAAGTGAAAGGAGGGACTAGTGAATCTGAACTCCATCCTGAATTAATTTTCTGATATCTGTTCCCATCTAATAGCAGATTGCTGCTAAATAAAGCCTCTTCAGGATCCTGGTCTGACAGAAGGGCTTACTTAGGCCACTAATCTTATTAAGTGAATGTAGAAATAAATTGTTTCATAGTTTTGACCTTCCAGATGTAATTTGACCATGCAGATGTAATTGATTAAACAGATACACAAGGGCCAACTTGTGTTTAATAAACTGTTTAGTTAATTTATGCTAACATTTGGGACATTTGAGTCTGCTGTATTGAATGGTAAATTGTGTTCAGAGACACTAGTCTCTGAGTAGTTTTCAGAGTTCTAGGCAGCAGCTGTAACAAACAACACTAATTTGAAGCAATGGTCTCTATCATGCAGTTGCTCCCACTCATTGGCCCCAATCTTCACAATAACTGAAATCATGGGAATTTGAAAGTGATTTATTTTTGTGCCTTTTCCAGAATGTTATACTTTGAAGAATATTTTTTGTCAGAGTTTGCAGCAGCAATCACATCCAGAAAGCACACATGGGTAACTGATTCAGCAGGATTCATTAACTTCTTTTTATATATAATATAACACATAAGTAAATATACAATACCAATGGCAGGTTCTTCCAATGTGGTAGTAGTAGTTACAAGCAAACACAGGCAGAGGAGAAAAGTTTTCAGTTTCAGTCAGCAAACTAGTTTTGGAGGTTAAGCTAAGCCATACCCAGACTCCTTACTGTCTCCAGCAAATACTGTTTCAGTTTCCAAACAGTCCCCATTGGCTGACCCAGCTGCCATGTCTCTTCATTGGCTGACCTTGTTACCATGTCTCTGCCAGTCATGAACCATCATATACACTGACATTTTTGTTGCACAGAACATATAAACAGGTTAAAAAAATAAATAACATCAAGATTGTTTAAGGGCAGAAAAAATGCTTATACCGTATCATTTTGTAGTCTAAAAGCCATAATCCCAAATTCTTCTTACCTAACTTGTCATTTTTTGTGTATCCCATGACAGATTTTTTTCTTTTGACATTTTCCCCACTTACTACTCCTGTTCCTTCTATGACACTCAAACCTTCTCAATTTGCATTGTGTTTCAAGAATAGGAAAACCTTTAGTTTAACTCACTTACATGTAGGTGAATTATTAGTACTAGTGAAAACATTTTGAGTTTTTCTGTCAATTAATAGGAGACTTAAATTAACTTAAACTCACAGTATTCAAGCAAATGTAGTTGTCAGTCAATTGAGTTTAGTCGTTCTATCTTGTAGTCAGTTGGAAAGAAAACTTTTCATCACATTGAAAAATTAACTCTAATATTTCCAAGCTATAGAATGATTAAGAATCCAGTTGCAATTTAATTTATCTTACTATTGTAAAATCAAGGCTGTTTTGCTTATCATAAGACATATAGCAAAATAAATCCATAGAGAGTGCTGACGCATAGTGTAATGATTTGCAACTTTTGGCAACAAAATTATAACACACTGTCTAGACTTGGTTCTTTGAAAAATGTTCCCTGCCCAAAATATGTGTGTTTTTTCTCATTTTTCTCATTACACAAAGTAACATCAAGGATATGTTGATCAAAGCTGCTCACTAAAATTTTAGTCAGAGTACCAAAAACATGATGTAAACATCATGATCTTAGACTAGTTTATAAATGTACTTATGTTAGAAAACTGGGCTATAGATCTTGCATTTAAATTAGTACTCAGTAAATTACAATTTCAACATGTACAAGATTTGGAATGAATAAAAACTTTCAGCGAAGAAAAATGGAAACCTGAAAGTCTTATGAGGAAAATATTATGAAATGTTTCCTTGAGTTTTTAATATTATGCAGGGCTATATTCAGCCAAGTTTTCCTATATTTTCTTCAAATCAGGGTACAGAATGTTAGAATAATATTAGAATTACAAAATTTCAATCTGATTAATATTGAAATTTGAGGAGAAAATTTTGAAGAAAAATGATATACTGTGTACATATAAAAACAAAGAGACAGCTCCTATTGTGTAACACTCTAAATAATTTAGCATTTGTCTTTGTGTTAGGTTTCTGTTTTAGAAGTGTGATGATTAGAAGGTGATTTGTATGAATGGAATGTGAAGAATCTAAATAATCTAGGCTGCACTTATAATGTGGAACATTTATATGTTTTAGAAAATATGGAAAAAGCTGAAGAGTTGTTATATGAGAGAAACTTTAGTAAAAAAAATTCAATAAAAATGGTAAGAGGCCCTTATGCTAATCAAACAAGTTAGCAGAGGTGAAAATATGAGGACTAATTTTTGTGCAGGATATAGAGAATATGCCTCATTTTTTTTCTGAATTTAAATAATTTAGCTTGTTTCAGTTCCTGTTATTTTTTATTTCATTTAGGATTAAGTTTGCAAGTTGTATCCTCTTCTCTAATGCCCAGATGGGACTGTGAGATAATAGCAATTAAATTAATTTTCAGAGGATTAATCAGTCATAATGTGCTGAGATTTTAAGCTGTATTTAATATTTCATTTAAAAAAACAATGACAGATTTTGGCTAGTGTCCATTTGGACACTGTCACAGAACAAGTAGGTAATGTACTATGAGAAGCTTTCTCTAGAAATAAAATGATTGATATCAAAAATAGGTAGCTCTATAACAACCATCTTTGATTTTTTTCTTACTTGTTCCATAATATATTATGAGATATACAAAGAAAAAAATCATGAAAACCTACAAATACTTTTATTCTCATGTTTACTTTGTTGAATATTTGTATATGAAGATCATTCAACCAACCTTTAAATCTCTTAGGAGTACAGAAAAGTAAACTAAGCACTTCTCTTAGCTGGCACATTGAAAATTGTGCCATAATATATTTAAAATCCAATTTCTTGACAGTTGAATTAGCAAAATGGTTGAGAATTGTTGCTGAGTATGAATGGTATATAATGGAATAAAATAATGTGTAATCATAAGTCCTTAGGATGTGGTTCAGTACTGAACAGGAAGTAAGATGAGGAAACATGAAGTTCCTTTGATTTTGTTTTAATGTATTTATGTATAAACACCATGTTGGGTGGTAATATTAGAGGTTTAGCTGAGGATATGCATGTACAGTATATGTCAGCATCATCATCATTTTAGCCATTGTCTATCCACTGTAGGATGAAGGCCTCTTCTGCATTTTTCCAACCAATATAGTCTTGAGCTTTCTTTTGCCAATTGAGCCTGCAATACTTGCTGATATCGTTGATCAATCTTGTTTTAGGTCTCTTTCGTGAATACTTTTTATCAAGTGGGATCAGCGGTGAAATTCAGCCGGATCTATCTGGCTCATGCAAACCGGTAGCGGCGGCGGCGGGAGGCTCTGCCCACCCACCAGGACGTCGTTATGTCCCATTTTTTACCCTCTGCGCATGCGCAGAAGAGGGTATGCTCATACTCCCGAACCGGTAGTGAAGGTAAGTGCATATCATCGCTGAGTGGGATCCATTCTATGACTACCTTGGTCCATTTGCCATCAGTTCTTCCTGTTATGTGACCTGCCTGTTTCCATTTCAGTATATGTGTATACAATATATATACTTTTCTATATACAAGATGCTGAGTAATATAGATCTGAAAATTAATGCACCAAGGGCCAAGATAGTTGTTTCTCACAGATATAATAGAATTAAAAAATGTAAGTTATGCAAATGTAAGAAAGCAAACAAATGATTTTATGTACTTTAATAAGATTTTGGCTAATGGTGGGGAAATGGACAATGAACAAATTCTGGTAGTACTGGAAAGTATGTAGTCTGTTGTAAGAAATCTACATCTGTCAAAATATGTGTACACTCTTATGTACAGTTCTGTGTTTTGGCTAACTTTGCTATATAAAGGTGAGAGTTGGTTATATTAAAAGATAATTTAAAATAACTAAACATAGATGGAATGAGATACAATTTGGTATAGTGGTTAAGGCATCAGGCTAGAAACTGGAAGACTATGAGCACAAAGATAGCTGGTTGACCTTGGACCAGTCATTTTTCTCAGCAATAACAAGGTGACAAATCTGAAAATATTCAAGATTTCAAAATCTTTTCAAGAAAATGTTAGGGACTAGTTCAAGTTGCCACTAGGAATCAACACTGACTTGCAAACACACACACACACACACACACACAATGGAGTGAGACCCTTAAGAAAAGTGAAATAAGATAACAGGTGAATAAGTGATAGATAAATGCGGATGTGACCAGTATCAAAAAAATGCACTGAAATATTTGATAATATAAAAAGAAAAAATGGGAATCTGATTCCAATAAATTAAAAAAATAATAAATTGGTCAAGTGGAAGAGGAAGACTGAGCAAGATGCAGTTGTATAAACTTCTGTTTGATCAGATTATAAAAAAATAGGTGAATACTTTATTAAAAAAAGACAAAAATGAAACATAATATGGGCATCATGGAAATAAAGATGCTTTTCAAGGATAGAAAGGATAGTATTACTGCATGTTGGTATAAAGTAGATTTACTTACATTTAATTTGCTTTTCTATGCTTTTAATTGTGTTGGATATTTCTTACTCCCTTTCTGAAGTTGCATATTTTTGCTTGTCCTAAAAAGGATCAATATATATATAGATATGCATAGAATATGCCAAATATGTATTTTCTATATTTAAGAAGTTTTAAAAATATTTTGGTGGGTACTGCTATTAATATTGTTAGCCATTTTAATTTAAGCATAAATTAGAATCTATTTTTCTCTGTAGGTTTAGCTATTTTGGAAGTAATGTGCATGTGATTTAATACTAAAAATATATAAGAGCAAGGAACCTGAAATATTTAAGTAGCTATTAAATTGATCAGCTGTCTAAAGTTAATTAGTTGTTAATAGATGTATCACTTTTAAAAAAATATCAGATAAATACATTCCTCAGAATTTTGGAATTCCCTAGCAATTTTTTTGTCTAAAGTTTAAATGCATGGTATCTGTTATCTTCTTAACGTAGTACTCTATACAATGCTACATTATTACTTAATACAACTCTGAAATGAAAAAAAAAACTATTCTTAACCAATTTCTTCATTTAATTGATAGGGCCACAAAACCTGAGCCTGGAGCAATGGAAAATGACAGCTTTCGTTATTCAACGTCTAATAAGGGGAATATATGTCAGAATTAATGCTTGCAGAAACAGATGCCAGCAGCTATATGTCCAATGGCCACCTATATTACAAGTGTTGTCTGTGTAACAACTATAAGGCCAATCTTTAGTTCACATGCTAATCTATGCATCAGTAATAATGTGAGAACAGCTTTTCTAAAGAATGCTGCTGATGGAGGATGGAGTAAGGTGGGGAATTTAGCGGGAAAAATACAGCCTTATCCAATTTAATGAATTCTAGATAAGTGAAGATCATATCTTCCTGAATTTACAAAGGTCCCCTGGCTCTTTGTAAGCAACATGAAGCCATAAGCAAATATATATGCATATAGCTTCCCTTTTTCTTCATGTCTGAAACCTTGCTGCAACCACATATTTCTACTGCTACCATCTTCCCTATGATTAGAGCTAGTGGTAAAGTCTTCACTGGAATTACAAGATATGTTCTAGCAAATAAATAAGATCATTTCCTAGGACTGTTCATCATCTTTAAAAAATGCCTGACTAAACACACACGAAAATCTAGAATTCAAGAGTCTTATCAGGTAACCAAATAAACTGATTCCACCCAAAGAATTACCAAATATTAAGATGAATTCTTTGGGAAATAACAAAAAAAAAACCCTCATTATTTAATTTGAAACATCAGCAATCAACTCACATTACGTAACTTAAAACAAATGCCAGGAAAATGAAGCACAGAAACAAACATGTCAAGAATTATGGCTAAAGTTGAGAAGGCCACATGTTTAGAGACAAAAATACTTTAATGTAAATATGCATGTTAAAAGTTATCGGTCTTATGAATTCAGTTGATTTCATAAATAAGTTATAACTCTGATAAGTAAGGTGAGAAATTCTAAATACTTTTTGTGTTGATTTATCATTTATTTTTTATCCCATAGTGGTTCTGACTTGTCTCAGCAGTGTGTGTTTCACCCATGTAAGTGCTGCTATAGAATTAGAAAACCATCATCCTTAACACAAAGAAAACATGGGTTAAGCACTTATTAACTGACTTCATCCAAAAAGAGTTTCTGCTTGTGAAAGGGAATCATGTAATTTCTCATTAAGGACCTTACAATGTAAATGTTCCTTGATTTAGTTAGAACACTGGAAAGATACTGAGAAACTTCCAACTAATTTGGAAGATCCTTCTTCCAGCAGGATATGATATAATAATAAAATGAAATATAAGTGAAATAGATAATAATGCATAGTTATATAAGTTATAGAAAAAACAATTATAAATAAGTTAAAATATAAAGTAACTAAACAAAGAATGCTTTATTTCAAAACCATAAAAGAATAACAGTGATCTAATCCATATCCATGGATTGTTCAATGAGTTTTTCTAATAAGGAAATGCATGAAAAATATCATAACACAAAATAAAAAGTATTCCTTGAAAGATAATATTAACTTTTTATCTAGACTCTTATAATGATAACTTTTTATCTAGACCTTTATAATGATAACTTTTTATCTAAACCCTTATTTCAGAAAGGCCCCATTGGCCTGTCTGAAATAAGAAAGTAAGTCTCATATAACATATATGTTGCAATTTTACATAATAAGAATTTTAGGTTTCCTTTGGGCAATGTCCTTTTAGACAGAATTCTGTTCTATTCTATTCCTTGGTATGCACTTCAACATCGTTTTAAAATCAGAACATATTTGATAGTCCCAATGAATAGATTCGATTTCCCAACATTTCCTCTAAATGTTCTGGTATTTTGTGCATGGTACTTTCCAGACCAATATTCTTTGTAGGTGGAAGGTGGGAAGCAAAATCAAAACCACAGTATTCCAAGATGGAAAGAGAATCCACATCCTGTTAATGCTATGAAGATTAATGGAAACCTAATGATCAGCAAAACACTTTGATCTTCTGAATATAAGAATAGTAGCACAGACCACTTCCTGCACTAAGAATACTGTCTCTACATTGCCAGAGCCAAATGAGAGGAAAATTATTATGCAGCCAAAATATCTATAGAAGCAGACTGTCAACCGTCCCACTAGGTTAGACAGCAAAAGAAACTCCTGGGACATTTTTTTAACCAAGAGTATAATGTTTCTGAAGATTCCATGTGGTTACAGAAATAACAATCTGAGGACCCAGATTGTTGGGGGCAATATGCTGACTCTGTAAACTGCTTAGACAGAGAGCTGTAAAGCACCATGAAGCGATATATAAGTGCTATTGCTAAAAAAGCCAGTTCTAATGATTTCATGCGAAAACAGCATTGGAAAACTTTCCCTTTTCTCCCTGCACCTCCCATTGTCCATTGTCCACCAATCATTTGTACCCTTTTTGTTTTAGGGATGCTCTGTCTGCCTTGGACTTCCCTAGCTGGCGACCTTGAGGTGTTGGGTCTATCTCAGGGTCCCAGTCAGCACACTTTCCAAATTTGCCTCCCGAACCTCCCTTACATTCCAATGCCTTCTCTTCCCCCTCCTATAGGAGTTGTCTGGTTGCAAGCGGGGCTGTGTAGTGAGATAACCATGACATGCCTACCCTCCAGAAAGATTAATTCTACAAGGAAACAAACACACACATATTATTACACCATGATTCCTCTGCACAGGTTTATCTATTAGGGTCAGTCTGTGTACCTAGAGTGGAACCTCTGAATGAGTCTAGGGATGTGGACATTCATCACTCATTCTGCCTCTGGCAAGGGAAACTCCTTCCATAAGACTAGGTGCTGCAACTTCCTCTTGTAGCACCAAGAGTCAAGGATGTCCTTGACTTTGAAATGTTTTTCTCCATCTATCCATGGGGGTGGGGGTGGGGGCTTAATGGCTGGCTTTAGTGGTGAACTACAGAAGGACTTTAACAAACTACAGTGAAACACTGGGTGAGTGCACCTGAGTTCTTTTGGCAATTCCAATTCCACCATCATTGGTGGTGATGGGAAAAGGACCTATGTACTTAGGGCCCAATTTCTTGCAGGGCTGTCCCAACCACAGGAACTTTATGGACAGGTACATCTCATCCCCTATTGTAAACTTCTTCTGGGGTGCTCTCTTCTTGTCAGCCTGCCTTTTCTGTGTCTTGCTGCTTCTAATGCTTTGTGCACTATGGGCCAGATGGCTTCCCAAGTACTTATCCATTCAGCCAATGAAGTCGACAAAGCTGTCTCTTGGGGGGAGCTCTGGCATAAGCACAAATTCCGCATCAGTGGCCACTAAAAGGTAACCCTGTGCTGCTGTGTACAGAATTATTGTTTGCCACCTCGGCAAAGGATAGAAGTTCAGCCCAATTGTCTTGTTGGTAGTTCTCTGGGGCTGCATTAATACCTTCACAAGTCCCATTCATTTGAGGATGGTGGGCAAAACCAAGATCCCGGGAGGAGCATAACAAGTTCAGGAATTCACACCAAAACTTTGATGTGAATTGCTTTCCATAATCTGAAATTATGCATTTTGGAACACTATATAGCTGGTACATGTGCAATATGAAGAGTTTAGCCAGGGACTGAGCAGAAGGGATCTTAGGGCATGGCACAAAGTGGGATTGCTAGAGAATAATGTAATGACCCATATCACAGTATTCCTAGCACTGTCCAGCAGTTCCACTATAAAGTCCACAGATATTTCTCTCTAGGAAGCCATGGGGCTGGCTACAGTCTGCAACAATCGTGGAGACTTGCCAGGCAGCCTCTTTGCCAAAGCACACACTGGGCAACTGACTACATAGGTCCTATGTCTTTCTTCATATAGAGTCACCAAATTGCCTTTTTAAAGGTGAAGGGTTTTCACAAATCCAAAATGCCCCGCTGCCTTTGCATCATGTCTCTGTTGCAATACTAAGGTCCTCTGGCTTGGCGGGATATAAAGTTTGTTCCCCATCCATACCAACAACACTCATCTATGTGTTGTTGGAATCACTCATCTCCAGTCACAGCTTCTTTTAGGGATCATGTTAGGTCGTCAGTCAGCTGTGATGACAATGCTTCCTGCTGTCTTGTGATGGCTGGTGCTGCTACTTGTTTGAAGGAATGTTGGAATTGATGACCTCCTCTTGAGCACTGTTGTACTGTGGCATTCGTGAGAGGTGTCTGCCAAAAAAAATCACCCTCTCAGTAGATAGTGGAGAGTGAAGTTGAAGTGATGGAAATATTGGGCCCATTGGACTTGTTTTGGAGACAGCTTTCAGGAAGCCCTCAGTGCTTCTAAGTTCTTGTGGTCTGTCCAAACCTCAAAAGGAATATTACTGCCTTCCAAGAGTTGCCTCCAGGTTAGGGCAGCCCAATAGACCATTTAGGCTTTCTTTTCCCAGATAGCCATCATCTCTCAGTCTCTGAAAGCTTATGGAATGTGTAGGTGCATGGTTGCAACTACTTTTTTTCATTCTTCTGGAGCAGCATTGCCCTCATGGCCATATCACTGACATCTGCTTACAGTATATCTCAAAAGGTTTGTCTGGGATGAGTTTGGCAGTGAAAAGACACTTTAGGTTCTCAAATGCAGCTTGGCATTTGAGTTGGCTGGGCTTGGGCTTGGCGTCCCTTTTGAATTCAATAAATTTGTGATTGCCTGGGCTATCTGAGTGAATGTGGGGATAAATTGGTGATAGAAGTTCGTAAAGCTGAGAAAACTTAGCAATTGTCCCCTCATTCTCAGAGGCTTCCACTCTAATATCACTTGGACATCATTTTGGAATTAATGCTATGCTGAAATTTTCCAATTTCCTAAAAATCTTTCTGCAAAGGACTGTTGTATTTATGCTGGGATTATTCCTGTATTTTTTGGGTTTGTTTATGTGCCATCAGTCATTGTTGACTTTTAGCGACAACATAAATTTGGCATCATCTGAAAATAAGCAAAAGTCTTGTAATTTCTCAAATGACTTATTAAGCAAAGAAGAAAGGCACATGATACAGGCACAGCTGCACACATGACAAGTGAGGTTCACTGGCACTGTAGGCCATAACAAACTCTGCAATGTTTCTGTGATTTTAAACTTTGCTGTTATATCAAGGCATAACTGGCTCATAAAAATATCTTTGAAATGTTTCTGCTTAATATTACACCAGAAGGATACTTTGTGATGTGGTATTACTATAAAATTCTCCTCGTTAACTCATTGTGTTCAGGAAGCCTTAACACTTTGTAGTGATAAGCATTTTTCAAGTGCCTTGAATTCATCCCCAATACGTGGTCTTAAGATGCTTTTGGTACCATTTACCCAGCTGCTACCAAGGCATTTAATGTATCTTTGTCTGCAGCATTTAATAAGGTAATTATAGCCATCAATCCTTGCCCAATGTTAACCACCCAAGAAGAGGAAAGAAGAGTGCTTAATATCAGCTAGAACCAATATTACTCTCAGAATATCAGTTGCTTTACTGCACATAAAAGAGAACTGCCTGTCAACCATGCAAATTACAGCAATGCTGCTCATCAGAATTGACAGCTCTTCGACTGCTGTCTATTCTTATGAAGACATAACGAGTTGTTCCACAAATGAGACACTGCTGAAAGGAGAACTACAGTAATTAATTGAGGTTATTTATTTACATTTTTCCATAGGTGTTGAGTACCTTTAGGCAACTTCATAGTCTGCTTGAATTCTTCTGAAGTTTGTTCCAAAACTAACTCATTCCCTTTTATGTGTCTGTGTTGACTACAGCAAAATCAACTCTTTCATGTGATTCCATTCCCCTGTCTATTTAATCCAGAAAACCAAGTTATAACTGATAGCCTGCAGCAAGACAGTTCGGTTGTTTCTGTCAGAAATGCTTAGAAGGAATTTATGATTCAGATAGGGAGGGAATGGTAAAAATTAAATGAATTCCTCACTGCTGCTTTGACAGCTGCAATATCTAGATAGCTTTCAGTAAAGAAGGATCTTTATATCCTACCTATTCCACTCAATTGGTTCCCATAAATTAATATGTGTGTACTATTTAAAAACTGACAGGAAAAAAAAATAATATACCCTGTACTGAATCAAGATTTACAAAAGTTTACTGAAATCTATTAAATTTAGATGAATCATGATTAAGTTTACTGTAAAATTAGATATATAAATAATCATATATATATATATATATATATGCATATTCTTTCTAGCCAGGTTCCACCTACGTAAGCTAGGTTGTTCCACAGCCCTAGTTCTGTGAAATCTCATTCACAAGTTTCTGGGCTTTTTGTATCCTGCTGAAAAGCAACAACTCTGTGCTGAAATTTGGCATATATCTATCTATCTATCTGATGAGGACTTACAGGTCTGAAATAGATCTATCTTAGTCTCCTTAGTCTCCCAATGGACAGCAGAGTGTTTGCTGGCTGCCAGGAAAAAAAAGCCTAGAAACTAGTGGATTATGATTTCACTGGGCTGCATAAAAATCTTGTTTTACGTAGGAAGAACCTGGCTAAAGAGAAATACACATAAAGCCTACAAAAAGGAAAGAAAACACACACACACACACACACACAGATATATCAATGTATGTGTGTACAACTGTAATTATACTGTAGCTATAATTATACATAATTTTGTATGAGCTAAAGTTTCCCAACTGTTTCACAAGGCAATTCCATGCAGAGTGCATTTCAACAAGCAAATTTGTTTTGTAAAGCAAGTAAATGAACTGTAGCTGATAAAAAGCAGGGATTAACTTGATATCCCTATGCTTCCTTCAGCAGCACAAATACCAAGAGTTTTTCATCCTTAAACAAGATATTTTAAGGTTTGTATAATCTTTTACATTTCCTGTTGTGCCCCTCTCAGGTAAGGTTTTTCAAACTAAAGTAGCTTTTGAAAGATAAGAAGCAATGCTCTGCCCTTTCTAACTTCATATTTTAGTCAACCCTTTCCTTTCTCTCTATCTGCTAGTGTGCAGGTAATTTATCCATATTTTGGGGTACTCCTACTGGAAGAATATTGAAAAGTCAGGCACTGCTAGTCATTCTAGTGGCAGATCTGCTAGAATGCCACTCCTGGAAAGAGGTTGTCATACTAATTACAAATAAGATTTTTGCTGAAAAATAATAGTCCATATAGTCCATAAAGTAAGATCTCTGGAATGTCTCTCAGGAGCATTACAAAAGCACTGCTCTTCAACCATGTAAATCTGTTTGAAAATTTAAAAAAAAATCATGATCTCTTTTCAAAAGTAAAGTAGGTTTTCTTTCTTTTGTGTTGAAGTGACTCCCTTAAACTTTGGTTAAACATTTTCCATAATTTGATATTTTAGGAAGTTAACGAACCATGTTTTAATCAAGTAAGGATGTTCCATTTTAAACATTTTTCTAATTAAGTTATCCTTCCATTCTTTTCAATTTGGTATGATTAAAAAGAGCACTATATATAAACTGATTTGAAAAATGATTGCATTTTCTCTAAATATGATTCATGCAAAACACTTTAATAGAGCTTGCATTTTTAGTAACAGTTTCTCTACCTACATATGTGAACATACAAAATGATATCCTCATAAAACTTTGGTACACAGTAAAATAATTTTAGCTGGGCACAAATATGATTCAGTCATATATGGACATTCTGTTTCTGAATACAAATTGCAAAATAAAACTAGTGGTTTCTGAAGTAACATTATTCAGAAAAAGTCATTTAGATAGTGAGGTGGGCAGTGTATAAATTTGATACAGATGATAGATGATGAAAGATAGATAGATAGATATAGATAGTTGGATTAGAGCAGTGGTGAAATGTAAAATTTGTTACTACCAGTTCTGTGGGCGTGGCTTGGTGGGGGGGTGTAATATGACTGAGTGGGTGTGGCCAATTTTTTTTTAACTTTTAAAACCATTTTTTCTATAACCTCTTCAGCTAAAGAGGTTGTAAAAAAATGCTTTTAAAGCTTCTGACGATCCCAGCTGACTTGCCTGATCGGCAGAGGCTTTCTTTAAAAAAAAAAAAAAAAAAGCCTCTGACAATCCCAGCTGACTTGCCTGATCAGCAGAAGCTTTTTTTTTTTAAAGCCTCTGACGATCCCAGCTGACTTGCCTAATCGGCAGAGGCTCTTTTTCCTTTTAAAAACATTTTTTCTATAACCTCTTCGGCTGAAGAGGTTGTAGAAAAAATGCTTTTAAAAGCCTCTGATGATCCCAGCTGAGCCGTGCGATCATCAGAGGTGCTTTTTTTTAACTTTTAAAAACATTTTTTCAGCCAAAGAGGTTGTAGAAAAAATGCTTTTAAAAATTAAAAAAAAAAGCCTCTGATGATTGCGCGGCTCAGCTGGGCATGGGGGGGGCAGGGATTTTTGCTACCGGTTCTCCGAACCACCCACTTCCATTGCTACCGGATCAGGTGATCCGGTCCGAACAGGGAGCATTTCACCCCTGGTTTAGAGGTAGATAGATATAGATAGATGATAGCCAGATAGATAGAAAGATAGATAGCAAATGTACAGAACTTGATGTAAAACACTTTGAACTTTGAATTCCATGTTAATTAAAAACTATTTGGCATGATCACTGCCCACTGCAACCCTTAACTTCCCCTTGCCAATATAAGATTACTTAACCATCTAAAATTTAGCTTTATTTGCTTAAGGTATTGAGAGGATAGGGAGGCAGGAAGAAAAGTGGACAATGCCATATTCTCCATTGCTACGGATTACTGTGATATTATTAAGAAGGTAATTGGACAGTATATGCTAAGATTAAATTGTTCTTCTCAGATAAATCATGCTATTGTTTGTTTTTGTTTTTTGTTTTTATTGGATTTATATACCGCCCTACTCCCGAAGGACTCAGGGTGGTGAACAGCCACAGAATAAAACACATAAATACAAAAATTTAAAATAGAATAAAAACGAATTAAATAATTTGGCTGAGACAAATTTAAAATACCCAATAATTTAAAAACAAATTAAAATTTACATTTAAAAGGGGAAAAAGATTTAGGCCAGGTTCATTGCTGTGCTGCTGTGGAATTGTGGAAAATGGCAATCACATTTGAAGAAATTGGATAAGGACATTCCTAGAAGGATAAGGAAGCACATTTTCTGAATACCCTAAATCAGCGTCCAGATTTCACAACCAGAGAAAGGGAGGTCTAACTCCCCTTTATTGCTCCAACTGGGCCCCCAAACATTCCCACATTCAGTCCTGGAGCAAAGCTCTCACATGCACCTTCAGAAGTCTCTGGCTGCAAATAGTCCAGTAAGCCAAGTTAACCAAACAGCAGCCAGGGCCAGCAATCCAATAAGCCAGGTTAGCTAAACAGTAACCAAGCAAGCAGGCAAACTGGCAAGCCCCACAAGACAGAGTACAGCAATCTCCAGGCTTTGGCAAGTGCACACGAGGCTCCATAGTTCAACACTTGTTCCTGACAAATGCCCCTCCCACTGGCACCTCCTTACATCTCAGCCCCCAGGTGTGCCTTGTGAAAGGGGGTGGGGCATTCTCCTCCCTCGCAGCTAGCTCAATCTGCATTGATCTCACTGTCTCTCTCCCTCCTTGCTCTCAGATCAGAAGGGGGTAGTCCTTGCTCTTCTCCTGAGCTCTCCCTGTCTGCAGGCTTTACTAATTCAGAAAAGCTTTGCCTGGACTGACTCTGTCCTTCCCCAGTTTTCTCCAAGGCCAATGGAGCTGGCCTCTCCATCTCTGATTCAGACTCTGATGGGGGCATGACAGCTTCACTCTTTTGCTCGCCGCTTGTGCAGCCTGGTTCTTTTTTTTTTTTATTGAAAAAGTTTTCAAATACAGATTTTTCCCCCTTTTCCCCCCCTCTCCCTCCCCCTCCCTAACCCCCCTCCCCACCCCACCCATCCCCCCCGTGACTTCTTCATAACAAAAAAACCTAATTCATAACAGATTACTTACTCCCTCCTCTAGATATTGACCTTTACTTACTAAAAATATTATTAATATTATAACATCCCCCTTTATCCATACATTTCAGAAAAGAGAAAAGAAAGGAAAAAAAGGAAAAAATAAAAAAAAGAAGGACATTATACTATAACATTATAAAATAACTTCTCCACTTTAAAACTATACAATAAGTCCTACTTTAACATTTAATCTTCTATGTATATTACTATAACATTTCATAGCAGCCTTCCCCATCAAATCTAGTTTAACATTTATTCCACTCTATCCGTTTCCTCCACTCCCCTAAATATATCACTTAAAAATCCCTTTTCTTAGACTAATCAATCTACTAACTAGCTTATTCACCCACTATCATGCAAAATTACCATACACATTTCTTAATATCTTTAATTCACTGCCCACACTACTTAAAAATATATGTCTATATTTTCCATTATATCTAAATAAAAAAAAAAGAAAAGACAATAACTTTAAATTTATAATCCATATAGTATCTTCTTTAAGGTCTTTCCACTGGATTGGTAGAACCAACATCCATAATCGGGTAACATAGCTTGCTGGTGCAACAGTTTATTCAAGATCTTCAATCATATCTGCCCCCATCAGTAGTAAATATCTTCTTATATATATAAAAGTAAAAACAACCACCCGAGTGACATTATAATTATATTCCATATAGTAATAATTGTGGGTTTCATCAGGATTATAAATTCCCGTCATCGTAGTGGGTAACAACCCGATCTTCTGCATGCCCCAGCATAATTCTCTTGCCTTGTAATTCGAGATAATATAATATATTTATCAACACAAAAAAAAAATTCCAAAATGGATAATTCAAATCCATCAGTTTAAGGCTCATTTCACGTCCCCAAATTACGGCCATGTAGAGATCTGCCACAATCTTCAGGATGATATTAACCAATACATCGCCTCTTCTGTGTTTACACATAATCATTCATATTTTAAAGTCACTGGCTTCACTGTTGCCTGATTTAGAAATTTCTGTTTTTATGCCACCTATTTCTTTTTTCCTTTACTTTTTGTGGGTTTGGTTTCCATCCTGGTTTCTTTTCTACAAATTGTGTATCATCTGGTCGGATTTTGTTCTGCTTTGTAGATTGGTCTTGTTGGTTTTGTATTTGTATCTCATATTTCTTTTTTATCCCTTGTATTTCCCCTAATTGGTTTCCATGCTTGTCCTTGCCTTGATAAGTCATCACATTAAGGTTAGATGCCACTTCTCTCAGATTTATAGATAGTCCAGCTGGGGTATCCGATGAAACCAAAGGCAATTCATCTGGTACAGTCTCTATATTTCGATATTTTACCTTTATTTCCGGCTCCTTCTGCTTATTGTGTATTATACCTGAAGATGTTAAATTCATTTTCAACCTATTTTGATAAAATTCTTCCGCTCTTTCAACAGTGTTTAGCTGATATCTTTCTCCTTGATATCTAAATATAATACCAACTGGGGCGTCCCACCTGAATGAGATATTTCTCTTTTTTAACTCATTCACCAAAAAACCAAATTTCTTCCTTTCCATCAATATCTTAGGTGGGAGTTCCTTATAAATCCAAATCTTTCTTCCATGCAGTTGCAACTTAGAATTGAAGGAATTTTGCACGATGTTATTCCTAATTTCTTTATCTATAAAATAAATCACCACATCTCTAGGCAATTGCCTTTGCTTGGCAATCCAAGAGTTGATTCGATAAACTCTGTCAATCCTACTAAACACTTCATCAGGTTGAACCTTTAGAATCCCAGCTAGAAATTCAGAAGATATTTTCCTTAAATCATCTCTATTATTTTCCTGCAAACCTCTTAATCTTATCGCATATTCTGTAAAATTATATTGTACCATTAAAATCTCTTTTTCAATCTTCTGTTGCAGATTTTCTGCATTACCATACTTTTGATCAGCATTCATTTTAGGTTTTTCTTCTAAGCTATTATCCTGAATGTTTATCAAGTCATTTTCAATTTTTTGGATTCTATTGTCCAATTTATCTTGAGTTCCTTCCATTTTAGACTCTAGTACATTAGTATTTGTGTCCAACCGCATCATAAATTCTGTAAAACCATTAGCCATTTTTGAGAATTTTTTCTCCAAAACATCAAACTTAGATTTCACCAATTCTTTAATTTCCTGCTTAAATTTTTCAAATTGCTGATTCACAATCTCCTCCCTTCTTTCAATCTCTTCTATAAAAAATTCTATTATATTAAAATCAGGTTTCTCAGACTGAAGAGTTAAAACTTGTTCCTTTAAGTTGCTGGTGGGGGAATCCCCCCCCTTCTTGTTTATCTGACTTTATGAGTCTCAGTGCCATGTTTCCGCCCAGGCAGACTTTGTTAAAAAAAAAAAAAGCAAGAAAGACTTCTTTCCAATCAACAACAATATCAGGTCTCTAAGGGAGAGAAAAAGAGAAAAAAAACACAGGAGCGAAGTTTTGTCTACAAATGTAGCCAGTGGTATTTATTCCGCTACATTGTAATAATAAAAAACGGAAGGACTTTCCCTTTCAGTCTCTCCTCCGGCCGACGCCATTTTAAAAGGCTTTTTTTCCTCTTTCTTTTCCTCCTCTCTCTTAAGTAATTTCTTTTAAAAATTCAGTAAAATACTTGCGGTTCAGTATTACAGGTCCAGCTCACATTTTCTTTGAGTAGTCTGTTAAATTTACAGGCTCGCTTTTGACGCCTAGCTCTGCATCAGCAGAGGTCTCCCAAAGCCCGGAGCAGCGGCTGGGGATATGGGGCATCTCATCCGCTCCGTCCCAAAAGTAAAAAAAAAACTTTTGGGACTCCGCAGAGAGTTCTACCCACCCCTGCCGGCTCTATCTCCGTTTCCTCATGGAAACAGAGTTTTTTCGAGCCGCCATTCCGTTGTGAAGGCGGCTCTGACAGGCGATGGAAGCTGACGATCCCAAAGGAACGTCTGGCAGCGACAAGCAGCAAAACCGGAAGCCGTGCAGCCTGGTTCTTAACAGGCTGCGGATCGATACTGGTCCATGCCCTGAAGGTTGAAGACCCCTGCCCTAAATCAATATTTTAAGCCTTTGCTAATCTGTAACAAGTCATTCCGTACTGGGACTGTGCAGCAATCTGGGTTTGAAAATGAAAAATGTTATCCCCCTTTTAAATGAACCTTCTTCTTGTCTCTTTAATTTTTAATCTGAATCAGCACAAGGCCCTATTACATACTAGGGACTGATTCTAAATAGCAGGCATAACCCACAAAAGGTGTCCTATTAGGTGTGAAGCGTGAAGGACAGTGTAGAAAACAGACATTCTGGAAATAATTATTTAGAAGTGGAACTAATGTGTCATTTCATAAAATCACCATTGTAACTGACAACAAGTTTAAAGGCAGCTATTAAAGAGAAGGAAAAATTCATTTAAAAACTGTAATATTGCTCAAATTCCCAATGCAAAAATGGATTTAAAACATGCCTGTTAAAAGACTGAAGCACTGGAAAAGATGCCTAGAGAGTAGTTGGAAGGCCAGTCACTCCGAATCTGACCATACACTAGTGAGGTCTTACATTAAGACCTACTTAGTGGCGATAAAGGCGGCAAAGTGTAATTACTTTTCTGTTCTTATCGCATTGGCAGATAATCGCCCAGCTGCCTTGTTTAGGGTGACCTGCTCCCTTCTCCATCTGAGAGCACGGGAAGACCCCTTGCAAGGACGTGCTGAGGATTTTGCGCATTATCTGCACGATAAAGTCGCTAAAATTCGGGAAGGCTTGGACTCTGACTGGGTGGGTACAGGCAGGTTGTCCGAGGTGTGTCTTGAGACTGTTACGTGGGATGAGTTTGACCCTGTGACTCCCGAGGACGTGGACAGGATGCTGGGGAGGTTGAATGCAACCACATGTTTATTGGACCCATATCCCTCCTGGTTGGCGCTGGCTACCTGGGAGGTTACACGAGGCTGGCTCCAGAGGATTATAAACGCTTCCTTGAGTGAGGGTTTCTTGCCTCCCACCTTGAAAGAGGCAGTGGTGAGGCCCCTCCTCAAGAAGCCCTCTCTGGACTCAGCTGTTTTGGCAAACTATCGTCCAGTTTCCAACCTTCACTTCCTGGCGAAGGTTGTTGAGAGTGTGGTTGCGCGACAGATCCTGCAGTACCTGGATGAAACCATCTATCTAGATCCATTCCAGTCCGGCTTCAGGCCCGGGTACAGCACGGAAACAGCATTGGTCACATTGGTAGATGATCTCTGGAGGGCTCGGGACAGAGGTTGCTCCTCTGTTCTGGTCCTATTAGACCTCTCAGCGGCTTTTGATACCATCGACCATGGTATCATGCTGTGTCGGTTGGAGGGGTTGGGAGTGGGAGGCACTGTCTTACAGTGGTTCTCCTCCTATATCTCCGACCGGTCGCAGTCCGTGTTGGCTAGGGGGCAGAGGTCGACCTCAAGGCACCTGGTTTGTGGGGTGCCACAAGGGTCGGTCCTCTCGCCTCTCCTGTTCAACATTTATGTGAAGCCGCTGGGCGAGATCATCCGTGGTTTTGGGGTGCAGTGCCATCTGTACACTGATGACATCCAGCTGTACATCTCCACCCCAGACCACCCCAACGATGCCCTTGAAGTGATGTCCCGGTGCCTGGAGGCCATGCGGGTCTGGATGGGGAGGAACATCAACCCCTCCAAGACAGAGTGGCTGTGGCTGCCGGCGTCCCGATATAGTCAGCTGGTGCCATCGCTGACTATTGGGGGCGAGACATTGCCCCCCATGGAGAGGGCGCATAACTTGGGTGTCCTCCTGGATGCACAGCTGTCTTTAGAAGAGCATATGACAGCCGTGGCCAGGGGAGCTTTCTATCAGGTTCGCCTGATACGCCATTTGCGCCCCTTTCTGGATCAGGACTCCTTATGCACGGTCATTCATGCTCTCGTCACTTCCCGCCTGGACTACTGCAACGCTCTCTACATGGGGCTCCCCTTGAGGAGCACTCGGAGGCTCCAACTGGTGCAGAATGCGGCCGCGCAGGTACTTATGGGGGCGACATGGCGCTCCCATGTGACACCTCTCCTGCGCGAGCTGCATTGGCTTCCAGTGGTCTTCCGGGTGCGCTTCAACGTATTGGTTCTCATCTTCAAAGCACTCCATGGCTTAGGGCCCGGTTATTTACGAGACCACCTTCTGCCTCCGATAACCTCCCACCGGCCAATACGCTCCCACAGAGAGGGCCTCCTCAGGGTGCTGTCAGTCAGGCAATGTTGTCTGGTGACCCCCCGGGGAAGAGCCTTCTCTGTGGGGGCACCCGTCCTCTGGAATGAGCTACCCCCAGGGATCCGACTGATCCCGGACCTCCGGACCTTCCACTGGGCCCTGAAGACTTTTTTATTTCAGCAAGCTGGGCTGGGTTAAAAATCTTTTAATTGGGGAATTTTATGGGTAAGGGGTTTTAAATTGGGGAAGCCAAAGATAAATTTAATTTTGTTTTAAAGTATTTTAATGTTTGTATTGTGTGTTTTTAATTTTGGCTGTTCACTGCCCTGAGTCCTTCGGGAGAGGGGGCGGTATAAAAATTTAATAAATAAATAAATAAATAAATAAATAAATAAATAAATAAATAAATAAATAAATAAATAAACTGTTTCAAGAGACAGAGTCCCATGATTGGGAATGAATCTTAAATTTCATGCTGCAAAATTGAAAAGTAGGTATATGGGTGAAACAACTTCATTTTTAAAAAAACTAATTGAACAGAAAAAAGCCTTGATTAAGACATGCATCAGATATGTTTTTGTTCTGTGACAAATTCAGCAAAATTCAGCATAGAAACTACCATGCTATCATTAAAAAGAATAGTACAGAGGAAAAATTTACATATATAGGCAAATCACTACACATTAGGGTAGATTCTAGTATTCATCTGGTCCTGAAGTCCTGAAGTGCTATACCGATTTAAAACCAATACCAAGAACAAAGCAAGATTTTTTAAAAAATCCACTCTCCAGTGTTGCCTTAAGTAAAATAATATTTCACACTTTCTTTAAATTAAAAATTATCCTCTCTCCAGAGTTCTCTTAAATGAACTAATATTTCACATTTCCTTTAAATCTAACAATGGCAATTTGGATCCTACAAATTTACAGTTCAAAACATTATAGAAAAATCAAAGCTAGTAAGGCTTCTATTGTTACTATTAAACAAGCATATTTTTCCTTTTAATTAATCTTCAGTTGTTAAATTGTAAGTAAATTAGGTAATGCATCTTTTTTTTAGCACAAAAATTTTAATAAGTATATAAAAGGGGAAATATTTACAGTATGCAATTAAAGAAGGTGTAATGTAAAACAGATGGGTTCGAATCTCTTTTTATCCAGTAAATTCTCAAAGGATTTTAAAAATACAGATCCTTAATATCATGTTACAGAATGTGCTGGATAGTATTTTGCCTTTGCTGTCACATTTTTAAAGCTTTAATCAATACATAATTTGGGGTTGCTTATAAAAATAAAAATTGATTTCTACTTATACTATTTATTGAATAAATAGTATGCATTGAATAAATTCATGCAAAGAATGAATTTGCGTTATGTGAGAATGTATTTTTAACATTTAAATATGTACAGAATAAGTATAAAGTAATTTTTAGGATTTAATTATTACTCAATTAAATAGCTTTTTCTCTCTTTCTCTGTTTCTTATGCGTCATATGTATCTACCTATAAATCCTGACACAGAAGTATTATCTTATTATAAATACAATAATAACTATTTTTTTTTATTTTGAGGTAATTATGAGATTAAAAAGAATGGCTTGAATCTCCATTCTGTGAATAGAGGAGAGTTTGCAAAATAACTTTTTTTTGCCTTTGTGGATGAGAGAGCCTACCTGAGAATCTACACTAATAAAAGACACAGAATTAAGAAAAAAAATCAGGAGAAAAAAAGTAATCGTATGAAAATAAAGCCATTAAGTGAACTGAAATTATAAATACATTTTGTACTCTTGGTGCTTATAATATATGGTTACTTGCTGACTTTTTAATTCATATTTATTAAAATAAAAATGTATGTGTGAAGCAGAAAGAAGGTGGTTTTAATGGAATGGAATAATGACTTTTCAGTGGCTGTTAACAGTAAAATCTAAAACAATTCTCTGCTTTCAGGGGTCAAATAACATTTTAGCCGTAATATATAGCAGGAAGATAGTTGGATTGTTTTTTTAATTTTTATTAAAAAGGAAGAAACTGGATTCCTTTTAGATGTGAACCACTATATGCAAGTTGAATATATAAATATTCTACCATCTTATCCCTGTATTCTATCTTTATTCCCCTGATTCACTCCTGTATAAGCAACAACTACCGTAGAATTCTTACACAAATGTAAAATTCATTCAAATTGAAGCAGCTTTTGGTAACAACCATAATATAGAAGTAGTAAAAGATCCATAATAAGTCTTAAAATACAAGAAGCAATTTAAAACAAAATAAAATAGACCATAAAGTTAAAGATAAAATTAATAGTAAGTCCTAATCCCCCAATAAGACAAGAAAAATATCAAAAGCTAAGATTCCCAGCTCAGAAGAGTTTGGTTTTCATCATCCTACTAGATACCTTCAAGGAAAGAATCACTCTAAGACAGGGGTGGGCACTGGGAAATTAATTTTCCCAAAATTTCACATGAGAAACTTGGATTGTTGTGGAGCACTGCTGCTGTCCTGCTCCTGCTGATCTGCCCCCCACCCCACCCTTGCGAATGCCTCCAATCCTCTGCCCCTCTGTTGATGCCCTGCTCCTGCCACTGATGCTACCTCCCCACCAATGCCACACCTCCTGCCAATGCCCTACTCCTGATGTCACTGATGCTGCAGGCCAACAGGGATAGCTGATGGGCCAGGTATGGCTTGCAGGTTGTAAAATGCTGAAGTCTGTTCTAAGGTCTACTGAAAGACTCTCCAGAAAACTGGCTTTAAGATTGCCTGGTTGGTTGGTGCTGGATAGAACATTGGCTACTTGGTCAAGGTACAACAAGTGTCTCCCAAGCATTTTAATTTGTACTGTATTTGTTATTGTATGTATACTGTAACATGCATATTTCAAATGTGGGAAATATAATGCAGGATAAAATAGGGTAATTTGCCTCAAGTTGTTATGGTAATCAGGAATCTGAAAAAGTCTCAGTAGATGATGACACTGACCTGACCTTGCCTGATCTGAGTAAATGTTAAATAGGATTGATCCTGATTAGTACCTGAAAGGAAGATTACAAGGCAGTCTCAAGGTTCTAAGACAGCGGCCTCCCAACCTTTTGGGCATCAGGTAAAGGTTCCATGGAGAGAGGTTTTCCATGGACTGGAGTGGTTAGGGTTGGGGAGCATGGTTGCGTGTGCTGCCTGCATCCTGTGGATGGGGCTTCATTTGTTTGCCCAGCCCAGTTTCTGGCATGCTGTGGCCTGGTGCTGGTCCACAGACTGGGGATTGCAGATCACTGTTCTAAGCTAAACTGGACAGCAGTGGCAAACTATTTTCATACTGCTATCAAAAATTTAACCTGGGTGTATCTGTGAAATCAGCTAGAAGTTAAACTTGGTCAAAAGAGTCTTAGCTTTTTCAGTAATATAAATTAGCTCTCCATTGTGGTATATGTACATTATGCAATGTTCAATGTGTTCAATAGGACTTATTCCATAATATGTGTTTTCAGGAATGGAAACTAAATCCTAATTTCTGTCTATTTTTTATTGTGACAAATGACTCAAATATGTTAAATATTAGGAGTTGTCTACATGAAATGTTTGATAGCTCATTATAAGTTGGCAGTTGGATCTCTTATAATATGAATGTTATTTTTGGAGCTTTACAAATAAATATTACTCATCTGAAGAGTGGAATGTATATAAATTTAACTCAGCTAAATGGAGAGGTTATTTTATGAGTTATTTACATTAATTCTATCTAAAAATAATAATTGGTAATGGCCCTGGTAAATATGATTCCTGAGTGCCAAATCACAAAGACTTTCATCAGTAAGTGGGGGCAAGAAGAATGATAATTGTGATTTGGCAGTTATTCGATATCCATTGTTTTGCCTGAGGACAAAAAGCATCTGAAGCATAAAGTATTCCACTGATGCCAGGGAAAACTTGGCTTTTACTTTTATGGGCGTGAACTTTCTAAAATATTACAATGATAAAATTGTAACAAATCACAGGAAAATATCTCTTAATGCAAACAAGACAAGGTAGCTCATTAAGGTCTGCATATTGTATACTTGAGAATTGTGTTACTGAACAAATATTATCAGGGACAGCCTAAAAGATTTTGTTGTTGGAAACAAATTGACAGATGTCATTCTTTCAAATTCAGGTTCATAATATGTTTGGCCAGCGAAGTTGTTATGTTGCCATCTGTGTAGAATGTCTCATATACATAACCTTCTTTCAGAGGCAAAAAATATCAATAGCAAAAACAACTATGATAACTAACTCTTGTTTGTACCACCTTAACATCTGCCTAATCTTTGGGTGGCCCTAAATAGAATAACATAAAAATTTAAAACACTTTGAATCAGGTTCAGAATTATAGAATCACAATGTTAGAAGAAATTACTTAGGCTATTAATTCTCACCTTTTTGTAAATACAGAAATCCAGATTGAATTCTCCCAAATAGATTGCTATCTAGCTTTTGCTTAAACTCATCCAGTTTATCAGAAATCTTGTAATATTTGCTATCCAGTACCAAGTTTGAAACAGTCCTATTATCTATGTTAGTATTATTATCCAGTAGATTCAATGGTGGGACTTGAATAACTTAATAACTGGTTCTCTGGCTGGGTAGGCGTGGCTGATTGGTCATGTGCTTGGGTAAGTGATGTCACCCATCACACCCAGCCCTGCCTCCCGGTCACTTGCCTCAAAGGCAGAGATAGGATTCAGCCGGTTGGGGCTAATCCCACTACTGGCTGGCCCCACCCTGCCCATTTTTCGGCCATTTTTTTGGCCTTTTTCAGGCCATTTTTGGGCTGTTTTCAGGCCGGTTTTGACCCATTTTCAGGCTGTTTTCTGGGCCATTTTCAGGCCATTTGTCAAGCCATTTCTGGCCCAAAGCCAGCCCAAAACGGCCCAGAAAATGGTCCAGAAAATAGGCCAAAAATGAGCAGGGGTGAGGCAAGCCAATGGTGGGATTTGCTGGTTTGCTGAACTGCGCAGAATCTTAATTACCGGTTCGCCCAAACTGGTGTAAACCAGCAGCAGCCCATCTCTGAGTAGATTGCAAGTGGATAAGTAAAAGATGGAAACAAGGTATGACCAATAAGTCTCATTACTTTTCTGACCAGAAAATGGACATTGACACATGTGTGGTTCAAATGGGATTACAGCGAGGAGTCATTCAAATTAACTTTATAAATATCTCTTTTTATTTGATGGCTATACTTCTGAAAAAAAGGAAGAACATGCATGGCCTTTGTATGGAAGCTGAAAGAAAGGATGAGGTCAGATGAGATCAGATGAGGTCAGATGAGATCAGATGAAGTAGCAATATGGTACAGTAATCAGAAATGGAACCCCTCTATGTGAATGTCTCCTGCCCACCATCAATTCCCAGTAGATGCATGAATCTTAATGTCAGAATGTTTTTCTATCATTAAAGTTCATCAGTTCTCTCCACTATTTCTAAGCCATAGAGATTGTTAGATGCCTGTCAATCTCTGGCCATTTAGACTTATTTTTGGTTTACATTTACTTCAGCAATAAATGTCCACATTCTGTTTTGGTTACTGATGGAGTGATGATTATATTGTTTTATATATTACAGATTACAGATGTATCTCTTTTTAATTCATTTAATCTATTATGGGCACAATGGGCCCTATGAATAGAAAGTGCCTTCAAAACAACATTGTATATCTATGCAGGGATTTATATCTATGGAAATGAGGTGCTTCTTTTGTTCAAAAATCCTGTGAAATGTGTGGTCAAAAAAAGGGAGGGGTGGAGGATCACATTCAACATTGTGATCAGCCCATCCCCACTTCTACATATGGAATACATGTCATAGACATAAGCATGAAAGAAATTCTTAAATCATGGCTACTGTAGTCTTTTGAGTCTGCTATCAAATTGTACTTGTATGTTGATGATATTCACTATTACCTCTTATTTGGTCTTTGGTATTCCTACGTAACATAATAATATGCCCTAATATCATAGTTGTAGTTATCTATTATTTTGCCAGAATTAAATGGTTCATGGTTAAAAATTCAGGTTTTCTCAATCTTTTATTTGCTTATGTTTCAAATCATGAAAGTAAAACCTTTTAAAAAATGAAGTATTATTAGAGCTGGAAAAGAACAGGCTAGAATTCAAAATATAATCGTTATTTCCTATAAATGAGTCCCTCCTTGCATTGTTCTAGCAATCTGAAACAGCTTAAACTCTCCATGACTGAAACGCCCCAACTATAAATAAGAAATTGTATTAAAGCCAGCAATAGATTTATTGAATTTTGCAGCTCAGTCTACTTATGTTTCTGCTATAGCATACGGACTTGAAAATAATAGATGAAATGTTGTTTTTGGAATAATTTCTTATAGTTACGGTTGTAGTTTCCTGAAATGAGAAGCTGTAAAAGGGAGATGTCAGGTGAAAGGCTTCAGAAAACCTCCTAAATGGAGTCTTTCATCTCAGGTTTTTATTTAATGTTTTTTTAAATAAATAAATGAAATTTTCCTCACTATTTTGTTTATCACTATGTACTTTATATATAAGAATTCTGGGGAATAGAATATACTAGAATCACTTACCTGGTTGTAATGTGGCATTTGACATTTTGCAAATTAATGGCAAAGGCAAAAATAATATAAAGAGAGATGTAACACACACACACACACGAATATAACTATTGAGTTTAAAAAAGAATCTAGATAGACTCTCTTTCCCTTATTTATAATGCTTTAGTAAAGCAGTAATTCCTCAAGCTGATGAACTATGGAGATGAACAAAATCATCTTACATGGGCCTTACATTCATTTGGATTAACCTCACTGTATGGCAGACACTTCAAATAAATGACAGATTGACAGGAATATGAAATGGTTTTATAATGAATGCTTGAAGCTCAGTACAACTGAGACTTTCATACTACTGACATATAAATCCCTTTTATACCGTCTGAGCAATTATAGTGTATTTGTGACTGATAACTGACTGCTGTGGATTAAGTGCTCAGCCAGAAATATGGTCAGAGTTCAAATTTGTCCTTATGGGAACAATTCCACCCACCACTTCCCTCTGCTTTTTAAATTTTATCTTTAGTAAAAAGTTACAGATTTTTGCATAGATTTTGATACCTTGAATGCTGAATGTTGTACCAATATGATAACTCTGTACTTTAATTCCAGTTGCTTTTGTTAATGCTTGCCTGAGTTGAGAAAATGTAAACAAGAAAGAGCTTACTATGTGTCTCCATGGTAACATTTGAGGAGACAGATGTGGCCATAAAAAGAATGAATGGAGTAGGTTTCCTAAACCTGTTGGTTTTCCATGTTGTATAAATTTGTTTATTTAATGAAAATATTTATGTTATGCCTATTTATTCTTCCTGATCCAAAAAAGTGATTTGCTTTGCTTAAGTGATAACTTAAGTTAAACAATAACACCCACATGTTATTGAAAAATAAAATATATCTGATATAACCAAACACAAATGAAGAGTGGGTGCAAAACATGATTCATCAATTAGGCCCCTAAGTGGGGAACAAAACAGGTTTAACTTGTTATATTTAAAGTATTTGTTCCAAGTATTTTTATTTTATCTTTCTGTACATCACCGGTTCCTGGGATATTTTCAAGTTAAAAACATATTCTTATAAAGTTTCAAACGTTTAAAGTAAAAGTTATAAAATATATTTAATGACTCATCATGAAAATAATTAAAAAGTCTCCATCTCTTGCCAAGAAGGCATCATAAAGCAAAAATGCACAGGCATAGCAAAGCATTCCACAATAGATGTACCATAGAGAAAATGTTCTTTCTCAGTCATTATCACTTTCATCTCCTTGGAATTGTGTTGAAGAACCTTGTTTGTCCATTGTTTATATTCTAAGACTTTTAGGAGAGAACCAGCAGACTGAAATTGAAAATATGTTTCTTCAATGTTGTTGCTTCAAGTGTTTAATCTGAGACTATGTAATTTCAAGATGCATTTTGAAGTACTAAAATAGGTATACATTATACATGTATAGTTTGTTAAAATATTCAAATTGGATTTTGCCACATTGGGTAAATGTGGCTAGGTTTTTAAAAGAACTCTGAATAGGAAGCTCTCCCTGTCCGGGTGTCACTTTTAGAAAGATCTTATCTACTACAAAGCATCTCTACACAGTGATATACATTGCATCTTTGAAATCTGAAGCTGATTTCTGGCTTATCTAATTGTGCAGACCATTGTGTCAACAACTGGAACAGTAATTAGGCTTGCAAACATTTCAAAGAATGAGACTGGTTTAACATAAAAGAATATGCTTCACTTATAAAATTCTTTATTGGCCAAGTGTGATTGAACACACATGGAATTTGCCTCTGGTGCATAAGCTCTCAGTGTACATAAAAGAAAAGGAAAAAAAATACGTTCATCAAGAACCATAAGATACAACAGTGATAGTCATAGGTTACTAATAAGCAATCAAATCATACTAGGAAACAGATAAAACAATATAAATTATAAAGATACAAGCAACATGGTTATAGTCATAAGTGGAAAGAGATAGGAAGGATGAGAAGAAGAATAGTAATTACAGTCTTAGTAAATAGTTTGACAGTGTTGTGGGAATTAGTTGTTTAGCAGAGTGATGGCATGACAATGGACTTCTTGAAGCCTGTGTTGCAAATTCTTTTTGTGGTTGACACTTCCAATTTTACGTGGGAGAAGACCCGAATAACCAAAGACCTACATATATATATATATATATTCATAGATTTTCACGGGTAGAGGTATGCAAGTCTTGGTGTATTTGGGTCTTTTCCCATGTAAGATTGAGAGTATCTTGGCAACGTTTCGACGAGGTCCCACTCGCCATCTTCAGGCTGGTGCCTTCGGCTTCGTGCCTGTGGCATTATTATAATATTATTATTATTGTTGTTAATCTTTGGTGAGATTCACAGCCTTTGAGACTGGTTAATAGCTCAGCAGCTCAAGTCCTAACCAAGGACCTAGGAACTGTTAAGGTATCGTCGGAGGATGTAAGCTGTTCTGAGTAGGGTGGTTTTTTGTAGAGTCAAAATGTTCAAGTCCGGTAAATTTAGAATTTCTAAATAGCGGGGTAGCCCTTTGGGTATTGCTCCAAGGGCTCCAATTACAATCAGGACAACACACAATTTCTTTTTCCACAGTCGCTCAACTTCAATCTGCAAGTCCTGGTACTTTGCGATTTTTTCTTGCTGCTTATCTTCAATCCGTGCATCACCAGGTATTGCAATGTCAATGAACCATACTTTTTTCTTTTCAACTATTGTTATTTCAGGTGTGTTGTGGACCAAGTGCCTGTCAGTCTGAATCCTAAAGTCCCAAAAGATCTTGAGTTTCTCATTCTCTAAAACTTTCTCAACCTGATGTTCCCAGTGGTTTTTGCTGTACTCAAATCCAAACTTCTGGCACAATTTCCAGTGAATGATCTTAGCAACACGGTCATGGCGTTGTAGGTAGTCAGTTTGTGAAATTTTGCTGCACCCACTAATCAGGTGGTCGCCTGTCTCATCTTTCTCATTGCAGAGGAGGCATTTGCTGTTGGTGGTAACATGTTGAATTTTTGCTTTCATGCAGTTTGTGGCTAGGGCTTGTTCTTGAGCTGCCAAAATAAAGCTTTCTGCTTCTTTTTTCAGTACTCCTGATCTTAACCAGTTCCAAGTTAGTTTCTGGTCAGTTTTGCCTTCAATACTTTTTAAGTATTGGCCATGCAGAGCTTTGCTTTTCCAATTTTCAGCTCGCTGCTCAATTACTTCTTTCTTATATTCTTTTGTTTTAGTTGTCTTTAAAAGGCCTCCTTTATTTACTTCCTTAATCATTGGTTCTTCACTTTTCTGGATGTAATCATTCAAGCTGAGTTTTTCTTCTTCCACAGTCTGCTTTACTTGTAGGAGTCCTTGACCAGCCTCTGCTCTTGGTAAATATAATCGGTCAACATCACTTTTAGGGTGCAAGGCATGATTCATTGTCATAAGCTTCCTTGTTTTTCTGTACAAATTGTCTAACTCCATCTGGGTCCAGTCAATTATTCCTGCAGAGTATTTAATCACAGGTATAGCCCAGGTATTTATGGCTTTTATGATGTTTCCTCCACTCAATTTGGACATTAATAACTTACGAATTCACCGAATGTACTTGGCTGAAGTTAATTCCTTGACTTTATTATGCATTAAGTCAGAGGCTTCTAAAATCCCCAAGTACTTGTAGCCTTCTTCTGATTTTACTGCCTTTATCATTTCTTCATTCTCTAGTTCTATTCCATCCTCTTCTATGATCTTGCCTGCTTTGGTTGCTATTGTTGCACATTTGTCAATTCCAAACTGCATACCGATGTCTTGGCTGAATTCTTTTGTGTTTTCAATTAATAAATTCAGTTCAGCTTTTGTTTTACCAAACAGCTTCAAATCATCCATGTACATCTATTATTATTATTATTATTATTATTATTATTATTATTATTATTATTATTATTATTATTATTATTATTATTATTATTATTATTATTATTATTATTATCCTGTAGGAAAAACCCTGGCTGAAACGATTATGTATGTGTGTGTGTGTGTGTGTGTGTGTGTGTGTGTGTGTGTGTATATATATATATATATATATTCAAAAAAGTATAAGACAGGGTCTTATTTTTGGGGAAACATGGTATGTATATGTATATATATGTATACACACACACACACACATATTTCTCTAATAACTTTTATAATGGAATTAACTGAACATGGGAAAGAGAATGGATGTTTGCAAAAAGGAAGGGAAACAGAACAGATTACATGCCTTTCTCCTTGCCAGGCAAATGAGAAGTAACATTTCCCCTGTGTCAAGAGCAGTCAGAAAGAAGGTCAAAGGAATTAAGAAAGCCACATCTTAATATACTAGCTGGGAGCTGAGGGTTAAAATACACCAATTTCCAGGATTCTTCAGTGTAATTACTTCATCCTCTCAGTAAATCTGACTATGAGACTCAGTGAGAATCTAGCTTCTTTAGTTGTGAGCAGCAAGAGGAGTTTGAAAATTACACTGTAAACTATCCCACACAAAAAATGTAGGCTAAGTCCCATTGTTGTATCTTCCAGTATACAAGAGATGAACTGTCGTTTTTGTTCAGCTTAATGCTTTAGCCTTTTAAAAAGAGATAAATGCCTTTTCCTTTTTAAAATCTCATTCTTATATATGCAATACATTGATCCTTTTTCCTTTCTTCAAACTGCCATGTGTTATTTCCTGTCTTCTTCCATTCTACTTGTCACAAACATGGCAAGTTTTATGACCAATATAAACTCTACCAGCTAAATGTTCCAGTAGAATAGAGTAGGGTAAACATAACATACCAATGAAAGCTAATATAAGTCAATAAGCAATTCTTGGTTTGAAAAGCAGAAGGCTTTCTATATAAACTGAGTTGAATTCGAGAAAGAATATCAACTAATAAATGTTCTGATACTTAGAGGTTACTGGAAAAGTGGCACTTAGAAGGAGTTTAGTCAGGTACTATATACATAGAGTACTCCCCCCCTTCGCATCTCGGTCCTTGTGTGCTTGAGTTGATCAGATTTTCAAGAAGGGTCACATGCCCCAGCTCTGCCAGCTTAAAAAACTGCAGTGAGGATCTTCTTTATTTATTTAATCAAAAGTATAGAAAGCCAATCAAATATGGGCAGCTTACAATAAAAAGCAATCAGTTAAAAAATCCGCATTAAAACATCAAACCCCCCACAATGAAAAAGAAATCAAGATATGGTCAGATGACAGAACCTCCCCTCCCCAATGCCAGGGCTCGAGGAAAAAGCCAGGTCTTCAATATCTAAAGAATGGCATGTTGGATTGGGGGTAGAAATGTAGTGTTTCAGATAAGAAGTGGAATTTAGTGCTGAATAGAATTGGATTTGTTTCCCAAGAATGACTTCATCCAGCCATTCAACTCTACCAGTGTGAAGTTGTTGATTTCCGTCAACTGCTTTCATAAGGCTGTGTAATGGAAATTAAACCCAAGAGTAGTGCAAGGGCAATCCTGAGAGGAAGGTGCAATGAAAGTGCTTTATGTATGAATTATAGTACTGTCATATCTAATTTGGTCTGTCGTGGAATTATTACTATTATTTAATATTTATAACAGTCTTATTACAGTTTTCAAAACTTAAAGCCCTTACAAATTATATAATACAGCTAAAATCTAAAACAACCAGTAAAACCAACATGGGAAAAATATAAACATGAAAATGAAATGTTTCAAAAGTAATTAACTTAGCATAAATATTTGTGTGGAGGTAGAATTTATTTTTTTGGAAAATGACTATGTTATTTGCTAATTTTAGAAGAATGTGCTGTTTAAATAATATACTTGTCAAAATTATTTGTTTGGCATTTAGGCCAACACATTTTCCAATATCCATAAAAGGAATTTATAGGACAACAAGTAAGTAAAATGAAGGTTCTTAGCTATTTCTCTACTTTAGATCTGGTCATAGAAATGTAGGTTCAGCATCACAGTATTAAATTCTATCTTATTAAGAAAAGTGGGTCCATAGATATTGTAAGCATCAGAGATTTATTTCATTGAGCAAATCTGTGGCAGCATAAATCCTGTCTCAGAGTTAACTAAAATTCTCTTTTTATGCCTCATGCTGCAATAACACAGATAGCTTACAGACTGGATTCCATGTTGAAGCTTTAAAATATATATCTAAAGGACCAAAAAACTTTTCTGTGTTAATAACATTATATTCAGCTACTTGGTTTTCGTATCTTCATTCTACTGTAACATTTAGTTAGAGAATGAAAATCTATGTTATCTTTGATAAAATACAGTATGTATTTTCTTTTATTTAATGAAATTTTAAAATATAGTGTGATTATTTTTCTCAGTCATCTTTTAATCTTTATGCAAACTCTGTCCAAATGTTGTTATCTATGTTTTCAAGGAGAGAGGCATCATTTAATAAGTTTAAATGCAGTCCATCCATGGGTGCAATTTTTCTGTTTCTATATTAGTTTTCATTCCCAGTTATCTTGATGCAGGCGTTCTCAACAACCATTCCATGTATTCATGTAACCTAACCCTAAAGAAATACTGTTTATTACTCAGACTTCAGTTTTTCATGATGAATAAAACGTTGTACATAGAAAAATCATAATTTCTCTTTAACCAGATTTTGAAGTAGACTTTTACTTTATTCATTTCAGATGTGTCAGGTCAGCCAGGCCTCCTTTTAATTGGGGGGGGGGAGGGAAGGGGGAGAGAAGAAGACTTAAAGATTTTGTGAAAGGAGCAATGATGATTCATCACATGTGGATTGAATCAAAGTTTTCATTCCCCCCCCCCAATTTTGAAGGAATAAATTTTTGAACACATTCCTTTTTAAAAATGATGTTAAATCTATTTGAGTGCTTTTAGTATATGTTCATATATTTTCTACCCAACAAGAAACTACAGAAAGGAGTAGAAAGCTTCACGCATCTCTGGCTCATTTATTTAATAGCATTTTTCCAACTGTATTTTGTCCCGAGTTCTCCCACCACATATGGTATGTACAAACCCTATTTATGTTTAGCTAAAAGACATTCCCATGGATCTAAATGGATTTTACTCTCTAGTAAGTATATATTGAAGCTGAATTCAAACAAAGATGTTACATCCCAAAAAAATGTTTTCATTTTGATTAAACATGGATTTTTGGTAGCTCTGTTTATTCCTTATGAAAAAGGGAATGAGTGTTTTGTTGATTTGTATAAAAGAGGAAATGATACAATTTTTCTTAAAGTTTAAGGGCGAAATGACACATTTTGGACAAAATAACTCAGGAAATCACTGCATGATGGGATTTTTTTGGGGGGGGGAGAAATAAGTCAGTTTTTCCTTCTTATGCTACAGTACTTAGATTCCTAAGTACATTCTTATGCAAATTGCTGTTTCTTTCTATAAATTTTTGAAAGGATTCAAATATATCCTTTCCCTATGTGGCTAAAAAGGGATGAACTAGCAACATAAAAAGCTCAATAATAGATATAACTACATGCCAGCAAGCAGGATGTTTTAATCGTCTGGAGAACCTTTAAAGTAGCAGTAGTTGTTATTTCATATACTTCAGTAGAAAAAGCTAATGTGTATAAACAACCTAAAGTATCAGAAAAAGTAAAAACAGAACATAAAGGAATATCTGTCATTGAATGTTTCTTCTTTTTTGCATTCCAAACATTTAACATAGAAAGGTTTTTCAGAGTTCCATTACATATCTTCTTTTCAAAGTTAAAAAGGTGCAAATTTATTTATTTGCAGTTTGTCAAGTTACAAATACAAAATTGCAAAGACGAGCTAATAATCTCAAATATCTGAGAAGAATAGAATAGAATAGAATAGAATAGAATAGAATAGAATAGAATAGAATAGAATAGAATAGAATAGAATAGAATAGAATTCTTTATTGGCCAAGTGTGATTGGACACACAAGGAACCTGTCCTGGGTCCTAGCTGTGTGCCCATTAGTCTTTGGTGTTATAACGACCTGGGTAATGGGTTGTGTGGTAGCATCCTGAGCTCTAGTGTTGTGACTTCCTGAATTCTGTGATGTATTGTCTTGAGCAGATGGCTGTGATGCAACATCCCGGGCTTTGGTTTGGCTCCAAGTCTGAGGTCTTGTTATGTGCTCATGGCGTGTGTTAGTTGCCCTGTGTGGGGATCGGAGGGGGGCGCAGCAGGTGGCGATGCCGCTGTGGTCCGGCCCCTGGACAGTGGCTGCACTTCGTCTATGGGATGGGACTGGGTCTGAATCTGGTGAGGATAATTGGTGGTGGCGTCATGTGTTATCCTGGGTCTGGTGTCAATGTTTGTGGCTGGGGCTGATTTGTTGACTAAGGCTAGTTTCCAGATGTCTGGTAGGTGGGAGGTATCATCACGTTTATTCATGTTATGGGGGTGTTTCTCTATTTCGATGGCTTCCATGATTATTCTCTTGTTGAAGTGTTTAGTTTTGGAGATTAATTTGGTTCCTTCAAAATCAATTTCATGTCCTGTTGTTTTAAGGTGTTGGAAAAGGGAGGAAGTTTTTTCTTCTTTTCTGACTGCGTTCTTGTGTTCTGCGATGCGTGCTTTTATTCTCCTATTGGTTTGTAGGTGGTGGGGTCTGTGTTTAGAGGTTTGTAAGCGGGGTCTTGGAGTAGGTTGGATAGTTTGGCTTGGTAGTCAGATGTGTTCATCACCACTGTGTTCATCACCACTGTGTTCATCACCACTGTGGCATTATGTTTGTCTGCTGGGAGAATGATTATATTATTGTCTTTCCTCAAGTTGGTGAGTGCCTTTTGTTCTTCTTTGTGTAAATTGCTTCTGGGTGGATTGCTGGAGCAGAGGACGTTGGTGACTTTTAGTCTGATTTTATTGGCTTCATCTGGGTTGATTTTGGTTAGGCTAGCTTCAACTCCACATATTATGTTTTCAGTGGGGATGCATTTGGGGGCGATTGCAAAGTTGAATCCTTTGGAAAGGACATTGGTTTCTGCTATGGTGAGGGTCCTGTCTGATATGTTATGTACTGTTTGTTTCATGAGTTGCTGTGGAGGGGGGTTGGGTTTCTGGCATTTTTCTAGTCTGTGGAGTTTGTTGGTGTGTGTGTCTGTCTCCACACCTCCCCACCAGTATTTATAGAGAGATGGCATCTCCGATCACGCTTTGCTCGCACAAGCACAAAGCCGAAGACACCAGCCTGAAGATGACGAGTGGGATCTCGTCGAAACATCGCCAAGATACTCTCAATCTTACACGGGAAAATACCTGAATATGCCAAGACTTACATACCTGTACCCATGAAAATCTACGAAAACAAATATATATATATATTTGTTTATATTTTATAAAGTAAAACAAATACTATATCTATATCTATATCTATATCTATATCTATATCTATATCTATATCTATATCTATATCTATATCTATATCTATATCTATATCTATATCTATATCTATATCTATCTATCTATCTATCTATCTATCTATCTATCTATCTAGTATAAGGTTATACTATATATACTATATATATAGTATAAGGTTTTAAAAGAAAGGTAAAGAGACATTAAATAAAAAAGGAATCTCATGTTTTCTCACTGTTAATTTAGTACAGAATGTTTTCTACAAAGAGAAAATTTTAAAAATGTGTCTTAAATCAAGCACAGGAGACAGAAACACAAATAATCTGCATACCTTGACACATATGAGAAGATGGTTAAAAATTAGATTGAAGAGCACTTTGTGACTCATTTAAGGATAAGAAGCATCTAAGCGGGGGAGGGGGTTTGAGGAACTTAAAGACCACCAATTCAGTCTAATTTGCTCTGCTATTCTTATTGTTTTGGATGGATAAGCATTCACTGAAGAATTTACTTAAGCTGCTAAAGTCATTCCACATGAAGCTGTTTTTTAATGCCTGAGAAGCTTACAAATCAGGCACCTAAAATTGTCTATCCTCAAACAGTACTTCCCATCTACATTTTCTTGAAGTACAGAAGATTCTAGAAAATTCTCACTTTCAGTTCATAATAAATTAATAATATATTGATGTCCTCATTATATGGCTTTCCATGATCAGATTCTGCATTTCAACTCTCACCTTTGAAACTCCAGAGTTATTAAAAACTGAGATGAGAATCCACAATAAGTAGAATCAGATCCTCACAATTTTTTTTTCATGAGAAACCAAACGTATCATCAAAGATTAACTGGTTTAAGGATTTTTTTCCTCACTTCACAAATTAATTTAGCCAATATTTCAATCATCAAATCCTCATGACAACGTTTATTGACATGCAACCAAGCACCAACCTCAAACCTGTACTTGAAATACACTGAGGAACATGGAGCATTGTTCTTAAAAATCTGTATTGAATTACTTCCAAGTTTCATTGCATCTTTTTATGGACACAGATTTTTGCCTGTGGTACAAAGTATTAGGTTCAGCACTTTGGCCCTGAATAGTGTGGCTGAAACAGAACATGATTACTTCCACAAAGAATAAAAATATCTAATTATTGCATTGGAAGTATTTCAGGCTCAAGATGAAATAGTTTTTTCTTCTTCTAAGCATTAAGAGGTTGAAAAACAATTCCTAACCATTTAGAACTCTTACTTTGTTCGGTCTGATTGCTGTTTATTTTCCAATTATGCAGATCATTAGCACATCATTTTGTAAATACAACTTTTGTTTTACTATAATTATTTTCTTTGCTGCAATAAGTGACTGATGGATTCCATTGAAGACCACTTTGTACCAGGGAAGGGATAATCACATCATTTTTATAAAGTAAAACAAATAATGGCTTATAACCAGCCTCTAGATGAAATTCACTTTTTGTTAAACTTGAATTAAAGAATTGATATAAAGATTAAATAAGACAAGAGAAATTACATTTATTTAATCCTCTTATAGCAGAAATTAGGGATAACAAACTTCTATTTGCTCTACATTTGTCTTACATGTATTCTCATGGAACATCATAATCCATTAACATCCTCTATATGAGCCATGGTGGTGCAGTGGTTAGTGCAATACTGCAGGCTACTTCTGCTGCCTGCTGTCTGCCTGTAATTTGGTAGTTCAAATCTCATCAGGCTCAAGGTTGACTCAGTCTTCCATCCTTCCGAGGTGGCTAAAATGAGGACCCAAATTGTTGGGAGCAATATGCTGACTCTGAAAACAGCTTAGAGAGGACTGTAAAGCACTGTAAAGCAGTATATAAGTCTAAGTGCTTTTGGTATTGCTATATCTGCAAAGCTAGTAATTTTGCCAGTGTGAGCAAGTTACTTTTCATTATTATTATTGCCGCTGCTGCTGCTGCTGTTGTTTGTACATGTGCATGCTTATGTGTTATATGTTTCTCATCAGAGCTCTGCAATGCTTCAGGACTTGAAAGCAAAAGGAAGCTTTGGATGTATGAGGACTGCATATTTCCATAGCTGATCGTCTTAACGGAATATGCTACTCTAGTATAGAACTATTTTGACACACATTCAGAGATGTGTAATTTGGAGAATGAAACACACTATTTCCTGCTAATCATTTTTTGCCATATTTTCCAAGATGTTCAGTGCCAGATTCTTTTTTTCTGTAACTGCCCTACTGTACATGGTTTTTATAGATCATGCAACCTCTCACAGTTGTCATTAGGATAAGACAATTGGTATGATGCAGTTAATTTTGGACCCTCCCAATTAATTAAACCTCTAAATATGACTTTGCAATCAGGTGCAAGTTGCAAAGTTGCTTTTCATGTTTAGTATATTCAAGAGTATTTAGTGCCAGTTTGGGAGCTCTTGCATTGCAACATGTTAGAAGAATCTACAATGCTTATATGTTATCTCTTTCTTATTTAATTTGGTATGTCTGAGAAATACAGAAGACTGTGGATTGAATTACATTTTAGTTGAGCAGCATCTTTATTAGAATTTCCATTATTGTTCAAATCAAACATAAATAGAATAGAATAACAGAGTTGGAGATCTTCAAGTCCCTGTTTAGGCAGGAAACCCAATACCATTTCAGACAAATGGTTGTCCAATCTCTTCTTAAAAACATCCAGTGTTGGAGCATTTACAACTTCTGGAGGCAATTTGTTCCACTGATTTCATTCTAACTGTCAGGAAATTTCTCCTTAGTTCTAAATTGTTTCTCTCCTTGATTAGTTTCCATCCATTGCTTCTTGTCCTGCCGTCAGGTACTTTGGAAAATAGATTGACCCAGGGGTGAAATGTAAAATCTGTTACTACCGGTTCTGTGGGCGTGGCTTGGTGGTGGTGGTGGTGGTAATCTGACTGGGTGGTGTGGCCAACAATTTTTTTTTAAAACTTTTCAAAGCATTTTTTTTAATGCTTTGAAAAGTCTCTCTGCCGATCAGGAACTCAGCTGGGATCGTAGAGAGGCTCTTTTAAAAATGCCTCTCTGCCAATCAGGGAACTCAGCTGGGATTGTCAGAGACTTTTCAAAGCATTTTTTTTACCACCTCTTAGGCCAAGAGGTTGCAGAAAAAAATGCTTTGAAAAACCTCTGATGATCCCAGCTGAGCCGCATGATCATCAGAGGCTTTTTTCTTTACTTTTAAAAGCATTTTTTCATCGGAAGAGTTTGTAGAAAAAATGCTTTTAAAAGTAAAAAAAAAAAGGCCTCTGTTGATCGTATGGCTCAGCTGGGCATGGGTGGGGGGCAGGGATTTTTGCTACCGGTTCTCCGAACCACCTGCTGCCATTGCTACCGGATCGGGCGATCCTGTCCGAACCGGGAGCATTTTACCCCTGGATTGACCCCTTCTTCTTTGGGGCAACCCCTGAGATATTAGAAGACTGCTATCATGTCACCCTGAGTCCTTCTGTTCATTAAACTAGATACATCCAATTCTAGAAACTGTTCTTTATATGTTTTAGCATCCAGTCCCCTAATCATCTTTGTTGCTCTTCTCTGCACTCTTACTAGAGTCTCAACATCTTTTTTACATTGTGGTGACCAAAACTGGATGCAGTATTCCAAGTGTGGCCTTACCAAGGTATTATAAATTGGTATTAACACTTCATGTGATCTTGAGTCTATCTGTTCTATCTGTTAATGCAGCCTAGAACTATGTTGGCTTTTTTGCAGCTGTAGCACATTGCTGGATCATATTTAAACGGTTGTCCAAGGACAACCAATAGGACTCCAAGATCCCTCTCACAGTTACTACTATAAAGTTTCTTCTATGATTTTGGTTGGTTGGCTAAAATGAGCCTTGATGTCAGACTGGCCGCAGCTTTGCTCCTAGGAAAGAACGACCCTTGACTTCATAGGTGTTAGAGAAAAAGTACTTTTACTAGGGAACTGGGTGCAGCATCTCCACATGTTCAACTCTGTCCTTGGGATGGTGGGGTTTCACCAGGGTTCCACCAAGTGACTTTCATGGCTTGACATCTTTTGCTTGGTCCTCTTGGTGGACATTTGTCTCCAGGTTGACTGTTACAGCAGAGCTTGCCTACTGTCATACTGACCCCAGCTTTGCTCCTAGGAAAGAACAAACCTTGACTCCATAGGTATTAGAGAAAAAGTACTTTTACTAGGGAACTGGGTGCAGCACAAATGAGGAGTGCTCTGAGGAAAATCCATGTGAAAATCACAAATTGAAAGTAATCCCTATGTCCCAAATCCCTCCCCCCCATGGTAGCAGTCCAATCAAGTATCATTTGAGTTTTGGGAACCAGGTGACCAGGAGATTGTAAATTCCTTTTCCAGGGTCAGTATCCTTGAAGGCAGGAAGATGGCTCAATTTGACACCTCTGGTTCTTGTTAGTATCCATACTTCCTTAATTCCCACAGCATTTCTTCATCTCTCCAGCTCTCTTGCCCTTCCAAATCTCCCCCCCCCCCAGTTATGGCAGTTGCTAGTGAGCTTCAAAGAAAGCATTTGATACTTGGTGCCATTAAATCCATCAGCAATATTGTGAAGGCCCATGTTTCAATTATTCTTCAGTTGATGATGGACAAACTAAGTTTTGGAAAAAGAACTGTATATGTAGCTTTCTTACATACCTCAAAATGAATGCCATTGAACTTAGTTGGATAAGGTTCTGAATAGACGGATATCGGGTTGCATTCTTAATATATTTTCTTATTTTCCAACAGTTTTCTGAACTCCCAGTCAGTATGCTTAAAGGACTGCAACAATGTAAGTAAGTAACATTGGGAGGGCTATCAATTCTTCACTCTGTTCTACAAGATACAGCAATTATCTGTTTTTAATGTTAATGTGTGTGATAGTTAACTTACTGTATCTGTTACTAGATATTATGTGAGACTTCACTTGAGGTTAAATTTCTATAGTATTAAATATGAACATTGATTGTCTTATTTGATGTAGTTTTTCGGCTTTTGCACTTTGAAGTTTTTAAACTTCTCCCACTGCTAATAGCATAGCAAATATAGCTAAAGCAGTTGAGAATACAACCCAAAACAAATCTTTCTTCATTGGCCACTATTCATTTAAAAAAGGGAGATGGGGAATAGGGCAAGACAGCAAGTTCTCTTCACCAAATTAGTGTCATTACTTTAAAAACATCCTGACCTTGAATGCTATGATTACTATGACTGCTGTGAATCAATGATGGATTTATAGTTAGGGCATCATAGAAGTGTTTTCCTGTTTTATTACCAAGACAAAATGAGTAGTGAAGGCTCTCTGGAATTCATCATAGGAAAGACATTCAGACAGCAACTCTACTTAGCCAGCAATATTTTATTTTTGTTCTTTTTTCTACATGGGTGTTCCTATAATCAAAGTTTAGATGTGGATTCCATTGATCTGATGTGTAGGCCAAGGCTATTAGCCATTTATATATTCTAGTTTAGGAAAAAATGTTCAACAATTTGCAAGCCAATTCTTTTACCAAAGTTTCTTTTCTATAAATGTGTCTCCAGAAATAAAAATAAGAAAATAAATTATAGTCAAACAGCACAATCAGACTATCATTCTATGGTTTAAAATAGTCATCTGTTAAAAATCATGAATATGTTTTTAAACTGAAAGGCTATTTCCAGATAATTTTCCAAAAAAAGCTAATTCATTTTTTCCTGTTGTTGTTGAAGAAAAGTCTTTCTAAAAATAATAAATGAATCTTGTATGGGATGCTTAAATTTACAATTCTTCTCAAACCTATCTTTCTATTTAGCTGATGCTAGATATTACCCGGTGTTTCTTAGCCTTGGCATTTTAAAGATTTCAACTCCCAGAATTCTCCAGCCAGCAGGCTGGGAGGTTGAAATCCATATGCCTCAAAATTGCCAAGGCTGAAAATCACTGTATTAGGCAAAACAAAAACAAAAAACAACAGCAAACAACAACAACAATAACCCCCCCCCACACACACACACCTTTGAGGAACTTCATGCATTTTACTTTTAAGGTGCCATGAAAAATGTCAAATGGGGATCTGTGTAAATCAGATAAAATCATGCAGGGCAGGACATGTGATTCTCAGCTTCCTTCTGACATATCCCAGAATAATGCACTTGAAATTGGTGACAAACATTTGGCTTACAGGTGAGGAAAATAAGGATGCCCAACTTCTAATGAAGCTAGAAATGTATAATAATAGTTTGACAATCCTTATCCAACTTCCTGGCTGCCGTCATAGTATACTAACCCTCCCAAGGCTGCAATTGTTGCAGGCTGGAAAAAAACTCATTTGAATAGTATAGCTCCAAGTTCCCCAAAGATTGCACATCCTTGCCTTCAGGTCTGCTGTGAATTTTCCATTCCAAGGGGCAGTTGGCATTCTATTTAATTGCTGACAGTGGATCTCTCTTAGCTTTATCCTAGGGTTAGGGTTATCCTATTCTTGGCTTATTCTCTTCTTCCATTTAGGAAGTAAACAAAGGTAACGTCAAACTTGATTGCGTCACATATCATGACGTATCATGACTTTTTTGCCTTTGCAGAGCCAGGGTGGGCATGGCCTCCGTGTGATGCATCTGGCCCGCGGGCCACCAGTTTGACAAGCCTGCTGTAGAACAAGCCTGATGTGATGGAATGTGCATCTGGAGAATCAGTGCATAAGAGTTTTGGCAACACAGAGGTTTGAGACAAGCCCAAAATAATAGACTGTGCAAACCTGAGCTGGATAGGTGAGGGAGGAAGAGGTTCAGGGTAGCCACCCTCTAGAATCCATCTTAATATATCTAGTAGTAGGTTTGAACATTATAGCTTTAGTTTAACAAGATTCTGTCTGTTAGCTGTAAGCAAATGAATGATTGAACTAGATTGGATCTCTCTGTGTTGTCTTTGGGCTTTGGCCTGACACCTAGGCTTTTATTGTGCTCCACAACCATGCACATTCAGTTGCTTTTCCCATACCCAAAGAAAATATAATAACATTATAGGGCCCCATAATTTGTCAATGCAATATTACTCAAGTGAAAGTAAAAAAAGCTGTGCAGGATTAAATTGATATTCCTTGACCTTATTTTTATTTCTTTAATGCAGGATATGTTTTGTTATGTAGAATTGTGCAGAATGAAAGAGAATAACATAACACATTAACCAAAAATAACACATGCTAATAATCACTTAACATATTTTTAAAAGCTGTTAAAAATGCTTAATTATGGACACCAAGAGCCCACTAAATAAGCTATGAAGTTAAGTCAACATTGGGCAAAATATATCATTGCATGTGAAGTTGAACTTGAATGAGATACTTAACTGAAGGTCAAAGCTAATAATTTAGAGAAGTACTCTATAAAATGGAGGCAACTTTAATTCTAAATAAATCAATATTTCAATATGTGTTAAAAATCAATAATTGTAAAACTTTGTATAGCACATTTTATTCATACTTGCCTCTGTTAAAAATAAAAGAAGACTGAGATTTAAAAAGATCCACAGTTTTAGTCTGATCTTTGCTTAGGTCAAGTGGTCTTAATCTTCCTTGTTATTGAAGCTTGTAATCTGTTGCTTTCAACAAAGTCCAAGTTTAAACTTTGTTGAATTGTTATGTAAAGCTCTTCCTTCCTTATTTGTTTAGTTTCTCATGTCCAAAATAAACAAGTTCTGAAAATTTGCTTTAATTCAGTAAAACTGTTTTGTGTAATTATACTTTGAATACATCAGCCAATGGTGTAATTGAAGAACAACTTCTGAAGCTTGGTAGGCATGACTAATCAAAGGTAGCTGGGAATTTAAGGTCTTCAGAAACCATCTATTACTTAAACTGAGAAGCTGGGGAGAGTGAGAAGGCAAAGAAAATTCTACGAAGCAAAAGGCTCACAATGGGAACTATGTCTGAAGTGGAAAACTGCGTGTCAGTTTGAGAGTCAAATCTTGTGCCAAATTCCAATACGTTTTCCTGTGAGCCCTCACACAGAGGATTGAATCATTTCTTCCTTGATGCAGTGGCAATGGAAAGAAACATCCTAGGCCAAAAAATAAATAAATGTTCCCTTTACTTACCTTATCCATTGGTCTCCCAGTTTTTATTTCTTCCCTACACTTGACCACAGTCTGTTTAGAAATAATGTTAACATGTCTGGTTCCCTTCACCCTGTTGGTTTTAAATTGTTGACTAGATTTTGGTAGTAAATGTGATTAAAACATTACAGAAATATAATGAACTTTTGGCTTACGAAGTGCAATTACTCTGCAAATATATTATATTTATGCTATGGATTTGACAAAACTAACAATTTGCATGAGTGGCAGGCTGGTGTGCAAATATGCGTGCACACAGTTTGACTTATACGAGTGGTGGGCTGGCCCCCACCAGGCCGCCAAGCTGTAAAGGTTGGGGACTGCTGGCATAGGTCAAACAAACAAACAAACAAACAAACAAACAAACAAACAAACAAACAAACAAACAATAACCCAATAGAATTTATTTGTCTGAATGAGAAAAGTTCTCTATACTATATGTAAAAAGTTTATACAGCTAAAATATATATATAAACTTCTAACTTCTAAGACAGAATTCACATTATATAGTATAAAAATAAATGCAGGAGGATTCAGGATCAGAAGAAATAGAAAAAAATTCCCGAGTGCATAATTAAACTACAGAATTTCAAAAAACCCCTGGAGAGATAATAGTCAATTTGAATGGGATAGATTGTCATGGAGAAGATCTAAGAGAAAACCTAATGTTAAGAGATGATAACAATTTGAAGGCACATTATTAAAAATAACAATTTTAAAAGATATTATGCAGATTCATTGAGGCCAGACTATTTGTGGTTACTAACATTTATTTACATTCTTTTCAATCATAAGGTTAGATATTGCTTTAAATATTGGTTAGTGAGACTAATAGGGGAAAGAGTTCTCAATTTTAAAATTCTTCTGAACTTTCCAAATGCTTACAGTTGCCACTGGTGATGTTCAACTACAATCTATGACCTGATCTATTGAGGTTTTTTAAAATGTTTTTACAAATTTGTAATTTGTAAAATTTACTACTGTTTCAAATCATTTTATGTCAAGCAAATGATCTTTATAGGCCTTTCAATGTCTCTCATTCTATTATTTCCTTACATGTATCATGTACTGTTGTTGCTGCTAATGAAGTAAATTCTTTACCTGCATTTGAAATTATCCTATGTGAAAAGTACATCCTGTTGCAACAGGATATTTGAATCAGTGATAACCTTTGGATTCAAAGTAGATCTCGTCTTTAGCCATTTCTCTCTCTCTTTTTTGTCTCTCTCTGCATGTATATGTGCATTCATGCATACACATCATTCAAAGGGGTATTTGCTGGAAGATATGGAACACTGTTGAAAGGCCACATACAACAGTCTCCTTTTATGGGCCTGATGGCATCAAGGCTGCAGATGAGAGTAGCCTTGGACTGCACATTTAATCCTTGGATTATAATAAACCATCTTTTAGATTCATGATTCTGCTTTGATAAAATGCTGCACATTGGATAAATGGGAAGGTAGTTCATTTTAAACACAAAATAAATCCCCTTTCCTAATTTAAACTAGAGTCTATGTTGTAAACATAGATGATTGTAAACTATTGTATTTGTTTGCAAGTAACATATTTTGTATTACCCTATAGCATATATATTTGGATGTAATGATGAGAAGCCTACTGAGGGTATGCCACTGTAAAGGAAGAGGCTGTAGGAAAAAGACACCAGTACAAATAATTAACGTAGCTGGTAGAATAAACAATCTGTTGTAGACAGACAAGACTGTCAAGCAAGACTGTGGTTCAGTAATGTGCTGAAACATTCCAAAGTTATCTTCAAACTGTGTCCAGCTGACATCAGGCCAATTGTATTCTATGCTGTTGAATTTTGTTATGAATCTTTCCAAAACTTCCTTTTCTTTGACTTCGCCAGTATCCTAGGTAGATGGTTCCCAGATATTGCAAAAGTAATAATAGACAGGCACTCAGCTTATGCAGAAATGTCAATCTATTTTGAAAAAAGAGAAAGAAAATTCTGAGACTGATGGGGAACATTAAGAAAAGTTCAGTGAACTTTTTCCTCTTTTCAAAAAGTCAAGATTAATTAGAAAAAAACTGCTTTCAAAATTTTACATATGATATTTCCATAAGAACAGAGTTCACCAATTTGACATGCTATCCCTTGTTCATTCAGTTGTCTTCAGTATTTGGTGCTTATATACAACTTTTGTTAGGTGGTTTCAATTTAACATTTTTACCATTATTTCTCCATATTTATACTTGAGGAAACTTTCTCACCTTGTGACTATTGATTCTTCTGTTTTACCCTTATAGCATATTGCCATACACTCAGGGAATTTGTTTCTGGAAGATTTGTTATTTTTTATAATATAACAAAATGTTTTTGATAATGCTTTTGTAGAGATACTCAGAAAAAAGTGGAGATACATTATGTGCACAAGCTGCACATAAAATATCTATATAGATTTATTCTTTCTCTAACGTGGAGTCTTAAGATGGCAGACTGGTACCCAATTGGACAATCTGATTAGCATTCTAGATTATTTATTACAGTTATGGAAAACATAGCATTGGTTACAGAAAATATATATATATAAATGCATTTGACCAGATGCACAACATTCTTTTGGGTGTGATCAAGAAAGAAATAACTGAATAGAACAGTAGAAAGGTGTGCTAAATCCCAGTAATATACGTTATTTGAGAATGGCCACATGGTTTTGGGTAGGAATGATCCAACATACACACTTTATTTAATGTTTAAAACTATTTCAACAAAGAAACTCATTCAAGATTCCTGAGAAAACTAAACAGTTATGTGCCGAGGCTGTCTTATAGTTAAATAACTGATGAAAAAAAATAGTCAGGTTATAGGACTCTTTTTGTACTATCACAAACATAAACAATGGAGTTCCTCAAGGATTGTGGGATAGTTGCTTTTTCCCATGGTTACCTCTAAGTTGGACATGCCAAAATTCATCAGTTATAATTAATGAAGCATCTTGGGCTCCAAAAATAATATATGCAGGGGCTACATTCAGTTATGATCATCTCTATTTTATATTTGGAGGGTCCAGAGAATATGTCTGGCATTTTAATTTACGGTGTGGTAAGATGTGCAGCTGATAAATTTTATAAATAAATAATTTAAAATTTTAGTTGGTAACATGAAAATTTTTTTTCCTGTGATTCTGAAGAATCTCTGGAAGTCAATGTCATGAGTAGATAATCTAAACTGTAAAAAGTCATCCGATTGAGAAATAGGTAAGAACTGATCCTCCCACACCAGTTTTGCATTATCTCAGCTTTTTCTTACTTGCCATCTTTTTTTTTTTTTTTTACTATTCCTGCATGTATCTTCTAAAGCAGGGGTGTCAAACTGGCGGCCTGTGGGCCTGATGTATCACGCACAGGCCAAGCCCACCCCAGCTCCATGAATGGGAAAAGCATGAAACGTCACGTGATGGCAATGTGACACAGCGAGTTTGACACCTGTGTTCTAAAGGACTATTAGCAAGTACATTTTTACAAAGTAAGTTGCTGAAGAAGCCATATACATAAAGATTTTGATTAGGATCACAGCATCAGTAACAACACAATTAATAATAATGTGCATATATTTAGAGATCACTTGCTTATAATTATAATTAAAACTGATCCTTGGGATTATTTACTTACTCATAACAATTGGACACTGCTATAATCAGAAACCAATTCCATTCAGCCTTTGGAAATTCATCTTAAGAAACAAAGGAATTTAGTGTGCTGCTGTGAAATCAAATACCCCCGAACCATGTCAGCAGCTTCTCAAGATTACCTGTGAAATATATTATTGCAGTTTCAAGACTTCACTCAATGTATATTGGTTTTAGTGTAACCTATGTACCTTTGAGAAAAATGCCATCACTAGCTATCAAAACCACTTGGTTAAGAGAAAAAGCTTTATGATTTTCTAGCTTCTTAGGTTTTCATCAGCTCAGATGAATTAAAGCTATATTAAAGAATGACAGCAGTAGATTATTTAGTGGCTCTACCAAGTCTAGAGACATTTTTTCTATTTCTTTTGACTCCAGTGTTTACAACTTGGTGAGGATGAATATGGATTAAAAAGTAAGAACCAAGAGTTTCAAATTGAATGGGTTCCTTAATTCATACTCAGTCAAGGAAATTGAATCTATTTAGGCTACTTAGTTCCCAATTTTATTGATGCATGATGTTCCCCACTGACATTGATGATTTAAAACAAAAAGTTAGTGACTGATTTTTTTAAAAAAATATTGATTCAACACCAGTCTTTAATGAAAATAAATCAATAAAGGGTGAAATAAACTTCTAGAGTGTAAAAAACATATAGGAAATAATTAGATAATGTAAATAAACCTTATGGATTTGATGCCATACACAAAGTTTTTGGGTTTGTTATTTAGAGAGTGGCCATATCATAGCAAGGAAAGGATTATACTGCCTCTTTAGGAGATTCACAACTGCATGGAGTGTGGATTTGTGGAAGCACTCAGTGTGTGAGTGTCAGTTACTGGGATTTCTGAAGTTCTAAGTGATCTGCTCTTCTTTGGAGTGGATCAGGACAGGCAATGTAGTTCTGTAGTCATCACTCTACCTATGGGCAATTCCCTTGATGCCTATTGTGGTCCCTGGCACATATTTAAAAAAAGATTATTTGCAAATCTCCAATGTTATTTTTATTCGCAGGAAGGCGTTGGTCCTACATAGATCCCAATTGTATTTAGAAATTGAAAACAACAGTTCTTCATGTCACAGCCTCCACATGTTCCTATATGGACCACAATTTGTTCTCAATATTCCCTTATCCTTCTGTTTTCTGAATGGTCTCTGCATTTAAAATGATACCGTTACGATATTTTCAGGATCAGACTCAATAAATAAGTTGAGAGTTATAAATTCAAATAAATCACTATTTATTTACATAAGGCATTCTATATTCACTGAATATTCACAGATAGAAGCACAAAATGGACGTATGCGGCTCCTTATATATACAATGGGTGGAGCTAGATATGGGAGTGGTGAAATATGAATACATTAAGAGGTGAAGAATAAGTTAACCCCTGATACCCTGTTCATGTACTATTTACATAATGAAGAATAAGGCATTTACTTGTGACAAATCCCCCTCTAAATGCCGATTCGACATAATACAACAATTACAATCAGATTCAGAACAATATAAGACATGTAATTTAGAGGTCAAGTATTTATGTTGCTTAGACGGCAAAGGCTTTGTTAATATGTCAGCTATTTGCTCTGATGTTTCACAATGAACTGCTTTGATAAATCCATCTTGAGATAATTGTCTCACATGTTTAAACTTTATATCTATATGTCTGGACCTTTGTCCAATAGCATCAGACCTAGATATTTCGATAGCAGCTTTATTGTCTTCATGCATAATAAAAGGCAAAGTGGGTTTCTTCCAAATATCAGAAAGTAAATCATTAAACCATACAAGGTTATTTGCTGCCTTAGATAGACAAACATATTCTGCCTCTGTTGTTGAAGTGGCTACTAGATCTTGTTTGCCAGTATACCAGTAAACTGGACAACCGTTAAGGAAAAATAAATAACCAGATGTGCTTTTTCTACATGAGGTATCGCCAGCCCAATCCGCATCGGCATAACATGTGAGGATGGGCTCTTTGACAGTATTAGGTTCCAATAACAAACAGAAGTCTAAACTATTCTTCAAGTATCTTAATATCCTTTTGACAGCTTCCCAATGGTATAGTGATGGTTTGCTAACATGTCTGGACAATAAGTTGAGAGGCAAGGCAATATCAGGTCTAGTCCAATTGGAGATATAAAGAAGTGAACCTATGACTGACCTGTAAAATGTATTGTCTTTGAATTCAGGGGATGATTCATCTGTATTTTTCAAAAAATCAATTTGCATTGGAGTATCGCAAGGCTTAGCATTACTTAAATTACATTTATTCAAGAGCTCTATGATTTTGTCCTTTTGACAAAGCTTAAATCCTCTTCTGGTTTTACTGATTTGAACATTAAGATACTTATTTACTTTACCAAAGATTTCAATGAAAAATGTTCATTCAGTTTTGTTACAAATGCTTCTCTCCTTTCATTATGTTTACCTATGTACAAAATATCATCCACATAGATCAATACAAATTCTAGTGAATCATCCTCTTTTTTGACAAAGAAACAATTATCAGCAGTAGTGGCATTGAAATTCATAGTTTTGAGTACTTTTACTAAACAATCATACCATTGTTTACCAGATTGTTTCAACCCGTATAAACTTTTATTTAGTAACCAAGTTTCATTTTTGTTTGTGTATTGACTGTGGGGTGCCCTCACATATATTTCTTTATCTAATTTTGCATGTAAATATGCAGTCTGTATGTCGTATTGGAATACATCGAGGTTGAGTGCTGATGCTATAACCAGAGCTGTTTTGACACTCTCTGTTCTTACTGTGGGGGAGTATGTATCTGTATAATCCTCGGGATATTTCTGTGCATAACCTTGTGCAACTAATCTAGCTTTGTATAGAGTATTGCCTCCCTCTAAATTTTTAATTTTATATATCCACCTTTTCTTTTCTTCAGGGGGAAGTTTTAACACTTCTTCATATGTGTTAGGTGTTGGTGATTCTCTATCCATATGCATTACATAATCTTTGTATTTGTTTGGCGCTTGGTTTCTGCTACTTCTGATTGCTCTTTCTGGTTTAGTATCATTGTCATGCATATACCTTGCTTCCTTTTTTGTTAATGAATCTGTTCTTATTTTATATTGACTATTTGTCCATGTTTTGACTTTATTTTTATGCGTGTCGTTATTATGTTCTTCTCTATTCTCTTTTTCTTGGAGTTTAGTGCCTGAGTTGGTGTTTGGGAATATTTCGTTAAGATGTATTCTAGACCAGTTGGCCTGTTCATGGAACACAGCTGTTCTGGAAACTATAAATTTGTTATTACTATCGATAAATCTGTATCCTTTTGTACCTGTCTCGTATCCCATAAATCTAAGTCTTCTGGATACGTTTTCACCTTTGCGCCTCAATTGTTTAGGTATGTGTACGTCTGCAGTGACTCCAAATATGTGCATGTGTGCTAGTTTTGGTTTTCTGTTATACATTGCTTCATACGGTGTCTTATTTACAATACTGGACCAGGTTCTGTTTTGTGTGTAATTAGAGTATTGTAGGGCTTCTGACCAGAATTGTTTACCTAAGCCAGCATCCTCTAATGTGCATCTAATCATGGTTTGTAATGTTGAGTTCTTTCTCTCTACCACTCCGTTCTGGAATGCAGAAAATGGGCTAGATGTGTAATGTAACATTCCTTTGTCTTTTAGCCATTGGGAGAATTCCTTAGACATGAATTCACATCCCCTATCTGTCATGATTTGTTTTATTTTAATATTGTGTTGTGTTTCTATACGTTTGTAAAACTCCTTAAATTTCTGAAAGGTTTCATCTTTATGTTTTAATGTGTAAACAAATCCATAACGACTATAATCATCCACAATGGTTAGAAAGTAACGTTTTTTATAAGTAATTGATGGTGTTAATGGACCAACTAGATCCATGTGTACCAAATCAAAAATTTTGTTAGCTGATCTCGTTGACTTCCTAGGTCTGGGACTAGTTTTGAGTTTTGTAGATTTACATACTGAGCATTCCAAATAGTTTTCACAATTTTTTATTTTAACACCTTCTGCATGTTCAGTCATCTTTTGCACCACAGGAAAACTGGCATGTCCTAGTTTCCTATGTAAAACATGAGCACACTCATCGTGAATTGGTTTACCTATTTTAGGTTTTTTTTTATTGTGTGTATCTTTGTGGTTATGAGTTACTTCATGTTCCTCATTGTCACTGTTACTATTGTCTTCATTATCTATTTCATTGTCATCTTCCATATTTGAATCAATGTTGTTTAACCATTTCTCCTTTGTCATTAAATAAGGTAGACCTATGTGCCTATGTTTGTTCTGTTTTTTTCTAATGTTGCCTTTCCTTTTGAGAACACAATGTTAATATCAGAATCTCTGCTTAGTTTTATCGCACTAAGTATGTTATGAGGTATCTCAGGTATTAATAATACCCCCTCTACTTTTCCTAGACCTGGTAAGATTACATTCCCTCTACCTATTACTTGAACCTTTTCTTGATTAGCTACTTTGATTACAAATTTATCTTCTACAAAAGAAGATAATATATTTTTATTATTTGTAGTGTGATTGGTTGCTCCAGAATCAATAAGCCAATTGTTGTTCTCTGGTTGTTGTATGTTAATGTTGTCATGTTTGTCTAGCCCATTCAGTGAACCAGACTTTCTATCCTTTGAATTGTCTCTGCCCCCTCTACGTTCTCTATAGTTGGGTGGACTTCTATACCTATGTCTATCAATGGAAGATTGTCTGTTGTTGTACTTGTTTCTATATTCTGACCTGTGTCTTTCTCTTAGAATTCTAGGACAATCCCTCCTATTATGTTCTCTGGACCCACAATCGTGGCATCTAAATGGTTCATAATATCTTTCTTGAGATGCTACCTTTTTATATTGTTTGTGTTCTATGTGGTTGTTATAACGACTCCTCCTTGAATTGTCTTCAGCTATTAACTTGTTAGATAGATTTTCTATGGATAAGTATCCTAGATTGATTGTGTCTAAATGTGACATATAATTATCCCATGATGGGTCAAGTAAGTTGATGATAACACTTTTCATCGTTTGATCTGAAATTACCTCCCCCCTTAAGTGCAGTTCTGCTCTAATTTTGTTTAAAGATACTAAATGTTCACTTATGGAAACCCCTGGCTTTATCCTAGAAGAGAAGAATTCTTTAGACATTCTTGTGGTAGTGGCTACACTTTCACTGTGATATAAATTAAACATGCATTGAATAATTTCTGAGACAGTCAGATTTTGCTTAATACTGTGATACATGGCTGGGGATACACTGGAAATCAATAAGAAGAATGCTCTATGGTGTAGGCAATCTAACTTTAGAATCCAAGGTCTTTTTGGGGGGTTAGTAATAAAGAAGAGTAAATTTTCTTTCATAAAGACAACCTGGAGCTGCTGATACCATTCTTGCAAATTAATGCCATCTATTCTCAGCTTTGGAAAGTCATTGGGTAAATTCCCAACATTGTTGGGTCCATTACTTACAACCGGAGGTAGTCCGTGGTCTTGCAAATGACGAAAGTTGCAAAACGGCGTGGGGATGCTTGCGATGAGTTTGCATGATTCTCTCCGCATCTCATGTCTCCCGAAGTTGTCTGCGTAGTCTTGCGCATGCGCGTTGCTCATTTCGTTTCTGGAGTCATCGTGAGAGGTTCTCGCTGCTGCAGCTCTCTCGCTCTGTTCTTCTCCCGATGAATCAGTCTCCAGCTCGATCTTTGGAGTCCTGGTGATAGCGGGCGCTCGTTTTCTTTCGCTGAAGGTGCTGGTCCTTGGATTAGTCTGCGGCGTGGGGCGGTATCTACAGGGCTCTCTGGGCTCAGGCGTCGGTGCTCTCGCCGTCTCGATAGGAGCGGGTAGATTTTGAGGCGTTGGCTCGCTCGCTTGTTTTTTTGTTGATCTTTTAGTGATCTTCAGTTTCGGTCCAAATGCTGCAAAAAGCGTTTTCATTGCTGATTTTACTTGCATGTCTATTGAATCTTCTTCGTTCTCTGTGTCTGATTCTTCTGAGGTATATATTTTTTTCTCTTTCATTTTTGCATCGGGTAAGGCTTTTCGCGCCAGATATTTTGAATCCTGCTTTCCGATTGGCTCTGCTTCGCTCATCTTAGGGGTTTGTTGAAACCAAGATGGCTGCCATTCGAAAATTTGCGCGGGATTGTTGGTTTTCTTCTTCGTTGTGTTTTCATCTGCAATCATATTACTCACTATTTTTGAGTCTTTTGATTTTTCAGTAGCGATGTGCTTCTCTTTCGCTGCTCCATTGTTTTTTAGTATATCTTGGAGATTCGCGACGAGACTTTCATCGCTCTTTTGGCTTTTTAAAAGTTTCAGTATCTCTGACCTGAGTTCGTTGTTTTCTATTTCGTTCTCTTCTCGGTCATCATTTTCATTTATTATTTCTTCGTCGTCTGTGGTGTATTCTTCGGATTCTCTCAAAATTGCATTTGTGGACTCATCGATTATTTCTTGATCCGCTTCCATTTCTTTGCTGTATGCCCTGGTGTTGGGCCTATCTCTTTTAGACATGTTTAAGTTTTTATTGAGTCAATTCAACCATCCTCTGCTACCAGATTGTTACGATATTTTCAGGATCAGACTCAATAAATAAGTTGAGAGTTATAAATTCAAATAAATCACTATTTATTTACATAAGGCATTCTATATTCACTGAATATTCACAGATAGAAGCACAAAATGGACGTATGCGGCTCCTTATATATACAATGGGTGGAGCTAGATATGGGAGTGGTGAAATATGAATACATTAAGAGGTGAAGAATAAGTTAACCCCTGATACCCTGTTCATGTACTATTTACATAATGAAGAATAAGGCATTTACTTGTGACAGATACTTTTTCTACGTCTAAGACCATGAGATCTGGATAGTACAATGCAGATAACCAGTTGGCAGAAATAAAGTTTCTGTTTCTCCTTGTGATCATGTAGTAATTGTCTGAATTTTTGCAGACCATCTCCAGGCACCACCCCAAAGTATATTCTCTGAGATCTGATAAAGCACTACTTAAAATAATTAGGTTTGTTTTCTTAAAAAACAAACCAACCCTGATTCTATAAATGACTAGTAGCTATGCTTTGAAATAACACAAGTAAATTGGAATAAAAATGTGTCTTAGAACAGTGGAAAACAATTCTTTAAGGAGTTTCCAGTTTTATTTACACTGATAGCAACAAGTTACAGTTTGATCTTAAACATAGTAATTTTAATTCTTTATTTTAAATGGTTGAGGGTTTCTTAATAGAATACTATGTTTTAAACCAGGTTTTATACACTAATTTGAAGTCATTCTGACTTCTAAGTATAGTAAGCATTTATTTTTTAAAACAGCTCAGTTACAGTCTCATTCAAAGTTAGTGAGGATGTATCAGATCTGCCAGATCTATCACTTGCAGATAATTCCAGATACTCTAATTCTGTCCAACAATCAATTCTCGGTTAACCACTCCAAACCTGCAAAGTTTCTTGTATTTCTTAAGACATTTCCTTATTCATAATGCCATTAAGAATAAGGATAATAAATAATACCCAGTGCTAAACAGAAATATTAAACAAAATTTAGAAATAAAAAAGTAAAAATATAAATTGCAAGCATTTGTAGATGATATAGTATTTATTTTAGAAGAATCACTGGAAACTGGCCCTAAGTTAATGGGAAAAATAGAGAATATGGAGAAGTTGCCGGACTAAAAATAAATAAAAATAAAACTCAAATATTAGTCAAAAATCTTACCGAAAAACAGAAAGGTGAATTCACAGAGTAGAATAGAATAGAATAGAATAGAATAGAATAGAATAGAATAGAATAGAATAGAATAGAATAGAATAGAATAGAATAGAATAGAATAGAATAGAATTTTTTATTGGCCAAGTGTGATTGGATACACAAGGAATTTGTCCTGGTGCATATGCTCTCAGTGTACATAAAAGAAAAGATACGTTCATCAAGAATCATAAGGTACAACACTTAATGATAGTTATCGGGTACAAATAAGCAATCAGGAAACAATATCAATATAAATCGGAAGGATACAAGCAACAAAATTACAGTCGTACAGTCATAAGTGGAAGGAGATGGGGTGGGAATGATGAAAAGATTAATAGTAGTGCAGACTTAGTAAATAGTTTGACAGTGTTGAGGGAATTATTTGTTTAGCAGAGTGATGGCATTTGGGAAAAAACTCTTCATGTGTCTAGTTGTTCTGATGTGCAGTGCTCTATAGCATCGTTTTGAGGGTAGGAGTTGAAGCAGTTATGTCCAGGATGTGAGGGGTCTGTAAATATTTTCACAGCCCTCTTTTTGACTCGTGCAGTATACAGTTCCTCAATGGAAGGCAGGTTGGTAGCAATTTTTTTTTTTTTTGCAGTTTTAATTATCCTCTGAAGTCTGTGTCTGTCTTATTGGGTTGCAGAGCCAAACCAGACAATTATAGAAGTGCAGATGACAGACTCAATAATTCCTCTGTAGAACTGTATCAGCAGCTCCTTGGCCAGTTTGAGCTTTCTGAGTTGGCACAGAAAGAACATTCTTTGTTGTGCTTTTTTTGATGACATTTTTGATGTTAGCTGTCCATTTTAGATCTTGCGATATGGTAAAACCTAGAAATTTGAAGGTCTCTACTGTTGATACTGTGTTGTCTAGTATTGTGAGAGGTGGAAATATGGAAGGGTTTCTCCTAAAGTCTACCACCATTTCTATGCTTTTGAGTGTGTTCAGTTCCAGATTGTTCCGGTCGCACCACGAGGCTAGTTGTTCAACCTCCTGTCTGTATGCGGATTCATTATTGTCTCGAATGAGACCGATCACTGTTGTGTCATCTGCGAACTTCAGTAGTTTAACAGATGGATCGTTAGAGATGCAGTCATTGGTATACAGCCATGTCACACTGTAAGAATCCCTAATTCTGGTATCCCACATTAATCTGATAAAACATTTCCAAGTTTCACACTCCCAATCAATAAGTACTAAGGCAGGACTGAAACTCAAGAGTCTCCTGGTGATGACTTCCGGTTGGCACCGCCGGCGTCGCGGACGGTCTTCTTGGACCGCCAGCCCCGCGATTCCGTTGGAGCTGTTCTGACAGCGCTAATCAGCTGTCAGACGGCTTAAAAACCTCTTAAAAACCTGTTCCAGATTGTTCCGGTCACACCACGAGGCTAATTGTTCAACCTCCCATCTGTATGCAGATTCATCATTGTCTCGAATGAGACCAATCACTGTTGTGTCATCTGCAAACTTCAGTAGTTTAACAGATGGATCTTTTAAGTTGCAGTCATTGGTATACAGAGGGAAGAGAAGTGGGGAAAGCACACAGCCTTGAGGGGGGGGAACTGTACTAATTGTACAGGTATCTGATGTGCTTCTACTTAGCTTCACTTGCTGCTTCCTGTTTGTTAGGAAGCTTATGATCCACTTACAAGTGTGTTCAGGTACCTGTAGCTGGTTTAGCTTAGTTAGAAGTGTGTTTGGAATGATGGTATTGAATGCTGAACTAAAGTCTACAAAGAGGACCCTTGCAAAGGTCTTTGGAGATTCAAGATGTTGTAGGATGTAGTGCAGAGCCATATTAACAGCATCATCTGTTGATCTATTTGCTCGGTATGCAAATTGCAAGGGTTCTAACAGCGGATCCATGATGGTTTTCAGGTGGGACAGCACTAGCTTTTCAAAGGTTTTCATGACTACAGATGTTAGAGCAACTGGTCTGTAGTCATTCAGTTCCTTGATGGTGGGCTTCTTCGGCACTGGCATGATAGCAGAGTATTTGAAGCAAGAAGGAACATAGCACATCTCTAGGGATTTATTAGACTTAGAAAGTTAAATACTTAGGAATTTATTTAACAGCAAGATATATAACAATTAAAGAAGATAACTGTATAGGACTACTACAACAAATTAAAGGAGATTTGGAAAAATGGAATAATGTGCATTTATCAATGGTAGGAAGAATTGCAACTATAAAAATGAATTTTTTTATTCTAAATGATCCCCATAAAAATAGAAAAAAAAACCTCTTTGATGAACTAAACACAACAATTCTGAAATTTGTTTGGCAAGGGAAAAAAGCAAGAATAAGACTGAAAATGTTGCTAAAACAATGGTGGCTTTGGACTACCAGATTGGGAGCTTTATTATCAAGTTTCCGTATTAATATGGGTGAGAGAATGGATAACTCTTAGACACAGAAGATTATTGTTGCTGGAAGGTCATGACCTCCAATTAGGATGGCATGCTTTTTTATGGTATGATAAAAATAAGACTCATAGATTTTTCAAAGGCATTATATAAGAAATGCTCTACTCTTAGTATGGGAAAAGGTGAAAGCAAAAATGTATATGAAAATACCAGTTTCGCTCTCAGCAATGGAAGCATTTACACATCCAAAAGTAGTAAATCTGGGGAAAAAAATCTGCATATAGATTATAAACCAGAAATATTTTTGTTAGATATAGTATCAGAAAAGTATGATAAGGGGAATTTAATACATGTTTTGACAACAGCAAGAATTGTATTTGCACAGTATTGGAAAAATGAAGAAACACCAAGAAAAGAAGTTGTAATTAAAAATATTTCAGATTGTGCAGAAATGGACAGACTAACATTAAAGATAAAAGAAAAAGAAGATACAGAGTATTTTTTAACATGGGACTTGTTTTATAAATGGTTGGGTAATAGAGGTAGAAATTAGGAGCTGGAAAAATATTATTATATAAGCAAATGACCAAGACAATACACTGTTCACAAAGCACTTCTGTATGTTAAATGGAAATGTATAAATAAACTGTTAAAAAAATATCCATGAGATATTCTAACATTTTTCAAGGACATTTATTTATTTTATTTTTATTTATTTTTATTTTTTTTATTTTATTTCAAATTTATATACCGCCCTTCTCCCTGAGGACTCAGGGCGGTGTACAGCCAGATAAAAACATATAATACAAACATTAAAAACAATTAAAAGAAATATCTCTGTTTGGCCCCAAATTTAAAAAGACAAAACCAATTATAATTATTAAAAGAATTTGTTAAGCCAGCCCGGCTTGCTGAAATAAGAAAGTTTTAAGGGCGTGGCGGAAGGCACCGAGGTTTTGGATTCTCCTTATCTCTGGGGGCAGCTGATTCCAGAGGGTAGGTGCCCCCACAGAGGAAGGCCCTCCCCCTGGGGGTCACCAGCCTACATTGTTTGGCTGATGGCACCCCGAGGAGGCTCTCTCTGTGGGAGCGTACGGATCGTTGGGAGGTCGTCGGTGGCAGCAGGCGGTCTCGAAGGTAACTAGGCCCTATTCACTTTTATCCCCTTTTTCCATGGACAGTTTTGTAACTTTTACTGCAGTCTTTCTAATTTTAACTACGCATTTTGGGAGTTCTAGTCTAAACCTATTTAAAGGATGCTATGTAGGGTTTCTCTCTTTTGGGAAAGACTTCTTCCTTCTTTAACATATGGATCACCTTCCTCAATCCTGGAATTTGAACCCCCCCCCACTCCCAAACTGTTTCAGGACTATTTTTCCTCCCAGGAAAACAAGAAAACAGCCATACTAATTTAGAATGGAGAAATCCAGACAGCAGGAATATATTCTTACTTATAAAAGATATATTTACTCAGGCATAATTCTATTGAATTACTTGCACTGATGATGTTGCCTAGTTGCCTAATGAAATATCTGCAAGCAAACAACCAAGCTCAAAGAGCACAAAGGCTCTATAATTCTTTTGAAAAAAAATATTTCTAAGGATAGTCAGTCCAAAATAAAATCTCCTGGAACATAGAAATCTATATTCAACTAATTCTTCCCACATGCTACAGAACCTAGCAGTGTAAATACATAAAGAGCTTTTACTGCAGTTGTGGAACATGTTATTATATACACATTCCATAGATATGGGAGCTCTGGTTTATGCAGATGGAAAGGGAAAAAAGACCAATTATGTGAGCTGGAATTTCTCTCAGACCATTCTAGAGAGATAAACTGAATCCACATGTGTTTATCAATATTTGCATATCCATGTTTTCAAAATTCTTTTGGCAAATTTTATCAATTATCTCAAAAATATATAGTTTCATATAAATAAATTCATGTTGTTATTTTGTATGATAAGGATTTGGTAGTTTCAATTTTTTCTTATGTATAAGAAAAGTTATATGGCACTATGATTTATTCTCTAATGCCCATCATCCACAGTTTTCATGAACAATTACTTAGTAATCTCTTTCTCTTCATCTACCATAAGGCACACTGAAAAGTGTTATTATCTCATTTTCTCATTCTTTTTTATCTTCACCTCTGCTTAATTCTTTTTTTTTTTGTTCTTCTATTTAGATATTAAAATATATTTTGGGTTGGAGTTAACACTATTTTTTCTTTTACTGGAACATATGCTGTTGCTCTGTGTAACAATAGCAATAGCATTTATGTACTGCTTTACAGTGATTTACAGCCCTCACTAAGCCATTTACAGAGTCAGCATATTGCCCTCAACAATCTGGGTCCTCATTTTACCCACCTTGGAAGGATGGAAGGCTGAATCAATCTTGAGCCTGGTGAGATTTGAACTGCCAAATTGCAGTCAGCTGGCAGTCAGCAGAAGTAGCCTGCAGTACTGCATTCTAACCACTGTGCTACTGTGGCTCATGTAACTATATTTGTGTTGTAATATTGTCATAAAACTTCTCTCTCTCTCCCCCTCTCCCTCCCTCCCTCCCTCCCTCCCTCCCTCTCTCTCTCTACCTCCCTCCCCCCCTTCCTCCCTCCTCTCTCTTCTATCAACAAACCTGGTTTATGGGGCAAAGTTAATAATGGTAGAGAGTTAGTAAATTCTGGAATACTATATTAGGCAAAAGTGCCAACATTTCTCCATACTGTAAGCTTTTGTAATTTTGACTTTGGCCACTTCCATATTTTATGAATATTGTGACTTCGGCTTTGCAGCAATGATAAATTATTGAAAAGTGAAGTAGAGCAAATTTCTCTGAGGATGGCCTATAATGGTCAGTCAAATGCATTGATGTCCTTATTGTCTTTGATACTTTGTGCTATATATTAGTAGCCATTTTCTCCTCTTTTTCTTAGAATGTGTTCTTCATATTATTACTTCCATCATTTTGGAAGTTTTGGAAAAAAGTATATTCTAAAATTTCTATTTTGGAAAAAAGTATATTATGATAAGAAGTACCCTTTTGGGACAGGGTGAGGCAAATTTAAACAATTTGAGTAATTATCCTGTGATGGTGCAAGGTTTTTTCCTAACTTTAATTGCATTGCTCACCCACGTGTTTCTAAATGTCTCATTAAATATTGCTTTTTTTTCTTATCTCTGCCAAAACTGTCTTTGCATCAGGAACTTTGGTGCTATGCAATAGGGCTCATTTTGTACCTGGGAGAAATAGAAAAAATATAAAAATTAGTAAGAAACCTGAAAGTACTTAGTCAAAATGAAAAATGTGTCTCATCTAGAAATACTTTCAGAGGGAATGTAAAGCAGAGTCTATGGGAAGATTGAAAGATATCAGAGATGGGCCTTTTTTATAGTTTAACTTTATTTGCCTTTAATCTGCTATCAAGTATCTTGGCTGCATTTTTTAATGATGAGCAACATAAGGATTACCAGGTATGGATTGGAAAAATTGGAAGACTATTGTTAAAAGCAGCATGGAATTAAAACTTTCTGTATATTTGTTACCATATAGTAGTCTCAAGTTTTTGTGGTCCCAGATCTCTTAGACCTAGTAATATCAACTTAAAGCTATTCTGGATGTTCGTAGCATCAGTGTTGACATAATCCTACAATGGTATACACCCAATACTAAGCCCTATTGCATATCTATACCAGACAGCCGGCTTGTATGTAACTAGCTGTCATACTCATCCCCACAACCACTTGCCAGAAAATCCTCTAGTCTAACAAGTTGATTTCCTTCTAGTTTTGTTCAGCTTTCTCAAAGTCGACACCCCTATAATACCCAAAATTTGCAACTACCATATTCTTAGAAGAAAGAAAAACAAGATGAGAGGCAGCAACTGGCAGCAACTGGAGAGGTACAAGATTGCAAGGTTACCCTGCAATCAGTTGTACCTCTCCAGATGCTGCCAGAGTCCCATTTGATAGTTTATTTCTTTGAAAATTAAATATCAGGCTATAAGTTCTTTGATCACTTCCTGGCTCTTCATTAGTTATTGGCTCATAAGCTCCTGTCTGTCAAACAGCTACTCCAGTTTAATGAGTTGGTGACTGGCTAGTAGTAATTCTCCCTAAAATGGAAAATTTATCCATTGGTGTATTATGAATTCATTGCATATTTTTTTTTTGAGTCCAGTTTCTTTTTTTTCTTACATGCCATCAATATATTTGAATGTAGACTTTTTTATATACATGTCTATAAATGTCTTTTGTCATTGTGCCATACAGTAGAAACTCTGGTCATGACCATAATTCATTCCATAACTTTGGTCGCAACCTGATTTGGTCATGATCCGAACCTAACCAAAATTAATGCAGCGGCCATACAAGGTTGCTGATGTTTGGCACTTACAAAAAAAATGGTGCGGAAGGGGAAATCACCCGCGGCTGTGTTTGATTGCCACCTGAGTATGTATTTGTGACCAGATTCCAAAATTTTGTGAATTTTTTCTCACATTTGGTTGTGGTCAGAAGCATTCGTGACCAGAGGTTCTACTGCACTTCTATTATATATCTGCTGTTATTCTTAATGAAAAAGGAATTCTGAACAATGTGTATAAACAGACTTTTTAATAAAGCTGCCAATTTTTCTAGTGTGTGCATGAGTTTTTGGCTCTGGTAATATTTTCCTTCCCTCTTTGATGCCATTATAAACATTTTAAAAAGATAGTGCTTATTATCTGATCTTAATTAGTGTTTTCAGAAACACTAATGGTTAACTGTCCAAGTTGGTGGACAAAGTATCAAAGAACCAGATATCTGTAAGATTTTTTATTTTAGAGTCTTTTACAATTTTTTGGTCATTGTATGCCTACAAAGAGAAACCAAGCCAATATAGTATTTTTATATTTTCCTCTATACTTTAGGAGAAATGATGTCTTTATACATTTATCTATATATCCGAGTACATATCCAAGTATGTATGAATGCTCAGAGTCAAATATTTGGTAACTGTGTTGAGATATCTTATTCTTACTGAAGTCAGTTGCAAGCTTTCAATTATTCTGCATGAAAAATAACTTATTGAGGAATCCTAAACCATTCAAGTCACATCCAAGTGTGATTTCCTTATGCTAGACGTAAAACATGATGCATATAAAAGTATGTTTAAATTATACAAGAAATATTTTTAGCAATCATAGAGACCAATCCCCAATCCTCCACAACATGCATCTTTTTATTTTACCAGCAACATCAGCAACTATCTTACTTTCTAATAATGGAGCACTGTAAAAAAAAAGTATTTAAGCAATTAAATAAGGCTGGAAAGAAGTACAGAAAATGGATAACTAACATGAGTAAGGAAAGAGATTGGGATATTTAATAATTCCACTTCTCCCCATTTATATCGAGACTAATTAATCATTTTTTCAAATGCTGTTTCTGGAATTCTATGTGATCTAGTAATCTTCTAAGGAATAAAACTCACACCTAACCTTAGCAATAGACTACAATCAGCTAGAATTTCACATAATGTATTTGGCATGGAAAATTAAAATGCTGTTAAAAATCTAGTATGCTGGCTAGAGAATTCTAGGAGGTGAAGCCCACACATCTTAAAATATGGCTAACTGAGAAACACTGGAATAACTGAAGAGAGACTTTCCCAAATATTTCTCTATCTAAAGGTCCCATATTTTTTTGTTGAGGACAATAATGCCATCTGCACCAATTATCTTTGCTACCTTCTTTTTTCCACCTACTTCTTTCATTACCTTTGTTGTGCTGTTAGTTAACTTTGATTACATATTGTTCTTCTAACTTTTCAGATGCCCTTGGACAGGATAGAGTCTAGATTTGTTAAGTTTGGTTCCTATGGAAAATAAAAGGGAAAAACAAGGAATTCAGTTTCATTGAATTGGATGGGAATTAATACTGTTGATGTAGACTAATTTCTCTTCATCCTTCAACCTTGGTTCCTTGGATCGAGTTGTGCCTTTGCGGCCTCTGACCCGGCGTCAAAGTTGCCCGGCTCCATGGTTTTCCAAGGAGTTGAGGGAAATGAAACACCAGAAAAGACACTTAGAGAGTAGTTGGAGAGCCAGTCGCTCCGAATCTGACCGAACACTAGTGAGGTCATATATTAAGACCTACTTAGTGGCAATAGCAGCGGCAAAATATAACTATTTTTCCACTATTATTGCATCGGCAGATAATCGTCCAGCCGCCTTGTTTAGGGTGACCCACTCCCTCCTCCATCTGGGAGCACAGGAAGACCCCTTGCAAGGTCGAGCTGAGGATTTTGCACAATATCTACACGATAAAATCACTCAAATTCAAACACAGCTGCCTGCAATTTCTGCAGGTTCAAATCTCACCAGGCTCAAGGTTGACTCAGCCTTCCATCCTTTCTAAGGTAGGTTAAATGAGGACCCAGTTTGTGGGGGCAATAAGCTGACTTTGTATAAATATACAAAAGTATGAAGGCTATTGCTTAACGCATTGTAAGCCGCCCTGAGTCTCCGGAGAAGGGCGGCATATAAATCAAATTAAAAAAAAAAAAAATTCGGGAAGACTTGGACTCTGACTGGGTAAGTTCAGACGAAGTGATGGAGGTGAGTCTTGAGGATGTTATTTGGGATGAGTTTGACCCTGTGACCCCTGAAGACGTGGACAGGTTACTGGGGAAGTTGAACGCAACCACATGTTTATTGGACCCGTGTCCCTCCTGGTTGGTACTGGCTTCCCGAGAGGTTACATGAGGCTGGCTCCAGAGGATTATAAATGCTTCTCTGTGTGAGGGTTTCTTGCCTCCCACCTTGAAAGAGGCGGTGGTGAGGCCCCTCCTCAAGAAGCCCTCTCTGGACCTGACTATTCTTGCAAACTACAGTCCTGTCTCCAACCTTTGCTTTGTGGCAAAGGTTGTTGAGAGTGTGGTGGCACAGCAACTCCCGCAGTACCTGGATGAAACTGACTACTTAGATCCATTCCAGTCCGGCTTCAGGCCTGGTTACAGCACTGAAACGGCATTGGTCGCATTGGTTGATGATCTCTGGAGAGCTCGAGATAGGGGTTGCTCCTCTATCCTGGTTCTATTAGATCTCTCAGCGGCTTTTGACACCATTGACCATGGTATCTTGCTGCGCCGGCTAGAGGGGCTGGGAGTGGGAGGCACTGTTCTACGGTGATTCTTTTCCTATCTCTCTGACTGGTCGCAGTCTGTGTTGGCAGGAGGGCAGAAGTCGACTTCAAGACACCTTATTTATGGGGTGCCGCAGGGGTCGGTCCTCTCACCTCTTCTGTTCAACATTTATGTGAAGCTGCTGGGTGAGCTCATCTGTGGTTTTGGGGTGCAGTGCCATCTTTATGCTGATGATACTCAGCTGTACATCTCCACTCCAGACCACCCCAATGATGCCCTTGCAGTGATGTCCCGGTGCCTCGAAGCCATGCGGATCTGGATGGGGAGAAACAGGCTCTGACTCAACCCTTCCAAGACTGAGTGGCTGTGGCTGCCGGCGTTCCGATATAGCCAGCTGATACCATCGCTTACTATTGGGAGCGAGTCATTGGCCCCCACGGAGAGGGCTCGCAACTTGGGTGTCCTCCTGGACACATGGCCCTCTTTAGAAGAGCATATGACAGCCGTGGCCAGGGGAGCTTTCTATCAGGTTCGCCTGATTCATCAGTTGCGACCCTTTCTAGATTGGGATTCCTTACGCACAGTCACTCATGCCCTCCTCACTTCCCATCTGGACTACTGTAATGCTCTCTACATGGGGCTCCCCTTGAGGTGCACGCGGAGGCTCCAACTGGTCCAGAATGTAGCTGCGTGGGTGATATTGGAGCGACATGGCGCTCACATGTAACACCTCTCCTATGCGAACTGCACTGGCTCCCGGTGGTCTTCCAAGTGCACTTCAAGGTGTTGGTTCTTACCTTTAAAGTGCTCCATGGCTTAGGACCTGGGTATTTACGAGACTACCTTCTGCAACCAATTACCTCCCACCAACCAGCACGCTCCCACAGGGTGGGCCTCCTCAGGGTGCCATCACTAAAGCAATGTCGACTGGTGGTTCCCAGAGAAAGAGCCTTTTCTGTGGGGGCACCTACCCTTTGGAACAGGTTACCCCCAGTGATATGAATGATCCCAAATCTTTGTACTTTCCATCGTGCACTTAAGACCTTTCTATTTCACCAAGCCGGGCTGGCACAAATCTCTTCTAATTGTTTTAAATCTTTATGCTGTAAATTCTTAACCGATGAACCAAATTGGCTTAATCATCTTATATTCACATTTTATATGTATGTAATTTTAACTGTTCACCACCCTGAGTCCTTCAGGAGAAGGGTGGTATAGAAATTGAATAAATAAATAAATAAATAAATAAACAAACAAACAAACAAACAAACAAACAAACCTGTTTTTTTATCATTTCAGAATGTTAAACAGGAATGCCAAAAATTTATCATAATAAATTGCTTTGGCCTGATTAACAAGGTGCATCTTTGGTGCTATCTTTTTAACATCTAAAGGATAGAATATACAGTAGCAACCATACTCTTGAAAAAGGACTGAAGAACTCATCCACGTTATCCAGAGGTAATTATTTGTTAGACTTTATTTAATTGTTTTTAAAAAATGAAGCTAATGCATATTCCCGATTTGACCATTTCTTAACAGGCACAGGTATTCATTAGCATATTTCCTTTTATAAGACAATCTGTTTTTACCTATTGGAATATCCTTATCTTTTGATACTAAAACATTAAAGGTAACACTTGAGTATAAACAGAAGACAGAAATTATATGCTGTCATTAGCATGGTGGTATTTCAAACCTTGCAAGTTCCATGCCTTTTTAATCATAAAATTGAAACAAGGGAAAGCTGTGATGAAGTAAAGTGGGTGAGGGAGGCCTACATAAGGAAAATTGTTCCATCAGCTACTCCTAAAGCATTTCAAAATGGCAGGATCAAAAAGGGTTAGTTAAGCTATTAATCTCAGTTCAAAGAACCGTCAAGTAAGCTCCCTATTGTGCTCAGAACTAGATTGAATCCTTATGAGTCTGCTGACCTGTTGGAATTGAATTGTAGAGAAACAATTGAAAGCTAAGAATTTTATTGTTCTTTTTAGCACGTTACTTGCCTGCTAGTTCATCTGCTTCTCAATTATATTCAGAAACAAATCCAAGTTTGTTTGTTTTTTTCTTCTCATCTTAGAAGTACATGCTGTCAAAATATAGACCTAGCTGTTATTTCTCTGGATAGGTATGCTGAAAATGGTTGACTACTATCTGAAAATTCGGTAATTGCTACATATAGCTATAATAATAGATTTAGTTTTTTTTCCACAGGTGGCACAAAACATTTTAAAACAACCGTGTGCATCTTGTCAAACTCATAATCCTGGGACTATGTTGTGAACATAATAAGCCATTTCCTTTATTATAGCAGTATTTTCTGGAAGTTGAAAATAATCATAGGTGGTGCTCTAAAATGGCTGGCTGAGCACAAGAAAAACATGAAGTTTGGCCATCATACAGTTATATAATGGTGAGGTTAGTCCACCAATTTCCACTGGGAATAGGTAATTACTTACCTTTTTTTTTTGTTCTTAAAAGAGAAGTATTAGCTTTCCAAGTGTTCTTTCAAATCTTTAAAAGACCTGGCCAATTAAGATTTTCTGATTTTGCTTTGGTCTATTGGCAGCCCTGATCTGCCAATACTCCACCCACATCTCTCTCTCTCTTTTTCTCTCTCTCATTCTTTCTCTCTCTCTCTCTCACTCACATACAGATATACACAAATGAACACTAATTTAATGAAATACTTTATGCCTTATAAAGGAAATTTAAGTAGAAGTGAAGTTTTTTCAGCAGCGTTTTGGTGCTGATCCCATTCTGTTACCTGATCTTATAAGTAATAGGAGATATGTCCTAGGAAAAGTTAAAAAAAAAGTAATATTATTAAATAGAATTAAAATGTTGTTTAAGAGAGCAGAACTGGAGTGCCATGAAAGGCCAGCATATTGATATAAAATGTGTTAACTGTGTAGTATTAGTAGCAGAGATGATGAGAAATATTTATGGGCTTTTCTATTTAATGTGTTTTTAATACAATGATTCATTTCAGGCAGGAAAATATTTTTGGAGAATTTTCAAGAAGATTGAACACTGTATAAATAGCCCATGCTCATTGGAGTGTTATTTTTTAATCCTTTCCCAGTTTTGACACTATCTGCATCACTGATATTGACATGCCCTTGCAATCTTGCAGAGTGTTTCAGAAACTGAAGCACAAGATGAAGAGAAGATACCAGATTATTCTAATTTCAGAATAGCATGTAGAATCACATTGATGTGGAATCAACTGATGTTGAATGACATAACCCAAACTTCCAGCTGTGTATGGAAGTCAAACTTAGTTCTGGGTCATTTAACAGATCCATGTTTTCCAGGCAACAATATAGAAATGGTTCATCAATATCATCTTCCAGGTTAGTTTTTTAAACTTCATGTCCGAAATTCCCTAATGTCCTCTCATCCAAGTTCTAATCAGAGATCAAGATTGTCAAGATATGGTATTCTGTACTAAATGATCTCATTAAATTAGTTATTTTGGTTCTCCTTTGATTAGCAGATTGATAGTCTTCTATGACAATGTTCTTTACATATTTTCTGTTCTCACCACATTATAAAAAATGGGAGATGAATTTCACCCTGGTCACCACTTCTTTATCCTCCTACCATCAGGAAGGAGATATAGAAGCATAGCAGCAGCATAACAGGCTGAAGAACAGTTTTTATCCGTGGGCTGTCAGACTCCTGAATGCAAAATAACATCATAACTACGTAGTACAATGGACTTGCAGGGCTGGCGCAACATGTAACATGTTCACACTGGTGCAATAGGACTGGGTGGTTGTGAACAGGATTTATTGGGTTATGGATTTTCTGTCTTCACTGTGAGTTGTACTGTGTTGGGGCGGGGTGTGTGCGCACTGAGGGAGCTCAACCAATCTCATTGTACATATGTTGTGCACTGACAATAAAGATTTGAATTGAATTGTCTTTCCAAGATGGAAACTACAATTGTATACTGTTAGGAGACATGTATTAAATAATAAATACAATTTTGTGGAACTATTGACAAATACTCTGCTATTAACGGCAATCACTTACAAGCAAATACAATTTCATTTTGAATTCAAAGAAAGTAACCTGCATTAAAATATATTAATTGCATAATTGACTATTTAGTAGTCTAGTAAAATATATATACTTAAGCATGACATCTAGAATAGGCCCATGCATTCCAATAAAAATAGATGAATGAGGCGTTGGTCCTACCTGATACGCCCCTTCTCGTTGGGTGGAGACAGCAGCCAGACGTGGGTTGTGCTCATTGGTCAGAATGATGGACTGAGCCTGTCAAAATGAGTTAATTCTGTCTCTGTTGCTAGGGGATCCCAGCTTTTGTCAAAGGAAGAAGACAGACTCGGAGTGTGGAAGAAAACAGAAAACAACATTAGTGACCAGACTGATGAAAGGGTGGGGCTGGCTGCTGTCTCCACCTAATGAGAAGGGGCCAATGGTATCAGGTAGGACCAATGCCCCTTCTCCATTGAAAGTGGAGACAGCAGCCAGACGTGGGACATACCAAAGTTCATTGTTCCAGCTCACGGGAGGGAACAGTCTGGCAGAAGACTCCTCCCGCATATCAACACCCTGTAACACTCTCCTCCCAAAGTCAGCCTCCTCAGAGGCAAATTTATCTAACTTATAGTGCCCAACAAAGGGGGAAGGAGAAGTCCAAGTAGCTGCCCTGCAGATCTCAAGCAACGAAGCCCTAGGGGCCCAGGCAGCTGTAGTCACAGCACTTCTAGTAGAATGAGCTGTCACATTAGCAGGAGGTGGCAAAGACTGGAGTTCGTAAGCCATATTGATCGTAGCTCGGATCCAACGACCAATTGTTGAAGAAGTCACTTTGTGCCCTAAAGAAGCAGGGAGAAAAGAAATGAACAATGATTCTGTCCGACGAATATCAGCAGTCCTCCGGAGGTAGATTTGAAGAGCCCACCGGAAATCCAATGTGTGTAATTGGCTCTCCAATGGATTGGAAGGACACAGGTAGAAATCTGGAAGAACCAGCTCCTGCAAACGATGAAAGGGAGAGTTAATCCTAGGCACAAACGTAGGATCCAACCTGATGACTACACGGTCCACGTGGAACACACACAAATTATCCCTGATAGACAATGCAGCGATTTCAGAAATCCGCCGCGCAGAAATTATAGCAACCAGGAAAGCCACTTTTCCAGATAAAAGTCGTAGACTTGCCAAAACCAGCGGTTCATATGGGGACTCCGTAAGAGAGTCCAACACCCGTGAAAGGTCACAAGTTGGGTATCGATGCAGCACTGGAGGACAGAGATTTGTTGCTCCTCGAAGAAATCTACGAATCAGCGGATGGTGCGACAAAGAATGAGTGGAGTTGTACATTAGGATCGACGAAATAGCAGCCACCTTCCTCCGTAGCGTGTTGGGAGAAAGACCTTTGTCCAACCCATCCTGGAGAAACATCAGGACCTGCACCACAGAAGCTCGAAGAGCGGAGAATCCGTGTAGCTCACACCAAGAAGAAAAGGTCTGCTAAGTGGCTGAATAAATTCGGTCCATCGATGACCGCCGGGATGCCTGGATAGTACGAATCACTGAGGCTGGGATGTGGTCCCGCTGCAGAGCCTCCCGCTCAACCGCCAAGCGGTCATCTGTAGCCACTGAGGCTCTGGATGTACAATTGCCCCCTGGCTGAGTCATTCGGGGGTACACGGAATCCTCCAAGGTGGAGACATTGATAAAGTCATGAGGTCTGCAAACCATGACCTTCTCGGCCAATGCGGAACTACAAGAATGATCTCTGCCTGTTCTATCAAAAGTTTTTGAAGTACCCTCGGAATGAGGGGAATGGGCGGGAAGGCGTATAGCAGGCCCTGAGGCCAAGGGGAGGGCAGGGCGTCCACAGCTTCTGCCTGTTGAGAATGGAAACGGGAGAAAAAACGGGGAAGCTTGGTATTCTGGTGGGAAGCGAACAGGTCTACTTGTGGCATGCCGAAGCGATCCACCATCCTCTTGAAGAGGAGAGGATGTAGGCTCCACTCCGAATGATCTATCCTCTGGCGCTCAACCAGTCTGCTGTCACGTTCGCATCTCCCGATATATGGTCCGCCTTCAAAGAAGCCAGATGGAGCTCTGCCCAAAGCCCAGTCTTTTGGCTTCCTGCATCAGAGATCTGGACCTGGTGCCGCCCTGTTGATTCACGTGAGCCTTGGCTGAGGTGTTGTCGGGGAGCACCATCACATGGGTGCCTGCCACCAGGTGACGAAAGGCCTGAAGTGCAAGGGAAATCGCCCGAAACTCCAGCCAATTGATACTGTGAGCAGCTTTCGTGGCGCACCATGTGCCCTGAGCAACTTGTGCCCCACAATGAACTCCCCAACCGTACTTGCTGGTATCGGTGGTCACTATCACCCATTGAGGCTCCAGGAACAGGCAACCTTTGGAAATCGCAGGGGATCGCCACCAGCGAAGAGACACGAGCACTTCCCCAGGAACTGCGATTCTGGCCGAAGAAGACCCCTGCCCGCCTTCTGTAAAGACAAGAGAAACCATTGAAGGTCTCTAAGGTGTAACCTGGCCCAGGGAACAATAGAGATTGCTGAGACCATCTTGCCCAACAGTTTAGAGAGTAGTAAGGGAGAAGCCCTTCTATCTTTTATTACCTTGGCCATCAGAGATCTCAACCCGATTTGTCAATCTGGGGAGAAGAAAACTCTACCTTCCAGTGAATCAATTATAGCTCCTAAATGGAGAATCCTAGTCGAGGGTTCCAGATGGCTTTTCTCTATATTAACAGAGAAGCCGTGCAAGGCTAGTGTCTGAATGGTAAGTTGCAGATCTGAAATGACCTGCTGAGGAGACCTAGACATAATGAGGATGTCATCCAGGTAACACTGGAGATGAACGGCCCGAAGCCTGAGGGAAGCGGCTAAAGCTGACAAAATTTTGGTGAAGCTATGGGGAGCCGAGGAAAGGCCAAATGGTAAAGCCTGTACTGGTAGTGAACCCCAGCATAATAAAAACAAAGGAGCTTCCTATGAGAAGTTCCAATGGAGATATGGAGATATGCCTCTATAAGATCTATTGAGCAGAGGAGATCACCCCTCCGTACACCGTCCAATTGATCGCAAGGATTGCATTTTGAACCTTCGATAGATAACAAATCGGTTCAAACGTTTAAGGTCCAGAATAGGTCTCCACCCACCCGATGACTTCGGGACTAGGAAGACCCAAGAATAAAACCCCTGCCCAGCTTGATCTCTAGGCACTCATTGAATAGCCTTAATGGCGAGAAGATGACTAATAGCCAACTCCATGAGGGGCTCAATGTTCGGCAACCTGAGACAGCGGACAATGAATAAAATACAAAGAGGGGGGTGGAGACGAACTCAATGGCTAGCCCCGATAGAATGGAGGCCCGGATCCGAAGTGGTACTTTCCCAAACTCTGGCGAAGAGGCCCAATCTTCTGCCAATGGGAGGCTCCCCGATACCACTAACGATGGCAATGGATGGAACGACCCCCTCCCCCTTGAAAGGGCCACCGGGAACCAAAATCTTCCCCCTAGGTGGTCTTTCCTGAAAGCCTCACTGCCTAGGGGTAAAATTACCTGTGTTGCGAGCGGACCCCAAGCCCCCATCCGATGACCGAAACTGAGGGCGAGGAACATAAGGAGAGAAACGGGGTTCTCCTCTATGGAAAACTGCAGGAAGGATCTTTCGCTTATCTTTGGTTTCCACGAGGAAATTGTCTAAATGCTCCCCAAACAGCTTGAAGCCTGAAAAGGGGACTGATGCCAGACGCCATTTATGACTGGTGTTGGCCTGCCAGTGATGAAGCCACACTAAGCGGCAGGCCGTGATGGATGAAGCCAGGGATTTAGCTGCAAAGCGTGCCGCATTCAAGGTAGCATCCGCAGAGAACTATATGGCAGTCACAATCTTATTCAGGTCCTGCTTTAATCTCGAGCCCTCCAGGGAAAGTTTCTCCTGGAGTTGGCGAAGCCACAGGAGTGTAGCACGATTAAAGAAAGAAGCAGTGGTAGCAGATTTGATGGCCCAGGCTGCCCCAAGATGGGCCCTCTGAAGGACCTGCTCTGATCTGTGCTCATCAGGCCTAAGGCCCTCTTCTGGATCACCCGGAATGGATGTTGAGGAAAGTAAAGCCGCCACAGGAGCGTCAACAGAGGGTACCTGCAACAAGGAAGTCAGATCAGAAGACACAGTGAAATTCTTTCTGTCCATGGAGGATGGGACAGGAGCCAATGTGGGAGTAGCCCACTGCTTCTGGATGACATCCAAGAAGAGAGGAGGAGTAGGAATGGCGGTCACCGGTTTAGGTGGTTTGGCAAACAATGGATTCAAAGAGCCTGTAACTGGTGGAGACTCTGGTGGAGGAGCAGCCCCAAGTTGAGCTGTATTCACCACCTTGAACAGAAGTGATTTAAATAGAGTTTGGGGAAACAGGCCCGTGAAGGCGGGTTGATCAGGAGGTAAGCCTTCATCCTCTGATAACTGCAGTTCCAGGGGCTCCATGTCCGCCGCAATAGGGGGTTCACTGACCCCGGACACGGCCGGGGAGTCCGATCCGGCCAGAGAGATGGCATCTTCCATGTCAAATCTGCCTGGCGAACCAGGAGGTTCAGAAGGAACCAAATGAGTGGAAGTTGGTCTGTCCACCAAAAGGAAATGAGTAGACAGCGATTGTTGCACCACCTCCGCAATCATGCGTTGAATGTCCTCTGGCTGCCAATTGACAGGAGGTTGACCTCGGGCCGGGCGGACCGGAACAGAAGAAGGCGGTGGATGAACCACCGAGAGTACGGGAGTGCTAGACTCCACAGTAGTACGCATCCCCGCAGAGGGGGCAGAACCCCATATATTGGATGATTCCACCGACATTTGGTAATCCTGAAAGGACATTTGATCTGGGGTCAGAGAAAGCCCATGTACGGGTACAATAGAAGACATCCTGAGGACTTTGGGTTGCGCAGGACCATCGTCACTATGCTTTTTATGTGAGCCCTTTGAAGGTTTTTCCTGGCTTTTAGCAGCCTTGGAGGTCAACAAGGGGCATTTAGAATCTGCGGACATAGACTTAAGTAGAACCCCTTCACCATACGCATGAGTCTGGTCCTCTTGTATGGAAGCCTCTGATTGCTGCCGGACAGTGGCCTTTCGGCCATGTTTAGATTTGGATTGCGCCTTGGGCATGATATGGTTAACCACGCTTAAGCCAGGTAAGTCAAGAATGTAATTCAAATTCCTGTAAAGGTAATTTGGCTAATTAGAAGTCAGAGGCCAAGGAAGTTGTCGTAAACGTTTAAAGGCACCTCAAGATGGAGGTAGGAATATGCAGGCACAGTCTAAGAGACTGGAGGCCTGGTGTAATCCTTGTGAGCCGCTGCGCCCGTACTCAAAATGGTGGCGGTACTCAAAATGGCGGCAAGACAAACTAACGGGGAGTGCACGAGACTCCTCTCCAAGTGGAACAATCAGCGCCAAACAGCTGATAAGTCATGTAATGCCGGGGCGGCTCAAAATGGCCAAGAAAGGGCTGTCAAAGCCTTTTCTGAGGCTTTCGCTGCTGGGCTAATTGTAAAGTACCGATCTGTAAGAAAACAGCCGGCTAGCGGCTAGCGTCAGGGAGCACGAAGCTCCACTTCAATCCAGGCGACTAGCGCCAAACAGCTGATAGAATTGAAGGACTGAAGCGCTGAGAAGCTCCTGCGAAAGAAGCTGTGCTTAGAGAATAGGCACTTTGCAGCTTTCCTCAAACAGCTGACAAGCGGCTATCGCCAGGGAACATGAAGCTCCACTTTATGTCAGGCGTCTGAATACACAAAATGTCCGCTTCACAGTAGTGGTGGGGAGTGCAAAGCTCCACAAATGGCCCTATACCAAGGTGATCAGTTTCTAAGGGCCAAAAAGGCAACTCACGTGCCCCCCCCGGGAGCGAAAAGCTCCACCACAACCTTACTGACTGACCAGTCCAGCGATGATATTCCATTGAGGGGCTGAGAGCCGAATCAGACCTCAGAAACCCCCAGGGGATTTCTGAGGCACGAAATTCAAAAACCAAGTCCAGCAAACAGAAGAATAGTCGAAATGGAGTCCAAAATCCAAAAAACTGAAGAAAAGTAAGTAGAAAGGAAGCACTCTAATGGTAAAGGCAGATAGAGCACACAATCCACACAACTGTCCAGTCTGACGGACTGAGCAAAAAGCTGGGATCCCCTAGCAACAGAGTTGGAATTAACTGATTTTGACAGGTTCAGTCCATCATTCTGACAATGAGCACAACCTACGTCTGGCTGCTGTCTCCACCTTCAATGGAGAAAAGTAGTTTTTGAAATTTTGTTTAGTTGCAATTCCTATAGAGCCTTGCATGCCTTCTCATATCATCTCTATTGAGTTCACTGGGATCTAATCTTAGCAGAAGTTTGAATATGACTGTAGCCTTGATAGAGCTGTGTTTTCCAATGTTCTAAGCATTTTCAATCCTACATATGTATATTCAAAGCCCAATTGGATTGGTAAATAAATATATTTATATTTTGAGATATATTTTAAATATATGGTTTCAAATGTGTTAGATACCTTCATCTATTTCCTACCTAAATTATATTTCATAACATTTTCATTTAATATATATGAATATCAATAAATCAATTATATTTGATATATGCGCACTTTAAAAACTATGGGTGGTGCAGTAGCTCAACAGTTAAGACACTGGGCTTATCAACTGGAAAACTGGCAGCCTAGATTTGAGACCCAAGTATCATGCAACAGGGTGAGCTCCCATCCTTGCCCCAGCTCCTGCCAACTTAGCAGTTTGAAAGCATTCAAATGTGAGTAGATAAATACATATCATTTTGGTGGGAAGTTAACAGCACTCCTGACATGCTGGCCACATGACCACAGAAATGTCTTTGGACAGTGCTGTCTCAAAGGCTTGAAACAGAAATGAGCACCACCCCTTATAGTCGGCAACAGCTAGTGGAGTAAATCCACAGGGACACCTTTGTCTTTTACTTTACACCTTAAAAACTAATGGAATGATACTTCTGATAAAGAAATCCTTCTATTATTATTTAAAAATAGTTATTTTATATATAAATATATTATGTATCAAATAATAAGTAAAGAGCATGTTGCTCTTTTACCTGAAATGGGATGCAAACTTTTTAAAACTTAAAAACTATTATTTTTGCCAAACTCTAATAATATTTATATCTTTCTTTTAACATTATAGTTCCCCATGGCAGAAAAGTATGTGCTGTGATTTGCTAATAGTCAACTACTCCTGTGTTTTCACAATGGCAATCAGTGCCAATAATTCCATCTGTAATTTTGGAAATGTTCATACACATGCTGAATACCAGTAATCTGATAATCCTGCATTCAATTTCTTACTAAATATTTGCCAGTAATTGAAACTAAAGTCAAACAATGTGCTTTGAGGCTTTATTAGAAGAATAAAAATTAGTGTTTTTTTTAAAATATCATTTACAAATGATATTGAAATGTGATGGTTCAATGGAAATAGAAACAGCTAGGCCAGGCTACCCATGTTCTCATAACATAACATACGAGTTGGGCTTTAATTTCCACTGAGAATTTTTTTTCAATGAGAAAATTCCAAGCAATATTTGAATGTCTTTCACAATTGAACATCAAAAGTATTTAATTTTGTTGGATCATTTACTTGATTTTCTCAGTTGGATTTATGAATGTTCAAAATGAAATGAATAAAATTCAACCTGCAGAATTTTATATGGTCAGCCAATTTTAAACTAAACTGTAACCTTGAATATTTGTAGAAATTAATGCTTCAGGACTGAATGTAGGGAAAACTCCTTACCAATTGGTCATGCTGAAACTGGAGTGCTAGCTGAATGTATGACTCATCTGTTATTAATTTATCTGGATATAGCTACTGATTCCCTTGTGTCTGAGAGCAAGAAAAAGGGACAAGAACTTTCCATATGAGACAAGCTATTCTTTTCTAAATTACAATGTTTATTATGAGTGCTTTTATATAGATAATTTGTGCATATTTCTAATAGATAAAGTGGCCTTGGTTCAATTACCGTCCAAAAGGCTCTGTTTTGAGCAGCCACTGAAGGCAGTGAAGGTGAGATGTCCACTAGGAAGCTGTTCTAAAGAACTAGTACAGTCAAGGAAGAGCAGCACTGCTGAGCCTCCTTCCTCCAATCCACCAACTAAAGTGGAGACTGCTAATATTTCTTCCTGGGAAGATTGAACTGGCTTGGCTGATTGCAATGAGAAAACATGATCTTGCAGATAACTAAAAATAGTTCCTGAGATTTTAAATACACATAATATTCTTAGTTACTAAAATCATATTAGGAGCAGGCTATCCATGCTAACTTAGAAATTACACCCTTATTTCTTTTTCATAGTTTTCAGTCTGTATTTATCAACTTGCTGATTGAATGTTTTCCTGTGCATCAATTCTAAATAGACAAGTATGTTGGCAAATAGAGATGTGTCTTGATTTTAGTCATGGAACTAAAAGAAATTCACACAATAGTAGTAGTGATAAAAAATAGATCTAAGATCTAAATATAGGGCTTACTATCTTAAACAATGGTTGCTAGGTTTTCTTTCTCTTTGATGCTGCATAGCTGAAATAATATAAAATTGTTTCAATTTCTCAGGTTTTCTGGACGTATTTGTCACTGCAAATACTTCTTTTACTGTTTTGTCACTGGTACTTCTTTTAAACAGCAGATTGCAAATCCCTGATTTCTCAAGATTTTTTTTTTGAGATAGTTCATGTAACTATCACTATAAACCTCCAATTTAAAAGAGATGGAAATGAAAAACCTATTTGATTTGACTGCTAGGTTGAGCCAAATTCTGTACCTTATGCTTCCCTTGAGCTTATATTTCCCTGTGCTATCTGTGCTAGCAGATTATGGTTGGCTTTTTAAAAAAATGTTTGTTTTCTACTTGAGGGAAGACAATGGAACTTTGTTTCAGTGAAAAAGCTGCCATTAAGAAGAAGGAATTGGATTTATGTGAAATGAATCCTAATGATTAAGTTGGGAAGACGTGGAGAATAACTGTTGAGATGTTGATATAGTGAATACAAACTATAGTTTTGATTTGTAAGATGAAAACATTACTTTAAAGAGTGAAATCCAAAATATATAAAATATTGGTTATGATACTGTAATAAACATATGCTTAACAACCAGGTATGTATGCTTCTTCATTGTAGAAGACAAAAGTTCAAGCTAGAACACATATGCAGGATTCCTGAAGGTCTGTAAAAAGCTTGATGGGTACAACACAAAATTACAATTCATTTGGTTCATTTTTACTCAGTGGGCTGCTGCTGAGCTAAAGCTAGTGAATACTCTTTCACAAATATGGAAATATGAATAAAGCATCTCCAACAAATGGTATCTTCAGTATGATACCAGGCATTCAAAAATTCGTATTGGTGGATTGTAATGAGGTAGTCCTCAATTTACAACAGTTCATCTACTGACTGTTCAAAATTACTATGGCAATTACTGAAAAAGTGACTTATGACTATTTTTCACAGTGACCATTGCAGCAGTCCCAAGGTCATGTGATTTACATTTGGATGCTTGACAACTGGTTCATATTTATGATGATTGCAGTGTCCCTGGGTCATGTGATCATATTTTGCGATGTTTTGACAAGTAAAGTCAATGGGGAAGCCAGATTCATTTAACAACCCTGGTACTAATTTAACAACTGCAGTGATTCACTTAACAAATGTGGTCAGAAAAGTCGTAAAATGGGGCAAAACATACTTAACAAATTTCTCACTTAGCAATATAAATTCTCGGCTCAACTGTGGTTGTAAATTGAGGACTACCAGTACCATTGATAGAAAGTAACAATATAAGCATTAAGTGAACTGCACTGCAATTCCTGTGACTGTTCTTACTTATGTAAGTTCTTTATATATTAAAATAAAATTATTAATGAGATTTATATAGAAACTTAGAATGGATTCCTTATTAAACCCTATCAGATATCAAATATTGTAACTGTACTAAAATGTGCAACTTTATTTTATCTAGAGGTAAGCCCCATTGTACCCAATTTAGGCTTATATGAGAGTAGATAATACATTATATAAGTGCACTGTGGGCAGATCTACTTATTCCTAAAGTTTCTCCCATATGGAAATGTATGCTAATTAGGAAGATTGTCTTCTGCATAAGAAAAGAATGGATGTGAAGAATATTGCAACATTAAAAGGCTTCTTAGGTATGAAAATAAGGCTTTAATAGGTTAGATATCCACATCTATTTTAGACAAACATGCCTTCCCAATGCAACTGATGACATTTTTAAAGAGGAATTCTAACTAGAATATGCAACTGGGCTGATCCTCTAGCTCTATATTCACATTCCAATTTCCTAATACTTTAATGTTCTTCCATCACAAAATGATGCATGAGTTTTCTGGCTATGAAAACAGCTTATGTCAAGATGCCCCATGCACACTTTTATTTTATAATACAGAACATGTGTTGATCTATAAAAGCAACTATGTAATTGTAAATTGTAGCACTGCAAGTGTCACCTTGTCTATAAAATGTCATAAAATAGTCCAAGCCTTTGCTATGGTATCTGAAATTTATTACATGTACTATTCTTTAAAATTTTATACGTACTTTTAACAAAGGAAAATAGATTTATTATTTGCTTTAAAATAAATATATTTACTTGAGATTTCTACCTTTATTAGAATCTTTACACCTATCAAATTCTTTATGAAAAGTATCATGTATTGTCATGGAACTCAAAGAAAATTCTACTCTTGAGATGGTGAATATTAATTTACCAGAATCCAGGTTGCAAAATTCCAAATAGCCACTTGAGGGGCAGCAGACATTGTTTCATCTGTTGTTGCTGTTATCTGCTGGCCATCTATGTTTTTTCAGTCATGATCTTGTAACCCTTTATAACAGTGATCCCCAACCTTTTGGGTACCAGGGGCCACTTCCATGGAGAGATTTTTTTTTCTCCGCAGACCAGAGTGGGTGTGGTTTCACATGCTGCCTGCATCCTACAGGTGGGTCTTTGCTTGTTTGTGTGGCCCTGTTTCTAGCATGCCATAGTCCAATGCCAGTCCATTGACTGGGGGTTGGGGACCCTTCCTTTATAAGACATAATGGAAAATCAATAGTTAGTAGTCTGAAAATGAATGTAACTAAGCTTTAAGCTTATATGCTCCCATTCCTCAAAGAAGCCCAAGGTAAAACAGTGTATTTTAAAACATGTTCTAACACAGTATCTTGTTTAGTTCTCCTTCTTCTTTAAAAATAATAACCTTCTTATTTATTTTTTAAAATGAATATGTTGATGCTTTTATTATTTAGAAGTGAAAATTATGTTATCAAGCTGGAGACCTGAATCAGAATAAAAACCAGAAATAAAGGAAGTAAATGGAGAAGGGGCTTATATAGTCAGAGGATTTCAGATTTATCACTTTTTCAGATTTTCAAGTTTTTTAAATGTTTCTGTTTTGAAAAGTGCCCTATTTGGTTGCTATTTCCTATTTTAGGAGGAAGCTTTACATATTTTTAAATAAATGTTTAAAACGAAGGTAATGAAAGTGAACCATAGAATTCCTTACTAATTATTAGCTTTAAACATAAATTCAAATCTAGGATTTAAGCATATATTTAAATACTTTTCTTGAGAAGGACATTATTTTATATATATAAATATATTTTATATTTATGCTATCATTTTGTTTTTATTAGGCATGATGGACTCTTTCTATCATTTATTTTTTTTAAAAAAAAACCATTTCTAAATTGTAGTCTAAGGATTTAATTGCATTTTTTTGCAGATTGGCAGAAAGGTTAATGGTTTAATTCTGCTCTTTATCCTACAAATAAATAAAATTATGCTGGGAAGCTTTTCAATGTTTGGGGCATGAGAAAATAACCACATGATATATAAACATCTCAAGTGGGATTTCTAAAATAATATCACCTTTACTCAGAATATAATAATTAGCCAAAATAAAAACTCTAGTTGATTTATTTTCTCTCATTCTTCATTTGGCAGATCCAAGAAGAATAACAATCATACTATTGTGCCTGACTGAGTAATTCATAGTCAGAGTGCATGAATCTGGAGACTCTGTTATTAGAACTGTATAACATGCTTAATTTATGAAACCTTATCCAGAGGATCTTGCTAGTTTGTCCTTAACTCAGTACTGTATATATCAGTCAATCTTTATGCATAATTTACTACATGTAAGATGTAGTAAATTCAGTAGTCTATAACTTGCTTATCACCAGGCAACTATTACAGCTTTAGATTCAATATCTTAAAAAATATCTATTCCAATAATATAACTGGCAACATCTGGTAAATGTATCACTTCTGTTTTATGGTCCACATGTGCTTGAACTTAAATTTATTGCTGGCAATGTGTGGTAAAAGAATTGGGTCACTTCTCACCCAACTGTTGTCATACTATATAGAGGGTGTGTTGCATCCATCAACACTGGGATGACTACTTCTAAATATTATCAGGACTTTGGGATTTGCCTGAAGATAGAAAGGTGCTTATGTGTGAATGAAAACAGATACATTCTAAAATTTTAATTGCTGTATGAATGAACACAATGGATTCTCTTTTAGACAATATATTAATTACGCTGATCTGTCTGAAGTGTTACTTATTTTTAAGAATATTTCCTAGATGTAGACCTTTTTTTTTAAAAAAAAAATGTATTCTTTCTTACCATCTCTTTTTTTCCCAACTTAATAACCTCATTTTGTATATAACTTTCATAAACATACTCTATGTAAATTGTCCCTTTAGGGCAGTTCATTGTAAAAATGTCATAAAATGAAGAAATTCTAATCCTAATTTTAACCCTATTATTAACATGAATCTACAAAAAGTCCAACTCAAATACCCAAACAAACAAGCAAGCAATAAACATAAAAGTCATAACCCTGTGCAGCACCAACAAATTCTGATTGGGAAGATAAAGTTACACACCCATAGACTGATAGACATGGGGGACACCAGAGCAAAAATAGTTCCAAAGAGATGATAGATAGACCAAGCCATATTTGTGACTAGGACATGTAGATCTAGATAACTGAAAGTGACTGGTTACTAAGTCCCACATACTTCCACAGATTGAGGAATAAAGAGCTTAAACAAACAAACAAACAAACAAACAAACAAACAAACAAAGAAATAAAGCCCAGTGTGACATCTCTTCTGTTTTGCAGTGAAGATCGGAAAGTCAGCATCTATGCGGATGGCATTTCAGAACTGCATAAAGCTGAAATTGCATAAACATATCACCCCCACCCCCATTTTTCTTTCCAAAATAAAATAGTGGACCTCTGTCACACTCTTTTCAATCGGATTGGAGAAAGTTTGATTTCAGGACAATCATGGATAGCCTCAATCACTGGGAAAGAAATGATTGTGATGAAGCTGGATAGTAATCAGAGGTGTGTCTGCATCTCCCCACATGCCTCAAACACACTTTTGGTCAGATCGTAATTTGAAGTTATGATGGAGTAAGGGGGAAATACCATTTTTATTCCAGTACGGAAAGGGTGACATAAGACATCATGGTCTGGGAACCAGATGTGTTTAATATTATATAATCAAGGGGAAATGATTAGGATAATACGGAGTTGTGAAAAAATGCAAGGAGAAACAGGATTGAAACAAATGCAGAAATCATGAGCAGAGTTTATTTCCTCCTGAAAAAGTCTCAGCAGAATTGGAACTAGTTTTCAGCAATGATTATTTTTTATGGTTGGTATTATTTTTGTTTATTATATAATGTGGTTTCACTTTCACTAGTTGAAAGAAAAGGATATAAGCACATCATAATCAGAATTGTTTGAGTTAAATATTGTCTCTAAAGATTGGCATCTGATGCCACTAGAAATAATGTTATGGTACCAATAAAGGAGAATATTTGTAATTCAGGTTGAAAGGAGGGGTCCTTGGTGATCTCTGAGCTGCCAGTGATGATGATGATGTTTTATTCCAACAGGCTGGCCTGGCCTAACCTCCCTTTTTAATTGTACATTTTAAATTTGTCTAAAACTTTAGGGGTGTTTTAATCTGTTCCGGGCCAAATTTATTTAATTAGGTTTTTATACTGTTTTTAAATTTTGTAATCTGTGTGTTTTATCTCTTGGCTGTTCACCGCCCTGAGTCCTTCAGGAGTAGGGCGGTATATAAATCTAATAATAATAATGATGATGATGACTAGAACTGCTAATGTTAACTAGTTTGGGTAATGAAACATCTGCATGAAAACAAGCAAGCAAGCTCAGAAAGCACCAAGGATCCCTCACTAATATTATGCTATGAGACATTGTGACGATATAATGTTTTATATTTACTTGAGAAAATATTCTGTTATGTCATAACAAGAAACTAAATATGCTTTATTTTAAATATGTTTTAGTTCCATAGCTGAAACATTCATATCAGAACAATAATTCTGAACTGATATATGGACTAATTGTTAACAAAAGAACATAACATTTTCCATGTTCACCTTTTTAGCAATGCACCAAAATCTGTATTCCTTTTCTTCAAAGTTTTCTTTTTCTCCAGGAAAAAGGCTACTATTTCATTTTCTAAACTTTTGACATGTCTTCAGATTTGAAGTCTCTGTGCTTTTTTGGGGGGGAAGGGGTGGTTCAACTTACTGGTTACAAAGTGGAAGTACTGTATGTCTCTTGGGTACTTTGTAATTAAAAATGGGGGCCAAGCACACAATTATTGTAAGTCTGTTAACATTTCTTTTAGACAGGAAAAAAAGTAAATTGAATGAAAAATAGCATAAATGTAGAATAAAGTTTTGGCATGGGTCTGGTCTGAAAGGTTCAAAGTACAGTTAATATTTACAATTGCCTGTCAATGTAAATGCAATATTTAGGGTTGCTGTGAGTCTCACAGCACTAAGAATGTTTCATTTATGATAATGCAGTGCAAAGGTATTTGTTTTTCAAATAACATTCTTATTAGAATGCAGAAGCTTGCTTCCTATTTTTCTTTGGAAGTTTTCACAAAATACTATCCTTTGTACTTTTTGGCACTATCATATCCTGCTTCACCCACCTTTAATATGAAACTGCCTGAAGTTTTAAATTAGGAAAGGGAGGTTCGGGTTATTTTAAATGAGAGGGAAAAAATCTCATTATGCTGCAAGAGAATACTATTACTGAAAATTAATGATAATGAACCAAAAGCATTAAACATCAGCTGTCTGAACAATTAAGATACTGACAAGTTTTAACATCAAACGGAGAATAAATTATCCATATTGCTGCTAGGTAATAAAGTGATATATATTTTACATCTGCCTTGGTTTAGGAATTATCCATTTTTTCCATTTTTATCTGTTCATGTTAGTGGGAAATGCTAGAACAAATTGACATTTAAAATTCACATAGCTCTTTCCTTGCTAGATATATCAAGTTTACAGCAAATGTATTTTTATCCTATTCTCCCCTATAAGTCAATATTATTATATTCATTTATATACTTTTCTATGGAAATGGAAATGGAAATGAAACCTGAAAGATACACATCTGTTCTGTAGGTATACTTGGAAACACTGACATTAGCAAGGGAGCTCAGGTTAAAAAAAAACATTAAAATATTAATCAATTTAAAATAGGAAAACAACGTTAATAATTAAAGATTGGTGCTGGTCAGAAAAATGCTGGGGTAAAATAAAGTTCTGGACAAAAAAGGTGCCAAAATGAAAGGCATATTATTAGTTCAGTATCTCTGGCTGAATATTTTGCATTTGCTCCTCCTGACTTGTGAAAGTGACCTGGGAATTTTGCAAGCTTTTTGCAAGCAAAGAAGCTATATTTTTGTACAGGTAACCCTTGACTTACATCAGTCCACTTAGTGACCATTTAAAGTTACAATGGCACTGAAAAAAGTGACTTATGACTGTTTTTCACACTTACACATCCCCATGGTCACGAGAGGCCGGGCAAGGCTAAGCGTCCCTTGATGTGAGTGACATCAAGTTGGCCATGCCCACTCAGTCACATGACCACCCAGCCACGCCTACCCATCTGATCATTAGGGCAGAGAACTGGTTGTTAAATTATTTGAAGCCCACCACTGGATACCATCAGTATCTTTGGTCCTGGTGAGCTCAGAATGCTGTGTACATTTTATTGCAGTGTCTGGAAGTCATGAAAGTCTGGTTGGAGAACAAAAGGCTCAAGACTGAGTGGCTTTGGGTTTTGAATCCTTGCCCCTTCATGGCATAGGACCTGGTTACTTCATGGACTGCCTCTCCTGGATTTCATCTGTCTGTCTACCAGATTCAACAGAGCAGGCATATTATTGGTGCCATTGCTAGCTACTTTGCCAGGCCCTTGGTGTTGGGCCTTTTCTGTAGTGGTATCTTCATTGTGGAATCCACCACCCCCACCCGATGAGATTGGCTTTGTCACTGTCGAGCTTCTGATGGTCTCTTAAAGACCTGATTGTGTCAGCAAGCCTGGGAACGTTGGGATGAGTGAATTTATGAACTGGCTCCATTATTATTAGTGGTCAAAATAGGCAGCGCCCTATCTAATCCTGCACCTGTTAACACTGGTGTTCCCCAAGGCAGTGTTCTAGGTCCAACACTCTTTCTGCTTTATATCAATGATCTTTGTGATCAAATTATAAGCAGCTGTGTCCTCTTTGCTGATGATGTTAAACTATTCAACACCACAGACAACTCTACTACCCTTCAAAATGACCTAAACTATGTATCTGAATGGTCAAACAATTGGCAACTCCAAATCTCTACTAACAAATGCTCAGTCCTGCACATTGGCAATAGAAATAAGAACATCAAATATTTGCTGGCTGGAAATGATCTAAAAGTTGACAGACACTCTGTCAAGGACCCAGGAGTACTCACTTCAAAAGATCTAAGTCCCAGAGCTCACTGTAACATCATTGCAAAAAAGGCATTAAGGATTGTCAATCTTATTTTACAAAGTTTTCTCTCTGGTAATGCTATACTTCAAACTAGGGCATATAAAATCTTTGCTAGACCTATACTTGAATACTGTTCACCTGCCTGGAACCCTCACTGTATTTCAGACATCAATACATTAGAGAGGGTCCAGAGATATTTTACTAGAAGAGTACTCAAAGAATACTTCTGCTCAAAATAAAATTCCCTATACTACCAGGCTTGAAATTTTAGGTCTGGATAGCCTAGAACTACACCGTCTACATTCCGAACTATGCTTAGTTCATAAGATTATTTACCAAAATGTCCTACCTGTAAATGAGTACTTTAATTTCAACCGTAATAACACAAGGGTTATCAATAGATTCAAACTCAATGTAATTCACTCTAATCTTGATTGTAGGAAATATGACTTCTGCAATAGAGTAGAAAATGTCTGGAACACTCTACCTGATCCTGTTGTTAGTCTCGCTAATCCCCATACCTTTTACCTTAAACTGTCTACCGTGGACCTTTCATGTTTTTTAAGAGGTCCCTAAGGGGGTGTGCATAAGTGCACCAGCATGCCTACCATCCCTGTCCTACTGTCCCCATTTATATGTAATAATTCTATGTATTTATGGCTATGTTTTGCCTATTTATATCCTTTTATTTGTGCCAATTTTTTTCATGTGTCCATGTCTATGTCTATACTGTTACTTGTTTCCTTGTTCTTGTTGACAAATAAAATAAATAAATAAATAACACCCCTTTGTCCTTATTCCTTTGTTTTTAATAGTTTAAATATTTTTATTATAAATAATAATGATAGCAATTGCATTTGATTATTCATTATTTTTAGCTTTGTTTATACCATCCAGAATCACTTTTAGTGAGATGAGAGCATATATAAATTTATTAAAGGAAGGAAGGAAGGAAGGAAAGAAGGAAAAGAAAGCCAGCAGAAAGATTCTTTGCCATTAATAAAGTACATTATGTGATCCACCAACATGACTTAAATGGGGCCTACAGGAATATATTAAAATCTAGGTCAAAACTTAGATTCCCCCCCCCCTTCCATTCAGTCTTGTAAGTATATCCAAACTAGGATCAGTACTTACTGTATATTAACCACTATCAAAAACATATATTTATGTTATAAATCAATCAAAATGGTCATATAATATACATGCCATCTGTCTGTCTGTCTGTCTGTCTGTCTGTCTGTCTGTCTGTCTGTCTGTCTGTCTGTCTCTCCATTACCTTTTCTGACCAGTTTATGCAACTGATAGATATGTGAGAGTGTATGCAGGCAATAATGCTTTTTAAAGGACTGTGAATAGCACTGATGCTTTTGTGCATGTGGAAGTCATTATAAACTTTTGGGAATCTGGAAAGTCTGACTGTTTTTCATTGATATTTCATATAAAACATTATGGTCCATGAATTAGTTCTCATAGTACTTACATTTTATGTGTGAATGACCAACATGTGATTATGTTTGCTTAAAATTCACATTCACTGGAAAAATGAAACAGTGCATAAAAATCAAGATGTGAAATAAGTCTCCTTCGATGGAAATACTTTGTTTCTCAAGACAATACTTTAAATTTATAGATCTACAGTTCTAATGTTTAGTCATTAGGGACTTCTTCAGGGAGTTTACCACTGGTTAGAATGAATAGGCTTGGAGGGAAGCTGGATATAAGCTTTTAACAGAATCAATATTGGATTGTTGTTAAACTTGAAATAACCATACATAGATTTGAATTCATTGTGATGCCTGAGAAGACTTCCTTGTGTAAAAAAGTCATGGTTATAAACTGATATCATCTTATCAACAGCAGCTCCCTTCACATCTATATTTATTCTAATTTGATAAGAAAGTTTGAAAAAAAAGCTCAGATGATGAATAATAAAAAAATGATTATGGAAATCTTCAGTAATCCAAGTCATGGTTGTCTCAAAGGTGCTTTTTCAAAAAGCAGCTGGACTTTGTTTTTTCTTGAAGACCTTTTCATTTCTTTCAAAAGGCAACTGGACTTACCTAATTTAGGTAAGGGAATCAATTTGACAACAGTTTGGGATGCTTGTAGGACTGTGATATGAGGACATTTTATACAATACAATACAGCAGTTAAGAAAAAGATGGATGAAAATATCCAAAATGTGTTACAAGAAATTAAATTGAAGGAGAGGGAACTCTAGAACTCACCAGAAGATCCTAACATACTTAATCAACTAAAATTATTACAACAACAAATTTCTTTGTTGACTGTTTCAGATACTGAAAAGAAACTTAAATATAAAAAACAACACTTGTTTGAACATGCAAATAATCCAGAGAGGTTGGCATACAAACTAAGAAAACAGACAGAAAGGAAAATGATAACCAAGCTTCAAGAGGGGAATAAGATTTAGATGAATAACAAAAACATTAAAAGACTTTTTTTTGGATTATTATACTAATTTATATAAAGAACAAGAAATCTCTAGATATTATGGAGGAGTATATAACAACTAAAAACCTTCCTAAACTATTAGAAAACTACAAGCAAAATCTGAACAGTCCCATAACAACTTTTGAAATAATAGAAGCAATTAAAAGATCTAAAGCAGGCAAAGCTCTGGGACCAGATGGCCTACTGAGCAGATTCTATAAAATTTTCGAAGGTCAACTACTTCTTCTGATGAAGGCCTTAATAAATTCTATTTTACAGGGGAACCCTATACAAGACTGGAAGGATGCCTACATTTCTTTAATAGCGGAAGATAGACTGGATTTAACTTCTGTGAAAACTACAGGCCAATCTATCTTCTTAATAATGACTACAAACTTTTTACATCTATTTTAGCTGAAAGACTTTAAAAAGTTTTACAAGATTATATACATGAAGATCAGTGTGGCTTCTTACCTAAAAGGCAACTAAAAGATAATGTAAGACTGATTTTGAATATTATTGAATATTGACAACAATGTAGTGACAAACAGTTTGCATTAATCTTTTTGGATGCAGAAAAGGCTTTTGACAATTTGAATTGGGTTTTTATGTTTAAAGTAGTGGAAAAGATGGATTTTGGATTAGGCTTTATACAGGTCTGAAGTCCATCTATACACTCCAGAAAGCTCAAATCATAATTAACAGATACTTTTCAAAACCAGTTGAAATCCAAAAGGGAACAAGACAGGAATGGCCTTTATACTCTTATTGTTAATTCTAGTATTGGAACTACTAAATAGAGATATTAGACAGGTTAACAGAGCAAAAGGACTACAAATTAAAGCACATAATTTAAAATTATGTACATTTGCCTATGATTTATTGTACACGACCTGCTAGAGAACATTGAACATGTTATGAAGAAGATTAAAATGTTTGGAGAAATGGCAGGTTTAAAAATAAATCGAAGACAACAATACTGACTGAGAACATATTTGACTAAGAACATAAAGGTGGAAGATCAGAGTCAATTGGATTTTAAAACTGGTTTTAAAGTTGTGAAAAGGGGACAATATTTGGGGGTGACACTTACTGAGGAAAATTCTAAGCTGTACAAATATAATTACGGTAAAATATGGAAGAACATAAAATTGGATTTAAATAGATTGCAAAAATTAGATTTGTCATTAATGGGAAGAATTTCAGTAATTAAATGAATGTACTACCTAGAATGTTATTATACCGATATTGATTAGAGATTCCACTTTCAAACAGTGGCAGAAAGATATATTTAAATTTATTTGGCAAAATAAAAGAACCAAGAATTAAATATAAGATTCTAAAGATAGAGCAGGTCTGGGTTTGTATATTACTTAGATATTATGATCAGTGGTGGGTTCCTCCCGGTTTGGCCCGTTTTGTCTGAGCCAGTAGTGGTGACAATATGATGTCACCGAACCAGTTCTGCCCCCCCGCTCCCCCACCCCCGCATTATTCTTACCTTTTATTTGGCCCCACCCCCAATTTATTGCTGCCTCCTGAGTCCCAGCTGATGGCTAGAGGGAAAAAAATTGTTTAAACTCTTGCCGCTGGGCTTCAAAGGGCTGCCCTACAGCTGATCAGTGTTAAAAGAAAACAAATGAGTAGATCGGTGCCTACAAAAATAAATGGGTAGACCAGTGCCTACAAAAATACATGAGTAGATCAGTGCCTGCAAAAATATATGGGTAGACCAGTGCCTGCAAAAATACATGAGTAGATCAGTGCCTGCAAAAATAAATGGGTAGATCAGTGCCTGCAAAAATACATGAGTAGATCAGTGCCTGCAAAAATACATGGATAGACCAGTGCCTGCAAAAATACATGAGTAGATCAGTGCCTGCAAAAATAAATGGGTAGATTGGTACAGCTCTGCAAGCAGTTAAAAGCCTGGTAGACCAGTACCTCTGCTAAATCCTAAATAATTGTCACATGACCATCAAGCCACGCCCACAAAATAAGCTACGCCCACAGAACCGGTAGTAAAAAAATTTAGAACCCACCCCTGATTATGATGTTTGTTGTCTGATATGGTTAAAAGATTGGATAACTTTAAAAAATTCAAGGCTGTTAGGCTTTGAAGCTTTTGATTTGAGATTTTGATTTGAGATTTGGGTGGCATGTCTATCTGTGGTATGACAAAGTAAAAATTAACCCTGGCTTTAAGATTAGGCAATTTATTGCATGTGTATGGTGCAGGGGTGGGTTCTACTTACCTTTACTACTGGTTCGCAACGGGGCCGCGTGTGTGCACTCGCTTATATGTTATAACCTTGTCTAAAATTATAAATGCTCAAGATTTTTTTGGGAAGGGCTAGACAACTGGATACCTGTTAAATATTTTAAATAACAGTTTCCAGAATCTCTAATTATTAATGATAGAGGCTGTGGCTTTGGAAGTTATGGCTGAAACATATGGAAAGCATCAGGAAATTTACTCAGCTGGACAAAATGCAACTTTATATGAAATGATTATTTTCATTTTTGTATTTCGCGTTGCTAGGATTTGTATTTTTCAACTTGGTACAGTGATAGTATCTCACTGCTCACTTTGCTTGTTTGAATATTACATTAATCAAGATAATAAATACTTAAGAGGCTATCAATAACTTAGCATTACTTTATCCATCATGTGTCTATGACTTTCTTTGTTACCCGCAATCTGATTTTAAATTTTGGCCATTAATTAGTGTATTAAACTTAGTAGATCACTAAATATTATGCTTAGAAATAATACTTTGAAGCTTCGATTCTAAATTTCAGTTGGATCTATATATGTATTTTATGATCCATTCTGTATTAAACTGCATTAATAAAAATGCACCAATTAGGTTGATCATTCTTAATTTTCTGTAGTGTATAAGTGATTCTGATATCATTTTTTGTCTTTATTCTGCTTAATGCTGGTTTTGTGCAACTGCTTTCAAGTTGCTTTCACAACAGATGTTGAATAAATCACTTGCTACATAAAGAGTTTGTTCTACATGGCAATAAGATAACACTGCTTTGTTACGGCAGTTAGCTATCCTTTGCCAATATGTCTGAATAAATTTTAGTAACATATTTTAAGCAGAAGTTCTGTAGCTTTTTCAATCAGCTATAGATTTAGTGAACAAAGGAAAGCATCACTGGGTATGAGGCTTACTAAAACAATCTTGGAGCTTTCGTTCATTTGCATTGTTATTCAATTTGATAAATAGAAATTGAAAATATTCACCTTGTAGGAAAGATGGGAGGCATGGAAATTTAATAAATAAATAAATGAAGTTAATATAATAAAAATAAGTCAAAGTGGGCTGAAAAGAATGAAGAGCACAGGTGCAATTTAAAATTATTTGGTGAAATTGCTTCCTGGAGTCCAAATATGAATAAACTGAACCACCTAGAGTTTGGTTCAAAATGAGAGACTATAGAAATGTTTTAAATAAATAAAAATAAATAAATAAAATCCTGCTAAAGGAAGGCCACTTTTTTACTGGATGAATTGAACTGATTTCTTTATTTGACTTAGCGTAATTAGAATTTGTCTCCAATATAAAAGCATACAGTGACATGCAAAGCAACAGAATAATAATAATATCAATAAAAGGAGTAAAGGATAACTAACAATACTACAGCCCCACTACATGGGTTAATAGACATTAGGCAGCACTGAGAGAATTAAGTGTTCAGCAGAGTGATGGCATGAAAGAGGGGGGGTGGACTGTCCCTGTGTCTTGTTGTTTTGGCATATAGTGCTGTATAACCCTGAGGGAAGGAATTGAAACAGTTTATGTCCAGGATGTGAGAGATCTGCAGATATCTTCTTAGTCTTCCTTCTGACCTGCACAATGTGCTGGTCTTCTATGGAAGGTAGGCTAATTGCAATTATTCTTTTTGCAGTCTTAATTATCCATTGATATTTGATTGACTGATTGATCGATCATAGTTATGTGGCTGCCCATCTCACATAGTGTGACTCTGGGACGCATGCATAATAATAATAATTTTATTATTAAACTTTCCAAAACTATAAAAAAATAATATTATAAATGGCTAAGAGAGAACATCTGACTATGGAACCACCTTATCAAAATATCATTCTCTTGTGATCCCCAGACCTGGGGACACAACTAGGTTTTAAGGAACCCCTTGAAGATCTGGAGAGATTGGCAGAAAATGCTCATCTCCGGGGTCTGTCAAAGTTAACACCTTAATAGATGGGACCCAAATTCTGCCAGATTTTATGGGACAGCCAGATGGAATCAGAAAGAGGTTGTCTCTCAAATAACTCAGCCCCATGTCAAGTTCTTTAAAGATGAAAACCAGCATCTTGAATTGTACTCAGGAACAAACTAGCAACCAGTACACTCACAGAGCAGAAGTGTAACATGTGCTACTCTAGGAATGCAAATAAATGCCAGTGGCACCTCATTCTGTTCCAGCTGCAACTTCTGGACATTCTTCAAGTCTAATCTTAAAAAGACTAATATGAGGCACACCGTCAGAATGAAAAATCATTAAGCATGGTGGAGGAGTGTTGTTTTTTGTTTTAAAAAATCAGTTTTAGAGTAAGCGTTTGACTACTTTTTGTTAAAAATAAGTTTATTTAACTCATATCAACTGAGGATGAGACCACTTTTTGGAAAGGATAGTAATTATTTTATGAGATACAATGGTTGTGCATATGCAAAAAATTTTAAAGATACAGATTTATGTAAGTCATAACAACTGGGGAATAGTCAGGAAGTTGGATTAGTTGTTCAAATACAGTAGACTATCTCCATGACGTCATTGACAGCAGTGTGTAAACCTATTATTACTTTTGTTCCCTAATTTGATGTTATAAGAATACATATTTTGTGCAAGTTATAATAATAATTCTGCAGTGTCTCTTTCTGTTGATTCAATCAATATTTTAAAATTATATCAGATTTACTCCTTGGGAACTTACTTACAGTAGAATGTATAGCAATAATGCATTGTATTCCTAATGTACTTTTTGAAATCTGAAACAGAATTCATGAGCGTAATGTACTATGTAGTGATAAGAGCCATACATAGTTAGGAGCTAGTTGCAGCCTGAGTTCTCATGGTATAGGTATTGAAAATAAATAAATAAAAGCCACATATTTTAGATAAATCTTTTTTTATTATAAGAATTCACTTTGAGGATAAGCTATGAAATAAAGTTGCATTTTTCAATCTAAATTATATTAATGGATTGCAAAGACAACCTTTTCTGCTAAAAGGGGTCCATTGAAGGCAAGGGATGAAGATGTTTTAAGTACATGAATTTGCAGGTTTGAAAATATTATCCAGTTAATTTTAAATAAGGAGGTTATTTAGGTCTGTACTTCCTGGAAAGAGACAGTGCTATCTGTCTCTTCCCTTTGCCTGTAAGAATCATCTCTTTGCATAATATAAAATCTAATTACAGAGTAATTAATTATCCATATGTCTCTGAATAACAGCTATTAATTATATTCAAACTGCAGCAACTAAGTTGAAACAACTCGGTATGTACAAGCCTACACTGTTCTTCAAAGATGAAGCTTTTTTTTTCTTTCTAAACAAGAAGTCTTGTTTCCTCTTAATACATTTATTATGGCACCAAGGTTAGCACACTTCAGTCCAGTTTATCAGATGGGAGGAAAATTGTTTTAAAGCTCTGCAGAAGTTCAGTCACTTTCCATTTGTTTTAGGTTCCTCACAATGTAACATAAACCTAGGTGAGTTAATTTCCTTGGACCACTAAGATAAACTGTGATAAAGATATGAGCTGAACTTTATAAGAAAACTCACTATATTTGTTTATTTGGAATGTATCAGTGCTAAAAGAAACAGTCCATAAATCACTTGGTATTTACCAGTAGTGGTCCAACTGGCTGGGTCAGTTATGGGTATTGAAATCCAACACATCTGGAAAACACCACTTTAGAAAGACTGCTTTATATTAAGTTGGAGATATGTATGAAAGAGGCATGCTAAATGAAATATATAACTGCAATCTGCACGGATTCTTCTGGAGAGTTCTGCTAGCACCAGAGTATTGTGAAATCACATAATTACAACTACTTTCACAAGCACTGTGAAATCCAAGGGAAAGAGTCATATTTATAAGAACTTGGCATCCTGGGGAAAGAAGGTGGTATTACTGGAATTATATAGCATTCTACATTGTTTTGATTTGTTTGTAAATATAAGGTTTGATCATTCAAACTTATTTATTTTTACTTAAATTTGGATGGATGGAAGCCTATAATTAATGAGAGTCTGCAAGTGAACTTTCACAGAGCAAATTGTAGCTACATGAGACATCCAAGCATCCCCAAATATTAATAGTTTAAGGAACTCAAACCTTGCCCCAGATGTCTATGTCTTTTTTAATTTCTTTTTCATGCTGATTCCAACTTTCATTTGGATGTTTAACTATTTGGCTTTCCTTTTGAAATTTAATATCAAATTTAAAATTTCAATTTGAATTTTCAAAAGTCAGCCAAGATGTTTCCTGCTTATTTATATTGATAAATGAGCTTTTAATCTACAGTTTATGAAATAGCATTGCCAACTTTCAGCCAATCCTTGCCAAAATACAGTACTTTCCATGATTATATAACTGCCAAGGTTTATCCAGTAGCGTAGATCAAACATGAATCAACACAAGCTACTGCTAAAATGTTGGCCTTGATTAAAAAAGAATAGATTCTAAATGTGGCTGCTGGTAGAATATCCACCAAATAGTATTCAGCTGGTCTGGTCATAAATAGAATCATCACATTGTTGAAATAAACTCCATGTACAACTTTATACATGCTCCTCAATTCTGATTGTGAATTTGGTATCTTTGTGGAGAATACTCAAGTTAAACATGCTGGGTTTGATTTGATTTGATTGTGCTGGGTATGAGAAAAAAAGATTTCTCATCATATAAATAGAAGTCCTCTTGCATAACTTGGATAGAGTTTTTATATAATACTTATTTACTATCTCTTCATACCATCATCTATTTGTACAAGGAATCCATTTGTACAAGCAAATCCATATCCATTGAGCTAGCTGAGTCTGTTTTTAGAAATCTAAGAAACTCCCTTCAATAAGTCAGATCCCCTTGCCCATTCAGAGCAGCTTCCAGATGTGTGGATTTAAATTCCCATAATTATATCAATGCGATGCTAGCTGGATATTTCTATTAGGTGAAGCCTATACATCTAGAATCCACCAAAATTGGAGAAGGCTAAGTGCATCTTGTATTATATGATTGTTATATACATCAATTAGCAATCATCTAGCATCTCCAATATAGGTTTTTCTCAGACCTATCTATAGATATCCAAACTTAGACCTTCTAAACACAGAAAAGAATAGAATTCTTTATTGGCCAAGTGTGATCAGACATACAAGCTCACAGTGTACATATAAACAGCAAGTAATAGGCCATAGATCATAATCATAGTTACAATCATTAATCATAAATTAGAAACAATAATTTATAAATCATAAATAATCAATAGGAGAAGGTCGTAGGAAAGATGAGAAGATGAAAAAAAAATGAGAAATGACACAGTACTATGGAATTAAATGTTCAACAAAGTGATGGCATAGGGAAAAAATGATATTTATGTCTGTCTGTTTTGACATATAATGCTCTATAGCAGTGTCCTGAGGGGAGAATTTGAAATAGATTATGTCCAGGATATGAGGGGTCTCTAGATATTTTCTCATCCCTCTTTCTGGTTTGTACAATATACAGATCCTCAATGGAAGGCAGGCTAGTTACGATTATTATTTTTTTTGTAATCCTAACTATCCATTGAAGTCTGTACCTGTCCTGTTTGGTTGCTGTGCCAAATCAGATAGTTACTGAGGTACAAATGTCAGACTCAATAATTCTTCTGTGGAACTATATCAGCAGATCCTTGGGCAATCTGAGCTTTCTGAATTGACATACCAGTAGGAACAACATTCTTTGTTGTGCCTTTTTAATGGTGGTTCTAATGTTATGTGTCCATTTCAAGTCCTTGGAAATAATAGAACCTAGAAATTTGAAAGTCTCTGTTAAGGAATCCGCAGAGCAACCCTTGAGTAGCAAGGGTGTGCACATGAAAGCGATTGAGAGTAGTTATGAATAAACACAGCCAACACACGGATAAATTGAGTTGTGTTTACTTTCAGGAAATAGTAATAAGGCACAGTCCAATAAACAATCCAGGCCATACACATATAAAGCAGTAGATAGTAAAACAATAGTCCAGGGATAATCCAATAACAAAGTCTTCTTACTAGTCATTGTAGTCATACACATTAACAGTTGCAAACAGTAGCAAACACAGCAAAGAGCAGTAACGATCAGCAAAGAACATACTGCAAACAGCAAAGGGTCAGTAAAGGGAAACAAACCAGGTTTCTAGCTCCCTCTTAAGAACATTGGCTACAGAGCTAACCAATCAGGACACAGTATGATGCAATACAGCATTACAGTACTTAAAGCTACATTGATGGTTTATATATTGCCAACCCAACAAGTTAGGTAACAATCATTTCTTAACATTCTCCCCTTTGGGTAGGACGATATATAATATCTTATATTCTTTAAACGTCAATTATAAATTATTCATGACAATTATAGCACAAAGACTGAAAACAATTATACATAATTATATACATTAGGATCAGAATAGCTTTGTCCCAAGGAGACAGATAAAAAGTAATATGAGGACAATCCTAAATGTCTTAGAATATTATGAGCAAAAAATTAACAAACAGGTGGCCTTAATTTTTCTCAATGCCCAAAAGGCATTCGACAATTTGAATTGGAAATTTCATATAGCACAACTAGAGTTTATGGATTTCGGCAACAAATTTCTAAAAATGGTCAAGAAAGTATACTCCTCCCAGACAGCGAGAATTACAATTAATGGGGACATGACAGAAAAAATAAATATACAAAAAGGGGTAAGGCAAGGATGCCCACTATCACCCTTACTGTTCATAATATCATTGGAAGTCCTATTAAATGAAGTAAGAAAGGAAGAAGAAATAAAGGGACTAAGGATATGGAAAGAGGAATATAAATTACAGGCCTTTGCCGATGATGTGGTGTTCATAATGGAGCACCCAGAAGTAGCAGGAATCAAATTATTAGAGAAGATAGAAAAGTATGGCAAAGTGGCGGGACTCAAAATCAATAGGCAAAAAACCAAAGTCCTAACCAAAAATATGACAAAGACACAAGAGAGGAAAATTGGAGGAAGAATTAGGAATACAAATTGTTAAGAAAATAAAATATCTGGGAATTTGGCTCACCACAACAGTAACAACGATTAGAGAGGACAATTACATTAAATTGATGAAACAAATTAAAAAAGATCTGGAAATTTGGAACAAGGTACAACTGTCATTCCTAGATAGAATAGCCTCAGTAAAAATGAACATACTACCAAGACTCCTCTATCTCTTTCAAGTGATACCAATTGGCCCAGGAAAAGATTTTTTCAAGGATCTCAACAAGATAATAATGAAATATATCTGGCAAGCAAAGAAGGCTAGAATCAAAATAAAATGCTTACAGGATACCAGGGAGAAGGGAGGCCTTGGTTTACCAGACTGGGAGTTATATTACAAGGCAGCGTCGCTAAACTGGATCAGAGAATGGATAGACTTAACAAACAGGAGAACGCTATACTTAGAGGGATTCGATTTGAGTCGAGGTTGGCACGCCTTTCTGTGGGAGGGCATAGACAAGAAACACGGGTACTTCCAGAGACACTTAATCAGAGGCTCATTATATAAAATGTGGAAAGACATCAGAAAGCAACATTATAGTAAAATCCCGTGATGGCTGTCCCCTATGGAAGCATTAATCTACCCAAATACTATAGAAATAGAAAAGATGAGGAAATATCAAGAACTGTTGAGCAGTGAAGGGAACCTATACCCGAGACAAGAACTGGAAAGGAGAGGTATAGTTACTGATTGGTGGCCTATATAAGATATTCTACAGATGGCACCTCCCACTGGCATGTTTGGCTAAAATGTTTCCAAATACATCACCAATGTGTTGGAAATGCAAGTTGCAAAAGGGGTCATACTACCATCTCTGGTGGTCTTGTAGAAAGGCACAACACTACTGGCAAGAAATTAAGAGAATGATTGAAGAAATAACTAAGCAAAAAGTCGAAATGAAACTGAATTTTTTTCTATTTGGAATGACTACACCACAATATACTAAAGAGATAAAATACTTTATCATTCACATCTTGACAGCGGCACGCATATTGTACACCCAAAATTGGAAATCCGAACTACTATCAACAGAAGCAAAAATAATTGCAAAAATAACCGAATGTGCAGAAATGGATAGACTCACTAAAGAGCTCCAAGAGAAGGAAGATACCGATTACTATATAGTTTGGCAAAGATGGTACTCATTGCTGGAGGGAAAGATAGGGCCAGTAAAATAAGATGTTAGGAAAACTTAAATAAGAGTACAGAAATTGGCACATGAGGAAAACAGTAGGATGGTATTTATGAATAGTTAGTACGATTTTCAAAAAGCTGTGCTTAGAAATGCGTAATTACGTTAAGGCACAAACAAGCAGAAATGCAAACTTCTAAATAAAGAAATAACAGGTAAATTAGAAAACAACCACCGATGCGATAGCTTCTTAGGAGTTAGTCGATAGACTTCTTTTTTTTGTGTGTGTATTGTATTAATGTATATGTATGTGTTTTTACATGTATTTACGTTGTATGTTTGTTTGTGTTTAAAAATAAAAATTAAAAAAAATATAATACCTTACATTCTTAAACCATAGTTATCACAACACTCTTTGTGCTTAATTGCATCCTGAGCCTTTGTGAAATGATCTGCAACATTGTGTTCAGTCATACAGTATTCTAACTGAATCAATTTACTTTTTAGACATTGTCTAATGTTTAGATATCGCAAATCAGTATGCTTAGACCGTGTTCTTACAGCTAAATTAGTAGCCATATTAATTGCAGATTGATTGTCTTCATACACTATGAACGGATCATTCACATTTAATCCTATATCAATTAACAATTGTTTATAATATACTAATTCAGTACACATCAAGGATAAACATGATCACATCAAGGATAAACAAGTTAGGTAACAATCATTTCCTAACAGTCTCTACTGTTGATACTGTGTTGCCTAATATTGTAAGAGATTGTAGAATATGAGAGCTTCTTCTAAAATCTATTATCATCTCCACAGTTTTAAGAGTGTTCAGCTCCAGATTGTTCTGACTGCACTACAGGGCCAGTTGATCCACCTCTTGTCTATATGCAGACTCATCATCATCTCAAATGAGACGAATGACTGTTGTATCATCTGCAAACTTCAATACTTTAACAGAGGGATACTTCGAGATGCAGTCATTGGTGTATATATAGAGAAGAGTAATGGGGAAAAGCACACAGCCCTTGGGGGCTCCTGTACTAACTGAATAATTGTTCAATGCGATTTTCCCTAGCTTCACCTGCTGCTTCCTATTTATTAGAAAGCTTATGATCCATCTACAAGTATGGTCAGGCACAGCTAGATGAGTCAGTTTAGAGAGGAGAATTTCAAGAATGATGGTGTTGAATGCTGAGCTTAAATCTACAGAAAGGACCTTTACATAGTTCTTTGAGGATTCAAATGTTGTAAGATGTAGTGCAGTGCCATATTGACAGCATCATCTGCTGATCTATGTGCACTGTAGCAAATTGCAAGGGGTCTAGCAGCAGATTTGTGATGGCTTTCAGGTGGGCCAACAATAACCTTTCAAAGGTTTTCATAACTATGGATGTCAAAGCCACTGGTCTGTAGTCATTCAGCTTCTTAATGGAGGGTTTCTTGGGACCGGAATGATAGTACAGCGTTTGAAGCAAGAAGCGACATAATAAATCTCCAGTGATTTATTAAAGATGCAGCTAAAGATGGGGATCATTTGATCAGCACAGACTTTCAAGCAAGAGGGGATTACCATGCCTGGTGCTTTTCTACCTTTTTGTTTGTGAAATAGACATCACATATCTTTTTCTGTGATCACAAGAGGAAGGGGCCCCAGAAGGATGCCAATATTATTTCATTGTTGTTGCTATGACTCCATGCCACATCTTGAGATTTTATTTTCAGCAACAACTAAGAGGCTGAGACAGGGGTGAAATTCAGCTGGTTCTGACAGGTTCTGGAAAACTGGTAGTGGAAATTTTGAGTAGTTCGGAGAACCGGCAAATATCACCTCTGGTTGGCCCCAGAATGGGGTGGGAATGAAGATTTTGCAATATCCTTCCCCCAGGAGTGGGCATGGAATGGGGATTTTGCAGTATCCTTCCCCTGCTATGCCCACCAAGCCATGTCCACCAAGCCACACCATGCCCACCAAGCCATGCACTCAGAACAAACAAAAAATGAATTTCACCACTGGGCTGAGGCCAACAAACTGTAGACTTGAAGTATCTTATTTGTGAAGCCATTCTTATTTGTTCGGCATTCATTAAATTTATTATATGTTAACTCTGTTCCCTTGAGGGAATGTTTCATTTTTCTTCCTTTGTACCAGGATATATTGCATATATTGATTTGATCCATAGCTGAAAATTTTCTTTTTAATTGCCGCTCCGCTAATGGACATAATTCTTTCTTTGCCTTTTCAATAAAGATTATTATAACATTAGGTCAGTTTGGACTGCACTTAACTATTGCTGCAGCGAAGCAGCAGAATATTTTTGCAAACATAAATCCACTTTGTCTATTTCAACTTTTTGTTCTTTGTGACAATGGCTTCTATAAATCCAAATGTGATTTTGTCCTTACCCTTTGGCTAAAATTTAATATTGGATATATTTATCTAGCTTTCACTGTGGGTTAATGCCATTGCAGATTAAGTTAGGAGTCCCAGGACAATCAAATCTTTTGAACAATACTATTGTATTTTACTCTTTAGTGCAACACACTCATATACACAAACAACTATCCCAAAAATCATTTTCTATTTTCCTGAACATTTTCTTCTTTGTGGTAGCAGAGGTTACTATCATTGTTCATCCTTCCTGTGCATTATTCCAACTTTCACTAACCTACTTGATTATTCTATTTCCTGAGCTGAAAAAACTTAATGGGAAAAATTTATTTGTGATATCTTCTCTTGAGATTCAGCTGAAGAAAGAGAAGATGAAAAAGAAGCAGATATCTGGAAATATTTTATCAATGAAGAGGAGATCTATCTTCTCTGTTTTGGTGATCATCCTCTGGAATCGAATCCCCCCCAGTAGATCTATAAGATCTCATCCTATAGCTGTCCCAGAAGTCTCTGAAATCTTTGGCCCAAGGTCTGGGGTTAGGGTATGTCTATCTCTTGACAGATAGAGATTGAATCATGATAATGCAACTTCATTTTCATCATGATGTATTCTGCTCTAAACACTTCTGTTTAGGATGACAGGAGAGCTTTAAAACAATGAGTACTTGGTCCACTCCTATTGACTGATTCCTCATTTCATTTGTCTTTCCTTACTAGGAAAGTGTTAGAAAAGAGAAGAGTGGGTTTCTGATCTCAAATTCTCATATATTTTCACTCATTCAGTCACTCACTCATTCAGAATAGAATAGAATAGAATAGAATAGAATAGAATAGAATAGAATAGAATAGAATAGAATAGAATAGAATAGAATAGAATAGAATAGAATAGAATAGAATTCTTTATTGGCCAAGTGTGATTGGACACACAAGGAATTTGTCTTGGTGCATATGGATATTCATGGTCAAAGATGAGAATTGTAAAAGACCTATTTATGATTAGTGGGATGCCATTCCAAGGATTTGCATACTGAAGCCATAGTAAATACTACATACTGAAGCCGTAACTGCACTTTTTAGAGAGAGCAGAGAGGCAATACTAAATGATTTGACAAATGGAAGTTTTTAAGAAAAATACATATTTCCTCAACATGGAAAACAAATAATCACGAAACTAGCACCAAGGAATATCAGAGAATACCTTAGAATTCTGAAACATATTTTGTTCACATTATCCAGCTGAACTTGTAGAATATTAGTAGACTATAGCTATTTTTAAAAAGAGCAAAAGCTTTGTTTGGCTGTGAAAAAATAGAAATACTAGAGGAATTTTTTAACAGCAGGAAAAGTATCAATGTTATTTTAAAATTGAAGCTGTGGGAGTTTGGGAAAAATCTATGCCAAGAAAACATGACACTTTGGAGACCTTTTTAAATCTCAAAGGAACTGTTAAAAAGTAAAATGAGTAACTAGATATTTTTAAATAGATGTCAAGATGAGAGAGCAAACCTTTTTTTTAAAAAAAGCATAAGTGTTCACCTTGAGTAATTAGGGATTATTATCAGGAGTGAGCTGCTGCCGGTTCACAAATGTGAGTGCACGTGGCATTGAAAAACCAGCAATTATATAGGACGTGATAGCACCAGGGTGAATGGGCGGAGCCAGCCCTGGTCGGAACTACTGATTCACCCGAACTGGTCTGAACCAGCAGCAGCCCATCACTAATTATTATGCTATCAAGATAAGATGTTTGTAGTGAAATGTGATCCTAATCAACAAAAAGGAGACAGCAGTGCTAATGCTTTGTATGATAGAGAAAAACTCAGAAAGAAAGCAGTTTAAAGCTCAGGAGTCAACTTTCCTGCATGGCATGCTCTTGGAACTCCATCCTGTAGATCTTTACCTCACTGGTCACTTAGAACCACACTTGTAGGTTGTGTAGCCCTCTTCGGGATATGCAATTTTGGCATAGCTCTCAGTTCAGTCTTCTTGGAAATAGGAAACCAGCATATGCTTGGGTCAGTCCCTCAAGTGGCTAGCTAATCTAGATGTATTCTATCACCATCTACTTTTCCTGCTAAAGGGTGCGGATGCAGGATTCCCCGCATCAGGCTGCCATGTTTTTCTTGAACTGCCAATGTAGCATCTGCATGAATGTGTCCAGATCGTCCAGCTATAGCACCTTGCTGTCATGCAGGGACTCTAGCCATCTGGCAGCACTGCCTTCTAGGTTGGATGCCACTGCATGAAGCCAGGGTGCATTGTCTGGGAACACCCCCCCCCCATAGTGTTCCATGTGGTGCCACGTCTGGGCCAAAAAGTGGGCCAGCTTGTCCAATCCCCATTGAAATGGTGGCCATTCATCATACCAATGGGGTACATTACCATGATGTACCCAGGTGGTAGGGCTGCTGCTGTCACCGTTAGAAGAGGAGGAGGGACCCCAGTTGCTGCTGGGACTATGGGGGCCACTCGCTGCCACACCAGGGAAGGGGTGGTGGAGCCTGTTGCCATTGCTCCTTGCTCATATTCCTCCCCCACAATCCCATTCTGTCCCAGCACTTATAATTATATATATTTCCTAAAGATACTCATGATGGTAGATCTTTTCAAAAGACTTTTCCAGTGTGGGTCAAAGCTTTGTCATGAACTAAAATGAAAGCTCAATCATTTGTATCTTCCACTCATGAGCTCTTAAGATTCAGGATACCACCAAATGAAGGTTCTGCATCAGCTTGGAATCAACTTGCAATGTTGAATTTCATGCTGTCAGATTTATTTATAAATTAAGGTGGTTTATTTCTGGCTAAGTAGCCATATATCTGAATCACAGTAAAACTAATCTTCTTTGTTTTGAAACATTGGCTCTGTCTGTTTCCTCATTGTTAGGAAATGATTATTACCTAACTTGTTGGGTTGGCAATATATAAACCATGAATATAGCTTTAAGACTGCTGTATTGCTGTAAACACAACTCAGTGTATCTCTGTGTTGGCTGTGTTATTTCCTAACTACTCTCAATTGCTTTTTATGTGCACACCCTTGCTAATCAAGGGTTGCTCTGCGAATACCTCAACACTCATTTGTAGGAAACCATGTCTCACCATACTTCTGTGTTTCCAATCTTCCGAATCTTTCAAAGAGATAGAGTTTTCAGCTTTTTCCCCATAGGAACTACAGGAAGCTTTTGAAATAATGAATGGACAACCTATTTGATTTTCTCATATACTTCTCCCTTCTTAAATGAATGGAATGGTTGACTTAATTAGTATATTTACCCAGGGCTACCCAATAATCTTCCTAGTTGAATTTGAGATGTGCCTTAATTCTTGCAGTCTACTTGTGAAGAATAGCTGACAAGAGTACATTTGGGAAATCCCATGACCTCTCTCTGGATAGATTTTACCTGCCAGTATCCTTCTGGTCAGCAGTCTCAGTCAGGCATTCCTGCTCCTTTAGGGACATTTAGCTTATCATGTCTCCACTGGAAGTTTCCTGGTTGTCTCAAGGATTGATAAAGAAAAAAGGAAGCTCATAGAAGTTAGAATGATATCAAATAGAGTAAACAAGATACAGTACTTAATGTTGTAGGGAGCAAAGAAAATGAAGCAAAAATATAGGTATTTGGAACAAGCAAACCTGACAGAATATTGCCCTTTAGTACTAGATAGAAACAAAGTAAGTAAAGCAAAAAGAGATATTATCAGGGAGGAGGAAATAGAATAAGTGTTCTGCTTAGAGATGGAAGGAGATGTCCCCTTTGATCATCAAGGGAAGATCACTAATGGGGCAAAAAAACTAATAAATCAGCTGGGGAAAGACTGAAGAATGAAAAGTCAGAAAAAGATACAGATTTGACCAGTCAGGTCAAGATTAAGGCAATATAGGAATGAGCAAGTTAGAAAGATAGAACTGAAGAATGAGAAAAATGGTTATAAAAGAGATCCAATTGGGACATTTAGCAAAGGGAACAAGAGAGTTTAATTTCTTTTTTTTTTATTGAAAAGTTTTACAAAAAGCAAAAATTTTCTTCCCCCCCCCATATTCCCCCCACCCTTTCCCTCCCCTCATCCCCCCCTCCCCCCCAGACTTCCCAGAGCAAAATACAAGGTGTTTCATTTAACAATCATAAACTAGATTAACCTACTTATCCTTAGACTACTAACTCCCCCCCCCGAAACCTTAACTCCACTATAGATAACATAATACTTAATGTTCATTCATAAGCTATTTGATATTTTCTTGTCTGATACTTATTTTGAATATAGTCAATCCATCTTCTCCATTCCAATACATATGTTTCTTGTGTATGGTCCTTCAAATACACTGAGATTTTCGCCATTTCTGCTAGGTTCGTTTCTTTCAATATCCACTCTTCAATAGTAGCCAAAGAGTCCTTCTTCCAATATTGCGCTACCAACAGCCTAGCTGCTGATATTAGATTCAAAATCAATTTAGTCTCTGATACTGTACAGTCCATAGTTATACCCAATAGGAACAATTGAGGAGTAAATTTCAACCTTCTTTTCAGAATGTTCTGCATCACCCACCAAATTTTTATCCAAAATGCCTTGATTTTCTTACAGGTCCACCATATATGATAATAGGTTGCATCATTACATTCACATCTCCAACATTTAGCTTGCAAATTAGAGTACATACATGATAATTTTTTAGGATCTAAGTGCCATCTATAAAACATTTTATAAAAATTCTCTCTCAAATTTTGTGCTTGCGTAAATTTAACATTTCTGACCCAAATCTTTTCCCACGTTTCCATCATCACTGGTTCCTGAAAGTTTTGTGCCCATTTTATCATACAATCCTTAACCAATTCCGTTTCTGAATCTATTTCCAATAATGCATTATACAACCTTTTAATATGCATCTGGCTTTGATCTCTAATCTGTTTCACCAAATTTTCCTCATTTTGCATAACACCAAATTTTTGATCTTCCCTCCATCTAGCTTGAAGCTGACCATACTGAAACCAAGTATAAATTATCCCTTCTTCTTTTAATTCATCTAAAGATTTCAGTTGCAATTTACCCCTTTCCAAAAAAAAGAAGCTCTTTATAAGTAATCACCTCTGTTTTTTGCTCTGTACTTATATTTTCTATTGCATGTCTGGGATTTGCCCATATGGGAATCTTTTTTTTTTTATTTGATTTATATGCTGCCCTTCTCCGGAGACTCAGGGCGGCTTACAATGTGCTAAGCAATAGCCTTCATTCTTTTGTATATTTATACAAAGTCAGCTTATTGCCCCCACAACTGGGTCCTCAATTTACCTACCTTAGAAAGGATGGAAGGCTGAGTCAACCTTGAGCCTTGGCAAGATTCGAACCTGCAGTAATTGCAGGCAGCTGGTCTTAATAACTAGCTTAATAACAGGGTGCCTTAGACCACTGTACTACCAAGGCTCTTATAGCCTTGGTAGTACAGTTTAGCTTATCTTATATAACTATGTTATAGTTTAGCTTATATTGCTACTTTTTCCAAACCCTCAACAACGCATTTCTGAGTATATGATCCTTAAACACTTTATCCACTTTTTTTTCATATAACAAATAAGCATGCCATCCATATAACAAATCATAACCTTCTATGTTTAACATTCTTTCTTCAGTTAAGTTAAACCAATCACTAATTTGTGATAAAGCAGCTGCTTCATAATACAATCTTAAGTTAGGCATTTTAAGACCTCCTCTCTCACGTATATCCTGTATAATTTTCAGTTTCACTCTTGGCTTCTTCCCAGCCTAGATGAAAGTATTAACCCCTTTCTGCCATTCCATCAAATTTCCATCTTTCTTAAGCACTGGTATCATTTGAAAGAAAAATAAAAGCCTAGGTTCATTCATTCATTTTTATTGCTGCTATCCTTCCCAGTAATGATAGTTGTAATTTTTTCCAATTTTCCATTTCTTTCTGTACTTTTTGCCAAAGAATTTCATAATTATTTTTAAACAATTTCGTGTTTGAGGCTGCAATATAAACGCCTAGATACTTAACCTTTTTAACTACTTCAAATCCTGTTATTCTCCCTAAGTCTTCTCTTTGAGTTATGGACATATTTTTAGTTATCATCTTTGTCTTATGAAGATTTATTTTAAATCCAGATACTTTGCCATATTGAGCTACTATGTCCAACATATAGGGAGCTGCTTCTATAGGTTGAGATAAAGTAAGAACCAGGTCATCTGCAAATGCTCTTAATCTATAATCCTGCTGTCTAATTACAATTCCTTTTATTTTATCAGAGTCACATAACTTATTCAACAAAACTTCTAAAGTTAAAATAAACAACAATGGTGACAAGGGACAACCCTGCCTAGTACCTTTCTCAATTTTAAACGCATCTGTTAAACCTCCATTAACTATTAATTGTGCTGTTTGTTCCTGATATATTGCTCTAATTGAGTGTATAAAATACTCCCCAAAATGCATTTTTTCTATTATCTTAAACAGGAATTGCCAGTTCAATTGATCAAATGCTTTCTCTGCATCCAGAAATATGAACGCTGCAGGGACCTGGTTATTTTTTTCCAAATATTCCAATAGGTTTATAATTTGTCTAACATTATATTTCATTTGCCTCCCTTTTATAAAACCTGATTGATCATTATGAATTGTTTGTTGCATAACTGGCATTAGTCTATTCGCTAATATCTTAGCAAAAATTTTATAATCCGTGTTCAAAAGTGAAATTGGCCTAAAATTTTCAGGTTTAGTACAATTTTGATCTTCCTTCGGGATCAGTGAAACAAAAGCTGTTCGCCAAGAGGGTGAGACTCCTCCCCCTAATTGAATTTTACAAAATAGAACTCTAAGCGGTTCTACCATTTCAAGCTGTAAATTCTTATAATAAACAGCTGTTAATCCATCTGTTCCCGGAGCTTTTCCTACTTTTAATTGCTTAATTGCATCAGTAATCTCATCAGAAGTTATTGGTTGACTCAATCCTTCTCTCTGTTCCAACGTTAATTCAGGAATATTCCCTTCCTTTAAGTATCTATCTATACCTATACCTTGTATTGAGTCACTAGCATTTAACTTTGTATAAAATTCTAAAAAAGCCTTTTTGATCATATTCTGTTGGTAAACTTGCTTACCTCTAAATTCTATCTTACCAATGACTCGTGATTTCTGTTTTTTCCTCAACATGTAGGCCAACCACCTACCTGGTTTATTGGCATTACAAAATGTATTATGTTTAGCATATTGTAAGCTAGTTGCCACCTGATCAACCATTAACATACTAAATTGCCCTCGTAGTATATTTATTGTTTCTTTTACTTTCTTGTCTCCTAGATTAAGTATGAGTGATTGTTCTTTCTTTTTTATTTCTTCCTCTATCTCTTTCTGCTTCTTTTGTTGTTTTAGTCTATGTTTATTATTCATGTGTATTAACATACCTCTCATATAAGCCTTACTAGCATCCCAGACCATTTCCATGGAAGTACCCTTATTCATATTGATTACAAAAAAATCTTTCATTTGTTTTTTAAGCTCTTTCACATTTTCTTCATATCTAAATAAATTTTCATTTAACCTCCAAGACCTCTTTTCTCCCCTCTCCTGTTCAAATTCCACCCAAACCGGACTGTGATCAGTTAAAGTTCTTGGACATATCTTCATCTTCTTCACCCTGGAAATAAAATCATTTGTGGTTAGTATAAAATCAATCCTGGAGAAGGATTGATGTCTATCAGAAAAAAAAGTAAAGTCTCTTTCCTCCACATTACGTTCTCTCCAAATATCTCTCAGTTCTATATCTTCCATCATATCAAAAAAAGATTTAGGTAATTTTGCACGTGTTGATATCTTTGATAAACTTTTTTTATCTTTCTGTGGGTCTATTACTCCATTCCAGTCACCCATTAATATAAAAGATTTATAATCCCATTGTATTATTTTAGTATGTAAAAATTTATAAAACTTGTCCTGTTGCTGATTAGGGGCATGTATTCCAATAAAAAGCATTTTTCCAGTCTGTGTTGATAGTTCAATTGCAATATATCTTCCTTGATCATCTGCCTTTATTAGATTAGCTGATAGTCCTTTCCTTACATATATGACTAGCCCATTTTTCTTCTCTGGTGCTGATGCCACAAAATGTGTACCTAATCTTGAATTTATCAAATATTTTTGATCTGGTAATCTAATATGTGTTTCTTGCAAGCAAATAACGTTATTGTTAAATTGTTTCAAGTAATGAAATACTTTCTTTTTTGTGGTGTCAATTTAGGCCATTGACATTCCAAGATAGGAATTTAGTTGCCATCTTTAGCCTTTCGAAGCCGTATGAGCATCAGCTGAAGCTCCTCCTCCACCTTACTCTTCAGCCTAGCCCCCCCCCACTGCTTCTGTTTTTTGAACTTCTTGAGATAAATCTTGAGATTGTTGCCTTTTTTATTGTTGTTCTTGAAGTTTATAAGTTGATCGGTTCAGTCGTTGTACTTTCGGCTCTCCCTTCTTAGGTGGTTCCAAAGTTGGAGGTAAGCCCCCAAGATCCAAATCTTCTTCCATGATAATTCCTCCAGCTGCAACTTCAGCATAGGTTTGTATCTGTTTTCCATCTTTTTCTTGTTGTAACATCTCCATTTTCTTCCTCCCCCCCCCAATGAGGGTGGGTATCCAGCCTTTAAAACATTTACATAGAAATCTTTTGCCTTCCAGACTGTATTTAACTGGTATCTTTCTCCATTATAAGTCATTATTAGACCAATTTGAACGTCCCATCTGTATGCCACTTGTTGATTTCTCAGCTCATTTACCAAAAAGCCAAAGTCTTTTCTACTTCTCAGCATCTTTGGAGGAATCTCTTTCAAAACCACCACCTCTTGCCCAGCCACCTGAACTTTATTCTTGTAGGAAGCTTGTAAAATATCGTTTCTGATCCTCCTAGTTGTAAAATAGATCACCACATCTCTTGGTAGCTGCCTTTATTTTGCCAGGCAGGAAATTTTATCAATTTGGCTTGCCACATCTTCTGGTCTTTCTTTAATTATCTTTGCAATAGCATCAACACAAATATCTTTTAGGTTTTCTTTACTATTCTCTTTCAGGCCTCTCAATCTCAGAGCAAACTCCATGGACCTGTATTGTAACATTACCAATTCATCATCCACTTTTTCTGTTCTGGTCATAACATCTCCCATTTTGCTTTCCAAATTTAAATTGGCTTGATTAATTTCTTCAACTTTCCCATCAAGCTGGATAACAAGGATTGACAATCCTGATACAGCATAAACAATATCCTCTCTTATCTCATCGTGTTTCTCTGCAACCACTTCCTTAATTGAACTTATATCCTCCTCAACTTTCTTTAATTTCCCTTCCACAAGTAGTGTTAAATTATTCATTGCTGTGGCTTGATTATTCATAGCTTCTTTCATTGCTGTTGCTTGATTGTTCATAGCTTCTCTCATTGATGTTGCTTGATTATTCATGGCTTCTTTCATAAATTCTTTAAAATCATTAAGTGCTGCATCTTGACTCTGACTCTGGCTCTGTGAATCAGCCGGAAATTGTGCTTTCTGTGTCACCACTGACACAACTGAAGAACCTCCCTCTCCTTTAACAACTCCTGGTTTCACTTGTCTAGAAGCCATTTTTTTCCCCTCTTTTAAAGAGATCTTCTTTTTTTTCCCCCAAAGCCACAAAGTCTTTAAACAACTTTAAAATGTTTGTAATTTATAGTCTCTAATTTATCAGGCAAGATAATTTTTTTTCCACAAGCTCTCACTTCCCAGCAGTTAATAAGCAGCTAATCCACTCTCCCAGCACAAAGTTCTCAAGCACTTTCATTTCTGGCTTTCACTTTCAAAACCATAACAAAGATGCCATCTTCAACCTCCAGCTCAATGAGATTCAGATTGAAACAAAGTAATTTCGGAGTTAAGCTCTGTACTTTTAAAGCTTGTTCACCTGTTTTCTGCTCTGCCTGTGCTTGTAATCAGTCAAACTCACTTTTAAAAGCAGGATCGGATCGCGGCTTCTCGCTCTGCTTTCGCAGAGTCGTCCTGGCTTCAGAGCTTCTTAGCGGGCTGGCTGGGGAGCTCTCACCCTCCAAGCCTCTGGCTCTCCTCTCCTTCTTTTCCCGAAGGGGAGATTTTTCAGCTGCCAGACAGCCTGTTTGCGCTGTCAAAGCGGCTTTTACGAAGACACAGGGCTGGCAGTCTTAAAAGACCGTCCACGGAGCCTGCGGTGCCTACCGGAAGCCGAGAGTTTAATTTCTTGATGAAGTACTGTGTTTTTAAGATTCAATAAGATTGTAATTTTAAAATTTTAAAAATAGAACATTTTTAAAAATGTTCTATTTTTATGGTTTGAATATCCGCTACTATTTTATATTGTTTTTGTTTCTATTAATGGAATGTTGAAAGCTATTGGGTATCTTTCTGGAGAGCAATGGACTATAAGAATTAAAATAAATAATAATTTAACATAATAAACATAATAAAAATTGTTCCATAGAGTTTCATGGAATCAACAGTGAAAATACCTGCCCTAGAAAGCAAAGGCTATACTTCTGTTATTGTCAGAACAACATATAAAGACTCCTCCTTTTCTGTCATAGATATTCAGATGTGAGACAGAACATCTTCTGTCTTTCTTCTGCTATATTCTCTAAAAGTGCTGAAAACTATAATTCTATTAAATACAGATGTCTGGATGGCATGCCTAAAGTAACTGTTGGCAAGCCATTTCAAACAATGTTTGAAATCATACAGTATGGAGAAATGTTAGTATGGTACTCCTGCAATAAATCTCCATTTGTGAAGTCTACGGCCTCCTACTTGAGCTTTACTCATTTAATCTTATTCTTGTTTTGAAAAGAACTGACAGCTTTGAATATCCACACAGAATAAAGAGCTAAACCCTGGAGGCTTCACACTGTTTTGCGGCACAGAAGAAATAATGGACCATTGGCCACAGTATCAACCATAATTTGTATGAAGGTTCATATGGCTTCACATAAACAGATAAATAATGTGTGTAATGGACATTGGCTATTATCTGACTATTTTTATAGAACAAAATTGCCAGAAGCAATGACTTGTATTGAAATAATCAAATAATTATATTCTTCTTGACTAAAATCTATGAAATATAATAACACTGTTATTGCTGTGGAGGTTAAAAATATGTATTAAAGATAAGGATCTATATAGGTCCAGTTCGGTTTTACAACAAAAGCAAATTATATATATATATTTAGAATGAGAAGCCAAAGGCTCAAATCAGAATTTGACTGACTCAGATGGATCAACTTACAATTAGGCTCAAAACTTTGTTTCCTGTGTTCAGCCTTGAGGGATTTACCAAATGGAACATTTTATTTGCAATGTAAATTATTTTTAATAATTCTTATCATTAGTTAAGAACAATATATACAGTTAAAAGCTTATATCTTGCTATTATCTTTCCTTTTCAGTCATTTGCACTAATAAAACCATTAATTGTGTATGTGTTTTTGGTGACCAGAAGAGGATAATGCATGTCACTGCAGGCACACAGCTTGCATTGCAGTGTCGTTGTTATTTTGAAAAAATATTGGCCTGTTGTACATAAGGGCACAGCCCTTATGAACCAGGGCTGTGCAATGTTTCAGATTCAGTTACAAAGAGATAATTTGGAAATTACAGGAATGAAAAAGCATTATTTCTCTGCAACTATTTAACAATGGCATCTATTTCTGGATCTTTATTCTAGGGGATTCTAAGGTTTTCCTAAAATGTGTAGCATAGGAAAGTTAAATATTTTCAAAATGAGCATGTTTTATTTATTTATTTCTGCCAGAATCATCATTATTACATTTTTATGCATGGATATGTTACAAACATAAAAACATGAAATTTAATATATAAAACCCTTATTTAGGCAGTGCTTCCCCAGAAGTGTGCAACAGCGATTGCATTCTGTTGCATGGTCATAAGGTCCTCAAGAATACATTGGATGGGGCACAGAGGACAGGTGTATATGTGTATTGTAGCCTGCATGTCTTCACATTCACTGTAGACAGAAGTCACCAAGTATCCCCCTTTTTTCAACGTGACTCTTGACCTTGCTGAACCCGTGCGTGATCTATTTAGCGATTTACAAACTTCCCAGTTTTCTTTCTCTGGAAATTCTTAGTAGATCCTACACTAACCTGAGCCAAATTTTAGTTTGTTTTCTTTCTTTCTTTCTTTCTTTCTTTCTTTCTTTCTTTCTTTCTTTCTTTCTTTCTTTCTTTCTTTCTTTCTTTCTTTCTTTCTTTCTTTTTTTCCCTGTCCCCTCCCTTTTTTGGTTTTCCCATTGTTAGACATGTCTCATTCCCTATAGAATGGCTATCAGATGATATTAGAACAAGCCTCATTCATATTTCCTATATTGCTATTCAATTATTGCCAACTGCTGTTATTATCAGAAACTGTAGTATTGTGAATTTTGTCACTTGGACATCTTAACTTAAAAATACACATATTAAGGAAAGTTAATAAAAATGGGACATTCTCAATTCACACGTATTTCTCCCTTACACCAGTTTTTATATTTTTTGGATCTTAAGAAGTCTAACCACTTTAAAGTACTGGTGATCATCTTTGAGACTGTGCATATATAACTGCATATCTCTATATTTTAGAAGATGTGGGCAATTTTGTTCATTTAACAATGAAACCATAACAATGTAAATAAAGCTGTGTCTAACTAGTGATATGCATTTTCACTGGCAAGATACATTTGCATTCAAAAGGTTAGGCAACCCTGGTCAATTGTATGTTTCAATGAATCCCAAAATGAACAACATCTACATTTTACAAAGTTAAACCTTTTGTCCAAATTTGAGTGCATACTTATTATTTACATGTAGTTTTTACAGATTCCCAAAAAAGCAAAACAGGGAATATCGCTAAAATTCAGACACTTTCTTTTAAAGGAGAAAGTTCCTCCTTTGGCAAAATAATAGCTTCCAAATATTTATCATATCTAAGAATCTTTCTCTTCTTGGTTTTGGAATTTTTTCTCATTCCTTCTTGTAGTATTTTTGTAGTTTAAAAGTCTCCTTACATACACTACTCAAAAAAGTTAGTTAGTTGCTACAAGAAGATCACCCAGACTGACTGTAAGCAAAGGCATGATAAAATAATAACAATAGTGTATTGGAAGATCTGCAAGAAATAACATATACTTGCAAGCAAGAGTTGGTGAGACCACAAAATAGAAAAAGTAATAGTTAATGAAGAAGACAAAGTTGTCTGGGATTTTAGAATTCAAACAGACAGCACCTGCCACATAACACTGGTTATAAGAAAGATAAAAAAAAAGTTTGGATGGTGAATGATGTAGCAATACCTGGAAACAGTTTAATAAGAGAACAAAATGTAGAAAATCACAATCTATAAATAGAAATAGAATGTTTGTGGCAAAAGAAAGCAAAGTAGTATCAATAGGCACCTTAGGTGCAATCTCAAAACAACTAGAGCACTGGACCTCTGGTTGATGTCGTTGTGAGAATGGCTTGGAAAATAGCAGGATCTGCCGAGTCCCATGAAATCCAGCTGGTAACTGCTGTCGGGAGACCCTACGGGGTCGAAGCTGCCTTGTAGGGGTGGCGAAGAAAGGAGAGGTGCTTCATGGACCATGAGGAACTTGCAATTTCCTTGTTAGATCCGAAGCAAGCTCTCCTGAATGGCAACAGGGACGACAGCCATTTCTGGCTAGTCACAAGCTGGGACAACCAGGATTTGTGCTGGAGTGGTCCTTGGACAGAGCATTGAAGCTGGGTGAGTTAAGTTACAACTCTTACTCTAAAGACTTAATTTATGTACAAGAATTTCAAAAAATAATCTCCAAGCATTAAGGAAGTGGCAATTAGACACACAGAGAAGACTAAAGACTGAAAATTAAGAAGGAAAAGAAATGCCCAAAGGAAGCTTTAAAATATAGAAAGCCTGGAAAAAAGCTTAAACCATTGAAAGGTGATTTTTGGGAGAAACTGTTTTTCTTATTTGTATCTTTAAACCCCCTGGATTTATCTGATAATCAGCTGGTTTTGACATACTGTTTAATGTTGGAGTTTGGAGCAGGAGAGCCATCTACTGGAAGAAGAGGAGCACTACAGCATGAGAACTTTCAATGAAAATGAGGAATGTCTAATACAGCGGTCACCAACTGGTGGTCCGTGGACCACTGGTGGTCCATGAGAAAATTTTGGTGTTCCCAGAAAAATTATTTGCATTTTTTATATTGCACTAAATCAGGGGTCCTCAAACTATGGCCCCTGGGACGGATACGTGCAATAAACGTTTGTGTTGCTGCAGAGAGACCCCCCCTTTGGGGTCTTTTTGTGTGAGTCAGGGGGGCAGAAATTCCGACTTGGGGTCTGCTTCAGCCTCCTGGTGCGAGGCTTTTGGTGAAGGCTGAGGGGAAGCCCCACTGCTGGCAAAGAGCCAGAGGACCTTGTTCCAGTGGGACTGCATCATGGCCTGGAACTGGCTGACTATCTCAGCTCACTGAGCCTCCAGGCGCCGGTACCTGGCCTTGCACTCCAACAGGTCTTCCTTCTCTTTGGAAAGCCTTTGCTTGTAGTCCTCAGTGAGGTCCTTCTGCTAAGCCACCTTCTCGGTCAGATCCAATTTGAACTGAGCCAGCTGTTTTGCCAACTCTTTCTCATCGTGGCTGCTTAGCTCCAGCAACTCCTTCCTGTTGGGGCCCTAAAGAGCCTGGGTGGGCAGGCGAGGAGTAGCGAGTAGAAACTGGCAAGGTGCCCGTCGATGTGAGTGACATTGAGTTGGCCACGCCCACCCAGCCAGTCATTAGGCAGATCAAATTAGTGATCCGCGGGATTTAAAATTATAAATTTACTGGTCCCTGATGTCCGAAAGGTTGGTGACCCCTGGTCTAATACACATAATAGAAGAAAGTAAACAACACCTGGAAAGCAGCCTGACCTTGATTTTATTTTAGAAGATTATTTGGATATTTTGAAACATTTAGTGAGTTTCTTTTCTTTTTTTGAAGATTTTTAAGATGAACTAAGTTAAAGTCTATTGAAACTGGCTATTGGATTGTGGATTTGAAAGATTGGAGGAACCTTGTGGATTAATTTGGATTTGAATTATTAATCCTATTTAACAGAACGCTCTATGAGGCAAAAGAAGAAAGATGATAGAAGAAAAGAAAAATGAAGAAAAGTTAAATAAGACTTTAAAATTTGGACAATTGGGAAGACAAATAACTGGAAAACCAAAAGGTTGTAAAATACTAATGAACTTTAAAGATTACAAGTTTAGGGATTTGGAGGTATAACATTGACTAAATCTTATTAATAATTGGCTCTATTGGAGTTTTTAAATATTGACACGTTGGAGATGCATTGAGTAAATTTTTATCAAATTGTTACAAAATGGATTATCAGGGGATAATAGAGGTATATGAAGAAATAATTTTGATGCTCAGAAGCAGGCATGAAACTATAAAGAACAATAAGGAGACAAGGTGATTGTCTAAAGATAAAGAAATGAGTGTAGAAACCTCTCAACAACTGGGGGGAAAAGATGAGCATGATATTCAGAAAATAGATGAGAAAATAGAAGAAGCAGTGGAAGAGAAAAATCAAAATGAGGTGCAAGAAGACAAACATAATGAAGAGAAAGGATTGATAAGTAGGAATCAAATAGATAATTACTTAAAAATTTATAATAGAACAGAGGGGAAAAAAAGAAAAATCTCTTTAAGAAAAGAGAAAGATTTTGTTGTGGCCCACCAACGGCCTGCGCGGATTGTGGCTGATCCTGACGACAAAGAGGCTGGTGTGGTGTTGCCCAGCAGCCTGTGCAGCCGGCGCTCGGGTCGATCAGCGAGGAGGCTGAAGAAGATGTGGTGCCAGAGGCAGAGATTCAGCCAGGGCCTTCAGATCCTCCAGAGGCTCCTTCAAGTGAAGAGAGGGAAGTGGAGGAGCCTCTTCTCAATGCACGAGCACGCAGAGCTACCAAAAGGCAGGAGTGGTTACTCAGGAGGAGGTCTCCTCGAGAGTTAGGCTTGGGGCTAATTGGCCACTCCCTTAGCCTATTTAAGTTTGCACACAGCTGGCAAACATTGCAGGAAACAATGTGTGTTCATCCGGTCGTTCGTTGAGCATTTGAGAGTGAATTTTCCTTGCAAACCTGGTTTCTGGGCTAATTGCCAACTCTTGTAAGCCTTTATCTAATCTTTGGAATTTTTGGCAGGCTGTTAAAGACATTTTTAGTAATAGCCTGCATTTGAAAAAGACTGTGTTTGTAGTAAACGGAGTTGTTCCGAGTTTTGTGTGTGCTACATTTCTTGGGTTCCGTAACTGGGGCAGAACAGATTTATGGAAGGGTGCCCAAATGATACAGCAGAAAAAGACAAAGGGCAACCCGAAGGGAATACTCAGTGGTTATAAAAAATAAAAAAAGTTGTAAAATTGCAAGACAGAAAAATACAAGGATGATTAAAAAGTCAACAAATGATGGAACTCCAAAAAGGTTAAGAGATGATGGATAGTGATAAAATATATTAATAAAATGAAAAAGTAGAAAATACAAATAGGGAAAATAGTACTAACAGATAATAGAATCTATTATAATTAAAAATAAGCTAAGGTTAGAAGGTGGACGTTTAGGATTAGGTAATCTAATTGTATTATTAATATCCAAGACCGAGTGGCTGTGGTTTCCGACATCCCGATACAGTCAGTTGGTGCTATCACTGACTATTGGGGGCAAGTTGTTGGCCCCCAAAGAGAGGGTTCGCAACTTGGGGGTCCTCTTGGACTCACAGCTGTCTTTAGAAGAGCATTTGACGGCTGTGGTCGGGAGGGCATTTTATCAGGTTCGCCTGATTCGCCAGTTGCGTCCCTTTCTGGATTGGGACTCGTTAAATACGGTCACTTATGCCCTCGTCACTTCCCGCCTGGACTACTGCAATGCTCTCTACATGGGGCTCCCCTTGAGGAGCACCTGGAGGCTCCAGCTAGTCCAGAATGGGGCCCCGCGGGTGGTTATGGGAGCGACGTGGCGCTCCCATGTGACCCCCCTCCTGTGCGAGCTACACTGGCTCCTGGTGGTCTTCCGGGTGCACTTCAAGGTTTTGGTTACCACCTTTAGAGTGCTCCATGGCCTAGGACCAGGGTATCTACGAGACCGCCTTCTGCCACCAGTAGCCTCTCATCAACCAGTACACTCCCATAGAGAGGGGCTTCTTAGGGTCCCGTCGGTCAAACAGTGTTGACTGGCGGCCCCCAGGGGGAGAGCCTTCTCTGTGGGGGCACCTGTCATCTGGAACGAGCTTCCCCCAGAGTTACAGAGGATCCCGGATCTGTGCGCTTTCCGCCATGCCCTCAAAACATTCCTATTCCAGCAGGCCGGCCTGGCCTAACCTCTTTTTAAAACTGTTTTTAAATTTTTTAAATTTTAAATTTGTCTTATAAATTTGGGATGTTTTAAAATTATGTTTTCTGGGCCAAATTATTTAATTGTATTTTAATGGTTTTTTAACATTGGTATTATATGTATTTTATCTTTTGGCTGTTCACCGCCCTGAGTCCTTCGGGAGTAGGGCGGTATACAAATTCAATAAATAATAATAATAATAATAATAATAATAATAATAATAATAATAATAATAACAACAACAACAACAACAACAACAACAGTGTGTTAAAATATATTGTGAACTTAAACTTTTAAGGATTAGAAATTGTGGGGCCTTTAAGATATAATCCTGGGATTGATTAAATTTTGTTAATATTTGACCTTATTAGTAGTCCTAGACATTTGGGATATTGAGATTACGGTGGGATAATGAGTAATTTTTAAAATTTTAAATATTAGTGACTTAGTAGAGAGTAACAAATACATGGTGCAAAAAATGTTATTTAGATTTAAGTGAATTAATGGGGAAAAATGATAAAGAATTATAAAGAGAGAATGGTATTGTTGAAGTTGGAAGATTAGGATTATGCATACTTATTTGTATTATTATTGTTAGCATTGTTTAAATGCTCAGTCAATACACTGTCCACAAAATATGTATGGTGTGAAAGGAAAACTGCAAATAAAACATGAATTAAAAAAAACAACTAGAGCACCACTTGAACACCATTAGCACTGACAAAATCATATTGGCCAATTATAAAAGCAGCTTTACTTGGAACAGCTTACATCCTGCAATAAAACCTTTAACACCATCAAATATCCACATCTGCCAATCACAGGTTCATGGCAAAAATGTCAAATCCAGTCTAAATAGCTGGCTAACTGTGTAACGAACCATCATAATAAGCTCCTTGGGTGCAATCTAGAACAATTGAAGCATTACTTTAATATCATTGGCATTGAGAAAATCACTATCAGTCAATTGCAAAGGGTCTAATTTAAGAAGAATTTGATAGGTAGAAAAAAAATGCCAAATCCTGTCTAAACATCTTGCTGATTGTGTGACCAACCATAAAAATATTTTGAAATGTGTTAATTTTTCCTGATCACGATCAGACATGAAACCTGAATTACTCAAAGGCTTCAAACACACATTCAAAGAGCATTTGAAGATATAATTGAACTCTTACAGAGCCTTGATAGTACAGTGGTTTAGTGCACCCTGTTATTAACACAGCTGCCTGCAATTTCTGCTGGTTCAAATCTCTCCAAGGCTCAAGGTTGACTCAGCCTTCCATCCTTTCTAAGGTAGGTGAAATGAGGACCCATAAGCTGACTTTGTATAAAATATACAAAAGAATGAAGGCTATTGCTTAATGCATTGTAAGCCGCCCTGAGTCTCCGGAGAAGGGCGGGATATAAATCAAATTAAAAAAAAAAAAAACTCTGATCCAATACTCTTTCAATATCCAAAGTATCTAGTAACTATACCAATAATTTTCATATAATTACTATGCAGGGAGAAGATATTGTGTATCAGAAGAATTATTTGAACCTCTTCATATTAACATTGCAACAGAACAATTGTCTTGGAAGACAGTTGTTAGTCAAGCTATTGAAATACCAATAGATGAGATCTGAATGCATACACTGAGAAAGTATTAAAACTCAAATATGGCTTCCAAATATGGCTTCCATCTACTTTCTTACTTTGCTCAAGGGACTTTATGACTCAGGCTTGAAATGCGCTTATATCTTTCAAATATTTCTGTAAATATAAAAACTTATCACAAATTTGCATACAATAAATACATATAGAAAACTTGAACTAGAAGAGCAGTGCCAGGAAGAATTAGAACTCTGGACGCGTATAGCTTAAATTGAAATAATGTATTCTCTTGCAAATGTATTTTGCCATTGACTTCTTCCTTTCTAACTCTTCCTGACTTTGAATCTGTTATTTTCATTGAGCAGAGATAAGAATATGGAACAGATACAAATATGATTCAGGGCTTTTGTTGTTGTTGAAACAGTTGTTTGGATTTATTTGTTGGATATATATGTTGGATCTTTCAATATTAGACAGTTGTTTTATTTGAACAGTAAAACTAAAACAATAATGATTTCTTAAAAAGAGCCAGGTTAAGCCTACAGTATGCAGTGCTTATTGCAAATATATTTATGTTAGAAGCTCTTTAATAGTTTAAACATGATAATCAAGGAAATATTTCTCATAACTTACAAAACCACATCTTACAGTCGCTGACTTTATCCAATGATTATGGGAATCCTTCTGGAATCAATTGATTTTCCTTTGATATCTACTAGTAATGTGCTTCATTGCACAATTATGACATTTGGTGCAAGTAGATACATCAGCAGTGACCACAAACATCCATAGAAGAACCAATCATTTTGGCAGCTCAGTATTTCTTTTAAATACTTGGATTGAGGTTCAGTCTGACTAAATATCTCCATCTATGTTCCCATGATTAATTGGCTATACCTTCCTCCCCCATGTCTGGATAGTGGATATAAATTTTCTCTGCTTCACCGACTCTTTGTCTTCCAACAATATAACTGGCATACCCAATTTACCCAGTTTTCAGAAAAATAAAAAGTAGTCTCCATGCAAACCATATCATCTTAATTCTAATGTTACAAATAAGACACAAAAAAAATTAATCTGCAATCCCCAAAAGATGCTGACTTCTAAACTCAAATAAAACCAGCAGGAGGCTCCATCCACCGACCCCAACATCATCAGGAAGCTTCTGCGCATGTCCCATTGCGAACCAGTAGTAAAGGTAAGTAGAACCTACCCCTGACACACACATATACATATACTGTACATATACATATTCTGCACATATACATATACATATCCTTTTGTATCCTGACAGAATATTGTGGCTGTAATATACAAACATTGACTCAAATGAGCAAAAATTGATCTGTAAGGGTTAGGATTAGGGTTAGAAGAGAAGAGTCCTGATGGATTAGGTAAGAGTCAAGGATCACCTATTCCAGTATCTGGTTATGTATTCATTTTACGTTAGTACTGAAAAAAGGTATTATTGTTGTTAGTTTATTCAATCTTCCCACTATAGCTGACAGTTTACCAAGCACCTCATCTTATAATTAGTTGCACATTTAATTGCTTGGGACTTAACGGCTTTTTAATACTTTAGCATCTTTACCTTTTAATTAACACTTCTTTATGACCTCTAGTCTCTCTTTTCTTTAATAATTATTCAAAATATCTCCTGAAAAGAGAAAAGTATATTCATATATAACTAAATACAAACAACCATTTATAGATTTTGATTGTTTGAGAACTCTGGGACATATTTCTTGTTTGGCAAGTTTCATTTAAATACAGGGAAATATAATTGCTGATATGCACTACCAGTAGAAGAAAGGGCATTATTTTTTTTTTTGACAGTATTGATGGAATTTGAGTAATACTTAAGTTTTAAAACTGCTCATCCATTGACAGATGTATTATGGATATCTCTCTGAATTTGTTATCACATCCAATATCTTCATGTTGTTTGGAAACTCATATAATATTACAAGTAAATCAAAACATTGTCTTGATGTATGGTTACACAAGACCTGCTTATAAAGATTATAAACCACTGGTTTGAAGCAGAATCTAACTTGCAAAATTTTAGTTAGAACTCTAGTGTACAAGATATCAACAAACAAAAAAAATCTGATAGTCCTGCTTGTCCAAAGAAGAATATGCTATCATTACTTGCAAATTTTGAGTAATCTACCTATTTTCATAGGTTTATAATTGCACCATGAATGTATTATTTAAATTTAAATAAGAAGAAAGTGATATGAACTTCATTTTCATTTGCTCGTATCAGAACCCAGGTAGAAAGGGTTATTTAGCCAGCTGATGCAACCAGTGTGTAAAAAGTTCCTTAGTAATCTTTACAGATTGCACCATTGTATTGTACCACCATTGTATTGTACCACAGCTGACAACTGTGACCCTTTTTATATTCTTACTTATAAAATTTAAGATTAGTAGGACCGTCCAAGTTCCCCATATATCTTCTTAGGGAAGAAGAAGAACAGTTGTACACTAGAAACAATGTTTCACATACCAAAGGGTCCTTTGTCTGAACTCTCTAGTTATTAACTAGAGATGTCATCAGATCATCCCCAGGTGATGGGTGCTTTCCTTATATCTCTTACAAAAGGTTCACTGTCTGAAGTTATACAATGTGCTACCAAGCCAACTCCAGGTGTTATTGTTTACATTCCCTGTCTTCCAGGAGAAGTATTAAAAGGTGGTAAAAGTCCCCAGACAGCTTTAACCTTAGCATAGATCGCAAGTCTCAAGGTGAAGAGGTTTTGTGCAACTATTGATCATGCCCAGAGGTCCATTCACCTCTATTTTGGGGGTTCTGGCAGGCTGAAGATATGGAAATATTATACAGTTTCTCTACAATTTTCTTATTTATAATGGAATTTTTATTGGCATTTCACTCTTTTTCTGAACTTACTGTCAGAGAGTCCTAAAGAGACTGTTATGTCCCTACTGACCATTGGATGATACCAAATTGGGTACTGAGAGGATTACAGTAGAATGGAACAATTACTTTCCTTTAAGACCTTGATACTGCATTCTAATGTAGCATTTGCCTTTTTAAAGCAACTGCATTAAACTACTGGTTTATGTTTAAAATGTGATCTGCAGCCACCTGTTATTCTCTACTGTATTAGCAAAAAGTTGTATTTCTGATGTAAATTGTCTTGATAAAATATGCCTTGACAAGCATGATAATTTCTGGTGCATTTTAATGTATTTCTCAGATATCAAGAAACTAGTTTATTTAAAAAAATTATAAATAGAACCCCGTAATTTAATGGAAATCAGTCTTTTAATTACTCTCTAAAATATATGGTTAAATATATTCTACTGAAATTTCAAAAGTAAAAGTATTGTATTGTGAATAAGTACGGGTATGAATAATCATTGAAATCATTACAAATTTCTTACGGTGATGGTTCTACTGTATATCTACATTCATAGATTAATTAAGCACATATTTGATGGATATTTTTGGAATGCTATGTGCAATACAAAACAGCAATCAAAACTATGCTTGCTAAATTTCTTTTTAACAAAAATTCTAAATCCATAGTTAAACACAGACTCTGCTTTATATAGGAATAACCTCATTATTCTGGAACACTGGCTGCATAAATTAGTTTCCTTACGTATGCTAAACAAAGTCTTTTTTTTATGGTCTTCACATCTGTCTAAAATAAAATATGTGTATAAGAACAGCACATATAGTATTGAAAAGTTATCCACTTTAATTTTGCATGCATGAGAATTGAACATATACTCTGGATAAAGAATTTACTTTGCTTCTTCTGGCATCTCCTGTTCTAGGAGGGTTCTATATCCATAGGGTATATGGATACATTGCAAGAGGAGTTTTGGATTACACAGGAGTATGTATGAAAGTATCTTTTAAAAAAATAAAATAAAATCTGGTTTTCCAGGTTTGATGGACAGCTTCACAAATTGCTCTCGGAATATGTGTGCAAACACACCCCTTTGCTTCCTTCCCCAGCAAAGCAGTATAAGACAGGAAAAGTGGCTATTTAAGGGTTTCCACACATTTCAACCATCTCTTTTGAAAGCAGTTTTACAGTATACTATCAAATATAGTTAATGTACCATTTAAAGAATTCTTACTTAGTTGTAACATTTTGTGACTGTCTTCCCATTCATACATTATATCCAGTGGTGAAATGTAAAATTTGTTACTACCGCTTTGAAATGTAAAATTTGTTCTGTGGGCGTGGCTTGGTGGTAGTGGTGGTGGTAATATGACTGGGTGGGCGTGGCCACTTTTTTTTTTACTTTTAAAAGCATTTTTTTCTACAACCTCTTCAGCTGAAGATCAGGCAACCCACTGGGATCGTCAGAGACTTTTAAAAGCATTTTTTCCCCCTACAACCTCTTCCGCTGAAGAGGTTGCAGAAAAAAATGCATTTAAAAGCCTCTGACAATCCCAGCTGAGCCGCGCGATCATCAGAGGTTTTTTTTAACTTTTAAAAGCATTTTTCGGCTGAAAAGGTTGTAGAAAAAATGGTTTTAAAAGTAAAAAAAAAACAGCCTCTGATGATTGCATGGCTCAGCTGGGCATGGGGAGGGGGGCACAGGGATTTTTGCTACTGGTTCTCTGAACCACCCGCTGCCATCACTACTGGATCGTGCGATCCAGTCCAAACCGGGAGCATTTCACCCCTGATTATATTATATTATTTGCACAACAGTGTGAAATCACAACTGCCACTTCTTTAGCTGATGTTGGCTTCATACTCAAGGAGTTTTCCCCAAAACCTAGATTTTTGAAATGTATTGGATTATTATTATTATTATTAATTTCCCCACTATCACTTACAAATACCTAATCATCATAGTATACTTGAGAAGTTATTCTCTATAGCAGTCTTCTGCATGGTTTTTACCAATAATAACCAAAGTAAAATAAACACAATATTTTGGAATATACTGGATAAAACATCTTTGATTAGAAGCAACATCAGAATTTAAGGAGCATAGGACTTCCGGTGGCACCGTAGGCACCGTAGGCGCTGACAGACACTCCTTTTGGATAGTCAGCCCCGCAATTTCATTAAAACCACTAAGACAGCGCAAATCAGCTGTCTGGCAGTTTGGAAACCTTCCCCCGGGAGAAGAGAGGAAGGTGAGCAGCCAGACAAAGGTAGAGCTCCCCAAAGCCCTACGAGTAATTCTGGGCCTTGGAGGGTGAGAGCTCCCTGGTAGTCCGACTGAGCTCCGAATCCGGGACTTCTCTGCTTTAAGCAGAACAAGATGCCGTGGCCACCCCTGCAATCAACATTCAGATTCAAAATAATCTCAAAGCAGGCAGAACAAAAACAGGAGTCCTAGCAACTGCAAGTACTGAACTTTAACTCTGTATCTATATTTTTTCCTTTTAAGACTTCTAAAAACGAAAGGAAAAATGGCGCCTGAACTGTAACAGGGCGTGAAAGTGAAAGTTATAGTGAAAGTGATTGTTAACATTGTTAGCGCTTCTAAGGCTGTTTAAAATTATTGGATTCTACACCAAAGAAAGAAAGATTTAAAGTGGAAAGATTACAGTTTGGACTTTAAATAAACTATAATACTTACAAAAGATTTAAAAAATTTTGGACTTACTGATTTGGTTGCTGTAAGAAGTATAAATTGAAAGCTAAAAATGGTTTCTAAACAAATAAAATTTGGCTTTAAAAGTGCTGGAGGATCGCCAGCACAACCATCAAAATTACAAACTCTGTCTACTTCAAACCCACAAATATTGACTTTGGAAGTTTTACAGGAATCTCTGCAGGAGGCTTTGATCAACAAACTTCTTTTTTAGAGGGGAAAATTAAGGGAGTGTCTGAAGAGATGGCTGAAATTAAAGAGGTCATTCAAACTCAGAATAAGGAAATAAGAGAAGATATAGTAATGGTATTTCAGGGTCTGGCAAAACACATTGAATTGTTGGATGAAAGAGTAGAAGAAATTAATCAGTTTAATTTGAATTTGGAAAATAAAATGAAGTTCAGACCAAGGTGGATAGGGCAGACAATGAAGTGGTGATGTTATCATATAGAGCGATGGAGTTTGCTCTGAGAGTAAGAGGTCTGAGAGAACACAATTGAGAGAACTTGAGAGAGATCTTTGCAGAGGCTTTTGCAAAGATAACTGGGGAGCAACAAGCAGATCTCTCATTGCAAATTGACAAAATATATCGTGTTAATATTCTATTTTGGAATATACTGGATAAAACATCTTTGATTAGAAGCAACATCAGAAATTAAGGACCATAACTGCTATTTTTCTGAACCTCCTTCCAACTTGTTTCTCCACTAGTCACCCTTAAAATATTGGTAATCCAAACAATAGTTTGGATATTAAGTATTTCTTTTCTGGCAGCACTAACTATTTTTGTTAACCTTTATAAAACTGCATTATATAAAGTTTAGCCTTTGTCCTCTGTAATATACCTAAAAGACAACAGATTTACTTCGATTATGCAGTTTTCTAAGGAGAAAGCTTACTTTCTGTCTTCAGTCCAAATACTGCTATAAGAAGCTGCACTTGATCAGAATGATGATTTTCAGAGTCTAATGAGACCTCCCTCCTGAGTGCAGTAGAATCAAAAGCTCCAGGCTTTTTGGAGCTCCAAACAAAGGGAATTGTAAAAACAATGACTGAAATAAAGTTCATTCTAGAAGGTGCCAGGACTTCAGTAACTCATATTTTGATTAAAAGTAGATTGCAAGCATAAAGCTAGAAAGTAGAGCAAAAGACATTAAAAAGCTACTAACAAGAACAGGAAAATTATTAAAAGATGCTCTGGCAGTATCATATCAATAACTGTCAAGCAGAAAATTTTAAGATGACAGAACTGAATGTAGCTGCTCCTAAGAAAGCTAAAACCATATGGCTATAACATTTGAAAAAGTGCTTTTCTATTAATCTGATAGAAAGCAGACCTATTGCTAAAAAGAGGAACCTTGTAAATGGCTTTGCTTCTTGAATGAATATGATACAGTCCAGATTTTGTTCCATTTTCTTAGTCTGAAGCTTTTATATTTCCTGTTGGATCCTTTCCATTGCATCATCTTAGAGAAAGATACTGTACATAATTGTCTCTCATAGCATTAGATCTGAGGTAGGACTAATTGTCAATCTCAATGAAATATTTATATTTTTAAAAAGTTGATGTTTCAGAAAAAAAGTGAATTATAAGATAATGGATGTACAAAAATTGGTATATGGTTATATATTATGCATTTAGACAGAGTACATGAAATGTGCATAGTAAAAGGCATATGTATGAATTTTTCTCACCTTTCCTAAAATCAATGAAGTGATTCAGATACTTGTAACAGACCATTAATTATAAATGAATGCTATTCCTTGATACCCACTTCCCCAAATTTTTAACTTTTATTTCAAGTCCTGCTACTTTTCTAGTTCTTACTTATCCCACTGGCAGATGTGCATAGAGTGGGAATTTCAGAGTTGCCAATTATTTAGCTGTTTGAAAAAACAATTTGTGATGGCTCTACCCTGGAAAGTTTGTCTATGGAAACAGGAAAATATCCCAATATGAAACTATCTGAGTTTTTGCTGGATTAATATTTCTTGTCTTCTTCCAGCTTGTGCACATGATATTACTCATGGAGAACCCAGGATGTGTGATTTCTTCTTAAGCAATGATTGCTCCTAAAAATACAAAGCTGCCCTTGAGTCATGTTGGTGATATATTGACACATTCATGCAGTTTTATTGGCAAAATACAGCCATGATTTTCCATGTCCAGGATTTTTTCAATGCTGATCTTCTTTAGTAGTTCCCCCATCCAAGTAATAACCAACATAGCTTAGTTCTGGCACTCAAGCAGGGTTTGCCAGTTTCTACATTTGCCACAAACCATTACATGCTTTTTTATTGCTTGTTTTTTGATATTAAAAGTATTTTGTTCAATAAGCTGATAATTATGTTCTTAAACTGTTTTAGTAATATGATTTATTATTGGAGTTTTCTAAAATTAATGTTTGAAATGACTGAGCCTAAAAAGCTGATGTTTTTACATTTTTTGAACTGTTATATGCCAACTGCCATATGAAGCTTATATCTGCTGAAGACATCCCAGTGATGTATAAATACATAAATTACTATATTCTTAGTTAAAAAATTTTACTCTCTTTTAATAAAGGGACATTTCACCAGGAACCACTTCCATTCTCTCACTAGTACAATAAAAGGGCTATGTTCAAGAAAAGTAAGTTGAGATTTTGTACTTTTATTCAAGTTAATCTCTTTTTCTTTAGTTGCCAGGTGCATGAAAAGAATACACTGGTTATTAAAAGGTGCCCTCTTTGGGAAAAAAAAGTCAGAATGTATATAAGAAAAGACATCTCCCACCTCAGATTTACTTTTCTATGTATCATCGCATGAGACAACTTTTCTTACCATTAAACTTTTCCAATATGGAAATAAGATAATTTAAGACATATTACAAAAATAATGAAAAATTTTGTTCATCTTATATTATCAGCCAAAGAAATATTGTAGGACCAAACCTTGGGAAGAAATGGGACTCTGTAAATCCTTGTGCTGAGTAAGAAATACAGAGGCCTCAATGGACCCTTACATGTAAATCAGATATAGTATTATGTTATTAGCTTTAGAGGATGGCGTTATTCCTTGTATATTCTGCTTACTGGCTAGAGACCAGACTTAATCAGACCGTAACTCAGCAGCATAGTCTATTCTGCCAGAAATTTACACTTTGTGAATTCCAGTTAGGCAACAAAACTCATTGGCATAGCAGTTGCCTGTTCAATGTACATAGGAAAGATGGAGTATTGAATCTGAAGGCAGGAAACCCTATTCAGATCCTGTATCTTCAATATCTTCCATATGCTATATTGGAAAGGGTTAGAGAGGGATGTGTAACTTCTGTCATTTCTGCATTGCATCTTTGGTTGGTGTCCCTTTGTTGATTGAGTATTAAGCTTTCTGCATGTTTGTTCATTACTGATTGAGCCCTGTAAAATTCTTAAAAATAATAATAAAGGTTGCAAAAAGACTATGGTCTTTTCAGATTTTTGTTTTTTAGATTTAAGACCATAGTTTGGTTCTCTTGGCGATGTTTTTAAGAAAACAAAGCCATAGCCATGAAAACACTTATTTAAGACAAATCAGAAGAGAAGGACAAAAAAGAGACAATATGCACTGGTATTATGCTGTTTTGTTTTCTAGTTGATCAAAGTTTTCTTTTTAATTCTATGGAATCTAGATGCAGGTGCAACTCAAGAGAAAGACATTGTTTTATCAAAATTTCTGATACAAAAAGGGGACATGAAAGCAGGATGTGCATTATTCTTCAGTGATTGTCATGTTCCTGGTACAGGATCTATTTGATAAAAAAGGAACAATTTCATATCCACTCCACCTCCCCATGACTCAGAGAAAATTCCAAAACTTTCTGAGAACATGAAAGGTAGCATGAACAATGTAGACAAAAATCAAAATGTTTGAAGTGCTTTGTTTGATGTTATGCCAAGTGGCTTATGGGTTTAGTGCTTGCATTTTATGGGTGTTATTTCATTATGTTTCTCTGTATTAAAATATTTCTTAGAAAAGAATTGAAATTAAGGGTGAACTTTTATAGAAAATTATTTGATGTGGTCTTCTCAGCAGTTCTTTTTGTGGAAGGTTGAATTTGTTGAAATGAAATGTTTTAATGAACAGCAAATTAGGAAATTGATTAATTGCCGGTATATTTCCTTTCCTTTCCTTTTCCTTTATTTCCCTTTATAATGTGTAATATGAAGCATATGGGAGCTATTAAATAGAAACTTTAAAAGAATCAAATTGATTCATTCCAATAAACTGGAATAAAAATATGAATACACAAGTTTTATGCATAGAAAGTGACATTATTTTGTCTCTGCCTTTTTTTTCCCTGAAAAAGCCATGTCTTAATTAATTCCACTGATAGACTCTAAAGCTAAGCCATACCATATTTACAAACTTTTTGCATTCTGGCAATAAAAAAATTAAGATTTATTTTTGCTGATTTTGATTAACTTTGATTTTTGCTTTAAAGATGTATATTCACTGAAGAGAGAGATCTTCCGTTTTCTGCTAATATGACTGGGATATCTTTTATTTTTCAATGAAAATGGTGTATCAGTGTCAATATGCAGTTCAGGCATCTATTCAACACTGTATGCACTTGTAAAAGAATTATATAATGGATCTGTTTGTTTGTTTTTTAAAAAAACTATCATGGTAAGGACATCAGAAACGAAATTTTTATTGTCATTCTTTATTTTAAAAAAGTTAAAAACAGTGTGAGGGAAGTTACATTAAAGTCATGTTATTTAATAGTCAGTTATACCAATGGCAGGCAAACACAGGATATTGTAGCTATTTATATTTAATTTAAAATGCCTAGACCATTGGTTCTCAACCTGTGGTCCATGGAACCCTGGGGTGCAATGACCTCATGATAGGCTGTCCATGAAGGCTTGAATAAATGTTATTTAAATCTTGAGCTAAGTCTTGTGGGTCCCTGGCCACAAAAGATATTTAAAGGGGATCCATGGTGAAGAAAAGGTTGAGAATCTTTGGTCTAGACTATGGGTACTTTCATTTTTAGCACATCTGTTTATTCATGCTTTAAACTTAACAGACTAGCCTTTTTCAATTGTTCTCATAATTGGGAGCCGTAATCATGTAAGCATTTGAGATGAGTCCATTGGTCATCACCAAGATTTCTGTGAGGTTCTGCTGAAAATCCCTTGTGCTTTTAAAATTTTGTTTAAAAAAAGGAACAGAAAACCTAATGAGAAAGTTAAGAGGCTACAGTACCTCAGTAAATGTTTTTACGAAACAGCAGTTGAGATGCAACTCAATGATGAATGATGCATATAAAATGAAGGAAACCAAATACCAAGAAATGGATCTTTAAAATTTGAGTTTCATCCATGTTTTAGTATTCAAAGGCAGTTACTTTGAAAGTTTTATTTTCCACATCTGCCAGGACAAATTTATAGCCAGCACCATAAAGTGACAATTTCCATTCATATCTTGAGATATTAACCTCTGATATATAAAAAGCCTATTTTTCTTCACAAATAGGGAAGGCAAGTTAAGTGCTTCACAGAAATGAAGTCTCCGTAATTTATTTACTGCCTACACATCTCCCCACATATTAATTTAATAACTCTTGACTATGTGAGATCCAGAACTTTGGAGAGTGGTTCAGGGAAGCTGAATAGTGCCTTCTGTTCCTCCTGCTGTGTTTGTCAACATTTGAGGAATATGGCCAGAGACACTGAAGGATTCACAAAACAGAGCAAAAGGAAGTGATATGGCCATTTAAATCTCAGAACTGAGCAAATCATGTTTCTTCACAAACAGCTTTGCTTAAAGCAAAATACCCTCTCAGAGATTGAAAAGTCTTGATGGCCAATAGTTTTGAGTTTTTATTTTCAAGTTTGCTAAATGAGCATTTAAGATATGACAAAGAATATAGTGTGAATATGATTGATTTCTAGAATTACATGAATCAGCTCTGACTTGACCTAAATTGGTAGGCTAGATTTCATGGAGGCCATGTTTTCATTCAGGTTTGTGATTTGAACGATTTCAAGATTCCTTCAAGATCAAAGATAGGTTTATAAATGTCTGAGATTGCTTCATTTTTCAACATAATGGAATGAAAATAGTAGGAATATTAGACCATTTAGAAAATGTTCAAGATGCTGAAATTGTTTTTCCCCCATAAAACATTTTTAAAATATCCTTCCTGTACTTCTTTAGGGCAAAATTAACAAGGAGGACAAGGAAAGGACAGCAAACCACATCCAATTTATCTGTTAAACAGGTGATGTTTAACCTCACTCAAACTTTTCCAAAATTATTTCCAACATAAGCTTTTACATTTTGCTTGGTTTTCTGGAGCAAGACATGGCATGACCCTAAAGCTTTGATTTTCCCCTTGCTTCCTCTTACTGTTGAATTTTCTCGGATGCCAGGAGGGTTTGGACTGAAAGGGATGCTGATAGGTCTCAGATATGTCAAGGCTATAGCTTAATGGTAATAATTTTTTTTGCATTGACAGAGATAGGCAATCTCAGAGAAAAAATGTGACAGAGGGAAATAGCAATAGTAACTTTTTCATCAAATCTTATTTCTGAAGCAGTAAAAATCTGGGCCTGGACTCAATCACTCATACTTAAGAGATTTAAAGCTACTCTTCTTGTATTGAATTTAAAAGTAAGAACAGCCTAGAGCCCATATTTAAAATGCTGAGTTCATGGTTAGCAGGATTACACCAGAAAAGTAATTTTCCATTGGTATATAATATCTAACGTACCTTGTTTACTTTGTAAAGAGTAATGTACCATATGCAACTGTCAAGGTTGGTTTCAGGAAATCCCACCATATGCAACTTCAATGGGCACAGAATTTACAGGATATAATCTGTAAAATTAATCTAAGGCTAAGTATAAGGGGCTCTAAAATGGTCCTGTTTGTTGTCCTGTGAAGACTATATCTTCTTATATTTATGATAAGAAATATTTATATTTCTTATATTTATGTGTGTATATGCATACACACACACACACACAGAGAGAGAGAGAGAGAGAGAGAGAGGGAGGGAGGGAGGGAGAGAGCGCACATATAAACATTGATTGGGATCCAGGCTGTACCTTTTTTATTTATTTATTTATTTAGTCTAATTTTTATACCGCCCTTCTCCTGAAGGACTCAGGCACAGCCAAAGATAAAACAAGTACCCATATAAAATTTAAAAACAATTTAAAAACACATTAAATAATTTGACCCCGACATCATTAAAACAAAAACAACCCATTAAAATTAATGTTTAATGTTCCAACAACCCAGCTTGTTGGAACAATAATGTCTTGAGGGTATGGCGAAAGGTGCGCAAGTCAGGGATCATCCGTATCTCCAGGGGCAATTCATTCCAGAGGGCAAGTACCCCCACAGAGAAAGCGCTCCCCCTGAGTGTCGCCAGTCAACATTGTTTGACCGATGGTACCCTGAGGAGTCCCTCTCTGTGGGAGCGCACTGGCCGGTGGGAGGCTATCGGTAGCAGAAGGTGATCTCGTAAGTACCCAGGTCCTAAGCCATGGAGCGCTCAAAAGATGGTAACCAACACCTTGAATCACACCCGGAAGACCACCGGGAGACAGTGCAGCTCACACAGGAGTGGTGTTACATGGGAGCGCCATGTCGCTCCCATAATCACCCGCGTGGCCCCATTCTGGACCAGTTGGAGCCTCCGGGTGCTCTTCAAGGGGCGCCCCATGTAGAGAGTGTTACAGCAGTCCAGACAGGAAGTGATGAGGCATGAGTGACCGTGTGCAAGGAGTCCCAATCCAGAAAGGGATGCAACTGGTGAATCAGGCGAACCTGATAAAAAGCCCCCCTGGCCACAGTTGTCACATGATCTTCTAGAGACAGCCGTGCATCCAGGAGGACACCCAAGTTACGAGCCCTCTCTGAGGGGGCTAAGATCTCACCCCCAATAGTCAGCGATGGAACCAGCTGGCTATAACGGGACACCAGAAACCACAGCCACTCGGTCTTGGAGGGGTTGAGTCTGAGCCTGTTTCTCCCCATCCAGATCCGCACGGCCTCCAGGCACCGGGACATCACGTCAAGGGCATCATTTTTATCTGATAATGCTATATCTTATATAAATAAGGAACTGAATTCTTTCACTTTTTTGCTGATTCTTGCTAATTGATAAAATATATGTGCTGTTTGGCTGTATTGACTGTGTTTAATATCCACTGAAGCTTTCATATGAACTGATCCAGTCTACTGTCTGGTAATTTATAACAGCTTGGACCTGTTCCATACATTTCTTTCTTCTCATTTTGCTATTAGCATTAGATCACTAAGAAAACAATATTGCTATAGGCTTGGCATGCTCAGTAAGAGTTTATGCATGAGAAAAACTTTTTGTTGTATAATTGTATAGACATTGGCTTATACATGAGCCAGACCTTTTTAATGCAGGATGAGTTTATGTGGAAATCAATGCTGATAGAGAATATAAATGAATAAGTTTTCCCTGCAGACATTCATGTATAATTTGCAATGTTTCCAAGTGAATCCATTGTAAGGAAATTATAACGTATGCAATTACATATGTCACTGATTGAAAAGACTATGGACAAGCCTGGGTGTGAAATCAGAGACTAATGGATCTGCCTACATCACTCTGCCTTGTATCGACAGGGATTTTAATGGTTAGGTCCATTTAAAAACTAGCAGTGTCAAACCGCCGAACGCTGAAGAGAGCAGGGTGAAAAAAATACTCGACTACCAGCTCATGGATGCTTGAATCTTTTAATCCGCCCACTCTGCAATGGTATCGGCAAGTGACTTCAGTGCTTAACATACACAAAGTCGGCGTTGGGAGCGGCTGCCTCCCAACGCCTTTTCAATACTCGCGCCAGTTATCTCCACGCCCTTCCGGGTATCGTGGTCACAGCGCATGCACGCAATGCAGACCTCTCACTGTGGCGCCGGTATTGGGCGGAGAGTGTCAAAACCAAACATTCCCTATCCCGGCCGCTGCGTGATCGGCCGCCTATGGTTAGCCTCTAACACCCCCCACCACCAGTGTGCACTCACATTGCCACCCGCCCCCCCCGTTCGTTGCCGCTGAAGGTTGCCAAAGCCCGGCTGCGTGCTCCAGAAGGCATAGGCCAGGACTGCCTATGAGGTGTCGAGGGGCTCTCGACAAGCAGAGCTGGACCAGATGATTCATTAGCCTATGTATTTCAGGTAAATCACGCCAACAGGATCTTTTCCTGGGCAATTTCACCTTTTAAATAGAACATTTCCAGACAAAAAGTAGTCTATCCAACAGCTAAGGCAGCTCAGTGTTAGCATTTGTTAGACTGTCCATTCACTTAAGTATGTACCGCATGGTGAATTTTGTACCCAATGTGTCTATAAATCTCTTAATTCAGATTCTGTGGTAAATTGACTTTGAATATACTGTATTGATTTATCAAAAAAAAAAAATCAGGATCCCATCTGCAATATCAATCTAGGTTAAGAAAGGTTCCAAACTCCTATTACACTGCATTCCCCAATTATTCAAACCACATTATCTCTTCTATCTTGAGCAACTTCATGGAAAGGGATAGATTCCTGAATGCTCCAGATTTTCTTTATTTGGGGCTAGTTGGATTTTGTTGTAAGACTAAGGGGGAAAAAACAATACATCAAAAATAATCCGGAACTGGAAATGTTTCAAATACTAAATTGGCTTTGCTTTGAAGTAAATACTTGGAATCACAGAAATTATCAATGTTGAAAGAAGAATTCATTCTGCAAAAGTTTATCAGGGAATAGCAACAGAAATTGTGCCCTAAATAATAGTGAAAATGAAGAATTTTTAGGCACAATTTATGGGAGAAGAATATTGTGGAAACAAAATTAAGCTCCAAGGTATTTACCACTTTCTCATATCTGAGCCCTTTTAATGTCAGTATGTGGTTTATGTTGAACAAAGAGCTTTTTGTATTGTTTCTTAAAATCTTCTACCACAGTTTTCTACAGAAATGATGTCAATCTGTTTTTTTCTCTCTTTTATGTCTCTTCCTCTCGCGCCATCTGTCTATAGATTATTTTTAGAGGAACATAATGCATCTATAAGCAAAAGTAACACTCTGTCCAGACTCCTCCTGAAATTACTATTTTTGCCCAATGTAAACAATTCCCAACTGTCTGATAAAAAACGAGAATTGAAATGAATGTAGCCTCTAACATATTACCATTAGGTATTGTGTGTACCTAATAACACTATAGTTTGACTAAACTCTAAATCTGTAAATTATACAAGACATAAAAATTGGAAAGTTTTTAGGAATGGGGTGGGTTATTTCAGAGTTAAAATAACATAAGTTCGGTTATTTATTATTTTATTTATTTATTAGAATTTGTCAAACAAAAACTAGAAGAAGAATAAAAGAAAAGAAATACAATGCCAGGGATGATAGGCACGTTAGTGCACTTATGCACGCCCCCTCTACTGACCAATTAAGTATGAAGTACGTTAATTTGTGACTGAAACTGTAAAAATGTGTAGCTGAGACAACCAGATCAGGTAGAGCATTCCAGACTTTGACAACTCTATTACAAAAATCATATTTTTTACAGTCAAGTTTAGAACGACTTACATTGAGTGGTTGTTCGCGTGCATATTTATTTATTTATTTATTTATTTATTTATTAGATTTCTATACCGCCCTACTCCCGAAGGACTCAGGGCGGTGCACAGCCAAACAATAAAAACACATACAATACAAAATTTAAAAAATAGAATAAAATCAAATTAAATAATTTTGGCCCCGACAAATTTAAAACCCCAAACTTTTAAAACCAATTTAAAATTGAATATATAAATACTAAAAAATATTTAAAATTTTAAAAATCTTTTATAAAAGAGGGGGAAAATTAGGCCAGGCCGGCCTGGTGAAATAGTAAGGTCTTTAAGGCGCGGCGGAAGGTGCGCAGATCCGGGATCCTCCGTATCTCTGGGGGAAGCTCGTTCCAGATAGTAGGTGCCCCCACAGAGAAGGCTCTCCCCCTGGGGGCCACCAGTCGGCATTGTTTGGCTGACGGCACCCGGAGGAGCCCCTCTCTATGGGAGCGTACCGGCCGGTGGGAGGCTATTGGTGGTAGTAGGCGGTCCCGCAAGTACCCGGGTCCTAAGCCATGGAGCGCTTTAAAGGTGGTAACCAAAACCTTGAAGCGCACCCGGAAGACCACCGGGAGCCAGTGCAGCTCGCGCAGGAGAGGTGTTACATGGGAACGCCATGTCGCTCCCATTACCACCCGCGCGGCCGCACTCTGCGCCAGTTGGAGCCTCCGGGTGCTCCTCAAGGGGAGCCCCATGTAGAGAGCGTTGCAATAGTCCAGGCGGGAGGTGACAAGGGCATGAGTGACCGTGCGTAAAGAGTCCCGATCCAGAAAGGGACGCAACTGGCGAATCAGGCGAACCTGATGAAAAATCCTCCCGGTCACGGCCGTCAAGTGCTCTTCTAAAGACAGCCGTGAGTCCAGAAGGACGCCCAAGTTGCGAGCCCTCTCCGTGGGGGCCAATGATTCGCCCCCAATAGTCAGTGATGGCGTCAACTGACTATATCGGGACGTCGGAAACCACAGCCACTCAGTCTTGGATGGGTTGAGCCTGAGCCTGTTCCTCCCCATCCAGATCCGTACGGCCTCCAGGCACCGGGACATCACTTCAAGGGCATCGTTGGGGTGATCCGGGGTGGAGATGTACAGCTGGGTGTCGTCAGCGTACTGATGGTACTCCACCCCGAAACCACGGATGATCTCGCCCAGCGGCTTCACATAAATGTTGAACAGGAGAGGCGAGAGGACCGACCCTTGCGGCACCCCACATATGAGGGGCCTCGGGGTCGACCTCTGTCCCCCTGTCAACACAGACTGCGACCGGTCAGAGAGAAAGGAGGAGAACCACCGCAACACAGTGCCTCCCACCCCCAACTCTTCCAACCGGTGCAGCATGATACCATGGTCGATGGTATCAAAAGCCGCTGAGAGATCTAACAGGACCAGGACAGAGGAGCACCCCCTGTCCCGAGCCCTCCAGAGATCATCAACCAACGCGACCAATGCCGTTTCCGTGCTGTACCCGGGCCTGAAGCCCGACTGGAACGGATCCAGATACGTCGTTTCATCCAGGTGCTGGGGGAGCTGTTGCGCGACCACACTCTCAACAACCTTCGCAACAAAGCGAAGATTGGAGACCGGACGATAATTTACCAACATTGCCGGGTCCAGGGAAGGCTTCTTGAGGAGAGGCCTCACCACCGCCTCTTTCAAGGCGGCGGGAAAGTCACCCTCACTCAGCGAAGCGTTTATAATCCCCTGGAGCCAGCCTCGTGTCACTTCCCGGGAAGCCAGTACTAACCAGGAAGGACACGGGTCCAATAAACAAGTGGTCGCGTTCAGTCTACCCAGAATCCTGTCCACGTCCTCAGGGGTCACAGGATCAAACTCATCCCAGATAACATTCTCAAGACCTGCCCCTGTCTCTCCCCCTGAGACTACCCAGTCGGAGTCCAAATCTTCCCGAATCTGAGTGATTTTGTCATACAGATACTGAACAAAATCCTCGGCTCTACCCTCCAAGGGGTCCTCCCGCGCTTCCTGGTGGAGCAGGGAGCGGGTCACCCTAAAGAGGGCGGCCGGGCGATTATCTGATGACGCAATAAGAGCAGCAAAATAACTACATTTCGCTGCTTTTATCGCCACTAAGTAATTCCTAATGTGGGATCTTACTAGTGTCCGGTCAGATTCAAGAAGACTGGCCCTCCAACTACTCTCTAGGCGTCTTTTCCGGCGCTTCAACTCCCTCAGCTCCTCGGTAAACCAAGGAGCCAATTGAGATCGGCGCCGGGTCAGAGGCCGCAAAGGCACGACCCGATCCAGAGCACCAGCAGCCGCCCTATCCCAGGCGGCCACCAGGTCTCCAGTCGAGGCGTGTGCCAGAACCTCAGGAAATGGCCCAAGCTCCGTCTGGAATCTGTCAGGTTCCATCAGGCGCCTGGGGCGGAACCATCTGACCGGCTCCGCCTCCCTGCGGCGGGGTGCAGCGGTTTGAAAGTCGAGACGAAGGAGAGAGTGATCTGACCATGACAAGGGTTCAGTAACTATATCCCCTATATCAAGATCCCTCAACCACTGTCCAGAGACAAAAACCAGATCCAGCGTGTTTCCCCCTGTGTGGGTAGGGCCATGAATTAACTGGGTCAGGTCCATAGCTGTCATGGAAGCCATGAACTCCCGAGCCATCTCTGACGTCTCACCCACGGACGGCATATTATTGTGATTAAAACAGAAAAAGTCATTTACAGGTAAAGCATTACTACGTATAATTTTGTATGCAATACCTAGGTCTGACTGCAAGTGATGCAGTTCTAAGTTATCCAAACCGAGAATTTCGAGCCTAGTAGCATATGGAATTCTATTGTGTACATAAGAGTGCAAAACTTTTCTTGTGAAATACTTCTGAACCCGCTCAATTGTACTGATGTCAGATATACGGTGGGGATTCCAAACAGTTGAACAATACTCTAAGATTGGTCTAGCATAAGTTTTATAACTTGCTAATTAGCAATAAAATATTTCTAGAAAAAAAGCTTCACAAAATTAAATTTATAACTCTTAGTGCTTTTTTAGCAATGCTGTTCCAGTGAACTTTGGAGCATAAATCGTCAGAGATAAGTACACCTAGGTCCTTAACAAAGTGAGGTTCATCTGCCACTTAGTTTATACTTGACATTCTGATTATGTTTACCAATATGTAAGACAGAGCATTTATTAATCGAAATTTGAAGTTACCAAATAAATGGCCATTCAGACACATAGTCGAGATCACTTTGCGAATCTGTTCCATGTTAGGAACAGATAATTAAGTATGATGTACTCATGATAGCTAAGATAATGCAATAGCCAAAGAAAACAAAAAGCAAAAACAGTTTTGCCTTTTCCATATTCTTCAATAGAGAAGGCATGCCCAACCTGTGATCCACAGGCCGCATGTAGCCCTTGCAGCTAATAATGTGGCTCTACAAGACAGTGTGGTATTTAAATATATAATATAGTTAACTATATTATCTATTTTATATGCATCCCAAAATAATTGTTCTTCACGCAATACAGCTTAAGCAAGCCAAATGTTTGGACACCCATAATTTGGAAAATGTAAATACATTTTCCTGATATCCTATATAACAAAACAGAAGCTTAAAACAAAAATCTCATGAAATGTTCACTTGTTTTTCTCCAGCCAAGGTAGTGATTAGAATTATCATTACTTCATTAAATTTACCAGCTCCCCAACTCCATTACAACTTTGAAGAGCAAGAATTTTGTGTATTAGTTTTTAATTGATATATCCTGTCTAGGTTTTACAAAAAGAACTCAATGCAATTATGCTTTTGATTTTGAATACAATTCTAGACCTTCCACCCCCGAATAAATTCAGGGATTATGGATCAATTGTTAATCCTACATATCACTTTGCAATTTCCTATGCCAAATCAGTTGTCTTGGTTTATTAGTAGTTTTTTATATGATTATTCAAAAAGCCTTCCTAGATATGAGGGTTCCAGGGCTGTGTCTGAGCAAATACAGCATTACTCTGCTAACCTATCATTTAATTATTACAGTGATGAATAAACAGGTAGGATGATGTCCATGAGATGGTCTTGAAGGTACTGTTTGCAGAAATAAGAGCAGAATCATTGGGGAGGAGCTTTGGGGAAGGAGACAGGATTAGGAAAAGACTCAGACTGGTTCTTCCCTGACTTGTTGGGGTATATGACAGGAAAAGTAAAACAGAAGTGGACTTGCAATTTTTTTTTACTATCAGTTTCTTATCTGGTCTACCATTACTAACAGATAAATTCTAAAAATATGAAGTAGTGTTAACCCACCCCTCCCATTTTCCCCCAGAAAAAATATGTGGCAGGCCTGAAGGCCCAAATGTAAAAAAATGGCTTTCAGGTCTGACACTGCTATTTGGATAATGCAATACATTACATATTATATTAGAACCATCCTTTGGGGATATGAGATTAAAGACTTCATAACCTTATGAAGTTCCAAACTGTTTACCTAATACATCTCTCTGTTTTTCCATCATTCCAATCCCAGATGATATCATCTAAAACTGTCCTTCAAGAGTACAATGGTTTTTAAAGACAATTGAGCTTTGATTTAACAGACAGTTTGGAAGGAGAAGGTATCTTTACATTCAAATTTGTATCATCTGTGCCATTTACTCCATTTGTGTAATTGCCTAATTGATGTAAATGGATCCATTTGCAGTGAAATCTCAATTTAACAGACTAAGCCTTAGTTTAATCCACAAACCCTCAATTAGTTTGGGTAAATGGAGATGGAATGCAACTTTTAAAAATGACAATTGCATCCCAAGTATAATAAACAAACTCCTTAAACATTTACTGTGTTACAATATTCAATTTTTCCATTCATGACCTCATTGCTCATGAACTAACAATCCTTTAAATAAGGTATTAAAGTATTTTTTTAAAAAAATCTCAGTCAATACACTTTTTAAAAAAAATTACTATGTGTCAATCCTGAAGCTGACCTGGCCAAAGCCATCTTGGAGCTTCATTGCTGCCACACTGGAGTGAGACATAGGGAGGGGGGATTAGAGGTAGCTGGGGTTGTGTAGTCAAAATAAAATACTTTCTCTTGGGAACCAAGGACAATCTGACACCTGACGGGAGGAAGGAGGAGTGATGTCACCCGACCAGCAGATGCTGCCTTGATTGGGCCCTGTGACTGATTGTTTGGGGTTGGGGGAAAACCTTTTACTTTTAATCAGGTGAAAACCAAGGGGCCCTCAGAGTTGGTTTTCACCAGATATGTGCCAATTTTATATTTCCAATAAAGCTATTCTTTGAGAAATCCATGTATGTTTTTGCTTGCAATGGATCTATTACTTGGAACCCTGACACAATGCTTGTTAATGATAAGTAGAACCCAAAAGAATTAATTATTTAAAATTCCCCACTGCAAAATAATTCACAAGTTCTTATAAATATTATATTACTATTATTTGTTTGAAAGCAAGACAGAGATTTTTTAAGCGATAAAGAAATGCATATTATATATCTAATTTATTTAAAAAGTGGGACATAATTTATAGTTTGTCTATAGTTTAGACTAAATCTAAACTGTAATTAGTACAACAAACTGGAGCAGTGGTGGGTTTCTACTGATTCGCCCCGGTTTGGGCAAACCCGTAGTGGCGGCGGTGGGAGGCTCCGCCCACCCGCCTGGACGTCATCATGAACACTCTGTGCATGCACAGAAGTTTCTGTGCATGCACAGAAGCTCTGTGCGCGAGCAAAGTGAGCAAGCACACATGAACACTCCCAATTCCAAACCGGTAGCGAATGTAAGTGGAACCCACTACTGAACTGGAGAAGCTGTAACATTTTGAAATCTGTTGCATTGAAGATGTCTTTTTGGCAAGAATTCATACAAAAATGTCTACTTTTATGAAAGAATTACAATTGCTTGGTTTTAATTTCTTTAGCACATTTATTATACAAAATAGAATTTAGTTTAGCATACAAAGGTATCTTGACCATTTGTTCTATACATGCTCATCTGTTCTCTTCAATTGCTTGACAGAACAAGCAGCAACTGTAGACATCAGCCATCCACAAGTATGAAATCTAGATCTTAGAATCTTCATAATATAAAAGAAAAAACATTGCAAACTTATAACCCATTCCAAATATTTTACATAGACAAACATAAAACATGATCAAAATTTTAATTGTCAAGCAAGTGCAATTATTGTAAAAATAGCTTCAATTGCTCTAAGAATTCCGAGTGAACTGAATTTTGTTATAGATCAATTAGTTGATTTATTGCATACTGCAAGGAAGTGTAGCAAGAAATGAACTACAGCAATTAAATAAGATCATATGAGCTCCATTGTACTGAAATAAATCTGAATAGCAAGTGCTTGTGGGTTTATTCATATAGCTGAAAGAAACAGCTACAGCAAGTGTCTTTGAACATACCTGTTTAATTCTAATCAACTTAATAGATTCAGGTTTTTTATAACATCTGTAGTTGTGCTGCCCCACTCACTCATAACTGTGCTTTAGAGTTTATTATTCCCCAGCAATTTCCTTCACCAAAATTCAGAACTGTCCCAATTAAGTCCAGCCACGAGCAGGTCAAGATTAGTCCACAGAGCAATGGCCTAATAGTCCACAAAGCAACTGAAAGTTGCTCAAACAAAATAACTCCACCGGACAAACTTAAATTCACCAGGCAAAACTTAAATCCACCCACAAGAGAATTCACATGGCAAGAAAAGTTCAGAGCCACCAAGGCACAATTCCAAACATGGTGTCAATCCAGAGTGAAGCAGGAATCATGACGATCAAACAAACAGCTAGAAAACCAACACGCTGTTCTCAGCAATGCCTCCATCTGTCTGCTGTGATAAATAGCCAGCTTTCCAGTGCAGCCAATCAAGATGGGTGTGGCCTTCTCCTCTCAAGTAGTTTGGCTGACCTCTGCTGTTCCTGCCTTTTCTCTGCTCTACATGTTCTCAGATCAAGTGCAGAAGGCCGTTCTCCTCTTCACTGTCCACTGCCCCTGCAAACTTTCCCAGTTGAAGCCTTCTCCAAATCTCTTTTGGAGGACCATTCAGAACCATCAATTAACTCAGTTGCTGACATGCCAGGAATGGGTTCAACCTCCCCTGAGCTGACATCTGAGGAGGAATCTGGGGAGTCACCCAAGGGAGACATCACAGTAGTTGTAAATCTGTAAGCATCCATACAAGTGCACTCACTAATTATTTGAGCACATAAATATATTGAATTTTTTAAAGAAATACTGCTAAGTGTAAGAATTGAGTTTCTTGGTCCATTATCGATCCTGTTTATAATAAAACTTGAACTTTTGTTTAAGCAAATAAGATTATTCACGTTTTCTATAATTATCAAGATATATTAAATATTTAAATGCCAATATAACCTTTTCCAGCAGCATTATAAATTGATGCTGAGTTAATACTTTCAATACTTTCAAAACACTCACAATCAGATTGAATCGGGGGAAAGTAACACTGACTGAATTTCTACCAACTTTCTAAAAAAAGATAACTGAGCTATAGGGTACAAGTACTGGTAGTCTTTAACTTATGATCACAACTGAACCCAAAATTTCCATTGCAAAGCAAGACAGTTGTTAAGTGACTTTTGCCCCATTTTATGACCTTTCTTGCCACAGTTGTTAAGTGAATCACTGCAGTTGTTAAGTTAGTAACACAGTTGTTAAGTGGATCTGGCTTCCCGTTGACTTTTCTTGTCAGAAGGTCAGAAAAGGTGATCACATGACTTTAGGACACCACAACTATCATATGTACATGCCAGTTGCCAAAAGTATGAATTTTGATTGTGTGAGCATGGCGATGTTGCAATGGTCATAAGTGTGAAAAATGGTCATGAGTCACTTTTTTAGTGCTGTTGTAACTTCAAAGGTCACTAAACTAATGGTTATAAATTGAAGACTACCTGTAATGCATAAATTGAAATCTGTTGAATAATAGGGTTAAAATTTATGTAATTTACAAAGAGTGGTTATCATTATCTTTTTACAACAGCTTGGGAAAATATTTTGATATGCTGATAAAAATAGTTTTCTTACCTAATTGTCCCCAAATTGTATTATTCTTCCCCTTATAAATAGAGATATACAAATATTTTTGTGTCAAAAGCTATATTTGGTTTTTGAGCCACATGCCATGGAACAGACTTCAAAAAGAAGTTCAGGCAAGAACAAATAATTACTTTTCATGTATTTAATAATTTTCCTCCTCTGTCACCAAACAAGTAGAAATTGGCAGGCTCAGATTGTGATCTCTACTCAAAATGTAATAGAAAGTTTTGAGAAGTTATGTATCAATGTGTCCTTATATACCATGACTTCAGTCAGCTAGTATGTTTTTCTATTATCTATAAATGATCACACATTTAATACATGCTGTACTGAGCTTACTGATGAGAGGATTTCTCATATATTCTGAAAAAGACTTTTTGGTGACAATGTAGAGGAACACTAGGGTGATAACAAGTACAGAGATCACAATTTCTCAGCCCATCTCCTGTTTTGATATTTTATCATAAGTATAGTCATGGGAGTGTAAGGTCTGTTCCTCTGCCTAGAGCATGGTGTCAAACTCACTGTATCATGTTGCTGTCACATGATGTATCATTGTAGCAAATTGCTGAATATTAAATTTACAGTAGATAATGTTGAATTAGAATTATATAATCTAAAGCCATCGCTATCCACACGACCAGGTGGATTATGTGCTTTTTTTCCTGAAAAAGCTTGCTACCGTCCTAGCTGAACCTTTGTGTACAATTTTTGAAGCATCGTTTTGGACTAGTTCCCTGCCTGATCTATGGTCATCAGCTATAGTTATACCAATTTTTAAAAAGGGTGACACTAGTTCAGTTGAAAATTATAGACCAGTTTCTTTGTGTTGTGTTACATGCAAAGTTATGGAATCAATTGTGAACCAATTCATCCTTCACCACTTAGAGACAAATAATTTGCTCTCTGACAAACAGTTTGGCTTTAGGAAAAACTCATCCTATAATTTACAACTTTTGCACTATAAAAACACCTGGACTGTCTTGATCAAGGTAAAGCTGTTATGCCATTTATATAGATTTTTGTAAGGCTTTTGATACAGTAGTACATGATAAACAGCTCCTGAAATTAAACTCTCACAGCATTTCTGGACCTTTGTGCAAGTGGATTGCTGCTTTCCTGTCTAATAAACAGCAGAAAGTCAAAATAGGGAATTCACTGTCTAATCCTGCATCAGTTAACAGTGGTGTTCTGCAACACTGCGTTTTAGGTCCCATGCTTTTTTTTTTTTGCTGTATATCAATGATTTACGCGATCAACTTAAAAGCAATTGCATTCTTTTCGCCAATGACATAAAATTATTCAATTCTATAGATAATTCTGTTGTTTTGCAAAATGATCTTGATTATGTGTCTGAATGCTCATTTATTTGGCAACTTCAAATTTTGATTAATAAATGCTCTGTCTTACATATTGGTAAACGTAATCAGAATGTCAAGTATAAGCTAGGTGGTATTGATCTAGTAGATGACCCTCACTTTGTTAAGGACCTAGGTGTACTTATCTCTGACGATTTATGCTCCAAAACTCATTGTAACAGCATTGCTAAAAAAAGCATTAAGAGTTATAAATTTAATTTTGTGAAGCTTTTTTTCTGGAAATATTTTATTGCTACTTAGCAAGTTATAAAACTTATGGAAGACCAATTTTAGAGTATTGTCCAACTGTTTGGAATCCCCACCATATATCTGACATCAGTGCAATTGAACGGGTTCAGAAGTACTTCATGAGAAAAGTCTTGCGCTCTTCTGTACACAGTAGAACTCCCTATGCTGCTAGGCTCAAAATTCTCAGTTTGGATAACTTAGAACTGCGTCGCTTGCAGTCAGACCTAGGTAGTGCATACAAAATCATACGTAGTAATGTTTTACCTGTAAATGACTTTTTCTGTTTTAATCACAATAATACATGTGCGAACAACTGCTTTAAACTCAATGTAAATCATTCTAAATTTCACTGTAAAAAATATGATTTCTGTAATAGAGTTGTCAAAGTCTGGAAGGCCCTACCTGATTCAGTTGTCTCAGCTACAAATTTTCAGTTTCAGTCACAAATTGACTTCTGTGGACCTTACTTCATACTTAATTGGTCAGTAGAGGGGGCGTGCATAAGTGCACTAATGCGCCTGTCGTCCTTGTCATTGTATTTTTATTCTTATTCTTGTTCTCATTTTTCTTTGACAATTTCCAATAAATAAATAAAATCATGACATTTTTTCCCTTTGTGGAGTTGGGGTGGGCATGGCCTGTGCATGACTCATCCAACCCACAGGCTGCCAGTTTGACATCCCTGATCTAGAGTATTGAAACAATCCCTGTCTCTTATTAAAAAAACTGTCCTTTTTTGTATGATTTCTGCAAGTACAGAATGCCTCGTTGAGGGTCATATAGATTGGCAAGGTGATTTAGAGGATCCCAGATTGAGAAAGGTAGGGGTTGACAGAATAATGCAATTAAGGCCATTTAATATATTTTTGTAATTCTTTTTGGAAGGAATTTGAAATTTCTACCTGGAATGGATCATTCACCCAAAAAGTCAAGCAACGAACACTGATGAGTAAACCTGCCTTAAAGAGTAAACAGCAACCGAATCAGTATTAAGGCCAATATTAAGCAATGACATTGAAGGAGAATCAAGGAATGTTTGGGAGTCACTTTTACACTCAGGATATGTGTTTTCTGGAAATAGCAATAGCAATAGCACTTAGACTTATATACTGCTTCAGTGCTTTACAGTCATCTAAGCTGTTTACAGAGTCAGTATTTTGCCCCCAACAATCTGAGTCCTCATTTTACTGACCTCGGAAGGATGGAAGGCTGAGTCAACCTTGAACCTGGTGCGATTCGATCTGCCAAACTGCTGGCAGCCGGTGATCAGCAGAAGTAGCCTGCAGTACTGCACTTTAACCACTGCGCCAGAAACAACTATAGAGACCCACTAAATACAATGATTCAGTGATGACTGAAATATGAATATTTCTCTGCTTGTCTCACACAATTGGGGATTGTCTTAATCCCAAAAATATTCTTTTTCTCTCATATAAAATGTTATTGTCTATATTTTTTATAAAAATGCAATAAAGGAAGGAAGCTAGAAGATAAAGGTATGTCTTAATGTCAAGCTCCCTAAATGGACAATGTAATCTTCAGGCTGAATTTATGTAGTACAAGATGCTATAAAATGTGATATTAAGGATAATCAGTTTATCCTCTATAATCTTTTCCATCTCTCTAATTCATAAAGCTTTGGCTGCTAAACCATGAATAACCTTTAAGTGAAACTATATTTTCTGTCTACTGTATGTTCCTGATGAAAATATTGAACAATAATCAGTTTGGATGAAATCAATAGTCATTTCTCTAAGATTGGCACTTGGAGATTAGCTAACACAAATGAAATGTGTACTGCTTGGCCTTTAAAATATTGTACAGCAATCATGGCCTGTAGCAATTATAACCTACAAAGTATTCCTTCATTCTGAATGAAGGAAAAAATCAGTATTGGGATTTTTAACCCTCATAATACCTCTCATAATTTAGAAAGAAATGCCAACCATTTATAAAGCCTCAAACAAACACACAAGGGCTATTATAGCAAAGTTGTTGTTGCTGTTAGTTGAGAAGTCATGTCCAACCTATCGCAACCCCATGGACCTACAGGCCTTCCTGTCCTCTACCATCCCCGGAGTCCATTTAAGATCATGCCTACTGCTTCAGTGACTCCATCCAGCCACCTCATTCTCTGCCATCCCCTTCTTCTCTTGCCTTCAATCATTCCCAGCATTAGGCTCTTCTCCAGTGAGTCCTTCCTTCTCATTAGGCGGCCAAAGTATTTGATTTTCATCTTCAGGATCTGGCCTTTTCTCTCTTTTATTTTAAATATCTACAAATTTTAAAAATGTGATAAAGTTCTTATAAAGATTAAATAGAATTTTGGGACAGAAACAGTGCAAGGAGAAAACTTCAACTAAATCATAATTTATTGTAGCTATCACTTTTAACTAAGTCATACCATTGTACATAAATGGTGAGGAGGTGGACAGGGTTGGTAGTTTTAAATTTCTGGGCATTTATAACTCAAAGGACCTCTCATGGACTATGAATGTTAACATGCTTGTGAAAAAGGCACAGAAGAGATTATACTTCCTGAGAATGGTCAGGAAGATAAATCTATCTCAGCATCTACTTCTGTCCTACTATCACAGCACCATTGAGAGTATCCTGACATACGGCATTCTTGCATAGTATGGGAGCAGCTCTGTAGCGGACCAAAAAGCTCTACAGAGAATCATTAAAACTGCCCAGAATATCATTGGGCTCCAGCTACCAGCCCTGGACAACATCTTCGAATCTCGCTGTTTGAGGAAGTTGCATAACATTCTCAGAGACTCTTCCCATCCTGGTTACAATCTTTTTGGACTGTTGCCTTCTGGCAGAAGATACAGAACAATTAAAACTCGGACCAGACGTTTTCTCAATAGTTTTTATCCCAGAGCTACAATTGGACTCAACAATGAACTAAAGGGCCACCATCAGTGAGCTGTTGGACAGCATTACTTGGTCTGTTGTGTGGATGTTTGGGTGGTTTAGGGGTAGGGAATTTGTAGTGGTTGGGAGTGTATTTGGGGATTGTTATGTGTGTTGGACCTGGTCTTTGGGTGTTAAGTGAATTTCGTTGTATGGGTATACTGTGTATACACGTACAATGACAAGAAAGTTATTATTATTATTGTTATAATTTAGCTATAAAACCCCATTTCTCTGGTCTTATTTTTCTCTGTCTTGATGAATAACTATTGTTGCTGTTATACAGAAAAAATCCTGCATTTTTCTTTACCATTTCTCACTTAATTTGATGAAGAAGAATATCCCAAGGTTTTATGAAAAAAAATCCTTATATAAAAAAACAGAATGTCTTGTTTAACATAATAGGATTACCATTACACGGAAGATTATCTTGTTTTATCTTCTGCTTTGTGTCAGTTTGAAAACATTCTGCTTCCTAAGATCTAAGATTTTAAGACACATGGAGCAGGAGAAATCGCATGAGGCATGTTACATAGATTCAACACAGCAATGAAAAAATCAGCAATCTCGGTTTCACTAATATTTCATGTTTAAGGTTGTTTCTGTGTCCAATTCTGAGTCTTTAAAATAGATATTACAAATTTTATAATATTAATAGCCATGTTTTGCTTTGCTTTTTGCTTCAGATTATTAAATTATTACAACCATAGTTAACAATCTTATCTTCTTCGCTTAATTAAACTTCTGAGTGAAATGTAATTAATGTAAGCTATATTTTTCATAAGAAACACGTTTCATTGTACTCATACAGGTAGTCAATTTACAACAGTTCACTTAGTGACCTTCACTTAGTGACCTTAGTGGCACTGAAAAAAGTGACTTATGACCATTCTTTACACTTACTGTATTACCATTGCAACATCCCCATGGTTACATGATTTACATTTGGATGCTTGACAAATGTTCACATTTATGATGGTTGCACTGTTCCAAAGTCATGTGATCACCGTTTGTGACCTTCTGACAAGCAACGTCAATGTGGAAACCAGATTCATTTAACTATTGTGTTACTAATTTAACAACTGCAGTGGCTCAGTTAACAAATGTAACAAGAACAAATGTAACAAGAAAAGTAGTAAAATTGGACAAACTCACTTAACAAATGTTTCACTTAGCAACATAAATTTTGGGCTTAATTGTAGTCGTAACTCAAGGACTACCTGTACTTACAACAGTTCATTTAGTGACCATTCAAAGTTATAACGGCACTGGAAAAAGTGACTTAAGACCATTCTTCACACTTAGGACCTTTGTAACATCCCCATGATCATGTGATCAAAATTCAGATGCTTGGCATACTTATGACCTTTGCTATGTCTCAAGCAATGGTTGTGATCACTTTTTGTAACCTTTTGAGAAGCAAAATCAATGGGGAAGCCAGATTCACTTAACAACCATGTTACTAACTTATCAACAGTGGACGAGTAAGTGGAAAAAAGTTTTTAACTGAAATTCTGCATTGACAAATTTGTCCTTCAAACCCTCACATTGCCTTCTGCAATAATTAATATTTAGATCTCCAATCCTCATTAGGCAAATCATTTTAAAATAGATTAGAAAATGCCCTTAGCTTTGAGGACAAAGTGGGATGAAACTAACATTATTAAATGAATTCATGAGAACTTTAGATCCCTATAGCTTCATAAGACATGATAGGGCAGAACTGCTGAGATGAGACTGATCTTTTATCTTTGCAAGTTTGATCTGATAGCTGTGGAAAGGTAGTTGCATTTATTTCATTTGTAAATGTAAAGGCATGTTAGTTGAGAAAAAAGGATAAGATGATTGATGGGATGCTAAGAATAGTCAAGTCACAGGAATCCAATTACTGTAATCCATGCATGTATTCAAAAGAAAGAGGGATTTAAAAAAATGTCAGTCTTATTTGTTTCAGAATGAAATTTAATTTGCTATTCAGAAATGGAAGCATATTTATTTCAGCATGAGATTGACATTACATTACCACATACATGAAACATAATCGTGTGACAGTTTTAAACCACATGTGTATTTTAGATGAGTTTAGATTTCAAGTAACTAGGGCTCAGAAACTTCTGTGAAAAGGAATTATTTGGCAAATACATACCATACTTTTTAAAAAATCAGTAAGTCAGATTTCTAGAACTGATTAGGGTTACAAAAATACAAGTAATCACAAGATGGCAGCCAGAAGTTCAGAAGTGTATTCTCAAAGATTCTTCTTATTAGGTTGTTGCTTATTCTTTAAACCTGAACAAAGCAGAGTCCAGGCTTTGTGGTGGACATCTGGGAAAGGATGGGCCTTATTTAGATTATGATTATGGGCAAGATTTATGCACTGAAACAGAGAATATATCAAAAAAATATTCTGATTATTCTAGAATAAGTCTTATTCGTGGCACTGTTTCTTAGGATCACCTGCAACATAATTTTTATCAGATAAAAATTATCCTGTGGAAAGGATAATTTTCTCTACCTCATCTCTCATTTTGGATAATATTGATTGCATCTTGCAATTATCAGCAAGAGGAAACTTTCTTTTCTTTTCTTAATTGTGTTAAGGCCATAGGGATTCTTTTTAACAATTTCTAAATTTACCATTGTCAAACCATTTGGTCTGACTGTTGTTTGTTTGTTTGTTTGATCCCACTGTTAAGATGCAATTGCTATATGCTTACTATTGCAATTGCTTCTTCACTTTGAAACCCCCACACATAAGCACTAAAAGGAAACGTCTTGAAGGGGAGTATGCTAAACATATCTGTTCATTTTTTGTACAGTCTACATGGTAAGAGAGGGTAAACAACAGAGATGGTATTCAGCAGGTTCTGACCAGTTCTAGCGGTAGCGGAAATTTTGAGTAGTTTGGAAAACCGGTAAATACCACCTTTGACTGGCCCCACCCCCATCTATTCTCTGCCTCCTGAGTCCCAGCTGATTGGGAGGAAATGGGGATTTTGCAGTAACCTTCCCCTGGAGTGGGGTGGGAATGGAGATTTTACAGTATCCTTCTCCTGCCACACCCACCAAGCCACGCCCACCAAGCCACACCCACAGAACCGGTAGTAAAAAAATTTGAATCCCACCACTGGTTAAACAAACAAGACGCATAAAAATGCTTGGCGAACATTGAAAATAAAAATGAGGACTTTGTCCTCATATTATAACTCCCAAGATTAGGTTGAATTGAAATTTGGAATGGAAAAGGAGTCCATGTTTTACATATAAGAGCATTACTCAACTTCCAATAGGATTCTTTAGCAACAAAGAAAATTAACAATGGTGCATAATGACTTGAAAACTGAGGGACTGAGGTAATGGTGTTCCTCATCAAGATGCAGAAACTCACTTTGGGAATATAGAGAGAAGTCTCAGAAACAAAAAATAAAAAATGGAACTATAAACATGTTAATCACTAGAGCTTTACAATTAAAGTAAAATACTCCCTTTGTAACCAGATTGTACAATATGTTTCTGAATATTTTTCCATATATTTCTTAATATCAAGTAAATTCTGACTAATCTTATGGAAACTTTCAAACTACAATTTAATCCTTAGTGTGAAAAGAAATGACAAGACAAATATTCCATTTAAGAACTTATATGACTGGGTCCTTGCATTTGAGAGAGGACATAAAGTGAAAAGCAAAGATAAAATCCATGCATATAAACTTAGATCTGGCATCAAAAGTTGCTATTCTGAGATATTACCAAAGTCTATAATTTTTCGGTTAGAGCTCTGACAACTGTTTTATTTGTACTTACATCATATAATATAAATAAATAATTTAAGTATAGTTTAAAGCTGGAGCTACAGAATTGATAGACAATACTCCAAATGAAAATATGTAATAGAAAATTATTTTCTATATTTGTACTGAAAGTCTACTATCTAAATACAACAATGTGGGAATCAACAATTTCACTATATAAACACAACAATGATTAATCTAATTATCAGGTCTGCATATTAATTGTCTTTTGATTTGGAATACAATATTATGTAATTGATGGTTGATTCCAAGGACTAAGTACAATTTTTGTTATACAAGCTCAGACTTTTACAAAATTATGTTACACCAGTTCTAAAAAGGAACGTAATATAATAAAAATGGTACCAAAAGCAAACTTTAGGCCTGAATAATAAAATATGAGGTAGGAAGTCACTGAAAAAATTGTTTTTCCTATCATTTGAAACTAAAATTATGGTGCTTATTTCCCATGACAAATTCAAATTTACCATTAATTTTTATACTGGAAACTCATTATATGGGTTAAAGAATAAAAAAGTTCATGCATTCTTTGGGGGGTGGGAAACCCAACAAAACTGCAAAGCTTATAGTGGCATAGTACCATATGTGGATTTAATGTTTCATTCTTGTTTATGTGAGTTTAATTACTTCCAGAAAGTTTGGTTTGGCACACCATAAATTTTCTTTCACTATCGGTCCCATCATCTGTGCATAGAGAAAATTTACAGTTATAGGACTATATTCTCATTTTTATAATTAATCAAGAATTATAAAGATATCAGGAAAAAATACCCACACCTGTTTTGAGATTTGATTTTTTTTTTACTGTACTTAATGCACTAGTGACTTTAGTCACTGTATTATTTATTGATTTACGGTCCAGAACTAAAGCAACAAACATTAAAATGTGTACAACAATTTTTTTTTGTTTGTAAATAGCAGGATTTGTTTGAAACAAACATTGAAAATTTAGGGTGGCTATTCTTAAGTTTTCTTCACCTAAGGCTTGCATGTTTCTTTTTATAATATCTATCTTTAAGTATGGATTCTTATATATTTATAACTGTTGTTTTTATATGTTTCTTTATTGCATTGTTGTACATCACCCAGAGTAGCTTTTTGTGATAAGAGTGACCATATGTTAGATAGATAGATAGATAGATAGATAGATAGATAGATAGATAGATAGATAGATAATTACAAGTAGGCCTCAACTTACAACCATTCTTAGCAACTATTTAAAGTTAAAATACTGAAAAAGTGACTTATGAGCAATTCTCACACTTACAACTGTTGCAGCATCCTCACTGTCATGATCAAAATTTGGGTGCTTGGCAACTGGCATGTATTTATGTCTGCTTCAGCATCCTGGGATCATATAATCACTTGTAATCTTCCCAGTGAGCTTCCCAGTTAGCTTCAATGGGAAAAACCAGAGTCACTTAATGACTACATAATTCCCTTAATAACTATACTTATTTGCTTAACAACCATGGCAAAAAGACTGAAAAATTGGGTGCAACTCATTTAACAACTGCCTTGCTTAGCAACATAAATTCTGGTCCCAATGATGGTCATAAGTCAAATACTACCTGTACATTGTCTGGTTTTATTGCCAGAATTATTTGTTACCATTAACAGTCCTAATGCTGGATTTTTCAGAAATCTAACTTTCTTTATTGGCCCCAGGTTAGTGGGACTATTCAGTGTATACATTTTAATTGAATAATGGAATTATCCTAGTATGTGAGCTAAGATATTCCATTCTTGCTATTTAAATAATACAGCTTGCTCCAAAGTAACTCTGTTTATCAATTTGTCAACATTTCCTTCATTACAGCCATTTTCTTTCAGTGTACAGGTGAGTGAATTTTCTAAGAAATTAGATGAAAATATATTTCTGCATATCTCCATGACCATGATGAATTTGCAACTCACAGTAATGAGAAACTGTTTACTTCCCAGGTATTTGCTATTGTTGCTGTTTATGTTCCTGTGTAAACATGGGTAATTAATATGCATGAACTCTGTAAGTTAGTTGCTTTAAATTCTATCTAGAGTTCTAAGATGTTCATAACAAGACACAAACAGAAGGAGACATTTTGTGGAAGTTATTAAAATGCAAAATAGTCTTTTAAAAATATTTTAGGATAGAATCTTTTCTTTAAAACTGAACAAACACAAGGTTGTATGCCAGGGATTGCAGAGGAAATTTAGTTTTTCACTGACAGGACTATTGATCTTTTATAAGGTTCCCCTTTGTTTGAATAATCTTGGTTAGGATCTAATGAAAAACAAAAGATGGATAATCCTCTTACATATAATGGATGAAATGTAACGGATGAAGGAATGACAAACTGAACAGAGACAGTTGGAGATTTTTTAAAAAATACAATTCTTGGCTGCACATTTAATCAGCTTTGCCAAGTTTCAAAAGGAAAACAAAATGTTTTCCTTTGAATGTTTAATGGCTTAACTGTGTCTAGAGATGGAAAATACTAGCCATATTGAAATGAATCTCAAAATATGCTTAATATAGAAAAGACAATTCAGAAGCTAAATTTGAATATAAATCATCTTGCCACATTTTACTTACCCTTTTCACTTGGATATCTGAATGGTGAAAGAAAGCATCTGCCAATGTTGAATTGTAATGCTTCACAGATTTGTTCTAATGTTTTCATGCTGTACTAGGGACAGGCTGTTTTAGGAGAAAAAAGTAACCATACTTAAAACAACATTATTATGAGATCATAAATTGGCTTTCTAATCAAGTGATTATTAGCAAAACTGTTGAATGGAATTTTAATGCAATCCACCTATCATTTGAAATGCTTTATTTAAAAACCAACTGAGTAAGGTTTTCAGAATTTGTGCTATACATGGATGACATAAAATCTGCAACAAATCTCTGATTTATAAATATTTGCTGATCTAAAATACAGTATAAAATCAATATAATTCATAACAGATATGACAATAAAATAGAATGACTATTTAAGAGGAAACATGCTAATGTTTAGAACAACAGTACAACAGAATTTATGCTTTAGATTTATTTATGACTTACTTTAAAATTACAGTTTATTTTTATTATTAGCTGAATTTGAGGAATTTATTTATTAAAATAATAATGTATTAATAGTTTAATTACAACAATAAAAGATAATACAAACTAAAATGAAAAAGAGGCAAAAAAATAAAAAGCGCTAAAAGAAAAAAGAAAGAAAAAATAGTGAAAAAAATAAAAAGTGCTAAAAGAAAAAAAAGAAAAAATAGCAAAAAGAAAAAAAAACAATTAAGAAAGAACTTCATTATATCTTCACTTCCTCTTAATTAACAGAGACAAATGTCTCAATTCTTATAATTCAATTCTTAACTACAGGCAAATCCAATAAGCAGAATAACAGAACAACAGAGTTGGAAGGAACTTTGAGGTTCTAATCCATCCCCTGCTCGAGCAGGAAACCTTATAACATTTCAGATAAATGGTTGTCCAATCTCTTCTTAAAAACTTCTGGAGGCAAGTAATTCAACTGATTAATTGTTCTAACTGTCAGGAAATTTTTCATTAGTTCTAGGTTGTCCCAAAGGTGCTTTTTCAAGAGGCAACTGGACTTTCTTGTTTTTCTTTGAAGACGTTTTGCTTCTGAAGAAGCAAACTGAACTGAAGAAGCTTCTTCAGTTCTGACTGGATGATGGGGAATGGAAGAATTTATATTTCTTGCAGACAGCTGGTCATTTGCATTCTTTAATAGAGTCATTGCGGCCACTTGGGGGTTTTCTGTGCCTCAGGGTCACTTGAGTAGTGGAAATGGGTGTGGAGCCTTCATGGAATTGCTGAAAAGACTGTATAGTGGAGCTGTCTGCAGGGTGCTTTCTGCCCTGTGTCCTTCATTGTGAACACAGGCACAGGCTGTTGGGAATGAGTCCGTGAGATCTATGAGATTTATCTATGAGCCTATGTTTAACAGTGAATGGACATTGGGAAGAAAACTTCATTTTAAGAGCATTTTAAAATCATGTAAGTATATATGTTTGTGTCAGTTAACTAATCAATACAAGAGCTTCTGAAACAAAACCGATCCCACATTAGGAAGATGCTTCAGCTTCCATTCTACTTTAGAAATGAAGTATGAAAGATGGAATGAATGTATGTTACATTCCTGTTAATTTTGCAAGCTTTCAATCTACAATAGTGTTTATATTGATGAAACTTCAGCTCTAATCCAAAATTTGTTTCCATCTGGAAAACTCCTATCTGCCTCTAACATGCCATATACTATTGCAAAAATTGTTATTTTTTAATTGCCTGGCTAGGTGGCTCAGTGGCTAAGATGCTGAGCTTCTTAGAAAGAAGAAGCTGACCTCAGAAAGGTCGGCAGTTCGTTGATTCGAATCCCTAGTATAGGGTCTCCTGCATGAGTAGGGGGTTGGACTAGATGACCTCAAAAAGCCCCTTCCAACTCTGTTACTGTTATTTACTAGAGTATTAAAAAATCTTTTAAGTACATGGCCATTGTGCATCTCAATCAGCTATGGATGGGCAATTTTGGAATTAATATGTCAAGAAAGTAATAGAGACAAAGGGTAGCAGTGATGTCAGATAGGTAATATATTATGGACATGGCTGGAAAATTATTTTTATGGGATTCTTCCTTTGGGGGACTATTGACCAACTCAAAATATCAGAAGACCATGCTGTCAAACTTTGGAATTTGAATCATCAGAGTGAACAATATGGCCAGATAACTCTCCAGTGATCATAGCATGTAAATATGAACCTGTTGATGCAAGTTATCTACACTGAATTTTCCAGGTTGGCAGGGGGGAGGGGATCAAGTTAAGAAAGCAGTAGGCAATGGTAGATTAATATATAAACCAGTATTTTGCAACTTTCGCAACTTTAAGATATGTACACTTCAATTTCCAGAATTCTGCAGCATCTGAAGAACTGAAGATTCTCCATAAACAAGACCAACATGACATAGTCATAGCAGGTGGCAACTAGGTACTTTATAATCTGTGACGGCATAGTCCATAAAGTGTAGCCAACACAGGCAGCCAAAATCTTAATCTTTCCACTATTCATCCTAACATACATGTTTATTTTTTCACTTCTTTAAAAGACATTTTTCTTTACCTCTTTTAATCATTATCTAAGCTACAGTAACACATTCACTAGTACTGTGAAATATAATGGCTTGTCTGAAAAAACTAAGCAAAGACTCTACCATGATTTGTCAACAGGTCATTGCAAAAAGAAAAAAAAAATCACGAATATATCAAAAGTGGAACAAAAGCAATTCTCAGGTTGACCGTGCGAGACGCAATCAAAACACAGCAGCACCCCTTTCAGCTCTTTTTGGCACGCTGGTTTATTCGCGTCCGTGGATGGCTACACGCTGTGACTCGTAAAGACGAATGAAATCGGTGCTACAGTGTAGTAGAAACGGGCGTTTATATAGCCCTCCCTTCTCATTAACCCTTTTAAACCGCGCCCCCGTTTATCACCACACCCTTGTTAGCGCGGAAGCGTCTCAGCTGGTTCTCGAAGGTGCTGGTTGCAGTGTCATTTGGAGACGTCCTAATCCCGTCGCACCCGATACCACCTCCCCTCGCCCCGCAGACAGCCGCCTGCACCCAGTGCCACCACCACCAAGTATGTATATGTCCCTCGATGCTTTCAACACGCGTTAGCGGTGTCGAGCAGGTTGCTAGGCTTGACAGCAATCCCATTTCTAACCCTGTATTGAGTGCCAATGTATTAAAATATTTCCTTTACTATTATTATTTTCACTAGATTTTTTTTTAAAAAAATGATTCTTAGCTGGACCCATATTTTCTTTCCTTAAGTATTTACCTTATCAATCTAGCACCATGAAAAAAATTAAAATGTCTGAAAAACCATTTGTTACAGCTCTTTATCTTAAGATAGTACTTTCAATTAGACTTAGTTTAAAAGGTTATACCTTTTTATTTAGTATATGTAAAGTCACAAACCTAATCTACCCTCTACTCTAAATTTACATATATATTATCTACCATTGACAGTTATATATTTCCAGCCAGATTGATATTATTTATTGTGTTCATATATTTCTGTTCTGCTGAAAAACAATAATGGTAGTATGAAATACAGTTGGCAGGAAGCAATGACTAGCATAAAAATAACTCATATTGCTGTATGAGTGAATATTTCAATCCAGATCTTCCCAATTAGATTTAAATATTGTAATCAGATCTGAGACAAGTAGAATCCAATATTTTTTCTAATAGAATCTGAAATTAACTAACCAGGACAAAAGACACCGGCACAGAATTTTGAGTAGCAGAGCTGTTTTTGCCAATAGATTTCTTTCTACTTTCTCATTTTTATTTTATTTTATTTTATTTTTTTGCCACCTACACATTGTATTCTTTGCTGAATTGCTCTAGATTCCTCCAACTGGAAAATCTGAAGGTAAAAGAAAGAGACCACCAAATCGCCAAATATTCAATTATACTATATGGCATTTTCGTAAGATCCTTTCATAAGTTATATTTTGAATATGTATTTCATATGCTGTAAGTATAGGTTGTTCCATTTACCTACTGTTTTATGGTATGATAAAAGTAAAATCTCTTCTGATTCAAGCTTGATATTTTTTTCCATGGATGAAGGAAGGAAAAAAGTAATGGTTTACTAGTCATAAAATAGCAAAACATATCCATGTAGTTCCTTGGCATCACTATGGAAGTAGTTTGCCATTGCTACCTTTCAACATTTTTTTCCCCTTCCAATCCTAGTCTAATATACAACTGGGGATAAAACCTGGGCTAATAATTGTATTCAGTAGATGATGTTCATAATTCAGCCAGTCAGCCAGAACAGAAGCTGAAGGGAATTTTGACAGCAAGTTATGCCTTCCATTTTCTGCCTTTCAAAAAAAAAAAAAAATATGAAAGTCCCATTTGAACCTTGAAAGTTTAAGATAAATATACAGTAGTTGTTCAGATCTTCAATTATTCTACTAAACTAGATGTTTAAAACCATACACTTCATTAGAAAAAAAATAAGTTACAAAGAAAATCTATTGTATCAAATGGACTCAGAATTGGCATTTTGAATGATTGAAGGAGTTTTGAAAATAGTTTCAATTTTTGTGAACACAAATTCTATAATTTGATGACATTTGTGACATGATGGATCATCTATAATACAGAAATGATGATGAAAATATATCTGAGAGCAAAATATAGAAATACAATGAAAGGGGAAGTGTAGCAGAAATTACATCACTGATCTGATCTTGAAGGAAGAGAAATATTTCTTGGTGTTGTACCATAAAATAGTTTTCAATTTATTTTCTTTAAAGACATTGCCTTTTATGGCTATACAATTTGCATACAAAAAGCAGATTGTTTTATCCCTTTTGGCAAAATTAAAACTGAAATGTAAACCAGATTCCATACTATATACTTGAGATGGATTTGCAGCTTGATATATGTGTAGATGTGTCTTTTGAGGTTTTAAGATGTTGGCATTGTGTTTAAATAAATTGTTTTAGCATGCACACCAAGCAGTTCAGTTCAATATTAAATTTATATTTAGTTTAGTCACTTCTTTTGAAGTATAAATTAGTATTGCAAGTTGGCAAAGGACTAATATCAGTGCTTCAAAACAGTTATATAAGATTCAAGCTTGTCCACCCCAAGGATAAAACACCCAGACACAAACTGAGCAACATAGTATATGCAGTACAATGCAGTGAGCCATGTGTAGATCTGTACATAGGGAAAACAAAACAACCACTTCATAAACACATGGCACAACATAGGAGAAGAAACCCATCAGGACTAGATTCAGCAGTCCATCTGCATTTAAAAGAAAAAGGCCACTCTTCTGAACACAGCAAAGTCCACATTTTTGACAGAGAGGATCACTGGTTTGAAAGAGGGGTCAAAGAGGCCATTTATGTCAAAATTGAACAGCCCTCTCTCAATAGAGTATGAAAGAAATGACATCATCTATCTCCAGTCTACAACACAGTCCTTTCAACAGTTCCAAGAAGGCTCCATGCCCATTTGCACAATGACACAGCTAAACCTCCAGGTGACCTTAACAACTTGCTAAAAGAATGCAAATGATCAGCTGTCCACAAGGACTATAAATTCTTCCATTCCCCACCATCCAATCAGAACTGAAGAAGCTTCTTGTATGAGAGGGGAAATATCTTCAAAGAAAAACCAGAAAGTCCAGTTGCCTCTTGAAAAAGCACCTTTGGGACCCTCTATGAATCCAAAGATGTCATATTCACCAAGTTTCACTTGTGAATTATTTTATCTCTCCAGGAATTTGTTGCAGAAAAAGTCTCTATTTTAAGTATTAAACTTTTAGAATCAACCTCTTCTGAAAAATGAGGAACAGACAGGTACTATTATATCAGTGGTGGTTGCCCCTGGTTCGCACCGGTTCTATAGAACTGGTAGTAAAACCGGCAGGAGGCTCCGCCCACCAACCCTGACGTCATCAAAATGCTTCTGCACTTGTGCAGAAGAGCGCGTGGCCCCACTGAGAACCAGTAGTAAAGGTAAGTAGAACCCACCCCTGTATTATATCCGACTTTAACTTGGGCACTACATCTTTTGGATATGGAGTCCTTTTTAATCTAATCTAATCTCATCTAATCTAATCTAATCCAATTTTAATCCAATAAAAAAAGCTCATTAAGTATTGCACTTTTACTCTCTTCTATAAAATGACCCTGTTTTGTGACCCTAGTTTGGAGAAACCCAGTTGTTTACCAATTTGAAACTTTTTAAGAATGGGATTTGTACGAGGACCTTACTAGCAAACAACCCTGAGCCTAAATGGGATTTGATTATATTGACCATCATTTAGGCTGAGGGCAGAACTGAAATGACCTTATCTATTTTCTTCATTTATACTGCTAGGTTTAAGAGTTTTCCTAATTATATCATGATATTAAGGACCCTGGAGTCGGCTTTTTGGGACATCATTTCTATAATGACAAAGGTGACAATATATTCTAGACAGCAGGCAAAGAAGAAACAATGATGTGGATGATCTGAGACAATGCAGCTTCTGAAGTGGTTGGAAAACCCATCAACTATGATGTAAGTAATCAGCATCAGAATACAAGGCTAGAAATATTCTAAAATTGTAGTAGGGACTTCCCCTCCTCCATCTCAAAAGAAGTGAAAAAAAAATCCAGTTGTTTTTTTTTTTTTTTGCTGCGTTCTTAGGTATCGAAGACCCATCCATTTAGCATTGCAGCCTTTATTCTCCTCCAAAAGTATGAAATGAGAGGTAATGTCTCCATGTTCCACAATCATGAAATCATAAAATTTCAGAAAGTCATCCTTTTAGAAGCCACTCATGACATAAAATTTAAAATAATTTTATTGAAAGGTACCATCAAATTAAGTTATCTTTAAAACACTTTCATTTTTTGCTGGTTTGTGCTATGGGAAGCACTGTTAAATAAAACTAGTTGCCATGCTGAGATGTATTGATAGCATTAAGTAGTGCTAAGGAAATTGTGACCCTCCAAAGATTGCTGAAATAAGGCTTCCAACTACCTCAGCTTGCTTAGCTAATAGTAAGTGATGCAAAGAGGCATAGTTAGGATCCCCAACCTTGTTTTATAGCACAGGTGTCAAACTTGCGATGTCACATTGTTATCACATGACACATTGCAACTTTTGCCCCTTCGCTAAATCGGGGGTGGGGATGGCCAGAGCGTGACGCATCCAGTCTGCGGGCCGTGAGTTTGACACCCCTGTTTTATAGCATAGAATGGTTGTGTTGGCTGGTGGATAGTGACGAGATGTCTAAAACATCTGGAAGATCCTAGGGTGGAAATGAAAGGCATGCAGGCTGTAGTGATTTGCTTACCTGGAAGCAGACCACATTTTAATACTAATACATTTGAGTAGATACATATAAATTACTCTCTTCATTGTGTATTTACAGTAAATTAAGTGTTGAAACCAATTGGAATCAAAATACATGATTTTATTTGGATTATGATTCTCAATTCTCTGTTCAATTTAATTTTCTGATTAGTGTACATGTCATAGTTATTTCAGACAAATTGCATGGCTCAAAATACTTTCAAAATCCAAGCAAAAATAATTTAAAAAAGGAATAAAACACTACACGCTATACTTTTTCATTTAAGGTTATAACAAAAAGATTCTAGTAATTTACAGAATGCTAATTCTCTTCAAGTTCTTAACTCATTGGTGGTAGAATCTACAAAGAAGGAAGAAAGGTATAATTTGTTTTTGTTTTTACAAATGAATAGTTTAGTGACTACAAATTACAAATGACCCTTTAATTTCTTCATGCTTTTAAAAGTAGCTTAAAGGGAACACAGATGTGAAATGCCTGCATTGTTCAAAGGAAAAGCAGTTCTGCACAAAATGATTAATGTCAAATCATTTGACCTCAAATCTAATAAGAATTTGAGTGACAAGTCTGACACACATACATACATATATTCTTCGTAAAATGAAACTCTTGAAACAAATTTATAATGGCTACTTCATATTGTTTCTCACAATATTGTTTTAATTCTTGCTAAATTCAGTAACCTCAATTGTCTCTTGGCAAATATATCCTCAGGGGCTGTAACAAAATTAGAAGCAAATTGGGAGGTTAAACTTTAGTTTCATCTAGCAGTGTAAACTCACATTTGCAATTTACTAAGTCTGAAATTTGTAACTGAGATTCTAATAATCTTTTGCCATTTCTGAACTCAACAAACCTGTATAAAAAGTCTCTCCATTCTCTTAAAGGTACAGACCTCAGATTTAATCAGAATAGATTAAATTTGAGAATAGATTGAATTTGAGAAAAATTGCTGCATAAACTGTTATTTTAATTAATAGGAATGAATCAAATTACTATCTTCAGACTCACAACGGTTGTAGCTATGGTACTGTTCAAAGTGTTCCCAGCAGCAGTTTTAGAGAGGAGTTTTAAGGGCATTCCATTTAAAACTAAATTTTGCCCAGGCAGAGAAGAGGTCAGTGAAACAGAATTGTTACATTTCAAGCAAACGTAACTATAAAAATTAATTATTTATGGAAACCAGAGCAAAGGATGCCCTGTTGTAAAAAAAATGTAATAACATGAATAAGTCCAAAAATCATGTATTATGAGCTTAGTTGGCCTTGATCGTAGAAACTGTTTTTTGCTCAAGTAGTAGATAAGTGGATGAGATTAATGTTTTGCCATATATGATGTGGATTACATCTTTGGTAGGACTAAGTAAGTTTTCTGGTTGCCAGAAAAAGCCTGCTTATTCTGTTTAGTCATAAATATTATTTCCCACTTGTCTATCACATATCTCCGTAGTGACCATTGTAATACAAGATGGGGCCTAGGTCTTGTGAACTTTTCCTCTGGATCTATGATTGGCCAAAGGTCCTAAGGTCATAGTGATCATGTGTTTTTTTTCCTCTTTCATACATGACATTGTTTGCTGTGAATGTCTGTAGTAACAGATGGGACTTATTAACAGCATGTGAAGCAAATTTTAGGGTGCTTCAAGGCTAAAAATGTCTTTGTAGTTAGTTGTGAAGGTCAACATGTGGTAGTTCAATGGGGAATAAACTCATCTCCCTGATGAGTTTCTTCCTACTGGACCAAAAAAAACCTCTTAAACATGCATAGAATTGAACCCACAGGGAAAAAAGGTGAAAAGACTGGACTTGGAAAAGTCCAAGAGAATTCCAAGAGAAAACTTGGAATTCAAACATTTATTTGGATGCAAAGTTTATCTGCTGAGTTCTATCTACAGCTTTCTTTGTTTTTGCTGAATGTAAGGATTACAGTCCCTTGAATGAATTAGGTACAGATCCATTTTCAAGGCTGTTTTTTTATTTTTTATTTTTATTTTTCTCTCTCTGCATATTTATAAGGATTTATAAGGATTACAGTCTTTATTAACTAAATAATCATGAGTGAAGTGAATATGATTTTTTGTATATATTGGATGTTCCTGAGAAAACTGAGTGGTCATTTTCAAAAGCTGTCACAATTGTCACTGGAGAATTTTAAACCTTTACTGCCTAGACCATAAACTTTATTACCTTGATAATAAGTTTGATTGCCCTGGGCTGCAATGATCACTCTACCCTCTTTTGTGGATTACAAATGATCAGACACTGCAATATTTTTTTACAATATTTCTTAATTTCTTAATATTTTAAATATATTAGTGGATTTTTGTGAACTACTTTTATATAATCAAAGGTTTTTTACACTAACAAGAAGCTGACATTTCATCTTTTACTCTCAGCTGAGATACTATTTTTTAAATTTCAGATACATCCAAATGGAACACAATAAGGAACAAACAACTTCTGAAAAAAATCACCCTATACAGTAAATAAACCTAAAGAAGAAGACTGATAGAAGCATGTCACTTTTAGAAGAAAAGAGCAACCAAGAGGAAAGCCCCTACTATCTACCCTAGTATCCAGTGAAGCCCCTCTGGAACTGAACAATTTCTTTCATAGCCTCCCCCTGGAAGAAAATATGCAGACACCCATAAAAGAGCAGTCACCAATAGTTTCTGAAAAGGAAACACAACCCAGCATTCATGTGACAGGAAGAATAGTATCCCAGTCTTCCCTAGGGAAAAAAAAGGTGAATATTGGTGATAGGAGATTCAATTATTTGAGGAACAAAAACTATAGTCTGCAGATCAAACAGTCAATCTAGAGAGATATGTCATCTCCCTGGAACAAAAATCAAAGATGTAACTGAGAACCTTACTAAAATAATCAAACTAAAATTACTGGTGGTAAAAATAAGTGAAACCCACCTCTGATTACTAACCCTTTCTTCTCCTACATGGGGGGACCAATAATACAACAATGAATCTAAAAACAATAACAAGAGAATACAAACAGCTAGGGAAGAAAGTTAAAGAATTAGGAGCTCAAGTGGTGTTTTCATCTATACTTCCAACAAAAGGCCAACCTCCAATTAGGGAGCAAAGGATTTTACAAACAAACCACTGTCTTAAAAACTGGTGTTGTCAAGAGAACTTCCATGGTCTGCATTTCCTATATAAAGGTCTAACTTGCAACCTCACAAAAACTGGAAAGAATATATTCAGAAAATGACTGGCTTATCTTATTAGAAGGGCTTTAAACTAAAACGGGGTGGGGGGGGAATCTCCAAAACTTTTAGAATTTGATTCCAAACAAAAACCGATAGATAACCAATTATACAAGGAAGTAGGAAGTAAAAAGGAAGACAAAGGAGGAGGAGGAGGAGGAGGAGGAGGAGGAGGAGGAGGAGGAGGAGGAGGAGGAGGAGGAGGAGGAAAAACACAGTGGAGTGTGATGGAAAGGATAGAAAACCCAGATACAAAGTAGGAGATATAAGAAACATACCCAAAACCCATAAAGGACTCAAAGGCCTATACACAAACACTCAAAGTATGGGAAACAACCAAAGTGTACTTGAAATACTAGTACATGAAGGTAAATATGAGATAGTTGCCATTACTGAAACATGGTGGAATGAAACTCATGACTGGAATGTACTGATGGAAGGATACAAACTATTCAAAAGAAACAGGCCTAACAAAAGAGGAGATGGTGTTGCATTATATATAAAATATCACTACATCTCTACAGAAATACACAAAACCAAGGGTGAAAAGTTCCTAGAATCCATATGGGTCAATATAAAAAGAAAAAAGAATGACATTGCTATAGGCATATACTATAGGCCACTTAACCACATAGAAGAAATAGATGATTTTTTTGCTAAACAACTAAAAAATGTGTATAGGAAATACACCACAGTAGTAATGGTACACTTTAACTACCCTGATATCAACTGGGAGACAAACTCTGCAGCAAGTGGGAGATCAAACAGATTCCTAACCAACCTAGCTGACAACTTTGTCATCCAAAAGGTAGAGAAGGGAACTAGAGGAAAATCTATACTGAATCTTATTCTTACTAATAAGGAAGAAATGATAGAGGGAATTGAATTTTTTTTTTTAAAATTTGATTTATATGCCGCCCTTCTCCGGAGACTCAGGGCGGCTTACAATGCGTTAAGCAATAGCCTTCATACTTTTGTATATTTTATACAAAGTCAGCTTATTGCCCCACAAACTGGGTCCTCATTTCACCTACCTTAGAAAGGATGAAAGGCTGAGTCAACCTTGAGCCTTGGAGAGATTCGAACCAGCAGTAATTGCAGGCAGCTGTGTTAATAACAGGGTGCTTAGACCACTGTACCATCAATGCTGGAACTTTGGGCAAGAGTGACCACATCTTATTGGAATTCAATATAATGCAAACACAAGCAATAGAATATAATACAGCCAGCATCTTAAACTTTAAAAGAGCTAATTTTAACAAACTCAGAGAGTGCCTAAGAAAAATTCAATGGATGAAAATCCTAAAGGGAAAAACAACTCAAGAAATGTGGGAAACTCTGAAAAATATGATCATAAAAGCCCAGTTCAACACGATACTACTGAAAAAGAAAAACAAGATATCCAAGAAGGAACCATCAAGATCTATTTGATAAACTGAAAGACAAAAAGGAGAAGTACAAAAAATGGAAAGAGGGACACATAACAAAGGCAGAATACCCATATATAGCCTGAATCTACAAATATGAAGTCAGGAAAGCTAAGGCTCAGAATGAACAAAAACTCAACAAAAATAAAATATAATAAAAGCAGTTTCTTTCAACATATAAATAATAAGAAATAAGTCAAGGAAACATTAGGTCCAATTAAGAGAGAAGTTGGTAACGAAGTAACAGGCAGTAAAGAGAAAGGAGACCTGCATCAGTCTTCACACAAAAAGAAATAAAAGCCCAACTAGCAAAAATCTAACTGGAAAAGACAGACTAGAAATAAAAATTAAAATAAGCAAGAAAATGGTTAGAGAACACCTATCTGATCCTGATGAATATAAATCACCGGGAATTGGTGATTTACATCCCAAAGTTCTGAAGGAGCTGGGAGATGTTATCTCAGAACCATTGTACTATATCTTTCAAAAATCCTAGAACACCAGGGAATTACCTGAGGTTTGAAAAAGAGCTGATATGGTTCCCATCTTCAAAAAAGGGAGAAAAAACAGACCCAGGAAACTACAGACCAATTAGCCTAACATAAATACCTGGGAAGATACTGGAAAAGATAATCAAAAACAGATCTGCAAACATCTAGAAACAAATAAAGTTATAACTAAAACTCAGCATGGGTTTGTTAAAAACAGATCATGCCAAACCAATCTTATTTCGTTCTTTGACAAAGTGAATAAATTAGTAGACCAGCAAAATGCTGTGGACATAGTATACTTAGACTTCAGCAAGGCATTCAACAAAGTAGATTACAACCTATTTCTTGGTAATCTAGAAAAATGGGGAATAGACAGCATCACCACCAGATGGATTTGTAACTGGCTGACAAACCATACTCAACAAGCTGTCCTTAATGGTATTACATCTACAAAGAGGGACGTAAGCAATCGGGTGCCACAGGGTTCTGTCTTAGACCCAGTACTCTTCAATATCTTCATTAATTACTTAGATGGGGGAATAGAAGGAGAACTCATCAAATTTGAAGATGGCACTAAGCTGGCAGGAATAGCCAACACCCCAGAATACAAGCTCATGATCCAAAAAGATCTTGATAGACTTGAACAATGGGCCCTATCCAACAACATGAAATTTAATGTGGAGAAAAGTATGGTTTTACACCTATGCAGGAAAAGCCAAAGGTACAAGTTCAGATTAGGCAAAACTTGGCTCAAAAACAGTAGGTGTGAGAGGGACTTTGGAGTCCTAGTGGACAGTCACTTCAGTATGAGTCAGCAGTGTGTGGCAGCAGCCAAAAAAGCTAATACAATCGTTGATTGAATAAACAGAGGCATGAAATCAAAATCACATGAATTATTAGTACCACTTTATAAAGCCTTAGTAAGGCCACACCTGGAATACTGCATCCAAGTTTTGATCAACATATTACAAAAAAGATGTTGAGACTTTGGAAAAAGTGTAAAGAAGAGCAATTAAAATGATTAAAGTCTGGAGACTAAAACAAATGAAGAACAGTTGCAGGATTTGGGTTTGGCTAGTCTAGAGGAAAGAAAGACTAGTGGGTGACATGATATCAGTATTCCAGTATTTGAGAGGTTACCACATAGAGGAGAGTGTCAACTTATTTACCAAAGCACCTATAGGAAGGACAAGAAACAATGGATGGAAACTAATCAAGGAGAGAAGCAACGTGGAACTAAGGAGAAACTTCTTAACAGTGAAGACAATTAACCAGTGGAACAGCTTGCAGTCAGAAGTTGTAGGTCAGGAGTGTCAAACTGGATTTCTTCAAGAGCCAGATCAGCATCGTAGTTCTCCTCTGTGGGCTGGCTGTGGGGAGGGAGATGCCTCCTGTAGCACCCTGCCAACCAAAATGGGATGCATGGGCACGCATGGCCCCCATGGCCCTTTTTTGGCCTGGACAGCCTCCTGCAGCACCCTGTTGGCCAAAATGGGGCACATTTTGGCTGCCAGAGACACAGCGGGCCGGTCCTTTGCTATTTCCAGACCGGCCCTGCAAGCCAGATTTAAGGTTCTCTTTCCTGAGTGGGGGGTTGGACTAGAAGACCCCCAAGGTCCTTTTCATCTCTATTCTGATTGATTGATTGACTGAAAGTCAGTCAGGTTAATTTGTGAGACATATTCTTAAAACAGGTTTTGCAAGCTGTAGTACAGGGGTGTCAAACTCGCAACAACATGTTGTCGTTGTGTGATGCATCGCAAGTTTTCCCCCCTTCGCTAAAATGGGGATGGGCATGGCCAGCATGTGACACTTCCGGCCTGTGGGCTGCAAGTTTGACACCCCTGCTGTAGTATATCTTTTGGAAGGAAGAGTTTTGTGCTAGTTTGAAATTAAATTAAGCAGTCAATGTTGAATGAAGTAACAGCCTATTGGCAAAAAAAATAATTTGTGAGTTTGAGATTATAATATTAGTATTTCAAAAGAGATTATGGATGAGAATTATCTTCCTTATATCATAGCTGCGAAATGATACCAACTCAGTCTCATAAAATCAATCTCAATATATATCTATATGTAGATATATATAAACATTGTATTGTATTAATAATTGCTATATTATACCATACCATTTTTATATTATATGCTGAAAAGGTTGGTCAGATATGATTTGGTCAGATTTAATTTATTTTCTTAGATTTTCATACACACACAGACACAGACACACACACACACACACACACACACACACTTCTGATTTCATTTATGATTGATATTACTAAGTATAGAAATAGACTCAGATGTTAAGGAATATGTGCATGATCTTCCAGAACCACTATATGTTTAAAAACAAGGAGATATCAATGTGAAATAAAAAAGGTCACATCAAAGTAATTGATCTTCAGTTCTATAGTCACTTCATCTTCTAAAAGTTGAATGTTCCTAAGGGACTACCAAGTGCTGTCAACTATATCTGCCCTTCTCAAACTTAAGGTTAACTGACTATGGTAACTGTGAATTTTAAAAAAATCTGCTTCCCTTTCCCTTCCCAGGCCATCACTGATTTATTGCATTAACGACTGTCAATTGGGAGTGGGTAAGAAAGGTAATATTCAAGACTTAAATATAATAAACAGCACTATTTACCTTTATCCAAGCTAGAGAGACATTTAATTACAATGTTCTTTCTGAAAAAAAACACTGCACTGAGAATTGACAAATATGTTTAAAGATTTTCTTAAGGCATGTACACTATCCTAAGCTATTTCTAGTGTATAGGTTAGTGAATATGAATGTGCAGAGTGCTGCAATAAATGAACTTCCCAGAAACATTAAATTTCATCCACAAATAATGACATCTGAATTGGGATAATAGTCTTACTGTCATAGAGAATGTGATAATAGAAGAAGAAGGTGTTAACGGTTAGCAGTAGGAGGTATCATTTATCCTCATCTTATTATTCTACAATGCCTCCTTAACTTAAACTCATATTCTCTTCAACCAACAGAGCACTTTATAAATCACAGAAAAGACAAAGGTTACTTCAGGACAGCAAAAGGCTACAGGAAAAGGATTTATTTATTGTGCCTTCAAATCATTGTTGACTCCTACCAACTGTCTGGACTAAAGTCCTTGCATTTTCTAGGCAAAATTTCAGAAGTGGTTTGCCCTTGCCTTCTTCCTAGGGCTGAGAGAGAATGATAGCACAAGGATACTCAACTCACATCATACCTATGGTTGAACTAGATCACACAGTTTCTAGCTTTGTGTCTTAATCACTACATCAAACTGGATATAAGTAACCACTCCAAATTCAAGGCTATCTTCTTGTTTTTAAATCTAGAACTTGTCACAGTTCTGCTCCTTTTGCTTATTGGCTGATTCTTGCAACTCTTCCCATACAAAGGTTAGCCTGGATTAGAATGGAGAAGAATTCTATCTGCTTTCTTCTCTTTCAACATAGGAATCATACTGAGTGCAAGGTGCCAGATCACTTGGTTCCTATTTAATTAATTGCTTTGGAACAGAATAGCTTGTTTGAACACGTTACAGACTTGGCAAATGGAGATTTTAAAAGTCTCATTAGTGAACCCCCTCTTCAAAGGATTTCCAAGTTAAACAATAACTATGATAGGCTACTACTATTCAAAATAGCAATAGCAATAAAACTTAGACTTATATCCTGCTTCATAGTGCTTTACAGTTCTCTCTAAGTGGTTTACAGAGTCAGTATATTGCCCCCAGCAACCTGGATCCTCATTTTACTGACCTCGGAAGGATAGAAGGCAGAGTCAACCTTGAGCCGGTGAGAACTGCAATGCTACATTCTAACCACTGCACCATCACAGCTCTTCTTGTAGGCTCTCCAGCTTAGGAATTTTTAGCCTTTCTATCAAAGAATTCTCCCTCTGTCTCAGTTCTAGGAAAACAGAAAAAAAGTACTTTGAATATTCTCATTCCAAGTCCAGATGTTCTTTTTGTGTCAATCTCAAAATATAAGGTACACAGTTGCAAATGAGAGAAGATTTAATTAAGAATTTTCTTATAAAAATCAATCCATTCAAATGTGTAGATATAAAAATAGTTTACTGAGCAAAAAGTATAGAGAGAATAAAGAAAGGCAGTTGAATCATACATTGAAAATCATACATTGAAAATTCCAAATACAAGTCAAACCTAGCTAAACAAATGTCGTATTAGGTCTTTGGAAAAGTATACATGTTCTTATTGCTGATGTTAAAAAAGTAAAAGGTTAAAATATTCAATTGCAGAAAATCTAGGTTTATGCCAGTCATGGGCATTTCCTGCCAACTGAAACTAGTGACATCCTTTCTGGCACCAAATATGAAAATGGTGATATTGGCATTATCTTGAAAATCTAGTGGTACAAAAATTATTTGGGGGCAGAAGAGTCTTCTATTGTAATTTACTGGATTCCCTGCATGGATTGCTCTTGTGACTATGTAGACAGACAGGGAGGAAACTGACCACAAGAATGTCAGAATACAAGGAGCAATTAGACAAGGAGACCCAAACTCATTGGTAATCTCACATTGCAATGAACAAGGACATACATTCAATTTTGCAGCTATTAAATTGTTGGCTGAGCAGGGACAAAAATTGCTGAAGAAATGATTGAAGCTTGGTTGGCAACATAAGGGAAAAAACAACTAACTTAATAGCTGGCCAACAACACCCTAATTAACAACTAAAAGCCACACACAACCAGGCACCATATAAATACAACTCGTATAACACTGCACACATTATGGAGAGAGAGAAACTCCCTGCATGAGCCCGAAAGCTTGGAAAAATAAACCTTTGGTCCTGGTGACGATTGGATAGTGCAGCATTATCCTGGGACATGTATATTTGCCTTCATTCATGACATACTTTATCATTAATTTATAAAGGATTTATTTATTTTAGTCATACATGAGGTGTCAAATGTATCTCGCCTTATGCAGATTTAGAATTCTTGTCTTTTCCATATTAAGGAGCTCTTCAAAAAGCTCCTGCACACTGAGGTTCATTTAAGCTGAAGTCTGCATGAAAGAGCATTTCCACTTAATAGCAAGGACTTCTTCACTGGTGCCCACTTCTCTCTGGGTGTCATAACTCTTCTACTAGCATAATTGGGACTTTTGAATGTCTCCTGACAGATCTGTTTATAGATTGATAAAAGCTTTTCTACTGGCTGTCTGCTGGTAATAGAATATACCGACATGAATGCATGGCTTTTAGAAATGGAGAGTCTCTCCATTGCAGGGAACTGGTGCCTTGCAGTAGTGTTTGTGATCTGAAGAATACAGAGGTTCTTGTCACAACTGATCACCTAGCAATAAGAACCTTCAGAAGTGGGAATGTACATCTCCCAGAAAGTCCTCTTTGTGAAATGAAGTACCAAAGAACTCTTACCAATACCAGCCACTCCAAACACAACCACTCTAGTAATCAGTACTTTACTGTAGTATCCTGCTTGTACAGTTGGGATCCAGTGAAGAATCTTGAAACGGTGAACAGGCCTGGGGAGAAGAGAATTCAAAACAAAACATAACCAAGCTTAGAGAGAAAGATCTTTGTATGGAAGCTTTTCCCCATTCAAAGAGTTTGCATGCAGGAAAGATTCCATTCCTTCTTTAGTTAATCTTGCAAAAGGAGAGTTATTTTTACACATGCAACCCCCACAAAAACCATTAAGCAACAGTCTAAAGCAATGTTTTTCTACTGAGGAGTTGAAATACTCACATCTGAAAATTACTGTCATCCTGGACTAAATCAAGGAGCAGGAAGAAATATTTCTTTATACAACAAGAAGCTTAATCTGTCAATTTTACCAACATTATTTCTTGGCCACTAGATTAAGAAAGGCGCAGAAACAGGGCATACAAATATATTTAAAGAAATTATAAATTAGATGAAACAGTTTACTAGAACAGGTACTTAGCTTGGTGCCCACCAGATGTTTTGTCAGGATATTGTGCTAGAGAAAGCTAATTCTGAATACAAAATAGGTGGGAAAGGCAGATCACATTTCAGACTAAGAATATTTGGTTAGTCCTTACTACTATGATAATGCACTGTTGTTATTGTTTTGTCCTGAATGAAACAAATCTAGAATTCCTGTCAAATGTGATTGCAACAGATGTTGCTGTAATTTCTCAGAATGTCCTTGTTTTCTCCATAAAGGTAATTATAGTAGAATTATAAACTATCAGAAGCTGTACAAGGTTGATTCACTAATTATTCCTTCTCCTCCATTTCCAATTTTGTTTATCTGCCTTTCAGCAATTCACTGTAAGATTAACTGCTGACAATAGCCAAATTGCAGTCACCTCTCTGTAAGACATAATGTAAACTCAGAATTTAGGAATGTTATTGTTAGATTCCACTAACTTCACACATGAGGCGAGAGAAGTAAGCAAGAGAACTGTTTATTATTAACAACTTGAACCAACAAAACTGAGAACACTTTGTCAGGGGCTGACAGCTCTTTTATACCCGAGCCGTCAGTCCTATCACCAATCAGATAACTCTAAACTCCCGCGTTCTTGTCAGCCCCGCCCCTTAACCAATCACCAGGCAGCGTCCCCATTGCCGGGTTGCTGCCGAGACACAGCACTCCTTCACCCCCGGATGGAACATACATCTTCTCGTCCCAGTCCCCAGGGGACAAACGGGCCAACGCGTCCTTAGCGGACCGCACGGCCCGTTCAGCCAATCCATTTCCAGCTGGGTGGTAAGGGGCAACAGGTGCGTGGCGGATTCCCAAACTAGCAAGGAAAACCTGAAATGTAGCGGAAGTGAACTGCGGCCCATTGTCGGACACCACCACGTCTGGAATGCCGTGAGTGGCAAACAGGCGACGTAGGACCCGGACCGTGGCCTCAGAGGTGGTGGAGGGCATGAGTTCCAACTCCACCCACTTGGATAGGGCATCAACTACAATCAAAAATGACCGACCCCTGTAGGGACCAGCAAAATCAACGTGCAGTCTAGACCAGGGTCCCCTGGGTATTTCCCACTCCTGGGGAGGGGCGGATGGCGCTGCCGGTCTGGACAGCTGACAACTGCGGCATCCCGCCACCCACTCGGTGATCTCCCGATCAAGTAAGGGCCACCACACATAACTCCGCCCGACTTCTTTCATGCGCACCACGCCGGGATGACCCGTGTGCAGACTAGCCAGGACTTCGGTCCTGAGGGATGGAGGTACCACGACACGATTACCCCATAAGAGACAACCTAGGTGGACAGACAGCTCGTGTCGCCGGGCTTGGTACGGGGCAAACTGGATAGGAACTTGCCCCAAAGGCCACCCCTTACTGACCCAGTGGAGGACCTTGGACAGGACCTGGTCGTGCAGAGAGTGAGCCGCTATGTCAGTGGCAGTCACGGGGAGAGACAATTCGTCCACGAGGAGGACCGACAGGGCCGGTGCGGGATCAACTACAGGTGATGGTAATGGACAACGGCTTAAGGCATCTGCATGGGGAATAAGTTTACCTGGGCGGTGGACTAATGTATAGTTATAGGCTGCTAGGAAGGTAGCTCACCGGGACATACGAGGGGACAGGATATTTGGTGTTTGACGACGACCATCCAAAAGGCCCAGAAGGGGTTTATGGTCTGTGATTAACTCAAACGCCCTGCCGTACAAATACTCATGGAAACGCTTAATAGAGGCTACGGCCGCTAACGCCTCCCGATCAAGCTGACAGTAATTACGTTCTGTGGAGGACAACGTCCTCGAATAGAATGCTATTGGAGCCTCTAGCCCATTGGGAAAACGATGGCTCAACACGGCTCCTATGCCGTATGGGGAGGCATCTGCAGTTAAAACAAGGGGTAGAACTGAACTATACTGCACTAGCACAGCTGATGATGACAATAGGTTCTTAACTGCTTGAAAAGCGCGGTCGTGCACCTTTGTCCAAACCCAGGAAACGTCTTTTGATAGCAGCCGATGCAAGGGCTCGGCTACGGTAGCCTTGTGGGGTAAAAACACGTTATAAAAATTCAACAGCCCCAAAAAGGATTGTAGCTCAGCGCGACAGGAGGGTACCGGCGCCTGTTTAATGGCCGCAACTTTGGCGGGAGTGGGGCGGATTCCTTTAGCATCAACCAAATAGCCCAAGAACTCAATTTGTGGAACGCCAATTTTGCATTTCTTTTTGTTTAATTTGAGGCCAGATTTTCGGAAACGGAGGAGAACTGCTCTTACACGGTCGACGAGCTCGCTCCGACAAGAGGCGGAAATGAGCACATCGTCAAAATAAGGCACCACTCCTGGCAACCCCTGAAGTAACTGCTCCATTAAATTTTGGAATAAGCCTGGAGCTATGCTCACTCCGAACTGCAGGCGCCGGCACTTAAATGCTCCCTGGTGGGTTACTATGGTTTGAGCCTCTGCAGAGGCATCATCCACCGGGAGCTGCTGGTACGCCTGGGCCAAATCCAATTTGGCAAAAATGGACCCCGGACCCAGGGAATGGAGCAAGTGTTGTACTACAGGGACAGGGTAGGGATTGGCCTGCAACGCCTTATTTAGCGTACATTTAAAATCTCCACAAATTCTGATAGATCTGTCGGGTTTTATAGGAACTACAATGGGGGTCTCCCACCGGGAGTGATCGGTAGGTTCTAAAACCCCCTGGGAGATGAGTTTATCTAACTCCGCGTCCACCTTTGGTCTAAGGGCGAATGGGACCCTGCGTGGTTTGAGCCTAATTGGGGCGATCAGGGGGTCTAAGTTGAGTGAAATAGGCGATCCCACGTATTGGCCCAGAGAACCATCGAAAATGTCAGAAAACTCATTGAAAAGGTCACCCGAATTGCTCACACACATGGAGTGAATCCCAGATATTCCCAACCCCAGCGAACGAAACCAATCCATTCCCAGTAAACTGGGAAGGAAACCTTTAACGATAATTAAAGGCAGGTGCCCCACAAACCCTTCAGTCTCGATTAGGAATTGACCCTGTCCCAATATTGGGATGACATTACCCTGGTAGTCCCTCAGCTTAACCGGGCAGGGTTTTAACTGTCCCTTTTGAAATTTGGGTAGTAGTCCCTTTAACACCCCCCAAGATAAAATGGACTTCGCTGATCCTGTGTCCACCTCCATCGGGCAGGAAACACCCTCGATCTTTACAGTCATGGATACTTTTGCGTTTCTGGATGGCCTGGAATGAGCAGTCACCTCAGTGATACGGTGGTCTCGTGAGACGGAGAAACACTCCTCCTTCGCTGGGCGACGTGGCTTTGGCAATGCAGGGGTTTTCGGTGCAGACCGGCAGGCTCTTGCGATGTGTCCCAACTTTCCGCAACGTCGGCAATTCACTGATCTAAAACGACAGGTTGACCTCGGGTGCTCCTCCCCGCAACTGAGGCAGATGGTTTGAGGCTTTTTAAATGATCGCTGCCCTTTATTCCTGGTCTTTGATGCCTGTAACCGGCTAATCTCTGCCTCCTCATCCGAGGTTTCATCAGAGGCGATGTCTTGAGAATTCACTGTGGTTGTGGCCATGCGGGAGGGTGGGTAGGACTTCCTTATCTCCGCTGTAGACTTCTCAGACATCTCTGCAGCCTGAGCCTCCTCGAGCGCAGTTTCAAGGTCTAGGTTCTTTTTGGCTAACAGGCGCCGCTGCAATCTGATATCTTTGACCCCACACACCAGCTGTTCCATTAGCGCGTCGTCCAGTTCCCTATATTCGCAATCGAGGGCAGCTGTTCTTAAATGAGCCATGTAATGAGTAATCGACTCCCCCTCTTCTTGGATGACTTGCCGGAGCTTAAAACGACGGGCAATTCGAGATGGGGTGGGGGAGTAATGTTCCTTAAGTCTTTGCCTCAGGCTGTCCCAGGAAGCTGTGTGAACGGGGTCAGGTGTGAATAAAGCCCGAGCAGTTGCAAAGACTTCGGGCCCACAGGAGTTTAAAAAGTGTGCCCTTTTTTTACTGCTGGAAAGGTCTGTGAATTCATTAGCTTCCAAAAAACATTCAAACCTTTCCATATATGCCTCCCACACCTCCGTGGTAGCGTCAAATGGGGCGAACGTCGGCGGCGCCATCCCTTCTCTCTTCCTCTCACTCTGCCACTACGAGTTAGAAGCGGGGGGGGGGGCGGGGATCTAATCCCACCTTCGTCGCCAGTGTTAGATTCCACTAACTTCACACATGAGGCGAGAGAAGTAAGCAAGAGAACTGTTTATTATTAACAACTTGAACCAACAAAACTGAGAACACTTTGTCAGGGGCTGACAGCTCTTTTATACCCGAGCCGTCAGTCCTATCACCAATCAGATAACTCTAAACTCCCACGTTCTTGTCAGCCCCGCCCCTTAACCAATCACCAGGCAGCGTCTCCATTGCCGGGTTGCTGCCGAGACACAGAAGTTATATCTTCCTTTATATTTTTAGCTCTGCCCGAAGAAAGCGCATAACATTTTTTTCAGTAGATATGTTATCTTATCTATGTATGCTTCTGGATATAATTTGCACCTACAAAACCAAAAACCTGTCTAATTGATGCATTCAAAATTCATATGGCTAAGAAAAGTCATGTACTTATTTGTTTAATTTATTGGGAAAGGTAAACTGAGCTTCCTTTTAAAATATTCTGTCAATATATTCAGGGCTACATGTAAACTGCAACCAATTTAGGATATGTAGAAACTGCTGAAGGAAGTTAATCTTTGAACTCCTAATCCCAAATAATTTTGAATCATTTACTATGACTCTCAGGGAAACTGTATCTGTTGGGAACTATAATGAAATTTCATTATACTGAAGCTGTGATCAGAAGGAGGAGGAGGAAGATGGAGGAGGAGGAAGATGGAGGAGGAGGAGGATTTCTTAACATAGTTTTGCAATAGAGAACTTTAATAAAAATCATAAGGGGCAAAATTGTCTTGATGTTATCCTCCATTGATTCCCTATCTGGGCTTGCTAACTGAAATCATTGTAAGTACTTCCAAATGAAGCCATCCCTGCTCTTGATTGGCATCCTTGTTTTTAGCACTAGTTATTGTCCTCTGCAGTCATTTTGTCCTGGATGGTCCAGGCTCTCATGCTTTCCGCTTCCATTTTGTTTTAAGAAGAAATATATCTTATAGTTGATGCAACAAGTTTCAGGCTCCAAAAAACAAAAACAAAAAAACACCCAACAAGAAAGCCCCACTCAGGTACTTCAAAGCAGTTTATTTTATTGTTTCTCACCTATAGACAGAAATCTTGCCAAACTAAAAGAAACTACTTGCATCATTAAAAATATACCCTGAGAAGATCTAGGGAGCAGCCATGTATGCCAACATCTAAGAAAGCAAAGGAAAAGATAGAACAATCTTTAAAAGAAAAAGGCAGCTACTTTCCACTTGGAAACCACTTCTAGATTTTGTGCTTGAGATGGAAAATAATGAAAAGTTGATTCTAGATTTTGTTGTTATGAAAATAGCTACATATTAAGTATGTAGTTGATGCTTTAATGTTATTATAATTTATTGCAATAAAAAGAGTTGAAAGTCAATGCTTTTCTTTTTCTTTTCCCTTTTTATTTCCCCCTTTCCCTCCCCCCCTTTCCCATTACGTCCATTTTCATTTGTATTTTTCACTTTGATAAATTTAATGAAATTATAAACAAAAAATAGAGTAAAAAGGCAGCTACTAAGAAGACATGTCCATCAAGAGGCCAACTTATGAGGCTTGCCTACCGGTACCTTCAAAGACTAAATAACCAAATAACCAAAAAGGTCCTATAGTGGCTCTGATCCAGAGTGAACATTAACTTCCCTCTATGCCAATCCAGTGTAATCCTGCCTGGAATTTTTAAAGCTGGCTGTAGGAACAGCCCGAGCACCACAGCAAAGAAGCAGTTTGAACTGCCATCTGGAATTGAGCAAATTCTGATGTACAGTATTTCTGGGAGAAAATATTGTAACATAGTACATCCATGGAATTGGAACGTGCTTCACGCATCATAAAAAGCATATTTTTAAATGAGCCACAGCTGTTGCTTCTGCTGATATTACATAGCTATATAGAACTGAACGATATAACAAGGATTTTTAGATCCTCTGTAAAATTCCAGTCAAGTATTTAGCATACAAAATAAGAATCAAAATTTCTAACCCACTTCTCCCATCTTTGTGATCAATACAACACAAAAATGTCAAATAGTCTACATTTTTGTGGGATCTACAATAAAACAATCAAGTTGTGGCTTCTAAATGACCTAATCATTGCAAAAGTGGAAACTTCTGAAGAATATTTTTGAGATTTCTTTTTCTTTACTTCCGTTCTTTCTGTAAAACAACATTCTCCTATAAAATAGGATAGCATTTTTGACCAGACACTGTTCCATTTAGAACTGATCACTTTTTTCCTGGATAAAGTCTATAAGCTGATCAGTTTTAAGCAGATTTCATATGATGTTAGCAACTATTAACCAGAAGGCAAGGTTTTTTAACAAAGCCTTTTTTGGGGGTGGGGGGGAGTAAATTTGCACCTAATGATGCAACTTCATTGAGTCTGTCCTACCATGTTTTTATACTAGTATACTGAATCATTTTCTATTAGCAGTTACCACAATCTGTGCTTTGATTAACATTTTGCACATTCCTGAAGTTCACAGGAACTTATTGGCCTATTTGGTGCCCTTTTAGTTTGTCTAGTACAGTGATGGCTAACCTTTTTGCCATCGCGTGCCAAAAGCGGGGGGAGTGCGGGGGGGGGGTCACGTGCACGTATGCCGACACCCATAATTCTATGCACCCCGCCCCCCCATGCATATGCACGCAACCCTCCCATGTTCCCCCCGCTTTTGGCATGTGATGGCCAGTGGGCCCGGTAGAACCATTTTTCACTCTCTCCAGGCTCCAGAGCCTTTCTAGAAGCCTGGGGAGGGCGAAAACGGCCTTCCCCACCCCCTCCTGAGGCCCTCTGGAGGCTGGAAATGGCCTGTTTGCTGACTGGTGGGCCCAGAAGTTCCGAAAATCACCCCTCGCCCCATTCCTAATGTCATGCTGTCAGCTCATGAAGCTTGGATAGGAGAGATGCAGCCATGACAACTATCTCACTTCCCTTTTTTCATTGAGACAGTCCTGCTGGTGGGATTCTAATCACATGTATTGGACATTCATTTTTTAACTTTGATATTGTTAAATATTGAAATAATTGAGATATTAATGTGGCATATTATCATTTTTCAATGACTCAAAAAGAATTAAGCAAGAAATATGCTACAAAGGAGCTAACCTTAAATCCATATATTAGCCTTTGTTTGAAAAGAAATAATGGAAGATTGTACAAAGGCTGGATAGCAAAATTTTCCCCATACAGTTTTTCATCACAGCAGTAAATGAGGTAGGTATTGGCTTAGGACATTTTCTAAGGAGAGATTTGTTTCCAATAACAAGAAGTACAATTTTTATTATTTTTTTCTGTTCTTTTTTCTTGTAAGAAATGCCTTTATTATTCTTATGTTCTTCTAAATGGCTATTTAACAAGTCCACTGGATAGCAGCTGATTGTTCATTTTAACAGTATACTATTGAACATATGGTATTAATGAAATGGAATAATGCTTTTAAGTTCATTTTTCAGGTTAAAGTTATATGGCTTAATAGAACTGGCATGTTCTCATAAATAGTCTATATCTGTGGTTCTCAAATTATGTCTTTATTTTGATTAGTTGAACAAATAGAAATTCCACAAAAGAAATTAAACCCTTTTGTAGGTCTACTACTATACCTCCTTATAAAGTCTTTCAACTTTTATTTCAGTTCAGTCTTTGAAAGATGATTTAGTTTGAAAATGTTGGAAAATCTGTATCTCTTCACAATAATGGAGAAATATCTTGTACACATGGAATTTTCCAGAAACAGCATCGTATTATTTTTATGTTTCTCAAGAACTCCTTTATGGTCAGAGGTAGTATTTGAAAAGCAAGATTTATGCTAGGGATTAATGCTTTGGTTCATAACATGTCAGCTTTCCATTTAATAGAATATTTAATGAAACAGTCATGTGATCCTGGAGCTTAATGGTACTAAGGATCTGTCTAGAGACACTTTATTCATGGAGTAGCCAGGTCTTAATGCATCCTTAGTGTATACAGTTACAACAGTTCATTTAGTGACCATTGAAGTTACAACCGCACTGAAAAAAGTGACTTACAACATTTTTCACACTTACAATCATGATCATGTGATCAAAATTCAGATGCTTGGCAACTGACTCATATTTATCACACTTGCAGTGTCCCAAGGTCATGTGATCACCTTTTGCAACCTTCTGACAAGCAAAGTCATTGGGGAAACCAAATTCACTTAACAACCGTGTTACTAACTTAACAGGGGCAGTGATTCACTTAACAACTGTGGCAAGAAAAGTCATAAAATTAGACAAAACTCATGTCTACTCACAAAGTATCCCTGGCCTGCTTTTGAGTTGCCATAGGCAAGGGGGGGGATGGAAAAATGGCGAAGCAGCACAGCAGCCAAAAACAAAAGTACATTCCAGACATATCTCTTTCAAGGCTGTCTCCCAGGGTTACCCACAGTGGCTGGAGGGGAGTGATCTCTACAACCCATGAAATTGCTCCGTTGGCGAATGTGACTGATGACACACCCTGGGGTGAGGGGAGAAACAGGGTCAAGATTGGGTCGTAAATTACATGGGGTCAGAGTTAGCATCACTTGGAATGTGCCGACATGAAGCTCCTAATAAATGACTGGATTTCTTTTGAAGCTTGGCTCGAGACTCATGATATAATTAGGGCATCCGTCTGAACCCTGACAACTTATTTAACAAATGTCTCACTCAGGAACAGAAATATTGGGCTCAATTGTGGTGGTAAATCAAGGACTACCTATTTGGATGTTAATATCCTATCTAGTAGGATAGCTTTGGAAATTATGGGCAATTAAAAATACTTAAATTACTGCTCTTATATTATTTCTGTTGTTTACTATTTCTACCATTAATAACAATAGAAAAAAAGGAAACTGGAAGAATTACTGTTGTATGTTATGTTACATTATGTGGTTCCACCAGCAATGTATCTTCAAACTCAATTGGTATTGAAGAATATTGTAACGATTCTATACCATCTAGTATCACAGTAATTCAAGGCTAGAGATGGATTGTTATTTTCACTGATGTTAATACATTTCACTGGCTTGAATAAATACATCTAGTTAAATTGCTTTATGATATGAAAGGTCTTGACACAGAAAGAAAAATAATCTTTAAGGACTAGATTTTTTTTTTAAAGATGCAAACAGTTTCATAGTTCTCTTTGGTTCATTAAAATAATATCAGGTGAACATTGAAATATTTTTTTTTTTTGTATTTGCAATGCTGTATTCTTCCAAGTAGGTAAGTCAGTACAGAAAATAACCATATTACAGTTCTTAGCCTTATTACACTTCTTCAAATCTCCTTTTCTTGTTGTTTATGTAATCTAATGGTTGGGTTCATACCTGTCAAAATGCATAGTATGTTTTGCAAATTAGCCATTATAACTCTTAAAGCATTGCCTATGGCTTAATGTACCTAACAAATGCCAATTTATTTCATGAACCATAATCCAACAAATAATGCTTAACATGAAGCGTGAACTAGTTTCTTACTGTAGAATGTGTGTTCTTAATTGTGAAATGTTTATTTTCTCTGAAGAAGCTATGCTTGCCTAAGGTTTTAAAGGTTTACTCAAGAAAATGAACAGAGATGTTGGGATTTGCCTACAATTAGATCAATCTATTTAGAGAATGTGTAACCTATTGGCAAGTCTCATGATAGCAAAGGGGCTCCATTACAAATGTGATTTCTATGGCTTTCCATTCTGTTATTTTTGCAGAGAATCAGGATCTTTTTCCTTTGAATTGTGATATTTCATATTCTGCCAGGAATTTCATCTTGTATTTCTGAATGGAGATGGTACAAATTAAGGAAATTCTTTCCTTGTATTTTTTCATCACTGGGCTCACTCACTTATTACAAAGTAGTTACAAAGAATTGAGCCCTTGAGATATCATATTTTGATCTTCTGGTGTTTCTCTGTATTTGCATTGTTTAGAATGTATTTTCTTCACTGTCATGCTCCATAGTTTGTTACAACTATGAGAAATGCTAACATGCTACCTTAATGAATCCCATGGGTTTGGAATGCCATGGAGGTCGGGTGTCATGACTACTCAGAAGCTTTGAGGCTATTCAAAGCATTTGTTTACACTTTTATAATCACAGTTCCAACCCAGAGCTTCACTTCAGTTTGAGGTATATTGCAACCCATCATACTAATATACACAAATATGTATACATAAATCCATTGACTTGGAGATAGGAAGTTATAGAGACAATTCCTGGCTAGCTTGGTGGAGCTAAAAACAAGAAGTTGTAATTGGTTGATGTTCTCTGCACTCAGCTACCAGCAAGCTTAGAGGAACAAAGGACAAATTGGCAGAAATATCCACAAGCTGTAGATGAACAGACAATAAACATAAACATGAAGACAGTATATATCTGCAAATAATTAAGACAACTAAGAAAAAAAATCTGATTCTCTCTCTCTCTCATAGACTGATGCTGGGTGATGTACAACTAGGCATAAAAATTGTATAAATATTAAAATAAGAACAACTAGAAACATAAATAAAATTCAAGAGTAAATAGGAAAGGATCAGGCTTCAGGGCTCCAGCCAACCCCATGGCCCAAAGCTAGTTGCCAGAGCCAGGTCTTCAAGTATTTAAGAAAAGCCAGGAGAGTGGGGCCCAACCTCACCTCACTTTGAAAGCATAAAAGGAAATACTTGGGACTGAAATGGTCTATAACAACTATAAATATTTCAACTCACCCCAATTCTGATTTTCTAAATGTTCAAAAGATTGTATGGAAAATCAGAGTGGATACAACTATTGGTGTGTTGCTCTTTTAATGAGAGTTAGAAAAGAAAAGCTGCCAGGAAACAGCCTTGCACAGGATCTGGATTTTAAACTGCTTTAATCCAAGAAAGCAATGGAAGGCAGAGTCAATGAAATGAATTATATTTATTTTGTAGTTGAAAACTGTCTAAACTAAACTCTATCCAGAATTGAGAGAGAGGGAGGGAGGGAGGGAGGGAGGGAGGGAGAGACTGACTTTATGTTATTTTCACATCATGATTGTTCTCATGATTAGGCATGCTCCATTGTCTCATTGATTTACTACAGTTCATGTCATTAACACTTTATTTTAAAATAATGATAAATACTCACAAGGATCTGTTGATTGTAAACTGATACTTTTTAAGGCACAAATATATGATTCTACAATACAATTTTGTGAATTAATCTTTGCATTAGCCCATTTAATAATTGCAGTAAGGTGGAGATTAGCATATCATCAGCAATTATATCAGAAGGGGTCTAATTGTGAAGCATGCTTTTGCAGAAAGTATTTCCAGCAGTGTCTAGGTAATATACAAGTTTCAATCAGCCTCTCCTTTTATAAATGTCATAAAGTGGATGTGATTAACTGTTGTCCTTATATGATATTTTAAAGAATGATTTACAGTAGGTATCAAAACTTTTAATTGTTAGCTTTTTCTGTTGTGAATTATATGAAATATCTCTGGCAATGGCAGCATCTGATTGATCTTAACTAGATTTAACACTAATGAAGATCAGATCTAGTTACTACTTGGATGGTATACTAGAGGAGTAACTTAGACTGGGTAGTTAAAGAAACAACTTATATATTGCTGCCAAGAAATCTATATGGATGCAAAAATATCAGAAACTGATTTCAATTAGAAGTAGACTTTATTTTTATTAAATTACAAATAAACTTGGATTAATTTTATTTTTAGTTTAACATCCAGTTGAGAACTATTTATCTAGGCTGAAAATCGCCAAGTGATTAGAAAGACTTAAACTTTTATCTATCCCTTTGTCTGTTACCATCTATTTATTAAGCTGATTTAACATGATTGCTCTGTCTCAAATGTCATACATAATCTAATATTTTGCTTATCTTTCTCAGCAATCAGCCAGACACATTAAAGAAAACAACCCCATAAATTCACAGTATTTAAATAATCTGTCTAGATTTATTTGCTCTTTTTTTTTTTTATAAAAAAAAAGCCTGACTGTAAAGTTTCATCATTACCGCTCTTCAAGGCCATGAAAATGGTATGTGAAAGTTGCAGGGCCACTTGCTAAGAGCAAATTGGAAGACACAGTTGATATATTTTTGACAGAGGCAAATTATTTAAACATTTCAGGATGGCTTATTGGTTAAATGCAGTGGCAACTGTGCTTTAGTTCTTTGATTTGATCAAAGTTCAAGAGTTTTTGTGCAAGCAGCCATAAGACAACTTCTATCACTGGTTGATTTTTTGTTAAAGAAATTAAAGCAGTGCTGTCAGCAAATACACTTTAAAGTTTCTTGGCTCCAGAATAGAGTTCCTTTGCTGGGTTTGGAATATTTCCCTGTTTTCTAAGAGTCAGATGACACATTGGATATGTTTGCATACAAATTAGTAACCACATTTAAGACTAGTGTATTGTGCTCTAGAAAAATGGGCTGAATAAATAGTAATGCAAATGAAATGGATAGCTCAATTCCCACCACAGACTAGGCTAAAATGGCAAGTTCATTTCTTGTTGGCTATGTTCACATAACTCCAGAGCTCATTTGATGTAATTCTGATTTGTTGGATGCAATTGTATAGATTTACTAAATAAAATACTAGGCTAACATAGTTTTACTGTAAAACTAATAGTATAGAGTTTATATATAGATAAGAATACAACTTTTATATTATGTGAACTCAGTATGATTATTTTTAGGTTCACTGCTATGTGGAATTAAATAATTGGATGAACAGAGTGAACCATGAATAGCTAACAATCGATAAATGTGTTATATGAACACAACCACTTTGTTAATTAGATAGCTTATTTATAAAAATAATTTTGGGAGGACAAAAATAAAGAAGCCATCCTTTTTTTAATTTAAAAAATGCAGTTCTTTGGTCTTTTGGTATAGCTCTTTGGTCTTTTGGTATAGTCTCTATATACCCTTAAAACTAAACTCACATGAAATTTGCTATCCTTATTAACCATCCCTATCCTGCTACAATATGTTCTGACTTACTATTGCATCAGGCCATACAAGATTTATTAGAGAAAGTCATTGAATGAAGTTCCAACTTTGCTACCTTGTCCCTGTCTCAATATCATTTGCCAGCAGGGCAACAGGTGCCTATTATAGCTATGATTGGTGGATTGTTTTGGCAGATGTCCAGATCATTGATTTTATCTGATACGAAAAAAAGTGATTTATAGGGGAAAGATTGCACAGTATTATTTCTTGCTTTAACATGGTAACTGTTTCCTGGAATCAATGCAAATAACCCAAAAGTTGATTGATGAGAAGGAGTGCTTGCTGTTGCAGAATTAACCAGGCAGCTATACAGTATATTATTTTGATACCGGCTTTATTGCAGGAGTGAAATCCAGCAGGTTCTGACATGTTCTGGAGAACCGGTAGCAGAAATTTTGAGTAGTTTGGAGAACCGGCAAATACCACCTCTGGATGGTCCCAGAGTGGGGTGGGAATGGGGATTTTGCAGTATTCTTCCCCTGGAATAATTTAACAACCGGTTCTCTGCCCTAATGATTTCTTCCAACAACCAGTTCACCAAACTGCTCAGAAAGTTAACAACAGGTTCTCCCGAAGTGGTGCGAACTGGCTGAATCCCACCACTGTATTGCAGGCTACTTCTGCTGACTGCCGGCTGCCTGCAATTTAGCAGTTCAAATCTCATCAGGCTCAAGGTTGACTCAGCCTTCCATCCTTCCGAGGGGGTTAAAATGAGGACCCAGATTGTTGAAGGCAATTTGCTGACTCTGTAAACTGCTTAGAGAGGGCTGTAAAGCACTGTAAAGTGGTATATAAGTCTAAGTGCTATTGCTATTGCAGGAACAAGTAAGAATGACCTAAACTTTTCTCAATCATTAGTTAAAGATGTAATAAAGGCAACATTAGTGAGAAATTGTCAGGTCATGTTCATACCATGGTTAGATGCAAATAGGCAAAAGGCTCTTGATATGATTATTTGCCATGGGGTTGAAAGGGTTTGTTCTACTTTGTTTGTCCAAATTTTACTTCCCATGGACATAATGACAGGAACAACATGCTCTGATTTAATCTAACATCAAGGGTGGCATTTTCAGAGCAAGTACCTGGGAAAGAAAGATTTAATCACCCTTGTGCAGTAGTTTAGTTTCAGAGTGTATATTTATAATATTGTATATTTGTATTTTTTGTATATTTATATTTTGTACATATTACACAACAAAGATCAGCCACATTTTGTACAGTAAATGCAAGATAGAGTTTAATTCAAATCCTCCTTTGACCTACAAGAACAGCATTTTTCTTGGTTTCTTTATTTATTCCTTCCTTGTTTATTCTTGGCTTCTGTTCCTACCTAAACTCTTCTTTTGGCTTCTAATAAGAGTTAGCTTTCAGTCAGTTATTTGGCCTTTTAATTTGAAGTGCAATGTTCTTTTCCTACCAGCTCCTGTTTTGTTAGACTGTGTGGCCCAAAAACCCATAATTTCTTTTAGATTTATAACACTAGCTGTTTCTTTGTTCTTTAACCGTTAATTAATCTTTTTTGTCTTTTCTAGAAGCTAAGATTTCTTCAGTCCATGTCAGCTTCTAGGGTTTAGAATACTCTTCCCTCAGAATTCAACCCTAGGAATTGATATTCTTCATCTGATAGACTAGGTCCTTTGGTCATTAACTGATATGTTAAGATAGTATGTTTACAGTTAACCTTTTTAAGAAAGTTAACAAAAATGTGGCAGGGAAAGCTGGACACATGGCATCTATTATTGTGTTTAGAACCATGCTCCTTTGGCTGAAGGACAACTCCTGCACATAAACAAAAGTACTATTTTGACTAGTCCTTGGCACCTCAGCTCTCTAAGACCATTAATGCTCCTGGGAAATCAACAATCTTCTCCTATATTACAGCTGATTCATTTGGAAAAGAACCAATATTCATTATAGCAACCAAGTTGTTAGCACATCATCAGTCACTGTCACACTTGAATCTTGATTTTCAATTTGTGTTCTGGTTACTGGCTGTGATTTTTTTTTTTATTTGTTGCAATATAAATGGCTTTTCAAACAGTACCTTTATTATCAATTCATACTTACATAATTGTGTTTTATACGGTATTTTAACTAGCTTATAAAGCAGATAGGCAATGTGGACCATATCCAGCCCACAAGTCCCATTTCTGTGTCCCCAATGACTAGACATGAAAGTATGTAAGTATCCAGATTGGACTCTGCATGAAAATGTGTGTATTAAAACTCTGTAAAACTAATCTGCACATTATACCACCCACAATTCTCCAAATTTCTAACATTTTACTTCTGTCTCCCTCAGTAGTGCCACTATGTCTCTGGCCATGTGCACTGTGGTTTCTAAGTTAAAAACTTTTAAAAATATAAATTATGTCCCTGGCAAAATTATGTTCTACTCTGCTCTAAAAATTGCAATCATCTTTAGAGTCTGCTTGCCATTGAATCCATAGCAGAATCTGTTTCCAGAGATCTAGTTCAATCAAAAATTAGTTCCAGAGCAGAGGCATCAGATTTAAAACTGGTAAATTCAATCTTGGAAACCATGAATGTTTTACATTTAAAAAAGGAAGTGTTATCCGGAGGCCTCCTTTTGTAGACATCCAAAGAAAGCATATTTTCCATAGCTATGTATGTAGTATCTCATTTGTCAGATGTAAATGCCTTATTCTCCAATGTGTAAATAATGTATATATGGAACATCAGAGGTTAACTTATTCTTTGGACTTTAATGTATTCATAACTTACCACTCCCATTCCTAGCTCCACCCCTTGTATATATAAGGAGCCACCCTCACCATTCTCGTTGCTTCTACCTTGAATATTCAGTGAATATAGAATGCCTATCATAATTAAAAAGAAATATATTTAAAGCTCTAACTCCTATTATCTTTATTGAGTCTGATACTGAAAATATTGCAACAATCTGGTAGCAGAGGATGGTTAATTGACTCAATAAGTAATTAAAAATGTCCAAGAAAGATAGGCCCAACACCAGGGCCTACAGCAAAGAAATAGAAACTGATCAAGAGATGATCAACGAATCCACCAATGCGATTTCGAGAGAATCCGAAGAATACACCACTGAAGAAGAAGAACTAATGAGTGAAAATAATGACCAGAAAGAAATCGAAATAGAAAATAACGAACTCAGGTCAGAGATATTAAAGATACTAAAAAGCCAAAAGAATGATGAAAGTCTCATCGCGGACCTCCAGGAGATGCTGAAGAACAGCGGAGCAGCGAGAGAGAAAAACGTCATTAAAGAAAAACCCAAAGATCAAAAAACCGTAAGTGAGATGACTACTGAGAAAATAGTTGTTAAAAAGAAAAGATGTGATCCCGCGCGAAATTTTGAATGGCAGCCATCTTGGTTTCAACGAACTTCAAAAGAGAATGGAGCAGAGCCAATCAAAACGCTCAGTTCAAAATTTCTGGCGCGAAAAACACTATCAGACGAAGAAAGTGAGAAAGAAGTCTCAAACTCTTCAGATGATCCAAAATCAGAAAGTGAAGACGATTTAACAAAATCTCAAGTAAAATCAGCAATGAAAACACTTTTTGCTGCTTTTGGGCCAAGACTGAAAATTACCAAGACATCTACGAAGAAGCAAGAAATCAAACCGGCGACTCAAGACCTGCACGCTCCCATCCTGACTTCGAAAGCGACGACGCCCGAGCCCAGAGAGCCATGCCGATTTCGCCCTACACCACAGACAAGATCGAATACCAACGCACACAAAAAGAAGAAAAGAACCGTCGCCACCACCAGAACCCCAAAAACCGAGCCAGAGACCGACTCATCTGAGGAGGAGCGGATCGAGAGAGCTGAAAGGGAGAGAACCTTCCACGACGCCACCAAAGAAGAAATGAGCAACGCGCATGTGCGAAACTACGTAGACGACCCAGAAGGACTTGAACTGGCCAGAGAACCGCGCAGACTCATTGCAAGCATCCCAATGCCGTTCTGTAATTTCCTGCACTTGAGAGATCACGGACTGCCCCAGGTTGTAAGTAATGGACAGAATAATGTAGGTAACTTACCCAGTGACTTCCCAAAACTTAGAATTGATGGCATTAATTTACAAGAGTGGTATCAACAGCTTCAGGTTATTTTCATGAAAGAAAATTTACTATTCTTTATAACTAGCCCTCCAAGAAGACCTTGGACTTTAAAAATAGATTGTTTACATCATAGAGCATTTTTCATAATAATATCTAGCGTGTCTCCTGCAATGTATCATAGCATCAAACCAAACCTAACTGTATCAGAAATAATTCAATGCATGTTTAATCTATTTCACAGCGATAGCGTAGCTACAACCACAAGAATGTCTAAGGATTTCTTTTCCTCTAGAGTAAAACCAGGGGTTTCTATAAGTGAGCATTTGATAAATCTAAACAAAATAAGAGCTGAGCTACAATTGAGGGGGGAAGTGATTTCAGATCAAACAATGAAAAGTGTTATTATCAATTCACTTGATCCATCATGGGATAGCTTTATGTCACACTTAGATACCATTAATTTGGGATATTTATCCATAGAAAGTCTATCTAACAAATTGATAGCAGAAGACAATTCAAGAAAAAATCGATCCAGTAACCAAACAGACCACAAACCTTTTAGGAAAGTAGTCTTTCAAGATAAACATAATGAGGCCTTTAGATGCTACAATTGTGGATCCAGGGAACATAGTAGAAGAGACTGTCCCAAAGTCTCAAGAGAGAGACATAGGCCAGAATATAGGAGCAAATATAATTACAGACAATCTTCCACAGATAGACACAAATATAGAAGTCCACCAAATTACAAAGAAGGTAGAGGGGGTAGAGAAAATTCAAAAGAGAGGAAATCTGGGTCACTGAATGGGCTAAATAAACAAGACAGCACCAGAACACAGCAGGATGAGAATAACAATTGGCTTATTGATTCTGGTGCAACAAATCACACCACCAACAACAAAAGTATATTATCTTCATTTATAGAAGATAAGTTTGTGATAAAGGTAGCTAATCAAGAAAAGGTTCAAGTACTAGGCAAAGGAAATGTGACCTTGCCTGGTCTAGGGAAAATAGAGGGGGTATTATTAATCCCAGAAATACCTCACAACATACTAAGTGCCATAAAATTAAGCAGAGAATCTGATATCAATATAGTTTTCTCAAAAGGGAAAGCAACTATAGAAAAGAACAAAACAAATGTAGGTACTGTAATGATAAAAGGAGGTCTACCCTATCTGATAACTAAAGAAAGATGTTTACATAACATTGATTCAAATATGGAAGATTGTATTGAAGCAGATGATGAAAATGTCAGTAACAGTGACAATGATGAGTGTAGAATAACTCATGATCACAAAAATACATACAAGGAAAAGAAACCAAAAATAGGTAAACCAATTCATGATGAGTGTGCTCACATCTTACACAGGAAGTTAGGACATGCAAGCTTTCCTGTAGTACAAAAAATGACTGAACACGCAGAAGGTGTCAAAATAAAAAATTGTGAAAATTATTTGGAATGCTCAGTATGTAAATCCACCAAACTAAAAACCAGTCCCAGACCAAAAAAATCTAACAGATCAACTAACAATATTTTTGATTTGGTACATATGGACTTAGTTGGTCCATTAAGTCCCTCAATTACCTATAGAAAACGTTACTTCCTAACAATAGTGGATGACTACAGCCGATATGGTTTTGTTTACACATTAAAGCACAAGGATGAAACATTTCAGAAATTTAAGGAATTCTACAAACGTATAGAAACACAACATAATATCAGAATAAAGCAAATTATGACAGATAGGGGATGTGAGTTCATGTCTAAAGAATTCTCCCAATGGTTAAAGGATAGAGGAATGTTACATTTCACGTCCAATCCTTTTTCTGCATTTCAAAATGGAGTTGCAGAGAGGAAAAATTCCACACTACAAACCATGATTAGGTGCACATTAGAGGATGCTGGTTTAGGCAAACAATTTTGGTCAGAGGCATTACATTATTCGAATTACACTCAAAATAGAACCTGGTCCAGTATTGTGAATAAGACACCATATGAGGTGATGTACAATAGAAAACCCAAATTATCACACATGCACATATTTGGAGTCACTGCAGACGTACACATACCTAAACAATTGAGGAGAAAGGGAGAAAACGTATCCAGGAGATTAAGATTCATGGGATACGAAACTGGAACCAAAGGGTACAGATTTATTGATAGTAATAACAAATTTATAGTATCCAGAACAGCTGTGTTCCATGAACAGGCCAATTGGTCAAAATTGCACCTTAATGAAATATTTCCTAATAAATGTAAAGATACGATATCTTGCGAGGAAGGAACAACAGAAAATCAAAATATTAACAAAAGTAAGAACAAAACCAAAACTTGGACTAATAGTCAGCATAAAATAAAGACAGACACATTAACAAAAAAGGAAGCTAGATATTTGCATGATAACCATAGCAAGCCTGAAAGAACTATTAGAAACAATAGAAACCAAATACCAAATAAATACAAAGATTACATAATGCATATGAATGGAGAACAAATAACACCTAATACATATGAAGAAGTATTGAAACTTCCACATGAAGAAAGAGAAAAATGGGAACTAGCTATGGAAAAAGAGATGGAAAGTTTACAAGGATTAAATGTATTCACACCTGCGATCGCACCTAAGGATAAAACAATTATAGGTACCAGGTGGATTTATAAAATTAAGAACTTAGAAGGAGGCAATACCTTATACAAGGCTAGACTAGTTGCACAAGGCTATGCACAAAAATATCCAGAAGACTATACTGATACATATTCACCCACAGTGAGAACAGAGAGTGTCAAAACAGCCCTTGTAGTAGCATCTGCACTCAATCTGGACGTATTCCAATATGACATACAGACCGCATACTTACATGCAAAATTAGATAAGGAAATATATGTAAGAGCACCACACAGTCAATACACTAATAAGAACGAAATTTGGTTATTAAATAAGAGTCTGTACGGATTAAAGCAATCCGGCAAAAGATGGTACGATTGCTTGGTAAAAGTACTTAAGACCATGGATTTCAACGCCACCACTGCTGATAATTGTTTCTTTGTAAAAAAGAGTAATGATCATATTGAATTTGTATTAATTTACGTGGACGATATTTTATACATTGGAAAGCATAAAGAGAGCAGGGAAATCTTTGTAAATAAGTTAAATGAACACTTCTCACTGAAATCTCTGGGTAAAGTGAATAAATACCTTGGTGTGCAAATTAACAAAACTAAAAGGGGATTCAAACTTACACAGAAAGATAAAATCATCGAACTCCTAAACAAATGTAACTTAAATAATGCCAAAACCTGTGACACCCCTATGCAAACTGATTTTCTTAGAAACACTGATGAATCTTCCCCTGAGTTTAAAGACAACACATTTTACAGATCAGTTATAGGTTCACTCCTTTATATATCTAATTGGACTAGGCCAGATATTGCATTACCTCTCAATCTATTGTCAAGATATGTTAGTAAACCAACCTTGTATCATTGGGAAGCTGTCAAAAGAATTCTAAGATATCTGAAGGGTACATTAGATTTTTGTTTAATGTTGGAACCCAATAATGACAGAGAATCAAAAATTACTTGTTATGCTGATGCAGATTGGGCTGGTGATACATCATGCAGAAAGAGTACTTCTGGTTATGTTTTTCTATTGAATGATTGTCCAGTTTACTGGTATACTGGTAAACAAGAACTAGTAGCCACTTCTACTACAGAAGCGGAATATGTTTGTTTGTCCAAGGCTGCAAATAACCTTGTATGGTTCAATGATCTGATCACTGATGTTTGGAAGAAACCCACTTTACCATTTATTATGCATGAAGACAATAAAGCGGCCATTGAAATATCCAGATCCGATGCAATTGGACAAAGGTCCAGGCATATTGATATAAAGTTTAAGCATGTGAGACAACTGTCTCAAGACGGATTCATTAAAGCAATACATTGCGATACTTCTGAACAATTAGCTGACATATTAACAAAACCCTTACCTTCTAAACAACACAAATATTTAACTTCTAAATTATATGTATTATATTGTCCTGAATCAGAATGTAATTGGTGTTGTGTAACGAACCGGCATTTAGAGGGGGATTTGTCAGATGTAAATGCCTTATTCTCCAATGTGTAAATAATGTATATATGGAACATCAGAGGTTAACTTATTCTTTGGACTTTAATGTATTCATAACTTACCACTCCCATTCCTAGCTCCACCCCTTGTATATATAAGGAGCCACCCTCACCATTCTCGTTGCTTCTACCTTGAATATTCAGTGAATATAGAATGCCTATCATAATTAAAAAGAAATATATTTAAAGCTCTAACTCCTATTATCTTTATTGAGTCTGATACTGAAAATATTGCAACATCATTTGAGCAATTTGATCAATGGGCTTTGCACTCTGTGTGTCTCTCTGTGTGTGTATGTACTGTATGTGTGCAATTGTTTTTACTAACTGGTAAATATTTCTGATACCTGTGGTCCAGATACCAATAATAAAGTCGATTCTCACTTATCACTTTTGGATGTCTTATAAATCCTACTGAGAATGCAATGCTGAGCACACTTCTATTCATTAGGATTATGAATCCTCAAGAAGCCACAATGAGCTACTCATACAGGAAATGTTATTTTATAAATATCATATTGAAAGGTACCTTGAATGAAAACATTACATAATGTTAAAAGTATATCAGTTGGGCAATTTATTCAGCAATACCTCTGGGCTTGTTCCTGCAAGCCACAAAGCAACCACTTGACCATATTGATGGTCCTTTAGCCATGAATGTGCATTTATAGAAGATGCTCTCTAATTGGGATAACTCACTTTTCGGTCACACACTGTATTTAGTCATGTAAAAGACTAAAGAACAGCTACAAGGAAGAAAATAAAATCTGTTTAGTGAATCCAATTATGACATAGGTAAAGTGTCTTATTCTAAACTTTTAAATTAATTAACTGGATTTAAAGCACCTTAGTGTAGCAATATTTATATTACTACTTCTTGTAATTAATTAGTTAGCTACAGTACTGTTACTGTCAGTGATTCCCTGATTTAGAATAGAATAGAATAGAATTTTTTATTAGCCAAGTGTGATTGGACACACAAGGAATTTGTCTTGGTGCATATGCTCTCAGTGTGCATAAAAGAAAAGATATGTTCATCAAGAATCATAAGGTACAATACTTAATGATAGTCATAAGGTACAAATAAGCAATCAGGAAACAATATCAATATAAATCGTAAGGATACAAGCAACAAAGTTACAGTCATACAGTCATAAGTAGAAGGAGATGGGTAATGGGAACAATGAGAAGATTAATAGTAGTGCAGATTTAGTAAATAATTTGACAGTGTTGAGGGAATTATTTGTTTAACAGAGTGATGGCATTCGGGAAAAAACGGTTCTTGTGTCTAGTTGTTCTGATGTGCAGTGCTCTATAGTGTCGTTTTGAGGGTAGGAGTTGAAACAGTCTATGTCCAGGATGTGAGGGGTCTGTAAATATTTTCACAACCCTCTTTTTGACTTGTGCAGTATACAGGTCCTCAATAGAAGTCAGGTTGGTAGCAATTGTTTTTTCTGCAGTTCTAATTATCTTCTGAAGTCTGTGTCTGTCTTGTTGGGTTGCAGAACCAAACCAGACAGTTATAGAGGTGCAGACTCAATAATTCCTCTGTAGAACTGTATCAGCAGCTCCTTGAGCAGTTTGAGCTTTCTGACTTGCCGCAGAAAGAACATTCTTTGTTGTGCTTTTTTGATGACGTTTTTGATGTTGGGTGTCCATTTTAGGTCGTGAGATATGGTAGAACCTAGAAATTTGAAGGTCTCTATTGTTGATACTGTGTTGTCTAGTATTGTAAGCAGTGGGAGTATGGGAGGATTTCTTCTAAAGTCCACCACCATTTCTACAGTTTTGAGTGTGTTCAGTTCCAGATTGTTCCGGTCGCACCACAAGGCTAATTGTTCAACCTCCTATCTGTATGCGGATTCATCATTGTCTTGAATGAAACTGATCACTGTTGTGTCATCTGCAAACTTCAGTAGTTTAACAGATGGATCGTTAGAGATGCAGTCATTGGTATACAGAAAGAAGAGAAGTGGGGAAAGCACACAGCCTTGAGGGGGGGGAACTGTACTAATTGTACAGGTATCTGATGTGATTCTGCTTAGCTTCACCTGCTGGTCCCTGTTTGTTAGGAAGCTTATGATACACTTACAAGTGTTTCATTGCTAGCTGTGTATGCAATGACTATGTGTTAGAATATAGGACTGTATATAACTACTATGTGTTAAGCCATTCTTCCACACTTTTTCATATGTACTGGTAAAGAGTTGTGGGCCTTCATTGGGTCCCAGTTACCAGGACAAATGGTGAAAGATTTTGCAACATCTGAACCCACATCTTTTGTGCACCTTTCTTATAGGAAATTGCCTTTTCATCTATCAATCTATATACACTGCTCAAAAAAATAAAGGGAACACAAGCAGAAGACATCCGAGAGTAAAGTAAAGTAAAGTTGTAAATGGAACAAAACTCACTTAACAACTGTCTTGTTTAGCAACAGAAAGTTTGGGCTCAATTGTGGTCATTGTGGTCACTCATTGTGGCTATGTGTAACTATCAGGATCCTGAATTGCACCTGGAAACACACTGGTAACCAGTGCAGCTCAAGCAGGAATGATGTTAGATAAGAGTTTGTTCCACTAATTTTAAATCCTGCTGATGGAAATTGTAACTTAATTTTTATAATTTTATATTACAAAACAGATTTTGGGTTGTTTTCTTGTTAAGTATTAGCAGTAACTAGAAGCAGCAATTAGAATACTAATCTTTGTGTTTGTAAAAAGATATATGTGATACAATATGAATTCATGAAAGAGTAATTGTTCATGTTCTGCTTTATTTTTTGCCAAAAGTCACATTGGAAAAGTGGTTTGAGAATTGATTCTATAAATCAATTCCTTCTGTAGAATGTTAGTACTTTTATCCTAAAGAACAGCTTTTTACTTTTGCTTCCACTTAGCGAGTGACTTTTCACAGTAAAAGAAAATTCAAGGGCAAAGCTTGAGCCAAGTATTTTTCTTCATGAAACGGAACAAATAAAATAATTGTAATTGTTGGGGAAATGTAAACGTATATTCAATGGCTGACCTCTCTATTTTGTCTTCATGCTAGACAGTGGTAAACATTTGAAAAGGATCTAAAAATGCATTTGGTTTAATAAGTTAAACCAAATGAATTTTCAAGACAGGAGAATATTACCCAAGTTAAAGCTGATTTAAAATTACTTTAGTTTATTTAAAGTTATTTAAAATATTTTTATTTCTTCTTTTTATTTCTGAGCCAAGAAACCTTCATCAGTTTTATACACATTAGAATTAGAATTCTCATTCCATACTTTCACTTTGACTTTGCTAGCATGTGTTTTAATTGCTATTATTTTCACAATAAACTGAAAATGGGCCCTAATGATCTTTCAAGAGTTAGGTTGATTCTAGAAATCTAGTGTGACTGGCCTTTCAGCCACAAAGGTCATGAGATGCTTTTGTGATTAATAAATGGAGGAAGAGAACAAGGAGAAGGGCAAGGAACTAAAGGAAAAGAATATCCCAAACCATTTTACTTAGAAGTATGGGGATCTGTCCCTAGGAACCCCCTTGCCTTTTTTCCCTCAACTAGCCTATTGTTGAGCTTTTCAAAGCTAGTTCTTAGATGGGCTACCTACTAATAGTGTTCTTTCCTTTTTGTTTTCCCAGCCTTTGGTTGTTTTGATCTACTATCAAGATTGACAGCTTCCACTTGGCAGATCAGATTTTGGTATTCTTCTATCTTTCATAAGACCTCGTAAGATGAGATTTGTCCCTATTTGTTAAAAAGTAACATTCTTGAAATAGGAGCTTTCCTTGCAATCACTAACTTTGAAAAATGTGAATCCTTGTTATTATTTAAACATTCTATTTACAGAAATGAGAAAGTAGATTAATAATTTTACCTTTTGCAGACAAAGAAAAAAATCTTCCATAAAGTTACAGAAAATTTAAGATTCAACTATGATTTCTTTGATGGACTCCAACTTACCTGCAACTGTTTTACTTTGATTTCCAATGAAGGACTTACTTGAATCTGATTATAGTCTGAATTTAAATTAAGGATAAGCCTTAAATGTATCTTTGTACTCAAATGTCTTCTTCAATATTACTGATTTTACAAATGTCTTATGAAGATAAACTAAAGTGTGAGTCTATAAAAAATGTATCTTCATAAATATTATATATAATAAACTCACCTAAGATTTAAAATACTTTGGAGCTAATACTTTTCTATCCGCTTTTGTTGCAATTAGGAAGTTTCCCAAGACAAGTGACATGGGCGTTTTCTCATGTATTCATATCAAATTTAGAGAAATAAACATATTCACAATAAAAGTTAACTTTTATTTTTTATTGACAATGAGAATTGCCCTTTCTGTTCTAAGCCTGTTGTGCTCATTGCTTTTTCAGGATGTTACCTGCTGCGGGAAGTGCTATATAGCTCAACAAAATTAGATGGCCCTGACAAGCTATCATTCAAAGCACTCACTCATTTGATCCAACTGACTTTTAAAAGACAAGGCAAAGACCCAGCAGGAGAAAACAGACAAATGACAGAATGAGGGGTCAGATATTTATAGCTGAGCACAAGATGTCTGAACTCCCATGGCAAAACCCAACATAATGGTAAATAAAACATAGTGTGGAGAAATGTGTAAACACAGCATCATTCACTCCAGAGATCAACTGAGCAGAGTATCAAATGGCAAAATTAGCAATGCTAATAGAACACGATAGGAAAGAAACAGCATCCATGACTTGAGATCTTTGTGGTTTGCAGAAATTGGCCTTAAACCTGACAGCATCTTCAACAGCAATTTCTCTGCACCAGGAACTGCACAGTATTTTACTATTCAACGTATGAATGGCCATTCATCAGAGGAAAAAAGTCATAGAGAATTTTACAATGGATATTCACAGTGATCTGTGTGAAACTGGCTAAGTTACAAGCCACATTATACGTGTTGCAAAATGTGTTTTCTGTACCAGCATAATAAAACTTTTTTTTCCCTACAGAACTTTCACCCTACTCACTCAAATCCAGGTTAGTCAATAGAGTTTGAAAAATGGAAAGAAAAAAAAGATAAATCTCATTCTATTTGCCTTTAACTGTGGTACTAGTGGAAATAAGCCTTCCAAAATCTAATCCTTGGGACCAAAGGTGTTTCAGCTTTTATAAAGTAGCAGCTTCTTAAGGGATTTCTGAGAAGATTTTTTTTTTTTTGTATTAGAGATGATGACGGTTATTTACTGAATTATGTTTCATTACTGTTCAGCTCTTGTGTTTCCTATCTATTTATAAAATAAACCCAAAAAATAAAATAGATGTCACTCCACTGGGTAGATCATACTAGGGAATTAAGTCTATCAGATAGTTAAAAGTACTTTTTAAAATTGAAATTGGCTATAACAAAATTTTTCTTTGCCTGGTTGTGTTCCTTCTTCTTCCTATACTTCAATGAATAGGGACACTTTTTCCCTAGCATTTATGAATGCTGTCTTGTTGTTCTGGACTTTAAAAATGTATCAGTCCCATTTTTCTAGATAATGATTCCTGTATCTTTCCATCAGGGCTGCCTTCCTTATTTTCTATAACAGGAGTATCAAATGTAATTCCTCTTCTCAACAAAAACAATAAAACCTACATCTGAATGGCAGTCTAAGGTCATTATAAAAGCTCATAACACTTTAAAAATCCAGGTGCTCATGTAGAGCTACTCATGTAGTTTTAATAGCTCTCCAAAAGGACAATAGAAGGGTGCCAGGTACAAGTCTGAGGCAAGGGGTTTCAGTGCAAAAATTTGCCTTCAGATTAATTACTTCCTCAATTTCATATTGGGTAGGGTTTCTAAACACTTTCTTCCTAGTCTATCATACAAGTTAAAAAGCTTTTGTTTGCAGAAGATTGTTCCTATAGTAAGTCACATTCACAGCCAAGTCATAAACAGCTTTATAATTTAACAGCCCTTTGAATAGGACTCAGAAACCTATTGGTAACTAATGCAAGAACCCCAAATTAGTGTTAATTTTCAGTAGCAGCTCTTACATAATAGCTCCACAATAATATATTTGTAACAGCTGCAGTTACATCCAACAGATTCATCCTCAAAGATAAATATAGAAGACATTGCATCTATAAATCATCTAGAGATCATTAGAATTGGCTTTGTGGATAAATTGCAAAAATAATTTAAAATAAAGACCTGTGATAAAGAGGCATGCCAGGGTTTGTTGATCTAGGAAAGACCATAAATGGGCCTCAATTATACTGTACAAATCACCATCTACTCGCTCCAAGTATAGATTCCACTTGCTGTTTTAGCAGAAGCTGTAAACTTTTAAGAATACCAAGGTCATAGAACTACACCTTTAGGGGAGGAAGATCCCATCCAGAGCTATCCTAGAACTAAACAGAGCTAAATAGAAAGTCCATTTTGCTGGAATTCAATTCAAATGTATTTCATCTTCAGCCCCTCATATAACATATACATATGGTCAGGACTTATACAGCATTTCTGGGCCAGCCTGAGTAAAGATTAAAAAAAACTACATACAGTACATCAGCATACTGGTGATATCTTTTCCCAAATAAATCTTTGATCTGCCTACATGTTGCTGAAAAAATATCAAATGAAACCCTGTAGATCCATTAAGTGTCTGAGACAGTCCATACTAATAGGAGCTTCTCCCTTGCATTAATCATAGATGGCAGCAATGTACATTTCAGGTATATAGTTCATCGGATGACTACTGAAATATTCCATAGTAAGTGTTGTTAGTAAATCTTCCAGACATTTTTCTCAGTAGTTAATGATAAGAACCAGTGAGTGATTGAACTTAAGAGCAACACGAAGCCGATTATACAGCAAAGCGTGCCTGCTGCATCATTGTAAAAGAACTTTTTTATATTTTTGGTTGCTTCTCCCTTTTGCTCTTTTATGACTGAGATAAGTTATTGAGCAATCAATCAATTAACGAGTTGGGCAAATAACAACAACAAAAAAAAAGCATTAGAAAATCTATATATCTACAATTATATATCTATATCAATATTATATACATTACATATTCCATTTCAGATAATCTAAATTAATTGTGAACTTATTTAAAATTTATTAAGTACTTTTTAGATTTTTTTATTAAGGAATGTATATACGCTATAATCTTATATATTCTATAATTGGATTTTTCCTTTTCTTCTCCTCCTTTCTTCCTCTTTCAATTATTGATTCTTAATTTTGATTAGCTTTTTATAACTTAAAATATTGAATATTGAGATTGCATAATCAATTATCTATATGTGTACTTAGATTGATCAAGATATATTAGAAAGTCATCAGTGCTTAAGTGTTAAATAAGGATAGGTAAAGATTATTTGCTTAAGTAGTGGTAGCAGGTGAGAAGGTTACCTTAGTTCAAATTAGTTTAACTATTAATTGATTAATAAGTGACTTATTACAAGATAGATTTGTGCAACAGATAAAAATTTGAATTATTGTATTACTAAACAATATTGAATAGTGGAACGGAAGGGAACGATTTAATATAAATACATTTGATAGAGGCAGTTAAATATTGGTGGATGACAATCTGGAAAAACATTGAAAAGATAATAAGAAAACAGAAAAAAGTATTAAAGGAGATGACGAGCCTCTCATCCACGGTGACAAAAACAGGAAAGAAAACACCCTCAAATCCCACGATCACAACGACATCATCTGCTACACAGAAATCGACTGAAGGTCTCTCTAAAATGGAGAAATCAGGAATGATACCCACAATGCAAGCAATGCAATCAACATTGACAGCAATACAGGACACGATGATTATGATGCAAGAAAAAATGTCTAGTAACCACACTGAATTGAAGATAGATATTAGGGCATTAGATCAAAAAATGATTGGTATACAGGAATCGATACAAACTAATACACAGAAGATTAAAAAGATGGAAGTTAAAATGGAACAACAGGAAAAAATTTTAGATACGGTTGACCAAAAACTGATGGCACAGAATAGGGAATTGGCAGACTCAATTACCCAATTGGAAATGGATCGAGCCTCCTTCTATCTCCGTTTCCAAAACATTGCGGAAGATAAGGAAGAAGATCTGGGCCAGATGATGGCAGAATTAATTGCTGAGGTGTTGCAACAAGATAAATTAGATATTATAAAGGAAATTGACGAGGCATATAGGGTCCAGACAAATTACGCACAAAGAAATAAATTGCCAAGGGAGGTGCATATAAGATTCACAAGGAAGAAGGTAAAGGATATCTTCTATAGTATGGCAAGAGATGATCCAGTCATGTATATGGGAAAGGAGGTGATTATATTGAAACAAATTCCAAGGAGGGTAAGGGAGATAAGGAGAGATTATAGGTTTTTGGCTACTCAATTAAACAAAAGGAATATCCTCTTCAGGTGGATCTTACCGGAAGGCATGTGGATCACGTGGCAAGGGAATAAAGTTAAGATAGATAGCTTAGTAGCAGTTCAAGAGTTCTTGGATCAATTACAAGCGTCTGAAGAGGATCAAAGCAGTAAAGAGGAGCTAGAGGCTATAACATCTAAAGAAGAAGCAACCCAGCAGAAAAGAGAGAAAGAAGGGACATCGAGGAAAAGAAGGAGAAGACAAGGATAGTAAGGAGACAAAGAAAGACCAAAGTCCACAAAGAGTCACACGCGCCAAGAAGTATTAGGATAGTATACAAAAATTAAGAGATGGATGATTGGAAATTGATATTGATTAACGTAAATGGCCTGAACGATAACAAAAAGAGATTTTTTTTTTTTTATAAAATTAGCTAAACAAAATATGGATATAGTGTGTCTTCAAGAGGTTCATATTAAAAAGGAAAATCAAAAATATTTGGAATATAAGAAATTGGGGAATCTTTATGCATCTCTAGCTGACAAAAAGAAAAGGGGAGTAGCATTGTACATCAAGAAGGAAATAAAAGCCGAACTAAAATATGCAGACCCGAAGGGAAGGGTATTAATGGTGGAAGTTAAAAGAGGCAATTATCCAATTTTATTAACAGCAATTTATGCCCCGAATGAAAACTTAGGAGACTTTTATAAAAAATTAGGAGAGAGATTAAGCATGATGGATAAGAGCAAGATTTGAATAATTGGGGATTTTAATGGGGTAATAGATTCGAATAGAGATTATAAGGGGACCAAAGGTAAAAAGAAAAAGAGGAAAAATTTACCAAAACCATTTTTTGATATGGTAGAAGAACTCAATTTAGTGGATATTTGGCGGGTTCTGCACCCACATCAGAGGCAGGATACATATTATTCTAATCCTAAAAAATCTTGGTCTAGGATTGATATGATGTGGATAAGCAGAGATATAGGGTTAGATATTAAGTCAACAGAAATTATGTCCAATATTTGGGCAGACCATAATCCATTAGAGGTTAAATGGGAATGTACGCACAAGAGAAGAAATACAAGATGGAGATTAAATAATCAATTTCTAAAGGACAAGCAAAATGTTGAGAAAGTAAAAAAAGAATTAAATCTATTTTTTGAAGTAAATGAAAAGGAAGTAACATCTCGAGGTATCATATGGGATACTGTTGTGGCCCCACCCTCTGAGCCTATCCCATTGGAGGAAGAAAGCTCCGAGCATGAGGAAGAGGAGTCAGCCAGGCCTCCCTCTCCAGGCCCCTCCCCTCTGGCACTGTCTCAGGTGCCGGCCGAGGGAGAGGACATTAGCCGGGAGACAGGTGTCTTGGATGAGAGTGAAGGAGAGACATCATTCCTGGACGCACACCTCTGAAGGCGTGATAAACGATTGCAGCAGCTCAGGAGGCGTGCTAGGGATTAGAACTGAGTCACTGGACCACACCCCAGAGACTATATAATAGAGGGTGGTGGCCTCTATCATAGGGAGTGATCCCTGTGACGAACAAAAATAAACCTTGGATAGTCACTAAAGCATCATCCGGAACTGCTGAGAGGAATATTATTTTCTGTTGGACTCTTGTACGCTGAGTATATTATCTTTCTGTTTCCGTGGAAATAAAAGCACTTGGCAGATGGTGTGTATATCGCTGCCAAGTTGGAGATAAAGACCTGGGTGTGTGCCAAGTGCTTCCTTAACCCTCGGCTGGCTTGTGTGTGTGTGTGGATGGGGACAGATCAGATACAATGAAAGCGTACATAAGAGGACTAGCAATATCGTATAGTGCACATAGGAATAAGGAAAGAAGAGAGAGGCAGAAGGCACTGATAGAAGAATTAGGGAAAGCTGAGAGGGAACTACAACACAAACCAGATAATAAGGTTGTTAAAGAAAATTGGATGGTTATATGGCACAAATTAAATGTTATAGATCAAGAGGAATTGGCGTACAAAATGAAACGAACCAAACAATATTATTTTGAAAATGCAAACAAACCGGGCAGGTGGCTGTCCTACAGGTTAAAAAAAGAAAAAGAGAAAGGCATAATTCATCAATTGGAAGATCCAGAAGGCCACCTTAACAATAAACAGGAAGATAAATTGGAGATTGCCCGAGAGTATTATGCGGCTCTGTATGCGGAAGAACAAATTCCTAATGAAAAGGTGGTCCAATACTTGTCAAAAGAAGGTCTTCCAAAGATCGGGGAAGAGGATAAAGAAATACTTAATAAAGAAATAACGATGACAGAATTAAGGATGGTAATATCAAAACTTAAAAAGAACAAATCCCCAGGCCCAGATGGACTTCCAGGGGAATTTTACAAAAATTCGGATTGGAGGAAATTTTATTACCAAAGTTGTTAGAAATTTATAATGAGGCCCTAACAGAATCCAAAATTCCAGAATCATGGAGAGAGGCGTATATTACTCTCCTCCAAAAAGAAGGAGAAGACCCAAAATTAATTAAAAATTATAGACCGATCTCCCTCCTGAATACGGACTACAAAATCTATATGGGTATCTTAGCAGGAAGGCTAAAAATAATTTTGAATAAATTAATACACTGTGATCAAAATGGATTCCTCCCTGGGAGGCAAATCAGGAATAATACAAGGATGATAATAGACATATTGGAATACTATGAGGAACACCCGAACAAAGAAATGGCATTGATCTTTGTCGACGCCCAAAAGGCATTCGACAATCTTAATTGGCAATTTATGAAACAACAAATTATCCAAATGGAATTCGGATCAAATTTTGTCAATACGATATCCACAATTTATCAAAAACAAAAGGCTAACATATTACTGAATGGAGAATTAACTAAGGCTTTCCAAATTAGAAAAGGGGTCCGACAAGGGTGCCCTCTATCCCCACTTTTATTTATTTTAGCACTAGAAGTACTCTTGAGAAAGATTAGGAAAAATAATGAAATAAAGGGTTTGACAATCAGAAAAGAGATATATAAGACACAGGCATTTGCAGATGATGTATTAATCATGGAAGAACCATTAGAATCAGGCGCTAAAATTTTGGAAGAATTGGGCAATTACGGAGAGGTAGCAGGCCTTAAATTAAATAAATCCAAAACTAAATTATTAACAAAAAATATGACAGAGGTAAGGAAAAAAGTACTGGAAGAATCAATGGAGATCCAAACCGCCAAGAAGGTAAAATACCTGGGGGTCTGGATTTCATCAAGGTGCTCGGCCCTCAGAGAGGATAATTATTTACCATTGATTAGAAATATTAAACAGGATCTGGAAAAGTGGGGAAGACTACAGATATCTTTATTAGGTAGAATCGCGGCAATAAAAATGAGCATATTACCCAAGTTATTGTATCTATTCCGAACGGTCCCTGTTAAATTAGATAAAAAAAATTTTTTGGAGCTCAATAGCATCATCAGAAAATTTATTTGGGAGGGAAAGAAACCAAGAATAGCAATTAGGAATTTACAGGACAAGAAGGAAAGAGGGGGTTTCGGATTACCTAAATGGGAGTTATATCAAAAAGCTGCAAACCTAGTATGGCTGAAAGATTGGGCAACCCTGAGAAATAAAAGACTGTTAACTTTAGAAGGGTATGATCTCCAGAAGGGTTGGCATGCATATCTTTGGGATACTGGGAAGAAGATAAAAACTTATTTCCATAGGCATAAAATAAGGGAGATCTTGATACAAATATGGGGAGAGATGAGACAGAAGCACTATAGGAAAATTCCGAGATGGCTTTCCACCATGGAGGCTATAATATATCCAAATGTATTAGAAATGGGTAAAACGGTCAGATACAATGAATTATTAGATGGGGGAGGGAATTTTAAAACAAGGTAAGAATTGATGGAACAAGGTATTTCTATAGACTGGTGGCCATATAACCAAATTAAATCTAGATATAAAAAAGATAAGGAGGAATTTGGCATTGAGATGAGCATAAATGCATTTGACAAGATATGGATGGGTACGGATGACAAAATTCTAGCTAAATTATATAATTACTTATTGGAGTACGATATGGCAGAGGAAGTAGTTAAAGAACCGATGTTAGCATGGGCCAAAAATATAGGACAGAATATAAATCTGAACGAATGGGATTCAATATGGAATAATAATCTTAAAATGACAAAGGCGACGGCTTACAAGGAAAACCAATACAAGCTGTTTTATAGATGGCATATGGCCCCAGCTAGGATAGCGAAGATCTACCCCAATTCGAGCCCTAAATGTTGGAAATGTGACCATCAGCAGGGTACTTTCTATCATTGCTGGTGGACATGTAATCAGGCACAAAAATTCTAGAGGATGATATGGATGTGGATTAGAGAAATAATAAAAGAAAATTTTGATTTCGAACCAAAAGCCTTTCTCCTGGGAATTTTGAAAACTGAATATGCAAAAAAGAAAAAGTATTTAATTATACATATTCTGACAGCCGCTAGAATTTCCTTTGCCCAGTATTGGAAAGAAAAACAAATACCACCTCAAGAACATGTTATTGGAAAAATATTGGAGTGCACCGAAATGAACAAATTGACTTCAGAAATTAATGACAGAGAAGATTCGGAATTTTATAGCATGTGGGACATGTGGTACGAATGGATGGGGAAAAGAAATAAAGAAGGAAATAGAGATTAAATATTAATTAATTAACAAAATCCATATGAATAGTATTACATTTAGTCTTAGAGATTTGAGCCCTATTAGCTTTAAGTGTTTTGAAATTAAATCTAGCTTTAAGAAACAATATCAAATAAAAGACAAGTAATAATGCATGTAGATGTATATATGTATATAATTGCACCAATGAACTAAAAATGTACCGAATGTATCACTATATGTTATAATAAAAATCAAATTTAAAAAAATAAAAAAGGAAGTCTGAACTTAATTCCTCTTTTAAAGATACCATAAGAGTAAAAATATTTTAGAAGATCCTTACACTTAAATAAACTTTTAGAAAAGTAGAACATTTCTGAAATCAAGTTTTTAAATATGATCTTAAACTTTATTAATACAAATTCTGCTATTGTGATTTTCCTGCTAACCTTCCAACCCCCCTTCCCCAATATGGTGGACAATTATAATTATTTGCAACACCTGGTCAAATCTGTCCTATTTCTAAATGGAGAAAAACAAATTCATGACACATATTTTTTTATAAGATAGCTGTATGTTGATTCAGATCAGTAAATATACTATGACAAACAAATATAGTAGATAGTTTTTACATGTTGCAGAGAGATAAAAATTAAGTTCCAGCCCAGCTGAAGCTTTATAAAGTTATTTACTCAAGAAGAAAATAAAATTCTGAATACTTAGAGGAGTTCCAGTAAACTACCAGAAGTGAGGCTTCACTAAGGTCTACTGATAAAGCATTTCAATTCTATCTAATACTTAGCAAGTTGTTGCTAATTGTTCCTTGTTTAATGCTTCCTAAAACATTGAATCTTTGCCCCCCTCAGAGAGGGCTCGCAATCTGGGTGTCCTCCTGGATGCACGGCTGTCTTTAGAAGAGCATATGACGGCCGTGGCCAGGGGGGCCTTTTATCAGGTTCACCTGATTCGCCAGTTGCAGCCCTTTCTGGATCGGGACGCCCTGCGCACGGTCACTCACGCCCTTGTCACCTCCCGGCTGGACTATTGTAATGCTTTCTACATGGGGCTCCCCTTGAAGAGCACTCGGAGGCTCCAACTGGTCCAGAATGCGGCCGCGCGGGTGGTTATGGGTGCAACTCGTTGCGCCCACATGACACCCCTCCTGCGCGAGCTGCACTGGCTCCCAGTGGTCTTCCGGGTGCGATTCAAGGTGTTGGTCACCACCTTTAAAGCGCTCCATGGCATAGGACCCGGGTACCTTCGAGACCGACTTCTGCCACCAATAGCCTCCCACCGACCAGTCCGCTCCCACAGAGAGGGTCTCCTCAGGGTGCCATCGGCCAAGTTATGTCGGCTGGCGACACCCAGGGGGAGGGCCTTCTCTGTGGGAGCCCCAGCCCTGTGGAATGAACTGCCCCCGGAAATACGTAGGATCTCCGACCTCCGGGTGTTTCACTGCGCACTAAAGACCCTGTTGTTCCGCCAGGCCGGGCTATTAACATAGCAATTTTAAATTGGGGTATTTTAAATTTCTGGGATTTTAATTGGAGCCTAATTATTTAATGATTTTAAATTTTAATTGTTGTTTTGTTCTGTGTTTTTAATAGGCTGTACACCGCCCTGAGTCCTTTGGGAGAAGGGCGGTATAGAAATAAAATTATTATTATTATTATTATTATTATTATTATTATTATTATTATTATTATTATTATTATTATTATTATTATTATTATTATTATTACAAAAGTTGCATGGGAGAAATAGGACACCAAATGGTTCACTATTAAAATACATCTATGCTAATCCCAATTGCTTTATAGTTAAAGAATCTACTTAAGAGAAAGTGAAGGATTCAGCTACAAATAACAAACTAGCAGATGATGGGGGGAGGGGGAAAGAGAAGATACGGCTTTGTGTGTGTGGGTATGTATGTATAGTGTGAATCTTCAATTTTATCTAGCATTTTTAAAGTAATAGTTCTATCATCCAAAAAGTAGTATTAAATAAAGAACAGAAGACACAACAAAGGTCACATGGTGACTTGTTTAACAACCACAATGACTTACGACAGTAATTCTGGATTCAATCTGTATTGGTCTTTGTACTACAGGTAAACAGCAAAATAATTTAAAAAACTGTGGCCGGGATATAGTTAGATTAGTTAGTTTACCAGATGAGGGACAGAGAGGGCAACCCTACAATTTCTACATTGGGATGCATAATTCTATAATAAAGAAAACGACCACATGCTTATATAGAATTAGATTCTTAAACTAAAGCTGCTCTTTTTATCCTTCAAAATTCTTTATCAGTTTTGGGCATAAAAATTGGGTTGAAAATTCCTTTGTTTTTTTTTTTTTTACAATGATCAAAGATATTTTCCAATAATTTATCAAAGGCATGGCTTCCCCACTGTAGTTAAAATAGCATTCTGAAAGGAAAGCAAAACTCCATGTGAGAGTTGGTTTGTTTATTGAATTTACACAATATTATCACAATATGCTAACTCTCCATTCCTTAGGGATATCTGCTTTTGAAATTTAATTGAAGCATGGGGAGTCAGGGAGGTTGTAGGATGGCAGAGTTCATTGTATATAAAAGTTAGGACACGCACAAACTTTCGTTGGCTATGTTGTTCATAAAATAAATACAGTACAATAATACCACATTCAATTCACAAGAGAATTTACAAAATTATTTTCTCTTTCAGAAGATTTTTCCAACAAATTCTTTCATGAAATTTATTTTAGAATTGGTAAGAAAAATTAAACAGTTTTTTTCATTCTCTTTCACATCCAATGATCATTGTATATAAATACAATAGAAAGCAGATTTTCACCAGAACAGAATTTCAGTCAAAATTTTAATAGTTCATTATGTTTCTAATGACAAAATATCACTAATGTGGCTGCTGAGAACCTCACATGAAGTGCTGTCCAGTCCAACTTTTGTGTGAAGAGGAAAGTCTAGTGGCCTAACAATAATCAGCACCTGGATAGCACACTGACCAGTGGTAGACTTAGGTTTACCTAATCACTGCAGGGGTATTTATTGCATTTCTATTTAAAATTTAGTAACTTTGTTGTTTTATAAAATCTGCCACTTTTACAAATTATATATTTCATGCTCTCTATCTCTTTCTCCCTTGTTTGAAAGGTGAGGCATGTCTAGTTTAATGAAAAGAAGTACTAGGGGGTCATATGATAGCAATGTTCCAATATTTGAGGGGCTGCCACAAAGAAGAGGGATTCAACCTATTCTCCAAAGCACTTGAGGGCAGGACAAGAAGCAATGGAGGAAAGCTAATCAAGGAGAGAAGCAACCTAGACTAAAGAGAAATTTCCTGACAGGTAGAATAATTAATCAGTAGCACGATTTGCCTCCAGCTATGGGTGCTCCAACACTGGAGGTTTTTAAGAAGAGATTGGACAATGATTTGTCTGAAATGGTATGGGGTTTCCCGTTTGAGCAGGTGGTTGGATTAGAACACCTCCAAGGTCCCTTCCAACTCTGTTGTTTATTTCTTTTAACAGGAATAGGCAATTTATGGCTTTCAAGATGTTCGTAATCTGCATTGCTCAGCAATGTCATTCCATACCTTATAGCTTCCTGTGATATTATTGATATCAAATACCTATCCAACCGTTTGGGAAAAATACTTGAGGATTAGCCAAATATTTTAGAAGAGCTTTGATGGCTCAGCAGATTAAAGTGCTATTAAGTAGCACCAGCTGCCTGCAATTACTGCAAGTTCAAATCTCACCAGGCTCAAGGTTGACTCAGCCTTCCATCCTTTCGAGATAGGTAAAATGAGGACCCGGATTGTGGAGGCAATTATTTTTATTTTATTTTATTTTATTTTGAATTTGTATACCGCCCTTCTCCCTGAGGACTCAGTGCGGTGAACAGCCAAGTAAAAACATCAAGTACAAATATTAAAATACAGTTAAAATATATATATATCTAAATTTGGCCCCATTAATTAAAAACAATAAACAAAACACTTAAAAACACTTAAAAAATTAGGCCAGCCCGGCTTGCTGGAAAAGGAAGGTTTTAAGGGCACGGCGGAAGGCACTGAGGTCTTGGATTCTCCTTATCTCTGGAGGCAATTGATTCCAGAGGGTAGGTGCCCCCACAGAGAAGGCCCTCCCCCTGGGGGTCACCAGCCTGCACTGTTTGGCTGATGGCACCCCAAGGAGGCCCTCTCTGTGGGAGTACACAGGTCGATGGGAGGTCGTCGGTGGCAGCAGGCGGTCTCGAAGATAGCTAGGCCCTATGCCATGGAGCAATAAGATGACTTTGTATAAAAAAGAACACCGCTTTGGGGGGGGGGTGAAAGCCCTACTAAGCACGTGTATACAAAAGTATGAAGGCTATTGCTTAACGCATTGTAAACCACCCTGAGTCTCCGGAGAAGGGCAGCATATAAATTGAACCAATAAATAAATAAATAAATAAATAAATAAATAAATAAATAAATAAATAAATAAATAAATAAATAAATAATATTTCCTCTGAAAGTGGATCTGAAAATACATTATAATTCAGATCACAAATTTGATCTTGGGTACATACATTATATCAAATACAATATATGTCCCCAAAATTGTATATAAATATATATAAAATATCAAATCAAACACTTTGCCATTATTGTGGGTTTGTGCAGATGCTGCTGGGATTTATGGTTAGAAATTTATAGTCTTGCTAAACAACCATTCATTCAATGACTGAAATTACAATGGTGTTGAATGAAAGGGACATACAATGGGACTTCATAGCTGCAGCTGTCTCAGCAGCCCTGTAGTGACATAATTGTGATTTGGGCATTTATTCCAAATAGGAAAAAATGATTGTGGCATCCATGGCTATGGGATCATCATTAGCAACTTTCACTGTAGGCTTCCAACAAAAGAGGCAATGGGGAAGCTGCCAGGGGGGCGCAAATGGCAATTGGGTGACTGCCTGATGCTGTAACTACCTAAAAGAATTTACCTAACAGTGGCAGCTGGGACTGTTGCAACTTCTATCATAAGTCAGTATGGTCCATGACATTGCACATAGTGTTTGGATAGCCAGTTCATATTACCATCTTTAAACAAGGACTCCCGTAATATATAATGTGGATATTATTTTATTATTTAACCCAAGTCTTTTTCCCCAGACAGTTGTAGCATTGAGTAATAAACAAACTAATTTATTCCACTGTGACCTAATAACAAAGTTCAATTTTTCTTTTCATAATTGATGAGTAGGTATAGCATGATGGTAGGCAATATGTAGCTGCAATTCCCTCCCCCCAACACCCAAGATTTAGGAAAGCATCAGTTGAAGGCCAAAAAAAAAAAAAGCCCTAATTTTCTTTAAAAAGCATATCAGTAACTTAATTTTCTTCCCATTTTTCTGGAAGTGTTTACCCATGACTATATACTCTGGCTTAATGATTTCTTCATTCTGTTTACCTTTGTTTAGGAGTCAGATAATGTGGGCTTGAAGTGGGGCCATGCACTTTTGAGAATCTGCACATTGGAGATTTTCTTAAGAGCTTTTTAGTTGGTATAGACTACCTACTCATTTTTCCAAACAGTTAAAACATCAACTTATTAAAGTAAAAATAAATAAATAACGATGTTCTACAAAGTTATGGTTTCCATGAAAAAAAAAAAAAGAACTGCTTAAGCCAAAATGCAGCAAAAAGTTTAAGCTTAAAAAGAACTCATTTTTCCACAATACGTTAAATATTTTGTTATTACTGGGGATAATAGAAATGCTTAACAATTGCTGAGTCCTCATGATCAAGGATAGATTACATATAATTATACTAAAGTTTAAACATTTTGAACAATAATGTGAAAATGGGATATACTGGAGAATGAGCTTCCCCCAGAGATACGGAGGATCCCGGATCTGCGCACCTTCCGCCGTGCTGTGAAGACCTTTTTATTCCATCAGGCAGGCTTGGCCTAATCTCTTCCCTTTTTTAAATATGTAAATTTTAAATCTGTTTTTAAATTATTGGGGTGTTTTAATCTGTCTGGGCCAAAATGATTTAATTTGATTTTATCTGGTTTTTAAATTTTTTGTATCTATGTATTTTATTGCTTGGCTGTTCATCGCCCTGAGTCCTTCGGGAGTAGGGCGGTATACAAATCAAATAAACTAAACTAACTAAACTAAGATGAGGACTCTTGGGAAAAATAAAATAAAATTTTAAAAAAGCAAATAGGACTTAACGTGACTAAATATTATCTCTGATGATACAAGCATCAGCTTCCAAGAACCTATGATGGAGAATTCTGACAAAAGATATCTATCTGATCATGAAAAGTTATAGCGAAAATGACTGAATATCAATATAAAATGAATTTGAAATGAAGCATAATTACAACCTCTTTCTTTTAAAGGCAATTGCTGTTCTTTCTTTTAACAGCTAAGGTGATTTTTCTCCTGTTCAACAAAAGGCTTTTTAAAAACTATAGCATGTAGCATGATAGAAGCAAAGAGGAAAAGGCTTTTTTTTTAATGGCTTTTCTTTTCTTTTCTTTTTTCTTTTTTCTTAAAGTGAGCTTTACTGGACTATAAAACACGGAATAGAGGAAAAACAAATCACAAATACCTTTCTGTTATAAGTTTATATCACATAAACTGGGGAAACTTAATGACTTGGTATTCTTCAACATTCTCCTTTATTGTGGTGCACTGCCCTCTGCAGCTAGAAACTAGGATTTTTGTTACTGAATATGAATATTTGTCTGTCTATCTGTCTTTGGTCAGTCTAATATGTTTAATTTTATTCTCAAGTCTGAGGGGGGGAAAGGTGGCAGAGCAATTATAACACTCTGAATTTCAATTGTCTTATATTTTTCACTGCAAGATATTATAAAGCTTAACAAAGCTTAGTAGGGGTATACAAAATGAAAAATACCATAAACAATGGAATTCATGAAGAAATAGTACAAAGGGTTACAGAAAGTCATTAAGTGTTAATCAAATGATACAGTGTGTATTGGTTCATATTTAAAATCAGGAGCCTTTTGATAAAACTATGTTTGGAAAATCAGAATCAATGTTATGATTGGGTTTTAATCATGAACTATTTATTTTAGTATTTTTGATAACCATTAATTGGGTATATTCTTAATTGTATTAATATAGGGTTTTTTAATAATAAAATTTCCTTGGTTTTACATAAAGTGAGAATGGGAAATGCAATCAACCATTTCAGCTAGTTTTCACTAATGAATAAACTAGATTTATTCTAGTTATATCTAGATTATAACTATACATAAGTGAGTTCTTACAAGAAATCTTGCTATAGCCTACATTTGCAAAGGTTACTCATGAATATCTTTTCGGATGATATGTATAGTAATTGCTGAGCCTAGAAAACCAAAGAGAGAAAACACGTTGCTTTATTTTCACATTTTTATTAGGTTCAGCTAAATGTGTCCTTGATTAAAACTGTATTTTAGTTTTCCTAATCGACTGACGTCCAGTTAGGTGGGTTTTCACCTCTGATCATCCCTAGTGAGTATGAGATTGACAATTTTAATTAAAAGCTAAATAACAACTCCCTTTTTATGACCCTGTAATCCCTTTATCAGTGGTGGGATTCAAATTTTTTAACAACTGGTTCTGTGGGCGTGGCTTAGTTGGGGGTGTGGCTTGGTGGTCATGTGACTGGATGGGTGTGGCTAGCTGGTCATGTGACCGGGTGCACGTGGCTATGTGCATAGGGATTACTCAGAGGGCTGAAAAAAGTCATTTCTGACTGGTCCTCGCACTTATGACCATCCTCACATTTATGCCCATTGTGGCATTCTTAACAACCGTGTCAGTCATTTCACCACTACTTGTCTTCACCACGGTGACAAGATAGGGTGCAAAACGTAAAATGTGAGGACAGTCGTAAGTTCGAGGAGTGGTCAAAAGTGCGAGGACCAGTCAAAAATAACTTTTTCAGCCCTCTGAGTAATCCATATGCACAAAAGGATACAGCAATAGAGAGGGATGAAGGAAGGAGAAGAGAGATGGAAGAAAGAAGGAGAGAGAGGGAAGGAAGAGAAGGGAGGAAGGAAGGGAAAGGAAATTAGAGTAGGAGTGAGGGTAAGAGAAGGAGGAAGAGAGGAGGAGAAGGAGAAAGGAAGAGGAAGTAGGGAGGAGAAGAAGCGGGTGGAAAGAAAGTAAGAAGGAAAGAAAAGAGAGAGGTGGTAGGTTTGAGGAGAAAGATTGCTGTACAGTAAAAAAGATGAAAGGGAAGAAAGGCAGCCCAAACAAATATAAAGATATTAAGTTAAAGAATGAATTGTTAAACTTTAAAGAATAAAAGAGAACAAATATGAATAAATAGCAATAATTAGAAACACACATACAAACATACAATTTATTTTCTTTGAACAGAGTATTTGGCCAGTTCACAAATTTAAACAGTGTTTAGTCATTTCAATTAAATTTACAATTTCTATATTTCCTTTTTGCCATATTTATTCCTTATCTATTTTTTTAAAAAAAACCAATATTACCCTTTATCCTCATCTCTAATCTTAATCAAATTCAATTTTTCCCTTCTATTCTATATTATACCACTTCCCATTGTCATCTATTTTTATATCCATCCTCACATTGGTTAATTATGTAATATTACAGTTGTTTAATATAAATTCAACATTTTAATATAAATCAATTAGTTATATAACTATCTTTTTGTATATTAATCAATATGAATATGAATATTCCAATTATTTCCATGCAATCCAATTTCTTACAAATCAATTAATTATATTTACCAATAATAATAAACCAAATAATTTCCCCCATATATTCCTCCAAACCACAACTTAACCATTTCTGCTTTCCACACAATATACAATTAATAGTATCTCAATTATTACAATTCCCTAGTTAAATAGAGCTTTTTTTCTTTTGTGTTTTAAAATCTTGAACTCTCCTCCTTTTCCCTAAATTTCCCATTGTTTGCACCTACCATTTTTGGTGAGGAAAAAGAAAAGAAATCTGCCTGCCTAATTTTCCAACGTTGCAGCAACAGCAAAGCCAACAGCCTGCTTTACTTTCAGTTTCGTTTTTCAGCATAGCTAGGGGAAAAAAAATCTGCTCCAGCACTCTTTGCAACAAGCAGCAGAGCCCTGAGCAAAACAGCTGAGAGCAAATCAGCTGAGAGTCGGGAGGCTGATCTAATTAACGGGCTAATTAGCCTATGCTGAAGCTCCAGGAGCCAATAAAATTACAAAAAAACACCGAACCATTTGTTAAATTGCTGGCTCGCCCACCCTTCGCCCACCACTATTTATTGGCAATAAATAGTGGTGTGGAGGGGCGGGGCAAGGGGTGTGGCGAGCCAGCAATTTAACAAACAGTTCGGCGGAACCACCTAGAACCGGCAGAATCCCACCACTGCCCTTAATTCAGGTTAATGTCAGGGCAACTGGGTGAATCCAAGAGTTTACTGGCCAGATGCCCTTCCTGATGCCTATGCAGAGTTCACAGCAGACATTTTTTCTTTGCGTCCCACTATAGGAAAAAAATCTGCCTCTATCTAGGATTGAACTCTCAATCTTCTGAGTGGGATGCACTAATGTGTTCAACATTAGGTCATGCCACTCTGAAAACTAAATATCAACAACTCTCCCATAATACTGATAATTCCTTTCCTTTCTTCATGAGAAGGGGGACATATTTGATTCTATTCCTCCTTAGCCCAATGGATTCTGTCCAATAGATTTTTAAGTAGCAGATGCTATCTTTTTCATTACTTGTTGTCTGCAGTTGGCAGCATATCAAACTAGCACCTAAACTTATTGTAGATCTAATCAGTATTTGGGAAAAGAGAGATTTACCCACAGTTTTAATTTGTCAGTTAAATAGCAATGTGCTTGGCGGCACCAGCTATAGAATTTAAACTGTGTTCCTCTTGATGCCCTTGGGAGTGTTAAAATTAGATTTTTTAAAAATTTCTAGGTCATTGAGCCTTGATTTCAAATTTGTAAATAAATGGTAACAACCAGGATGACCTATTGGAGTCCTATGGGGATGTTACTATTTTAATTTTACCATATTCATTTTAAAATTATTATTTGAAATCTTATGTAAAATAGTAATCTGGGAAACTCAGTGTCCAGCTACTTTACTGAGGGGAGACTCCACCTACTGATGGAGAAAAAATTATGTTCCTTTTTTGTCTACTTTTTTTTTTTACTTTAATTTTTATTACAAGGCCAACTTTGTCATATTAGATATCGAGCCGACCTCTTTTTGCAACAGATTTTGGAACATCCTTAATATCCAATAACTTATCAATATTGTCATGTGCCTTAAAATAGTTTATTTCATCATGAAATGAGTTTCAGGTAGTCTTAATTGAATAACTACTCATTTGGTGACTGGCTGAAGTTATAGTGGCATTGGATGAGGGTGATTACATCAGGTCCTCATGGTTGTAGCCGTTGTAGCACCGTTCTGGTCCTGTGATCATGATTTGGGCATTTGGCAAACAGCTCACAATTATACCATTGCAGCATTCCATACTCACATCGCCGCCATTTGAAACCTTCCTTGCTGGCTTCTGACAAGTGAAGTCAATGAGGAAGCCAGCAGAGAAAGTCACAAAAGGTGATCACATAATTGCAAGACACTGCAATTGTGCCGGACTTACCTAATGAGAGCAACTAGGTCTCCCACAACTGCCATCATGTTAATGCAGTCATGTGTCATCACACCACACAACATTGCTTAGCAACAGAATTGCTGATCACTTTACCATTGTTAAGTGAGGACTATGCATATGGAGTTTTGACTCAGATTCTAAATCGTTTGAGTTTTTGCTTCAGCATAATCATGTTATTTCATGGAGTGAAATTATTTATTTATAATATCCTATAACTGCTTTTATTTATAATATAAACAATAACTTAATATAACACTTGTCACTATTTATGTTTTGTAGGACCTCAGCATTACACTTTCATTATGTTACAGTTATTTCAAGTGGGAAAACAAAGGCCTGTAAAAGAAATTTGTGCATTGTTGACCCAAGGGCAATTACTGGGTCCACCCCAGGGGTGAAATGCTCAGCTGATTGTCCGAACTTTTTTTTTTTTTTTTACTTTTTAAGCATTTTTTTACTACTGGTTCGGGCAAATAGGTAGTAAAAAAAATGCTTTAAAAAAGTAAAAAAAAAAAAAGGCTCAGACAATCACGGGGCACAGCACAACATTTAACATTTAAATATCCTGCTAGGTTCAATTAAGGTGCTGATGACCTTCACTGATAAAGTCTCACTTAATTTTTTTCTCTCACAACTGTTTTTGATTTTCTTGAGTACCAGCTTTATGTCACGAAACAAAATTTCTATATTAGCCATCTTCAGATGCATTCTAGATGTATTAATTAGACAATAATCCTCACTGGTGTTGTTAGATGAGGATGTAAATATTAGTCTAACATAATAGGAAGGCACTATATTTAGAAAATATGGCTTTAAATCAATTGCTGTTAGGCTGTGAAGGAAGTCTTTACGAGATTCTTAGTGCTGCCTTATCAGCATTCTGGATTAAATAAAAACATGTCTGCTATTTTGCCTGTCACACATTTTGCTTGTTTTCATTTGTGATAGTTTTAGGTAAAGCTAACTGCTTCATATATCTATAAGTTGCAAACAAGTTTCAAATGGAATATAAATGTATTCTTGTTGAATCTTAGTTTTTTTTTGAAACAGATGGTATACGGGATGGTAGAATTTTTTTCATGTTGGTTTCACTGCTATCTTTAATGTGGGATACAGGAAATCCACATTAATTAGTATTTGCATTATAAAAGAAGTAGCAGGCAATTGAACTGCTATAAAACAAATAACAATTAAATTTAAATTTACAGAGGAGACTGTGAAATAATTGTTTGTTGTTTGCAGATTTTATTGAACTCTTGAATATTCTGTTAATGTAACCTTACGATAAAAGCAGAATTAGTTCATCTAGTCATATTATCTTGGAGGGACTGACTTGCAAGTTTCTGTTAATATAACTGTCAGGGTTCCAAGTAAGAGCCCATAGGAAATCATGACTCCAAGGCAGGGTTCCTCAAAGTATAGATTTATTAAGCATGTCAATATGACACAGCTGACTGAAGCAGTTGGCGTGAGCTTAAATGGTCTCTGGGAGATGGTAGAGGACAGGAAGGCCTCGAGGAAAGTTGTCCATGGGGTCGCAATGGGTCGGACACTACTTCGCAACTAACAACAACAATTGGCACAGCTGATGAAAACCCAAATCTGAAGTTCCCCGGGTTTTCCCCAGTCAGTTCAAAATCCAAAGTTCTTCCCCACATTACACACAACCATCACATGCCCCAATCAGGTCTCTCTCCTCATTCCTCCCTTTCAAGTCCCTCCAGGTGCTGGTGAGAGTGTCCTTGGTTCCCAGAAGAAAGAATGTTATTTTGGCTACATATCCCCCGCAGCTATCTCTACTCCCCCCTCCTTTCCCAAAGCTCCAGCGAGCCTCGCTGTGGCAACCCTAAAGATGCTCCAAAGATGGCTCCAAGATTGACAATAACCTTATAATAAAGTAGAATTAGTTCATCTAGTTGTATTTCCTGTCTGGTTTACCTAAGAGGGCTGATATCAATTTTGCAAGTACAAACTTCCTGCCACCACTTTTAACTTAGGGCGGATGCTTCCTAAATTTCTGTCTCTGAATGTTAGCTCCTTGGGGGCCCCTTCCTATCTTGTCTGATTTTTTTTCATAGGCACCATATCTTTCTCCCATCCCCCAAGGTCATCCACACATTCAATTTCAAATGTAGACTTAAACTAATTAAATAATAAAACACTGCATGATATGTAGAAGTATACTCTAATAATCTAGTTCTGAGGGGTTTTTTTTCTTCTTAAAAAGTACACATAGTATATTTCTCAACAGTATATCTCAACAACAGATTAGATTTGCTCATTTTTTAGCAGAAAGTGTAAACAAAATTGTTTCAAGATTAAATTGCAAACCAAATTTTACACATTTATTCCAAAACTTGGGAATGTCCTTTCAATCTATGAACTAGGAAGGTTTCCTTTGTCTGGTGTCTTTCCACCTAAAAGAGAAAAAAAAAAGGTGTTGCATTTCTACATTCTACTTTAACAGAAGTGTTTAATGAAGATTTTTTGAATAGATTTCTGTCATTTTCACAAAAAAATCAGATCAGACAGCATCTTTTTAAACAAATGTTATTAATGTATATAGCACACGCCTTTTGATGAAATTTGGAAATCAGGAAATATGCTCCCAGTCTGATTTTCTATCATCATAGACTAACATGGCTCTTTTCCTGCAATGGCTTTATTTTCATGAGAAAAAGTTCAGGATCTTATTGTTACGAATACGGATCTCTTTGTTTTATAAATATAGATGCTAAGATTTCACAGCTATCTTGGACTACAGAAATTATTATCTGTGCTTGGGTTGTATGACATTGTCAAGGTGGTGATCTAATTGATCTAATTGCTTTAACTCATCATCACCAAAATCCAAAAGTTTTTTTCATGGGGTAAGGGAAGCATCGACTGCTGAGAAAGTTTTTAATATGGTTTCTTAAATCCAATAGTTAATTGGCTGATTGAGTTGGCCTGGAGGACTATGTTTTGTTTAATTCCTAAATAATTTATAATTATTAATGGTGGTGTCATTAGCTTTGTTAAAGTGTTTAACTGGTTTTAAAATCTTTTACTGGTGCTAATAGGAAATGGATTATACTAACAGAAGCTTTGAATGAAAATCTGTTATGTCCAGATGAAACTTCCAATCCTGGACTCCTTTTGATAATTTTTTATTATTCAGATTTTTGAAAAAGATGCAATGGTTTACATTTGTGTGTGTGTGAGAGAGAAAGAGTGAGAGTGCGTGAGAGAGCTGTATTCCAATAGTAATTTTAATTGTATTGGCATTACATGTTGTCTCTCTGTACCTCTGTCTCTCTCTGTCTCTCGGTCTCTCTCTCTCTCTCTCACACACACACACACAAGGTAAGCATACATCTTGAGTTAATAGCAATAGCAATTAGACTTATATACCTCCTCACAGTGTTTTTACAGCTCTCTAGAAGCAGTTTACAGAGTCAGCATATTGCCCCCAACAATCTGGGTCCTCATTTTATCCACCTTGGAAGGATGGAAGGCTGAGTCAATCTTGAGCCTGATGAGATTTGAACTGCTAAATTGCAGGCAGCCAACAGGCAGCAGAAGTCATTTCAATCATTTGAAATTTGCAGAAGGCATTCTCTGCTTTTCTTTAACTTGTTTTAATGACAAAAAGGGCAAAGAAAAAGACCTAGAAAAAAAATACATTTAATTTTTGAATGCTATTTTGCTTGTGAGTTAAATTTCATGTCCTTTTTCTTCCTTTTCTACTTTCTCCTTTGTTATATTATTCATTCATTCTAGTTAGATATGCTCCTCCACTCAACCACACCACACCTCTACTTTTTTAATTAGTTTGATGAAATAAAACAAATTATTACCTGGATTCAGGGCAAGTCATTTGTAAGACAATTTCAGCCTGTGAAAATATATTGGGAAAGTGATTGTAAAAATATGAGTGTGGACAAGTGAGGATCCAAATTGAATTTGGGGTAGTTCCATGCTTCAAAGATGTATTAATCACTGCTTGGAATGAGAAAGCAATAATGGCTTATACACACATAAACACAAAGAAATGGCAGAGGAAAAAAATCACTTAGTGTTTACAATATACATTAGCAATCTTATTTTCTTTCCACACTATATCCACATGATTTACTGTATCTACTCAGTGTATATTTAAAGCATTCTCATGTGTTTACAATACACAATAATTGAGTTAATTTAAATATTTCCACAAGTCTCATTTTCAAGGCTTGCTGTGTCAGTACAAACTTTCTTTTTTGTGCTGTAAGAATTAATAGCTAAGCCGACTTTATCTTCACCTCTGATTCTCTTGGGAATCTAAAGCTATCTTGTGGTTTTAACAAAAGACTGAAAAGTGCCAGTGTCTTTTTTGTTGTTTTATTTCCAGAATGCTACAGTTTTCTCCATTTGAAAAATAAAGGCAAATACCTTGAAAATTTATTAAGCTTTTCTATAAGAATTGTAGAACTCTGGTTAAGCTTCAGCCACTGTCAGGATCTTATAGATTAAGAGGAGTCAAACATTTTGAACAAGTGAACATAGATGGAGGTCACTTGCAGTTATGATCCACCACCAGATGATGAAATTTATTACATGTTTATGCTTCGCCACTCGGATTATCCTATTGTACATTTGCTTTTTAGTAGGCTGGCAAAGACGGTTATAAATATATCTTCTGGGACTCTCTATGGGGACATGTAAATTTTCATTTATACATTTTTTAATATAAATACTAATATAAACAAACCAGTTATTACAGCTTCTTACTCCTTACATGTTAACAATGTCATCAACAAATATTAAATGTTCAGACTACCAGATCTGGGTTGGATTTAGCAACCTGTAGTATCATACGGGTCTTTATTTTGTTGGCGACTAGACGTTGTCCGCAAGCAAGCCTAATACCTCTTGTATTGATAGCCTGCTGCATCTTCCTCCTGCTTCAAATTTTCCCTTTCCACCCAACCGCAGCAGCTCACACGGCTGATTTACACTTGAGAAAAAGTGAGAATCTCTCGCGAACTGATAAAAAGAATTAATTTAATATAGTAATAATTAATGTAAGAAACCCACTTGCGAAAGCCCAGCGAGAGTGGAATAGAAACAAACTTTTCCTTTCGTGCGGGGTCTGTCTCTTTAAGAAAGACGCGGTAGCTGTGTGGAATCAGCCGTCCGCATTAAGGTAAACTGAGGGCATGAAAAGCAAGACGCGGCTTTCCTTGGAGGAAGAAAAGAGGCGAAGAGGCGGAAGAGAGGAGTAAGCGGAGGTATATTATGGAAGTTCTGTTCTTTGCCTTGCACTCCGCCAAGTGCTGAAATTGAAAAATGCGGATTCAAGCCTTTTTCTTAGCTTGGCTACGTTTCTTCGAAATTGATCCATTTAATCCTTTCAGCTCCGAATAAGTTTCTCGGGATAAAATAAGATGCTAAAATAGATATTTTATATATATTTTATAATATATATATTATAACCCCTTTGGTCAGTCGGTCGGGACTCGTTTGGAGATTTGACCTGTTGCTTGGGACTCGCTTGGAGATTAACGTCGCCATTTATCATCAGGCTGTGTTTGCAGAGACGAGCATTTCGGCTTCTGAATATTGCCACCCTTTTCTGTCTCTTGTTCAGACGTTCAGGGCCCTCTGGTGTTGGTCATTCCGTGCTAGCTGTCTGTATGGAAGGAGGACCCTTCCCCAGTGAGTCCTGGCTTTTAAATTGCTAGATTATGCTAGTTCTCTAAAGAGAGAGCCCAATTATTTATGTTTGTGCAGCAGGAAACAGTTGAGTTTTATGTCACCTTAAAGGCCAGCACCGTTATCCTAAAATAATTCCATTGAATGCAATTCATTTGGTGGAGTGGACTTGTCAAAAGAGGATTAGTACTCTTATAAAATGAACAAAGGTGAATTAATAGTTTATAAAGGGGAAAAGTTGCTGAGATACAGCTGAATCTTTTCCCATTGCTCCTCCCTTATAATGGCTTTAATAGGCTGGAAGCTTTGGTTTAAAGTGTATGAAAAGCTGTAGCAACATAAAAGGAATCTTAAAATTTAGAGACATGACCTTTCAGCATTGATTCTGCAGTATTTGAGCAGAGTAAAATTCACCTTTTGAGTCCAGCTGGGAAACTGGGAAGCCCCATTGAAGATTACTGCCAAATAAGATGGTTGTTCAGCCTGCGGTTTGCCAGTTTTATAGCAGGCCCGATCAATATGGTAGTGATGATTTAAATTCACTTACTTGACCAAGCTCATTAGATTTATTATTCTCGCACAAAAGCGCTGGGCTGTTTAGCTGAAAAAGTGATAAATTATAATGCCTTAAATCTCTGGACTGTTGGTTCAGTCTTTGTCCTTGTTAGTAATGCCTTAATAACCAATTGTGAGTGACACTAATGGCTGCTCCTCTGTTCCAGATTGAGGCATCTTGGCCTCAAATTCTTTACTGCTCTATTTTTTCTGTTGAATAAGTAAGGGAAAGCCAAAACAGACATGTTGACTACAGGGAAGAAAAATTGGTGCTTTATCTGATTATACCAACTGAAATTTCGAACAGTGGCAAACTGGAGGCTCCAATACTTCCTCATCGAGCAACAGAGGTTACATGTGCTATGTCTTTAAAATATGTATCGGATTATACTGTAATCAAAAATAAGAAATCCACACACTTGCAAACTGGCTCCTGTCTAGAAGTGAAATGTGGTTATATTGCCACTTCCCCAAGCCAGGTTAGTTGAATCAAAACTGGGTTAGTTTTTTGCAAATAGTTTAGTTTTATTCTTAGCTATATAGCAAAACAGCAATATACAAATTTTAAATAAAACTTGGAAAATTAGAAGACTAATCTAATAGAAATCAAGAATAAATAAATAATAGGCATGTTTTCCTAACGTTGCATTTTGGTACAACAGCAAATATCACTTCTTATGCTGTTTTGAAAAGACTTGTGTTTTTTTTTAAACTGCTATAAGCAGGAATCTGATTAATAATGGTTTATCTCATTTTAATGTTTTGCTTGATAAACAGATAAAGGAGTTGACTGGGAGAAAAGGCAGCCTGAAGTTATGAAAGCTTAATATAACATTATTAAACATATATGCACTGGGTATCGAAAGTATAAATAGGCATTACCAACCTTGTTAGATCTGTTGTACTGGCAATAATTCTGATTTTTAAAGTGGAGCATATGACCTGTACTTCATAGAACTGAGGTGAATTGTTAAGGATATGGAAATATCCTTACTAGATTAAATTCCTTAATGCTTCTTTTCATGCTTCTTTTTAAGAGTAAAATGTGTTAAACTCTGTGAGGTTTACTTCAGAGAAGATAAGGTTTGAAATGTGCTTTATGTTTTTCTTAATGTTCATGATTCCTAGCCATGAAGTTTATGAGATAGTACTTGGATTTTCCCTCTGATTTGGTTTCTGAATAATGAATTGCAACAACCCTTTGCTGTCCTCACAGTTCACTAAGGAAACTTTTTTTAAAAAAAGCATTTCTGTTCTGCCAAAATCAGTTAATAAAATTGTTGTTCTGAAAGAAAAACTTAGTAATGAAATTAATAATATAAATGGTAGATCCTGCAATTTGTATGCATATATGTATGCATAACAAAATCCTCTTATGTTATGAGAAATGATAAAATTCCTACAAAGCCTATTTTTATTTAAAATCCTAATATTGGCATGACTAGGATATCTATTGCATTAAACTTATTATGATATTCTGAGCTTGATTTTTATAAAATTTTAAAATCTTGTTTTCATGGATATGCAACTTGTGTTTAAGGCATGGGGTTGAATCTTAAACATAATAAGGTTATTTTTAAAATGGGGTCATTCTTGAATGATACTAAGAGGCTTGGAGCTTCTGATCTTGGAACCCTTAATGTATATATTCTGCATTTCATATTTTCCTACACAATTAGTTCATTTTTGTTGTATCTAATTTACTGTAATTAATTACACAATTAGTTTGTTATACTATCTTGATAACCATTGTTTTATTTGATGAAGTCCTTGGTGTTCTCTGAGTTTGGTTGTTTGCTTGCAGATATTTTCTTAACCTGACCAGATAAATTTCAATTGTTTGTTGTTATCAGAAAACATCAAGAATGTTATGTTTGTATTCTTCCTGAATAACATTACTAACAATCCTTTTAAGTGCCTCAATCTTTTTTCCTGATGGGCAGCAAGATAAACTCTATAAACTGGACTCATTTAAAGGCATGTGGGCTACCAAGAGGATATATAGATCCCTAAGACAGAGGCTGCAATTGAAGCAAGATGGACTGCACAATTCTCTATGTAGACCCAAAAGTTTTGACAAATCTGATCAGTGTTATGTTTTACAAGCTTTTCATCTTTTACCCACATACAGTGTAAGTATTATTTCTTACCTTTATCTTCATGTGAAAAAATAGGAAACTTTAATTATATTCTACAAATTCTAAATGTCGTGTTAAATTTATTACTCTGTTTTCCCCAAAATAAGACATCCCCTGATAATAAGCCCAATTGGGCTTTTGAGCGCATGGCAATAAGGCCAAGCACTTATTTCAGGGTTCGAAAAAATATAAGACAGGGTCTTATTTTCGGGGAAACATGGTATGTTTTGAAGGCTTTTTGAAAAACTTTTAACGTGGCCTAATAAATGCATGCATTTAATTTTTGAATACATAGTATGCAAGGAGTCCTGTAGGAAGGGGAAATTACCATATATTTTTATTAATTTATATAAATAATCATGTGTGATAATTTATATAAATTAATGAGAAAACCTACTTTTCTAGAAAATGAATTATAAGAATATTCTTTGAAACCCATGTTTTATTTGGGGAAGCACCTCACAGGTACATGGAAATGAAAAAAAAATTCTTAAAGTGAAAATATTTCAAGATTGTCAGAATAGTTTGTGCTGTTTGATGGGATTTCATGGGATTGGTCTCTGTTTATGCAGCCTTAATCTTTTAATATGGACATATATAAAACATATATTCTCTGGATCATTGTCTATCTTTGTTTTTGTTTTTTTGGGTACATGGGGAAGCAATAACAAAAAAGTCCATAAGTTAATTACTTTGTCATTTCCAAACAATTCTACTACAATTCCTTAAAAACATTTCCTGAATGCAGAAGTTTAGAATAAAATATGAATATATATTTCAGGTGTACTCTTTGACCTCTCTGTGCCTTTTAATACTGTTGATTCTGTGGACACCTGAATTGGGTTCTTGAGATGGAAGTAAAAAGCATTATACTACAATTACTTATGCTCTACCTGTAGGGTTACTACTTCACAATTTAATGGCAATTATGATATGAAATACTGTAATTTACATGTATGAAGGCTCTGGGTATGTAACAAAGGTCCTTCTTTCCTTGTTAGATCACAGATAGAATTTATTCTATGTTTGGGCTGAGGCTAGGCAAATATGTCTACTCCAGATGAACATTGCTGTGAATGGGAAATTAATTTTGATGACAAGCTCTACTATCTTTTTAAAATAGTGTAAACTTTTCAAGACTTTTCAATTCTTGTTTCTAACAATAGCAGTGGGTAATCACCTGATCATTCAGAAAAAATATAATTTAGATTGCAATTGATAGGTGGGAAATGGTTCCATATATGGTTTAGGTTTAGGTTTATTTGATTTGTATACCGCCCTACTCCCGAAGGACTCAGGGCGGTGAACAGCCAATAATAAAATACATAAATACAAAAAATTTAAAAACCAGATAAAATCAAATTAAATCATTTTGGCCCAGACAGATTAAAACACCCCAATAATTTAAAAACAGATTAAAATTTACATATTTAAAAAGGGAAGAAATTAGGCCAAGCCCGCCTGATGGAATAAAAAGGTCTTCACAGCACGGCGGAAGGAGCGCAGATCCGGGATCCTCCGTATCTCCGGGGGGAGCTCATTCCAGATGGTAGGTGCCCCCACAGGGAAGGCTCTCCCCCTAGGGGCGCCAGTCGTCACTGTTTGGCTCACGGCACCCGGAGGAGTCCCTCTCTATGAGAGCGTACTGGCCGGTGGGAGGCTATTGGTGGTAGTAGGCGGTCCCGTAAATAACCAGGTCCTAAGCCATGGAGCGCTTTAAAGGTGGTAACCAAAACCTTGAAGCGCACCCGGAAGACCACCGGGAGCCAGTGCAGCTCATGCAGGAGAGGTGTTACATGGGAGCACCATGTCGCTCCCATGACCACCCGCGCGGCCGCACTCTGCGCCAGTTGGAGCCTCCGGGTGCTCCTCAAGGGGAGCCCCATGTAGAGAGCATTACAATAGTCCAGGCGGGAGGTGACGAGGGCATGAGTGACCATGCGTAACGAGTCCCGATCCAGAAAGGGACGCAACTGGCGAATCAGGCGAACCTGATAAAAAATCCTCCCGGTCACGGCCGTCAAGTGCTCTTCTAAAGACAGCCGTGAGTCCAGGAGGACACCCAAGTTGCGGGCCCTCTCTGTGGGGAGCAAAATCTCATCCCCAATTGTCAGTGATGGTACCAGCTGACTATATCGGGACATCGGAAACCACAGCCACTCGGTCTTGGATGGGTTGAGCCTGAGCCTGTTCCTCCCCATCCAGATCCGTACGGCCTCCAGGCACCGGGACATCACTTCAAGGGCATCGTTGGGGTGATCCGGGGTGGAGATGTACAGCTGGGTGTCGTCAGCGTACTGATATATAGGGATAAACCAAATCTATACTCTTACTTTTGGAAATTAGTGATTATTTTCTATTGGTAAAAATATGTGATCGCTTTTTAAATTTATTTTTTGGTATTAACTTTCTTATGATGTGCATAGGCATCCTCTCATAATACATGGTTCATAACGGATATGAAAAATAATCTCAATGTAACAGAAGGAAATAAAGTAAATAAGAACTCATCCAAGTCACTAGATGGTGGAAGACATCTTGAGATGGAAGGTATTAAGCACCCTTTTTCTTATAATTTTTTTAAAGTAGCATCTTATACACAATGTTTATCTCATTTGAATTTTCTGATCAGGCTGCCTTGAAATTGGGGTTTTAGGCGATCTCTTAAGAATGCTGAAATTGGTTATGGTTTAATGCTTCATTGGACTGGAAAATCAACTTTTGAAAGAAAAAATGTTTACAGGGTATGATTCATTAAAGAGTATTATTTATTAAATGTGTAGAGTATTCCTAGTAAACAGCTGTAGTGGAAGGTAAAAATAAACAGCTGTAGTGGAAGGTAAAAATAAAGCTTAAGTCTTTGTTCTTTTGAACAGGTCTTACTGTTAAAATGCTTCTGGGATTACACACACACACACACACACACACACACACACACACACATTTGCAAGTACATTTATTGGTTCTAATCTTGGCTTCCAATGAAAATTGGTTGCACCCCTTATAGAAGAGGCCTACCCAATCTTCATTTTCAGGTCACGATACAGCACGGAAACGGCATTGGTCGCGTTGGTTGATGATCTCTGGAGGGCTCGGGACAGAGGTTGCTCCTCTATCCTGGTCCTATTAGATCTCTCAGCGGCTTTTGATACCATCGACCATGGTATCTTACTGCACCGGCTGGAGGGGTTAGGAATAGGGGGCACCGTGCTTTGGTGGATCTCCTTCCTCTCTGACCATTCGCAGTTTGTGTTGGCAGGGGGGCAGAGGTCGACCTCGAGGCACCTTATTTGTGGGGTGCCGCAAGGGTCAGTCCTCTCACCCCTTCTGTTCAACATTTATGTAAAACCGCTAGGCGAGATCATCCGTGGTTTCGTGGTGAGTGTTCATCAGTATGCTGATGACACACAGCTATACATCTCTACCCCAGACCACCCCAATGATGCCCTTGCTGTGATGTCCCGTTGCCTGGAGGCCGTGCGGATCTGGATGGGGAGAAACAAGCTCAGACTCAACCCCTCCAAGACCGAGTGGCTGTGGTTTCCGGTGTCCCGGTATAGTCAGCTGGTACCATCACTGACAATTGGGGATGAGATCTTGCTCCCCACAGAGAGGGCCCGCAACTTGGGTGTCCTCCTGGATTCACGGCTATCTTTAGAAGATCATTTGACGGCCGTGGCCAGGGGTGCCTTTTATCAGGTTCGCCTGATCTTCCAGTTGCGTCCCTTTCTGGATTGGGACGCCTTGCGCACGGTCGCCCTAGTCACCTCCCGTATGGACTACTGTAATGTAATGCTCTCTACATGGGGCTCCCCTTAAAAAGCACCTGGAGGCTCTAACTGGTCCAGAATGTAGCCGCGCGGGTGATTATGGGCACAGCTCGTTGCGCCCATGTAACACCTCTCCTACGCGAGCTGCGCTGACTCCTGGTGGTCTTCTGGGTGCGATTCAAGGTGTTAGTTATCACCTTTAAAGCGCTCCATGGCTCAGGACCTGGGTATCTACGAGACCGTCTTTTGCCACCAATAGCCTCCCACCGACCAGTTCGTTCTCACAGGGAGGGACTACTTAGGGTACCGTCAGTCAAATTATGCCGACTGACGAGTCCCAGGGGGAGGGCCTTCTCTGTGAGGGCTCCAACCCTTTGGAATGAACTGCCCCCTCAGATACGAAATATCCCTGATCTCCATGCTTTCCGCCGTGCCCTCAAAACCCTGATGTTCCAACAGGCGGGGCTAAACATATGAACATGTGAATGTTTTTAAAATGTTATCTAATTTTAGGTTCTATTTAATTGGGCCAAACTATGTTATAATAATAATTTTAATTAGCAATTTTATGATGTTTGTGTATCTATATTTTTCTTGACTGTACACTGCCTTGAGTCCTACGGGAGAAAGGCGATATAGAAATATAATAAATAAATAAATAAATAAAAATAAATTTGACTTCTGCTTCTTTAAAATATAATATTTAGAACAACATCTTCTTTAGATGACATGAAATAAGCACAGAATAGCTTTATCATGTATTTAAAAAAGGAAAAAAAAATATAATGGGACTTATCATTGCGGCCCAGCCTTTTTCTAGTTCCATTTGTTTCTCGGTGTTGACATGGAATCTAGATATGATTATGAGCTGCGGTAGCACAGTGGTTAGAATGCAGTACTGCAGGCTACTTCTGCTGATCACTGGCTGCCAGCAGTTTGGCAATTCAGGTCTCACTGGCTCAAGGTTGACTCAGCCTTCCATCCTTCCAAGGTCGGTAAATGAGGACTGGGATTGTTGGGGGAAATATGCTGACTCTGTAAATGTCTTAGAGAGGGCTGTAAAGCACTGTGAAGCAGTATATAAGTCTAAGTGCTATTGCTATTATGCTATTGGTAGATCTTTTGAAAGTAGTGAGTACATCCCCTCTCAAGTATTCAGGATTTGAGAGTCTACCTGTGCATATTTTATTTACCTGACAATAGTTTGTTATTTCCATGATCTAAGTCTAAGATTATACTGGCATTTTTTCATCACAGAGCCATACTGTTGGTTTGGTTGACCACATCTCATTAAGTCTCTGAATGATTTATATGGTTTTGGCTTAGAGGGAACCATGCTAGAGATATAAATGCAGACAAAAGCATTGGTATCCTTCCACTTTTTTTGGGGGGTAAGAATCCCAAATTCCTTGAAGTGACTTGAAACTAACACAAGTAAATGGCTTCCATTATTCTTTGCTACATAGTAGATAGAGTGTACTTTTTAAATTTGTACCATATCAATTTGATAAAGAAAATATTGCATTTGATGTATAACTTAACATATTTTCGTAAATAAATGAAATGGGATAGATATATTAAAATGCTGCCAAGGCTGGGTGTGTTGTGGACTGGGTGCCAATGGTAGCTGATTTTAGTTTGTTGCAGTGTGTGCAACAAGAAGAGGAGTTCGATTAAGAGATGGTGGTATTTCTGTGAATTTGGGCTTTTTCTCTATTGGGCCCAATGGATGCTGTAATGATTATCATGTGTCTTTAATCTCATACTCCATCACTCAATCTATTTGGAGAAAAGTCTGCATTATGTCTTTTTGTGACATTGTTTATGGCATTAGTGAACATGGATAAGAAAAACAAAAATTGGGATTATTTGGGAAAGCGTGAATAATACTTTTGACTACATCGGTGGCTCTTCTACTAGACAAATCTGATAGCTAATAGCTTCAGGTATTGGCTATCAAGAAAGAGGGCAGATTTTAGCTAAGTTATTGTAATTGTATATTTTTTGACATGGACAGGTGAAGCACATAGAGGATTTTTTGCTTCAGGAATTAAAAAGAATTAGACTACCTTGAAAACATGGGGCTGAAAAGAGATACTTATTGCAATGTCTTTGTGGTCTCATTTCCTACTATAGAAAGAAGAAAATATTCAATGGTGATATTAGCCATGTACAATTAATGTTTTCCATAGTCCATAATTCAAAGGCATCAATCTTTTATTTTTTCTTAATGTCAGTTTTTGTAGCTGAACATTGCTACTTAGGAGGCTCATAGCTTTAACCATTTTGATCTATATCCTATATAATGTTTTCCTTGCAATCTTACATCTAGTGTCCTCCTTTTTTCTTAGGTACTACCCAGGGGTGAAATCTACTTACCTTCCCTACCAGTTCGGAAGTGCACGCACTTCTTATAATAGGAGTTTTTAATAATTATATTTCTTATAATTATAAGAATAATTATATTTCTTATAATAGGAGTTTTTATTCTTCTGAACAGTCCTTATAATAGCAGGTATTCTGGCACACAAACTAGCCATAACATATTCCATTTTCTAGTGTAGACTACACAATAAAAACCCATGCTGTAGTAATAAAGCTTTTTCTGTTGTCTTCATTAGCCACCTTTTGTGTATTTTATTGATACTTATTATTCAAGGTATAATGTAAAGATGCTATTTTTATAATCACAGCCCTCCAAAAGCAAGTTGGAACGTGGCTCGCTATAAAGAATATGTATATTTCATGGCTTTTTTCTCTTCCATTTTTGAAATTTGGGAATATCTGTTTTCTGCTACAGTTTTTGTTATCTTCTATTTCTTTCCATAGCTCCTCAGATTCATGTGAATTAAGAGCAGTTGCTGGAACTGGACATGTCTAGTCTGATGAAAAGAAGGACTAGGGGTTACATGATAGCAGTGTTCTAATATCTCAGGGGCTGCCACAAAGAAGAGAGAGTCAAGCTATTCTCCAAAGCACCTGAGGGTAGGACAAGAAGTAATGGGTGGAAACTAATCACATTGGCATAAGTGTTCAGAACCTTTGCAACAACACTTGAAATTTAGCTCAGGTACCTCCCATTTCTCTTGATTGTTGCTGATATGTTTCTACACCTTGATTAGAGTCCACCTGTGGTAAATTAAATTGATTGGAAATGATTTGAAAAGACACAAACCTCTATAGAAGGCCTCACAGCTGACAATACATACGGTAGCAGAGCAAAAGCCATGAAATCAAAGAAACTGCCTACAGAGCTCAGTGACAGGATTATTGCAAGACAATAATCGGGGGAAGGCTACAATAACATTTCTGCTGTAGTGAAAGTTCCTAAGAGCACAGTGGCCTTCATAATTCTCAAATGGAAGAAGTTTGGCACAACCAGGACTCTTCCAAGAGCTGGTCACCTGGTCAAACTGAACAATTGAAGGGCCTTAGTAAGAGAGGTGACCAAGAACCTGATGGTCACTCTGACTGAACTGCAGAGATCCTGAGTGGAGATGGGACAGAGTTCCAAAAGGACAACCATCACTGCAGCTCTCCACTGATCTGGGCTTTACGATAGAGTGGCTAGTCAGAAGCCTCTCAGTGAAAACACATGAAAGCCTGCTTGGAGTTTGCAAAAAAGCACCTGAAGACTCTTAAATTGTGAGGAACAAGATTCTCTGGTCAGATGAAACCAAGATTGAACTGTTTGACCTTAATTCTAAATGTTATGTTTGGAGGAAACCAGGCACCACTAATCACTTACCCAATATCACAACAGTGAAGCATGATGGTGGCTGGATCATACTGTGGGAGTGTTTTTCAGCAGCAGAGACTGGTCATGGTTGAGAGAAAGCTGACTGGAGCAAAATACAGCCATCTCCTCATTGAAAACCTGTGTCAAGACTGACTTGAACTTTCACCTATATTCCGCTTTGCTCTCAGCTTGACGAAAGGGTGGTGGTGGATTGGAATGCAAGGGTGGGGAACAGTATCCAAGCATCATTGGTTCCCTTGAGACATTGCTCCTCACTTCAAGGACACCCAGAGCAGAAGTCACAGTGTGGCTGGCTGGTTCTCATAACAAAATTAACAGAAGTGATTGGTGGACGTAATGGAATGTGTGTGGCCTGAGGGGAAAGGGGGAATGAACTATGCATGCTTTTGCATGGGAAGCCCAGAGCTGATTTTGCTTCTGTGCCAATGTGGATTTATTCAATAAAGTTTATACTCTTGATAAAATAATGTTCCAGGAGTTTCTTTTTCTGAATTTGCCAACCGGACAGTTGACAGCATGTTCCACAGTGCTCAGGGCCTCAGACTGGGACGAAGGTTCACTTGACCGAAGGTTCAACATGACAACGATCAACCAGGACAACATAGGAGTGGCTTAGGGACAACTCTATGAATGTCCTAGAGTGGCTCAGCCAGTGCCCTGACCAGAACTCGATTGAACATCTCTGGAGGAACCTGAAAATGGCTGTCCTCCAATGGTTGCCATCCAACCTGACTGAGCTTGACAGATTTTGCTAGGGAGAATGGCAGAAAATCCCCCAGTCCAGGGGGATTGTTTATTGCATCATACACAAAAAGGCTGAAGGATGTAATTACTCTCAAAGGTGCTTCAACAAAGTACTGAGTGAAGTGTCTGAATACTTATGCCAATGTGATATTTCAGTTTTTTCTTTTTAATAAATTTATAGAGATTTCTAAAATTACGTTTTCACTTTGTCATTATGAGGTACTGAGTGTAGATTAATGAGAAAAAAAATGAATTTCAACAACTGTAGAATCAGGCTGCAGCATAACAAAATTGACAAAAGTGAAGGTCTGAATACTTTCTGAATGCACTATATCTGTTCGGTTTTAATTTAGTCTAATATATGTCATATTTTGGAGAAAATGCTTGGGAAATCTTAAATAACTGTTTCCTTTTGAAATTTCCTTTCCACAGCAAAGATGAAACATCTCAACTTATCCTTTGCAGCCTCTGGCTTTCTGGGGATCTACCACTTGGGGGCAGCATCTGCTTTTTGCAGACATGGTAAGAAGTTATTGAAGGTTGTGAAGGCCTTTGCAGGAGCATCTTCAGGAGCTTTGACTGCCACTGTTCTTTTAACAGTGCCAGAAAGTATTGAGGTAATTGTGAAGAAGAACTTGTAATCTTGAAAACACAACTTAAGTCTACCTGCTTTGGATGATCTCGGCTAAGCTTTTGAAAATAAGACCAATGTGTTTTATACACTTTATAGAGGAGAAAACTGCAACAACAAATTGATTTCACTCATTTTAATTTGCATTTCCAGATGTATTTTATCTTGTTTTTGGCTACGAATTTGAAAAAAATAAAGATTACTATGATGAAGATTAGAAACAGGGTTGTTATTTCTACAGATTTAAACATTATGTTCCGATATAATACCTAAGATATAATGTTAACAACATAAGTTATAATATGAACTGGTTAATTTTGACATTGCACATCTGGCTAAACCAGTTATTGTGCCTTGTAAATTTGCAGTATTAACTTGTTCTGCAAAACAAAAATTAGATTTTTTCCCCCAGGTACCACTATTAAGCAAACTACAAGTAGTCCTTCATTAAAACCAGTCACTTAGTGGCTGTTCGAAGTTATGATGTATCTACTTGGCACCACTTATGTCCCAGATTTGAAGTTCCCATTGTTGTGCTCTCCCCCTGTGGTCATATGATCGAACATTATGCGCTCGGCAATAGGGCTGCATTTATGGCCATTTGCAGCATTCCTGCCATCATGTGATGATGTTTTACAGCAGTTTTGCCAAAAATTGGCACTTCCATTTTTAGCAAAACCATGCCCATAGGGAAGCATTGGTTTGCTTAATGACTGCAGTGTTTGCTTAATAATTTGTTTAATGACCATGTTGATTTGATGAACAACTGCTGTAGAATGTGTAAATTTGTATCAAACATAACTGACCAGTTTTACATGTCACAATTTACACACTATGAAGGACAGATTCCAGTATATACACTGACAATTGTTAACCATTGACTCACCGCAGTCCTGGTAAGTTCCAGGTCTACCTGTGGAGTAAATTAGGTAATTGTCTTATGCAACTATCATATATACGGAAATGTTAATGGTCACTGAGATATTTCTGAGTAAGAGATGTCTGCTAATAGAACTGATACAATTGAAATAGGTGTAACAATAGCATGTGCTGCTCTTCCTTCACCACCTATTAAATGTGGATGAAAAACCTTTTTTACATGTGCTATAATGTGTTATTAATTTATTATAAGGGCAGCAATGAGGCCTTATAAATTTAATATTAAATTTATAAGGCCAGCCACAGGAAAATGAGTCTGTGCAGTTGACAACAATTCTATACTGTTTGACGATAATTTCCAACCTATGTGGCACTTGCAATTGCTATTGCAAATCCTAGGTTTGTGTATCCCAAAGTCTAATGTTGTCCATTATATTAATCAGAATATGAATATAATTGAATAGAATAGGTTGAGTTACAGATAATTGTTCATCTCATCAGAACTGAAAATAGTTTTATGACTGCTCTGTAAATGACAGTGTATCTGAAGTAAAACATTACCAAAAATATAATTTTGAAAGAAAATATTATCAAAAGAAGGCACAGGAGGGGAGGAACCAACAGGTTGAATAGGTGGTAGAAGTGTACATGAACAACTATAGCAAGCAGGGCAGGGAAGTGACAAAAAGTGGAGGTAGCTTTTGAGGGGACAAGGCTTGATCCTAAGAGTGGTGTGTGTTTATATGCAAGTGAAGTTGGGAATGGAATTATTTACAAAAAATTAGGTTGTATAACTTGGGAAGTATCTGCATAGTATCTTCACTTTGTTCTATAGGTTACAGTACAATTTTATTTATTTTGTATTTCACTTAACTTAGTCTATTGCAGTGTTTCCCAAACTTAGGAACTTCAAGATGTATGGACTTCAACTCCCAAAATCCCACAGCCAGCCATGCTGGATGGGGAATTTTGGGAGTTGAAGTCCACACTTCTTAAAGTTCCCAAGTTTGGGAAACACTGGTCTATTGCCTGGTTTTATACTAGCTCAACTGCATCTGATCAGGATTTATGCACTGAGCTTATTATTTACTGTGAACTTGTAAATCAGATGACCATGCTTTTATCTCTGGGCCATATTTCAACTAAGGCTGCTGTAACTTTTTTTTTTTTTAATCTGGCTGTACACCGCCCTGAGTCCTTAGGGAGAAGGGCGGTATAGAAATCCAATATAATAATAATAATAATAAATAATAATAATAATAATAATAATAATAATAATAACTATCTTGGTCACATCCTTTTAAGGGTTTGGGAAGTCAATGGTGGAAATCACTGTTGTTTAACCAACTTTAATTCCAGCACCTTTGGGATTGCCCATATGCTACCTACAGCTGTTAAAGCTAGTTTTGCATTTTAATGAGAATTTATCTTAATAAATTACATACTGAAAGTCTGTGGTATTAAAATAACTAAACATTGTCACCTGCAGTTTTCTTTGATTTAAAACTATGATTCCTTCCATAAATTCCAGGGTCTCTTTTGTTCATCCTAATCCTTTATAGTTCAGAAACTACACTCTAGCTGGACAAAAATTTAGGCATCATTAAATATTTCAGTAAAATAGTAGTAGATCTTAGTTAAATGGAAATAAATTAGCAGCTTTTGATGTATCCTTATCATCATTTGAAATATTATGAGACAAATAACTAATTACAAAAAAAATTCTGCTTGTATTTACAATCAGTCTATGAAGTGGTCAAGTAGGCATCAAAATATATAAGTTTATAATTCTATAAATGGATAATTTACTGGCAATATTACACCTTATAAATTGTACATTATAAAAGTAATAAAAGCCTGTCTTTTTTTTTTCAAGGATCTGTAGCTTTTCTTTTTCTTTACCACAATTCTTAGCATGATTTCAGAAGTCTTTCTTTGCTTCCATGTTGATTTTCATTTACTTTAGCTTCAATAATATGATAACTTTCATTAAAATTATGATGTCTCCTGAGGGTAGGAACATAATGAATGTTACTTCATTTATCAATATTGGTAACACTATTCACACATGTGTTCTGATACTTTGATACATGGGGTTTCTAAGAGACAAAAGCTCATAATGCATATACATATAAGCAGAGGTGGGCTGTTACCGGTTCGCAACAGTTCTCCTGAACTAGACGTTAATTTTCTGAGTAGTTTGGAGAACCATTTGTTGGAAGAAATCTTTTCCCACTTTATAGGTTTAATCCTGCAATGAACGCAGGAAGGAAAGATTCTAGTGTGCGTATATTTCTAGCCTAATCTTTATCTCTATTGCCACCCCTGCTGCTTTAAGTGTTTTCAGAAACTATCCAAACTTTCTGTCTGTAGACTGAACTACTCCGGAGTCCTGTCTCTCCCGGAGTTTTTTGTGGTACTTTTATTCCTGGCCTTGAACAGCTATTTACAGAAGGGTTGGCATAGTCACAGAAGAAATGGCTGAGAGGCAGGATGCAAGCTTGGCATTCTGTCTGATTTTTTTACTGCCTTTCTGAGAGCATGTGATCTTTCCTTAAATCTGGATGATTACCTTAGGATATCTTGTGAGGTGAGTGAGGCCAGCTGGTATCTAAGTGGTACAAATGGATCTAATGATTGCTTCTCCTGGGTGCTTTGTCAGTTCATTGAGCACAGGAGTCTCATCTATGGAGATTCTTCAGTCATCCAGGTCATGGTTGTCCCAAAGGTGCTTTTTTCAAGAGAGAAGTGGATTTTCTTGGTTTCCAGAAGGTCCAGTTGCCTCTTGAAAAAGCAACTTTGGGACAGGAGTCTCTTGCATTGCTTTAGAGTGGGCAAGGCACATGATTGCTCACTGATAAGTGGATCCTCCTTCCAATTTGTTTTAGTTTTCTCTCATGATAATATGGCATAGTAACATGGCACCAATTGTAGAAAGTTAGCATCCACCCCTCCTAGAAGAATGAAATATTTTGAGAAATATTAAAAAGGAAGAATATATCTGCCTGAATGAAAAATGGAGAAACATGTTTTCTTAGAGGGAGAAAGCAGTCCCTACCTTCTTTAATAGTCCACAGAAGATGTCACACTTAAGAGATAAAGAGATAGATAGCTATATTCATAGGCAAAAATTCCCTGCAGCAAGGTCTGAACAAAGGCAGAATGGGATTAGCCCTCACTTATGTTATTAATTTGTCTCTTTAGCGTGGTATTTTGTAGCCCAAATATGCCCATGCACTTTCTAGAGAGCTTAAATGACATCTCTGCTAAAGGGTTTCACTTTATGAACAAGAATAACTTGGCTGCTGACAGTTATCCTTGTATTTTAACTATTTTAATTCCTCAATGTGCTCTGGCATCCTGCCTGATTTGTAACTCAGGGTTTCAGGTATTGCTGAGGAAAAGGAAGGTATTCAGACAGAATGGTTTAGGTTTCCATCACTGCTGTGACTCATTTTATCTTCAGTATGTATTTCCCCATTTCTAATCTAATGACTGGTATTTAGGGCAGCTTTTTGCAAGCAAAGAAGCTTTTTGTATTTTTGTACAGGTAATCTTTGATTTACAACAGTTCATTTACTGACCATTCAAAGTTACAAAGGCACTGAAAAAAGTGACTTATGACTGTTTTTCACACTTACGACCGTTGCAGTATCCTCACGGTCATGAGAGGGCAGGCGAGATGAAGTGTCCCTTGACGTAAGTGATATCAAGTTGGTCACGCCCACCAGCCATGCCCACTAAGCCACACCCACCCACCCAGTCATTAGGGCAGAGAACCGGTTGTTAAAAAATTTGCAGTCCACCACTGCATATAAGGTATATGTAGGATAGACACCTTTTTTTAATCATAGGAACTTCACTAAAAAAAGTTTTAAAAATAATTATTTAACCAGTGAAAGAGTAGAGTACTGTAGTAACATGATTTTGGACCCTTCTCTATTTGAGGCTACATCTTTTCTTAGTTGTATGATTTTTCTTTTACAAAGGTCCAATCATATGGGCTCACAGTTAAGTTTTCTTAAATGTATTCTAATTAGGAAGCCTGCTTATTAATATGTAGCATTTTAAAGATTTGGAGTGTATAAAAAAGAAACCTTCCCCAAACGACATTCCTGTTATCTGTCCGTCTATCCATCTATCCATTCGTGTGCATACATCTGTTAAAAAGTCAGTTAAATGTTTCACATAATTAGATTAATGTGTTGAGGAGCTGTGTTTACATTTGGTGTATGAATCTTTTTTCAGAAATGTACAAATATAACCTACCAACTTGCTGAAGATACTAGAAGACTCTATTTTGGAGCGCTAACACCTGGTTATGATCTCATGACAAAACTTAGGTAAGATTGTAAATATTTATACTGCCAAATTTGGTTGTCTTGTAAATTCTCCAGTAAATGGTACATCAGAGATACTGTGTTTGTGATAGTTACTATGGAGAAATGCAGCATTCATGTTTTTCTAAATTATTTAGAAGTTGTTTAATTATTAAAGTGGATTAATATTTATTCTGTTTTCCATAGGGGCTACATTGATTCAATCCTCCCCCCTAATGCCCACGAGATAGCAGAAAATCGCCTCTTTATATCAGTCACTAGTACTAAGAATGGAAAAAATTATTTGCTTTCACATTTTGCCTCCAGGGAAGATCTTGTTAAGGTAGGAAAGTTGCATATTACTCTTATAAGTGCAATCACCCAGTTCTCTCCAGGGTCTTAAGAGTTTAGTTTTTATTAGTTTTGGCCTGCAAGGTCTTCATGTTCCTCACTTGAACAGCTCCCTTGCTTTAAAAATGAAGACTGTTGATATATTTATAGCCAGGAATTCATGACCTAATTGTCTTGGAAATCTTCACAACTGGTCTTCATGGGTAGTCCTCAAGTTATGACAACAATTGAGACCAGAGTTTCTATTGCTAAGCAAAGAAGTTGTTAAGTGAGTCACACTCATAGATGTTTCTCTTTAAAGTCTCATGCTAAGATAATATAGGTGGCTTGGTCCAGGACCGACAGAAAGGATTTTTAAAAAGATCTTACATTGTAGACAAATGGGAATACCTGGATTTTAACTCTAAAATGGATCTACTCTTTTCTCTTCACTCCCATCTTGCCACATATACATTTTTTGATAATTAAAATTATAAACCATATTGTCTGAAAGGGGAGCTAAAATAGAATTATTATTAGTATTTCTCCCCAGTTAAGGAAATAAGATAAGAATTATTCATATTTTTTTCCTATGTTTTCTAGGCTTTGTTAGCCAGCAGTTTTATTCCTCTTTATGCAGGAATAAATGCAGTGGATTATAAAGGACAGGTCTGTATAATTAGAGTTCTTATTCTGGATACTGTGTTTTTTTGCATGCTGCAAAAAATCATCATATCAATTAGGCTGATCATCACTATCTGATATTTTTAAGAACTTGTATTAACATGTCATCTTTGAAACATTATGGCCTTGAAAACCAATTATGTGATGTTATGCTTCAAGACTTGCTCTGGCAAAAATATCACTCATCATGGGCTTCTGAAATGGCATGGAATGTTCCTGATGTTAAAATTAATTAAATAATCTAGATGTCTCATGCGATTGACATTTCTGGTTATTATTAAAGTAGCAAAAATATCACTACAATGTGGACAGTTTTCTTCGTTAGTAACAACCTAGGAAGTAACTTCTGTACCTGTAATGAGTATGTGAGAATGACCTTGGGAGACAAGAGGAAGAGCTGCAGGCTAGATAACAGTCAGATAAGAGGCAGCTTAGCCCAAAGAAGAAATGAAGACATGACAAATGTCTCAGAAGGGACCTTCCCTACTTTTCTTGAGCTATAAAGGCAAGGAGGAACAGATGTATTTTCAGACTTGCAACAATGTGTTAATGTAACTTTACAATAAAGTTAGACCTAGTATGTCTGGGTATGTTTCTTGTCTGGAATATATCACAAGGCTGAGAGAACTAGATAAATTTTTGCATAAGAGAATGCTGCCATAGACACAACTTGCTATATTTTGAGCTATGGAGGTGTTAAAATTCCTTTTATTGTGCAGGCCTTGAAAATCTAGTAATTACATTGTTTGCTGTGTTGGGTTACAAATATTCCAACAGTTGAATGCCATCAGTTTTTTTTTTCTTGTGCATTCTCTCTCATACTGCAAATAGCTGAGATTCTCTTTATTTGAATAGAATTGTTTAATGCTGTGCACTAAAATATTTTTCTGGTCTCCAGATAGTAGTGGAATTTTTAAACTGCTTTTTTTAATGAGCTTCATGTTGTGGGAGTTTATACTGACTTATAAGGGATAAGACTTATTCATTTATCCTGATTATAAATTTATCCTGATCATTTATCCTAATTATAAATCCATGAAGCAATGTATAGCACTCTAAAACAAATACTTCCATAGTTACACAGGTTTAAATACTTAGTATATATCCTAAACATTTTCGTCATGCTCCATGATTTCTTTTAAGTAGATTTTAACTATACATTATGCTACAGCATTTTCTTTGTAATAGTATATATGTGAATTGCTAGAGACAAAGCCTGAGGATGAAATAGGGTTTGAATGTTTTTAAAAATGTAATTGATGATTCTGTGGTGTAGGAGAAGAAAAAGAGTGAGGGTTTGTTGTGAAAATATGTCCCTCTAATGTTTTGTTGGGAGGGTTTTATTACTGTTTCAATAATAACAACGTTGACATACATGTAGTTCTCGACTTATAACCATAATTGATCCCAACATTTCTTTTTCTAAGTGAGACAACTGTTAAGTTAATTTTGCCCCATTTTATGATCTCTCTTATCACAATTAAGTAAATCACTGCATTGTTAAGTTAGTAACATGTTGTTAAGTGAATCCACATTCCCTATTGACTGCAACCATATGAGTCAGTCAAGTGTCTGAATTTTAATCATGTGACCATGGGGATGCTACAATGGTTGTAATTGTGAAAAATGACCATAAGTCACTTTTTTCAGTGCTATTGTAACTTTGAATGGTCACTAAATGAACTTTTGTAAGTTGAAGACTACCTTTACCTGGTGATAGCAGAATAAAAGAGAAAGAACGAGAGAAAAATCACAAAATATAAAGACCTTAATATAGAAGTAGAACAACTGTGGCAAAAGATAGCAAAAATAGTACCAATAATAACCAGAAGCTTGGATGCCACAGTACCACGTGAATACTATCAGCACTGACATTCTGGAAGTTGAAGTCTCAAGTCTTAAAGTTGCCAAGATTGGATACCCCTGATTTAGAGCATTATGTACCTGCATAAATATGGTATCTTTCTGTTCCCTTTCTGTTCCCTTTAAAAGAACAATTGCAACCATCTTGCCTATGGACGAAAAAATCCAATATCATTATCTGAACAAAATCTTTGAAAGGATAATAAATTTTTCAACAGAGTGTTCAAGTTTAGAAGTTTTCATCAAGAAAGGACTAAAAGTAATAGGATAGATAAGAATCAAGGAAAACTAGAAATGGGGTTAGATATTGAAGCCATAAGGCTTTCTAGATGACATATAGATGATACAAATTAGAGAATTAAAAATGCATAATACCGATTAATAGTTGTGATTCTCTCCCTAAAAGAATCAAGGTTTTGTCACACTTAATGGTATCCAGATATGTACATAGACAAATAATAAAACAGTTAATTATTGACAGAGCATAACTGTTTCCACTAGAAATGGATCGATGGTGGCTTAACCAATGGCCTCCCTATCTTGCCAAAAGGCCGAACTGTGACTGTTTCTCCTTTTTGTGGCCGGCTAGATATTTGCCCAGAAAACAAAGGACTAGTGGATATTTATGCTAAAGTTGCAAAGCAAGACATCATGGTGAGTTATGCAAGGAAAAATTATTTATTCCACAGTTTTAGAATTACTCTTTGTTATTTAGGAAGATGTGCTAAATGTGCTAGATGTGTTGTGTCTTTATTTTTGGACATATACAGTAGAACTGTATGTCAAACTAACCAATTTCTTTGAAAGTTATTATCTAAAGATTTCTAATAGCTGAAAAGTACATAATCAGCAATTTCCAAAAGTAATTATAAAAGGAAGTATGCAAACTTTATAAAGTTGCTTACTGTGGTTTGAGTCAGATTCTAATTTGTTTGTCTCCCACAGTTCTATACTTCTATAGTCCACTGTCTTGCGGTATTCTTGTAAGGAACAACTAATTTTAAGAAGATAGATGTTTTTATCAAACAAAGTAATTAAATGTTAGTGATTTGGTTTTACCTAATTTAAAATGATTTAGAGTGTAAGACATTAGACCACGGGTGTCAAACTCACGGTGTCACGTTGCCATCATGTGCTGTTTCATGATGTTTTTTCCCTTCGTGGAGCTGGGGTGGGCGTGCCCTATGTGTGATGCATCCAGCCTGCGGGTCGCCAGTTTGACACCCCTGCATTAGACAAACTATTACTGGACACCTCTGTGGTGGGAACATCAGGGCCAGGTTCATGAATTTGATCTTGATGCTTCAAAATCAAATCACTAAAATTTAGTAGTAAATTACTGGATAATTGTAGTGCAATTTTCCCTTGGCAGTACATCAAATAAAAGTAGGTATGAAAACTATATACTTAACATACCAGTGAATATTTTAAAACATGTTTCAAATGTTACAAAAGGGGAAAAACATTTGATTAGCTTTTTAAAAATATTTTAGAACTGTCTCTTTTCTGTTTCACTTTTCTAGGATGGTGAAAATAATTAGATTAGGAAAACCAGTTTGCTTCAGATTTTAATTTAATTAATGTTCTAATTAATGTTATTAATTAGATGTAAATGTAATGTAATGTAATATTTAAGTGCTGTATGTTGGGTAAATTTTGTGAAACCTTGCAGTCCCTAGGTCCTCATAATAAACTAAACCATGATTGCTTCCCTATGGTTTATTAAATACACCTCATTTGATTGGCCTCAAATATTGCAAGTCATAAGCCATGATTTATATACCGTAGAGGCCATTAACAAAATCAAGCACTTTATGGCTTAGCAAATGCAAGAATGCAATCTCTATCAAAATGTAATTAATTAAGCAGAAATATCTTGCTTCTTTTTCCTTCTTGGATGCAGTTATCCATTGGCAACTTTATAAGACTTCATCAAGCTCTATTTCCACCAAGCCAGGAGAAAATGGAATTGCTATATCAAGATGGATATGATGATACCATTCAGTTTTTATTGAAGGAAAATTGGTTTGAGTAGATTATGTATGATGAAAATAAATAAAAAATTGATGGCTTGTCAACGCAAATCTTTGAACATGCCATACAGAACCCAAAGGGCTGATGTCACCATTTATGTTTATCTTAAAAAAATGACACTGGGATTTCATCTGTTGATGCCAGACAAGTGTTTTATATGCTATTGTGCTGGCCTGAATTTGTAGAGGGTTTCAAATGCAGTGGAGTTGTATTTGGTATAGAAGATAAGCTGCTTCTTAGAAAACATGAAGAGAAATCAAAACTTCCATTGCTTTACTTTCTTTTTTTCATTTTTCATGCAGATGTGAAAATGCTAAAAATATGAATTTTTGACTCATTAAATTTATTCATATAAAGTCATAAATATGTGCAGTTTGCAGAAAATTGAATACTTGTGTTATTTCATAAAAATATTAATGTGTTCATTAATTAGTTTACTCATTTTGTTTTTTTTAATCCAGTGAATTCTCAAGCATGAAGTAATTACAATGAAGCCATGGGAAACAAAACAACTTAACAACTCATTTATCTACAGATGTATTTTACCATTAGTAGGCTTAGATTTTCAGATAGCCTACGTATATTTTAAAATGTTGACTTTCAGTGGGTTTATTTATCCTTTGTCATATAAAATTCATTGTAGAAAGAAAAGAAAAATGTCAATTAAACATACTGCATTTTTGTTTATGCCATAGTCACCTAGAAAATAGATGAGAGCAATTGTTAAATATGAATAAAGCAAGTTACATCATATAGTTCTATTTAAAACAGTCTCAAAGGAAGTAATTTGCTGATTTAATGAACATTGCCCAAATTGCATTTTCACCTAAAATGCTTTCTATGCCGTTGGAATCCATTGGGTATGATTTTCTAGTGGCAGATCTCCTGTTAGCATAATCTAAAAATAGTATTGATTCTACTTATAGTAAATATTGCAGTATCAATTTTAAATTAACTGTTTGAATAAATTCTTATTGCAAAATTTTTGCAATGTTCTTTTTAATTCATTGTAAACTTATTCTTTTCTATGATTTGCGTGATGTTAATGAATGCAGTTTGTGTATAAACCCAAAAGATGGTGTTGTAAAAGCCAATATTTCACTCTTTATTTCCATTACAGTTAGTTCTTCACTTATGTCCATTCACTGTTCAAATTTATGATGCCATTGAAAAATATGACTTACAACCAGTTTTCAGACTTACAAAAAATTTCAGTTTCTCTGTGGTCACATGATCATAATTCAGGCATGTGTTTATGACAATTGTAGTGACATCGGGTCATATGATCACCATTTGTGACCTTTCCAGCTGATTTCCAACAGGCAAACACAATGGGGAAAGCTGGATGCAGTTTGTTTGGAGGTTCTAGCAGGGGAGCGCAGTATTGTATACCCTTGGATGAAGATTGGTACACCCCTTTTGTCTGGGATGGTCATTCTCTTCCACTGAGTGTGCAGCTTTGGGAGGGATACACATGGAGCAGTGAGTGACCCACGCCTAGCCAACTAGATCAACCAAATCAACCTGGCAATCAATGGGGTGACATGTTGCGGCCATATCGCCCTCACACAAAGCTGCATTTGTTTAATGACCCTATAATTCAACTAATAACTGCAGTGATTTGGTTAACAAAAAACGTTGCAAAATTAGGTGTGTCTCACTTAGTGACAGAAGTTCCAGTCCCAAATGCTGTAAATTGAGGACTACCTATATAGAAATTATGCTTATGAATGCCACTGTTGAAAAGCAAGTTTTACCTTCATCAGCTGTTTCTCCATATGCATAGGTTAACATTTTATATTGCAGCAATTAACAAATGAATTGAACTGAGGCTTGTTAGTGTAACACATGTATAATGCACACTAATTTGGAAATTTGACACCTACCCTTTTTATTATAGAACATTTGCATTTTTTAATCCACTTGAAGTGTAATCCTGCTATAATCATCTTGATGAGCTTTTTGAGCTTCTCTGTGTTTGTCAGTGCTTTTCTATGCATTGAAAGAAAATAGAATGGTTGTAATTAACCAGTCCCCCCCATTTCTACTACCCAATACATATAAAAACTCAACAAGGATATTTAAAGTAGAATCATTTTGAGCAAAGCAAGTTTAGTACAATTCACAAAAACACTTTTAAGCTGCAATGATGATTAAAGGAGAAGTCATTAGCAAAATTTATTCAATGAAACTATGGTAAAATACCCCCCTTCTCCCTCATCCATCCTTCCCCAATCCCAGAAATAGTCTGAAGAAAAGGAATTTGCAGAAGTGGGAGAGCAGTCTCTGCTGCTGCCTTCAGAAACATCCTCAAGCAAACAGCCTGAATGAGACTAAGTTTCATGACTGGAAACAATGTTTCATTCATAAAGCCAGACCTCCCCCATTCACTAGAAAAGCACAGTAGCAGAATCTCTGAATAAGCAATACAACAGAAGCAAGCCGAAACTGATTAAATCAAACTGATAGGATTAGGCCACCCTGACAGCCAGTCACAACTTTGAGAAGGCAACAAAACAGGTGAAATGCTCCCGGTTCGGACTGAATCGCCCAATCCAGTAGAGATGGCGGCGGGTGGGTCAGAGAATCGGTAGCAAAAATCCCTGCACCACTCCCACCCCTCCCCACCATGCCCAGCTGAGCCGCACGATCATCAGAGGCTTTTTTTTTAACTTTTCAAACCATTTTTTTCTGCAACCTCTTGCCCGAAGAGGTGGTAAAAAAAATGCTTTGAAAAGTCTCTGACGATCCCAGCTGAGTTCCTGATCAGGAGAGAGGCTTTTCAAAGCATTAGAAAAAATGCTTTGAAAAGTTAAAAAAAAAAAAGTTGGCCACGCCCACCCAGGCACATTACCCCTCCCCCCTCCACCAAGCCACACCCACAGAACCGGTAGTAACAGATTTTACATTTCACCCCTGCAACAAAACAACATTAATTAAATAATAAAAGACACACAAATCCTAATTGCGAAACACCAGAAATTTATAAAAGCCCATCAATGCACCAAACCGACTCAGCTGTCCCAGAACCATTGCTGAAGTCGCTTCTGACACCAACAAAGAGAACCTTCTTTTCAAGCAGCTGGTTTCTCTCTTCATTTGGCATTACTGTCATTTTTCCCAGATGGGAACTTGAGCCAATTCTTCCTACAATTTTGGCAATCATGAAGGGAATCCCAGCTCACCTAACCATCAGATTGGCTCAGGTAAGCCTTCACCTAGCTGGCAGCAGACCTTTTTGTCGGTGGGTTCTTAAGATTGTGCCCGATCAGGAATAAGGTGGCAAAGGAAGTTGTGAGGCTTGCATTCAACAGCTGCTTGAAAAGAAGTTGAGTATCACTAAACTTACTGCCTTTCGGAGCCTGGGCGTGGTAAGTATGGAAACTGTGTGTGGGTGAATAGGAAAATCTCGCCACAGCTGGATCTCATCTCCATGCCTTTCTTAGCTGCAACCAGACTGACCAGTCCCACAGGACTATGACCTACATATCCTGGAAAGCAAGGGAGTTTAGCTGGAGTTTGAGACCTGTAAGCAGAAGGGAAGGGGTGTGAAAGAAGAATGGTGTGTGAGAGATTTGAATTTGGGCAACATACCTGGAATCACTGAGCAGAGCCTTACCCTCCAAGGAGGAATCCATATTCTGTAAAAAGCCAGAGTTCTCCCAGACCTTTCCGGTCTGAAAACTGCAGGTGAGGCTAGGGCTGAAAGATTGCTTTGCTGGGACAGAGGACTCCAGAGAAAGGAAGCAGGGAAAGAGGAAAAGGAGAGCTGAAAGGAGGGAAGACCTGAAAATGTTTGCAATTATGTGAAATGACAAGTGACACCCAAGCTTTCAGCTGCTAGATGAACAGCCGAAATGTTCTTAGTGTGAGAAAGAGGTGACATCTGAATCAAGGTGCCAACATTGCTTTAGATGTGGATGGGAGGGATATTTTCAAAAGGGATGTAGAGGCAGCTTTTCAGGACCCAGGAATCATTAACCCCTGCTGAGAGCCCCATTTCATCTTTTTACAAAACAATGTAAGTTTCTTTAATATTAAGATTTAAAGACCAACAAAATAGTTTCTAAATTTGCTTGGGTTATGGAAAGTGTTGAAAGTGACATCTCTTCTTCATTTGTTTCCTTTTAAAACAATCATTGGTGGCAGCATCAAGTATCAAGTACTGTCCCTTATAAGCATGGGTCTAATAAGAGCCAATTCAGACACTCAGGAAGATTCTTTTTTAAGCTGTTTGACCTCCAAATCTGTTCTAACAGTCAATAGGTAGATAGTTACTGAAGGCATATATCCTCAGTGACCTCTATTACTGACAAGGTGAGAACTCAAGCTAGAAGCAAAGCTCTTAATATTACATCACTAGTTCCAAGATAGTAAAAAGAAAATTCTTATAATTCACTATTGAAAAGAACAGTCTCCATTTCCTAAGAATTGTTCATTAGGTAATATTTTTTAGACTTTTTTTAGACTTAGACTTAGAATAACTTTGTTTGAATGTACACTAATCGTCATACATTAAAATAAAAATTCGTTGCACACAGTTCTCAAAGGGTCATCACCTCCAATATACACTACATAAACATGACTAAATAAATAAATAAATACAGAATTGTGCATATACCCATATATATTATATGACACAAAGAAACAACACAGTCTAATTCAGATGTATACATGTAAAATGAATCCTGCAAGTTTACCAGACGGATGGCGTAGGGAATAAAACTGTTACAGAATCTGGTAGTCCTGCTAGAAATACTTTGAAACCTCCTCCCAGAGGGGAGCAACAGAAACAGATCTTGAAGTGGGTGTGTGGGTTCTCTAACAATGCTTTGATATTTTCATCCCAGTGTCCCAGTGCCTTATAGTCAGTAATGACCCGAATACCTTGCCACATACGTCTTGTTTCCATAGGATCTTGAAAAAAGTTCTATACTTTCTGACTATATGCCCACTTTGTTGTTTTTATAGCACATTTCAAATCAGCTCTTGCTATTCTAAGTGCTGCCACATCACCTGATTTGAAAGTGGCGTTTCTCATCTTCAACATCGCACAGACCTCCTGTGACATCCAAGGTTTCTCATTTGCTTGTATGACAAAAGACTTAAGAACACTGACATGCTCCATATAAGCAGACACAGTAGAAGCTTATTCATTCACAACAGTATGTTGTCCATTTGTTGCAGCCTCTTTAAATATGTTCCAATTAGTACACTCAAAGCAATCTTGTAGAGCTTCCATAACTCCTGCTGGCAATACTCACTTGTTTTCTAATTGGTTTCCCTCTAAATTAACAAAGGTTTATATGCTGGCATAAATATCACAGAGAGATGATCTGAGGAGCCAGAATGAGGGTTGGGGCAGCCTTAAATGCTTTCTTGATGTTAGAGTAATTTAAGTCCAGGATGTTCCCAATCCTAGGGGCAAAGTCCACATATTGATGGAAATTAGAATATTTATATGATTTTTTTTTTATAATTGCCTTAACTTTACGTGAGTTGTAAACTTTTCATATATATTTTTAATGAGAATCAATTTGGTATCATGGTTAAAGACTATCTGTGTCTTTAAATCATCTGAAGGTGATCTTAGGAAACCAAGTAAAATTGAAAGCAACCATCTTCCCTTTTAAAAGAAACAATAAACATCAGATTCTTTTCAGCAGTGTGATTTTTCATTGCATTTGCAGTGCCTGTACTTTGCACTATAAAATTTTAATGTATTATATTCATCACAACTGAAATATCTTTTTAAAAGAAAAATCATCAAACTTCCAAGCTGAATCCTTTGATTAAATGACACTTTCATTACTTCAGCCTTACAAGAGCTAAATCATTATAAGGAAATAATTCCAGAGGAATTTATTATTTGGTTAGAAATGGTGTGGAAGAATCCAAAGCACAGAGGCCACCATAACAAATATAGTCTTTTACATATTCTTGAAAATGTACATAAGGGTTGATAAATTTGAAGGCAAAATCATCTTTTTTTAAGGGAGAGAAGTCAAAATTGCAGGATTGAATACAATTTTGTAGTGGGAAATGCACTCAGTCAAGAAGGAAGGATTCTATCAAAGCAACCATTAGTTTCCAAGGACAATGCTTCCTTAATCCCACAATTTCCATACTTGAAGTGAAAATGGACTATTATTCTACTTTTCCTCTATTTTACCAGATTTCTAAAATAAGGTGGGGGGGGGGAGATTACAGTACCCAGAGAAACAACAACAGCAATGATAAAATAGGTTAGTGCAAGTAGAAAAAAAATCTTATGAAAGGCAGTTTTGAGTACACGTGAAAAGCTTTCACTAAAAGCAATAAATTATTATGTAGACATATTTAAGCCTAATAATTGAATTTTCCATTCCCTTTGGAAGTTCACAATACTGGGAAACATGGAAGGAACTAGAAGGAGATGACCAGCAACAAGGTGGTTGGATTCAATTACAAAAGCAATAGGTGCTTTATTGGAAGGCTGGAGTATCTGACTGGAATAAATCATCCTGGAGAAGGTCTATCTAAGGTATGTGGTCACTAAGAGTCAACAACTCATTTAAGTCATTAATGCAATTTTGAAGAATAAAGATTCAGGACTGAAGTGTGTGGTATTGCATTTGATACTGTACTTATCTCTTGAGAAATGGTTGAGGAGCACTTGTATTTTGGCCTTATGCTTAGAATGCAAAATTCATATTTAGCCTTTCTCTCTATAATTACAAGTTCCTTCTTAGAACTAATTGTGGCTGACACACTGTTAATAATATGGCCACTGCATTTTTCAGATAAGAAATTTGTATCAGACACCAGTAGCTGTATTTAATTTCAACAGTTTCTTTTTTTTTAGACTGTTATATATTTTTTATAAAGACAACTTCAAAATCATAAATTTAACTGGAATTCTACATGAAACAAAATACATACTGTGCAATATTAGTATGCCAACCTTTTCACAAATAAGTAAAAGAAAATAAATGTAAAAGCAGATAACATCAGAAACAGTTTCATGTGCTCTGCTGTTTCTTAAATATTGTGCTGATATTTTCAAATAATTAAGCTTTCTTTGCTATGAACAGAGATGCCTTTGTTGCAAATTAGCTTTTGAAGAAGTTAACTATCTTGTGTTATTCATTAGCATTACATAATAGTTTTCTAGGTTAGAATTCCCACAATTTCAATGTAAGATTAAACTTCTTTCTTTTCTTTTTTTCCAAATTACTGAGAAGTCCAGTGCTGCAGAAAACTGGCACTTTGTTGTGGGAATTTTTCAGACGGAGAACTCCACTTCAATGGTATTCTGCTGATGGCCAGTATGGTGGGACCAGAGCCTAGTGTAGACTTTGAAAACTTTATTTTTAATTCAGCTGCCCCCATCATACTTTAACACTTGTGTGTTTGTCCTAGAATTCCATCATTCTGCCTGAAAAAAAAAAAGACCTTAACTTTTCTGGTGTTCCTCTCCTTTTCACTTCTCTGGGTAGTTTCATTTTAAGTGTTTTTTTTTTTTAAATTTAGCAGTTTTCAGATGTGAGGACGAACTCCCAGAATTTTTCAGCCAACATAACATTAAGCCATAAATGAATGGATTCATACAAATCACACTATAACAAAATCAACAAACTTGGTATGAACGTCACATAGAGATTGATGAATCCCATCAACAATTTTTCCTTATCTCAAAGGTTCAGAGATACCCATATATGATTTTTAAAGAATTTTGAAAAGCTACTGCCTTACCTTTCTGGCATTTTCAAGGCCAGCTTGATTTAGGATTTGGCTAAGGTCAATTTTCAAAGGTAATATAAAGCCTGTTTTGGTAGTTATTACTAATACTATTATATTGGTACAATAATGGCTGGATTACTGTAGAAGGCCTGGGGGTGGGGGTGGGGGGGAATCTTGCACAGACTTTCTATAACATCCTGAAATTCATTTATCTCAGTACTTCCTTTGTACAATTTCTTCTGCTGTTTTTCCTTCTGTTATTTCTTAGTCTGTACAAAGTCTTCATTTAACAATTGATTGTTTTATGACTGAAGTTATGACAGCCAGGGAACAGGTACTTTATGGCCTGTAAAACATCTCCCAGGTATCATAAATGGTTGCACTGGTCCTCCCCCCATGGTCATGTGACTGCATGTCAGGTGGGTCAGTTTTAGAAGTTGTTATGGCATTGAAAAGTCACATGACTACAATTTGCAATATTTTTGCCTGAAACCAGCAAAAATCACCCATTTAAATGGACAGGGCTCTGTAAATTTTTGGAAAGGCTAATTCCATGTAACTTTTAAAAGTGATAGCATGTTTGTCTTGTGAAATCTATAAAAGAGTCCCACGGAGTATTTTATTTATTTATTTATTTATTTTTCAAATTTCTATACTGCCCTTCTCCTTTCGGACTCAAGGTGGTGAACAGCCAAGTAAAACACTTTATATACAAAAGTTAAAATAGATTTAAAATAATTAAATAATTTGGCCCATAATTTAAAACATTTCAATTTAAAACCAATTTCAAATTTTAAAAACCCCATCATAAAGTCAGGACAGCCCGGCTAACTGAAAGAGGTAGGTTTTAAGGGCCCGACGAAAAGTCTGGAGGTCTGGGATCACTCGTATCTCTGGGGGTAGATTGTTCCAGAGGGTAGGTGCCACCACAGAGAAGGCTCTCCCCCTGGGGGTTGCCAGCCGACATTGTCTGGCTGATGGCACCCTGAGGAGGCCCTCTCTGTGGGAGCGAACTGGCCGGTGGGAGGCAATTGGTGGCAGAAGACGGTCCCGTAAGTACCCCGGCCCTAAGCCATGGAGAGCTTTAAAGGTGATCACCAACACCTTGAAGCGCACCCGGAAGTCCACCGGAAGCCAATGCAGCTCGCGCAGGAGAGGAGTCACATGGGAGTACCCCGTCGCTCCCATAATCCCCCGCTTGGCTGCATTCTGCACCAGTTGGAGCCTCCGGGTGCACCCCAAGGGGAGCCCCATGTAGAGAGCGTTACAATAGTCCAGACGAGTGCTTGAGTGACTGTGCATAGGGAGTCCCGATCCAAAAAAGGGCGCAACTGGCGTATCAGGCGAACCTGATAGAAAGTCCCCCTGGCCACGGCCATCATATGCTCTTCTAAAGACAGCCATGCATCCAGGAGGACGCCCAAGTTGCAAGCCCGTTCCGTGGGGGCCAATGATTCACCCCCAATAACCAGCGATGGCTCCAGCTGGCTATACCGGGATGCCGGCAGCCACAGCCACTCGGTCTTGGAAGGGTTGAGTCGAAGCCTGTTTCTCTCCATCCAGATCCGCACGGCCTCCAGGCACTGGGACATCACTTCCAAGGCATCGTTGGGATAGTCTGGGGTGGAGATGTACAGCTGAGTATCATCAGAGTACTGATGGAACTCCACCCCAAAACCACGGATGATCTCACCCAGTGGCTTCACATAAATGTTGAACAGAAGGGGCGAGAGGACCGACCCTTGTGGCACCCCACAAACAAGGCGCCTTGGGGTCGAACGCTGCCCCCCTGTCAACACAGATTGCGACTGGTTGGAGAGATAGGAGGAGAACCACTGCAAGACGGTGCCCCCCACTCCCAATCCCTCCAGCCGGCGCAACATGATACCATGGTCGATGGTATCAAAAGCCGCTGAGAGATCTAACAGGACCAGGATATAGGAATAACCCCTACCCTGAGCCCTCCAGAGATCATCCACCAACGTGACCAATGCCGTTTCCGTGCTGTACCCAGGTCTGAAACCAGACTGGAGCAGATCTAAATAGACAGCTTCATCCAGGTACTGGGGAAGCTGTCACGTCTCCACACTCTCAACAACCTTCGCAATAAAGCGAAGGTTGGAAACTGGACGATAGTTAGCCAAAACAGCCGGGTCCAGGGAGGGCTTCTTGAGGAGGGGCCTCACAACCGCCTCTTTTAAGGCGGCCGGCAAGACACCCTCACTCAAAGAAGCGTTAATAATCCCCTGGAGCCAGCCTCGTGTAACCTCCCGGGAAGTCAGCACCAACCAGGAGGGACACGGGTCCAATAAACATGTGGTCGCATTCAGCCATCCCAAGATCCTGTCCATGTCCCCGGGAGCCACAGGATCGAACTCCTCCCAGATAACAGTCTCAAGGCCTGCCTCAGTCATCTCGTCTGAGCTAACCCAGTCAGCGGCCAAGTCTGAGTTATTTTATCATCCAGATACTGTACAAAATCCTCAGCTCGGCCCTGCAAAGGGTCATCCCACAATCCCAGATGGAGAAGGGAGCGGGTCACCCTAAACAGGGCGGCTGGGCGGTTATCTGATGATGCGATAAGAGCAGCAAAATAGCTAGATTTCGCCGCTTTTATCGCCACTAGGTAGGTCTTGATATGAGACCTTACCAGTGTCAAGTCAGATTCGGATCGGCTGGCCCTCCAACCGCTCTCTAGGCATCTTTTCCAGCACTTTATCTCCCTCAGCTCCTCAGAGAACCAAGGAGCTAAGTGAGTTCGGTGCCGGGTCAGAGGCTGCAAAGGCACGACTCGATCCAAAGCCCCGGCGGCCGCACTATCCCAGGCGGCCACCAGGTTTTCAGCCGAGTCATGAGCCAGAGTCTCAGGAAATGGCCCAAGCTCCATCTGGAACCTATCAGGATCCATCAGGCGCCTGGGGCGGAACCACCTGGTCAGCTCTGCCTCCCTGCAACGGGATGCGGCGGTCAGAAAGTCAAGTCGAAGGAGCAAGTGGTCAGACCATGACAAGGGTTCAGTGCCTATATCCCCTGTATCAAGGCCACTCAACCACTGGCCAGAGACAAAAACTAAGTCCAGAGTGTGTCCACCTATGTGAGTAGGGCCATGAATTACTTGGGTCAGGTCCATGGCCGTCATGGAAGCCATGAACTCCCGAGCTACCTCAGACGTTTAATGAGAGCTTTGAAAATTTGCAAATTATTTTTTTCTGTGCCAGATATACTTAAGCCATTGTCAGTTAAATGAAGCCAAGCTCAAAAGACGCTCAGTTTAGGAACTGACTAAAGAGTTAAGAACTATTGATGGTTCAGAAATAGGTTTGAAAGACTATTGAAATTACTTGTGGCTCAGTTTCAATATTTTTTTTGATAGCAATAGCAATAGCAATCGCACTTGGAGTTACATACCACTTTACAATGCTTTACAGCCCTCTCTAAGCGGTTTACAGAGTCAGCATATTGTCCCCAACAATTTTGTGTTCTCATTTTACCCACCTCAGAAGGATGGAAGGCTGAGTCAACCTTGAGCCTGGTGAGATTTTAACTGCCAAATTGCAGGTATCCAGCAGTCAGCAGAAGTAGCCTGCTGTACTGCACTCTAACCACTGCACCACTGTGACTCAGATAGAGAGTAAATGCAGTGATTTGGATGAGAAACAATGGGTTGTCCAGAACATATTATAGGTTCACTTCTGGATGTGTTCAAGCAAGGCAGGGGTGCTTTAATTTAGATTACTGCACTGAGCAGAAAGTTAGATTTCATGGTATAAATTGCTCTCACCACTCTTATTCTATTCCAAATCATACATTTCCTTCAAATTATGAAACTTACAGTATATCAATGTTTTAGATATATATTCATATCAATATTGTGAAAGGTCACCTGGATTATAGGTGGGTTAGAAAGACATGATTTGGCTTTACTTGATTGTCTTGTTCATATGCAAAGAATACATTTGTTCTGAAAAATCTGCCAATCTAATTACTATGTTTTTGAGCCATTTAGTCTATGTCACTGAGAGAAGTGTGGTAGCCTAGAGATAGATCTCTCACCTCACAATCAGGAAGCTGTGAGTTCAATCCTAGGTAGTAGCAGATATTTCTCTCTCTGAGCACAATGAGTAATTGTCTGCTGCCAACTCCACATGGGCATCAGGGAGGGCATCCAGCCAATAAATACTCAGCTCCTATCAGTTGCTCCCGCCACACCCGAAACAAGGGATTGCAGGGTGGTTAAAAAAACAACAACAAAGTCTGTGACACTGAGAAGAGTATCTACTCATCTAATATAAAACACTTATTCTACTATAGTCTATTACACCAATAAAGCTTGGAGAAATGTGATTGTTGTATTTGTGATTTTCAAAAATTATATTGCTTGTTGGAACCCTAACTAATATAAAATATGAAACTATTTGAGAAATGAAATCTTTTTCCTCTGTGTGCTTTCCACCAATATTCTACACAGAAATCAAAAGAATTGGAAATCAATTTCCAAGATATATAATCTTAAATTATCTAACATAGTTTGATCAGGACAGATAATATCAGAATCTGAATTGCAGAGTAGGGAAGAAAAGAGTAGCAATCAGCTTTTATTAGTTTGACAATTTCTAATTTCTTGTTCATCCATTAGAAACATACTGTAACTGTGTTTTTGGTCAAAGTTCTCTCCCCCTTCCTAATTTCTGCAGATCATTTTTCCCAGATCTACCAAGTGAAAATATCTGAAATACAGAAATATATGAAATAGTTACATTCGACTTTATTCATTTTCTCAATTTTCCAATGTAATCTGCATATGCTCATTGCTATATTCACCTTCCCTTATTATTTCCATTTTGTATGTATTTTAGTTTCATTTAAATTACTGTTTTTGCAAATATTCCCCACCCCCAATATTTCCATTTTGTCTGATTAGCAGTACAGTACAGTTTTCCTTAAAGCATATAGCTGTTTCACAAATCAATTTGGGAAATGCAAACACAATAGCAAGTTAGACCAGGGGTGGGTTCTAAATTTTTTTACTACCGGTTCTGTGGGCGTGGCTTATTTGGTGGGCATGGCTTGGTGGTCACATGACGGTGTGGCATGGCTTGGTGGTCACGTGACTGGGCATGGCTTGGTGGTCATGTGATTGGGTGGGTGTAGCTGGGTGGTCATGTGACTGGGTAGGCGTGGCCAGCTTGATGTCACTCATATCAAGGGTTATGGTTAGGGTGCCTGGCCTCTCCTCACCTCAAAGGCCTCAATGAGATACAATTTCCCTGTCTATTTATTTACTACTACTGAACATCCAAAATATACTATTTAATCCTATGTGCATATGCCATATGTGTACATACATAATATAGTGTATAGGCACACAAAAAGATACATTATTTACTATATATACTGTATGTGTGTACACACACACACACACACACACACACCTCTTCTAAAACTATACATATTCAACCTCACTTACTACATTTGGAAAAACACACCCAGAGTCCACTTTCTGCCACCCATTTAACTATAATTTCTGTACATTAGAACATTACACACGCCTTCAGATTTACTTCCCTAGCCTGCACATGACTGTTAGAGCCAGGAGAGATCATGGATTGAGTAAAATGTGGTGAAACTAACTTAACAACGCTCTTGCTTAGCAACCAAAATTTTGGGCTCAATTCTGGTCATAAATCAAGGACTATCTCTGCCTTTCTCTGCATGGCAGCCTTGTCCTAGTAAACTCCTTCTCCTTTCTGACAATTTTCCTCTCTGTTAGAGGCACCAAAATAATCCAGTAATGTTTCCTGCTGGAGCAGGGGGTTGGACTAGATGGCCTCTAAGGTCCCTTCCAGCCCTAGATTGCTGTCCTGTTTCAAAGTGTCTTCTGAAGCCACATCTAGTGCCAGGGTTTGTGGTCCTTCCTTCCTCTCCTCTTCTCTCTCTCTCTCTCCCCCTTCCTTCCTCTTTCTTTCTCTTTCTTCTTTCTTTCTTTCTCTCTTTCTCTCTCACCCTTCCTCTTTCTTTGTCTTTTTTTCTTTCTCTCTCTTTTCTCTCTCTCTTCCTTCCTTCCTTTCTTTCTTTTTCTCTTTCTCTCTCTTTCTCTCTTTCTCTCTCTTTTCTTTCTCTCTCCCTCTTTCTCTTTCTTTCTGTGTCTCTCCCTTTGTCTCTTTTTTATTTCTCTCTCTCTCTCTCTCCCTCCCTCCCTCCCTCCCTCCCCTCCCTCCCTCCTGAAATGCCAGCAAAACCCACCACTTTGCTCCTAAAGTAGTCTAGGGCAGGGGTCACCAACCTTGGCAACTTTTAGTCTTGTGGACTTCAACTCCCAGAGTTCCTCAGCCAGCAAATCTGGCTCTCTCTCACACGTCGCTTCTCACCCTGAGCAACAAAGCCCCTTCCCCCCCACTGGACCTTTGGTCTCCACAGCCTGTCAGGAGAAGGAAGGACAGACGGGGGCGCTGGGGGAGGGCGCTGTCAGGCCAGGTCAAGTGCAGGACCAGGTATTAAAGGAGGAACCATCTGTGCTTGGAAGAGGATTGTGAGGGGAGGAACAAATCCCACCCCACCCCGCTTCCCTTTTACCTTTCTTTAACGTGTCCCACTTCCCTCCCCAAACCTTGGGAGGTGGCATCCTCTGTGCCACAAAGCCCTCGATGTGGCTGCAGCAGGGGGAAAAGAAAAGAAAAGCCTTGGCCTCTGAAGCCTCTTGAAGGCTTAGAAGGTGTGTGTGTGTTTGGCGGCGCTGAAGTGAGCCACGCAATCAGCCCCTTGCCTTCCGCTGCCACCGCCACCTCTGCCTCTTCCTTCTCTCTGCCAACAGAAGTTGGAGAGGAAAAGGCAGTTGCTTTGCTGAGCATTTCTCCGCGTTTCCAGTGAGGGCGACTGACTTGGGATGAAATGCGGAGAAATGCTCGGTGAAGCAACTGCCTTTTCCTCTCCGACTTCTGTTGGCAGAGAGAAGGAAGAGGCAGAAGTGGCAGCGGCAGTGGAAGGCAAGGGGCCGATCTCAGCTGGCATGGTTACCCAGCAGGCTCCCTTCATGTGGCTCCCTTCAGTGCCGACAAACACACACACACTTTCGAAGCCTTTGAGAGGCTTCAGAGGCCAAGGTTTTTTTTTTCTTTTTCCCTCCTGCAGCTGCTTCAAGGGCTTTGCGGCATGGAGGAGGACACCTCCCAAGGTTTGGGGAGAGAAGTGGGGTACGTTAAAGGTAAAAGGGAAGCGGAGTAGGGGTGGGTGGCAAGCTGGCCATGGGGACGCTGGGAAGGCAGCATAGAAGGCAGGCAAGCATGGCAGGGCTTCGGGGAAGGAAGTAAGCTGCTAGCTCTCTTCCCCACAGCTTGGGAAGCTGGTCTCGGGGACACTGGGAAGGCCGCGTGGAAGGCAGGGAAGCATGGCAGGGCTACAGGCTGTGGGGAAGGGAGTAGGGGAGGCAGTCTGGGATGGTGGGGGCAGGGTCAGCTAGGTAGGCTGTGACTTGCAGGCTTACTTGGCAGGCGCAGTTCTTCAGGCAGGCAAGCTGCAAGCGAGGACCCACACAGTATAAGTGAGGAGTGACTGGGTGGAGGGGGAGCAGGGCGAGCGAGCATCAGGCGGCTGGGGCGAGCGAGCGTACCAGTTTGGGGGCATGGCCAGCCAGCAATTACTAACGGTTTTCCAAACCAGCCCAAATTACCGCTACCGGTCCTTGCGAACCAGGGAGAACCGGTAGCAACCCACCACTGAGTTAGATGCAAAAATCCTGCTGAGTTAAAGGAATGGTTACCCTGGTCATGCAATGATTAGAGAAAAAACAAAAAGGTGGCAATGCTAACTTATTATCTTTCTTCATTACTAAACTAATTTGAAGCAGATCAAAATAGTCTTACTTTTTCCTACACTGAAAACTATTGAAACAAATTTTCATTCTTCAAACCTTCAAGAAATATATCTGTGATTTGGCAGTTAATTACACATAGGATGTCAAAATAATAACTTTGCTTCCTATATGTAAGAAAATAAGAAAAAGACAGCTGATTAGGACATTTAATTCTATTTTTAAAATCTCTCAGATCATGAGACCCTAATAATAGTAATAATGTGCCTTTTCTTTGCAATACAGAGTATATATAAATGAAATGTGCAGTCCGTACATGACTAACAACCAACTATAATGGCTTACTCATAAGAACCATGACATTGGGTTTTTTATTAATTATTTGTTGACTTCTGTTTTATGAAAATATTATTCTCTCTTTTTTGCATATTTTAAAAAAATACTTTTTAGTATTTCAATTTTTTGATGGAGATTTATTGTATTGTTGAATTATTTTCTCCTTATCAACAGTTTTAAAAACACATAAATCCATACACACACACACACACCACAAACACAAAGTAGTAATATGAAGATTTTAATATCAAGTAATTTAATTCAAAGATTGAAACCTTTATTATAAAATAAAAATCTTATTGTATGCTCTTGCTTAATTTCTTAATTTCATTTTCAATGTTATATTTGATTTTGAAGAAAAAGGCAATCATAATGTTATGTAAAATTACTCTAAAGTACCTTAGAATAATAGAATATTAAGAATCTAAATATATTATCTATTGGAATAGCATTTTGTATCAAAATTGAGAATATAGTTCTTTAAGGTTAGATTTACTAATACTTTAAAGGTTCTATACCTGTATTTAACAGTTTATGGGTAAATTTTAGTTTTCTTCAAATGCCACTCCTTTAATCACTATTTGGATATTTTCTGATTTTGTTACCCCTATTATATTTTTGGTTATTGGACTTCATCATATCTTCTGGTTATATTTCACCACTACAATATTTTAAAAAAATATCATGGCAGCACAAAAATGGGGAATAAAATTACTCCATCATTTAATGGTTCAATAAAAAAATCAATTTCAATTTTGGAGGCTTAGTAGTATTTCAATTTCAGGACAGCAAAATACTCTGCTTTTTTTAATATTATTTCTTCACTATTTTTGGAAACCATGTTAAGTGAAGCAGTGCTACAAGCATCCTTTCCAGCTCTTTCTCTTACTGTGTAAAGTCATTATTTTGTGGACATTGGAGGGATAGCATTTTATTCAGCAATGCCCTTGAAGGGACGTTACATTGTTATGTGGAATAAGACTGCACAACAAATGGAAAAGTAGATTTAAAAAGAAAAGTGAGACAAAATCTGATATAAATTACAGCTAAGAGGTACATAATTGCCAGGAAAGAATTGTGTTTCATGGTGTTCAGTTTTACAATTTAGTTTCTGAAAAAGTTTTGAAGTGAGCAAAGACAGGATGACCAGATATTCATCCCAGTTGCCACCCCAACACTCCCAGTTTAAATATATATCTAAATTATTTTTAGTACATGAGAATACTATGACCTCAGGCATATTTGCAAATTTAGTTTGCAGAACTTGTGAAGTGCCATTTAATTAGTACTTGCTCTTTTTGGGCAATAGTTTGAGCACAGATAACCCAATCATTGTTTGCTAGTAAATTAGTGCTTTATTCTGCACCCCATTATGTTCATGCCTAAAAACATATCCTTTCCCTTTCTTCACAGAAAGGCAACACAACAAATTGCTAGCACCACTTCACATTTCTGTACTTGTATTGATGATAGGTCTTTTTGCCTTCAGAAACCCTAATGTTAATATATTTGGTAGTTTTTTGCAATTGGGTTTCTATGCCAATCATGGGGAAATGCTGCTTTGAAGGCATTCCAGGATCTGAGAAGTCCAACAAACCAAAAATATTTTCCAGTGAGAGTACAAATCACACCTTCAAGCAAATGGCACTGATACACCATTTCTGATTCACTACTTTAGATGCCATTTCTCTATTCCCAAAAGGGTTGGGCTGTGTTGAGAGTGGCTGATGAGAGAGAGAGAAGATCGCCATGCCCATGTCACCCATCCTTTTGATTTTTATCTTCCTTTTTAATTTTCTTGATTTTAATTGTTTAAAGCTTCTTTTTTTTAACCTCTTTATTATATTGTAAGCTACCCAGGGTTACTTTAACAGTGATATGGGTGGCATAAAAATTTAATAAGTAAATAAATTCATGGGTAGGAAATAATTGATATGGATATTAAGCTTTAACAAATTTGCTTGCATTTACAAACCTCTGGTTGTGATATTATATGATAAGTAGGGGACTTATCACACCTGCATCTGGATTTTATTATTGTTTGGAAGACACCAAGAATTAATGAATCTGTCATACAACATACAATCAACTATATCCCCTGGATAATAGATGCTGTTAGGAGAGAATATCTTTCAGCTAGGCTCAGGTCTGTTGTATGGTCTCACAACTTATTTGCAGTAGAATATTTTGATATTTTGTTGTGAGAAATCAAAACTCTTGTCTTCATATTATTCATGTAATGATTGTTATCTTGAATCCTGATGTAGCTCTATTTACAATATAGTTATGGAAATAAGGAAGTCTTGAGTTAACTAATTCATCTAATGGATCTGCATTACATGGATGCTAGTCTGCTGGCACAAGATGGAATAAATTATACAAGACTGAGAAAACTATGTTTGCTATAACTGTTGAAGTTGATTGGAATATTTATAAACTTAAACGTGTAGGGTTGAGTATAGAAATGCAAAAGTAAGAATTACAGGTATGAACTTGTGCACAAATAATAGTCATAACCTAACTTGAATATAGTATGCCACTTAGTGAAATAACTGAATGAAAATTGTCTGACAAAGCTCCATGGTTTCAATTATGTAAATGCTAATGCCTGACTTATAAAAAATAACAAAATAAACTTTTTTTAACATGAAAGAATTAAGCAAATTTTGGAAGATGTTGAAATGATCTCCATGATTTCCAATATATAAATAATTATAAGGGATCAATTTGTTCAAGAAGAATAGAAGCAAGAAAAAGAGGTGGAATTTCATTATATTTTAAAATATCCACAACTGCAGAGAAATTCAAGGAATTCAATGTGATAGCACTACAGACAGTAAAATAAAATAAGGAACATAATTTTTTGGTTCACTATGACACCTAAACAAAGAGAACACATGGATGTAATTACCAAAAAACAAATTACAAAAGTTAATAGATTAGTAGAAAAGTAAGTAAGTAAGTAAGTAAGTAAGTAAGTAAGTAAGTAAGTTAAAAAGAAATCACAGATTAATGTCAGAGAAATTATAAAACACTTTTGTAGCAAAATAAAAAAGATAAGGAACAAAAAAATATTGAAGAAATTGCAAAATTCTGAAGAATAGACAGAAAAAGTTATTAGGAAGGACAGGTTACCAAAGGAAAAATATATATGTAGCCTGGATCTGTAAAGATGGCCTCAGAAAAATGAAAGTTCAGAATTAGTTGATTTTTAAAATTTATATTGATTAAGAATTCTTATATAATAAAATACAAATCAAAAGAATAAAAAAAGAAAAAAGTGCTAGAAAAGAAAAAAGGAAAGGAAATTGAAGTTAAGTAATATATAAGTTGATGAGTCCCTCGGGTTGGAAGGTGTCCAATATGCTACTGGGGAAGAACAGAGGACTAGTACTAGTAGCGCCAGAAAGAATGAAGCGACTGGGTCAAAGCCGAAAGGACATTCAGCCATGGATGTATCTTGCAGTGAAAGGAAAGTCTGATGCTGTAAAGATCTATACTCCATAGGAACCTGGAATATAAGATCCATGAATCAAGACAAGCTGGACATGGTCAAACAAGAGATGACAAGACTGAACATCGACATCTTAGGAATCAGCGAACTAAAATTGACACGAATGTGGCCATTCAGATGACCATTAGGTATACTACTGCGGGAAAGAATCCCTCAGAAGAAATGGAGTAGCCTTCATAGTCAATAAAAGAGTAGGAAAAGCAGTACTGGGATACAAGCCACAAAATGACAGAATGAATTCAGTTTGAATCCAAGGCAAACCATTCAACATCACAGTAGTCCAAGTCTATGCCCCAACCTCTGGCGTTGAGGAGGATGAAGTTGACCAGTTCTATGAAGCCCTACATCACCTTCTAGAATTAAAACCAAAAAATTAATGTCCTTATCATCATGGGGGATTGGAATGCTAAAGCAGGAAGCCAAAAGATAACCGGAATAACAGGCAAGTTTGGCCTTGGAGTACAAAATGAAGCAGGGCCCAGGCTGATAGAATTCTGTTAAGAAATTACAATGATCATAGCAAACACTCTTTTCCAACAACCCAAGAGACGACTCTACACATGGACATCACCAGATGGTCAACACAGAAATCAGATTGACTATATGCTCTGCAGCCAAAGATGGAGAAGCTCTATACAGTCAGTAAAAACAAGACCAGAAGCTGGCTGTGGCTCAGATCATGAGCTTCTCACTGCAAAATTTAGGCTTAAATTGAAGAAAATAGGGAAAAGCACTAGGTCATTCAGGTATGAACTAAATCATATCCCTGATGAATATACAGTAAGGGTGACAAATAGATTTAAGGAATTAGATCTGATAGACAGAATGCCTGAAGAAATATGGACGGAGGTTCGCAACATTGTACAACTAAAACCATCCCAAAGAAAAAGAAATGCAAGAAAGCAAAGTGACTGAGGAAGTTTTACAAATAGCTGAGGAAAGAAGGGAAACAAAAGGCAAGGGAGAAAGAGAAAGATACACCCAATTGAAAGCAGAAATCAAGAGAATAGCTAGAAGAGATAAGAATGTCTTCTTAAATGAATAGTGCAAAGAAATAGAAGAAAACAATAGAATAGGGAAGACCAGAGATCTCTTCAAGAAAATTGGAGATATAAAGGGAACGTTTCATGCAAAGATGGGCATGATAAAGGACCAAAATGGCAGGAACCTAACAGAGGCAGAAGAGATTAAGAAGAGGTGGCAAAATTACATAGAAGAACTATACAAGAATAAGCTTAACGTCCCTGATAACCAAGATGGGGTGGTCACTGACCTCGAGCCTGTCATCCTGTAATGTGAAGTCAAATGGGCCTTAGGAAGTCTGAGCAACAACAAAGCTAGTGGAGGTGACAGTATTCTAGCTGAGCTATTCAAAATCTTAAAAGACGATGCAGTAAAAGTGCTCAATTTGCTCAATTTGCCAGCAAATTTGGAAAACTCAACAGTGGCCACAGGATTGGGAAAGGTCAGTTTACATTCCAATTCCAAGGAACGGCAATGTCAAAGAATGTTCAAACTACCACACCATTACACTCATTTCACATACTAGTAAAGTTATGTTCAAAATCCTACAAACTAGGCTCCAGCAGTATGTGGATAGAGAACTACCAGAAGTATAGGCAGGATTTCAAAGAGGCAGAGGAACTAGAGATCAAATTGCCAACATACGCTGGATCATAGAGAAAGCTAGGGAGTTCCAGAAAAACATGTTCTTCTGCTTCATTGACTATGCAAAAGCCTTTGATTGTGTGGATCACAACAAATTGTGGCAATTTCTTAAAGAAATGGGAGTACCAGACCATCTTATTTATCTCTTGGGAAATCTATATGCAGGTCAAGAAGCAACAGTGAGAACTGGACACAGAACCAATTGGTTCAAAATTGGGAAAGGAGTTCAGCAAGGTTGTATACTGTCGCCCTGCCTATTTAACTTATATGCAGAGCACATCATGAGAAAGAGGGGGCTAGATCAATCACAAATTGGAATTAAGATTGCCGGGAGAAATATCAGTAAGCTCAGATATGCAGATGATACCACCCTAATGGCAGAAAGTGAAGAGGAACTAAAGAGCCTCTTGAGGTGGGTGAAGGAGGAGAGTGCAAAAGTTGTCTTGAAACTCAACATTAAGAAAACTAAGATCATGGCATCCGGCCCTTTCAATCCCTGGGAAATAGATGGGGAAAAATGGAGGTAGTGACAGATTTTATTTTCCTGGGCTCCAAGATCACCACAGATGGGGACTACAGCCAGGAAATTAAAAGATTCTTGCTCCTGGGGAGGAAAGCTATGGCAAATCTAGACAGCATTCTAAAAAGCAGAGACATCACCCTGCCAACAAAAGTGTGCATAGTCAAGGCTATAGTTTTCCCAGTTGCAATGTATGGCTGTGAAAGTTGGACCATAAGGAAGGTTTTGTCAGCCCTGGAGGCCATCTTCTCTTTGGATCTTCAGGGCTGCTACATTTAGTGCATAGGCCTGCTGTGGGAAACTGGAAGGGGGGTTGATTGGAGAGATAGATAGCTAAAACAACATTCTTTGCTCTGGGAGTCAAGGATGTTCAGCCTGCACCTGGAGAGGTGTGACTGGGGAAACATCTCCAGTTGGGATGGTGGATTGATTGGACCATGTGATGGACATGTAGGTGCAGGGGAAGGGACTTTGACTTTCCTTTGGGTGGGGAAAACCTGGAGGCTTTCAGATTCGGGTTTTCCCAAATGTGCCAATATGACATCTCTAAGAAAATGGAACTTTGAGGAATTGTCTGCCTTGGAGTCTTACTTGGTTGGAGGTGTTACATAGAACCCTGGCAGGCTGAGCGTCAAAGAATTGAGGCCTTTGAATTATGGTGCTGGAGAAGACTCCTGCAAGTCCCTTGGACTGCAAGGTGATCAGTCCTAGAGGAGATCAATCCTGATGCTCTTTAGAAGGCCAGATCCTGAAGATGAAAGTCAAATACTTTGGCCACCTAATGAGAAGCAAGGACTCACTGGAGAAGAGCCTAATGCTGGAAATAATTGAAGGCAAAAGAAGAAGGGGATGGCAGAGAATGAGGTGGCTGGATGGAGTCACTGAAGCATTCGGCATGAGCTTAAATGGACTCCTGGGGATGGTAGAGCATAGGAAGATCTGGAGGAATGTTGTCCATGGGGTCGCGATGGGTCAGACACGACTTTGCGACTGACTAACAACAACAACAAATATATAAGTTACTTCCAACATTCTTTTCAAAAGTTATTTATATTCTAATTGCACCCCCTCTGAAATATTTTACAAAGTCGAATCTTGTTAGCCTTTCTTAATTTTCAAATCCACAAATCATCAATTCATTTTTTCTTCTTTCAGAAAAAGTCCATATAAGGTTTCTAGTTTTTCAAACAAATTTTTGTCCTTTGTTCTTTAATTGAACAGGTCAGTTTTGCTATTTCTGCAAATCCTGATGCTTTTATAATCCATTCCTCCACAGCTGGAATTTCATTATTCCAGAATTAGTTGAAATCAGCAATAGGAGAAATGAGCTTTTTCAGAAATCTTCAAAATAACAGGCAGAAAATGGTTCATCCTAAAGACCAGGTGGGCACAGCTGGGGGGAGGAGTCATGTGACTAAGTGGGCATGGCCAACTCAATGTTACTCAAGGCAAGGTGGTGTGGTGCAGGTGGGCCAAAGCAGCGGTGGCCAGAGCCTTAGACTTACCTTGGTGCAGCAACAGCAATGGTGATTCTCCGATGCCTCATCTCTTGCTGGGTCTCGCTGCCCAACAGCGAGTCAGGATTTTTAAAAAGATTCTTGCAGCAGGAAACAGTGGGCGGCTACTTCCAGCCTTTGTTGATGCAGCTGGGCACACGAGCCGACCCCGAGAAACTGGTCTGCAGCCACCGCTGCTCTTTTTCAGCATGAAAAGCCTGCAGCCACCGGTTTTTTAGTGGGAGAAGCCTGCAGCTGCCCCCTTTTGCCGGTGCAAAGGCCTACAGCAGCTGCCTTTTTGCCAGCCAGAGCCAAGCCAGGAGCAGCAGTTGGAGGCTTCTCACACTGGCAAAGACCAGCAGCTGCAGGCTTCTCATGCTGGCAAAGACCAGTGGCTACAGGCTTCTTGCATGAGCAAAGACCAGCGGCTGCAGGCTTCTTGCACAAATAAAGACTGGTGGCTTGCACAAATAAAGACTGGTGGCTTCTCAAACTGGCAAAGAGGTGGCAGCTGTAGGATTCTCATGCTGACAAAGACCAGTGGTTGGCACATCCCCCAACCTGAGGCAAAGGGTGAGTGGGTGGTATGCGGGTGGAGGCTCTGGGGAAGGCCAGAGTCAGGGACTGGTGCATTTCCTGACCTGAAGCGAAGGGCAAGCGGGTGGCATGTGGGCAAAAGGATGGCAAGAGCCAGGCCCGAAAGGCAGATGAGCCTCACCATGTCAACCCCGAGGCAGCCCTTTGGATGACCACCTTATCTTTGTGGGCAGCAGCAGTGAGCAGAGTGGGTGAGGCACAAAGATCAACTGGGCCACGTGGTCTGGGCGAGCGAGCGAAGGAGCCAGAGGCACCTGCTGGGTGTGGGCATGACTCTAGTCACCAGCCAAGGTGGGTGAGGTGAGATAGGGTGGGGAGGGGCAGGATGGGCAGGGCAGGGCAGGGTGGGGCCAGCCATTGGTGGGATTTGCTGGTTGCCAAACTGTGCAGAATCTTAACAACCAGTACACCCAAACCAGTGTGAACTGGCAGCAGCCACCTCTGACTAGAATTCATAGTCTCCCAGTTTCTAGCCCTATGCCTTAGTCCTGTGATGGCGAACCTATGGCACACGTGCCACAGCTGGCACATGGAGCGATGTTGCCTGGCACGCACAGTGGTGCCCATTCCTTTTCCGGGTTTCTGGTGCACGCATGCACACCAGCCAGCTAGTCTTCTGGTTACTGGTGCGCATGTGCGTGCAACAATCAGCAGGACTTCATGCATGTGGCTGTGCCAGAAACCAGAAGATCAGCTGGCCAGCTGATCGTCCCACACACATGCTCGCCAGTAACCAGAAGACTAGGTGGCTGATGCGCATGCGTGCACCGGAAACCAGAAGTTTGTTTCCTGGCACACGCATGTCCACTGGGCAGCTTCTCTTAGCACGTATGCGCACCGGCCATGCCATTGACAGCTGCTTCCTGGGATCCATGTTGGAGGCCATTTGTGCTGGCAAACCAGTGCTGCCTCTTTGCCTGCGCGGCTGTCTCTGCTCAAGGTTTGCCTTATGGGGGAGGGGAGAAAGAGGGAAATGCTCTTTGCAGAGATGGCAGCAGCTCCTCCTCCCCCTGCCAGCTTCACTGTAAATCTCGGGGTTTGCCTTTGTGGGGGGGGGGAGAGAAAGGTCCTGGTTGGGGGCAAATCCTTTTTGCAGATGCAGCAGCAGCTCTTCCTCCTCCTCGCCCTACCAGCCTTGCTGTAAATCTCAGGGTTTGCCTTACTAGGGGGGGATGGGGGGGAGAAAGTTCCTGGTGGGAGAGACGTCTGTGGGGCCAGTGACTGCAGCCATGCTCCGGAAAAGCCCCGTTGGAGTGCCGATCATCTGTGTGCAAGGTGGTGGCCAGCGCAAGAGAAGCAGGATGCCAGACACTCAGCTCTGCAGACCCACGGAGCCGGGGTAAGGGGCTAGCCCACATACATTTGCTGGCACCACTGCCTCTTTGCTGGCACAAACGGCCTTCTGCCGCTGCCTCTGTGCCAGCAAAATTATGTAGGCAAGCCCTATGCCCTGCCAGCACAGACCATGCTGGAAATTGCCTGACCGGCTCCAACGGGGCTTCTCCAGAGTGCGGCTGCAGTCACTGGCACCACGGATGGTTCCCCCACCCAGGACCTTTATCCCCCCGTAAGGCAAACCTCGAGATTTAGGGTGAGGCTGGCAGAGGGAGGAGGAGGAGCCGCCATTGTCTCTGCAAAGAGAATCCCCCCCCGGATTTTTTCTCCCCCCCGTAAGGCAAACCCCGAGATTTATGATGAGGCTGGCAGGGGGAGGAGGAGGAACCGCCTCTGCAAAGGGGATTCCTCTCCAACCAGGACTTTTCTCCCACCCCCCGTAAAGCAAACCCCAAGTTTTATGGTGAGGCTGGCAGCGGGAGGAGGAGGAGCCACCGTTTTTTGGATTTAGAGAAGAAAGGGTTTTCAGGCAGCAGCACTGAGATCCCCTCCCCGAATCAAAAAAGTGCACTGTGTTTCAGGTGGCGGATCTGGCCTTCTGTGGAGAAGGAGGAGGAAGGCGCGCGGTTCTGCAATGAGCACCAGAGAACCATGGAGGAAAGCCTTCTTGGGTGGATTTGGGGAGGGCATCGCAGCGCTGTTGCCCGAAAAGGCTTTCCTTCATGGTTCTCTGGTGCACATTGCAGAACCGCACGCTTTCCTCCTCCTTCTGCAGACTCACCTTCTCTTTCCTCCTGGCCAGATCTGCCGCCTGAAATGCAATGCACTTTTTTGATTCGGGGAGAGGATAGCAGCGCTGCCACCCAAAAACCCTTTCCTCTCCAAATCCAAAAATGAGGTGTGTGGAGGCCAAAAAAGTGCATTGCATTTCAGGCCTCTGGGGGAGGGATTGAAGCCTGCCGCCGGCTGCTCCTGCCACTGAGTGAGAAGTGGTAGAATGAGAAGCATCGGCAGCGATGGAGTGGCAGTGGAAAGGAGAGTATGCTGGGGCTTCAATCCCCCCCAGACCTGGGTCCATGCCAGAAGCCTGCTCATGCAGGGAGACAGGGGAGCCCCGGCTCGTCCATCCTTTCAGCCACCACCCCATTGCCCATGGGGTGGCAGTTCTTGTGTTGCTGCAAGGGGCTTGCCGGGAAGCTCAGCACCCAGTGGGGAGGAGCCCAGGCAAGGCTGCATGTTCGGAGCTTCCCCAGCTGGCACATGGTGGGGCCTAGAGCACTGCTGTCGGCCGGGGAACGGCTGTCTCACCAGGGAACAGTTCGGTATCTGGTTGTCCTCCAGTAAGAGGCACGCCAGCTCCCTTGGAAAAAGTGGGGGCACATGTGCAGGAGGGCACATGCGCAGTGTGGGGCGCATACGTGGGGGAGGGTCATGTGTGCATGCGCAAATGGGATGCGTATTACATTATGGATGCTGGCACACACAAGCGTGCTCTGACTTTTGGCACGCAACGCCAAAAGGTTTGCCATCACTGCCTTAAGTCTCTACACCAGACTGGATCTATAGTTTTTGTTATGAAAGCTTAAATTTCAATTTCTTTCTCAGTATGGAGTTGGATATGAAATCTTCACAACCTTATATGATAACCATTTGTCCTTGACAGAGCAAACACTGTTAACCCATCCCCTTCTTTGTTCCCATTCCTTTAGCCTGCATCATATATAATACTCATCATTGCTTTTGCTGACACCATTTCCATTCCTCCTTCCCTCTCTACCTCTTCTCTACCAAAATTTCCCTACTATACTTTTTCTATATTTCTTCTATAGTGATATGCTGTGTTCCCCAAATGATACTGGAGCTATTATCAACAATGGCAAATATTTATCCTGGCACAATTAATATTTCCTAAACATTTATTTATTTCAGTTCTAGCAATAATATTTGAACTGAAAAGTCTAATGATAAGTAGCCTTGTTAAAAGCAAGGTCTTCTGCAGTAGTGAATGCAAAGGTTTCCCCTCATTGCACCCAAATAAGGCACCTGATGAAGGATGACACCTGATATAATAATGCATCAACAATTTAATACTCCCTAGTAAGTATCCCAAATGGGTGCCAGATGCTATCTCAACTCACTTGTCAGATTCCAGTAAACAGAGGTCAAAACCACATCTGCTTTAGTGACAATGCTTTTGTAGAAATACAGTGAAAATCATTTAAATTTTCTGTTAAGTTTGTAAAATATTGCCTTGTGATATAGAACAACATTATTCACGGTAAGTGATTATTTCTATGCATAAATTATGATCATCATCTTAGAAAATATGGATGTTATTCAAAGTTGTGCTGAATATGCAATCTAATATATTCCTTCCTATGTTTTAAACTGGTTTCCTCTCTACCGGTCTGGAATTTCATATAGATAGAAGTATTTACGTAGCTATGCCATAAATGTGGCAGCTAAACAAATTTATACATTTTTCTATAATTGGTATTACATTTTATCAAGATACAGACAACTTAGAAGCATATTGGGCTCAATAATTTCAACAGCATTTGACAATAAGTCTCTATGTTTTTCAATGGTGTCTTTTCCAACTTTCTTTCATGATCTTAAAGAATAAACCGATGCCATTTTGCTGATCTGCCAATCTATAGTTCTACATGAAATATGCAGTTAAAATATCTGGTAATTATTCCAGGGTTAGGCAGAGATGTTATTTGAACTGCAAGGCAACTCCCTAGTCAATATAAAAAAAACTAATGGGATTGACAGTTGAATTTTAATTCAAATTGGCAGTGGGATAGTATCCTCTACCATTCCTGAGAGCAAGAAGCTGACTCATGATTAAGGCAAACCATGTGGTACATCAAGTTCTGTCATCACAATATTTCATTATAAGAATATCCCCCACCATTTACCTCTTCATCTTCTTAATGTTCCATATTACTCCATATAAAGAAATAAAGGACATGGTCCTTAAAGTGGTGGGCTAAAATACAGATTTTCTATATTACCAAAAAGCATTATGTCAAAGCTTTGATAGATCAAAGCCATTATGGGCAATGGAGGTCAGTATCTATGAGCACATCTAGTAATGACTGTGACATATAAGTGATTGCAATTTGTAGTATGAGAAATAAATAAGAAAATGAAAGAAGAAAAATTATACAGTATGTTGTGTGTGTGTGTGAAATTAATAATAAGGAAGATTAAACAGATTTAAGTGAAATTTATTTTGAAACAGGATTTGTGAATAATGGAGATAAGTGGAGGTGGAAGCTTCTTTTAAATTAAAATGTATGTCAAGTTTTTCAATGGTGCCAAAAGAATAGAAATGAGTTCTGGTTAAAAGCTTCACAACATTCTCAATTAATGTCTTTCAGAGGAAAATCTATTCTGATGGGTGACATGAATTGATTGTAGAACAAAGAAGACACATAGGGCCTGGTTACTTGAGGGAGCACCTATCTCCCATAGGAGATGGTGGAACAGACTGGTTTTACCCTGCAAGGTAGGGTTTTTTTTTTTTTTTTTTTTTATCAAGCAGTTCTATCTATTGAAACCCTGGAAATGTGCCTTTTCTCATGGTATCTGCTGTTTGGAATGAGATTGCCCCTGAGATAAAATGGCTCCCAAACTGTTGGTGTTTCAGAGGTCCTTAAAGACCTGGTTCTTTTTTTTTTTTTTTTTACCAGGCTTTGGATTCAGAGGGTCAGAGACCCTTGCTGGGTATAAAATATGTGTTGCTAATCATCTGCATATCTCTCTCCCTCCCTCCCTCTCTCTCTTTCTCACAGTATGTATTTTTTTTTATGTTGCTTTATGCTCTGAGCTGTCCAGAGTCAACCGAAGTTGGGCAGTGTCTACGTTAAATCAGATGTAATGAATAGAATGAGATTAATGATTGATGATTATTTCATTATATAGATTGTTTCAAATATGCAGGTTAATCTTAATTTAATTAACAATAATTCACTGTTTATGATGAAAAATTGGGAGAATTGGTGAAGGAAGTAGGAATGATGATAGGTTTTGAATCAGAACATTACCTAGTTTCAAGAATGGATCTTGGAGAAACAAATGTGGGGGGAAAAGACAATAATGAGACAGATGACTTACAAAAGAAAATACAAGTCTTATGTGGGAAAAATGCAACAGATTAATCTTCTAACAGAATGAATGAAAAATGGATATTAAGGAATTCAGAAGCTGCTTGGAACGAAAAATGAATGAATGAAAAAGGAAAAAGGAAAATCATAAGGAAACTCAGCAGCCCTCTCTTCACTGAAACCTGGCTAAATGAATCGTTTGATGATAGCATCTTGGGTATCCCAGAGTTTCAGATACTGAAGGCAGACAGAATCGCAGAAACATAGTGTAAAAAGAAGGGAGGGGGTTTCTGCTTTTATATCAACAACTGATGGTGTAAAAATGTAACTATACTAAAGAAATTTTATGGAGTGGACTTAGAGACATTAATTATCAATTGCAAATCATTTTGTTTTCAATGAGAATTTTCCACATTTGTTTCATTTATAATGTACATTCCTCCACAAGCTTGCATATACAATGTATTACAAACTCTATCTGACCAGATTATATGGGTTAAAGAGAGATACCCAGACTTGATCCTCATTCCCCATTGTGTTGGGAAATTTCAACTTAAGCCAAGAGCTATCAAGATACTTTCAGCACGTCAACTATCTTACTAGAGGCAAGAATACTTTACACCACTGCTATACAACATTAAAAGATGCTTATCAGTATTTACCATGAACAGGTGTGGGACACTCTGATCATTGTATGATTCACCTTGCACCTGTTTATAGACAAAGGCTTAAAACCATAAAATCAACAATTAAATCAGTTGTTCTGACCCAGCCTTAGCAGAAGCAAGAAACAGACTGCTTGTCACAAAACCACTGTCTTTATTTACCTCTTGTGAACTAATTGCATTCACCCATCGAAAAGTCTAGGCAATAGTCCTTCAAGGAATTAATGGCAGTAACAGACCTTATCAGTTCCTTGTGATAATTGCAAGGCCATGAGCTCCCAGACGAAATGCTGAAAATTAAGTTCTGGCAAGCAGTCTTTGATACATGAAATACAATGAGCAAAATCTCCAGAAATATGAGCTGTTCTCTCCTACAACAACTGCTCACCTTTCCTTCTATTTATTCCCCAGCCAGGGAGGTGCCATTCAGTGTCCATGTGTGCTTTGCTTCCCGAGTCAACTCCTTGTCCTCCGTTGTACACCTCTCCTAACTGCTCTGCACATACGTGCATCTGGAACAGGCCCCAGCTGTTCTTCCTCCTCACTCATATCAGCCTCCAAAGGCAGCTGCCTCTCCAGTGGCTGGGAAATGCCTGGCGGCCCTGGCTCTATCTCTGTGTCTGACACAGAGCATCCATCAGAACCTTCTCCAGAGTCCAGAACTGGCCCACGTTTCTCCCCAACCTTCTTATCATCCAAATCTGCCACCAGCTCCCCTGGTAGCTGGCAGGCCACAACATCAGTGAAGTTGACTCTGTAAACCGCTTAGAGAGGGCTGTAAAGCACTGTGAAGTGGTATATAAGTCTAAGTGCTATTGCTATTGAAGGAATGCAAAGCAACTTGTACAAAATAAGAACATAAAGAAATAAAGATATGGTCATACAGAGATAATGACTGAGAATTTAATCACTGAACAAATATATGAAGGAGGGTCAAGAGGCAAAAAAAAAAAGAACAAGAAAGTCATTATAATGTAGGAGAAGAACAGGCAGCGTTGGGAGATGGAGTTAAAGGTGTCATGATCTTACAGTTCTTAAATTCCCACAAGCGCTCCAAGTTTAATCCCTTCTGAATTCTGTTGATGCTTACCTAGCACTAATTTAATGTTGAACTTTAGTTGACCAGATTCTTGTTTATAGGTTTGAATAAATTTTCTATGCTGCTTGTCTGATGATCCTTATTCTTTGCACCTGACATGTTAAAACAAATTGATGAAATTCTTAAAATGAAGGTAGTAAGAAATTTAAGAATAAAATGCAATATAGGAAGGGTTACATGATGCAGAAAACAAGGGTGATTTCCAAAGAAAGAATCATATGCTGAATCATGCTGTTGTAAATTGGGTTGCCTACTGTATATTTGCTTTTCTTTTTCTTAATCCATGTTTAACTGCTTTGGTTTATTATTTTTAACTAGTTTCATGTCCTTTGCATAATACTGCTTATCTTAAAAATTAATAGATGTCATGATGGGTATGTCTATATTTGTATATATCACAAACAAGATACGAAATTGTTTTATTGTTCTATATTGTAAAATGTTTTTCAGCCATCTAAAGAATTGAGCATCTGTTTCTCTGGGACTGTTCCACAGTAATCTCCAGTTAATTGCGCATCAAATATTTATTTCTCATCCAATAAATTAATGAAGTCGGCTTTCAGTGCAAAGAGAGTCATTGGCAAACACCTATAAATATATATTGTATGATAAAGTATTTTGGGCAAGAATCTTTCACGGCAGGAAGGCAGTATTTCACCGGGAAAAGATAATTATTTAATTGAGATATTTTAAATATAAGAAAAAAAATAATCACACTGATTATGTTTCACAGTTAAAGGAATCTCTGAATGATTAAAAAAAGAATATGGGATGTGGCAGTTTGCAACTGGAATGTTCTGAGCTTCACACATTACATTGAATAGATGTATTTCTTCTGGGCCTATAAAAACTAGTAAAGATTTTGAAAATATCTTTATTCAAAGTAATATGTTATATTATATTATAATATATGTTATGTTATATTAAAAAATTATGTTATACCGTAACAAATTATAGAATAACAGAGTTGGAAGGGACCTTCCAACCCCCTCCTTAGGCAGGAAACCCTATACCAGTTCAGACAAATTATTATCCAATCTCTTCTTAAAAACTTCTAGTGTTGGAGTATTTACAATTTCTGGAGGCAAGTTGTTCTATGGATTAATTGTTTTGTCAGGAAATTTCTCCTTAGTTCTAAATTGCTTCTCTTCTTGATTAGTTTCCACCCATTGCTTCTTGTCCTGCCTTCAGGTGCTCTGGAGAATAGCTTGACTCCCTCATCTTTGTGGCACCCCGTGAGATATTGGAACACTACTATTATGTCACCTGTAGTCCTTCTTTTCATCAGACTAGACATACCCAGTTCCAGCATCCCTTCTTTATATGTTTTAGCCTCCAGTCCCCTAATCATTTTTGTTGCTCTTTGCACTCTTTCTAGAGTCTCAATATCTTTTTTACATCGTGGCTACCAAAACTGGATACAGTATTCCAGGTGTGGTCTTACCAAGGCATTATAAAGTGTTATTAACACTTCATGTGATCTTGATTCTATCCCTCTGTTTATGCAACCTAGAACTGTGTTGACTTATTTGGCAGCTGCAGCACACTGCTCGCTCCTATTTAAATGGCTGTCCACTAGGACTCTAAGATCCCTCTCATAGTTTCTACTATTGAGCAAGGTACCACATATGCTGTACCTGTGCATCTTGTTTTTATTGCCTAAATGTAGAACCTTACTCTTTTCACCATTGAATTTCATTTTATTAGATAGCACCCAATGTTCAAATCTGTTAAGATCCTTCTGTATATTAAGCCTATCTTCTGGAGTGTTGGCTATTCCTGCTAGCTTAGTGTCATCTGCAAATGAGTTTCCCATCTATTCCCTTGTCCGAATCGTTGATGAAGATGTTGAAGAGCACTGGACCTAAAAGAGAGCCTGGGGTACCCCACTGCATACTTCCTTTCATGTAGATGCAGTTCCATTGAGGACTACACATTGAGTGCGGTTGGTCAGCCAGTTACGAATCCATCTGGTAATGTCTAACTCACATTTTTCTATTTTATCAAGTCGTAGACTATGGTCTACTTTATCAAATGCCTTACTGAAGTCGAAGTAAATTATATCAACAGCATTCCTCTGGTCCATTAATTTTGTCACTTTGGCAAAGAATGCAGTAAGATTTGTCTGACATGATCTGTTTTTGACAAACCCATGTTGGCTTTTGGTTATTACTTTGTTTGTTCTAGGTGTTCATTGATTCATTGCTTGATTATCTTTTCCAGAATCTTCCCTGGTATTGAGGTCAGGATGATGGATCTGTAGGTTCTTGGATCTATTTCTTTTTCTTTTTTGAATATGGGAACTACATCAACTCTTTTCCAGTCCTCTGGCAGTTCCCTGGTGCCCCAGGAAGTTTGAAAGATATTGTTCAGTAGTTCTGAGATCTCGTCTGTCAGTTCCTTCAGAACCTTGGGGTGTAATCCATCTGGTCCTGGTAATTTGAACTCATCTAGGGTAGATAGATGATCACTTCCAATTTTCTTCCCTGTTTTAACTTGTGTTCCTAATCTGTTTTTTGTGGTGCTGTTTTTGATAGGTTGTTTTTTCCCTTTATGTAAAGAATGATGCAAAAAAAATGTGTTAAGTAGGTGTGCTTTCTCCCTGTTGCTTTCACCTTTTTGCCACTTTCTCCCAGCAACGGACCAATTATTTCCTTGGCTTTTTTCTTTTTTTTTTTAACATGTTGGAAGAAGCTTTTTTTGTTATTTTTTACTTTTGTCACAAGCCTTTGTTCATTGTGAGCCTTAGCTTTCCACACATCATCTTTGCAGGCTTAGGCAATTTGCTGATATTCTGCCTTAGTTATGTGCCCCTCTTTCCACTCTTTATACTTGTCCTTTTTGACTTACAATTTGTCAGAGTTCTTTATGCAGCCATGATGGTTTATTTTGAGAACTGTTATTTTTCTTCTTCATTGCTATTGTGCTAGACTGGGCTTTTATAATCTCACTTTTTAACATTTCCAAGCTTCTTGAGTTGTTATCCCCTTGAGAATTCTCATCCATGGAATCTTTCCCACACTCTCTCTAAGTATATTGAAATTAGCTCTCTTAAATGTTGTGTTATATTATGTTATGCTATATTAAAATTTTATGTTATTAAAAATGGATTGAAATAACTTATGAGTCATTTTTATTTTCTGCTATATTAAAAACATCAGGATACTACAGTACTTTGAACTAAAGTTCAAAATGGAGCACGCAAGAATGGACCACCTATCTGCATTTTCCTGGGATCATGCAGCCATTACATGGTCCTGGGAAAAATGTAGCGCTGCAAAGATAGGAAATAGGTGCTACATTTCCAATTCCATATACCCTGAAGTACAATTTTGGAATCAAATCTAAACTGCTGCATGATCCAATAATTATTTGGTTATCTGATTATGAGGAGGATTTTGAGTATAATGTATGTTGAGAAGAAGCTGATATGACTTCTCACCATTCACTTTGAGTCTTAGAGGTAGGACAAATAGTATATGCCTTACCCCCACCCCGCAACTATAAAATATCTTGTAAAGCATTTGTGTGTCCATCAGTATATTAAAAATAAAGGCACAAATAATTCATTATCAACAAAGTGTGTCATCATACAACAGCCAGAACCATATTTACACTACCCCGGGCTTCCTTATAATTGACTAAACTATTATAGCAATTAAGACACTAGGCTAGAAAGCAAGAGCACATGAGTTCAAGTTCTGTTTTGGCCATGAAAGCCAACTGGGTGATCTTGGGCCAGTGACACTCTCTCAGCCCAACCTACGTCACAGGGTTGTTGTTGTAGTAAGGAAAATAGGAGAAGGAATATGTGTTGAATATGTTCAACACTTTGAGTTATTTGTAAAAATAATAAAGGCAGGAAATAAACAAACAAACAAGCCCTATGCAGAATTTCTCAATGTATACAACATACAGTACAGGCATGATTATATACACTATCTTCAGTATATACCTGCATGTGTACAGCTTTTACCCTTTGGCTATTATATAGTACGTAAGTGAGAGTTTGATCTAGTAGTTAAGGGATCAAGCTAGAAACTGGGAGACTATTAGTTCTAGCCAGGGGTGAAATGCTCCCGGTTCAGACCGGATCACCCAATCTGGTAGCGATGGTGGCGGGTGGTTCAGAGAACCGGTAGCAAAAATCCCTGCGCTCCCCCATGCCCAGCTGAGCTGTACAATCATCAGAGGCTTTTTTTTAACTTTTCAAAGCATTTTTTCTACAACCTCTTCCGATGAAAAAATGCTTTTAAAAATAATTTAAAAAAAGCCTCTGATGATCGCGCGGCTCAGCTGGGATCATCAGAGGCTTTTCAAAGCATTATTTTCTGCAACCTCTTGGCCGAAGACGTGGTCAAAAAAATGCTTTGAAAAGTCTCTGACATTCCCAGCTGAGTTCCCTAATCGGCAGAGAGGCATTTTTTAAACTCCTACCCCACCAAGCCACGCCCACAAAACCAGTAGTAACAGATTTTACATTTCACCCCTGGTTCTAGCCCTGCCTTAGGCATGAAAGCTGGATGAGGGACCTTGGGCCAAGAATAACTCTCTCTCAGCCCACAATGTCAGACAAGAAGTTGATTGGTGAATTCCCATTACAGCCGATGGATCAACACTTAGTTGATCTAGGAAAAAAAATGGAGTCTGCATTTGCAGGAAAAAAATGCTAGAAAGAAAAACAAATACTGTGTGCTTGAATGTAAATCTCAATAAGGAAAAATCTCTAATTACTATCCAGTTTATAAGTATATTCATTTCAATTTCTTAGAGATTTACAAATAAGGACTATTGTTTCATAAATCCACATATGCCTGGAGATATTGAAACATGTTACGCATATATGCTCTTGCCTCTTCCTAATTCACAAATCTGCACACTAAATGTCTGTAAAGGAGTTCTATCTTGTTAATGTCTTACATCAAGATATTAACAAGATAATGATACTGAAGTGCCAGAAAGAGCTCTTTCTGCAAGAGATCTCAGTGATGATCTCCCTCGTACAAAATAACTCTTCTTTTTATATTCTAGTTAATAATCAGAAATTATAAATTCATTTTTTTCTATTTCGCTCAAAGAGTCTGTAAGGGATTTCCAGTCAGCAGTAAACATTACTATTATCTTTTCTCTGATCAAAGAAATCAGTTTAGCCATCTCAGCATCTTCAACCAACTCCTCCTCCATTCTGGGTAGTGCTGAATCTTCTCATATTTGTGCAAACAATAATCTGGTTGCAGGCATCTATAAAAGCAAAGTTCTATGGGTGTGGCTTAATTAGTGGGCAGGGCTTGTTGGTCAGGTGACTGGGTGGGTGTGGCTTGTTGGTCAGGTGGGCATGGCCAAGTCAACATCACTTCTTTGCCCTTTTTTAACATACAAAACACAACACAACACAGCTGGCTCACCCACAATGTAAAAGCAGCTGTGCTAGATCCAAAATGGCCCCTGCAACAAGCAGGAACCTCACACATGCACAAAAAGCCCAAAAAAAAAACAACTTTCACACTTTACACACACACAACACAACACAACACAACAGGATCGCCCACAATGTAAAAGCAGCTGTGCTAGACCCAAAATGGTCTAGCAAGCAGGAACCTCACACAGCCACAAAAAGCCCAAAAAACCAACTTTCACACTTTACACACACAAACTCACATACAGCTTTGTGAGATTTTGTGTGTTTTGTAGTTAGAGTGAAACACTACAAAACACACAAAATCTCAGAAAGCTGCACAAATATTATTTTATTTTATTTTTATTTTCATTTTTATATAAAAACAGCTAAATTTAAAACTTCCTAAACTTTAAATGGCTAGGTCTAAAAAATGAATGACTAAAAAAAACCCCAATTAACTATTTTTTTTAAAGCTCCCAAAGGGGAAAAAAACTTACAGGCAGGCAGATAGAGCTGCTCACCAATGAGCTTGATTGCAGGCAGGGAGATTCAGTTGCTTGCTGATGCAATGGATTGCAGGGATTACAGCAAGTGAAGCAAGACAGGCGTTGCAACGAGCGGCTCAGGATTCAGTCCGAAGAGCGAAGGTAAGCAAGCTGGAGGCTGGGGTGGAAGGGATTTTTGCTACTGGTTCTCCGAACTGCCAACCGCCATTGCTACCTACTCGCCCGAGCCGGTCCGAATCGGGAGCATTTCCCCCTGGTTTGTCCCCAGTCCCAAAAGAAAAACCTCTGGTCTTCATTGTATATTAAACTTTAAAATGTTCTGAATCAGTGCATGTATTTGAATCTCCATTTTTTTAGCTTTTTTACATATCCATTGAAAAATTCTTCTTCACATTTCTACCCACAACTTGTTGTTCACATTTCCAGAATAACTTTGAAGTTCTTTTATATATTCCAGATAATTTTTCTAGACAGATATCAATGATACTTCATTTTATAAAACCTTTCTTTAAAATTATAAGTTTCAGTCCTTTCAATCACATATTGTTATGCATGTATATTAAATGTGTGGTCCACTTTATCATGCATTTGTTCACTTGTTCTTCTGTTCCAAATTTCAATAAAATTATATAAATTTTAGCAATTACAGGTTCATCATTTGTACAATATTCTATTTTAAACTCAGTCTTACAATATTCAATAATATAGATTCTTTTGTCTACTTTAAATCTTTCTAATAATTGTAGATAAAAGAACAATTAACAACTATATCCCTCTGCCACCAGTTCTTCTTTGACTTTATTTTACCTTCCTCTTGACAAAATTCTAGTATCTTAAGATAAATTAACCATTTGTGTTTGCCTATTATTTCTTGTCTATAAAATGCTTCTCATGTTGAGAACCCCACATTTATTTGCAACACAACCTGGGTTTGTATCTATTCCATTTTGCAATATGGGATATCTAACATAATTATTTTTAAAACATACATTAACTTTTGGGAGGGGGAGGGCCTTCTCTGTGGGGGCACCTACCCTCTGGAATCAATTGCCTCCAGAGATAAGGAGATAAGGAGATAAGAGATAAGGAGAATCCAAGACCTCGGTGCCTTCCGCCGTGCCCTTAAAACCTTCCTTTTCCAGCAAGCCGGGCTGGCCTAATTTTTTAAGTGTTTTTAAGTGTTTTGTTTATTGTTTTTAATTAATGGGGCCAAATTTATATATGTATATTTTAACTGTATTTTAATATTTGTACTTGATGTTTTTACTTGGCTGTTCACCGCCCTGAGTCCTCAGGGAGAAGGGCGGTATACAAATTCAAAAAAAAAAAAAATAAAAAAATAAACTTTTACTTTATCACAGCATAAATATCAATACCACCCAAATTTCAACTCACATCCTCTTTACTAAGGAATCTCTGTTCCTCTTCTGAGACCCTGTTTCTGAAGATAGGCTTGTAAGATGAGGTGGGATTGTTGCAACCAGGGTGGATAAAAATCAATCATTTTTTTAAAAAAATAAAAAAACCAGATTTTTTTTATTTAAATCGGATTTTTTTTATTTTTATCGAATTTATTTTAATAAAAAACTTTTGGGATAAAAATCTATCGTAAGATAGTTTTCTATTTAAGATACATAAATAATTTAGTTTATTCAGCATGAAATGGAGCTTAGTTATGTAGCATGAGGCTGTATCTTCTGCAACACTGGGACTATCGATGAGTCAACAGTGGGTCAAAGGAGTAGCAGAGATGACAGTTGCTCTTTAAAAATTATGATTTAAATCGAATTGATTTAAATCAAGCCTTTTTACTAGTGATTTAAATCGTGATTTAAATCGTGATTTAAATCAACTCGATTTAAATCAAATCCACCCTGGTTGCAACTGTACCAGCCTTCTTGCTGCATGGCAACCTCCTGCTTCAGCTGCTGGAGGTTTTCAACCCAAGTCTTATGGTCTTGGGGTATTTCATTTTGCTATCCCTGGGGTTTGCCTCAGAAGCAGCTTGGAATTTTATTACCACCATGGTGGCCATGAACTTAACCCAGGGTCATACATGGTCCAATTCAAAACAGTGGCCATATACCAGACTCTTTTCTTTTGTCAGAGCTAGTGACAATGTGATCTGAGGGGGTAATTTTCTTTCTCTCCTGTGTCATAGTCAGTTCATGCACTAGTGATATAGAGAGTGTTCCCCATGCTATCCCCCTGCATGGGGAGGCAGGACCTATTTGATTGGTCTGTCCCCAATGCCTAATGGACCTGTTTGTGTTCCAAAGGGAACTGGGGAATTTTTTGTGAGGTTCTGCTGCATGGTCCTACCCTGGCCACTGCCTAGAATAGGGAGGTGGCCAAGGCCTTAGATAGGATTTCATCTGTGCAATCTGTCTTGACCCATCACTCCTAGCACACCTGGCATTTATGTAGGAGTTGAAAGAGTTCAAAAGGATCAAGAGATGCCTAGAATGGAGAAAATGTATATCTTTGTCCTAAGCAAAGTAAGTGGATACCCTTTTGCAGTGCCTGGAGATTGTTGGCATCTGGAACAAAGTGAACCTTGGTAAATTGGAGTGCTGGTAGGAGTGCTGGTAGGAGGTTTACCATCTTTCATCCAGACTGAATTTGCACTTCCCCAGACAGACTGGTATGTATTCTGAGGACTCATAACTCCTGGTCAAGGACCCCTAGGAGGGCCTTTGTTCAACTTTGTATTGTGCACCAATTAATCCAGGAAGAGAGCCTTCTCTACCGTTTGGAACATCTTAACCCTATGGTGAGGTAGGTCCCCACTTACTTGCCTTTAGGAAGAGAATTAAGAGCTGGATCTGCCAATAGGCATGGGTGATTGAAGGTTGATATGACCCTAGGGGTGGCTGGTGATGTGAGGGCACTCCCTCTATCTTTTAAAATCTGTAATTTTTGAATGTTAACTTTGTTAAAATTTTGTCTTCATTTTTATTTTTGTTTTGATACAACTTGTTATATTTTTCTTGTAAACCACCCAGATTCACCTTGGTGACTTGGGTGGTGTAGAAATGTCTTCTATTTCTTAGCAGCATCTACTCTTTCATCCAAACAAATCAGGAAATTACAATAGATGTCAAGGTTCCGACTAACGAACCCAAACAAATCAGAACTCTGTGACTCGGATCTTCCTCAAAGAACTTTGAGTGCATTGCATCAGTATGATTAAATGTAAAACCAACTCTAAATATTTCCTGCGGGTTCAGTATAGTTAAAATAGCAAATGATCACCTCCCCAGGTGTCACAGGTCACATTGTCTAGTTAGGTTAATTGGCAAGCTACTTAGGCACTCCTTTCCGTCTTCATTTTCATTTACTAACTAAAGATGGAAGTAATTGTCTTAAAGCTATCAGTGAAGCTACAGAAGCTACCATGAAGAAAAATAAATTAATGCAGAATAAGAAGTCAAGTATATTACAATCCAAGAATATTTGTGTACATAGAATGAATGTAACAACTTTGTTTTTCTTAGTTGAAAAGAGATGAATATTTGATCTTTTTCAGAGATGCTTTCCCTGAACTTTGCTTCCTTTGTAATCTGTTGTCATGGTGACAAACTTGTGAGTCCATAGACACAAACTTATTCAGAGTCATGAACATTCCCCATCATAAGCAAGTGTTCAGTGAAACATGGCCTATAAAAGAGCAGACTGACTGGTAAGTAATTATATCATTGCCTTCTAAAAAGTGAAGTGCAGTTCTATGTAGTAGGAAAAAATATTGTACAATAGTTTTAATACAAATGTTTTCTTTTTATGCAGGAACAGTATAACTATATCAATATTTTAAAAGTTATGTTATTTTATTTGAATTAGGACATTGAGTAGTTAATTCGGGGAGCATGCACTCGCTGCTTGCAATTGGTGGCATGCTCTGGCCCTCAATGTGCCTCTTGTACTCCAGGTTGTGCAGAGTCTCAGGGCCCGGGCCTTCGGTTGTTGTTGTGCAATGCTAGGTCTGCGACTAATAAAGCCTCCCTCATTCATGAGTTAGTTCAGGAAGGGGGGCGGACCTGGCTGGGATTACAGAGACCTGGTTGGGCCACGAGGGGGGGTCCGCCTCGTGGAGATGTGCTCATCAGGCTTCCTCACATTTCATCAGCCGAGGGCCCAGGGGAGGGGCGGAGGGGTAGCGGTGATTATTAAAGAAAGTCTTAGTCCGAGGGAGGCCACTGTTCCTCAGATAGCTGGCTGTGAGTCCCTCTTTGTGAAGTGGGGTCATAGGGTGCAGATGGGTTTGCTGACTATGCACCTGGCTCCTTGCCACGTGACAGCTGCCCTGCCTGAGCTGCTTGACGTAATAGCCGGGGTGGCGGTGGATACCACCAGGCTTATGATAATGGGGGATTTCAACCTGCCATCCGTCAATGAAACATCGGAAGCAGCTCAGTAGTTCATGGCCTCCATGACGGCCATGGACCTGACCCAGTTAGTTCATGACCCCACCCACACTGGGGGACACATGCTGGACTTGATTTTTGTCTCTGGTCAGTGGTTGAATGATCTCACAATAGGGGACCTAGTCATTAAGCCCTTGTCATGGACATTTGCTCCTTCAGCTGGACTTTCGGACCTCTTCCTCTCGCCGCAGGGAGACAGAACCAACCAGGTGGTTCTGTCCCAGGCACCTGATGGACCCTGAGAGGTTCCTGATGGAGCTTGAGCCATTCCCTGAGGCTCTGACTCATGGCTCGGCTGAGGAACTTGAGCCTTGGACCGCATCGTGCCTTTGCGGCCTTTGACTCGGTGCCGTTCTCAATTGGCTCCTTGGTTCTCTGAAGAGCTGAGAGAGATGAAGCGCCGGAAAAGATGCCTAGAGAACGATTGGAGGTCCAGCCATACCGAATCTGACCGGACACTGGTGAGGTCTTATATCAAGTCCTACCTAGTGGCAAAAAGAGTGGCGAAATCTAACTATTTTTCCACTCTTATTGCATCTGCAGAGAACTGCCCAGCCACCCTCTTCAGGGTGACCCACTCTCTTCTACGTGTGGGAGCAAAGGAGGATCCCTTGCAGGGTAGAGCTGAGGATTTTGGACAATTCCTGCATGATAAAATTGCTCAGATTCGGGCCGGCCTGGACTCTGATTGGATAGCCTCAGATGGGATGACGGAGGTGAGTCTTGAGAGTGTTACCTGGGAAGAGTTTGACCATGTGACTCCTGTGGACATGGACAGGATTTGGGGGAGGCTTAACGCTACCACATGTTTACTGGACCCGTGTCCCTCCTGGCTGGTGCTGGCCTCCCGGGAGGTTACACGGGAGATTACCAATGCCTCATTGAGTGAGGGTGTCTTCCCAGCTGCCCTGAAAGAGGCGGTGGTGAGGCCCCTCCTCAAGAAGTCTTCCCTGGACCCAGCTGTATTAGCTAACTATCGTCCTGTCTCCAACCTCCGCTTCGCGGCGAAGGTTGTTGAGAGTGTGGTTGTGGGACAACTTCCTCGATTCCTGGATGAAACTGTCTATCTAGATCTGTGCCAGTCAGGCTTCAGGGCGGGTTACAGCACAGAAACGGCATTGATCACATTGGTTGATGATTTCTGGAGGGCTTGGGACAGGGGTTGCTCCTCTGTCCTGGTCCTCCTAGATCTCTCAGCGGCTTTTGATACCATCAATCATGGTATCATGCTGGAGGGGGTGGGAGTGGGGGGCACTGTGCTACGGTGGTTCTCCTCCTTCCTCTCTGACTTCATGCAGTCTGTGTTGACGGGGGGGGCAGAGGTCGACCTCGAGGTTCCTCACTTGTGGGGTGCCACAAGGTTCAGTCCCTTCTGTTTAACATTTATGTGAAGCCGCTGGGTGAGATCATCAGTGGTTTTGGGGTAAAGTGTCAACTCTATGCCGATGACACTCAGTTGTACATTTCAACCCCAGGCCACCCCAATGATGCCCTTGACGTGATGTCCCGCTGTCTGGAGGCCGTGAGGATCTGGATGGGGAGGAACAGGCTCAGACTCAACCCCTCCAAGACTGAGTGGCTGTGGTTCCCGACAGCCCGATATAGCTAGCTAACACCATCGCTGGCTATTGGGGATGAGATCTTACTCCCCTCAGAGAGGGCTCGCAACTTGGGCGTCCTCCTGGACTCACGGCTGTCTTTGGAAGATCATATGACAGCCGTGGCCAGGGGGGCTTTATATCAGGTTCGCCTGATCTCCCAGTTGCATCCCTTTCTGGATCAGGATGCCCTGCGCATAGTCACTCATGCCCTCGTCACTTCCCGCCTGAACTATTGTAATGCTCTCTACATGGGGCTCCCCTTGAGGAGCACCCGGAGGCTCCTGCTGGTCCAGAATGCAGCCGCGCGAGTAATATTGGGGGTGACTCGTTGCTCCCATGTAACACCTTTCTTGCGTGAGCTGCACTGGCTCCCAGTGGTCTTCCAGGTGTGTTTCAAGGTGTTGGTTACCACCTTTAAAGCGCTCCATGGCTTAGGACCTGGTTATCTACAGGACCGCATTCTGCCACCAATTGCCTCCCACTGACCAATATGCTCCCACAGAGAGGGCCTCCTCAGGGTGCCATCGGCCAAACAATGTAGGCTGGTGACCCCCAGGGGAAGAGCCTTCTCTGTGGGGGCCCCGGCCCTATGGAATGAACTGCCCCCGGACATACGAAGGATCCCTGACCTCCGCCCCTTTCGTCGTGCTCTGAAGACTCTATTATTTCAGCAAGCTGGTCTGACAGGATAAAGGATTTTAAATTGGGTTTGATAGGGGTTTTAAAATGATTTTAGTTGGGTGTTTTAAATTCGGCCAATGATTGAATTATTTTAATTAAGTTTTTAAATTTTTGCTGTATATTGTTTTTTACCATGGCTGTTCACCGCCCTGAGTCCTTCGGGAGAAGGGCGGTATATAAATATAATAAACTAAACTAAACTAAACTAATTCTAGATGAACTTGATAAAGCATGGAGCAAGATATTTTCTCTGTTTATCCTTAATCAATATTTAAATTGCTCTTAACATAAACAAGAATATTATATTGGGTGTACTTGATAATTGCACATGAGAAAAAAGCTAACTTTCTCTCTTTAAGGGAGATGGATAGTACAGAAATAAAAACAAATAAAATAAAACTAGTATAGAGAGGATGTTAATTGAATTTCATGTTTTTTCTTTGAAAAACAATTTCTTTCTGCATCACTTGTACATATACAGTGGTATGAACTTACATCAGAGATGCATGAGAAAGCAAGTACACCTTTTTCTTTATGCAAAACTTTCCCCAATTAAAATTCCTATTCTTCCCTGTTGCAAAAAGACCATTAAACATTTTTGACTGCATGAAACAAAAACAGGAGATTTAAGTATCTTTTCCCTTCTTTTTTTTTATTGAAAAGTTTTACAGAAGAAAAAGATTTCCCCCCCCCACCCTTTCCCTCCCCTCATCCCACCCTCCCCCCTCCGACTTCCCAGAGCAAAATACAAGGTATTTCAATTAACAATCATAAGCTAAATTAACCTATCTATCCTTAGACTACTAAATCCCCCCCTGAAACCTTAACTCCACTATAGATAACATAATACTTCTAATACTTAACATTCATTCATAAGCTATTTGATATTTTCTTGTCTGATACTTATTTTGAATATAATCAATCCATCTTCTCCATTCTGATACGTATCTTTCTTGTGTATAGTCCTTCAAATACGCTGAGATTTTCGCCATTTCTGCTAAGTTCATTACTTTCAATATCCATTCTTCGATAGTAGGCAAGGAATCCTTCTTCCAATATTGTGCTACCAACAGCCTAGCTGCTGATATTAAGTTCAAGATCAGTTTAGTCTCTAATACTGTACAATCCATCGTTATACCCAGTAGAAACAATTGAGGAGTAAATTTCAATCTTTTTTTCAAAATGTTCTGCATCACCCACCAAATTTTTATCCAAAATGCCTTGATTTTCTTACAAGTCCACTATATATGATAATAAGTTGCATCATTACATTCACATCTCCAACATTTAGCTTGCAAATTCGAGTACATACATGATAATTTTTTAGGAACTAAATACCATCTATAAAACATTTTATAAAAATTCTCTCTCAAATTTTGTGCTTGCGTAAATTTAACATTTCTAACCCAAATCTTTTCCCATGTGTCCATCATCACTGATTCCTGAAAGTTTTGTGCCCATTTTATCATACAATCCTTAACCAATTCCGTTCCTGAATCTATTTCCAATAATGCATTATACAACCTTTTAATATGCATTTGACTTTGATCTCTAATCTGTTTTACCAGGTTTTCCTCATTTTGCATAACACCAATTTTCTGATCTTCCCTCCATCTAGCTTGAAGCTGACCATACTGAAACCAAGTATAAATTATCCCTTCTTCTTTTAATACATCTAAAGATTTCAGTTGCAGCTTACCCCTTTCCATAAAAAGAAGCTCTTTATAAGTAATCACCTCTGTTTTTTGTTCTATACTTATATTTTCTATTGCATGTCTAGGATTTGCCCATATGGGTATCTTATAATTTAACTTATATTGATACTTTTTCCAAACCCTCAACAATGCATTTCTAAGTATATGACCCTTAAACACTTTATCCACTTTTTTTTCATATAACAGATAAGCATGCCATCCATATAACAAGTCATAACCCTCTATATTTAACATTCTCTCTTCAGTTAAATTAAACCAATCGCTAATTTGTGATAAAACAGCTGCTTCATAGTACAATCTTAAATTAGGCATTTTAAGACCTCCTCTCTCACATACATCCTGTATAATTTTCAGTTTCACTCTTGGTTTCTTCCCACCCCAAATAAAGGTAATAATCCCTTTCTGCCATTCCCTCTTGAGGGAAGTATCTTTTCCCTTCTGAAACATTCAGAATATGCGAGAAGGCCTATGGTTTTTTCATCTTTTTCTAAATTCAGCTTTTTACCTATTGCATATTTAGCTAGTGGAAGGCTGCTTTTATTTTGATTTATTTATTTATTGCACAAATAAATTAGTTTTCTATGTTCTTAAAGTTGGGCTATTTTTACAAAAATGCTACTTCTACATTGGAAACTACTGTGTTTTCCCGAAAATAAGACCCTGTCTTATATTTTTTTTGAACCCTGAAATAAGCGCTTGGCCTTATTGCCATACACTCAAAAGCCCAATTGGGCTTATTATCAGGAGATGTCTTATTTGGGGGGAAACAGGGTATAATACATGTTTATTATGCATACAGTAAATCTAATTGTTTTGGATCTATGAAAACATCAAGAATTATCTATGTGCATGTTTTTCTGAGTGTGTTAGTGTGGGTGTGCACATATTGTGATTATTAAAAGAAATGTACATTACTGGGATAAGAAATTTACAGTGATTTCTAGTAGTGGACTATTGATATGTGGATTCCACCTTCCAATGTTTTAATGAATTTATCTTTTCTGTCAGAGGCAAAGAAGAAATCTTTTGAGTATTTGGTTTGAAATTATTCCATTTATCACACATTGTCATATTCTTGGTAAATAAACTGTAAAAATCAGTCTGTTCTTATGGCTACTTCAATAAAGTTGACTGCCTTGGAGTTTCCTTGCATCCTAAGCATATTTAAGATGTTTAATATAGAATTCATGAGGCAACCTAGAAGAATTTGAACTTATTGTGACTATTGTATCTCAAATGTCTCTATGAAACAAGGAATTTAAAAAGGCATGGAGCAAGGTTTTGCTATTTCAGTGAAAGATCCTTGTATCGTAAGGAATCACATTTCTGTCTCTGAGGACTCTGACAGTAGAATATAAAAATGCAGTTGTGATGCATGATTTAAAAATAGGGGTTGAGTAAAGTTTTCTCTCACTTTATTAGAACTTAGGTTCATTCAGTAAGACTAAATATGAGGGAACTAAGAATTTTTTAACTGAAGTAGTATTTTACAAAATGCATAGTTAATCTATGAAATTTGCTATGATTAGCAAAAGATCACCAGATTACACAATGGACAAATCTGTAGAAGATAATTTATAGACAAATAGACTAATTGCATCTTTTATAATAGTCATAATATTGCTAAAGTACATTTGCTTATGAATTCTAGATTTTTTATGTTCTCATTCAGGAAAAAGGTTTCATTTCATTATGTGGGACAAGACTTATTTTTTAATAACAGAGTTTAATTATTTTAAAAATTGGAAAAATGTTGTAGACACAGGAAAATATCACTAAATCGATTCTAGAAATGGTACAGGTAGTCCTCGACTTACAACAAATCATTTAGTGACAATTCAAAGTTACAGCAGCACTGAAAAAAGTGACTTATGACCATTTTTCACAGTTACAACATTTGTAACATCACCATGATCATGTGATCAAAATTCAGATACTTGGCAACTGGTCCATACTTATAACCATTGTTGTGACCCAATGTCATTTGATCACCTTTTGCAACCTTTTCACAATCAAAGTCAATGGGGAATCCAGATTCACTTAACAACTGGTTACTAACTTATCAACTGCAATGATTCATTTTATAACTGTGGCAAGAAAGGTCATAAAATGGGGCAAAACTCACTTAAAATGTCTCACTTAACAACATAAATTTTAGGGTCAATTGTGGTCGTAAATCAAGCACTACCTATATTGGATTCTTTATTACTTGACAATTATACGTATATAGTTTTAATTTTTCATAATGCTATAGTTTTATTTTAAACAGTTAACCTACTAATGGAAAAACTCTTCTAGCTATGTTAAATATGCAGTGATATGGACTCTGAGATTATATATATATATATATATATATATATATATATATATATATATATATATATATATATATATATATATATATAATCTATATAATATAATAATATATATAATTATATATATAATCATTATTAGATTATATATATTATATATAATATAATATATATATATTATATTTTATATGTATATGTATATATATAATCTCTGCCACAGCATTCACTATGAGCCCTTCTCGTGTTCATACACACATTTTTTCCTACCAGGTTCTGTGGGCATGGCTTGGTGGGGGGGGTCCTGTGACAGAGTGGGTGTGACCAACTTGATGTCATTCACAGCCACGCCTGCTCAGTCACATGACACCCCACACCCCCAGAGTGTGGCCTGGATAATTTTCTATTAGAGTTACAAAAAAGTCTTGTTAAAACTTGATGAATTTTGTGAGAAATAAAAAAATGAAAAGAAACCAAGTTTTAATATATTATTTGCAGGGATTAAAGATCAAGATTATTAAAAGTACAAGGAAGGAATATAAAGTTGCTTTATGTGATTAAGATTAAAATACAGGGCATTCAGAAAGTATTCAGACCCTCTTCACTTTTGTCAATTTTGTTATGGTGCAGCCTGATTTTACAGTTGTTGAAATTCATTTTTTTTCTCATTAATTACACTTGGTATCCCATAATGATAAAATGAAAGTATAATTTTAGAAATATCTGTAAATTTATTAAAAAGAAAAAAAACCTGAAACATTACATTGGAATGAGTATTCAGACCCTTCAACCAGTACTTTGTTGAAGCACCTTTGGCAGCTTTGAGACAAGCTTTGCACATCTGGATTTGGGGATTTTGTGCCATTCTTTCTTGCAAATCCTCTCAAGCTTAATCAGATTGGATGGCGCCCATTGGTGGACAGCCATTTTCAGGACCCTCCAGAGATGTTCAATAGGGTTCAAGTAAGGTGCTGGCTGGGCCATTCTAGAGTATTCACAGAGTTATTCCTAAGCCACTCCTGTAGTGTTTTGGCTGTGTGCTTAGGATAGTTGTCATGTTGGAAAGTGAACATTTGGGCCAGTCTGAGGTCCTGAGGACTGTGGAACAGATTTTCATTGAGGATATCCCTGTACTTTGCTCCAGTCAGCTTTCCCTAAACCCTGACCGGTTTCCAGTCCCTGCTGCTGAAAAACATCCCCATAGCATGATGCTGCCACGGCCATGCTTCACTGTTAAGATGATATTGGGCAGGTAATGAGCAATGCCTGGTTTCCTCCAGACATAGCAATTAGAATTGAGGCCAAACAATTCAATCTTGGTTTCATCAGACTAGAGAATCTGATTCCTCAAAGTCTGAAAATCCTTCAGGTGCTGTTTTGCAAACTCCAAGTGGTCTTTCATGTGTTTTGCACTGAGAAAAGGCTTCTGTCTAGCCATTCTGCCCTAAAGCCCAGATCATTGGAGGGCTGCAGTGATGTTTGTCCTTCTGGAACTCTCTCCCATGTCCACACAGGATCTCTGGAGCTCAATCAACATGACTATGAGGTTTTTGGTCACCTCTCTTACTAAGGCCCTTCTCCCCAATTGCTCAGTTTGACCAGGCAACCAGCTCTTGGAAGAGTCCCGGTTGTGCCAAATATCTTCCATTTGAGAATTATGGAAGCCACTGTGCTCTTAGGAACCTTCACTGCAGCAGAAATGTTATTGTAGCCTTCCCCAGATCTGTGTCTGCAAGAATTCTGTCTCTGAGCTCTGCAGGCAGTTTCTTTGAGTTCATGGCTTTTGCTCAGCTAGTATATATTGTCAGCTGTGTCACTTTTCAAATCATGTCCAATCAATTTAATTTACCACAGGTTGACTCCAGTCAAGGGATGGAAATACCTCAGGAACAATTAAGAGAAATGGGAGGCACCTGAGCTAAATTTCAAGTGTTGGCATGCCAACAACTGGGCCATGCAAACAATTAAAGCCCCATCCACAGGATGCAGGCAACACACAAAACCATGCCCCCTCTGGTCCACAGAAAAACCTTTCTCCAGAGAACAAGGTTTGGGACCACCGCTCTAGAAGTATGGCAGCAAACTCTATATTTTAATGTTTTTCTTTTATGTTTGTCAATATCCAGAATAACTTTTTTGTAATATATGAATTTCAATTCCATGATTTTAAAGGTATAGCTGAAGAAAATTAGTATTTAAGGTAGAACACCAGAATTTATTGGACCCATTTTGGATGAAAATTTGGAAAAGTTAGAAGACACATCCAAACATACTCTTGCAGTCTTCAATTGTAAATCTATCTTCTCCATTACAATTTAAGAACAGAAGTTGCTCTTCATGAGAGCATGATAAAGTCGCTCGGATTCGGGATGGCTTGGACTCCGATTGGATGAGTCCAGGGGAGGAGACAGGGGCAGGCCTTGAGAATATTATCTGGGAGGAGTTTGATCCTGTGGCTCCCGAGGATGTGGACAGGGTTCTGGGTAGGATTAGTGCCGCCACATGTTTATTGGACCCGTGTCCCTCCTGGTTGGTACTGGCCTCCCGGGAGGTTGCACGAGGCTGGCTCCAGGGGATTATAACTGCTTCTCTGAGTGAGGGTGCCTTTGAAAGAGGCGGTGGTGAGGCCCCTCCTCAAGAAGCCTTCCCTGGACCCGGCTGAATTAGCTAACTACCGTCCGGTCTCCAACCTTCGTTTTGTGGCGAAGGTTGTTGAGAGTGTGGTGGCACGACAACTGCCCGGGCACCTGGATGAAGCTATCTATCTAGACCCATGCCAGTCAGGCTTCAGGCAGGGGCACAGCACAGAAACGGCATTGGTCGCGTTGGTGGATGATCTCTGGAGGGCTCGGGACAGGGGTTGCTCCTCTGTCCTAGTCCTATTAGATCTCTCAGTGGCTTTTGATACCATCGACCATGGTATCATGCTGCGGCGGTTAAGAGGGTTAGGAATAGGGGGCACCGTTCTGCGGTGGTTCTCCTCCTTCCTCTCCGACTGCTCGCAGTTCATGTTGGCAGGGGGCAGAGGTCGACCTCGAGGCATCTCGCATGGGGAGTGCCACAAGGGTCGGTCCTCTCGCCCCTTCTGTTCAACATTTATGTGAAGCCACTGGGCGAGATCATCCGTGGTTTTGGGGTGAAGTGTCATCTGTACGCTGATGATACTCAGCTGTACATCTCCACCCCAGACCACCCCAACGATGCCCTTTGTCCTCTTGATGCTGCGCTAGCAACGAATGTGAAGAAAAACGCTCCAGACAACGATTAGTTGCTTCAGCTGTTTAATCCTTTCGTGCAAGTCGGAGAACAACAAGTGACACCCAATGCAGGTCGCACAAAGTCGGCGTTAGCAGCGGCTGCCTCCTTACGCCGTTTTAAACACTCGCGCTAGTTATTACAACGCCCTTCCGGGTATGGAGCTCTTGGCGCATGCGCGCAGCGCTCTCTTTGCTAGTCGACGCTCAGAAAGTACTCGAAGAAGACCCACCCTAGTCCGGCCGCTGCGTGACCGACCGCCTAGAAAGAAAACACCCCCACCACCAAGGTGCGTGTGAACCACCTACCACCCCCCTAACCAACCCCCCTCGGATCTTTTCTTGATGGTGGATGTCAAACAGGGTTATGTGGCCGCTGCGGATCACAGTGTTGAGGGATCTCGACAGGCGGCTCCCCCTACCAAGGCTGCTCCTGGAAGACATAAAGGAACCACATTAATATACGTTTATCGCTCCAGGCACCCCACCTCATAGACCGGGCTTTAGCGGGTACCGTTTGTGAAATCGGTTAAGGAGACGGTTAGCACGTACATTTGTGGCCCGCACCCAGGACGAATCCTCAAGTGGATACCCTTTCCACTTGATCAAATAGTGCAAGATACCTCTGCTGATTTTAGAATCTAGTACTTCCTCTATTTCATATTGGTTTCCTTCTACCGGGCCAGGTTTTTTTTCTTGTTCACGGTTATGTTCCGCCAATTTTAACAGGCTGCTATGGAATACAGGGTGAACCTTGCCTAACAAAGGTGGTAATTTTAATTGCACAGTCACTGGATTAATAATCTTTGTTACAGGAAAGGGCCCTATGTATTTGGGTCCTAGCTTGCGGCTAGGGGTTCGTAATCTTAAGTACTTCGTAGAAAGATATACCTGGTCTCCTATATTAAACGGTTTACACTCTGCTCGTTTCTTATCTGCTTGGGTTTTGTATGACCTAGCTGCTTTCTCCAACTCTTCTTTTATCCGCGGCCATTGATTTCCAATGCGTACAGCCCACGCAGCAGGAGACATCTGTTCCTGATTCTGCGCATCTAATTCAGGAATAGCAGAGAACTCCCGTCCTGATACAACCTGAAAAGGGGTGGCTCCAATGCTACTGTGAACCGTGTTATTATATGCCACTTCAGCGAACGGGAGTAGTTCTGACCAATCGGACTGTTGATACGTTACATAACATTGTAGGTATCGTTCAACCATGGCGTTGGCCCTTTCAGCTGCCCTGTTCGTACTTGGATGGAACCCTGAACTCAACCCCTGTGAGGATCCAATCATTCGAATAAATTCTCTCCAAAACTTGGCAGTGAATTGAACACCCCTGTCAGAAATAATACATCGGGGTACTCCATGTAATCGATAGATATGCCAAACGAACATTTTTGCTAGCCTTCGAGCCGAGGGTAGGCCATGACAGGGAATAAAATGGGCCTGTTTAGAAAACAGGTCAACTACAGTCCATATTACAGTATTCCCATTACTCTCTGGCAGATCTACAATAAAATCCATCCCTATCTCCTCCCAGGGCATTGTTGGATCTGCGACCGTCTGTAAGAGGCCGAGGGGTTTTCCTGGTCGTGGTTTCGACGTGGCACACGTCTTACAACCGTTTACGTATCGTTCAATGTCTTTCCGCATACGTGGCCACCAAAATTGTCATCGTACTAAATGTAATGACTTGAGAAAACCGAAATGACCGGCTGTTTTGGCATCATGGCACCTATTCAATACGGCTTGGCGCATTGACACAGGAACGTATAATTTGTCCCCAGCCCAAGCCAACCCGTTGCGATATGTTATTGCGGACTGATGGTTTGACAGCCACTCATCTGTTTTTAATGCTTGTTTTAACTCGTCCTTCCATTTGGAGGATTGGTTGGTCTGTGTCGTTCGGGCTACCTGCTGCTTTTCGGGTAGCATTGCCTGTACCACCACTTCTCGTTTACTAGCATATTGTGGCAATCTAGACAGCGCGTCGGCTAAAAAGTTCCTCCCTCCCGGCACATATTTCAACTCAAAATCGAATCATTGGAAATATTGGGCCCACCGTACTTGCTTAGGTGACAGCCGCCGGGGGTTTTGGAGGGCCTCTAGATTCTTGTGGTCTGTCCACACTTCAAACCGGACACCACTCCCTTCCAATAAATGTCTCCACGTAAGTAACGCCCAACGTACTGCAAAAGCCTCTTTCTCCCAGATAGCCCAACGTCTCTCAGTAACAGAGAATTTACGAGATGTATAGGCACATGGGTACAACGTTCCTGCTGGGTTCTTTTGCAACAATACCGCTCCTACAGCAACATCGCTTGCATCTGCTTGCACCACGAATGGTAATGTTGGATCGGGATGTCGTAGGACGGGAGCTTGCGAAAACATAGCCTTCAATCCGTCGAAAGCTTTTTGACACTCCGGGGTCCACAGTAGTATCTGTCCTGGTCTTGCTCTTACGCCTGTGGCTTTTGTACGCAATAATTCAGTTAACGGGAGAGCGAGATGGGCAAAGGCGGGGATGAACTGACGGTAAAAATTAGCAAAACCTAGAAAACTCTGTAATTGTTTTCGTGTTTTCGGCGCCTGCCATTCTAAGATCGTATCCACCTTCTTCGGATCCATTTCTATTCCGGCCTCGGAGATGCGATACCCTAAGTAATCCAACTCTGTGCGGTGGAATTCGCACTTTGAGAGTTTTACGAACAATTTGGCCCGTAGCAGTTTATCTAACACTTGTCTTACCAAAGCTATATGTTCTTCCATGGTTTTGGTATAGATCAGTATATCATCTAGATAAACGAGCACACCCCGGTATAAATGCTCGTGTAACACCTCGTTTATCACTTGCATAAACACGGCGGGGGCACCCTGTAAACCAAAAGGCATCACCCGGAATTTATAGCTCCCTAAAGGACAGTTAAAGGTGGTTTTCCATTCATCACCTGGCTTTATTCTCACTCTATAATAAGCTTCTCGTAAGTCCAGTTTGGTGAATATCTTCCCAGTCGCTAAGGTAGATAATAGGTCTTTCATGAGAGGTAAAGGGTACAAATGCTCGACACACACAGCATTTAGGTCTCGGAAATCGACACACAAACGTAGGCCCCCCATCCTTCTTCTCTCGAAACAACACGGGGGCGGCCAAGTGTGAGCGACTTGGCTGGATAAAGCCTCTGGCCAGGTTTTTATCAATGTACCGTCTAAGCTCTTCCAATTCTGCTTTGGTCATAGCGTACATACGCGGCTTGGGCAACTTAACACCCGGTTTCAACTCAATGGCACAGTCAGTGGCTCTGTGGGGAGGTAACATCTCACACTCCTCTTCTTTAAACACATCCGCTAAGTCCTCATATACCCCAGGGTAGCTCAGCTGGGAAGGGCTATTGGGAGGGCTATTGGGAGCCTCGCACTGTACAGCTGCCTGATCTATACGGGTTTCTGGCTCTGGTTCCGGGCCAATGCTTAAACGGAGCCATCTGTAGCCCCCCTCCCACCAAATGGTAGGCCTCCATTTATCAAGCCACGCCAATCCCAATATGACGGGCTCAACCATAGTATCCACTACCACAAAATGGATGTTCTCCCAATGTTCCCCGATCTCCAACCGCACTAATTCGGTTACCCGTGTTGCTGGTCTACCCCCCAGAAGGGACCCATCCATTTGTTCGAACCTAATGGAGGTTTGTAACTGCAGTGTTCGCAAACCCAGATCCCTCACTACTGCTTCTCGGATGAGACATCGGGTACAACCCGAATCTATCAAAGCGTGTTGGTGAATCACTCTCAACGTTTGGGGATGCCTAAGTACAATGGGGATAACAAAAGGGCGTATCGGGTCACTTACCATAGGGTCTACCGGAGCATCCTCCCCACTGCTGTCAGAAGCCACCTGCAACACCTCCTGGCCAGCAGGCGTCTCAGACTCCGTCCGTGGACCACGGGCCGCCGTCGGTGTTGTTACTCTAGACCAATCCGACGAAGACCGAACTCTCTCTCGCCCTCTACCAACCGATGATGGTGCTCGAGATGTGGTGGGAGGTGCAACGGCGGGTGCAGAACAATCCGCCGCCCGGTGACCTAACTGATTACATCGGAAACAGCGGATCGTTCCCCTACCAACAGGCACCCCAGAGCGAGGAGGGGACGAACTCACTCCACGTTGAGGGACTGGCTTCTCCACGTTACGTCGCGGAGGAAGCGGATAGCCAGCCAACCCCCGAGTACGAAATTCTTTTAAGCCAACGTCCAAGTCTACTGCAGCACTAAACCACTCAGACAACTTTGGTGGTAAGCCCCTGTAAACACATGCTTGTCTGAGTTCTCTGTCCAGCCCCGTCCAGAACTGATGCACTAAGAGGCGTTCAGGCCAAGATCGTAAGCGGCCGGCTACAGTACGAAAGTCCTTGACATATTGTCTAGCCGGGCGTCCTCCCTGTCGCAACGCCACCAACTCCCCCTCCAGAAGTTGTGTTCTCGATTGATCCTCGAATCGGGAACGTAGTGCTTCCAAGAATAACCCCACATTTGCTAGTTCTTTTGCATGGTCACTGTGAAGGTCAGCGACCCAATCCGCTGCCTCACCTGTGAGGACTGCGGTGATAGCAACCACAACTGCCCACTGTGACGGGTATAGATGGCCGTAGAGGTCCATGTAGCTCAGGATCTGGCTGAGGAACAAGGATACCCTATCCGCGCTGCCATCGAAGCTCGCTTGTATAGGGGGAGGGCCCCAGGGTATTTGCATATGGCCCATCCCAGGCAACCCCCAATGAGTCGGGCCTGGCCCCCAAACGTCCGGAACAGCCCCCGTCCCCCCTACTGACAGACCTGAACGGTCACGGGGACCTGAGGTACCCATAAACTGAGGCCCCTGCCGGCGCTCGGTTGTTCCGCGTGGGAGGCCCCCTCCCGATAATAAAGTCGATCCAACGGGGAGGGTTCCCCGCGATCCGGGACGACTCACTCCTTTTTCAATGCGTAGTTTCGGGCTGGCTAGGTGGAACCTGGTCTCCGTACTGCTCCGAGACTCCCCCGGTCCTTGCCAAGCGTCCTGCCCTGGCACCCACGGCTGCCAGGAGGGGGCGTCCTTGAAGCTTGGCTCGCCAAACTTCTCACGGAGTACGTCCAAAGTGGAAGCCCCCACCCCCGTAGAATGGCTCCAATCGTACTCGTCCTCCTCCATCCAACGCCGCTCCCTCCAGCCCCGAAACGATGGACCGCTCGACTGAGGGGTCGCCTGCCTGGTCCCTTCGAGGGCGGGGCTCTGCCACCACTCGCCCCCGGCAACTTTCTCCTCACTGACTGCTTCCGTGGAGAGGGTCTCCTGCAATGGTGGTAGCCGTTCTTTGGAGCGCACCACCGGCAGCTCCGTCTCTCCCGTCGTTTGCACCGCCTCCACCATGGTCTCCTCTATCGCCTCTTCCTCCAACCCCGGTGCACCGGCCACAGTGCCTTCCGCCATCCTGGTCACTGCGCCCGTCAAACCGGGTTTGCAAACGCCGACTTTCTGTCCTCTTGATGCTGCGCTAGCAACGAATGTGAAGAAAAACGCTCCAGACAACGATTAGTTGCTTCAGCTGTTTAATCCTTTCGTGCAAGTCGGAGAACAACAAGTGACACCCAATGCAGGTCGCACAAAGTCGGCGTTAGCAGCGGCTGCCTCCTTACGCCGTTTTAAACACTCGCGCTAGTTATTACAACGCCCTTCCGGGTATGGAGCTCTTGGCGCATGCGCGCAGCGCTCTCTTTGCTAGTCAACGCTCAGAAAGTACTCGAAGAAGACCCACCCTAGTCCGGCCGCTGCGTGACCGACCGCCTAGAAAGAAAACACCCCCACCACCAAGGTGCGTGTGAACCACCTACCACCCCCCTAACCAACCCCCCTCGGATCTTTTCTTGATGGTGGATGTCAAACAGGGTTATGTGGCCGCTGCGGATCACAGTGTTGAGGGATCTCGACACCCTTGATGTGATGTCTCGCTGCCTGGAGGCCGTGCGGGTCTGGATGGGGAGGAACAGGCTCAGACTCAACCCGTCCAAGACCGAGTGGCTGTGGCTGCCGACGTCCCGATATAGTCAGCAGGTGCCATCGCTGACTATTGGGGGTGAATCTTTGCCCCCCACAGAGAGGGCTCGCAATCTGGGTGTCCTCCTGGACGCACGGCTGTCTTTAGAAGAGCATATGACGGCCGTGGCCAGGGGGGCCTTTTATCAGGTTCGCCTGATCCGCCAGTTGCAGCCCTTTCTGGACCGGGACGCCTTGCGCACGGTCACTCATGCCCTTGTCACCTCCCGGCTGGACTATTGTAATGCTCTCTACATGGGGCTCCCCTTGAAGAGCACTCGGAGGCTCCAACTGGTCCAGAATGCGGCCGCGCGGGTGGTTATGGGCGCAACTCGTTGTGCCCGCGTGACACCCCTCCTGCGCGAGCTGCACTGGCTCCCAGTGGTCTTCCGGGTGCGATTCAAGGTGTTGGTTACCACCTTTAAAGCGCTCCATGGCATAGGACCCGGGTACTTTCGAGACCGTCTTCTGCCACCAATAGCCTCCCACCGACCAGTCCGCTCCCACAGAGAGGGTCTCCTCAGGGTGCCATCAGCCAAGTTATGTCGGCTGGCGACACCCAGGGGGAGGGCCTTCTCTGTGGGAGCCCCAGCCCTGTGGAATGAACTGCCCCCGGAAATACGCAAGATCTCCGACCTCCGGGTGTTTCGTTGCGCATTGAAGACCCTGTTCCGCCAGGCCGGGCTATCGACATGATAATTTTAAATTGGGGTATTTTAAATTTTTGGGGTTTTAAATCGGCCAAATCTATTTAATTATTTTAATTTTTAATTATTGTTGTGTCTTGTGTTTTTAAATTGGCTGTACACTGCCCTGAGTCCTTCGGGAGAAGGGCGGTATAGAAATAAAATTATTATTATTATTATTATTATTATTATTATTATTATTATTATTATTATTATTATTATTATTATTATTATTATTATTCAATTTCTTTGGTATATGAAGGTTTTATTTATGAAATAAAAGATAAAATCAAACATGTTTGATTCAGGAAAGGAATCAAATAAATGTGCATATTTTTAGCCTGCAAAAGGTTGCAGAGATTACTAATTTTAAAAGCAAGTGTAGAATATGGTTTCCATCAACCTGTCAAATGGAACAATGTGACATTATCTTTAAAATGTAGACTATAGCTCTTTTCAAAAAAGTACACCACAGGAAATGGAAGTACTATACTGAAGAGCCATGATGGTGCAGTACTGCAGCTGATCACCGGCTGCCAGCAGTTTGGCAGTTCACCAGCTGCCAGCAGTTTGGTGGCTCAAGGTTGACTCATCCTTCCATCCTTCTGAGGTCAGTAAAAATGAGGACCCAGATCATTGGGGGCAATATGCTGACTCTGTAAACTGCTTAGAGAGGGCTGTAAAGCACTGTGAAGTGGTATATAAGTCTAAGTGCTATTGCTATACAACAAAAAAGGTATTGTAAATTAATATAGTGTATCTGTGCTTTCAAATACAGAGACATACTGATATTTAATTAGGAATTGTTTCTTGTCCTATTTGCTTTGTTTTGAAATATCAGGTCTTAAATTCAGAAAAATGTTCGTACATCAGGAATATACCAACTAGCAGATTCTGCATGGTAGGTCAAAGATCCATCAATGGAATTAAAGCCCTATATTTTTTGCATGTGTGTTGATGTTCCATGCATGTATAAATGGGTAGAAGTTTGGTTGTGTTACAGTGACTGTCCATCTTGATTTTTAAATAATGTCTGCTGACAGTGATGGTTCTAACACAACTAATCCAATTATACAAATTCTAGATATTATTCTCAATCTGAAAAGAAAAACATAGTCAATATCCAAGTTTTAAATAATTAGGGTACACTTCAGCATAGTATTGTAGAGAAACTTGCTTTATCTTTCCTTATCATCATTCTACTGCTTTGTGGGGACAATTTAATACTTAAAAACAAGGCAGTATTTTGCAGCATATGCACACTATCTGATGCACTCAATATCAAAGGTACTCAGCCAAAACAGCATCAGTAGTTACAAAGGCATTGTCAGCCTGGCAACAATAGTTGATCATCTTAAAATTCCATCATCTGGGAACTGCTTATGTAGCTCATTTCTAACTTCTTCTTGAGCTGCAAGAAGATTTGGGCAGCAGAAAAAGACATTCCATAAAATCTTCGACCCATGCAGCTCTATGTCATGGTGATTACTAGGAAGTGAATACAACTTGATGATAAATAATCAATTAATCATACATCTCTATGACAAAAGCAAGTAAGCAATAGGCTTAGAATGCTGTGATTTCTTCTATTCTAGGCCTCCCTCATCCTGATCTTCATGATGTTACATAGAGCGGAACATATGGAGTTTGCCCTAAGTTTCTTATATACCACACACACATACACACACACACACACACACACACTCACACATAAGGCCACAGATGCCATAGGAAGGGAAAGCAGAAACACATGCACACAGAGACACAACACTTATTTTGCTACAGAAAAAAAAGTACTATGACTATGGCCACTGCTGATAAAGGAGTTGGAAAGAGTCTACAGCAGGGATGTCAAACTCGATCCCATCACAGCGTGCATCAGGAGTTTGTTTGTCCTTGGGGGGCCGGGATGGGCATGGCCTGGTCATTGCAGCCAACTGGGTGGGCATGGCAAGGGCTGGGGTGGCAGGAGCAGGTCCCCCGCCATCTCCAGAATGGCCCCATGGGCCAACTCCGCAGGCCATGTGTTTGACACATCTGGTCTACAGGCTTATCATGCTTTTTCTCATGTTTTCTTTTTAAATTGGCTAATGTGTCCCAAGAACTCCATGGCTTGGAGGGATTTCAAAGAAAAGAAGCTGATCTTAAGCATCTGAATACAAAACAAGATGGAATGGCTTGTTCTGAACTTTTTCTGAGCTTGTGACAAAACTTCACAACACTTGGCACACTTAAAATTGCTATTTTAATCTTGGAATGTTTTGCACACCCCCATTGTAAATCATGTAACAGATGTGCCTATATCAATGCAGTGCTACAGTTTAAATCTGGAAAGAATTAACAACACCAAAGGATACAATGACATCTGCTAAAATTTTCAGAATTATTGCTTCCCTAAACGCAGGATTGTATTTTAATTAGCAAAGAAGCAGAAAATAAGGCAAATAAGGCACTTGTATGAATATGCATGTTACTCACACAGGGCAATTGTGTTAATTCCAGCAGGTAAGGACTATCTATATTTCTATTATGTCTGGTTATGTTTTTTGTAGTTAGATTTAGATTGAGGTTTTTTAGGCATATAAATAGCATTTGAAGTGCAGCTCCAGTTCTTTTGTGGAACTTGAGAAAAGGGATTAAAATGATCCTACATGTTTCAATGAATCTCTTGGTACCTATGGGATATGGCAGTAATCTTTCTGTCAAAGTATGATACACTAATTATTCTGCTCACTTGGCTCTATTTATCATTGGGAAATAGAGCTCCCAGCACAAGAAGGTAAAATAGTTTTTTTAGCATGGCTTATAGATTAAATACATCATGAATATTATTTTTAATGGCAGCTACTGAACAACTTTAGTAGGGAAGGGGGACAGAATGAAAAGTGATAGGTTAAATTTATGCCAAAAGGGCAACACATAAAATCTAATTCTTCAGAACATGGTGACTTCAGCCTTATTGCTGCTGATTGAATTGTGCAAATTGGCCAACCCATGAGTTTGCAAATATTTGTTCTTCCTGCTGGTGTAGTTTGGAATATGACAGAATTTTACCAAAATCTTGTAGTAACAATGTATGACAGTGATGGCGAAACTTTTAGAGACCTAGTGCCCAAACTGCAACCCAAAACCCACTTATTTATCGCAAAGTGCCAACATGGCAATTTAACCTGAATACTGAGATTTTACTAGGGTCACCTGGACAATGGAGTCCAAGTGACCCGCACCTAATGGCTTTGTATTCTTTCTCTGGGACCTTTTTTTCTGACTATCATTGCTGAATCCCTGGCCACATACCATCTTTACCCCTGGCTACCTGGATGTATTCAGCAGCCGAGCTTCTTGTGCTGCGAGACTCCCCCCTCTCGTAGGCCTGGCCCTCCACACTATCGACGGCCTCCCTTGATGACGGGTTTTGGAACTCTGAGAGGTGGCATGCAGCGAAGAGGAGGTTGAGGGGTTTTTTATCCAAATTTTTAGTTCAATTTTTAAGGGGTTCCGGGGGGGAGGGTTGGATTGGAACTAGGGTTGTGGGTTTGGGGGATAACCCACTGAGGGTGGGGCCTGGTCTGGCTAGGGGCCATGGCATGGGAGGTGCGAGGCTCGGGGTCAAGGAGGGGGTTAGAGTTTGTACTGATGAGGGCAATTACATCAGTACTGTGGGTGGGAGGGGCAGATACGATGGGAGCAGGGGGCCATACCTGATTGCGGGAGTGCGCGCTCGCTGTCTTCAAGCGGTGTCGTGCTCAGGCCCCCAATGCTCTTCTCATTCCCTGGGTTGCTCAGATCCTCAGGGCCCGGGCCTCTGGCTGATGTTATGCAACGCCAGGTCCATGGTAAATAAAGCCCCCCTCATTTGTGATCTTGTCCAGGAGGGGGGAGCGGACCTGGCGGGTATCACAGAGACTTGGCTGGGCCAGGAGGGGGGTCCCCCTCATTGAAATGTGCCCACCTGGTTTCCATGCATTTCATCAGCTGAGGTCACAGGGTAGGGGTGGGGGGGGTTATAAAAGAAGGTCTTGATCCAAGGGAGGCCACTGTTCCTCAGATTGCTGGATGTGAGTCCCTCCTTGTGAAGTGGGGTCATGGGGTACAGATGGGTTTGCTGATTACATACCTGGCTCCCTGCCACGTGGTGGCAGCCCTGCCCAAACTGCTCAATGTCATAGCCGGGGTGGCAGTTGATACCCCTAGGCTTATGGTCATGGGGGATTTTAACCTGCCATCTGTCGGTGAAGTGTCTGAGACAGCTCGGGAGTTCATGGCTTCCATGACGGCTATGGACCTCACCCAGTTAGTTCATGGCCCTACTCCTACAGGGGGAAACACTCTGGACTTGGTTTTTGTCTCTGGTCAGTGGCTGAGTGATCTTGATATAGGGGATATAGTGATTGAGCCCTTGTCATGGTCGGATCATTCTCTCCTTCGCTTTGACCTTCGAACCGCTTCACCCCACCGCAGGGAGGCGGAACCGATGAGGTGGTTCCGCCCTAGGCGCCTGATGGATCCGGATAGGTTCCCTGAGTCTCTGGCACATGACTCGACCAAAGACCTGGTGGCCGCCTGGGATAGGGCAGCTGCTGGAATTTTGGACTGGGTCATGCCTTTGCGGCCTCTGACTTGGAGCTGATCTCACTTGGCTCCTGGGTTTACCGAGGAGCTGAGGGAGATGAAGCGCCAAAAAAGATGCCTGGAGAGTGGTTGGAGGGCCAGCCTTTCCGAATCTGACCGAACACTGGTGAAGTCTCATATTAAGACCTACCTAGTGGCGATAAAAGCAGCAAAATTTAATTATTTTTCTGCTCTTATTGTATCATCAGATAATCGCCCGGCCGTCCTGTTTAGGGTGACCATCTCCCTGCTTTACCTGGGAGCATGGAAGGACCCCTTGGAGGGTCAGGCTGAGGATTTTGTACAGTATCTGTATGACAAAATCTCTCAAATTCAGGAAGACTTGGACTCTGGGTAGATTCGGGAGGGGTGATGGAGGCAGGTCTTGAGAATGTTATTTGGGAGGAGTTTGATCTTGTGACTCCCGAAGATGTAGACAGGATTCTGGGTGGACTTAGCGCGGCCACATGTTTATTGGACCCATGTCCCTCCTGGTTGGTGCTGGCTTCTCGGGAGGTTACACGAGGCTGGTTCCAGGGGATTATTAATGCTTCATTGAGTGAGGGTGACTTTCCTGCCACCTTGAAAGAGGTGGTGGTGAGGCCTCTCCTTAAGAAGCCTTCCCTGGACCCGACAGTGTTAGTAAATTATTGTCCAGTCTCCAACTTTCGCTTTGTGGTGAAGGTTGTTGAGAGTGTGGTGGCGCGACAGCTTCCCCAGTACCTGGATGAAATGGTTTATCTAGATCCATTCCGGTCGTGTTTCAGGCCTGGATACAGCTCAGAAACGGCATTGATTGTGTTGGTGGATGATCTCTGGAGGGCTCGGGACAGGGGCTGTTCCTCTGTCCTGGTCCTATTAGACCTCTCAGCGGCTTTCGATATCATCGACCATGGTATCATGCTGCGCCGGTTGGTAGAATTGGGGGTGGAGGACACCATGTTGCAGTGGTTCTTCTCCTTCCTCTCTGACCGGTTGCAGAGGTCGACCCCGAGGCGCCTTGTGTGTGGGGTGCCACAAGGGTTGGTCCTCCCACCCCTTCTGTTCAACATTTATATGAAGCCACTGGGTGTGATCATCCATGGTTTTGGGGGGAAGTACCACCAGTACGCTGATGACACTCAGTTGTACATCTCCACCCCGGGCCACCCCAATGATGCCCTTGAAGTGATGTCCCGGAGCCTGGAGGCCGTGCGGATCTGGATGGGGAGAAACAGACTCAGGCTCAACCCGTCCAAGACCGAGTGGCTGTGGTTTCCAGCATCCCGATATAGTCAGTTGGTGCCATTACTGACTATTGGGGGTGAGTCGTTGGCAGCCCTCCCACAGAGAGGGCTCGCAACTTGGGTGTCCTCCTGGATACATGACTGTCTTTAGAAGAGCATCTGATGGCTGTGGCCAGGGGGACTTTCTATCAGGTTCGCCTGATTCACCAGTTGCGTCCCTTTCTGGATCGGGACTCCTTATGCACAGTCACTCACACCCTCGTCCCTTCCTGCCTGGACTACTGTAATGCTCTCTATATGGGGCTCCCATTGAGGAGCACCCAGAGGCTCCAACTGGTCCAGAATGCGACCATGCGGGTGGTCATGGGAGCGACATGGCATTCCCATGTAACATCTCTCCTACGTGAGCTGCACTGGCTCCCCATGGTCTTCCGAGTATGCTTTAAGGTATTGGTTACCACCTTTAGAGCGCTCCATGGCTTAGGACCTGGGTACTTATGAGACCGCCTTCTGCCACCGGTAGCCTCTCACCAGCCAGTACGCTCCCACAGAGAAGGCCTTCTCAGGGTGCAGTCGGCCAAACAGTGTCAACTGGCAGCCCCAGGGAGAGAGCCTTGTCTGTGGGGGCACCTGCCCTTTGGAACGAGCTCCCTCTGGAGATAAAGAGGATCCCGGATTTACACACTTTCCGCCGTGCCCTCAAGATTTTTTTATTCCAACAAGTGGGGCTGGTCTAACTCTTTTTAAGTGTTAATTTTAATTTTAATTTGTTTTTTAAAAAACGGGGTGTTTTAATTAGTATGGGCCAAATTTATTTAATATGTTTTTAAATTGTTTTTTTTTAATTTTATATTGTATCTGTTTTATCTCTGGCTGTTCACTGCCCTGAGTCCTTCAGGAGTAGGGTGGTATATAAATCTAAATAAACTGAAACTGAAACTGAAAATAATGATAAACAAGGCAGAGTTCAGCTAATTGTTCTAAGAAAAACGTGATAAATGAACTTCTATGCCCATTCATTTTTTTTCTGCTTTTGAAATATTACGTTTAGCAACAATAAAAAAGAAAAACTTTTGTAATATCATTTCTCTCTTTCCTTCCCCATCTTTTTTTCTCTCTCTCACTTTCTCTCCCTCTCTCTCTTTCCCTATTCCCCTTCTCTTTCCCTCCCTCTCTCTCTCCTTCCCTCCCTCTCTCTCTTTCTCTCCCCCTCTCTCTTTCCCTCCCCCTCTCTCTTTCCCTCCCCCCTCTTTTTCTCTCTCTTTCTTTTCTTCTCTTTCCCTCTCTCTTTCTCTCCCCCCTCTCTCTGTCTCTCTCTTTCTCTCTCTCTCTCTTTCTCTCCCTCCATTTATCTCTCTCTGTGTTCTATCTATCTATCTATCTATCTATCTATCTATCTATCTATCTATCTATCTATCTATCTATGCTCTCCTGTCCAGCTTCACATGTCGTGTGAATCCAACCACTTGGGCTGTGGAGGGGAAGTGGAGCCTGGCAGGCAAAGCCAAGCATTAGAGATCCACACAAAAATAAGGCAACTCCAACCAGGATCCTGTTGGGGAGACCCCCCTCCCCCTCTCCCTCCACAGTGGGGGCCCAGGCAACCTGAGCACAACTCTCTCCTCAAAGATGACCAGCAAGCAAACAAAGAAATGTGGTGCTCTGGCTGGGAGGCGACGGCGTGGAGCCTCACCTCTGGTCAGTGAGAGCGGGGCAGGCAGAGCACACATCTTCCCCAGTGCTGGATGGGAGGGATGTGTGAGCCAAATGTTTGGAGGTGGAGTTTGCAAGTGGGCTCAGTGGAGCCGCTTAGCGGGGAGAGCCTGGCCTGTTTCGTTCACAGGGTGGGAATGCAGAAGGAAGAGGAAATCTGTGTCTCAAAAACTCCTTTGGGGTGACTTTGTCTGCTTTTGAAGCATTATATTTAGCAACAATAAAAAAAGAAAAACTTTTGTAATATCATTTCTCTTTTCCTCTCTCTCTCTCCCTCCCTCTCTCTCTCTCTCTCCCTCCCTCCCCCTCCCTCTCTCTCTCTGCCTCCTTCTGTTTCTCTCTCTTCCCACCCATGGGGGGGGGGAAGGAACCCCTGAACTGGTGCTGGGTGTTGGGAATGATGTCCGAAGGCCGACTAGCCCAGGAGCAGTGCACCCACGCTCAGCTGGCTGGCGGGGAGGCGGTGCTTCCCAACACAGGCAGCTCTGCAGGAAAAGCAACTGCTTTTTTTTGTCAAGATAACTCAAGGTCACATTGTGGCTCCGCATCATAATGGACTTCAGGAGGAGGATTGGACCCCCGTCTTCCCCATTGTGAAGCATGTGAGTGAAAAAGTTCACTCAATCAATTCCAACTTCTCAAGATCTTTTTCTTTCTTGAGAAGTTAGAATTGATTGAGTGAAACGCAATAGAGAAACATGATTGGAGCTGGGCTGGAGTGCAGGTTGGACTTAACCCACTTGTTACTACAACCTTTTTAAAAATTGTTATATTTTACTGGGAAATATGTGAGCATATTACAGGTTAAAAAGGGGAGAATAATCAAGGCGAAGCTGATGTTATGGCAAGAATGGTGAGCTTTCATGGGACTCCGTGTTAAGCCACCATATTCTACCTGACAGGAGGTCCAATTGGACTCAGTTGGACCCAAGCTGCCTTGGAGAGGTGGCAGAAGCAGAGGAAGAAGTTTTGTCGTTCACAGGGAGCCTGCAAACTCACTGTTTGATCCTGGAAAACTCCTCATCCTGACGGGGGGAAAAGATGGCTATTAAGCTGATCGGACCAAGGCTGTGACAGTTCCAATGAAAGAGCAATAAAGGAGATGAGCGGAAAACAGTGTGTGTGATCCAGGTGAGCTATTCTTAATTTTCAACTCGTGTTGAGGAATGTACCCCAGAAATTAACTTCTTTCTGAAAACAAGACTCTAAAAGAGAGGAGGTGGTCTTTATTCATTCCTCTAAAATGGCGACAACTAAATACATGAGCTGCTGACAGACCTGAGCAAAGGAGAAGAAAGTACTTGGTAAAAATAGACTTTAACAAGTTGGAGTTCCAGGTGGCTTGCTTGTGGATATTTTGCCAGCTTTTTTGATACTTAATATACTTTTTAATATATAGTATACATTGTAATCCTGAAAAATGAACTTTGCAGAAGTGAAAGTTTGAAAGTTTGATTCGGGTGAAAGTGGAGAAATAGAATAAGGATGCCACCTGCTGGTGGAACCTGTCAAGCAAAGGGAGAAGACCTTGAACAACTGAACAGTCTGATACAATACAAAATGCTTGGGTTCCTTGGAACTGAACTGAGGTGATAAATTTAATTGGGTGCTGTCCTGTGGAATTAACACTTGCAAATGGCTTACACTGGATACTTAGAAACAGATGGGGAAGACATAGAAACTTGTCCTTGAGATCATTTGACTCTTTGTGGATTACAAATATGTTGGACAGTGTGAAATTGAGCCTTGGTAGTACAGGGGTTTAAGGCACCCTGTTATTAAGCTTATTAAGACCAGCTGCCTGCAATTACTGCAGGTTCGAATCTCGCCAAGGCTCAAGGTTGACTCAGCCTTCCATCCTTTCTAAGGTAGGTGAAATGAGGACCCAGTTTGTGGGGGCAATAAGCTGACTTTGTATAAATATACAAAAGGATGAAGGCTATTGCTGAGCACATTGTAAGCCGCCCTGAGTCTTCGGAGAAGGGCGGCATATAAATCAAATTAAAAAAAAAAAATAACTTGAAGCTAAGTGGAGATTTTCTGAATTGCTGAATAGAGATGACGTGCAACTATTGGGCTTCTTGTGAGCCTTGCAGATTACAAATATTATTTCCTATAAGAAGAATAAGTGAATTAAGAGGGATATTGAAGAGACTATTTGGACATTTTATATACAATCTGTGTGGAATTTAGAGTTAAAATTAAAGTTAAAAGATAGTGAAATTAGTTGAGAATTGAAAGGGAGGAGAAAAATTGTAGGGGAAAGAGCATTACTGTTTAATATTAAAAAGGACACAAAGAGGGAGTGGAGAATTTGGAAGAAATTTGAAGGGTGGTGGGGCATCTTATCTAAAATTGCTGATACGTTGATAAAGTTCAAAATGTCAAATTCAAACCTAACTAAATTAGGGGAAAAAAACTGGATCGGCACCATCATCTGCCCCATCATCCTCCCATCATCAGCAACATCAAGCCCTTCAAGCCAAAGGTTAATAGAAAGCTTAACCCAACAGGAAAAAATGAATTCAATTCAAAAAGATATGTAAACATTGTTCCAATCACTACAAGAGGCCATAACCAAGAACCATAATGAAATAAAGACTGAGATAGATGAGATAAGGTCTGAGATGGGGGAGATCAAGGGGAAAATGCAAAGTATGGATAAAAAATTGGGGACTTTTCAACAAATGCTAACCAACAATGAAGAAAAGATTAAAATAATTGAAGAAAAGTCAGAACAAGTAGAAAAAACCCCCAGAGGAAATGAATCAGAGACTAACACAGGCCAATAAAGAACTCAAAGGAACTGTAATTCAGTTGCAAATAGAAAAGGCTGAACACTTCCTGAGGTTTCAGAATATTGAGGAAGGGAAAGAAGAAAACATAGCTGAGTTGATGGTAGATCTATTGGCTCAAACATTACAGATAACAACACACATGGAGATAGATGAAGTGTTTAGAATTCACACTAGCTATGGTAAAAAGAAGAAACTCCCAAGGGAGGTACATGTAAGATTCATGAAAAAAACAACAAGAGCAGAAATTCTTAAAAAATAAAAGAGGAAACCCTAAAATATAAAGGAAGAGAGATTGTGGTTCTAAAGCAAGTGCCCAGAAGAGTTAGAGACCTGCAGAAGCAGTATCAATTTCTGACAGGAAAGTTGATCAAACACCAAGTAAACTTTAGGTGGCTGATACCAGAGGGAATTTTGGTTACCTGGAATGATAGAAGACACAGACTAGACTCTCTAGATTTGTATGCACTAGATAGTGCATACGAATTCTATGACTATTACTTTAAACCAGTTGAAGAAAAGAGATGAGCAGAATGAGAAAGAGTAAGAACAAAGGAGCAGAGAGAAAGAAGAGCAAATAGAATGGCAAAACCCACTTATAAGTGACATAATAAAAAGGCAGTTTCTGATTGAGTTGCCAGAAAAGTGTGTGTGTTTTATTCTAACAATAAGAGCAGTTCAATTTTAGAACCAATTATTGAAAAAGTGATAGGTTGTCTGAATCTCTACTATTATTATCTGATTTCATTGTGGAATAATTAATTCTGAGTTCTTTAGAAGCTGGCTCATCACTTTAGCTGTATTTCTTAGCTGTCTTTCAAATCCAGGATGAAAAAAAAATCATCTTTGAAAGAAGAACCCATTTGCAGCATTTTATTAACATTACCCAATTTCATAAAGTATGTGTAAAATACATTTGGTCTCTGTTGATTAATAACAATTTCAGCTGAGGTGATCAGTTCTAATTTTCTCACATACAAGTCATCATTATGTATAGAAATAATCATGTATAAATGAAACTATCTTTTCCCACTGTGATAACTCAACACTAATGAGTAAGTATAAACAAGGAAAAAATGTAGATCAAAAATGTCCACACACAACAAAAACTGCTCTACATACCCTTTCCTATTGTCATGAACAATTATATTCATATTCTAAATGTGAGTTAAACATCTCTTTTTTTACAAAAATTCTTAAGAAAATCTGGTCGTTTCTTATATACTTGTCAAATATTATTGCCATTACAGGCTACAAGAAAAAACAAATTGGTGGTAAAGGTAGTCTATCCTGAATAATAAATATGAGCCTAACATTTATATGACATTCCACAAATTTATCAAGGTACTTTCTTCTAAATATATTATGGAGAAGGAGGAGGAGGAGGAAGAGGAAGAGAAAAACTTACATCGAATTTAGAAGCAAAACCTAATTTCCTAAAGATGATATAGCTACAACTTTTAGCTAAGCTAAAATCATCTCCATTCTATCAAGTACTGTTTATTAGATACATTGACACATCCTCCCCAATTTCTGTTAAAGTCAATGGGGCTTATTTCTAGAAAGTCATTCATAAAATGGCAGGGTTAATGCTAATAAAAATAAATCCATTTGATTGCAGTCCTTATAAGACAACTGAACTCAGTGAATTTTTCAGTAAACTGAACCTCACTGATAAAGTGTATTTTGCTCTGAATTATGTCTTCTCAACAACTTTGTCATCAAGTTTGTGTGTATGTGAGCATATAAAATCCAATTATAGATTACTGTGCAAATTCTATGCAGGTGTGAACTTTTGTAGATGGCAAACAATCAATATCTGTATTGATTCATTTTCTTTCTATTTTCCTTTTGAAAAAAAAAATGTTTCTGGAAGTCTGTATAGCAAAATTAGGCAACCCCAAGGGTGTTTCAAAATATTCAGAGAGATAAACTTTTGTGACCATTAAATTCTTTTTCTACAAAGATAAAGTAGAAGTCATATGCAATTAAAGTCTTATTTTATTTTATTTATTAAATTTAAATTATTATATTTCTACACTGCCCATCTCACAAAAGTGACTCTGGGTGATGTATAAAAGTAAGAATTATGATTAAGTTCACTGAGCCACAAATTCTGCACATACAGCCAAGTCCCTCTGAATATGTGTAGTAAAGTTAGGAGCAAATCTGATAGCAACAACTATATGCATCTTTATTTTGTACATCTATTGGTTCTTCTCATGTGGAAAGGATATTTTCATGTCTTTTTTTTTTGTTTCAAGTTTTTTATTTTATTTTACATATACATATCAATGCGTGAACAGTGTGGCACCTGGATGTCATACATTCTAATACAAATAAAACTAGTAAAATTAATAATAGTTATTACATTCAACCAATATATATTTCTAATAATAATAATAATAATAATAATACACATTTATATTCAGATGTAGTTTATCATTATTTAATTATTCCATGTTTTAATATATTGCTCACCATATTATTTGATCATACATAATAATACCTCCATTCAATTTCTAAGCTTCCCTCTTGTTATTGCTTTTATTTTATTATGTAAAAATGTATATACTAATATTCCCCCTTTCTCTTATTTCTATCTCTATTCTAACTTTTAATCATGTCACCCTTTTATTAAAAGACATTTTCTTTCTTTCCAACATCTCTCGCCCACTTTGGTGCTTTGAATCCTGTTCATTTTTAACTTACCTCCCATATTTCACTCTTTACATCTATTTGTATTAAGATACAATCATTCATTATTTCATTATTCAATGTTTCAATACATAATTCTAATACCAATCCCAATATTATTTAGTTATACAAAATTATTCTAATCATATTCTTTACAATCATCAAATCTATATAATTCTGAGAGTAATACACATGTTTATATTAAAATATGTTCTTTCATTATTTAATTGTTCAATGTTTCAATATATTATTCCAATGCCAATCACAATATTATTAAAACATACTTAATAATACCATCATTCAATCTCTAGTTTTCCCATTTTATTGTTACTTTTATTCCATTATATAAAGCTATGTATATACAAATGTTTCCCCCTTCTCTTATTTCTACCTAACTTCTAACCATGCCACCATTCTAAAAAAGAAGGGGAAGAAAAAGAAAAGCAAATCAAAACATCAAAGAGAGAGAGAGAGAGAGAGAGAGAGAGAGAGAGAGAGAGAGAGAGAGAGAGAGAGAGAGAGAGAGAGAGAAAGAGAGCGACCCTTTCCTTTCTATCCATTGTTTGTTGCCCACTTCAGTACTTTAGCTGCTATGCTTTTTTTGACTTGTCTCCCATATTCCTCTCTTGGATCTTTATTTCTGTCTGCATCTACTTCTTCGCTATTCTATCTAAATATTTCTCCCATCTCTACCCTCTTCCGCTGCCTAGCTTCCAAAGTATCTGCCCAAACCCCTATCTCCTGTTTAAAAGTATCTTCCTGTATCTCCAATTCTCTTTTCAACTCTCTTAAAATATTTTCCCCCTGGTTTAATTAATCAATCACTGTTATTTTTATTATTATCTCCTCCTTGTCTTCTTCTTTTGTTCACTGGTTCTTCGCTTCTGTCTTTCCCTCCATTCCTTCTGTTAGCTCCTCCGTTTTCTGATCATCTAGATCTTTACTTATCATCCCTCATATAGTATTTTCCATTTTTTCCAAAATCTCCTTAAATCGTATCTCCATGATGTCCTTTGTGCTTTGGAAAATCAATGCCATCTCCTTCAAATTTCTACTCATTTCTTCCTTATGAAGCATCTTACTTTGTTTTTTAAAAATCCCATTTTCGTCCAGTAGTCCAAGAATCAATTATTCAGACCTAAAATTGCCCTTCAAAAATCACAGTTCTTTGTATCCCATAGGAAATCAATCAGTTCCATTTAAATAGTCCCAGAAGTTATCAAAAGCCTCTTTACGTCCCCCTTACAGTTTCAATCTTCTAACATAACATTCAGGGGTCACTTTAATTAAATAACTTCCTTGTTCTCATATTTTAGTCTCCAGTAGTCATGGGGTAGTTAGATATAACCCAGTAAATATTTTCACAATCCTTCATATAAGTATCCCCAGACTTTTATATTTTCTTTTCATCAGCAAGTGGCACTCTCAACTTAAATTTCAGTGTACCATTAGTCAGTCTAATTTTAGTTATTTTGATGATAATTTTAATTGTAATTCAATTATAGAAGCAGGATATGTTTTTTAAGTAAATAATTCCAGCATTTTAAAATGCCTTCCCATTACTACCTCTTCCCAGTTTAAGAGTCCAATTTTCTGTATTTTTCAAAATGTATTGTTTTTCTCTCTTTAGGTCTTTTCCTTCTGGTCTGGTATTTTTCTCAGAATGCTTAATCACAACTTTAACAAGCAATTCTGAGCAGATAGTTCTAAATTGTTTCTTGGGGTTAGGTTTTAAGTAAAAAGGAATCCTCTCCCCCAGTTCTAGTCACTGTTCACCTACTTCGCTCCAGCACCAGTCTTAGTTGTTCCTCGGTTGTTCCAGCTTTGGTTGAGAGAGAAAAGAAACCATGGGTGAGACAGGAGAGTTGCGACTCTCCACGACCTCACAGCACATCCCTCTTTGCTTCACCACCCCTACAGAGTGGCTTTGGCTCCATTTGGAGCCTACCAATGGGGAGAACTCAGCACAGGAGCTTGGAGATCCACTCCTTGTGTCCGATCTTGCTGTGGCATCAACTTGAAGCCTATATTTCATAAGTCTTGATGAAATCATATTGACTGTAATTTGTAATGAAGAATTTTTCCTTCTCTTCATTTCATTATTTTATGTTGCAATTGTTTGCTTCTTTTTATTCTTAATTTGGTAAGACTTCTGCTTTCAAATAAAGACTCTAATTTTTGTTGTTTTGAAAACTTTTAAGTTCTTAAATTTATAGTTAATTTTTCTTTAGTTTAGAAATGAAGATAGACTTACCAGGTGGCTTTTCAAAGTAGTCAGTCTGAAGATCTTCTAATATCTTTCAGTTGGTTAGATAATCAATTTCCAAAAATAATTAGAAGCAAGACTACTGAACTGAGTCTTTAAAAGCCTCCCTCAGGGTTGTGAACATGATAGTTCGATCCATTGATCTCTTAGTGCTCAAGTTTACAGGAGACCACTGTTCTTCAGTCTGCTCACGAGGAGCAGCTTTCTGGAGCACATGTGGGCAATCTCCCATCCTCTCCTTGTCCAGAGAGGTTCCAAAGGATCCACCGGTTCTTCAGTCTTTGCTGCAGTTGTCATCTTTTCTCACGACATTTGCTCCACCTCTACCAGAAGTCCAAGTGAAAGCAAAACTTTTGACATAAATGATTGAATATCTGCTGTTGCCAGTTACATTAAGCACTGTTTCATAAAAATTGTTCCTAACCATTTTTTTAAAAGCAGTTTTTCTTCAGAATGTTGATGGGTGAGTTAAACAAAGGTTTACTGAAACAGAAGAAAATTTCTGGAAGACAAGGGCTCTTCGTTGATTGATGGATGATTTTGAACTATATTCAGCTATCTACAGTTTAGCTTGTTTTCTTTTCCATTATCCAACTCAGTGCTCATCGTCAATTTAGATTGTTTTGTTTAATTGGTTGCCCTAAGAATTTGTACCAATAAGCTCAGAGGCAAAACTATCTGTTTCTGATTAGCAGTAGTATGTTTGCTGGTAGAAGCTGAAAATGTACAAAATAATCTTGTGCATGCAAATATGCATATATATATTACAAATAATTGGCATTACTTTTTATATCTTCAAATAGATTAATACCATGTCTGCATATAGATTGGTAAGATAAATACAATTAAATCAGGACAAACTTGAAAAATAGATTAGAACAATTTAAATATAATTGTGTGTGTGGGGGGGAGTGTGAATCTGGTCCATGTTTTTCCCAGTATTCCACTACTTTTAAAATGAAGAAATCTGGCAGCATACCACAAACTTTATGTTGACATATTTTTAATTACATCACTACCCTTTGCTGCTTCTCTAGATCGTTTAAAAAAATGATGAATTTATGTGTAGAATCACATCAAAATTGATCAATGCTAGAAGAAAGTACATTTCCATTATAATAATAGACAGGGAAGGGGGAGAGAAAAATGAACCAAGGCTATCATACATAGAATTATTATGATTGTAGTCATAATATTTTGGGTTAACTTCAGTAACATTTTCTTAATAGTAAAGTAGATAGGTTGAAAAAATTGTATGTACACCATACACAAAGAAACTGTGACATTCTCCAAAGTACCATTATTAAGCATTTGTTTTCTACTTTATATGATTTTTACAGTATTGCACAATATAAAGCTGGATTCCTGCTTGAAACCTGTAATGTAGAAAAGGAGGAAAATGGAATCTCACAAAATGCAAGCAATATACAGACAGCTATTTTTTTTAAAAAAAATGTTTTTTTGCAGTATGCGAAAAAAGCAGAAACAAAAAATCCCCTCCATTAGATTATTTGATATATGATCTATTCAGATTGTTTACATATTTTGTATTGCCATCATGCTGTCATAGCTATCTCTTGACATCAGTATCATAATCTGAATTCAGGGTGATAGAACAATCAAGGACTGAACTGCAAATTATCATCATTTCACATAAATGAATAGTTATGGTTGAATACTGTTGACTGCTCTGCTTACACATTGAACAAAAAATGATGCAGTTCAACATAAGAACAGGTTGCTGAAACATTCAGGAACATAAAAGTTCTACATTTGCACTCTAAACCATCTGGGCATGTATAGGTTACCATAGCAATGTGTTTATACAGTTAACCCTCCAGAGGCATTCCCAGATGATTTTTAAGACCTTGCCTTTTCATCTGCTTTATCATCTTTTATTTGTAGAGATCCATTCATTTTTGCAACTAGACAAAGAGGAGCAGATGGCTCAGGTAGCAGATGAGGGAGCACCAGGTCTCTGGCTGGTTCACCTGAGCCTCCAAGCCTACTTGTTCCCTTCTGTCATGATGTGTGACTTTTCCTATACTTTCAAAGCAGACTTGTGCTGTGTTCCTCAGGTGTTATTTTATGGCTCATCAACAGAATTTATTTTCTAAAATAGGTTATTTAAAAATAGCCAACAACAATGTACTGAAAATAAAACAGTAGAATAAAAATAAATGACATATACTTTTTAATATTACTGTGTTTCCCCGAAAATACGACCTACCCCCAAAATAAGCCCCAACCTATTTTTACATGTGAGCCTAATAAAAGCCCTAGGCAAAAAATAAGCCCTAGTTAAGACCTTCTGGTTGTACGAGGTGGGGTGAGGCACATGCGTAAAAATCAAGCTAGGGTAGAGGTAAGGGGTTGGAGTTTTCCCACACGTCCCACACCCACTTATCTTAGGACCACTGCAGCCAGGCCTTCCAAACCCCAACACCTGTCATGCTGTTGTTTAAGCTCTGTGGCTCCTTGAAGTTGCACACCACACAGTGCATCATGCCAGTGCCGTTGCTCACAGCAGGACACCATGTGATCATCTTACCAGTGTCATTGCATTCAACAGGATGCCACATGGTGCAGCATGCCAGTGCCACTGCTTGTGGCAGGACACCAGATGGTGCATCATGCTGGTGCTACCGCTCACTGCCAAACACCACATGGTGCATCACACTTGTACTTCCGCTCAAGACACGACGCCACATGGTGCATCATGCTGGTGCTACAGAAGAAGTCAGGCAGTGGTGTGACAGGTGTTGGGGCATGGGAGGCCTGTTTGTGGTGGCCCTAAGGTAAGTGGATAAGACGTCTCCCAAAAATAAGACCTGATGCTTATTTTGGGGCTCAAAAGCAAAGAAGACTGGGTCTTTTTGAGGAAACGAACATACATACATACATACAAACATACATACAAACATACATACGTGTGTGTGTGTGTGTGTGTGTGTGTATTCTTTTTTATTTTACTTGAGTATAATAGTTGTAGACTTTATTTTATTCTGTTGATAGCCCACAGGCTATATTTTTAAAAAAATCAATCAATTTCATGTAAGTGTTAAGAAGGATTGTTTATGAGTATTCATAAGTACACTCAGTACTTAATGGAATGTTTTGTTTTGTTTATGAAACAATGTGAGTAATTATAATTATATTCACCTTCTTGGAGATCATCTATTGTCTGATGATCTCCAAGCCAAATATTCACAAAGAAAGGCAATGCAGTTTGGGAAAATTATTCAGAAGGTCTTCAGAACTTGTGCAAGCCCAGCATCTCTCTGTGTCTGCCTAAAATAAAAGCTGTAATAATTTGTAAAGATTTGTAAATAATTAACTCATTAAAGCAATGTTTCCTACTCTCATTCAGTTTAAATCTACCCAAGTGTGGAAAAGCTGAGAAAAGAAGGGGAAATGGGCAAATTATCTTATTATCCTTAATTTAACTCATATTCCACAACTCAGCCCTGGTGATAGGAAACTTGTTAAGAACCATTTTAAATATTTAATGTACTCTGGACAACCACTCCTTGTGAGTACCATTGCAAAAACTGAGTTGAGAGGCTAGGAGTTGAGGGATTCCAACTAAGCTTATAATTGTAGTGCAGCCTATCCTTTAATGTTTAGTAAAATAAGTTTTAAATATTTACTTATTTATTTATTTATTAAATTTTTATACCGCCCTTTTCCCGAAGGACTCAGGGTGGTATACAGCCAAAATAAAAACCAACAATATAAAAGTTAAAAACAATTTAAAATTATTAAATAGTTTGGCCAATCATCTAAAATAAAATAACCCATTCCCATAAAATTTTAGGCCAGCCCTGCTTGATGGAATAATAGCATTTTAAGGGCACAGCGAAAGGTATGGAGGTCGGAAATCCGACGAATCTCCGGGGGCAGCTCATTCCAGAGGGCAGGTGCCCTCACAGAGAAGGCTCTCCCCCTGGGGGTCGCCAGTCGACACTGTCTAACCGACAGCACCCTGAGGAGACATTCTCTGTGGGAGTGTACTGGTCAGTGGGAAGCTATTGGAGGCAGAAGGCGGTCTTATAAATATCCAGGTCCTATGCCATATACAAGTTTTACAAATACAAGTTTAAGTGCTTAAAAGTATCTTTTGGGACAGAGAAATAAATGGTAAAAGAATGATTAGAGTGTTATTTTTAGAAAGTTATAGAAATGAAAAAGCAAGTTCTATGACATTATTTGAAGGGATTAAAGACCAAGATTGTTAAATGTAAAAGGAAGGAACAAAGTTGGTTTATTTGATCAAGGTTAAAATATATATCTTTCTATCTTGATAATGCTTAATAGACTTTTGCTGATTAGGACTGAATGATTAGGCTTTAAAGTTTTGTTTACAGATAAAACATGAAATATGGGAAAAGAGATCATTTGTTGTACTTTACAGAAGGTGATAAATTACTAAAATGGTTTTAACTTGTGATGGAGGCAGTTACTTTCTTATTCTTTTTTTTTCTATTTTTCTTTTTATTCTTTTTCATTTCCTGCATTTCCCATTTTTTCTTTTTACTCTTTTAATTTGTATTAGTTTTTATCTCTTTAATTGTAATGTCCAAAATGTAGACTTTTGAATGTTACAATTAGAAAAAAAATAATTCAGAGATTAACATTGAAGATATGTTTCTGAAATCTGTGTTATTCTTGCTTCCTTGGTCATGCCCAGTTGAGTGAGAGACTGATCTGAAATCTGACATGAAGACTAATCTGAGCAGTTTGATTATTTGGACAGCAGGAGTCTGGGATTATAGTTTTGTTTATATGACTGTAACCCTAATGTTTACAGAATATAATCAGCTGAGCAGTACTCGTTTGTTTCTCTTTCAAGCTGATCCATAATGAAGTGCCTCATTAAGTGTATACCTAAAAGGACAAAAAGAAAAACAGTATCCCTTTTCCTTTTCTCTCTCTATAAAAGAAAGAAGTTGCTTTCTATTTTTTTTTCTAGTTCTCTCTATGAATAGTAACCTAGAATTAATCTGAGGTAAATAACAGAGGAAGTTAAATGTTAAAAAAAAAAACATACCGTAAATACCCTCCAAAGTTTCTAATAGTCATGATGGGAATGTTATCTTCCAAACCACTATAATGCTATCACTCAGGCATCTTCTCGATTTAACCACCATTTATTAATGTGTGTACCAATCTTGGCTGACCACTAAGCAAGCTTGTTGCCACAGGAAAAAGCATTTAAAGACAGATAAAAGAATGGGAATAAGGACCATCCTGGAGTTCAGAGAATTTCCATTTCTAAACTGTGTCATTTCTAAATTGCATTCACTGGACTGAATTGATAAAAATGGTGTCTTGGAACACTCAGTGGGGTCTATGATGACTTGATGCTGCTAGCTCGACATGGCCAGCGGGGGGTGACCTTCTCAACACTGCCAACTCCTTGATGCCAACTCGCTGCCGCCAGGTGCTTCCCATTTTGACACCCCAACCCATTTGCTTCTCATCTGGTGCAGCTCCGCTCATCACCGCCATCCTCTGACAGCCCATTTGCCTGCCTGCCTGGCTCTCCATCCAGCGCCAACAATGAGTTGTCCCCACAGCAAATTTATGGTGTTGAGATCAGTGGTGAGTTGCCCCCGGTTCGTACCAGTTCTAGAGAACCAGTAGTAAAACCGGCAGGAGGCTCCGCCCACCAAGCCTCACATCATCAGAACGCTTCTGCGCATGCGCAGAAGAGCATGCACACGGCCCCCTTGCGAACTGGTAGTAAAAGTAAGCAGAACCCACCCCTGGTTGAGATGTCCTACAAAGAGATGGCAGCAGTGAGTTGGCAGCAAGGAGTCAGCGGTGGCGAGAAGGCCATCAGCAGCATTGAGTCATCCCATTACAAATGATAATGTGGAATTGAAGGTTTTCATCAACATCAGTGCTCTAAATTATCTGAAAGTAAAAGCAAACGAAGTAACATTGCAAGTCATTGGTATAAATATTACATCTGCAATTATCCAAGGCCATTTGTGAACCTTAATTTTGCTGGATAGCATATTAACATCTCTCCTCTCTTTCTCTCTCTTTTTTAAAAAGGTACATCTAATCTAATTTTAAAGTTTTGAAGAAATTCTTCAAGGAACTTTAAATAGGTACAATATAACTTTAAAATTCTGAGAAAGGTAAAGTATTGGGAAAAGGGAATTAGTTTACTCATCACTCATGTGTCAACATATGGGTCAGAAAGTTAATTTTAGTATTGACATTGCCTCGGCAGCATAGTGCAATGTTAAATTGTTTTGGCACTTTCACAGATAGAAAACCTGCACTGAGTTCTTAAATGAGAATTAATGTTGTTAAATATCTGGAAAATGTTGTACCAATAACACTGTCATAAAAATATCATAACAATGTCAGAAGAAAGTCAACCATTGGCTGTACTCCACTTATTATAACCTAAAATCATAATTTCAAGGCTAACGAAGAAAGTTAAGCATGCAAAAATGTATATAGTTAAATGGTTTTATTAGCTTAGAAAACATTACATATCAATATACCACAGCACTTGTGAATCTACTGTTACTTCAACTCAAACAGTTCAATATGCTGCCTTTTAAATAACAGGGAGATATGTGCCATCTTGAAAGCCAGTTTGATGCAGTAGTTAAATATACCAGGCTAGAAACATGGACACTGTTCTAGTCCTGCCTTAAATACAAAGCCATCTGGGTGACTTTTGGCTGATCACTCTTTCTTAGTCCTACCTGTCAATGACTACTTCAGCTTCAACCACAACAATACACAAGCAAATAATAGATACAAACTCAAGGTAAACTGCTCCAAACTCAATTGCAGAAAATATGACTTCAGTAACAGAGTGGTCAATACCTGGAATGCACTACCTGACTCTGTGGTTTCTTCCCCAAACCCCCAAAACTTTAACCTTAAATTGTCTACTGTTGACCTCACCCCATTCCTAAGAGGTCTATAAGGGGCGTGCATAAGTGCACCTGCGTGCCTACTGTCCTGTCCTAATATTCCTTTTTGCTCTTACTCTTTTCATGTATTCAAATTATGTTTATACTTCTACCTGTTATCTTATATATGCTTGACAAATAAATAAATAAAATAAATAAATAAATTAGTCCTAGGACTTAAACAATGGCCAACCATTTCTGAATATCTACCAAATACTGAGAAAACTTCATGGACTTTTTCAGCAGTTGCCAGATTGACTTGAAGGGGCATGCATACACATGCTCAAAAACACACACATACATTCACATATACACACACCATATTACTTATCAGCATCTGCAAAGGGATGTGGGGGTAGATCAGGCTTGTCAGAGACAGAGTTGTGGTATCATGATTTAATTTAAAGAAATAAAGTCATGAGATGACAAATCTAAAGGAAATATATCTAAATCTAATTTATATTGACGCTATTTAATATATGTAGGTCTTTGGTTATTCGGGTCTTCTCCCACGTAAAATTTGAAGTGTCTTGGCGACGTTTTGATGAAGTCTCATTCGTCATCTTCAGGCTGGTGTTCTCGGCTTCGTGCTTCCAGGAGCAATGTGAGATCGCAGCTGTCTCTTCCTTTTAACTGCTAGTGGGGATGTGAGCTGATTGGGTGGGAACTTGGCTGTGTTCTGATTGGGTGGAAGTGTGTTCTGATTGGTTATTTAATATATCTTTCTATCCCTGAAAATAATTCAAACTTTCCATGCATCAATTCAAATACTGATTTTTATTTTTTAAATGTCTCATCTCTTTCTTTTGGAAGACTTTTGGCAGTCAAAAGTCTTTGACTTCCCAGTCTTTTGCTTTGTTTCAATTGTTTCACTCTTCTTTCTTGTATTTGTTTGGATATTTAATCTTCATTCATTCTTTTTATATGACCAAACCATCTCAAGGTACTTCTTTATATTAATCATTCACTTTTGTATTCATTCCACATATATTTTTCATCCAGGCAGTCTTGACCCAAAGCTCTTCATTCAGTCAGTTGTGACCCAAAGCCCAAAGCAACATTTTAACACATATACTCTCCACTCCATTTAACTTATTTTATGTTACTTCTGACATACCCAATTCTCCCTTTCATATAACAAAGTGGACAGGAACATATACTTATACACAACTGTTTTTATTTCTTTTGACATAAATTTATTCTTCACAACTTATTCTTCATATCAGCCACTAGCCACTATTTTTCGATCAGTATTTCAACATTTTAAAATTGGAATCACCTGCTTCCCCTGTCCCCAATGCCTCTGCCTCTGCCTCTGCCTGCTGCCGGTGCCACTGCACAAGCCTCCCGCGAGTCAGGCGGCCATGCAGCATGTCCAGATTGCCTGTCTTCTACCCCTGCCTCTTCCTCCGTGCTCAGACTTATCGGTATTTGCACTGAGCTAAGAGGCTGGCGGGCTGTGTCTGCTGCTGGACACCATCAGTTCCTGGGTGCTCGCCATCTCTCATGCTGGCTATGCCCATCCCCCTAGTCTTATTTTCGGGGTAGGGCATTTATCTTGGATACAAAAGGTCTTTGTAACTGTAGGCCACTTTCTCATCTTCCCTTCTTGGATAAGTTGATTAAGAAAGTGGTGGGTTTATTGTTTCAGAGATATCTGGATAAATCTGATTATCCAGATTGATTTATATTGCTGTGTTTGATATCTAGCTTGTTGACCCATGTTACAGAAAGTTCTGTTCAACTTCTATATAAAATTAATAGGATAACTTTGAAACTATAGAATGGGATTCTATCTATATTCTGATGATGCCCCTTACTATCAAACCCCAAGAGAGCAATCATATCTCTTGCGCTTTATTTAAAGTTGATAATAATGAATCAGATGAGAGTACATAATGAAATTATAATGCAGATGAGACAGATATATTGTTGCTAATGAGAAATCTCGGATTTAGGAGACCAACTCTGTTTTGGATCGGATTCAAACTTTGAAGGCAGATGCTTATTTCAGCAGAAGAGCTCATTATAAAAATCCCATTGTTGCCAGAGGTTGGTCATCAAGTCTCATGGAGCATTAAAAAAATTATCTATCTATCTATCTATCTATCTATCTATCTATCTATCTATCTATCTATCTATCTATCTAAAATGTATTTGAATATTAGTAGCTCGGGTTGGTAGTTAGGCTGTTGTTCTGAACTCTGAGTGTGGCAATTTGGTTGCAAACGTTTCATCACCATTCAAGGAAACATCATCAGTGTGCTTTGAATTGTGTTTGTCTATCAGATTCGGCAACCGAATTGCCAAGCTTGGAGCTCAGAATAACAGTCCTATCTATCTATCTATCTATCTATCTATCTATCTATCTATCTATCTATCTATCATCTAACTATCTATCATCCATCCATCTATCATCTATTATCAAAGGTTAATATAGCAAAGTTATTATTAAATAATATTTTCCTATCATCATCTTGTTTTTTATTATTAAAGTATATACAGAATCTCCTTGTGTATGAAGATTTAAAAATGAATTACAAAATCATCTAATGATCCTCAAAGAAATACTGATTGTTTATAGTTTAACACAGGATTTTTTTTTCTAAGCTGAGAATCTTACTTAGCCTTTGAATGCTATGCTAGGAGGCAAAAATTCAAAACTGTTATAAGTAGAGTTATAACAAAGAAGTGACTGGAATGGATAGATATTTAATTTACATTAATTATAGTTACTATATTATTCCCTAATATACTGAGTAATATCTTGGCTAATCTCCCAAATTGTATTAATACTAGATAAGCTATCCATCCAGGGCACTGATTAAACCAATCATCAAAACATTAGAAGCTATTATAGCTATTAAACCAACTTCCTTGAGCAGTATAAGGAGCACAGAAGATTGTATCCCTTATTAGTTTTTTAAAAAAAATCAGTATATGTTTGGTTTTGAATAATAACTATTTAATTTCTCCACATCTGCTATATGGTCATTGTTATATAGAGGATATACGGTAGTCATTAAAACCTAAGGGGATTCTGTGACATATCAACTCTTTCAACTCTATACACTCCTCTCTCTCTCTCTCTCTCTCTCCCTCTCTCTCTCTCTCTCTCCCTCTCTCCCTCTCTCTCCCTCTCTCTCTCTCTCTCTCTCTCTCTCTCTCCCTCCCTCCCTCCCTCCCTTTCTCTCTCTCTCTCACTCTCACTCACTCACACAGATACACACACACATATGATATAATATGTATTGATATGTATTTTTATATTTTGTATCTTACATGTATTTTACATTTGTTGCTTTTATCTGACTATTCTGAGCTGGTCAGAGTTGCTTTTGATGAAAAAGGCAGCTATGTCAATTTAAGAAAATAACTAAATAAATATGACATTTGAAAACAAAAGTCTTCCAATTGATCTGTTTTAATTTACTTCCAATCAACCTTATTAAGGACTCTTGTTTTTTATTAGATTGCCTGAGAATATGAAATGGTGTTTCATGTGTATGTACAAATATGAAAACAATTTATACTAGAGTAGCAGAGCTGAGATATTTTAATGCTTTTTACAGATTTATTTCATCAACCATTTTTAATATAGCTAATAACATTTAAAAAGAAAACTGCAAGAAATGTTACTATTTCAAGACACTTGAAAAAGTAAGCAACACATAGGATATAGGGTTTTTTTAAAAAAATAATAAACACACAGACAAACACAAATACATATATATATATCTATATATCCCACAATGTCTATAGAAGCATTAGGGGGAATTGATTCAGGCAAACTTGACATGATGGAGAAAAATGCTCTTACAACCTCATCTCCTGAAGGACTTTAAAAAGCAGACATCATGGGCTCTGATTAAACAGACATGTCTAGAATTGTAAATAGCTAATCTTGAAAGCTTTGAGTGTGTTTCTGTAGCTTTTTTACAGATGCCTCAAAGGCTGGAGAAAGAGGATAACACTGAATTGCTCTCTTCCATATGCTACAGAATGTTTAATGGGCTATGACTCATCTCTGTTGTGATAAAATCTGACATACATCTCTTTGTTCATTTCTTAAGATCAGTGGCTAATATCCAGGGAGGCTGAAGTGTTCCCTCAAAAGTTTTTGAATCACCATTTTTTGCAATGCATTTGTGCTTGTTAGGTTGCTACGTGGACACTCTGGTACCGGCCTTAAAGTATTCTATAGTAAATATTGTTGGTAAATAATGCCCAATGTGTGTGGTTAAACTAGATTTTTGTACTCAAATAAATGTTTAATTTTAATACTTATGTTTTAAGTAAATTTCTGAGTTGAAGCGTAGTGGAATAAATCAGCAAGGCAAATTTTATAAAACAGTCCTATCTTTCTTATCTTCATCAAATATAGCCTTGGATCCAAATGAGTGTGTTTTTTATTTCTATGTAACACTGATATGATCATTTAGTACAACTTTCTACCTGTTGCAACAGAGCACCTGTAGCTTTAACCATGCAATGAGATTCTATAAGTCAGGCTATGTTTAATATTATATTATTGGGACTGTGTTTTGGTCAGTGTATCTCCTAGTGAATAAATGTGAAGGGTAATTTCTAAACTCTTTTCTTCTTTCCAGCAATTGGTCCATATTTCCCCTAGGCTTTTTTTCCTTCTTATCATCTTGTCCAGAGGTGGGCTGCTGCCGGTTTGGACCAGTTTGGGCAAACCGGTTGTTACGATTCTTCACAGTTTGGTGAACCAGCAAATCCCACCACTGGCTGGCCCATCCCATCCCATCCCACTCTACCCCACCCCGCCCTATCTCACCTCGCCCACCTTGGCCGGTGGCTAGAGTCACGCCTGCACCCAGCTACTCTCTGGCTCACTCGCCCAGACTATGCGGCCCAGCTGAACTCTGCACCTTTCCGACTTGCCTGCCTTCACCATGGCCTACTACACTGGCCATGAGGCCCAGCTGATCTCTGGGCCTCACCCACTCTGCTAACCGCGGCTGCCCATGAAGGTAAGCCGCCTTGGTGTCCTAGTGAGTCTCTGCTGCCTTTCAGGATTGGCTTTCACCATCCTTCTGCCTGCATGCTGCCCGCTTGCCCTTTGCTTTGGGTTGGGGCCTGGGGTATATGCTAGTCCCTGGCTCTGGCATTCTGTGGGGCCTCCACCCTCATGCCGCCCACTCGCCCTTCACCTCAGGTCAGGGGATGTGCCAGTCTATGGCTCTGACCTTTCCCTCTCTGCAGGGGGTGGGGCGGGCAAAGCAGTTTGGGTGTAACTTCTTACCTGTAAGAAGTCCCATCCAGAAAGTGCTGCAGTGCAGAGAAGCAGCTGGGTTGAATATTTGTTGTCTCTCAGATCTTGCATCCACTTCTTCCGGCCCTTGGTGTTGGGCAAGCCTCAGTCGCTTGTGGAGCCGCAGCACTTTCTGGATAGGACTTAGAGGAAAGCGGCGGCTCACAGATGCTAAATTTCACTGTGCTGCGCTCTCCCAGCAAGAGCAGCAGTGGAGAGAAACAGCTGCCAACCTGGAGAGCACGTGTTCTCTGGGTTGGTGGCTGCTTCTCTCCACCACTGTTCTTGCTGGGAGAGTGCAGCCGAACGAAATTTAGCAGCTGTGAGCCGCCGCTTTCCTCATGGAGCCGCTCCACATGCTCTCCAGGTCAGCGGCTGCTTCTCTCCACCACTGCTGTTGTCTCTCATCTTGCGCAACACAACTAAATTTAGCAGCTGTGAGGTGCCACTTTCCCAACAAGAGCTGCTCTTTCTGTTCCTGTGGCAAGGGCAAGTAAGTATCATAATGGCTGTCAGACTCCCAGGGGGCGGGGTTCAGGCCAGCTACTTAGGCTGTCTGTGTCCAAGGCTTGGTTGAATCTTGCTGGGTGATGAATCATGATGTGTGACATTTGTATTCTGAAAGGGTATTACTGGGCAATTACTATTTTGGCTTAATGGCTTTGAAGTTTGACCTGATTTGGATCCTGAGTGAGGGCTAGTCCTATTACCCTGGAGGCTGGAGCTGAAAGGCTTTTGTTTTGTAGATAGGAATAGGATGGCCCAGTCTTTCTGAGGCTATTAACAAAGGTGGGAGCTGCTTTCCAAGAGCATGTTTCTCCTTTTCTCATCCAGGGAGGTATAATATTCTGCCTTTTTAATACTTCCTAGAATATTTCATTCTTCTCGGAGAAGGGTGGGTGCTAACTTTCTACAGAATAAAATGGTAACGAGAATGTTTGAATACTAGATTTGGTTACATCTGATTGTTTTTTGTGGAAAATGTTTTGTAATAGTAGAAAACATTGTGATATAATTGCCTATTGGAAGAAATTTCCCTGGTTTGTTCCCAGCTGGGATAATTATTAAGGTGATTGCTTGGAATTAAGTCTTCCTGCCTTAATGGGTTAATCTTGTTCATGGGGCTTTGTCTTTCCTATCCTGGGCGTTAATTCTGCCAGGAAAGAGGAAAAGGAAAGTTCCAGGTGTGTATAATGGCTGTACTTAAATGCTTCTATTGTCAGTTGTTACTTGGGCTGCTTTGAGTTTTCCCAAAGGGGGAAGGGCTGGCTTGAGTCTCTTGGCAGTTTCCTGAATAACCCTTTGTGCATTTCTCCAAATTTTGTGAACCATTTATTAGCTACTTAAAAAACAGGCACGCTGAAAAAGAGAAATGCAACATAGCCACCAAATATAGAAAAATGATTAGACCTGATGATATCTTTTTTTAGGCAAAGAAATGACATTGAGTTGGCCACACCCACCCAGCCACGCCCACCCAGCCATGCCCACCCAGCCAGTCATTAGGGCAGAGAACCAGTTGTTAAAAAATTTGCAGCCCACCACTGGGTCTTACCATCTAGTCTCATATAGGACAGTCCCAGATTCATTTTCAAAAATATTGTTGATGACTTACTTCCTGTTGTCAACAGAGTGACAGTTTTGAAAACTCTTTCCCTCAGTAAATGGCAAAAATTATGAGAATTACTGAAGACCTTGAAAGAATATTTTATACACTGGAAAGTTTATGGAAGAGGAAAAGTTAGCAATTGAGCCATAGGTGCTAGAAAAAACATGAGTGTCCATTAAGAATAATGTGTGGTTTAAAATGGCCTTTCAGTTGAGTAAAATCATTGGCAGTGGCAATGAGATGATGGAAAGTACTTTTATAGGTTAACTACCTCTATGCGTTAATGAGAATAGCATTATACCTGCAATATTAAGAGCATCATTGAGGCAAATTCATGCTGCCTTGCACAGACCAGGTTTTTTTCTTAACAAACTTTATGTAATTGCAGACAGCCCTGCAGATTGGATTTTTCCTTCCTGTTACATGTTCATATTTCAAAATGTTATACATGACTAGTAATATGTAAAAAGGCATGCCATTAATTTTGTGGATTTCTCTTGATTTGCATTAATGCAAGCATGGCTACCTTATTATTAGCTGTATAGAGCCAGCTTGGACAATGGTAGAGGATAAAAACTTGCACAAATTCCTGAGACCCAGATGTTTAAAATCTGTATCATTCATCTTTGAAACTCTCTATATCCCAAGATACTTTATTCTGGAAAAATTTGGAAAGCATTTTTTAAAAATTAGAATTGAATAAAGGTCAAACTCTAAATTTAAATTAGATTGCTGATGCTACTGATGTTGTTTTTAGCTGTTAAGTTTATGCATTTGATTAGCTGTATCCCAATTAAAACAGGAAGATTAAAAAAAAACAGATAAGACAAACCAAAAGCATCCCAGATTAGATAATATGTGCTTTTTATTCTTTGGTGTAGAGTAAAAAAATTTTGATGGAGAAGGAATATGGTACAACACATAGCTATACTTCAACAATACTTCCCTGGTATCACTAGGTGGTCTGGGAAATATCCCAATTGAAATATTAGACAGTCATTGCTAGTTGATATAGGTCAGCTTCCCAAACTTGTATACTCCAGATGTGTTGATTTGTAATTGCCCAAGGTGACTGGGAATTCTAGGAATTGAAGTTCAATTTCAGGCTGAGGAAGATTTCCATAGATAATGCTGAGCTAGATTTCCCCCCCCCCCCATCAATAAACTTCTTCCAGGATAATACCACCTCTGGTCATCATGTTCCATTACCATCAAGCAATGGAAAAACATGTTCAAACATATTTGGATACATACAAGACCTTTTTAGATTCTCACTTTATGTACAGTATAATCCAGATATGGATTATACAGAGTTTTTCCTACATCATGCACAATATGTGTGTAATGTAGGGCATTGTGTGTTGTGTATACATACCGTAATAACTTTAGTAGTTCTTAAATTTCTTCTCAATCAGATTATGCTTTCCATTTGGATAAAATATCATCTCTAGTGAGGTTATTTCTGATGTATGGTATAATTTGAATTATTACAAAGGCATTGTTTGTATGTCACTGGAATTTAAATTGCTTTTTTACTTTGAATTCTTGAGAAGCTGTATGTCAATTGTCCATTCAGTGCATGCAGCAAATGAAGAGTACTAGGCCATTTTTTTAATTTCCAAAGGTATAATTTACTGAGCATATATGTATATGATCTTTCATTTTATTACCCCTCCCGTGCCTTCCAAATTATACCTTCCCCCCATTGCTTCTTGTCTGAATGTGAGCTGGTATAATGAATTGAGCCATGACATGCTGCCCCTCCAAAAGGAAGACTACCCCTAAAATAGAACAAACCAGAGGTGGGATTCAGCCAATTCTGTCTGGTTCAGCAGTGGCAATTGCGGGAGGCTCTGCCCACCCACCTGGACATAATGTGCAAGCAAAAAGCATGCGCAGAAGGTCATGCACATGTGCAGAGGAGGTCGTGCTCACATTTGTGAACTGGTAGGGAAGGTAAGTGAATCCCACCTCTAGAACAAACACACACATATTATTAGAGGTTCCTTTTCCTCAACTTATCTAAAATCACCCAGGCTTAATTGGGTACTTGGCATGGAATTTGCATGTGAATTTAGGGGCATGGACATGTGTTGATACCACTATTCTGCCTCTACTAGAGGGAACTCCTTCCACAGGACTAAATATTGCAACTTCCCTTTTTAGATTTGGGAGTTCAGGATCTCCTTAACTTCTAAATGGTTTTCCTTTTCTACCTTGGGGGGGGGGAAGGGTTTCAATAGGCTACAATGAAACACTGGGTGGACGCATCTAAGGTTCTTTGGCAGCTTCAATTCTACAGTCACCAAATTTATGATCTGGGTGATGGGGAAAGGTCCTATATATTTGGAACCTAGCTTCTTGCAGGGTTGCCATAGCTGCAGGAACTTGGTAGATAAATATACTTTATCTCCTATCTTAAGCTCTTTTTGGGCCACCCTCTGGTCATCATTGGTCTGCAGCTACCCTGGTGGTCTTCTGGGTAGCTGTTTTGCTGATGCACACACTGGGAAGCTGGCTACATAGATCTCTATGTCTTTCTTCATGGGTGGCCACTAAAACTGTCATATTACTAGTTGGATAGTTTTCACAAACCCATAGTGCCTTACCGCTTTAGTATCTTGGCTGCACTGTAACATCAGGGTCTGCTGGCTCACAAGAATATACAATTTGGTCCCCATCCATGCCAACCCATCTCTAATTGAGAACTTGTCTCTATGTTGCTGGAGTCACTCATCTTCCGCTAAAGTCCCTTTTAGAGTTTGCAATAGATCTTCAACTACTGGTGTTGGTGAGGCTTGCTGCTGACTTGTGAGTGCTGGCATTGCTACTTGCTTAGAGGGGATGATGGAGTTGACAACTTATTCTCTAGTACTATTGTACTGTGGCATCCTGGAGAGGGCATCTTCAAGGAAGAGGCAATCTGCATCCCCCCAATAGATAGCATAGTGTGAAGTCATACTGATAGAAGTAGTGAGCCCATCAAATTTGCTTGGGGGATAGCTTTGGGGGGGCTTAGCACTTCCAAATTCTTTTGGTCGGCCACACATTGAAAGGAATGCTGCTACCTTCCAGGTACTGCCTTCACCTGAGGAGACCCCAGCGGACTGCATAGGCTTTCTTCTCCCAGACAGCCCATTACCTCTCCTGTCTCAGAAAGTTTGTGAGAAGTGTAGGTGCAAGGCTGTATTTCTCCCTACACATTCCTCTGGAGAAACACTGCTCCCACAGCCATGTCATTGGCATATGTTTGAATTATGAATGGGTTGCCTGGCTCAGGGTGCTTTAAAACTGGATCAGTGGTGAAGAGGCATTTTAATTTTCTTGAATACCACTTGGCATTCCAATGACCACTTTAAGGTTGACTGGGTCTGTGCTTGGTTTTGTCTTTAGGAAGTTGATGGGCAAGGCAATCTGGGCAAACATAGGGATGAACTCTGGTAAAAGTTAGTGAAGCCAAGGAAACTCTGCAATTGTTTCCTCATCCGAGGTGCCTCCCACTCTAAGATTGCCTGAACTTTCTCAGAGTCTATTTCAATATCGTCCTGCAAAATCCAATATCCCAGGTAATCCAGTCTGGTCCTATGGAAGTCACACCTGGACAGTTTTGCATAAAGCTGGAGCTCTCTGAGCTTCTTGAGCACCTCCCTGATCAATTTTATATGCTCCTCCATTGATATAGATCAATATGTCATCTAAGTATACTAGGATTCCTCTGTACAGATGTTCATGCAGAACCTAATCAGTTGCATGAAGACAGCTGGAGCCCCAAACTGCATCACTTGGAACTGGTAACAGCCCAGTGGGCAGTTGAATGCCATCTTCCATTCATCATCCTTCCTGACCCTCACCCAGCAACATGCCTCTCTCAAGTCCAATTTAGAAAACATCCTCCCCTTCACAAGGTCTCCCAACATGTCCTTCATCAAGGGGAGGGGATATGTGTTCTCTACACAAATACCATTTAGCCTGCAATAGTCTATGCACAACCTAAGGGACCCATCTTTCTTTCTTGCTTTCTTTCTTGCTTTCTTTCTTTCTTTCTTTCTTTCTTTCTTTCTTTCTTTCTTTTCTTTTCTTTTCTTTTCTTTTCTTTTCTTTTCTTTTCTTTCTTCTTTTTTTGTAGAGTACTGGGGCCACCATTCATGACTTTGCCAGCTGAATAAAGCCCCAGACCAGGTTTTTAGCCACAAACGTTCAGAGTTTCTCCATTTCCTTGGGCACCATTGAATACAACTTTGGCAGTTTGATCCTGGACACAATTTTAATAGCATAGTCTATGGGGTGATGGGGCGGGATCATATTGGATTCCCTCTCACTAAGCACTCCACCAAGTCACAATATTCTTTAAGAATCAATGGTTCCGATACCTCTTCTTCCCTAAGTTTATTGGTGCTGTTTGCTTTCACTTTTTCAGTTGCAGACTCGTGGTGGCTGTTTACCACTTTTGCTATTGCCCCTCAGAGCTGGTTACTTTCCTCTGCATCCATCATTCATTTCCATCCCAATTAATGGAGAGGTTCCACTGACTCTACTACGTTAAGCCTAAGAACATGACCTCAATCATCGCAGGGGCTACAATGAATCAAATAGTTTCTACATGAGTCTCTGCTTTTAACGCCATGGACTCAGTCAGACAGATAGACAGCATTCTGCCCACTATTGACTCATATAGTTGGGGAAAAGCTATGGGATTTTTCAACTTCCTCAGCCTCATCCCTAGCTTCTTCACCACTTTGATGGCTGACTAGACACCTATTACACCTCAAGTCCAATAGGGCAAATCACAAAGGGGGGTGGCTGGTGCTCATTGTGGACCAGGTAGTGGCTGGTGCTGGGATCACTGGCTGGAAAGGAGGAGAAGGAGGAGTAGCAAGAGTTGTTGCAGGTGTGGTGTTGGTCCCTGATACATGGGAGACATTCCCTCAGCTTCGGCACTGTCCAAACCTCCATCCCCCTGAATCTGTCTCTAAATTGCTCTATAGTTGGGCTTGGGATGTTAATCAGAAGTTTCCACTCGATGGGATCATCCCATTAAATCACTCGCTGAATCTTCTATCAGCTCCCTCATACCATGTGCAAATCTGAACTTTGGAGAAACAAGACAACCACTTCATAAACTCATGGAGAACAAACCCATCAGGAGAACAAATCCATCAGGATTAGATTCAGCAGTCTATTTACATTAAAAAAACAAAGGCCACTCTTTTGAAGACAGCAAAATCCATATTTTGGACAGAGAGGACTGCTGATTTGAAAGAGGGGTCAAAGAGGCCAACTATATCAAAATCAAACAGCCCTCTCTCAACAGAGGGAGACATACAACATCATCTATTTCCAGTCTACAACACAGTTCTATTAACAGTTCCAAGAAGGCTGCACACCCATTTGTACTACTCAACCCCAATGTGACCTTGATGATACAAATAAATCTCCAGGTGGCTTTAATGACTTGCTAAAAGAATGCAAATGCAAATGACCAGCTGTCTGCAAGGAGTATAAATCCTTCCATTCCTCACCATTCAGTCAAAGCTAAAGAAGCTTCTTGGATGAGAAGTGAAACAACTTCAAAGAAAAAACAGAAAGTCTAGTTGCCTCTTGAAAAAACATCTTTTGTACTAATGACTGTTTTCACACTTCTGATTGTTGCAGCATCCCCATAGTCACATGGTCAAAATTTGGATGCTTTATGACCATTATAGTATCCCAGGGTCATGTGATTACCTTTTGCAATGTTCTGACAAGCAAAGACAATGGAAATCCAGATTCACTTAATAACCATGTTACTAATTTAATAACTGCAGTAAGTCACTTAACAACTGTGGTAAGAAAAATCATAAAATAGCAAAAAGCCATACAAAATTCACTTAACAACTCTCTTGCTTAGAGAGCAATTAGAAATTTTGAGCTCAATTATGGTTGTAAATGTATTCGACTATTTCTTTAAGTAACTGAGATGCTGATCTACATAGGGATGCTACGATATAGGCATCTATACTAAGCAAATGGCTGCCAGAATCATTTAGGTACAGTTTATTCAGCTTAGTCATAAATGCCCTAAACAGTAATGCTTTTAGCATTTCCTTTGTATTACTGATTCTGCGATTTATTCTAATATTTTTTTTTAAATCCTGGTCTGAAGTTTTTCTTTTTCTTAAATAATGTTTTTATTCTATTCTATTCTATTCTATTCTATTCTATTTTCATATTATATAGTTCGTTCTTTTTAATACAGAAACAATATTTGGGATGAAACACTGTGATGCTTGCATATAATATTTGGCTTTTCAAAATTGCTTTGATAGTTGATGATTTATAACCACGGTCATAAAATAAGCTTATTCTAATTCTGAGGTATAGCCCCCCCCACCCCCATTTCTGCAGGCTGCTGAGAGCAGATCAGCATACAAAATGTATACTGGCTGGCTGGTATGCCTGCAAATCTCCACCAGTGGGCAATAAAGTCTTGCTTTACTCATTTTGAGTTTAGAAACCCTAAATATATAGCTGCAATAGGAAAGAAATGATGGAATTACTGCTATAGTCTCCTCCCAGCTTTATAATCAATTGCCTGTAAAAGCTGTTCTCAAAATGAGTCTTCTCCCCCACCAGATTTCCTTTTCACAGAGAGGTTTTCTCCTCCTTATAATCAAACAATTGCTCCAAAACTTATCTCTTCTTTCCTCCTTCTTTTCCACCCATAGAGGAAGTGGGGTGGGGAATGCCATTTGAATGCTTTGATTGTCAGCATGAGTATTCCTTTCTAGGGAGTAATTACATTACAAGATGCAATAGATAATGCATATGGCTAAAGGTTTTAGCAAAGGTGGTTGTAGAAGTGTGAAATGAAATATTACACCTGAATAATGCAAAAGAATGTTGCATTCTAGACAAGGAGCTGAAATTCAACTTTGATTGCATTGTGGAGTTGAACACAAGATGAATCCATAGAAATAAAGAAACCTTTTTGGAGAGAATTGCTTGTAATCAGGCAGAAGCTTGTGGATGCTGTCTCTGCACTCTAGTCTGTATAAATGCTCCTGTATTTTCACAGGAGTAAGATCAGCCTGTTTTACAGCACAGGCAGTTTTCCAATGAAATAAAAAATATCCAACATGGTACAGAAGTAGAGTAGGAGTGGAAGTTGCAACAATGAAACAGATTATGGCTACATAAAATCCTAAAAATCATATGAATAGCTGGGAATCTAATTTTTAGAAATATCTAGTGATCCTCATGGAGGAGGAATTCTATTAATGGTGTCATGAGATGTATCACTAGAGGGATCACCAGCAGGAAAGAGGAGGTCATAAACCCCCTATTTGAGGCTTTAGTTAGACCCCATTTTCCAAAATGTCCAATTCTGGAGACCTCAATATCAAAGATATTGATAAGATTGAGCGAGTCCAGAGACGGGCAACAAAAATGGTGCAAGATTTGAGGGACAAAACATATCAGAAGAGAGTGGAGGACCTGAATATGTACACCCTGGAGGACAGGAGAAAAGCGGGGGCGGGGGGGGGGGGCACACAGGATCGAAACCTTTAAACATATTAAAGGTATGAATAAGGTTTTAGAAGGCAGTATTTTCAATGCTAAGCAAAAATCAAGAACATGGGAGCATAACTTCAAACTGACAGAAGGAAAGTTCAAAAGTAATGTTAGAAACTGTTAATTCACAGAAAGAGTAGTGGGAGCTTGGAACCAACTTTCAGCGGAGGTAGTGGGTCAATCATCAGTAACTAAGTCTGAATGTGCTTGGGATAAACATATGTCCATTATTCAACAAACATTAAAATAAAATTAAAATAATGTAAAATATTAATTAAAACAATTAATTATTTAAAAAGAAAACAAAAAGCAAACTCAAAGGGCAAGTTCAATGGACTTTTTCTGACACCAGTTTTCTATGTTTTTCTATCCCCCACTTACAGTTATTTAACAACCTGTCAAAGTTAGAGTGGTAATGAAAAAATTGACTTATGACCGCTCTTCATATTTATGACTATTGCAGTGTCATCATGATCACATAATCAAAATTCAGGCTCTTGGCAACTGGTATGTACAGCATCCCAGGATCACGTGATCCCCAATTACATCCTTCCTAAGGAACTTGCAATAAGCAAAATCAATGGAGGGAACTAACTTTACTTAATGACCATGTGATTAGCTTAAGAACTTATGATCATTGGAAATATTACTAAATGAAGTCAGGAAAGATGCTGAAATAAAAGGTTTGAGAACACGGAAAGAAGAGTATAAATTGCAAGCCTTCGCTGACGACGTGGTATTTATAATGGAGCAACCGGAAATAACAGGAACCAAACTTCTAGCAAAGATAGAGGAATATGGAAGAGTCGCAGGGCTTAAAATTAACAAACAAAAAACTAAAGTATTAACAAAGAATTTGACAAAGGTACAGGAGACAAAACTAGAAGACAAATTAGGAATACAAATTGTAAAGAGAATAAAGTATCTAGGAATCTGGCTTACTGCTAAAGCAATAACAATTAGAGAAGACAATTATAATAAATTAATGAAACAAATTAGAAAAGACCTGGAAACGTGGAACAAATTACAACTGTCATTCCTAGGGAAAATTGCATCCATAAAAATGAATATACTGCCTAGATTACTCTACCTTTTTCAAGTAACCCCAATCTGGCCAGGAAAGAACTTTTTTAATAAATAAAATTTTTTAATAAAATAATAACAAAATTTATCTGGAATGGGAAAAGGGCCAGAATCAAAATAAAGTGTATGCAAGACATTCGGGAAAAAGGAGGTTTAGGCCTACCGGACTGGGAGTTATATTATAAAGCAGCGTCGCTAAACTGGATAAGGGACTGGATAGACCTTAAGAATAAAAGAATGCTATCACTAGAGGGCTTTGAATTACAACGCGGATGGCACGCCTTTCTGTGGGAGGGAAAGGACAAGCACCACGGATACTTCCAGCAACATATTATCAGAGAATCACTGTACAAATCATGGCAAGAGATTAGGAAACATTATACCAAGATTCCACGATGGCTATCGACAATGGAAGCACTAATATATCCCAATGCCATGGATATAGAGAAAATGAGGACTTATAAAGAATTACTGAACAGTGAAGGAGAATTACAAACAAGACAAGAATTACAAAATCAGGGTATAGACATTGATTGGTGGCCATACATGCAAATAGAATCAAGATATAAAACTGATCGGGCACAATTTGGATTCCAAAATGAACCAAATGAATTGGATAAAATATTACAAAGTACAGATCAGAAAATGATTACCAAAATTTATAAGTACCTATTAAAATACAAATTAGAAGAGGAGGTTGTCAAAGAGAATATGATAATATGGGCCAAAAATATAGGATATACTATTGAATTGGATAAGTGGGAGAATCTGTGGAAGATAAATTACAAGATGACATTGTCTATACCCTACAAGGAAAACCTTTACAAAATGTTCTACCGATGGCACCTCCCACCGGCGCGCCTAGCCAAGATGTTCCCAAATACATCTCCGATGTGCTGGAAATGTAAATCACAGAAAGGGACATATTATCATCTCTGGTGGCTATGCCGAAGGGCAAAACAATACTGGCAACAAATCAAAACAATGATTGAAGAAATCACGAAACAAAAACTGGAAATGAGGCCAGAAACCTTTTTATTGGGAATAATCACAGCACAATATACCAAAGAAATAAAATATCTGATTATCCATATCCTCACAGCAGCACGTATACTCTTTGCCCAACATTGGAAATCTGAACAGCTACCCACAGAAGACAATAGCTAAAATTACAGAATGTGCAGAATTGGATAAGCTCACAAAAGAAATACAAGAGAAAGATGATAGTGATTACTATTTAGTATGGCAAAGATGGTACAGCTGTCTGGAGGCAAAAATAGGAATATAAAGATGACTTTCGACTATTTAATAGAAATGCATAGAAGTAAATAAGGAGTCAACTATATATGTACATATATAACTAAGTAAATAGGGGACTGTAGATATTGATACAAATAGAAATATGAAAAATAACCCACCGTTGTAATAGCTTCTAAGAGTCAGTCATTGGACTGAATTGATGTGTGTTCATTTTGTATGTTGTTTCAATGTATTTATGTTGGTTTTGTTTTTTCTTTTTATTATTAATAAAAACTATTAAAAAAAAAGAACTTATGATCCATTTGACTGTGGAAGAAAAGTCATAAAATAAACCATGATTCACTTAATGACCTCCTCTCTTAGTGATGGAAGTTTTGATCCCAATTGTGGTAATAAATCAAGGACTATCTGTATTCAGTTCTGCTTGTATTTTGGATACAATTCAATGCAGACAGATGTCATTTTGCTATTTGAGGCTGAGTCCAAATAATTGCCTCAGGTTAGGCTAGTTTCTAATAACTGCTTTTGTACAGCCCACAATCCATCACCTTTACTAACAAAGAAAAAGAAAAAGAAGCCCTTTTCTGGTTGTGATATGGATATGGTATGAGTGAAATTTTCTAAACTTTGCATATGAAATAAGATATGTCTTTTACATAGGTATAATCTATTGGTTCAATAGCACGCCTCATTTAAATAAAATGTATTGATTATCCAGACAATTTCTTATATATTTTGTCCCACATACAGCCCAATATTTGTCTGTTCTTCCTCTACATTTCTCTGTGCTGTAGAAAGTTTGGTTTATCTTTAGAAATTCCTCACATTATTGGCATGATTCAAATGTTTCAGCATTTAATTATGCTCCTCAATTTCAAGAGGGGAGTCCTTCTGTCCATACAGCTCAATTATTAAGGCATTCATTCAGTTTCATTCTTTCCCCCTTTCAGAGAGTAAATTTCCAGGGACTTGTACTGTACTCATAGATTGTGCAAGTAAAATAAAATAAAGCAAACTACCAGTAAGTTCTCTTGACTTTTTGCGGAAACAATTATTTACCCCTATTTAGAAACAATGGAGAAGGAGGAGCAGACAAACGGCTAATTAACTGTTTTTATTGTAAACTGCCTAGAATCACTTAGGTGAAAGGGCAATGTAGAGATTTGACAGACAGACAGATAGACAGACAGACAGATAGATAAATGAAAGATAGAAGATAGCTGGATGAGAGACAGACAAACAGAAAGACAGGTCAGCAAGGAGTTCAACATTCATCACAAAATTAAAAAAAAACTAAAAACTAAAATAACATAGCTTTATGAATCTAGAATTGCAATTAGAACTAACAGTAATGAAATATTAATGGATTTAATATGTTTTATACAACATATAAAAAGCAAGGCTTGGATGACAGTACAAACTGTTCTTTTGAAATAACTCCATGTTCACTGTTGTAAATATGGACAGAACTTTTCCCATCCTTTCTGTTCTCTCTGCCAACCTGCCATTTCACATTTCTCACCAAAACAAAAAACTGTATGTATTGTTTCCCCCTCAGAACAACAGAACAATCTTGATGCTACAAACAATCAAGCAAATAATTGTTAGAAAATTCTTGTTTTATTTACTGTATATATAAATGGTAGCAGAGTATTATTATATACCGTGGTGGGATTCAATTAATTTAACAACCGGTTCTCTGCCCTAATGATTTCTTCCAACAACCAGTTCACCAAACTGCTCAGAAAGTTAACAATCGGTTCTACCGAAGTGGTGCAAACTGGCTGAATCTCACCACTGATTATATAGCCATACAGCTTGGTAGAATAGGATGGTTACATAGCCGTACAAATCAAATAAAGTGTACAGTGTACAGTCACCATGGGCCTTGCTGATTAATGATTTCAACTGTCACAAGAAACTCTCCTCAGAACATAAAGGAACCATAGATTATATTATAACCATAGATGAAAACTAAACACTGCCATCTACTGGCTGAATAATTCTGTAGTTGTTGCAATACAAAATACATTATAACATGTATTCCAACAATAATAATGCAACATATTCTGAACATACAGAACTCCTCCTCCTCCTCCTCCTCGCTATCTGAATCTGGAGTGAGAAATGATGGAGATTGGTCCCGGCTGTCAGAGCTAGGCTGCAAAAATTCAGATAACCAATACAGTAAATGGATAACCAATAAAGAGATATAAATACTCTGCTATGTAAAACAAGCACACATCAACAGGTTTGCTTTAGAGATGAGTCTTGAATGCTCATCCTTCATGTCTAATAGCAGCTGCTGTCCCTTTATGCCTGTGCCTGCTATACTGCCTTTGTTCTCAATGTCATGCTGAGAGCAAGGAAAGCAGCAATTCTTATCTGTGGGTTGTTGCTTTATTTGATCTGATGCAACATGGCACAGTATTTCCTCTGCATTAAGGGGAAATGCAGTTCTGAAACAAAGATTTTTGATCATCTGCTAAATATGTTTGCCTTTTGACCTGTGCGTCCAGAATTGAAAACAGGTGATATAAATTATATGGATTGTCTCTAATATTAAGCATATTTTATGGGCTAAATTTCATTTGCATTCAGAGTTTTCTGCAGATAACAATGAGACTCACTGAAGACAAGCTGAATTCTGAAGCTTAGTAAATAGGGGAAAATGCACGTTTCACAAAAATAAAATATGATTGAAATAGGAAATGCAGCAATAATCAAAACAAGATGCTCCAAGAAGAGATTGATTTGACCAAATTTTCATAGTATTGAGAAACTGTGACCAAATGAACCAGTCATGTATATAAGCATAAAATAATAGATGCTGAGAACTGTAATGAATTCTTGATTTAGATAGCTTAAGTTTAGCTGGTAAGATATAATCTCTAGAGAATCAGGAACTATCTTATCAAAGTGATACTAGCATTTATGATATGGTGGCACCATATCCCTTTTAGACATACATGTTGCCTCCTCTAAACCCATTTGTTTTGCCCATGATCTTGTGATGGGTCTGCGTTGTTCTTCCTTACCCCCCCCCCCATCTTCCTCATTCTGCTGTTTCCCTAATTTACTCTCTTGCCCTCTATCAGGGTTTATCACACCTTCATTGGGCCAATCTCCATGCCTAAAGGAGCAAATTTGTCTCCGATCTCCATTCAGTCTTAGTGATCGGTCCTCCTTAAGTCTTTCCTGGTGCCATAAAGCCTGGTATGCCGGTGGTATGTCAATATGTCTATTGAGGGAGTTGTTGTTAGAGAACCAGGCTTCTTTCAAGAGGCGCCCTCCTTTTGTTTCGTCGTGGGCAATGACTTCGGTCTCTTGGAAGTTGAACTCGTGACCATGCTCCTCCATATGCATCCAAATCTGGGAGCGCTGTTCCTTATGTCTGACTGCTAGTTTGTGCTCATGCACCCTCGTTTTCAGTCGTTTTGATGTTTCTCCTATGTAATGACCTGTGCAATTGCGGCAGTTAATACGATAGATTATTGAGGAAGTCTCCTCCTTCGGCAAAGCTTCTTTCGGGCGCATTACTCTCTTCCTCAGTGTTTGGTCAGGTCTGTGTGCCACTTTAACCCCATGTGGTGCAAGGATGCGTGCCGCAGTTTCGGACACCCCCTGTATGTATGGGAGCACTCTCCACGTTGATGTTCCACATGCGCCCTCCATGGGCTGCCGGGACCTGGGTGTAATACATCGATGGATAAAATCCCTCGAATAACCATTGAGAGTGCAGACCTGGTAAAGATGCGCATGTTCTTTTGCTTTGGCTGCCCGTGTGCTGCAATGGGTATCTATCCTGCTAAATAATGTCCAAATGCAGCTAACTTTGTGCGCATTAGGGTGATTGCTTTCGTTGTGTAAAATGCAATCCGTGCTTGTGGTCTTTCGGTATACTTCTGTGTCGATGCTCCCATCTGAGTTGTGGCTGATTTGCACATCCAGGAAGGCTAGTTTATTATTGGCCTCCTCTTCCATCGTGAACTGGATATCTGGGTATATGGAATGGAGATTGGCCCAATGAAGGTGTGATAAATCCTGATAGACGGCAAGAGAGTAGGTTAGGGAAACAGCAGAATGAGGAAGATAGGGGGGGGGTAAGGAAGAACAACGCAGACCCATCACAAAATCATGGGCAAAACAAATGGGTTTAGAGGAGGCAACGTGTATGCCTAAAAGGGAAAGGCATAACAATGAGGGAGAGAGAGCTTAGCACAAGTTTTAAAATAAAATTTTTTAAACTTTTAAACGTTCCGGAGATCGTGATGTCTATCGCCTCTTATATATATATATATATATATATATATATATATATATATATATATATATATATATATATATATATATATATATATATATATATATATATATATGTGTGTGTGTGTGTGTGTGTGTGTGTGTGTGTGTGTGTGTGTGTGTGTGTGTGTGTGTGTGTAGGTCTTTGGTTATTCGGGTTAGAAGCACGAAGCCGAAAACACCAGCCTTAAGATGACGAATGAGACTTCGTCGAAACGTCGCCAAGACACTTCCAATTTTACGCGGGAGAAATATAGCTTTTCAATTCATGGTTCATTATGTCATGTCTAATGAGAACCAGGGAGAAAAATGTGTATTAAAATCTTTTGAATAAATGCCTTTTTCCTGGTTAAATTATATGTGGCTACTTTTGCAAAAGCTATAATGTCTTTAATATGCTTTCGTTTCTTTTAAATATTGTGGATATTTGCTATTATGATTACTATTACCACTCATGGGACCTGCACTGATTGTACTAGGCTATTAGTTTTCTTAAATGAAAAAAGACTAAAAATTGAGGTCAGAGAATATGTGATATGAAGTAATATATCATCGAAGCTTACATGTATGTTCATATGATCTCTGGAAAAACTCTCAGTAGCCCACCTACTTATGCATTGTGAAAAAGCCACATTTTCTAAATATGGAATGATCCTTTGCAAGGAGATTAGCAAAAATGCTTGCTTGCTTGTTTCTTTCTTTATTTACTATCAATCAAATTTAAGTATCACCTATCTCACTCTCAATATTGCTAAGTCTTCGGAGGTAGTGATACAAAGCAGAACAAAAGTACAATTGCAGAAAGAATTTCTACACTTTTCAACTAGCTCTTTGTACTTTCTACAACAAAGATGGTTTTTCTAAAAAAAAGAATTTTTCATGACTGTGTAAATCTGAAAGGCTGCTATTGAAGCCCATGATGAAAAAAGTCTGCCAGGCAGACACTATCATTAATCACATCCTAGAAATCCATTCTCATATAGTAGTGGCCTGAAGTGAACATTTGATTGATTCCCCATCAATATGTAAATCCAACCTTTCTATCATCACAGTATTCTACTTGCCCACCTTGCCTAACTCCATTGGGGCAAAGTTGAGTTTCTGTATTCTATTTTCTCAGTAATCATTGGTTTATTCTCTAATAAATATATTCAAAGGGAATTCCTAAGTATTTAGAAGTTTACATCACCATGGCTGCCTCATTCTAAAACTACAAAGAATCCCAACCATTAACAAGCAAGTATTATTGTTATATGACACATATCCCCTCTCAAAGTCCTGCTTTGCTCATCATGGCAAAAGGTATTTATGAGATAGATTGGCAAAGAATACCAGGTTCTTTATAGTTTGCTTTTCCAATCTGTTATATGGATGGAATATTGCATCCAGTTCTGATTACTATGATATAAAAAGATGTTGAGATTCTGGAAAGAGTGCAGAGAAGAGTAACCAAAATTATTAGGGGGCTGGAGACTAAAACCTACAAAGAATGATTATAGGAATTGGGTATATCTAGTCTAATGAAAAGAAGGACTGAGGGGGACATGATAGCTGTGTTCTAATATTTGAGGAACTCCTACAAAGATGAGATGAACTGTTTTCAAAAGCATCAAAAGGAAAGGCAAGAAACAATGGATGGAAATTACCAAGGAGAGAAGAAGCAACCGAGAATTAAGGAGAAATTTCCTAATTGTGAGAGCAATCAATCAATGGAACAACTTACTTTCAGAAATTGTGGGTGCTACATCACTAGAGGCTTTCAAAAAGAGACTGGACAACCATTTATCTGAAATGGTATTGGGTATCCTACTCAAGCAGGGGTTTAACTAGAAAACCTCCAATAGAGTTGGTCCCTTCCAACTCTATTATTGTGTTCACTAGCACATTAAATTATACTTAACAGGCAACCAGAGAGATACAGCTATTGTATGTAGCTTTCACTAGTCAGCAGCTTAGCCACTCCTATTTTGTAACAATTATATTTTATGAACATTTTTCAAGACTAGCCCCACATAACATTGATGCAGTGCAATAGTCAGGAGGGTAATAATAAACATATATATAATCATTTTTAGGCTTTACAGGCTCAGGAAGTTGTATGTTGTCAGCCATCCAGAGTTGTTGGATACGAGATGGACAGCAAATAAATTTAATAAATAAATAAATATGCCAGCATGTTCCTTGTCATAGATGCTGCCTATAAGTTAATAATAACAAGAGATTAGAGAGCACTGCCAAACATGTCTGCAACATACCTGAAAAAGCCTTTACTCAAATCCCCAAAGTGCAGCTTTCTTCTTAACAATAATGCTTCAACTGTGGATTTGATTTAATTACTTTATGTTGAAGGATCTTAATATTTCCTTGAGTTGGATAGTAAGGAGCAGTGGAACTTGGTGTCATTTGCTGATTGCATAGGATTCTAAATCTCCAGATGATATCCTGCAGCTTTTTCATATAGATGTTAAACAGCATGGGGGAAAAATAGAATCGTATGGGTCAATGGCCTGCATGTTAAACAGTAACCCCCAAGCACCACTTTCTGGGAACAGGAAAAATTAGAACCATTGCAAAACAGTGGTCCCAAGCCACAGTGTACCAGATGGTTTAGAAGTAAACGGAAATGACAATAATATCAAAAGCCTAAAAGTGGTGTATGAGAATTATCACTGTCTAAATCCTTCAATTTAGTTTCTGGTGTAAGTCATTTATCATAATCTGGAGTGTGTCCAGATGCAATCTGGAACAGTGAGGCCACTTCTTTCTCAATAAATTAAATTGAATATTTAATACTGTTAAAGGTGTCCAGGTCAAGCATTTTTTTCAATAGAGCCCTTATAACTGACTCTTTTAAGCAGATAGAAACACTTCCGATATACAAAGTAGAATTGATTATCTGCCTTATCCATTGCCCAGTCCTAACCTCGTTGATTTAATCATCCTAAAGTATCAAGAGTTGAAGAAGCAAGAGGCAGTCCTCATTTCTCCATACATCATTTCCATATTCTTGAAATCTATAAACTTAAAGGAATCCGTATTCACTAGTCAAATGTTTGCCAAAGTATCTCCCTATATCCTGCCCAACTTGGAATACAAATTGAGGTAAATCTGATATATCTGCAAAGAATTGAAAATTGCTGACAATGAGCCTTCAACTTCAACCCTTCCCCAATATTTTGGGGAATAAGATGCTGCACAACAAAAATAAGCACTGCCTGTCTGTTCTGTATAACAATTAGATCCTATAGCTGCTAGGAGAACACATCAAGCCTTGAAGGACGTGGTTACCAACTTTCTGAAAGTCCATGCTCATTCTCATAAGTGTGGATCTAACATAATTCTGCACTTCCAACTCCCAAACTTTTCAGGTAATCAGAAGGAAAGTGTGGTCAACAGTACTGAAAGCTTCCAAGAATTATAAATGGACAAAAGTGTTTGCATACTTTCCATTTAAGTTCTACAATAGATTTTTATTTACGGGACCGCCTGCTACCACCAATAGCCTCCCACCGACCAGTACTCTCCCATAGAGAGGGGCTCCTCCGGGTGCCATCGGCCAAACAATGTCGACTGGTGGCCCCCAGGGGGAGAGCCTTCTCTGTGGGGGTACCTACTATCTGGAACGAGCTCCCCCCAGAGATACAGAGGATCCCCGATCTGCGTACCTTCCGTCGCGTGCTTAAGACCTTCCTATTTCACCAAGCCGGCCTGACCTAAGTCTTTCCCCTTTTTAAATGGAAATTTTAAATCTGGTTTTAAATTATTGGGGTTTTAAATTTGTTCAGCCAAATTATTTAATTCATTTTAATCTATTTTAAATTTTGTATTTATATGTTTTATTCCATGGCTGTTCACCGCCCTGAGTCCTTCGGGAGTAGGGCGGTATACAAATTCAATAAATAAATAAACAAACAAATAATAAATAAATAAATAAATAAATAAATAAATAAATCAGTGAGGTTTCTGTCCCATATTTATATCTGAAATCACACTGCCACAATCCAAATAAAACATATCCTTCAGACAATCTTGCAATACTTCCAAATAAATCAGAATTCACAGCCTGAATTTGCTGTTAGATAAATTGTTGATGATGATGATGACATGGCATGGATAATCAAATATTTTCTATAATTTATACTAAGCTTGGTATTTTTCTGCTTTCACTTTGATAAATTACTGCTAGGCCATTTTCCCCTTGTTTTGAGTTCTAGTTGATAAGAAGCAACAGTTCTGCAAAACAAACCTAATTAGTGACTCTGATTGTGTAGGCTTATATGGATTTTTTTTTACAAACTCATTATTTATTACTCACTAATCAATGAGCCACATAGATTAGTGGCACAGTTTTATGTAAATTTTATGTAATTGAACCATTTTTGCTTTTAAAACATCATTTTCCATTTCAATGTTATATATGTCTGCATTTTTACACTACAGTATTCCTAAATTTTTCAAGGTGAGAATATAGTTGCAAAGAAGACTGGAAAAATAGCTTGGAGTTGTTGTTTTTGTCATATCACTATTCTTCAATCAACATGACTGATAAATAGCATATCTAATTATTTCACATTTTGTAGATTATTTCACACTCCCTAGACAGTCACTGACTTCAGTGGGCTCACATGTAATAGAGGATTGATCTCTCAAGAGACAACTATATTTGATCCTTTCTCTAAGTAAGAAACATTCATCTCTTAAGCTTCTTAGAAAAATCAAGGATTTTATCTGTTCTCTGTTTAGCAGTGTTTTTAAACAGTAGCATTTTGCTACTGTAATATAACCTTCTTAATTACATAGCTACCAGTAAGTCCAAAACCCAGTCATTATTTAAATATTTTGAAAAGTGTTCTTAATAGTATTCCTTTATCTAAATTAAATTAAACTGAGAACAAGAACAAGTGTTATTTTCACCCTAAGTGCTTATGTATAAGAATGCGTAAAATAGGTGTTTGCAGTGAACGTTTAAGAATAAACTGAAATCTCTTTTTCTATCATGACAGGTTTCTTTAGATGAACTGTGACAACTGTGTGAACATGACCTGTTTCATGTTTGTAGAAATATACAACATGAAGTGCTTGATTCTTCAATCCCAAAACTGGTAAATTGTCACTTGTTAGCCAACAGAACTTTTCCTTTCCTATTAATTTATTCTCTATAAGAGGCAATGAAACAAAAGGAAATAATGGGAAATTCTGAATAGTTCCAGTGTTTTACTTGTTCATAATAAATTAATTTAAAACAAAAAAGCTCACACACCCCACCACTAACACAGACACAAATCCAACTGATGTCACAATATTGCATGATTGTTTACAAATTATTTTTCCCAATACCCAAAGTAGACAATAGCTGATCAGCCAGATATGGAAAATATTTGGTCCCTGAAAAGATATATTAGACATTATGTTCACATTTATGTGATTAAGTGTGTTTTTTTTATTGTGTTTTCATATGTGCTCTCCAAGGTCAATGCCCAAAGATGCTTTGAAGCAGTTGTTCTGTAGAATCTCTCTTTGTGGATTGAACATTGACAGTTATAGATAATCATCAGTGATGAGGTTAATTTCTTTCCATACTAGTGTTGAAACATTTAAATTCTTTTAGCAAATTCAGGTCTTTGTTGTCCATATTGTATATGTATTTATTTTTCTGCAGTTGGGAGTGAGCATGATGTAAAAGTTATTAAGTATTCACCACCATTTTTCATAATGTGTAACGTAATCACATCAGTGCCATACTGCAAAACTACACAAGACAAGTTTACTGGTAAATTTAGATTATAATATGGGAGCACTATGTTTGATGTCCTCACTTTCTCTGATTCTGTGTTCATACAGTTTTGCCCACTAAAATTCAGTCTCACTTACAGTAAAGTGTTCAAGAGGTGACTACAGTCATTTAATGTAGCCTAAATTTGATATAATTATTAATAGACTCTAAAAATGCCTTATAGTGTAACACATCTGGTGGGCTTGGGGACTCGTGATAGCTTTTACCTGCACGTTTATGTAGGCTTTGAGAGTTGACGGTATAACCATGATATATAATGCAATTTTTTTAAAAAATGCATTATGATCAAGTACCATAGTTCATCAGTTTCTGCTAGATTAGTTTGAGGTTTCACAGATACTTAACATTTTCTCCATTGACATGGATGCCATCTTAAAGAATGCCATATGCCTGTAATATTTGGTCCATTGCTTTCTGCTAAAACTCTGATATTGATGCTATTCAAGAGCAACTTTGTTATTGATATAATCCTCTTGTGTATTTACAGTGAGAACAGTGAGAACAGTGGTGAGATTCAAATACTGTAATTTAACAACTGGTTCTCTGCCCTAATGACCAGCTGGGTAGGCATGGGTGGGTGGTCATGTAACTGGGTGGGTATGGCCAACTCGACATCACTCAAGTTGGGGGGCTCTTCGCCTTGCCTGGCCTCTCATGACTGTGGGGATGCTGCAATGGTCGTAAGTGTGAAAAACGGTCATTCATAAGTCACTTTTTTCAGTGCCATTGTAACTTTGAATAGTCACTAAATGAATTGTTGTAAATCAAGGATTAGCTTGCTTGCAAAAAGCTGCCCTAAATACCAATCATTAGGTTAGAAATGGGGGAATATATACTGAAGATCAATGACAGTCACAACCATCATGGAAACCTAAACCATTCTGTGAATTCCTTCCTTTTCATAAGCAATATATGCAACCCAGAGTTACAAATCAGACAGGGTGCCAGAGCACCTTGAGGAATTAAAATAGTTAAAATGCAATAGTAACTATCAGCAGCCAACTCTTGCTCATAAAGTGAAACCCTTTAGCAGAGAGGTCATTTAAGCTCTCTAGAAAGTGGGTGGGCATATTTGGGCTACAAAACACCAAGATAAAGAGACAAATTAACAAAGTATACAGGGGACCCAGGTTCAAATCTCTGCCTTCCCAAGCTTGTCAGGATCACAATAAAATTAGTACATGCCACAGATATCTAAATAAACTTCAAGCCTGGGTTGGAAGAAATATCCATCTGGTTCAGTTCCAAGATGGAGAAAAAATACTGGAAACATGGAGGCTGATTGGAAAGATGGTTTAATAATGAAGCAGAACCACATGAGTTTCTGCCAAAACTCTGATATTGATGCTATATATGCATGGGTGGTTCTGTTGCAGCTGGCCACATGGAGTTGAGAGTGAAAGGGTTTTATCCTTCTTTTGAGTTTTGAGCTTGAGCTTCCTGTTCCTGTGCAAGAATATGTATTTTATTGGCTGTTGTCAGACTCCCATGGGGCCATGTAGCTGGCTGTGTAGGTTGTCTGAGAAGTTTGGTTGACGTTTGGGCTCTCTGAGATGATGTAATGAAGAGGCGTTGGGCAATTCCTATTGTGTCTTAATGTTTTTCCTCCTGTTTTGGATCTTGAGTGAGGGCTAATCCTATTCTGCCTTTGTTCAGACCTTGCTGCAGGGAATTTTTGCTTGTGAATAGAGCTATCTACTCTTTCTCTTAAGTGCTGACATCTGCTGTGGGATATTAAGGAAGGTGGGGGCTGCTTTCTCTCTCTAAGAAAACATGTTTATCCATTTCTCACCCAGGGAAATATATTCTTCCTTTTTAATATTTCTCAAAGTATTTCATTCTTCTAGGAGAGGGGTGGGTGCTAACTTTCTAAAATGTTGGTGCCATGTTACTAAGCCTTATTATCATGAGAGAAAACTAAAATGAAATGGAAGGATGTCCACTTACTATCAGTGAGCAATCATATGCCTTGGCCACTCTGAAGCAATGCAAGAGACTCCTGTCCAAAAGGTGCTTTTTCAAGAGGCAATTGGACTTTCAGGAAACCATTTGCCTCTTGAAAAAAGCACCTTTGGGACAATCATGACCTAAATGACTGAAGAATCCCCATAGACAAGAGACTCCTGTGCTCAGTGAACTGACAAAGCAGCCTTTCCCACCTAGGAGAAGCAATCCTTAGATCCATTTGCACCACTTAAAGATACCAACTGGTCTCACTCACCTCACAAGATATCCTAAGGATATCATCCAGATTTAAGGAAAGATCACAGGTCCCCAAAAAGGCAGTAAAGAAATCAGACAGAGTGCCAAGCTTGTATCCTGCCTCACAGTCATTTCTTCTATGGCTATGTGAACCCTTTGGTAAATAGCTCTTAATCAACCAGTCCTTCCTCCCAAGCCCCAAAATAAAAGTACCAGCAAAGGGGAAAAAGAACTCCAGAGAAGCCGCTCAGGCTATAGAAAGTCTGGGCGTACTGCCAAGAACCATTAATGGCTATTACAATGTAACAAGGCTTAACCACAGAGGCAGTTTCAGAAAACACTTAAGCAGGGCAATAATAAAGATAAGGATTAGGTTAGAACAACACACACAGGTACACCAGAGTGCCTCCTTCCTGCTTCCCTGACAGGATTAACCCTGTAAAGTGAGAAAAAGAAAAGGCTGTTGCAAGGCAATTTCTTCTAACAGCCAGTTCCCCAAACTGCTCAGAAAGTTAGCTACTGGTTCTCCTGAACCGGTGTGAATCAGATGAATCACACCACTAAGTGAGAAACAGCTAGGAATTGTCTTTCATTTTCACCTGTAAATAAGCTTTTGCTAGATCTACTAAAATGTTGCCTTTCAGCAAAGTGAGCAAAGGTGTCTTCAGATTTTATAGAATAGAAATAATAGAAATAGAAATAATAGAATAGAATAGAATAGAATGGAATGGAATGGAATGGAATGGAATGGAATGGAATGGAATAGAATAGAATAGAATAGAATAGAATAGAATAGAATAGAATAGAATAGAATAGAATAGAATTTTTTTATTGGCCAAATGTGATTGGACACATAAGGAATTTGTTTCTGGTGCATAAGTGCTCAATTTACATATAAATGACAACTGATAAATCATGATCATTATCATAAAATACAATCATCATAAATTATAACATACAACATTCACTGATAGTAATAAGATATTAAACATAAATCATAGAAATCATAGAAAACTAATAAAAGCAATTAACATAAATCATAACATACAAACCACAAAGTTATAGTCATAAGAAGCTAAGGAAATAGGTAATAGGAAAGATGAGAAGCATAATAGTAATACAGTCCTACTAAGTGGTTTAACATCCCAGGGCATAAAATAGTGTTGTGGGAGTAAGTTGTTTAGCAGAGTGATGGCCTGGGGGAAAAACTGTCATTGTGTCTAGTTGTTTTTGCATGCAATGTCCTAGGCCAGGGGTGTCAAACTCAAGGCCCGGGGGCCGGATGCACCTTACAGGGTGCTTAGATCTGGACAGCGGGGCTACCCTGGAAACAGCGAAGGATAGGCCTGCAGTGCCTCTGCCAGCTTTCGTTTTCACTGGCAGAGGAATGCAGGAAGCCATCACAGCCAAAAATGGAATTCGGGGAGCCCGTTTTCTCTGGCAGACACTTGGGCCACCCACAGGTGCCTTCGACATGAGTGACATCAAGCTGGCCATGCCCACCCTGGCCATACCCATTTCAGCCCCCAAGGTCAAAGACAACCCTTTGCAGCCCTCAATGAAATCGAGTTCAACACCCCTGCCCTAGGCAAAGAATATTTGTTAATGTGTAATAATGAATTAACACTTTACAATTACATATCCTGATAGTTTATTCTTTTGAGTTACGTGAACAAAAGTATATCCCAATCAACTTTTCAAATAATTCTGTCAGTTTCCATACAATCCAGTGTAGTTTATATACTTTTTAATGTAGAGTAATGGAATGTTATAGCCTTTGTGACACTTGGATGTGGCATATTTCAGCAACTCTGTTCATTTTTCATTTGTTTGGGTTTGATGACTCCATCTTTAAACTTAGATGCCCACTTTTTTTTCGAAACATAAAAGTATAACATACTAACATGTTATGAAATTAAGTATATTGTACAATAGTGTGTACATTCCATTAAGTATTTTTGGTTGGTTTTATTTGTTTGATATTGGAATACAGATCTTTGAATATTGATCTTTTCCAATCTGTTGGCCACTGCATTGTACTGGCATTTGTTTGTTTAGAACTTTGACTGATTCTTCTTCTCTTACTTGCAAAATTTCTGCAGCCTTCCAATTTGGAAATGACAGAAATGCTGATTTAACTTCATCTTCTAATACTGTAGTAGAGGTTCTTGTAAATAGGGAATATATTCTAAGATATCTTGGATGTTGATCTCTGTATTGTGCAAAATTTCAATTTATTCCCTGATCACTTTGGAATCAAGTACTGTTTGTCTACTGATCCTTTAGTAATTCCACCAATTCAAGGTAGAACCTCCTTACTTTAAATTGAAACTTGCACAAGTGGTTTATTATATGCTCCAGACTGAACCCCAATCACATCTTTGCTGTTATTTCTGAACTTCTCCACTTCTTTCTATTAATAATTTTTCAGTCCATGTGAAGTCCATTTTTTCCCTTTCATCCTTCCGCCTTCTTCTCCCTTTCATCCTCTCTTCCCATTTTCTTCTTTTGATGGCAGGATGCTTGTGAGGCCCCAGCTGAGCCAGGCAAAGCTGACATTGTCCATATCAATTTGCTTATTCCTAAGATATCAATTTGTAATTGACTTCATTTCATGTTTTATTGTGTTGACTTTTTCTGTGTACATGCTTCTTACATTCTTATTCTTACTGTAATTCTGTCTTTGCAATTTCATGTGTTTTTTCCCATTATGGCAACATCAGCAACTAGATATCCTTTAATTTAGTCATGTTCTAAACCCCATTAGCTCTTCAAAAGATCCCTAGCTCTTCTAAAGTAGCTTGTTGACTGCTCCAAATGGAGGGAGCTTGTTGAGTGCTCCAAATGGAGGGATCCAAATGGATCACTCCATTTGACTGGAGGGATCCATCATCTAGCATTGTGTTGTCAATCTTTTTATATTATATATCCATGCTGTTTCTTGGTAAAGTCATACTTTGCCATTGCCTTCTCCCATGCAGTATGAAATAATGCCCTAACATTATGACTAAAGTATCTACTCCAGTATCATTCTATATCACTGCTACCTACAATATATATCTGTCAGTCTTAGCTTTGTAGCACGGTGACACTGCAGAGATTATATAATATTGGCATGCAAAGAATACCAACCAAACTACACCAAACCAAAAAGAGGTCTCCACAGCCAGCCTGTCTCCAAGCCTAGGGGAACAACTGAAATAGGTTCAACAGTTAACTGAATTACTTGAATCAGATAAGTGTGGGAACACATAATCTCGGTGGAATTGGGAGACATCATTCCATAGCACAGGAATTGCAACAAATTAGGCACATTTCCTTCGTCTCACAAAATGATCATTCTTTAATTGATGGGACCCTTTAATTGAGTGTACTCACCTGCTGGACAAACCAGATGGACAAAAACCACTGGGGAGAGGCAATGAAGGCATATATTATGCTGTTCTTCATGTTCCTATAGCCCCTGTCCAAGTTATTCTACGTATGAAGTGACATATAAATTACAGACTTAGTAATCATTTATGTTGGGATCAAAGTTTTCTGTTTCTCTTTTCTGTTATATGTTGGTCATCTTGCTTCCTTGAACTCAGAAATTAATCCTCAAGGAGACTTTATAAAGACTTTATAAAACCACCCAGAAACATACTTTTTTTACAGAGAGTGGGGGAGAGATAACCTTTATCACCTTTTAGGTTTCTAAAGAGAGGAAAATGGAACATTTTATTTAATGTTTTATCCAGGATCTGGTGACTCAGTGGCTAAGACACTGAGCTTGTCCATAGAAAGGTCAGCAGTTCAGCGGTTTGCATCCCTAGTGCCACGTAATGGCCTGAGCTCCCGTTATTTATCCCAGCTTCTGCCAATCTAGCAGTTTGAAAACATGTAAAAAATGCAAGTAGAAAAATAGGGACCACCTTTGGTGGGAAGGTAACAGCGTTACGTGCATCTTTGGCATTTAGTCATGCTGGCCACATGACCACAGAGACATCTTCAGACAGCGCTGGCTATTCGGCTTTGAAACAGAGATGAGCACTGCCCCCTAGAGTCGGGCATGACTAGCATATATGCGCGAGGGGAACCTTTACCTTTACTTATCCAGGACTATTTTCACTGAGAAAACTCCTAAAGATTTTTATGAAGCTAACTCTCAAATCTTCACACTCATGACTAAGCTTGATTTTAATTTTGAATATATGATTTAGTAATATTTCATGTCTGAAAAGTAAATTCGTATAAATTAACTACAGGGGCCTGGAAGAACAAATGATATTTTCAAGTGACATAATACTATTCCTTTTTTCTTTTCACTTTAACAAAATTTTTATCAGTTTTTTAGAAAGTTAAATATACAAAGCACAAAGTAAGAAGAAAACAGATAGTGAGTAAAAAAAATAGAAAAAGAAAGTGATGCTTTCTTCCCTTCCCTTCCATTTGATTCTCAGCCACTAACTTAAATTCTTGTATCTTCTTTGTATCATCTTGTATCTTCTTTGTATCATCTTGTATCATTCCTGTATCAAAAATTGAAGATTTAATGTTGCTAATATTTGTTTAAGATTTCACCTATTATCTTTGATTGGTCTCATAATTATTTCCTAGAAACCATATTCTAACCAATCTCGGCTTGCCTTGCTGTGTAATAGTATATAAGGGAGCCATTCTCCTTAGTTAAACTTCCATTAGGGATATATCCTGTCCGTTTTGCCAATGTTGCCTACCTTGTAGTTTTGGGTTCCTCGGAAAAGCTTCTCTTCACCAAACTCCGGTGTCACATATTTGAAAAAGAAGCTGCAATTCAATTATTCTGAGAGTAAAAACCAATAATAACACAAAGGACATTCTTCTCTCAAAACCCTGCCCTGCAATTTTTCCTGTTAAATAAATGTATCACCTTCACTTAGCCAGTCCATTGACTTTATTTTCAGATAAATATATTATGATGCCAAAGAGTTTATCTCTTTTTCCTACTCTCATTTCTGTAGACTTTTTAAGAGAACCAGTAACAAATGAGCTTTGGAATACATGATTCACCCCTCACTGCCACCGCCAATAATGTATCTGTCTAAATAAAAAGAATTAAATGTCCTGTTTTCTATGTGTAGCTCTTCTAATTTGCATTGAGTCACTGCCTGGAATGAAAGAGAAATCTGTTCTCTTTGCATTTGAATGTGAACTACCCTAATCAATGCAAGAACTTAAATATAGCTATCATTTTATCCATTTAATAAATGTATATCTTCTAAATGGACATAATTTATCTATTTAAAAATGTGTATTACACAAATCTATTCAAAAGCAATATAGATTAGTCTGTAACAGGGGTGAGTTCTACTTACATTTACTACCAGATCACATCACACCCGTGCACACTCTTCTGCACATGCGCAGAAGCTTCTGCGCATGCGTAGATCACCTATGATGACGTTTTGGTTAGTGGGCGGAGCCTTCCGCCGGTTTTACTACTGGTTCTTGTGAACCAGTCCTAACTGGGGGCAACCACCACTGGTCTGTAATATATATTATAGATAATCCTGAACAAAAGTATTGTGATTTAAGAGGAGTTGCAGACAAATCCCACTCCCACTAAAGTGCCTTTTGGAAAATAACTCTGAAGCTTTACACAGCCACAAATTTCTGAAGGTCAGCTGATTTGGACATAGCTACAAAACTACAAAACTAAGGTTGATTAGTTACTCAGCAATTTACATTAGAGTAAATCAGAAATTGATGCCTACTGAATGATGTATATATTATATACTGTACTGTGGACTCATCAATTCCGGAATAATGAAAAATATATCCTCTTCAGAAGGGTATATACATGCGTGTTTAAAATAATTTGAATTATTAGAAAGTGGCACCAATTTTCAAAATATAAACAGATTGTTCTACTTTTCCAAGTACTGTAATGAAAGGGTTTCTGAATATAGAGGGGGAGGGGAACCCCCTCCCCAATGTTTTACAGTTATTATCACTTTTAACATTTTGTCAGCTCCTACCTAGCACGTTAACATTTTTGTATATTTCAATCAGCAGTCGCTTCACCTTTAATTAAATAGGTATTGCGAAAGATCTAGCCCTTTTGCTACTGAGCCTTTTAATCTTATTCTGTGTCTTTTCTACTGAAGTGTGATGATTAATACTGCTACAGAAGTTATGCCAGCATGAGTTCTCAGATGTTCTAATAACCCTTGAAGCATGAATATGCTTTCTTTTATAATCCATCAAATTGAGAATTTTAACAAATATCTTATTTTAGTCAAAGCCTTTTTCCTGGCTTTGACTACCATGTAAAAAAAAGAGATCATTTTACTAGGAAGGCATTTGAGGATTATGATTCCTCCTGGTAGCTAGAGAAAAGTAGTGGGAAAATAGTAGTCCATGGAAATTAAAATCAGCAAAAGCTGTACTATCAGTAGAAATTCCTACAACACTGTAAAAGTGCTAGGTCTTTTTAATGGAGGTCAGAAATAAGGAGGAATATGTTGGTCTAATGGTTAAGGCAGCAAGCTAGAAACTGGGACCCATGAGTTCTAGTCCTGCCTTAGGCACAAAAATTAGCTGGGTGATCTTTGCTGCCCCCCCCCCGTCTCTCTCTCGTACTTGGAGGTCTTCTAGTCTGATCTCCTGCTCAAGTAGGAGACCCTCAGTCCAAGCCACCTCACAGGGATGTTGTTGTGGGGAAATAGGAGGAGGAAGGTTTGTTGGATATGTTTGCAGCCTTGAATTATTTGTAAAAATAATAAAGGCAGGATATCAATCAATCAATCAATCAATTCTTTTCAAAATAGCATTCCTATTTAGGATTAGCTTTAGCCTTGCATAGCAGACTATTGCTAATGGTCTGAAGGTTTGATGTTTGAGTGGTCTGAAGTGATGAATGCACACTCTTTTGAGAAAATTGAATGATAAATGATTCTTGGACTATACTATATCATATGCATATTATATGATGCTTGGATTATACTTTACTATATATTAAGTATGGTTGCAAGAGCATAGCATTTTATCAGTAAGAATTATAGGCATTGCTGTTTTTTATTCAAACAAAGCTTTGGTAAGGCATACTGAGTACCAAATAGTGCAAAAAGCTAACATATTTATATTTTATTTTCCTTTCTGGGAAGTGAAGATTTTATGTTCCTAGGGACCCAAAGCAATTAATATATACGCAAAATATTATATGGAGAAAAATACCATCGAGCACTAGTTGGAATCCACTACTGGACACACTGAAAGAGTGAAGGTTTTCTTGAAATATGGTGAAACAGAAGAAATATTCCTCCTTCTTCTTCCAACTAATTCCATTGTAAGAAAGGCATACAAATATATTTGGTTACATCTCTGCTTGTAGCTGGATGATGCTCCTGAAATGCTCACCAAGTACCTGGAAGCTGTAAGGGTCTGGAGGAGGAGAAATTGGCTTTTACTCAACCCTGGCAAGATGGGGTTATTTTGGATTTTGGACCCTCTAGGTCTTGATGGCATGTCATCTTTGACTCTGAATGGAGTTGCAGATTCCAAGGGCTGAGCTGGTGCACAATTTGGACATCCTTCTAGATTCATGACTCCTGATCAAGGCAGCCATGGGTAGGAGGACCTTCAAGAATAAATCAAGAATCTGTGAATTCTACTTGTGCACTCATTACACTTTCCTGGACCGAGAGGACTTGTTCACAGTAAATTATGCCTTGATTACTTCCTGCTTGGATTATTGCAACATGCTTTACATGGGCTACCCTTGAAGACCATGCAGAAGTTGCAAATGGTCCTGAATATGCTGATACACTTGGTATTTTCTCCTGTAGTCTGGCAGGCCCCCACTCTTTTCACCTTCTGAAAGTACTTAAGATCTGATTTTCCCCAAAGGGCTGGGATAGGGTGAGATTGATGATGCTGGGACAGGGATAAAGTGGGACTGGGGAGATAAACTTATTATGGCCTACATGGGAAAGTTCAGCTGCTGTGTTCAGGTATTTTGTTTTAATTATTTTATTTTATTGTGGATAGGTATTGTTTTTATTTTGGGGTGTGAGCTGTCCAGAGTTTGGTTCAAGATGAGCAGCTATATAAATGTTTTAAATAAAAAATAAAGTAAAATCTCATAACTGAAACCAGGAGACATTTTAATGTTTTAAAAAAACTAAGTAACATGAAAAATCAGACATAAACCTTTTGATTGTAAAGGAATGTATTTGTTTTCCTCCCTGAAAGGAAAGGCAAAAAAGGAGGTTAAGATAAGTGAATGAAACATAGGCTATGTTTATACATAATAATAGCTAAATAACCCATTACAGCTTGGATTACTATCCTCTTCAGAGTGAACCTTTGTCCCTGGAACTATATGGAACCTAGGAAGTATTTCAAACATTGTCAGTAATCTGAAGCTTATTAAGTATATGGGAAGTAACCATATTAACTACAATTTAATTTTGTTCTGATTTCAACTATGATAACCTACAATCCTGATCCTCTCCCCCCAAAAATCCTCCTCCAAACCTAATTTATGACTTATTTTTATGTAAACCAGAAAAACTGATTCAAGCAGACAATGAAATAAGGAATGGAACAGGTTAGTAGACATAGTAAATTTTATTTCAGTAGGCCTACACTAAATATGATTAAAGCCTAAGAGAATACAAATTTCTGAAATACTCTAAACAGCACGAAGATATAAAGTAGAAATATAAAGCAAAAATTTATTTTGCTTCCTGAAAAATACATTTTCTATTCATTAAGCCACTGGCTTCCCACCAGGGGAATCCTAAGTCGCAGGAAATTCAGAAAACAGAATTCTGCATGGTTTAAATTGACAGTACTGAAGGAGTAACAGTTAGACTCTTCCACCGTTGATTTGGAGATATGTTCAAAAACTGACTGACAGCAAAAAATAGTCTTGTTTAGAGAAGAATAAAGTTACAACTAAGACCAAGGATGTCATTTTCAACTTCTAAGAATAAACTTGAGTTTTTATCCTAAATGAAAGTAAGACTACATTATAATAAAACTCCAATTCACTCCAAAATTAGCACAGAATCCAAGAGGACATATATTAAGTTTGTTATTGAAACAAAATGAAGGTAACTAGATAGAGAAAAAGAAGTTATTAAGACCCAATCAGAATCTACCGAGAAAAATTCCACCATTCAATTATTTAAAGTCATATACCGTACTTAAATCAGGTCACTCTCTGTGATAACAACAGTAAAGCAAAACATTTGCAGAACCTTAAGGAACAATAGTTAAGTTGTATAAATAGTTCATATGATGCAAATAGTAATTATTACCATATAGATAATCAGTTGATTCCAATTGGGAAAAGAACTAAGGAAAAAAAATGTTAACATTGTTTAAGGAACATTCTGAAGCAAGAGTTATCCTTATTGTTCCCTCTCCCTTCATCCTCTGCTCACTTTTCCCCTTCCTTTCTTCATGTTAGATTAGGTTTTAGATTAGTAGTATTTATGTGCTTTTGATGTGCTTGGTTTTTCCTTTATGGGTTAAGCTGTATCACTTCATCATCTAGTTGATAATTTCATTTCTTTTTGTCTTCCACATGAATACTATTTGCTATACTACAAATGTTGAATAATTAATAGTTAATATTCACATTGAAAACATTGATGAAAATTCCCATAGTAATTCCTAGCATTTCAAATGTTTACAAAATTTGGGGCAGCTGTTAATTAATATAGCTTCCTTTCCTTTAAGACTTGTCTAGCATATGCATCCACTATTTTGTGTGTACTAAGATGTCATGGACAACATCCTAACATTAGGGTATCCTAAACACCAATATTTTAGGGTTTTTAGAATCCTGAGAAAAATAAAAAAATAAAAATTCTTGTAACCCAAGTACCCAGTTTGACCCTAACCAAAATCAAGAGTTTTTCCTATTGTCATACAAAAAGTAAAGGACATTGAAAGACCCACAAGAACCTTTGGATTAAAAACAAAGCCTGGCCTGGTCTATTTCATGTAAGGGACAACATAAACATAGAGAGGAACTAATGTGGATTTTGATATATTTATGTGGATTTCATTGGATACCAGCTGATATAACTGGCATTTCCTGCAGTCTGAAATTTATCCTAAATCAGTTCAAAATAAGTTCTGCTAATGTGGGATTGTTCCACATCATGCTGAAACCACAACTGACATTGGGAGTTTCCCTCCATTTAATATTGAATTCTATATTGTTTAAGCAAGCTAGTGTCTAGTGCAGAAACTCAGGAGTCCAGGCAGTTAAAATCAATATATAGATTTATTGTACTCTAAAGTTCTGAACAAGAATCTGAACTACTAACTGTCAAATCAAATTGGTGGTAGGTAAGACTCAATGGAATTCAAGGTGGTCTGCACTTAGATCTCTTGTGAGCGTGAAGGGACTCAAGATCATGCCACATTTGACCCCCTCCCTCGGGCTCAGTCTCGTCATGTTCTACAGATAATTGGAATAAAGCTTAGTGTTCCAGTGATCTACTTACTTGCAAATAATCAATGAAAAGTGAATGCATAAAAACAATGGTAGCACCTGGAACAAATCATAAAAACTTGGATGTATGAGCCTGAAGCTTGATGTATTATAAATCACACTGACGACATCTATATCTCATTTGCATTATTGCTTTATTTGAGAAGTTTCATTAGTGATTCACAAGTGGAGATGAAGCAGCTATAGCTTCTTCAAAACATCTTGTTTATTACAAAAATGAATTTATATTAATATACCAGAATATATAAATGCAGTACATAGAAGAATGTTACCACAAGCTGTAATGATCACTTAGCAGTGGCAAACTTTATTTACTATTAGTGATATATTGTTCCATTATACTGAAAGTGAGGTCTTTTATGAACTTCACTTCAAATGACAACCACATAATATATTGTTATTTCTGCCTTGGCTCCTTCAGGGGAAGAAAATGAATTCATCCCCTGAAATCACTATTTCTAAAAATTGAGAGACTGATACATCAAAATAATTTGATATTCAAAGGTTATCATAATGTGTGGGATGGATTCCTTGCAGCATGCCTTGGTCAGGAGATTGTAATAAAATGATTCTGATCAGTTAATTGAAGAAGGAAAACCAATATCTTATATAGCAAAGAATAATCTAGAAAGAATAGAAGAAGCTATCTAGGGGATGGGGTGTATTCTGAAAAAATAAAGATAAGCAAAGTATATTGTGATTAATAAATAAACTTGGGTGCTATTCAGCTAAATGTTTCAGACCATTTATAGAAGAAATAAACACAAGATGCCCTTGATTAAACTCAGTGGATTACTCCACTGGTAAACATAGGGATAATTTTAATTGACTTACATGAACCATTTTGACAATAGCTTGGATAAACTGTACTTAAATTGGCACATTAAGTTATTATGTCCTTATTTAGATACATCTTTATCAAACTTAACACTCTCTATTTTGTCTCACAACCAGTAAGGTCTCAGATATAGTTCTACTGTCAGTTTTTTCTGGAAACCTCTGCAATGAAAATATACTCTTCTGCGTGTTCTCTCTACCCAATAACAGTGATGATTGTAATTGACATTAATAATGTGTAAGCATTTCAGACCTACAGGTGAAAGAACAGGTCAATTGTTATGATGGAAAGCTTACTTTCACATGAAAATAATTATGATAATCTTGAGAAACCAGTGCTATAGTCTCAGGTTGTGATATGAAAAAAAGGGTTTTTATTATTCTGGTTTTCTGAGGGCAGAATAAAAGGTGAAGCAAAGGATACAAAATGCGGAGTGAATGGATGCATCTATTATGGTTATTAGGTGCAAAGATTATAGTTTGTCTTTTCCAAATCAAGGTGAAAATGTCTATCTTTTATCGAGTATTACAACCATAAAGCAGGTCAGACTAGCTAGTGGGAGTTTCCCAAGGTCATGAGTACACAGGGGTACATAGAAAAAAAGAAAAGGTAATATACAAATTCATGAGTTGGAACTAAAGTTTGTAAAAAAAAATGCAGCACTGAGAAATGGATTTATACTTTGGGAAGAAGTATAATTTCTATGCACTTAGTTCAGCTGTCTAGCCTAGTGGGTTGGGAGAGCATTTAGAAGAGCCATATTTTGAAAGTTTGATCTCACAATCTGAGAAGAATGTTTGTAGAAAATTAAAAATGAAAATTAAATGAGGACAAAATGTCTTTTTACTGAAACAAGGTAAGCACTTGTTTTCATAGATATGATGGCTTTGATCAGTGATGGGCTCCAATTTTTTTAATAATCTGTTCTCTGCCCTAATGACTGGCTGGATGGGTGTGGCTGGGGGGCATGGCTGGGGGGGGGTCATGTGACTGAGTGGGCATGGCCAACTCTACATCACTTGTGTGGGTGGTACCTGTATGGGACAGGCAGGGTTGGGGAGGGAATCCAGGTGTCTCCTGTGTGGGGGGGGAGGGAGGAAGGAAAAATCCAACCTGTTTGTGTGTGTGTGTGTGTGTGTGTGTGTGTGTGAGAGAGAGAGAGAGAGAGAGAGAGGGGGGGGGGAGAGGGAGAGAGAGAGAGAGACTGCGTCAAGCTAGACTGGGAAAGTTGGCTGCGAGAGGAAGAGAAACTGAATAAGCTGGACCCAGATGCTTCTCGGGTCCCCTCATCCCAGAAGCAGCAACCTTGCATTCTCCCCTCTCTGCTAGCCCCCTTCTTCATATGGGATCACCAGAGACGGAGAAGGGGGCAGCAGCGGCCACTAGCATTGAGGCCACACAGAAACGGGAGCACACAGAAATGCCGCCCCCTTCTCCCTCTCTGTCTCCATTGCTGGGTGCTCCCATGCAAAGAAGAGGGCTAGCAGACAGTGGAAGAGTGTGAGGTTGCTGCTTCTGGGATGAGGGGACCCTGGACACATCTGGGTCTGGCTCACCTGGCTTCTCTTTCTCTCACAGCCAGCTTTTTTGGGCTGTTTTCAGGCTATTTTTCAGGCCAATTTTTCACCTGAAAATGGCCAAAAATGGCCTGAAAACATCCCAAAAATGGCCTGGGTTTTTTGGTTGTTTTAAGGTCCATTTTAGGTCGTTTATTGGGCCATTTTTTGCCTGAAAATGGCCTGAAAACAGCCCCAAAACAGCCTGTTTTTGGGGCCATTTTCAGGCTGTTTTTCGCGCCAATTTTGGCTGAAAAACGCCCATAAAAATGCCCAAAAAATGCCCCCAAAAATGGGCAGGGGTGGGGCCAGCATGTGGTCTGATTTGCCATTTCTCTGAACTGTGCAGAATCAGAACAATCGGTTCAGGCGAACTGGTCTGAACCAGCAGCAGCCCATCTCTGGCTTTGATCTATGATCTAACATTTAACCAGCATTGCTATTGGTATGCTGTTTTAATTAGTTTAATTGCCATAAACATATTACAATTATTAATCCATATGTTTCCTTATTTGTTTATGAATTACTCAATTTTTTTTTGTTGTTGGCTGAGTAGGGACAAAAATAGCCAGACAAATTATTGAAAGCTGGGGAACAGGTTCTTTGTTTCCCAGGAGTGGGAATTACCACTGGCCTATCAAGTACTTAGATGATTTACCACTGGCCTATCAAGTATTTAGGAGATGAGATCGTGGTCAGACAAGGAAATAATTAATGACTTAATAGCCAGTCATCAACACTCTAATTAACAACTAAAAGCTATACACAACCAGACCCATAAAAATACAACACATAGAACAGCCCACTGCACATATTCTGGAGACAGAAAGAAGTTCGCTGATGATGGGCCCCAGCATGAACCTGAAAGCTTGGAAGAATAAACCTTTGGTCTTGGTAATCAACCCAGATTGAATCCTGCAACATTGCAGGATCTTGTTGTTGTTTGAAATAAAACATCAAAATAGTACTCTGCCTGTTTTAAGATGCATTCAGGATTAATTTAAAAAAACATGCAGGAATTTTTTAATATAAAACACCAGAGTCGGATCTGACATAGCACTGCAAGAAATATTTAAAAAGCATAAATTATATTTATATTTATATTAAAACTGATTTACCCAAATATTCTTATTTCCTTTCTGAATCCTATTTAAACCTTCAACTCCTTGCTTATCAAAAGATTCAAGCTGACTTAATCTATTCTCATGAGAGGTAGTTACCATTCTGACATGCTTTTCTCAGGAGCATTTACTAACCAGAGAATCTACAGGCTGTTTAATTGCTTAAAATCATGAACAATAATGGTTAAAATCACCAACACTTCCCAATTTCCCTGGGAAATTTGATTTTTCAGAAAGATCCAGAATTGCCCCTTTGATTTCTTTGGGTACTGAAATTCTAAATTGGAGATAAACTGTGTCTCTTTGTTATTGAATTTCAGTAGAATATGGATAGTGATACGTGGGAGGACAGTTCTGCATCTTTTGGCATGATTTAGAGCCTATATTTCCATCTCAACTATCCATTAATTAAAAAGAGAAGGCTATGTTACCTGCTTAGTAACTAATTTATGATGCAGTCCTACATCCTTGTAATCTTCAAACTTGTGGAGAAGGTTGAAACTGCAGTGTCAACAACTGCTACACTGGACCTGAAAGTATAAAACACCCTTCCAATACATTAACTTATAAGATGTTTTTTGTTGGTGTCAATAAGAATTAATAAAGATTCACTGAAAATACAAATATATACAAACACACTTATGAATTGTATAATGCTGATATATATATGTTGTGTAGTACTGTGGATTTTTAAGTGCATGTGTACCAACATAAATATAAATAATTGGAGCGTCAAAAATATTGATTATTATGGATTTAGAAACTAAACTAACCTTAATAATTAAAAGAATAGAATTTCATTTTCCTTATGCTAGAGAGAACAATTCTCTCTCTGTGTGTGTGTGTGTGTCTCTTTCTCTCACACACACACATGTAGCAGTTATCATTCACAACAGTTAGTTGATTGGAGAACGTGGGAAATGTATCCAACATACTTTAGTCAGCCAATTATTGACTATATGTATATTTCCTATACTCTCCATGCCCAATGATGTGAGATGTAGTCCAATCAATTTGGAAAACACCACACTGAGGAAGGCTAGCAGAGTGCTTCAGATCACACTTCACATTCAAGAGGAAAATTTATGTACCATAGAATCAGTAGAGCTGGGAAAGTCTTCAGAAAGTACTTTAGGTCTTAAACTAATATTTAATGTAGTTATTTAAATCTTAGCATCTCTCAACAAACACAGCAGAATGAGGGGAGAATTACCGCTTAGATCATAAAACAAGTTAGCAGCACTTTGAAAAGTCTTTATCTAAGAATTAAGGGGTTTACTAATTGAAATTGATAGAATCATAGAATGAATTGGAAAGATCCTCAAGTGTCATCTAATCCAATGCCCTGCTGATGCATGAAATGCACTCTTGAGAGTAGAATCAGATATCAGAAAATCCATCCTATTCAGTACCTTTCAGCCTTCAAGAAATGAAGGCCTTTTCTGAAGGCCTTCATTCTAACTGATAACAGAGCTCCGGATCGATCCAGAGTTCTATTATCGGCTGTAGAAGCCTTCCAGAAAGCCTTGCTGGTCTTGCTAGATGAAGAAGTTCCTGAAGGCCTATGATAGTGAAAAAGAGGCCAAGGGTGACACATGCAAGTGAGCTGAGTCAGTGGATGACATTCCTCCCCCCATAAAAAATAAGACCTGGTGCCTTTTTTGGTGGCAAAAATATAAGATAGGGTCTTATTTTGGGGAAAACACAGAAGTTAGGATAGTAGACTATGATCAAGGAGGCACCGATTCAAGACCATCCTTAACCCACACAAGACTACTGGGTAACTTTTGGGAAGCTAGCACTTGTCAGCTTAATCTTATAGCATTGTATTGTAGAAAACATTGAAAGAGGAAGTACGTGTACATCATTTTGAGTTCTTGGAGAGAAAGTAAGGTGTAAATCCTTACGGCAAATAAAATCTACCCAAAGGGCAAAGGATGACAGGGGATGGAAACAGTATGTAAAAAAAAATCCCATTACTTTATTTTTCCTGAAAGTCCTTTTTTCAAGACGCAACTGGACTTTCTGGTTTTTCTTTGAAGACATTTCGCTTCTCATCCAATAAGCTTCTTCAGCTCTCATTTCCTTATTTCTTCCTCTGGTAGAGACTTTTTTAATCAAACAAATAGGATTGTTCTTCCAAGGCTTTGTGTCCAAACCTCTCATTTTAAATAAAATATTTCATCTTCACTGCATGAATATTTTAGATACAGAACAGCTTTCCTGTTACAAATGATAAACATTTATGGCAGTATTTACACCAGCGCTGGCTGAAAGGCTTTTTCCCCAATCCTTATTTCTGATATTTTTATTTCTTCCCTTAGTTGCTGTCACACAAATCTTTAAATTAGGCTCCAGAGTTGGCCATCATCTATTGTTCCTTTGACTGCTTTTGCAAATGATCTAGCAAAGAACTTTTTGGAATAAATGACTCTGCCAAGTGTTGGCAGTTTGTAGTCACAGGGGTTTTGAAAGGAATACTTCAGGCTTAATTTAGATTGTATGATCCTCCTTTCACACACCCACACACCCAAATTTCTCAGTTCTGTCTTATCAGTTTTGAGTTCATATGGTGCCTGACTAGGTCAGAGAGTTCTTCCCAATAGCTTGAGTGAAAAATATTCCCAATATTACCTTAACAAATAGTTTTCTTTGTCTTTAGAATGGCATCTAACCCAAGGGCTCCATTATCAACCTTCTCTTGGCAGTATAGACGTAATTAATTTCTCTTCAGGGTTTCTTGTTAAGAGAATTGTTCAGCTGGAGATGCTTTGGTTTCAGGGCTAGGTTTCCACAATTTGATCATTGTACAAATGGATAGAGTATAATTTTAACAGGAGATAGACAAATAAAACTGTTTTATCTATTAGTTTCCAGTTGCTGTGCCAGCATCAATTAAATATTGATTGATTGGAGATGCTTTCATTTCCTATGGTCTATTTCATTCCAACACACTCTGGAGATGTCTTTTTTATGGGGTGGGGGGGACGGGGGACAATGACAGTTACAACATGTTGTTATCTGCCAGCCTTACCCGCACATGGTAATTAGATTGTAACCATGAGATACTGCCAGAAGAACTCTGCCAAATCTTACAGGTAGTTCATGATATATTTATATATATTAATTATATATATCAATATATATATATCTTACATATATTTATATATAACAAGTGTGTGTGTGTGTGTGTGTGTGTGTGTGTGTGTGTGTGTGTGTGTGTATATATATATATATATATATATATATATATATATATATATATATATATATATATATATATATATATATATATGTAGGTCTTTGGTTATTCGGGTCTTCTCCCATGTAAAATTGGAAGTGTCTTGGCGACGTTTCGACGAAGTCTCATTCGTCATCTTCAGGCTGGTGTTCTCGGCTTCGTGCTTCCAGGAGCAATGTGAGATCGCAGCTGTCTCTTCCTTTTAACTGCTAGCAGGAAGAGACAGCTGCGATCTCACATTGCTCCTGGAAGCACGAAGCCGAGAACACCAGCCTGAAGATGACGAATGAGACTTCGTCGAAACGTCGCCAAGACACTTCCAATTTTACGTGGGAGAAGACCCGAATAACCAAAGACCTACATACAAACACCCGCGAAAACCTGAGAAAACATATATATATATATATATATATATATATATATATATATATATATATATATATATATATATATATATATATATATATATATATATATATATATATATATATATATATATATATATATATATATATATATATATATATATATATATGTTTGTTTTCTGAGGTTTTCGCAGGTATTTGCATGTAGGTCTTTGGTTATTCGGGTTTTCTCCTGCATAAAATTGGAAGTACCTTGGCGACATTTCGATGAAGTTTCATTCATCATCTTCAGGCTGGTGTCTTCGGCTTTGTGCTTCTAGGAGCAAATTGCCTGACATCAGCCTGAAGATGACGAATGAGACTTTGTTGAAATGTCGCCAATGTACTTCCAATTTTACGCGGGAGAAAACCCAAATAACCAAAGACCTATATATATGTGTGTGTGTGTGTATGTGTGTGTGTGTGTGTACAGTTAATATCTCAGGTTTCTTCCCATGTAATTGTAAACATATCCTTAAAAGGGTAGTAGCGACATTTCGACAAAATCGCATTCGTCATCTTCTGGCTGAAGTTCTCAGTTTGGTGCTTATGGGCTTCCTGCCCCTCAACATATATTGGACAGACCAACAGAAGAATGAGTGTGCGCATCGAGGAACATAAAATTCAATACAAAAGAAAGAACACACATCATCATTAGTACAACACATAAATGCCACAGGACATAATATTAATTTTAATAACACAAAAACAGTTGCAAAAATAGAACATCTCAATGGCAGAATAATCAGAGAGGCCATTGAAATAGAGAAAAGACCATATTGTATGAATAAACGTGATGACACTTTCCGTCTGCCTACTATTTGGAAACCTGCTCTCATAGACAGATAAATCTTAACACAAAATATAAACCATAGATCAAAGATTCATCATAATGCTTGTGTTGCCACCATTTCCAGCATAATTTATCCATTAACCCACAACCAAGCAACAGCACTTCCACCCAATCAAAATACAGCTACGTCACCAGCCAATCAGAATACAACAACACTGTCGACCAATCAGAATACACCTTTGCCTCTTTTCATAGAAAAATGTCAGTTACGATCACACAGTTTGCCCATAAGCACCAAACCGAGAACTTCAGACAGAAGATGACGAATGCAATTTCGTCGAAACGTCGCTACTACCCTTTTAAGGATATGTTTACAATTACACGGGAAGAAACCTGAGATATTAACTGTACACACATATATACCCGTGAAAACTTATATATACATACACACACACACACACACACACACACACACACACACACACACACACATATATATATATTCAAACAAATTGATTTGCTGCATCAAGATCAGTTTTTTTAAAAAAAATAAAATAACAGCACTTTGTTTATTCTAACTCCGAAACCATAATTGTCTGCTGCCTAATAGCAAAATTCCATTGAATAGTTTACAAGAAAATAACCTGCAATTACAAGCAATAACATATAAAAAAATAAGTAATAAATGACAGAGAAATTGATGTAAATGCAGGTATAAACTAAAACACATTGTATATTTTGAATTTATGAGTTGAAAAAGTGTTAGAAAATGCAAGCCACAAAGTATATGAATTTGTCTGCAGAAAACAATTCATAACCAGATAGCCACCACTGAAAAGACCCTTTTACCATCTGGGGTATTCTCAGAGATTTCTGAGAAAGGTCGAAAGAGTCAATACTTTTTCTATTCTGTTTCTTCTAAATGGAACTTTCTCCTTTCTAGACTATTACAGGGGAAAATATTGACTGCATAAATCTAATTGTCAAGAGTGAAACATGGGCAGCTACATGCCTCTTCATTTCAACTTGACATTAGAGTAAGGGGAGAGATGTTGACTACAAATGTGTTAGTTTGGAGAAATGAAATTTCTGCAGTTCCATGGGAGCTTGTGAGGGTCTGGACACTTTTCAAGGTCATTATCAACAGATGTGAAGAAGAAGGCAGACGGTTCCCATAACAAAGAGAACTTGTTTACATAGTCAACATGAAAGCCTGAGGTTTGGGCTGAAAAATTCATTTTTTAATACTGTGATCTGGTGCCTTAGAAATTCAGAGTTAGTTTTACTTTGCCATTACCACACTATGTATTCAATAAACAGTAAGCTTTTCAGAATTGAAATGATCCTGTACTTTTATTTGGATACTCAATCTGGATATTGACACTAATCTTTCTAAGTATTGATACATCCCCAAATTTCAATATCTACTGTGTTTTCCCAAAAATACAACCTACTCAGAAAGTAAGTCCTATCTTGATTTTTACATGTGTGCCCAATATAAGCCCTACCCCCAAAATAATTAAGACCCTGCCCACTCCAGGTTGCACAGGTAAAAATTAAGCTAGGGTGGGGATGAGGGGTGGAGCTGCCCTACTACTTACTTTTGGACAGTTGCAGCCAGTTCTCACACACCTCGGTCCATTTTTTCTGCAGCCAGCCAGGCTTTCCTAAAGGCCAAATGGGAAGATGTGTCTCGGATAAGGAAGGGAAAGGAAAAATAATACAATAATATTTTGCTGCCTTGTATACAGCTGGAGATGAACAGGACCAGGAGATTAGAGAGTACTTGGCTAGAGCTGATTCCCGGAAGGTCCCACTCCCAATGAAAGAAATACTGAATGCAGAGATTACCTTGAAGGAAGTAGAGTTAGTATTAAGGGAACAAAAGGGGGGAAAGACCCCAGGTATGGATGGTCTTCCAGTAGAAATTTATGAGGCCCTCCTTGAGACTTTGGGGGAATTTTTGACTGAAGTGTTTAATGAGGTTCTGGACTTTGGTCAAATGCCACCCTCCTGGTCTGAAGCGTATATTACATTAATTCCAAAGGAAGGCACTGATCCACTTCTGATTAAAAATTACAGGCCGATCTCCCTACCTAATTCCGATTACAAATTATTTTCCGCGATTTTAGCGAAGAGACTTAAATTTTTTTTGAATGAGTACATCCACGGAGACCAGAATGGCTTCCTACCTCACAGACAATTGAAAGATAATGTGAGAACTATATTGAATATATTAGAATATTATGAATGTAATTCTGATAAACAGGTGGCCCTGGTCTCTGCAGATGCACAAAAAGCTTTTGACAGAATGAGCTTTCTCTTTGCACAGTTGAGTGAAATGGAATTCGGGGAAAGATTTATCAGGGCGATCCGGACAGTATATGCGAAACAGACAGCGAAAATACTTATTAATGGGGAGGAGTCTGAAAAGATTTATATAAGTAAAGGTACTAGACAAGGATGTCCATTATCTCCACTTTTATTTACTCTAACCCTAGAGTCATTATTGAATGAGGTCAATAGGAACCATGGAATTAGAGGGCTAAGGATCAGAGGGGAAGAGTTTAAGCTCCAAGCCTTTGTGGACAATTTGATATTTGTCTTGGAAAAACCTTTGGAATCGGGACCAATCTTGCTCCAGGAGTTGGAGGCTTACAGGAAAGTAGCGGGATTCAAATTAAATAAAGATAAAACCAAGATCCTAATTAAGAACTAAAGGTCTTTCTTGAAGGTCTCTCTAGCCGATAACAGAGCTGCGGATCAATCTTGAGCTCTGTTATTGGCTGCAGAGGATTTCAGGAAAGCCTTGCTGGCCTTGCCAGACGAAGAAGTTCCTGAAGGCGTCTGATAGCAAAAAAGAAATAGGGCGATGCGCACAAGTGAGGTGAGTCAGTGTATGGCATTCTCCCCCACCCCCCAAAAAAATAAGACCTCGTGGCAAATATATATATATATATAAAACAGGGTCTTATTTTGGGGGAAAACACAGTATATTAGGATTTCCTGATTTGTATATAGATTTTACATGAGAACAATGAGGTGTTTTGATATTCCATTTTTTGTAAACACACTTTACAGTTTGACATAATTGATGTAATTGAAAGGTACTATAATAGTTAAGCATGTTTCTAAATTACTCAGCATGTATCAGCAATAAAATTCCTATTTCTCAGCTTTTTCTAAAGTCAACTTGAATATTTGGCATCTCTCTTTCCATTGAGAGTATGGATAATCTTAATATATTTTGGATAATCCTAATATATTTTTAATTATCATATGAAATCAAGGATATTGTAAGGTAGTTTTCACACTCTATTAAGTCTCTGTTCTTTGAGATGGTTAAGTCTTCTTTCTTTGGGAATTGATTCTTTTTCAATCTGTTAGCCACTGTGTCATTCTCTAGATTTACTGTCATAGCTTGATTAACATCTTTACTGATTTTTCTTCTGTTGATCACCATATTTTTGTAGATATTCCATCAATTCCTATAGCCTTAAAATTTGGTAATAATTTGAGTACTGATCTACTTTCATGTTCTAGTAGCGGATCTACAGTATACAGTTTCAGTATATTCCTTCCATCTTTGCTTATCTCCTTTGAATCAATTACTATTTGTCCAATGACACCATTAGTATATCAATTCAAAGTTGGAGTGTTCGTCTGAGTTTTGAGATGTTTGGATGATCATTCTTAATTTTTCTATATCTATTTTTTGTTTATTTCATTTTCATAAGCCGAACAGTCCAACTGCATTTTTTTGTTTGATATTTCCAACTTTGACATTCTGGTTTCCATAACGTCTGTGTATCTTCTTATATGTTCTGTCAATTTCACTGATTATAAAACTTGTCAGTCTTCTCTTTTTCTGCATCAGTGGTTGGAAAATTGTCTGGTTGAAGGGTTGTCCGTGAAGGTTAATTGATACTATGTGATTACTGATTGCATTGTAGCCAAGTTCTGTTCTTGCTTCCTAATTATGAAAGCAATACCGCTCTTTCTTTGTTTTTATGTACTGAATAGTATGTTTTCTAGCTGTAAATATTCGGTGCCAGCCAGTGGTGGGATTCAGCCAGTTTGCACCACTTCGGGAGAACCGGTTGTTAACTTTCTGAGCAGTGTGGCAAACTGGTTGTTGGAAGAAATCATTAGGGCAGAGAACCGGTTGTTAAATTACTTGAATCCCACCACTGGTGCCAGCCCAATATCCAGCACTGGCCCATTTATATATTTATATATTCTATCAATATGATTTTTGTGGCAAATGTAGGACATTTACCACTGCCTTCACCCATGCAGTATAACTTTTTTGCCATTGTCTCTGAAACAATCTTCAGCTTCCAGCATCTTCCTATGCTGTGGCTGCCCTACTTAGATATCTACTTGCTTTAGCAGGGCAGCTGGAATGAACTTTATCCCTTGAGTGACTGCTAGAATTATATACTCTTGGCATATATTCCCAATGTTATTTTCCCAGGAACACTGCTGCCCTCCCATGCCAAGATGATGCAGCAGTATAGGACTTAGGGGAGAAGTTATAACATATTGCTTCATTCTTAGCTAAATTGATTGTTCTGCAAAAACCTCTAAGCTCATATTCTAAAATATTAAAAGCTCTAAGAAACACCATCTCTGAAAAGGTTGAAATTTAAGAATTTCTGATTCTCATGCCAGGAAAAGCCATTTTATGAATTAAAAACAGAAGGCAAACTGCTTCTAGATCAAGAAACAAGCCCTAAGATGCCCATTGACTTGAAAGGTAGAGGAGAAGCCCAGGATTTAAACCTGACATTTTACATGTAGAGAAGGTAAAATTCCAGGGTGCTGTGAAATGGAAAATTTATTTTTTTATGTAGAGCTCCTAATCCTCAGCTTTACATCTGTTTGACTTTCTGGTGTCTGCCTGCCAGGAGAGTTTAATCAATATGCTTGGTAGAAACCCTTGACACTTTTCCCATGCAAATTAATGTTAAATTATGTTTTCTGAGGATATGAGAAAAGTAAAAATACATTCCAGACAAGCTGAGCAATTGATGACTGCAAGTACATAACCACACCATTTTCTTGTTCTTAACAGTAGTACAGAGGTGACTAGCTGAGACCTTCTTTTGGGATTTTTAAAAACATTCCTGTTGAACTTACAACATTGGTCACCAGGCTTCCATCTCAGTCTTAAAGTAAACAATAGACTTTCAGATACTTAACCTTTAATTTAGCTCTAGGCTAGATTTAGCAGATTTCCAGACACAACACAACAAGATCAGAAGCTTCATTAGTCAGGAATGAAGGCCCTAAAAACAACTTCCACCCACAGTTCCAAGTTAACAGATATAGGGCAGGTTGCTTGAGGTCTTGCCAGGCTAAGGCATTTTAAATAATGGCCTGTTCTTTCGTGGGTATTAACCAGCTAGGCAAGAAAATGCATGTAGATTTATTACATCAAACTTAATAAACTATTATTAAAAAGTCCAGCAAATATTGTGTATCAATTGTATGCCCTGTTTAACCAAAATCAATGTTCAAATTCTTGTGCCCTTTTCTCCTACTGGCATGATATAATAGACTAGAAACCCATTTCTATCTGTATCTTTATGAAACTCAACTTGTAGTTCCTTTGTAGTTCCTGTTGGTTTATTTATTTATTAAATTTATTTGCCACCCATCTCACTGTGAAGTGACTCTGGGAGGCTAACAATAGGTAAGATTGGAAAACTACTATCATTTGCTGAGGAAAAAAAAATCTTATTTTGATCTAATCAACTCATTATTGATATCCAGGTAACAATTTTTCCACTGGTTGTTAAGCCTATGAAATAGACATAAAGCCTCTGAAGAAGTGCTTTGTGCCAATGAGAAAATAGATTTTTCCCATTGGAGTAGAAGAATCAATGTACTTCATTGAGCCTCTTAACACAATGGAAAGCTTCATAAGGCTCCATACAACCTTCCAAGGCTTTTGTGCATATATTGCACATGCTCAGAAATCTATTATCTCTAACAAAACAAAGCAACCTGGCTGTTCCATTTAAAAATGTAGGCATATGCTTCACAAAGCTATTTAGAGGAATCCTTCATATAAACTTTAATTAAATCAACACATCTTTCCAGTCATACTGCTTATATTTTTGTTCTTTGAGTTAAAAACTTAGATTAGATCTTTAACCATTACTTTTCCATTTGATTATATCAATTTATTCCAGAATTTTTTTGGGCATAAAATAACTTCAAACCTCTGACAGTACTATAAGTTTTCAACATATTTGTATTTGCTCCAGAAAAATCTGCTGATGTTTTGCTTCTTTGTCACATCACTTGTTACATTGACCATTGGATTCTTATTTCCAGTTCTTTTCAGAGCAGCTTCAATATACATTGACTATTTTACTTCTTCGAATGATTAACTACTTTTATTTAGTTCTTTACTTAACATCACACAATAAAAATCATCTTAGATTGCTTCAAGGAGGAGAAATCTCTTAAGAGCAAATAAGAAAAAAAAGGGGGAGGTTGTAGGCAACATTGCTCTTCCATAAAAAGAATGACAGAGGGGATTCGTATGGAGTTCTTGGCACTTTCTGAATTTGGGTGTTTGCTCGCAAACTTTTCATTACCCAACTAGATAATATGAACATGCCTAGTTGGGTAATGAAACACTTGTAACCCAACAACCAAGTTCAGAGAAGACCAAGAACTCCACAGTTGAACCCTGAGCAGCATATATTTTTTTCTATTCAGAGGAAATTCTTTTAATGATTTTTTTCTGCTAGAAGAACTGGGACAAGGTGAAAGACAGCAGTGTTTATTATGATTGATTTACACAACAATATTGTCTTAAAAGCCATAAGAAAAAGAGCTACCGGTAATCAAAATTTACATTTAGATACATCAATTTTATGTTACACATTATGGGTTCCAGAAACCATCATAGGAGGAAATGGTCACCTTTGATTGTTCTTTTTTTAAAAAAAAAATCTTCCACAGATCCAGAGTCTGAGGATGAATGTCCTCCAGAGAAACATGGAAATTCAGAGCTGAAAAGCACAATTTCCTCTTTTATAATTGATTGCTTTAGCATATGAACTTTAAATAACCCCTTATAACCACCTTCTTGATCTTTAAATAGCAGGGAAGCTTTTTGCCTGGCTTTCACTGTCTGATGCATAATTCATAGTTGAGGCTAGTTACAAAGAGTCAGGCTGTTATTGTGCAGAAGCCTGGGGAAGTGTAAACAACTACCTAGGGAAGCCCAGACTTCACACACTTGTTCCCAGACATAGGAAATTGCCCAAGTGCGGTCATCTGAGAAACATTGCAGCACAAGAGATTTCTCAGAAGGTGTGCATCATAAGAGATATACATATAGCTATAAAAGAAAATTTAGCAATCAGTGTGGCTGTAAATTTTCCTTCCCATCACATCCACAAACTTAATAAGCTCATTTTATTTAAACTCGTTTTCATTTGTGCTTGAAAAGGTAGCCTGCGTTCTCATTGGAAGGAGATTTCATTTCCTCTATCTTTATCTATCATCTTGTAGAATCCGATCATAAGAATGTGGTGGCATAATGAAATAAAAAATCAAAATGCAGAATTAATGGATTGCCAGCTTTAGGAGTGTAATAGATAATCACCATTAAGGCAATCACAGAAACATTTTAATTGTAGTTCTTTTAACAGTTTGATTTCATGATTGCTCTTATTGTAAGCCATCTAGAGTCACTTTTCTGTGAGATGGGTGGCTATGTAAATGTGATAAACAAACAGATAAATCAACATGGAGTCTACGTTGGCAGTTTATTCTCTTTTGTTTTTGTGAAGCAGGGTCAAGGATATATGCTTAGGCACAGAAATACTTCTAGTTGGAACATATGTATTTCAGTCCTACCAATGGTGAAATCTGAACCAGTTTACTATTTGTTCACTGGCTGCACATGCACGCAATGCACCAAACACACGCTGCATACACGCATGCACAATGAGCACGAAACACGAGCTGCACACGCACACCCAGTTGAGCACCAAAAGGAGGCTTGGGAAGGTAAGTAGAACAGCGCAGGGTGGGTGATCAGCTGTGGCGCACGTGGGAACCTTTTAAAAAACTTTTTAAAAGCATTTTTTACTACCGGCTCGGGCAAATCGGCAGTAAAAAATGCTTTAAAAAAGTAAAAAAAAGGTTCCGACAATCGCATGGCACAACTGTGATCATTGTAGCATTTCACCTCTGAATCCTACCCATGCAAAACAGCATACATGAAGTATTTTGCACATTCCTAGTATTTTAAAAGAACTCTGTGGTCATTTTTGTTTTATTATACTCATTTGAAACTTATTGTTGGGCTAAATTTGAGAGTTTCTTTCAAAATCCTGCTCTCTGGCACCCCTGTAATGTCAGTTACTTTCATATGTTATTATTTTTTAACTGTTAAAATGAATCTGCAACACATAATTTGGCCAGATATACAATATTTATATAGTTTTTAATTCTCTCCCATGTATTAAATGCTTTTTTCATTTTCTCAGACTTTTAAAGATATCTGAATATGCAGTGCAGTTGTGGACTATACAGGATAATATATTCTTCCACAGCAGTTGCCCATACGTCTAAAATCTTTTTTCCGGTGTCAAAGCTAAGTATCCCAATTAGAATGAGAAAAATAACTGGACAGAAATGTGAAATCTGATGAAACCTTCCATTTTTAGAGGACTTCCAGAATTTGTTCTACTGGTAGAACAAATTCTACCAGCTTGATAGAATCTCCACTGATGCCAGTCTTTCCAAAATATTATGCCCCTGTTGGCCATTAATCACCATTTAAAAAGCTAATGAAAAAAGTATATCATAGTGTCTCTAGTTCACCTGCATTCTCATGCAGAATACAAAAATCTCTGTGTCCATAAGAGCATCTTATATAAGAATCAAACTACCCTAGCATTCATTAATATTATTTAGACATCTGAACCCACTTAGAGCATTGAATGGGAACATAACAGCATAATACTCTGTCTATTTACTTGAAGTAATTAAATTCAATGGGACTTATTCTGAAGTAATTGAATGGTAATGCTAATATGTAGGGATATCTCCTTAAAATAAATGTCAGCATTTTATGCATAGACATTTGTTCTGAGGCAATAGATTAGACTCTTAAAAATTTAAAGAGAAGGGACAACAAAGCATTAAATAATAGTTATGCTTTGATTTATAGAAGGTTTTAACAGGTATATCATGGCATTTTCTCCAGAACTCAGTATAAATATTCCCTTTATATAAAACAATGGATCATGCCTGATGATTTTGATTTAAGTGGAAGAAAACCCACCATGAGGATGGATTAATCTCCTCAGCCTAACTTTTCAAGATGACAGATATTGGTTGTCAATCCTACACATATTTCTTAATAAAAAATTGATAATTGTTTTACCTGAGGAATATTGTTATCTATTTTCAGTACCTGCCTTGTGGAAGAGGTGCTTCAGCCCTGATAATTATAAATGAATCAACTTATTATTAGAATTAGAATTAGTAGAGTACCAAATGTTTAATAGTACTTGGTTGGACATACTTTCTAACCTGAAATGTTTTATTTATTTTTAAAAAATCACATCCTTTGAGATTATAAGAAGTCAAGTCGAAAAGTTTATGCTGCTTATTCAGTCTTGAGATTGGATATCATCCAAAATGAAATCTTGTCACACATCCCTTGATTTAGAATAAAAATATTGAACATTCCATTGATCTGGCTTACATTTTTTTGCATTGATTTCCCAGAGAAGCTGGGATTCCCAAGATGATAATTCTATATTTGCCTTGTTTTATCATGATTACGAACAGTTTCTCAGCCTTTTCCCTGACTCCCAGAATGATAGTTTTGTGCAGATCCAGTAGAGTTGTGTCTGGCTTGAATTGTGCCTATTTAGTTCATATTTTAATGTAATCCATTTCCAGGAATGAGATATTTAGCATCAGATTTACAATTCATCTTCTAATCGTTTTATTCTCTCCTTTCCAGCTTCTTATGGGAAACAGGTGCTAGGCAACCCATCTTACATATGTTTTTATGACTTTTCATTTTATCAGTAATTACATTTCTAGAACTGTAATAATGCTTCTCTCATATTAGAAAGAAACTTGGTTTTTAATAATGCCACATTTTAGTGGATTTAGTTAGACAGGAATATGGAAACAGGGGGCTCAGTCTGACTTTCAGATTATGCAGCATGAAAAATATTTGTCATTGTGATATTTTTTTCACATCTTCCCAATTTTCTGTTGAATAACCTAGAGTTGTCTTTGGTTGATTTAGAAGTGGAGTTCTCCTTCTCCCAACTGAAAACTTCCCAAGTGGACAATATATGATACCTCAGTGTATCACACTATGGATGATGTGGATACAGAGATTTGCTAACCTATAGTTGACCTGTATTTTTTTGTGGAATGGCCTGGTTGCATGGCCCTGAGAATCTATTTTCATTTCATCTTGATTCTGAAGGAAGTGAAACACCTATGTTGTTCAGCCTATTTCTTTGGGAATAGCAGTTTTATGGATTAGCAAATACAAGGGCTCCAAAGACTATTATTACTATATCCAAACCAAAACAACAGAAAACAGTTTTAATTTTTTAAATCAAGAAAGGTAAACTATTAAGTAGAGGAGAAAAGAATTAATTCTGGGTATATAATCCCTTTTCTTATAACATATTTGATATATGACTGCAGGTCACACACTGCAATACATATTGACTTTAAACAAGAGACATACTTCTCATTTCAGACTGGAATAGCAATGGAATAGCAATAGCAAAGAAAATAAAAATTGCCTCCTATACAGCATTTCGGCAAAGCTTTGAAGTTCTTGGCAAAATAGGGAAGTGGCTTTGTTTCCTTTTTTTAACCTCTTATTTCTCTTTGGGATTGCAACTAATTTATTGTCAAGGAAACAGTACAAAACAAATAAAAATACATTTTTGACTGGTGATTTTTGTTATGTTGGGTGAATGAGGACACAGCAAGCCAGGCAGTGAGAGACAATAGCTCTTTAATGTAGGCTGAGAACCCAGCGACTGACCTGGGGAAACAGCTCCCCTTATATACCTTGCAGCTGTGGTGGTCAGCCAATCAGCTGATGGCTAGTTAATTCAAACTTTCCGCCAAAACCTATATACATAACACTCCTCCCCTCCCAGAAGTCACTTGGCATATGTAGTACCTCAGGTGACCAGGGCGTGTCTGCACCCTAGTTGACCTGTGCAGTTCAGTCAGAGGTGTGGCGTCGAGTGGGTCGGAGGAACTCCCTGTTTCTCCCTGCTCCACCAATGGAACCTCCGAGAATTCGTTGTGGGCGGCGACTTCTTTGGCTGATCGATCTTCCGCGATGGTGCAGCACTGGATCTCGGGGCTGACAGCTAAGTCCTCCGCTTGACTTGGGCTTGAGGTAGCTCTGGAGTTCTGTTGGTAGTTAGGGATCGGTTCATCGAAGATGTCTTCTGTTAAATGCTTCTGTAACTGATCAATGTGCCGGCGCCAAATTCTCCCATCTCCCATGTCTACCCTATAAGACTTGGGCCTGGTTACCTCCGTAATTATCCCGGTTTCCCAGAAGGGCCCATTCCCGTAATTTCTTGCGAATACTGGTGAACTCTCTAAGCTTCCTCTCTGCCCCTCTGAAGTTGTCAGGGGAATAGCTGGGGTCTAGCCTGTCTAGGACTCCTCGGATCTTTCTCCCCATCAGAAGTTCAGCCGGGCTCCGGCCTGTGGCGGTGCATGGTGTGGCGTGTTGGGCCGTTAAGAATTCATCTATTCTTTCCTGCCAGTCCCCTGGCAGGGGCCTAGGCATGAGATGGCTTCCTTAGCCATTCTCACAAATCTCTCTGCCAATCCATTGCTAGCCAGATGAAACGGGACAGAGAGTACATGCCTGATCCCCAACTCCGCCAAGTACCCCTCAAACTGCATGGCTGTGAACTGGGGCCCATTGTCTGAAACTAAGGTGGCCGGTAGGCCATGGGTGGCGAACAACTGCCTTAGCTCCCTAATGACTGTGTCGGTAGTATGGCTTTCATAAGTCTAATCTCCAGCCACTTTGAGAAGGGGTCCACGACGACCATAAATACCTGCCTATGGAATGGGCCAGCAAAATCTATATGGATCCTGGACCAGGACCCTGCGGCTACTCCCATTCCCTTATTGGCGCTGTAGGTGGGTCTGGCCTAAACTCTTGGCAGGGCTGACACTTCCCCACCCACTCGGTGATGTCCTTATCCATTAGGGGCCACCACATGTAGCTCCTAGCTAACCCCTTCATCCTTACGATCTTGGAGTGCCCCTCATGCAACAGATTCAACACATTTTCCCTTAGGCACAAGGGAACAATGACCCGATTGCCCCACAATAGACAACCCCCTTGCATTATCAGCTCATCTCTTTTGTTAGCGAAGTGTTTGAATTCCCCACCCTCAGTCTTTTCTGGACACCCCCTCATGACCCAACTCATGTCGTTTCGAATCACGTGAACTTTGATTGAAGCCCTCGCCACCTCTGCTGAAGTGATGGGTCCCGAGTCCAAGACGTCAATCAGCAGGACTGGGACTCCGGGTGCGGGGTCTTCTATCTTGCCCGATAATGGGTAACGGCTGAGGGCGTCAGCGTTGCCCATGCTCACCCCTGGTCGATGTACCAGGCGATATGAGTATGCTGCCAGGAAGATGGCCTAGCGTGTCATCCTGGAAGATAGGGCTGCCAGGGTGGGTCGATCCCCTGCTATGAGACCCAGAAGGGGGCGATGGTCCGTGACGAGGTCGAAGTCTCTGCTGAACATGTACTTGTGGAACTTCTTGACTCTGGAGATGGCTGCAAGGGCCTCCTTGTCAAGTTGACTGTAGTTCCTTTCGGCACTTGAAAGAGTCCGGGAGTAGTAGGTGATGGGTGCCTCTAGACGTTTGGAAGTCTATGGCTCAGGACGGCCCCCATGCCGAATGGGGATGCATCACAGACTAGAACAAGGGGAAGCGTAGAATTGTACTCGATTAGAAAACTCTCGGCTGACAGGAGTTTCTTTACAACAGCAAACGTGATAGCCTCAGCCTTCCCCCAAACCCATGTGGACTTTTTGGCCAACAGTCTGTGCAGGGACTCCGCTACTGTTGCCTTGTCCTTTAGGAAAATCGCGTAGAAGTTCAACAGTCCCAGGAATGCTTGTAGTTCTGCCTTGTCTTTGGAGGTGGGGGTCTCTTGGATCGCCCTAATCTTGCTCTTGGTGGGTTGTATGCCGGTTCCGTCTACCCGATACCCCAAGAATTCCACAGAGGGGATTGCAATCATGCACTTGTTGCGTTTGATCCTGAGTCCTGCACTTCTGAACTTCCCTAGAACTTGTCTAAGTCTCTCCCCTAGCTGTTGTTCATCCTCTGCAGTGACGAGCACATCATCAAAGTACAGAGCCACCCCGGGGATCCCCTGTAACAGTCGCTCCATGGTGCTCTGGAACAGTCCGGGAGCTATGCTGACTCCGAATTGAAGTCTGGTACACTTGAAGGCACCTCTGTGTGTAACTATAGTCTGGCCTCTGCGGTAGCATCATCTACAGGCAACTGCTGATACGTCTGCGCAAGATCGAGTTTAGCGAAGGTCTTGCCGGGCCCTAGGGAATGCAGTAGATGGTGTACGATCAGAACTGGGTAAGCGCTCTGTTGGAGAGCCTTATTGATCATACACTTATAATCCACACAGATGCGCACAGACCCATCAGGCTTAATGGGAGTCACTATTGGAGTCTCCCACCGGGCATGATTAACTGGCACTAGCACCCCCTGCTTAATCAATTTGTCCAGTTCAACATTGATCTTGGGCTTTAGGGTGAATGATACCCTCCTGGGTTTCAACCGGATGGGGGCAATATTGGGGTCAAGGTTGAACGAAATAGGGGTCCCCACATACTTGCCGAGCCGCTCGTCGAACACGTCCTGGAACTCCTGCATCAGGTCGTCCTTCAGGGTGCTTCACACGTTGCGGACTCTGGTGAATCCCATGCCCAGGGCTCTGAACCAGTCCATGCCCAGGAGGCTTGGGAGCTTTCCACTGACCAAGGTGAGGGGAAGCTTCTCCTAGAATTCCCCGTACTCCACCTGGAACTCGCCAATTCCTTCCATGGGGATGCGGTTCCCCTGGTAATCACGCAGTCCGAGCCGCTGGTGCCGTAGGTGCCGTTTCTGGATGCTAAGGACGGCCTTCTGTAGCTTGTCCCAGGACGTAATGGTTATTGGGGATCCGGTGTCGATCTCCATTACACACTCATGCCTCTTGATTCCGACCGTCGTGTAAGTCTTCTCCCTGGGGGATGTGCAGGTCCGGCCGATTTGAATGGTGCAGGCTTCGAGGTCCTCGGATTTTGTGCCCTTCCTGTGGCCACCCTTCTGATTGGTCTTTTTCTGCTGCACCATCTCTGATTGGCTAGCGCTGCTCCGTGGCTTGTAGTTGGGAGTCTGCTTGGATCTGCAGACTCTAGCGATGTGACCCTTCCGATCGCATTGCCAGCAAATGGTGTCTTGGAACTTGCAGGTCTGGCGTGGATGGGGTCCCCCACAGCTGGCACAGGCGTCTCGGTGACCTGTGTCATCCCCTATAGTCTCTCGGCTGCTTTGGTAGAGGATTCTTGAGCCCTCGCCTCGTCTAGTTCAATGTTAGATTCGCCTTTGCGAGCAACCTCCTCTGCAAGCAAATATTTCTCACTCCGCAGATTAGTTGCTCTAGGAGCATCTCATCTAAAACTCGGTACTCGCACTGGTTTGCAACCTTGCGCAGGGCAGCGACATACTCACTGATCGATTGTCCCTTCTGCTGCATGCGTTGCCGGAACTCGTACCGCTGGACATATTTCAATGGCGTCAGGGCGTAGTGGTCCTTCAGCAGTGTCTGGAGTCTTTGCCATGAGATGGTGTGGACCGAGTTTGAGTCCGACAGGACTTCGGCCATGTCAAACATCTTGGGTCCACAATGGCTCAGGAACAGGGCTTTCTTTTGCACGTTGGGCAGCCCCTGTAGATCGCTGGCCACCAGGAAGCATTAGAAGTGGGATATGTAGGATCCCCACTTCTCTTCCTTTGGGTTGAAAGGCGCTGGCGGTAAGTAGGCAGACATTGTCGGTATATTCTCCAAGAACTCCGCTCGCTCGCCTGGCTGGATTTGGGTTTGCAGCTCTCTTGTCGGCTTGTGGCTTCAGCTCTTTCCGTGGCTTCTGGCCTCAAAATCCCACCTTCGTCGCCAATGTTATATTGGGTGAATGAGGACACAGCAAGCCAGGCAGTGAGTGACAACAGCTCTTTAATGTAGGGTGAGAACCCAGCGACTGACCTGGGGAAACAGCTCCTCTTATATACCTTGCAGCTGTGGTAGTCAGCCAATCAGCTGATGGCTAGTTAATTCAAACTTCCCGCCAAAACCTATATACATAACAATTTTTTTTTTTGGTAATTTCAGTTCCATTTAAGAATGATGATAAAGATTTTTGAAAAGTCATTTTTTTTTTACAGATCATAATCTAATTATTGCTATTTATTCATCTCTGAAGTACTTCCACAGTAATCTTCCACTGATTTTTTTTTTATGTCAGCAGTTTGAACAAGGAGTAATACTCTGGGTAATTCTTTGGGTGAAGGCACATTTATTTCATCTTATTACTATACTGCTATTTTTATTATCCCGAAGGTGCTTTTCCAACAGGCAACTGGACTTTATTAGGGTTTTTTATCCTTCAAAGAAGCTTCTTGGATGAGAAGCAAAATATTTTCAAGGAAAAAAAAAACTAAGAAAGTCCAGTTGCCTGTTGGAAAAGGCATAGTTGTCCCACCTTTGGGACAACTATGATCTGGATGATTGAGAATCTCCATAAACATATGACTTTCTTATTCTGATACCTGTTAGAAATAGCAGTACACAATACTAAGCCTGGGACAGAATCATAGCATTATAGAGTTGGAAGTGACCATGAGTTTTATCCCAGATCAACCTTCCATAATATTCAGGGAAATCAGTTAAACTATTGTACGGATAAATAAAATACCTCTCCTTATCTCTAAGGGTCACATCAGTAGTGGGTTGCTACTGGTTTGCCCCGGATCAGGTGAACCGGTAGCGGCGGTGGCCGGAGGCTCCACCCACCCACCTGGATGTGTCTGCACATGCGCAGAAGCATCACGCACGTGCGTGCGCATACACACACGAGCAAACCGGTAGCAAACTAAATTCAAACCCAGTACTGGGTCACATATAAGGAAACTAAGATAATAAACTACTTCACATTTACAATATTACAGGATAGAGAAGGGACAGTGTTTTAAGAGACTAAATAGGGAACAAAGTGTCTTTGTATATTAAAAATTATATTTTATATTAATTTATATTAATATGTAATCATATAAAGCAAAACATACATTAAACAGATCTTGAAATGGATGTGTTGTTTCATGCATGACATAATGGAAAATATACTCTATGCAGTTTAGGGTGGAGTCATCAGATTCTTGGACTTCACTGAGCTTACTGTTTTGTTTGGAGATGCTTCTTTATCAGACCAGGTAACATCATTAGTGTTATATACCATATTAGGAAGTAAGGAAGTGAGCTGCAGGCTCTACTCAGGTCCTCCAAATAGGTGGGAAAATACTTGAATCTCATTGGCTAAGCCGTCTGGCAGCCCTCTAAAAAAGAGGACACTGCCAGACAGGCAAGTTGTTGGGTTGTACTGGTCTACTATTAAAGAGCTGTTGTTACTGAAGAACTGTGTCCGTCTCTTCTATCACTGAATCTAACACTGGCGATGAAGGTGGGATCAGAAGAAGCAGGACAAGTAGACCAGAGTCCCAGCGGAGCAGAAGCGTAACTGGCACTGCCTGCTGCCTGCAGAATCATCTTCTGCCAGCATGGTGACCGGATATGCACCGCCTGCTCTGTTCAACCCAGTGCTCGACAATTGGGATTCCTATATGAATCGCTTCGAGTGCTTCATGGAGGCGAATGACCTCCTGGGTCTATCCGACAACCGTAAGAGAGCACTGCTCTTTAGCTACTGTGGAATGGACATGTTTGACACGGTGAAGGCACTCGTTCCTGGGTTACATGATCGACGGCTCAGGGATTCACCCAACCAAATCCAAAATTGCTGCCATTAGGGACGCGCCCACCCCACAAAATAAGCAGGAGCTGCAAGCCTTTCTAGGGTTGCTGAATTTTTACAGCATATTTTTACGGCATAAGGCCACTGTTGCCGAACCCTTACATAGGCAGCTGGGAAAGAAGGCTTCCTGTGTATGGGGCCAGGCCAAGGCGGCTGCTTTCACTGCTGTAAAGAACCTGCTGACTTCTGACAGCGTTTTGGTGCATTACAGTGACTCCTTGCCCCCTATTTTGACTTGTGATGCTTCACCTTTCGGGGTTGGGGCTGTCCTCAGCCAACAGTTTCCTAGGTGCACTGGTCACTGTTTCTCGCTGCCTACAGCTACTGGCATGTCCACCATCCTGGAAAGTCCCTGGGGCATGCAGATGCTCTTAGCCATTGCCCCCTGCCTGCCTTGGTTGAGGACCCTGCGCCAGTCTGCCAGGTCCTCCTGCTTGAGGACATTGCTGTGGGTCCTGTCACTGTGGCTGAAATTGCTCGATTTACTGCCAAGGACTCTGAACTATTGCAAATTTTGCATTATGTGTGGAGGGGCTGGCCCAGCAAGCCATTGTCGGAATCAGCACAGCCTTATTTTTCACGCTGAAATGAATTATCTGTGTTAAAAGGGTGCTTATTATGGGGGGAAAGGGTGGTCGTACCTGCCAAGCTAAGAAAGAAGGTGTTAGAAATTTTGCATGCTGGGCATCCTGGTATAGTCAGGATGAAAGCCCTGGCCAGGAGTTACGTCTGGTGGCCTAAAATGGATCATGCCATATCGGAATGGGTCGCTACCAATCGGAATCCCGATTGGCTCCACTTATTGCCCCTGTTGCCCCACCAAAAACTTGGGAGATCCCCCAGGTGCCTTGGGCCAGGGTGCACATTGACTTTGCGGGGCCAGGAAAGGGGTAAATGTTCTTAATTGTGGTAGACGCTTACTCTAAGTGGTTAGAGGTAATTCTAATGGCATCGACCACTGCCGAAACTGTAATTAAGGCACTTAGAAAGCTGTTCGCCACACATGGCCTCCCCAATGTACTAGTCTCAGATAACAGCCCACAATTGACAGCCGTCCCATTTGAAACATTTTTAGCCAACTTGGGCATCAGACGTGGTCTGGTGGCACCTTTTCATCCGGCCAGTAATGGGCAGGCCGAACAATTAGTGAGATTTACTAAGGAAGCCTTGGCTAGGCTCGGTCTGGGGGATTGGAAGGTCAGAATTGATAAATTCTTATTAGTGCAGCACATTACTCCGTGTGAAGCCATCAACAGAAGCCCCTTGGAACTCCTCATGGGAATGAGACTCCTATCACAATTGGATCGATTGCACCCAAATTACATTGCAGAGACATCTCCCAATTCAACTGGAAAAATCTGAAAATTCGAGATTGGGGACAAGGTTTATGCCCATAATTATGCCGGGGGGCAGGCTTTGGATTCCTGGCACAGTAATAGGAATATCTGGTCCTCAATCCTATCAAATTGAGTTAGAGGGCAGAAGGTTGTGGCGACGGCATGTGGACCAACTCCGAGGCTGACTTTCTAATTCACCACTCCGAACACCAGACCTACCTCAAACCGACCAGCGGCCAAGCCTTGACTGTACTAAACTGTTAAATCCAATGTCTAACACTAACTCAAACCCAATTGTGCAGCTTGAGGGTCCACCCACCTGTGGAACCAAGACTCCAGCGAAGATCTCCAGAGGGGTTGGACCTTCCAGTCCACGCCACACCCAAAGACATGTTCCAGGAGGTTCCATTGGCAGGTTTAGAGACAGCAACTAATCCACCTGCTCAGGCTGACGCCCAGGACCATACTGAGCTGTGCAGATCAACTAGGACTCACACTATCCCCGCCTACTTACGTGATTACGTTTGTAAATATGTAAATATGTAAATTTGTTCTAGGAAGGGAGGGATGTTATATACCATATAAGGAAGTAAGGAAGTGAGCTGCAGGCTCTACTCAGGTCCTCCAAATAGGTGGGAAAATACTTGAATCTCATTGGCTAAGCCGTCTGGCAGCCCTCTAGAAAAGAGGACACTGCCAGCAGGCAAGTTGTTGGGTTGCACTGGTCTACTATTAAAGAGTTGTTGTTACTGAAGAACTGTGTCCGTCTCTTTTATCACAATGGAATTTTCTGGCTATTTATATGGCTGGCTGACATGATGAGAAAGGTTAGGTCCATTTGTCCTATCAACAGTGATTGTTTTCTTTTCCTTGAATAGTTTGGAGATGAACTTATTTCAATGTATATGTTAATGGATGATTTATCTAAGTATCCTGGAATTTTCTTCCATTTTTTGGGATCTGGCTTCCTAGATGAAGCCAGGTAGACTGTTTTTCCTAACATTTAAATGAAATATAAGACACTGTAGCTTGTATCCATTATTTGTTCGTCCTAGTTTCTGTGTTGGTGGAAAACAGTTTCTGACTTTCTTCCCTTGCATGTTTTATGCATACGAATCCTGAACAAAGACATAGACTCAGCTCCTGCCATTTCATACTAATCCAAAAACCACGGTCTTTATTCCTAATGAATGTTTTCCCCTAGCTTAAAAAAAAAATCACTTCCATCATCAGACCCAAGAATGTTCCATTACCTCCATTTTTTCAGGCAATCAAGTGATGCAAAAGTTGAAAAGCTGGTATTTTCTTAGTAAGGATTTTATGGGTGAAAGTGATACTGTGTTCAATTAGAGACCCAGATGCTGGCAAAGATCTTGTAGAAATTGCTCACTACTGTTCAGTGTACAACAAACTCAAAACAATTTAACAATTAACAGCACAGTTAATCACCAGGGAAGCACAAGACACAAATGGGGCCAGGACGTTCTGCTAGGTGATCAATAATAATAATAATAAGAATAAGAATAATAAGAATAATAAGAATATATAATAATATAATATTTTTAAAAAGTTAGCTTTGAGGAAATTCAGGCCTCGGAGTTTAATTTCATTGGGGGTGTTACTTGGAACCCTGACAAATAAATTCTATTGATTTTTCTTTCTTTGTGAGGAACATCTTTGTTAATACAATGAAGTATAATCTTTGGAAGACAAAAGATTTGTCAAGAACTTTACCATATGCACTATTTATTTTTTTAAAAACCCATTCAAACAATGCTTAATAACTTATTAGGTGCCCAATTTTCCAGGGACTAGAAGGTAAATACTTATGGTGAAAGGTTATCAAGGAATCCAGGACTCTGGACTAGACAGAAAAATCAACAATGGCAAAGTGCTTCTACACTTTGCCAAGTAAATTGTACAAGTATGTCATTCATTTATTCTATTCAATTTAGAAACCACACAACTTAAACTGACTCTGGGAAGGTTCACTATGAATTGTGCTCTGTTGTAAGAGTCATTTAGCTTTTAATTAAAAGTACAATGCTTTATTTCTTTTTAATAATAAGTGAGTAAGATACCTTCTGACATAGGATATATCAAAAGAAAGTGCCTTTGGAGAACTGCAACCAGATATCAATTGTGATGTTTCAAGAACAGTGCAAAATATTTTTAGGCTTTGATAATAAATGTAATTTAAATTGGCTGATAAATAGTCCCTATAATTACATGGACACTGGATATATTTTTACTGCAGGACTTGTGAAGAATTGATGACCAGATTTCAAATTAATATAAAAATAATCTAAAGTTCACACATAAAAGTATGATTTCCTGTTGAGGATAAGAACCACCTTCTGTGAACTTCCTATTAACATATTCATATAGATGTTTATTTCATTATTCATAGTTCACTTGTTTTGCATTCATGAATTTATAATATGCTACTTTATATTCATGAATTGTAATTTGCTATTTCATCAATTCAAAGTTATGAATTGAAACTTGTTTACGTAGCTTGAATTAACTACGTAGGTGAATTAACTCTGTGTCATATCAAGTGCCACACTGGTGGAAACTGAATGTCTGCTTTGATTTTTGTCAAAGTTCTCAGAGCAAATTAAATGAAGTGAAACTGTCAAAGCAAATTAAAACAAGTAAAAGTTCTCAGAAGGTGCAAATACATGTAAGTATGATGAGTTTAAGGTCATGAAAAATTGATATATTTGAAGAAGTTATAAATGTTTCTCATTTAAAATAAAAGGACACATTCCATTTGACATATTTTGTTAAAAATAACATAAAAGTATATACACAAATACACACATGTATATATAAAGTAGGCAATGGAAAAACACTTCTGGTTTTCTGCAACATTGCCATGAAAAGTACATAGATGCTCTTCCAAAATCTCCAGAAGCTGAATGTCTATGGAGATTCTCAGTCATCCAGGTCATGATTGTCCCAAAGCTTTTTCAAGCGAAAACTGGACTTTCTGGTTTTTCTTTGAAGATATTTCACTTCTCATCCAAAAAGCTTCTTCAGCTCTGACTGGATGGTGGAGAATGGAAGGATTTTAGTTCTTTTTCTTTCCCATCTTTGCTAGTAAACAAGTCTTCAGCTCCGTGGTGTAGAGTTCTGATGACTCCCATTTTGTGCTCCAGTGGGTGGTGAGGATCAAACTGTAAATATTGATTTGTGTGTGGGGGATTTCTGTAAACTTCAGTGTTAAGGCTTCTGTCTTCCTTAATGTGTACTGCACATTCCAGGAAGGCTAGACTATTTTCCTTAACATCTTCCTGTGTGAAATTGATGTATTTGTCCATAGAGTTAATATGTTTGATGAATGCTTCCAATTCCTGTATTTGATCTTGACTCAAGTATCCTCCACACACCTATACCAGTGAGTGGGTGGAATTCCTGTGAAGGAGTCTAGGGCTTTGGTTTCTACCTCTTCCATGTAGAGATTGGCCACAATGGGGGACACTGTGAACCCATGGCACAGCCATGCTTTTGTCTGTAGAAACCTTCATTGCATTTAAAATAGGTAGTGGTCAGGCAGAAGTCCAGCATGGCACATTTGTGGTCTGGGCTGAGATTGGTTCTGTCACCTAAGATGCTGTTGTTTCTTCACTACCATGATAGCTTCAGTTTTTGGAATGCAGGTGAAGAGGGAAGTCACATCATAGGAAACCATGGTTTCCTGTGGGTCCAGTTTCAGTTTCCAAACCTTTCTGGTGAAGTCCTATGAATTGTTGAGGTGATGGGTGGTATTGCCAACTAGAGGAGCAAATAAGGCTGTTAAATGTTTTGCAAAGTTTTAGGTGACAGAGTTGATGCTGCTGACAATTGGTCTGATTGGAGTTGTCTATTTGTGGATTTTAGGGAGTCCATCTATACATGGGGTGGCTTCCCCAAGGTAAAGACGATAATATTATGGCTTGTCAATGGCATTGTCCTTCAGTAGGTGTTGCAAGAAATCAATTATCTTTTTTCTTATAACTGCTGGAGTGGTCTCTCTTCAGAGTTTCATATGTAGCAGTATCATTCAGAAGATCTTGGCCTTGCAGCTACAACATAGTCCTTTCATCAGTTCCAAGAAGGCTCCACACCCATTTGCACTACTCAGGTGGCCCTGATAACACAGATAAACCTTAATGACTTGCTAAAATAATGCAAATGACCAGCTGTCTGCAAGGAGTATAAATCTTTCCATTCCCCACCATCCAGTCAGAGCTGAAGAAGCTTCTCAGATGAAAAGAGAAACATTTTCAAAGAAAAACCAGAAAGTTCAATTGTCTCTTGAAAAAGCACCTTTGAGATTCCAGAAACTGAGCTCACCTTTCTTTTATGCAGCATGAAAAGTAGTTAAGTCACAACCTTCTAAGATGAGAATTTGGAAAATACATTCAGTATCTTGATATTTAAAACAAGAAAGAGAAACATAAGTTAGGATCAAGGACTTTACTTAAATTTCTAATCATGCTTTGGACAAGCGAGGATATTTCATAAATGAGAAGAGCTAGAACAAAATTCATTTCATTTGCAAATTAAGCTAATTAAAGTGAATTGCTCACTGTCATTTAATTGTTTTCTGTTATATCAGAATTACAGTTTAGTGATAAGATTTGGAAGGTTTTGGAAATTGCACCTAAAGGTTTTGGTAAGCAGTCAGGTAGTAAAGAATAATAAAGAATGCCCTCTCCACTGCTCAAAGTGAGAACAAACCAAGGATCATCATTGATATGAAAAGAATGGAAGTTTAGGTGAACTATTGCGAATAATGGTTAAGCAGTGGATTATTCTGTTAGAATAGTGGCAGGCTTTCCCTAACTGGAATTGGAGCTGGATGGCTATGGTTAACAATGATTTAATGGATTCCTGTGTGCTAAGATGAGGTCCAAGTAAATGATTCCTATTAATACATATAGGGGATGCTATGGCTCAGTGGCTAAAGAGGCTGGGCTTTTCAGATGGAAAGCACTGCACAGCAGGACAAGCTCTTGTTACTTGTCCCAACTCCTGTTCACCTGTTTGAAAGCATGCACATGCAAGTAGATAAATAGGTATCACTTTGGTGGGAAGGTAACAAGATTCCATTCACCTTGTCGTACAGTCAAGGCACATGACCATTAAAATGTCTTCAGACAACACTGACTCCCTTGGCTAAAAAATAGAGATGAATTCCATCCCCTAGAGTCAGACATAACTGGACCAGGGAAACCTTTACCTTTACTTTTAATACATATAATCTATAATTCTACAGTATAAAGTCTTCACAAGACATTTTAATATCTTTTTACACATGCAACTACTTGAGCAGGAGACTTACCAAGGGATCATCATTGTAGTCCAACTGGCTTTCCACTGGGCTGCCCACTGGGTCAGTCAGAGTTTTTTGGGGGATGGAGTGAATTTTATGACTTTTACTCCCTTCATGGCAGTTTCATGGGCTCACTGTTGTGATTTCACTGGTTTTTTGGCAGGACCTCAAGTTACCTTTTGGGTTGGGCATGCAGCTTAGCAGTTGGCAGTTCGGTGCCCCTCCTTCTCACACTCCATCATTGTGGAGGGTGATTATCCATTTAGCTGTGGCCCCTTGTAACACCATGGTCATGCACCACTTCTTAGCCTCTTTAGGGGCTATTTCGGGACCATATACTTGCATGTATGTCCAAACGTGTGCCAGGAAGAACCCCAATTGCTTGGCGTCTGTTAAACTTTGCTCCCAGGGCTGATGTTTTGCATCTTTTCTGCCTTCTGCAGCTGGTGCATCTTGGGCTGTAGGCCAGACTGTGAGGTGGTTGCAGTTGCTGGGGGTTTCATTGATGCTGCCATTGCAGGGGCAGAGGTAGTTGCCCCTGCCCTTACCATGGCTGAATAGGGCTGGTCAGCAGTATGTGGTGCCTGGGCTAGGACTTGTCCAACTTTGAGGCTACCAAAAGCGCCCTTCAGGAACTTTACAGCTTGCTCCAGCATCCAGCCCTTTTGCTCCAGCTCGCCTGCACTCAATTCTTCCTCCAGTTCCTCCAGCTCCTCTTGGGTCTCTCACTAGCGGCTTCCATGGCCCCCATGGGTGAATGTCATGCTCATGGGTTTCTCTTCCCATTCTTCCTTTTTCCCAACCCTGAGTGACTATTAGGGTCTTGGTGGATCATCCTTTCCCAGCCATCTGAATAGATTCAGCCCTCCGGGAGGGGATTTTGAGGATACTTCCCCCCAGGCCTCGATCTCTTCCTGGTTTGCATAGTCCCTGTGGTAGAGGCAGTTCCCTCTCCAGGTTGACCACAACTGCAGAGCTGGCTTAATATCAGACCTGCCCCAATCTGATCCCTTAGGATAGAAAAGCTTTCAACACCATTTGGTTAAAGCAAAGGGTTCTTTTACTAAGAGTGGTGGCTGCAGTAAAGTCAAGCCAACTCTGAAAGTACCTTGCTTGCTGGATCCAAAAATAAGGTGTAAGTTTTCCCCCAGTCTGTTTCCAGCCAACCAGAGCTCCCCAAGATGTTTTGAGAACTCTGAGTTGTTTGGGGTGTAATCCGCATATTTCTCATGGTGCCTGGCTGTGGGATGCTGGTACAAACAGGATTTGGCTGCTCTGGTCCTTCTCACCTGTCATCCCCCCCCTCTCAATTTCCTATCACATACCCACAAAGCTTTATTGTCCTTTCATCCTTCCTTCTTTTATCCTTCCCCCTTTCATCCTTCCTTCCCTTTTTTCTTTTTATGGCAGGATTCCTGCCCCCTAAGCAAAGCCAGGTAGATCTGACAGTCTCTACCTTAAGGTTAGATTGATTCTACTTGCTATACTTCAACCCATTCTTCTCAATAAATCTTATTAAAGAGAATTATGAGAGAATGGCGTTTGGAACTGTGTTTTAGTTTTAGGCATCTGCCAAATAATCTGACACAGAGGTTGGTGCTGCTCCACTTTCAAGAGAATACTTCATGCTTACCATAAACTGATTACTTCCTAATACCTAGATGTGTCTTGTAATGTACAAGTGCCAGTGAGAAAGGATTCTCCTCCTCCTCCTCTGCTGCTGGATGTTTGATGTTTGAGGTGAGAAAGGCAAACTGTGCTATGGACACAGAGTTCTCAGAGACCAAGGTGGCTTTCCCAGCATTTCCAGAAGGCAGCTTTCTTCTTCTGCTATTGCTGCTGCCTAGTTATGGCATAGAAGGAACGGATCTGTGGATTTTCCTCCTCTTCCTCTTTCTCACAGTTATCTTTAACTGCTAGGGCTTGGGAGGATGAGATGAGCTTGATTTCCTACATTAAGGAACAATAATAAGTATTATAAATGCATTAAGTGAGTTTTGAGAAGCCTTATTTTTCGGTCATTGAAATGAAAGAAATTAAGATTAATACCCATATAACTAATAAAACTGAAATTGAAATAACCTGCTGTGTCTGTGTGTATTACACACACACACACACACACACACACACACACACACACACACACACACACACTCTTTCCAGCAGGTTATTTATATAATTATAAAAATATATAATTATATTGTCATTTAAACCAGTTTTATATAATGGGATTTATAACCACGAATTCTTATAGCTTTGTAGAGTCAGAAAAGCGACATATTTCATGCCACTGCTTTTTATGTACCACCATTTGTAGTGTTAGAAATGATAGAGTATTCTAGAAGTAAGATATTTATATGGATTTCTTTATGTGCAGAGAAGAATAATTCAGGAATATGTTCAGATAGCAGAAAGTCTACCAAAGTGAACAGTTGGCACAAATGTCGCCAGTTCACTTTACTGAGCTAAACTATCCTGCAAATTGCTCCATCTTGATTCTTGTTTTGCTTTTTGTACAATTGCTGACAATCAAATAAATCAAACATAAAATTACAGAAATGACATGTTGTGCTATCTTACATATAATCAAAGGATAATGTTACTGTTTTACCATAATGCAATGCAAGTTATTATTTTTGGCTGTTACAGATACGACTTGATCATTTAAATGGAAAACCAGCGAATCTATAACCTGACATACAAGTTGGTGCTATCAGCTCATTCTTCAATTGTTATGAGTACGGTTTTTTTATTTAACTTTGTGTTTGTTTGTTTGTTTGTTTGTTTGTTTGTTTGTTTGTTTGTTTGTTTGTTTATTTATTTATTTATTACGCCTCCTATCTCGCTATCCAATATGACTCTGGGTGGCTTAAAGGTAAAGGTTCCCCTTGCACATACGTGCTAGTCGTTCCCGACTCTAGGGGGTGGTGTTCATCTCCGTTTCAATACGAAGAGCCAGCGCTGTCCAAAGATCTCTCCATGGTCATGTAGCCGGCATGACTAAATGCCAAAGGTGCACGAAATGCTGTTACCTTCCCACCAAAGGTGGTCCCTATTTTTCTACTTTCATTTTTTACATGCTTTCGAACTGCTAGGTTGGCAGAAGCTGGAACAAGTAATGGGAGCTCACCCTGTTCCGTGGCACTAGGGATTTGAACTGCTGAACTGCCGACCTTTCGATTGACAAACTCAGGGTCTTAGCCACTGAGCCACCGCTCAGCAATAAAAAAATATAAAAACAATTATAAATATAAAAATTAATTTAAAATTACAAGTATTAAATACAGACTGAAAATTAAAGACTGATGCAGGATAGAGTGTTGTCTTCTAAGTCACTGCACCAACATCTCCAACCTGGCACATCTCCATCAGGCCCCATGCCAACCAGCAGAGCCAGGTGATAAAGCCCTTTTGGACAACCAGAAGGGTGGGGGCAGATCTCACCTCTGGCAACAAGATATTCCAAAGAATGGCCTATGGCAGAAAAGGCCTTCTAAACTCAGTCAGCTGAAATTCCTTGACTGATAGGGTTTTCAGAAGGCTCCTTCTGCCACAATGAGTGGGGTGGGCCAATTCCATTGGGGTAAGATGGTTCCTCAGATACAAGGTAGTCTTCGATTTATGATCACAATTGACCCCCAAATTTTTGATGCTAAGCAAGATAGTTGTCAAGTGAGTTTTGCCCTATTTTATGAGCTTTATTGCCACATTTGTTCAGTTAATTACTGCAGTTATTAAATTAGTAACTCGGGTTGTTAAATGAATTTGGCTTTCCCACTTTACTTGTCAGAAGGCCACAAAACGGTGACTGCAGGACACTGCAACCATCATAAATACATACCAGTTGCCAACTATTCAAATTTTGATCATGTGATCATGGGGATGTTGCAACAGTCATAAATGTGAAAAATGGACATAAGTCACTTTTTTTCAGTGCCATTGTAACTTCAAATGGTCACATTAAAGAATTCTTGTAAGTCAAGGACTACCTGAACCTATCCCATAAAGGGTTTTAAAGTGATTACCAACACCCTGAATTGGATCAGGAAATAGATCAGTAAGCAGTACAGCTCACATAACAGTAGTGTTACATGTGCCACTCTACAGACCTCCAGAACTGTCCAGGCTGCTGCATTCTGAACCAATTGTAGCTTCTGAATACTCTTCAAGGGTTGCCTTATGTAAAGCATATTGCAGTAATCTAAATGAAAGATGACCAGATTATGAGTGACTGAGTGCATGTCCTCGTGATCCCAAAATGGGTGTGACTGTTGCACATCATGAAATTGTGCAAAGGCTTTCCTAGCCATGACTGCCACCTGCTCTTTGAGCAGGAGTTGCAAGTCTCGGAGAACCCCCAAATTGCGCACCTGATCTGTCTGGGATACTGCAACCCCAACTAGAACTAAAGATGATAAATCTCTAGATCCTGAAGTTCCACACACTCACAGCCACTTGCATTACTGGGGTTCAGTTGCAGTCTGTTATGATCCATCCAGACTCCCCACAGCCTCCAGGCCAGAGGTGATATTCAGCAGGTTCTGACCAGTTCTGGAGAACCGGTAGCAGAAATTTTGAGTAATTTGGTGAACCAGTAAATACCACCTCTGACTGGCCCCACACCCATTTATTCTCTGCCTCCCAAGTCCCAGCTGATCGGGAGGAAATGGGGATTTTGCAGTATCCTTCCCCTGGAGTGGGGAGGGAATGGAGATTTTACAGTATCCTTCCCCTGCCATGCCCATCAAGCCATGCCTCGCCCACCAAGCCACGCCCACAGAACCGGTAGTAAAAAATTTTGAATCCCACCACTATTCCAGGCACTGAAAAAGGGCAGTCACAGTATCAGATGGATCACTCAGAATAGAAAAGTAAAATTGAGTATCACCAGTGTATTGATGATACCTCATTCTGTGGGGTCAGATGACCTCATCCAATGATTTCATATTGATATTAAAAAGAAGTGGAGAGAATACTGAATCTTGTAGTACCCTTCCTCTAATGTTTGCATTTGTAAATATTATACTTTCTAATATGATTGTATGTTGACCAATGTAAAAATAATATGTCATAATCCATAGCAATTTATGTAACAACTCCTCTGATGCCATCCCACCATTGAAATTTCTGTTTTCTTTGTCCCTATAAAGATGGGTTGGTAGGCTCACCAAGTAATATCCAGGACTTTATATATGAAGGACAGCAGGGAAAAAAATGATAAGGACAGCCATTTATTTTTCTGTAAAAAATTGTTCCTCCAGGAAAAAAAAATGGTTAACTTTATGTTTTACAGTAAATTATGGATACTGGAATTCCCACAGTAATGGCTAGGTTTAGAGAAACATTATAAACCAGAGTCAAAGAAATCATAAGGTTTAATAGGATGTATCAATGCTAAAAAAAGACAAAATGGCTAGTGATCTGACATCTCACCATAAAATCCCAGCATCACCATGTGTACAAAAAAGAAATTGGTATGGATTACAATATCTTGCGTATAGAGACTTGATTATGATTTCTTGTATAAACTCTGCAGCTAAAGCAACTTTAACATGATTTGATTGATACATATTTTTATTCATGACTACTGCTACTATACACAGTTTGTTCCTATTGTTTTTTTTTTCTTTTTGTGAAACTGATTTGGTTTAGATTTTTGTTTGCTTGTTTCTGTTTTGCTTTATTTGCAAAGGTGACATATCCTGTTCTTCATATAATAGACATAAATGAGCTCTATTCTGATCCTTTACATGTTTTAAAATGTAAAATCAATGAAAATTGTGGAATAAATTGTTTTGTATTGGTAAAATAATAATTTGATAAGGCAAAAATTATAATGTGAATGTTTCAAGTGAATGAAGGTAATTCATCAAAAGAAAATGGTTGGAAGCAGGATCTAGACCTGTGACAGGTAACTGAATAAAAAAAGAAAAGAACAATGATCTAGATAACCTATGGATGAGAACAAATTATTTTAAGAACATTGGGTAGTGATAAGGAAGTTAATTGGCTTTTTCTATTTGAAATTTTATTCCAGCAATTCTTCCAGATTTACATGTAAATTCATATTAAGTAACATATGAAGATTCTACCTAAATTATTGCTTTTTTTTTTTTTGTCACTTTGTCATTTGTTAATAATCACCTTTCACATTTGGATAGCATGTCACCTTATGAATACATCTCATTAAGTTTTTCACTTGGTTCAGGCCTTTTACTGTTTCTTTCTGATGGAAGCTATAAATCATTCTCAGCTATGTCACTAAAGACCAGCAACATGCAGTACAAAGACCTATATCCTTGCTGAAGTGAGCTCTAAATGGATTCTGTGTGAATTTTTATTCTGTTATGAATAACTATTGCCATTCTCACCATAGTTCTTTTTAATATATCTCAATAAAAATAAAGAGTTTTTAAGTATGAATCATTGGCCCCCACAGAGAGGGCATGCAACTTGGGCGTCCTCCTGGATTCACGGCTGTCTTTAGAAGAGCACTTGACGGCTGTGACCGGGAGGATTTTTCATCAGGTTTGCCTGATTCGCCAGTTGCGTCCCTTTTTGGATCGGGACTCGTTACACATGGTCACTCATGCCCTTGTCACCTCCCGCCTGGACTATTGCAACACTCTCTACATGGGGCTTCCCTTGAGGAGCACTCGGAGGCTCCAACTGGCGCAGAGTGCAGCCGCGCGGGTGGTAATGGGAGCGACATGGCATTCCCATGTAACACCTCTCCTGCGCGAGCTGCACTGGCTCCCGGTGGTCTCCCGGGTGCGCTTCAAGGTTTTGGTTACCACCTTAAAAAGGTTTTAGTTACCACTAAAGCGCTCCATGGCTTAGGACCTGGGTACTTGCGGGACCGCCTACTACACCAATAGCCTCCCAGCGGCCGGTACGCTCCCATAGAGAGGGGCTCCTCCGGGTGCTGTCGGCCAAACAATGTCGACTGGCAGCCCCCAGGGGGAGAACTTCTCTGTGGGGGCACCTACTATCTGGAACGAGCTCCCCCCAGAGATACGGAGGATCCTGGATCTGCGCACCTTCCGCCGCGCTTTAAAGACCTTATTATTTCACCAGGCGGGCCTGGCCTAATTTTCTCCCTCTTTCATAAAAGATTTTTAATTTTTAAATATATTTTAGTATTTTATATATTCAATTTTAAAATTGGTTTTAAATAGTTCGGGGTTTTAAATTTGTCGGAGCCAAAATTATTTAATTTGATTTTATTCTACTTTTAAATTTTGTATGGATGTGTTTTATTGTTTGGCTGTGCACCGCCCTGAGTCCTTCGGGAGTAGGATGGTATAGAAATCGAATAAAATAAAAATAAAATAAATAAATAAAGGGGCTAGTTGATTTTTTTTCACTAATAAATTCTCTTAAGACCCCCTTCAAAAATGTTAGTCATGAATATCATAAATATCTTAAATGCTATTGCTGACCTTAGACTTCAAAGTATGTTTTACCAGCCATTTGAAACATTATTTTGCTAAATATGTCTTTGTACTTTCAAAAAACATGAATTGCAAAACATATAGAAAGCTGGGTTAGATGAAGGGTTAATTTCTAAAGCTCTTAATTGCCTGCAGTTGTGTTTAAATCATTGTTCTTCCTCTCATCTGTGAAAGAAATAGCTTGCCTTGCACATGTTGCAAGAATGAAATTCAAACAGATCAATACCAGAATAAATTAGAGGGCTACTTTTAATTGCCAGGCAAACAAATCATGATTTCAGGAATTCTGAAACCTGTCAGTGGTTGTAGATCCATTTAGAACAATAATGGTTCTACTTATGCAGATTTCGCCTTTGCGTTTGGTATTCTAAAAATACCGTAAGACCAAAGTTCCTTTTTGAATATTGGAAAAATAATTGCTACACTAGGCTGTGAAGATTAAGGAGGAAGAACTAAGCCTCCAGGACAAAAGGCAGAAAAAGTGAAAAGGTTTTGCAGGGTGAATAGCTTTTGAAAATGGATTTGAAGGTGATGTTAGGGAAGTAGACTTAAGAAGAGGGCTACATGTGGAAATAGAAAAAGAAATAATAGATGGAGTGGAGTTTTCAGAGTATAGAGAAGGCAGTGCAGATTTCAGTAGCGAAGTCTATGAAAGACAAGCTTACAGAAAAGGTCCACTCTTGAAGTTATTTCAAATAAGGTCTCCAGAGAATTCAGATGTTATCTAGCCTCAAGAGGCTATTACCTTCACCTACAAAGAATTAATTTGGAGCTCAGAGGAAACTCTCTTTACTTCCCCAAAGAGAATAAGGAGGAAAAAGGGCAAGGATTTTTTTTCACAATTCTTTTTTTTTTTTTTTTTTTTTTAGCAGTGGGGCAGAAGCAAAAGTATTTGTATTATTGGACATTTCACAAAATTACAAATATTTTTAAAGGAAAATCCCATCTATTTTTGGAAAATAGATGCTCAAGAAAATTCAATGCCCTACTAAAGCCAGTATGGTCCAGTGATTAAGGCTACAGGAGACTCTGAGTTCTAGTCCCAATTTAGGCATGAAAACTGGTTGGGTGACCTTGGAACAGACACTCCCTCTCAGCCAACTGACCTCACAGGGTGGTTGTTGTGAGGGAAATATAAAGACAAATAAGAAGAAAGATTAAAAAGAAAAAACCTTCTTGAATCCACTTGGATTAATATAAAAGGAAAAAGGAATGACATCACACCATAAGTGTATACTACAGATCACCCAACCAAGCAGAGGAAATAGATTAATCTTTTGCTGATTACTTTTCTAAGATGTGTAGGAAGCACACACAGTAGTAATGGGAGACTTTAACTATCATAATACCAACTGGGAGACAAATTCTGTACCAAGTGGGAGGTCAAACAGGTTCCTGATGAATCTAGCAGATAATTTTGTCATCCAAAAGGTAGAGGAGGAAAGCAGAGAGTCAGCTATAGTGAACTTAATTTTTACTAATAGGGATGAAATGATAGAAGGGGTTGAGGTTGTGGGAAGTTTGGGGGAGAGTGACCGTGTCATACTGGAATTCAACATAATGCGATAGTAATCAATCAAATTCTAAATAGTACATTACACTTTAAGAATACTGATTTCAGCACTTAGAGCATGGGTGTCAAATTCGTGGTGTCACATTGCTGTCACATGACATATCATGACTTTTTCCCCTTCGTGAAGCTGGGGTGGGCATGGCCTGCGTGTGACACATCCTGACTTAGAAAGACCTTAGGAAGGAATCCATAGATGGAGATCTTGGGCAAGGGAAAACTATTCAAATGCTTGGGAAACACTGAAAATAAGATTATAAAAGTCCAGTCTAACACAATACTATTGAGAAAGAAAAACAAAACAACTAGATGAAACCAGCACGGTTGCATAAAGAACTCTTTGACAAACTGAGAAATAAAAAGGACAAGTATTTAAAAAAATGGAAAGAGGACATTTAACTAAACAATATCAGCAAAGAGTCTGCATTTGAAAGGATGAAGTCAGGAAAGCTAAGGCTCAGAATAAACTAAGACTAGCAACAAATGCCAAAAATAATTTTTAAAAAATGTTTTTTTCTACATGTAAAAACAAGGAGAAAGTCAAAGAAATGATTGGTCTGCTAATGGGAGAAAATAGCAAAGAGGTGATGGGGAGCAGGGAGAGAAAATAGTTTGCTTAACTCATTCTTTGCATCTGTCTTTACACAAAAAGGAAAAAATAATCCAACCTATCAAAAGTGGTGCCTTAGAAGACAGAATAGGAATACAGGTCAAAATGGGCAAGAAAATGGTCAATCAATCAGAATAGAGTTGGAAGGCATCTTCGAGATCTTCTAGTTGAACCTCCTACTCAAGCAGGAGACCCTACACCATTTCAAACAAATGACTGTGTCCAGTCTCTTCTTAAAAATCTCCAGTGATGAAGCACTCACAACTTCTGATGGAAAGCTGTTCCACTAATTAATTGTTTTCACTGTTGGAAAGTTTCTCCTTAATTCCAGGTTGCTTTTCTCCTTGATTAATTTCCATCCATTGTTTTTTGTCCTGCCATCTGTAGTTTGAAAAATAAATTGACTCACTCCTCTTTGTGGCAATGTCTCAGATACTGGAATACTGCTATCATGTCCCTGCTAGTCCTTCTTTCTCTAGACTAGCCAAATCCAAATCCTGCAACTGTTCTTCATATGTTTTTGACTCCAGGCCTTTAATCATCTTAGTTGCTGAGCCACTGAGCTGTGGTGGCACAGTAGTTAGTATGCAGAACTGCAGGCTACTTCCGCTGCCTGCTGCCTGCCTGCAGTTCATCAGTTTGATTCTCACCAGCTCAAGGTTGACTCAGTCTTCCATCCTTCAGAGGTTGGTAAAATGAGGACCCAGATTGTTGGGGGCAATATGCTGACTTTGTAAACTGCTTATAGAGGGCTGTAAAGCACTGTGAAGCAGTATATAAGTCTAAGTGCTATTGCTATTGCCGTTCTTTGCACTTTTTCCTCAATATCTTTTTTGTAATCTGGTGACCAAAACTGGATGCAATATTCCAGTGTGGCCTTACTAAGGCTTTATAAAGTGATACTAATACTTCATGTGATTTTGATTGTATGCCTCTATTTATACAATCAAGGATTGTATTAGCTTTTTTGGCTGCTGCTGCATATTGCTGGCTCATATTTAAATAATTGTCCTCTAAGACTCCAAGGTCCCTCTCACAGTTACTGTTTTTGAGTCAGGTTTCACCTAATCTGTACTTGTACCAGAGGTGAAATCCAGCAGGGTTTGACAAGTTCTGGAGAACTGATAGCGGAAATTTTGAGCAGTTCGGAGAACCAACAAATACCTCCTCTGGCTGGCCCGAGTGGGGAGGGAATGGGGATTTTGCAGTATCCTTCCCCTGGAGTGGGGTGGGAATGAAATTTTACAGTATCCTTCCCCTGCCACACCACCAAGCCACACCCACAGAACTGGTAGTAAAAAAAATTGGATTTCACCACTGATTTGTACCTTTGGTTTTTCCTGTCTAAGTGTAAAAAATTGTTTTTCTCCATAATAAGTGTCATTTTGTTAGATAGGGCCCATTATTCAAGTCTGTCTAATCTGTCTTTTACAGTTATGTTTTTGATAGATTGGGCCATAGTTTCTTTTAGCGTGAAGACTGAAGCAATGAATGAGTTAAACAGTTCTGCTTTATCTCTGCTCCCTCTAATTTCCTTGCCATCTTCTCTCTAAAGTGAACCTACTATTTCCTTGACTTTTTTCTTGTTATTTATATGTTGAAAGTAACTGTTTTTATTATCTTTGACTTCTGTTGCAAGTCGTTGTTCATTTTGAGCCTTTGCTTTCCTGACTTCATATTTGCAGATTTGGACTATCTGCTGATAATCAGCCTTAGTTATGTGTCCCTCTTTCCATTTTTTATACTTATCATTTTTGTATTTCAGTTTATCGAAGAGATATTTGTGCAATCAGACTGGTTTCTTCTTGGATTTCTTGTTTTTCTTTTGTCTGCCTGCCTGCCTGCCTGCCTGCCTGCCTGCCTGCCTGCCTGCCTGCATGTAAGGAGCACTTATCTACTCTAGCTGATGTCGACTCTGAAGTGAACCTGGATGAAGCCATCTTTTGCTGCCTCATAGTTGCCATGATCTCTGAGAGGGGGAAGGGAGGGGAAAGTAGATAGATTGGCTAACAGTCAAAACAAAAAGCTTTATTGTGGGAATCAAGATCATCCCAGCAGGTGACAGTTGAAGGAGGAGAGGAGTGGCCAAGTGGCCTGCCAGATATATATATTTTTTTAAATCAAGTTTTATTGGTTCTTTCCCCCCCACATTCACCCACATCTTTTTTGAACGGAGTATTGGCCATATCTTATCTTATACAATTTATCAAATTCCAATACATTTTACTCAATTGCAATTTTTGCCACGATTTTCTTTTTTTCCTTTTTTTTAATCATATCTCAATATTTCTTTGCTTACTTATATAAACAACATCTTCATTCGCCCTCAAATTCTAATTTTCCTGCTTATTCATATTTATTCTCTTTTATATTTTAACAATTCATTCTTTATCTTAATATATTTGTGTTTGTTCGGGGTTGCCTTTCTTCCAGTTCATCTTTTTTATTGTACAGCAATCTTTCTCCTCCAACCTACCGTCTCCCTCTTTTCTTTCTTTCTTACTTCTCTTCCCTTCCCTTCCTCTTCTCTTATCTACTTCTCCTCCCCTTCTCCTTCTCCTCCTCTCTTGCCCCCTATCTTACCCTCTCTCCTCCTCTAATTTCCCTTGCCTTCCTTCCCCCCTACTCTTCCTTACCTCTCTCTCCTTCCTCTTCCCTTCCACCTCTTTTCTCCTCATGTCTCTCTATTGCTGTATTCATCTTCAATTTAATATTTTACACTATGGAGTCCATGCAACCCCGATCTTTCATTTATCAAGTATATTTCACACAATTCCTCTTATCTTTTTAATTATAAACAGTGTATTTCATCTTATTCTATTTTTCCCTTTAATTTTTTACCCAAACAATCTTCCAATCCTTTATCTTCTTTACTTTTAACAATATGTTTTTTCTTCTTTACTTCTTGTAAGTATAACACTTAAATCATTCTTTAACATTTCAATTTCATTCAATTTTACATTCAATTTCAGTTTTCCATCATAATTTCAATTAATGCTTATGTTACTTATTTCTCTCCGGTTAATGCTTTCTCTAAAATCATTCTTTCTTTCACATTGCACCTACTGATCTATTTCATTTAACAACATTTTCACATATAATTTCTACCACTAACATCATTCTCTTTATTAACAAATTAACATTTTCACTGACTCTTAACCATTTTCCCTTAGTTTCTCTACAATTCCATTTCTTAGTATTTGCCTCCCTTTCTCCCATTCCCTTACCTTTTTCCTTTTCTTGTATCTCCCCTTCAGCCTCTTTTCTTTAATTTTAACTCTATTAATTTTCTTTCTCAATCTTTCCCCATTTATTTCTCTTCTTTTCTTATTTGAGATGTATTTTTCCTTATCCATTCTTATTCTGTCACTGCTAAACCCAGTGTAATCATCTTTATCTTTATTTTCAATTATTTCTTCTCCAATATTATCTCTTTGTTTCTTTTTTTTCTCATTCTTTCTCTTTTTTTGCATTCTAACCAATCCTCTGCTTCTTTGTTTCCCTTAAGTGTTTCTCTTATTTTTTGAAACATCTCCCTCAATGTCTCATATTTCTCCTCCCAATTCTCCATATTTTTAATTTAAAAGGCTGAGATTTTTAAATTTATTCTTTTTCTTTACATATATTTCAAATTTCCAAGACCATATAGTGCTCTTCCCCCCCCTTTAAATAATGTCCAATTTAAATCTTCACTTGAAACAGCACCGTTTCAGTCTTTGTCCTTTGTTCTCTTATCTTGGTAGAGCTGTATGAATTGTTTCAGACCTCTTTCTCACACTCTCCGCCAGCAGTTGTCTTTCTCCGATTCACAATCCTTTCCATAACAAAGAAGTCATCTTGTAATACACAAAAGCATTCACTTCCTCTTTTCCACATTAAGTTCTACTGTTTAAAATGTTTTTCTATCTTCTTTTCCTTGTCTTATTTCCCCACCCCCCAATCCAGTTTTAAATCTGAATGGAAGATTTTTTTTTTCCAGGGCTTTAAGTTTGATTTTTTAAAGTTCTGGATTTTTTTTCCTCCACTTTAATCCTTCTGTGTCGATTAGCCGCCAATCTTCCGCTACAATTTTTTCAAGCAGTCAAAGGCTTTTTCTCTTTTACCTGTGAGTTGGCCAATTACTCACCTGGCAACAATTACTCCATTCAATTACCGCTCCTACATTCCCTCTTTCTGATTGTGGCCGTTCTGGTTTGTGACAGCTCCTTCCTTCCATGGCTGCCTTCCTTCACCGACGGGTCGAAGACTAATGCTGGCATTTCAGGGAACTTGCTCATTCCCTATCCATGCCAGCCTTCTTTCTTTGCTCTCTCCACAAGTCAGCTATGATCCTTCGGGATTCCCAAAATCGGCTAGGATATCGGTATTCTCCTGGAGCCCCAGAATCAACACCGTATCGCCTGATGCCAGCCACACCCCCTCCGGCCTGCCAGATACTTTCATTGGACAATGAATGACCAGGGACCTCTGGGGAGGGAATTATTTGCTTTTTTAATTAGGGGAAAACCACCGGAAGTTTTAGAGTTGGTTTTCACTAGTTGTGTTGGTATGATGTATCCAATAAACATGTTCTTTGAGGAATCCATTTGCCTCAAAGTTCTACTTTTGGCAGATGAGTTACTCAGAACGCTGGCATCTGGGTTGAAATCACCAGGACCAGATGGATTATATTTCAGGGTTACAAAGGAGCTGAAAGATGTGATCTCAGAACCACTGAACATAATATTTCAAAACTCCTGGAGCACCAGTGAAATACCAGAGGCCTGGAAAAGATTCCAGTCTTCAAAAAGGGGGAAATGGATCCAGGAAACCACAGACCAATCAGCCTGACATAAATCAATATTTATAGGAAAATACTGGAAAAGATAATCAAGCAACTGATTTGCAAACAGCTAGAAATGAGCAAAGCTAGAAGCCAATATGGGTTTCTTAAAGACAGATCATGTCAGACAAACCTTATTGCCTTCTTTGGCAAAGTGAATAAATCAGTGGAACAAGGAAATACTGTGCGCTTAGTTTACTTGGGCTTTTGTAAGGCATTTGACAAAGTAGACCACTACGTACTCCTTGGTAAGATAGAAAAATGTGGGATAGACAACATCACCACCAGATGGATTTGCAGTTGGCTAACCAACCACTCTCAGATGTAGTCCTCAATGGAACTGCATCTAAATGGAGGGAAGCATGCAGTGGGATATCTTAGGCCTAGCACACGTCAACATCTTCATACAGTAAATGATTTAGATGGGGGTATAGAACAGGGGTGAAATCTAAAATTTGTTACTACCGGTTCTGTGGGCGTGGCTTGGTGGGGGTGTCACTGCGTTATTTTATTTGCCAGCTGAACTCATCATTTCTGGACTGTCAGACTCTCCGTAGCTTTGCCAACTTCTTATCAGTAAGCTACGTGTTTCCGTATCCACCCACATTCCTTCACTTGCTTCTTCACACTTTTTCCTTTGTTCTTTTTCCAGAGAGGTCCGGCTCAGATAGCCGGCAAGAATTACTTTCAAAAATGTAACAATTAACTTTTCTTAGTTAGTGAGGTGTTTTATTTTCTTTATAACAAATAAATGAGTTTTATTAGAAACCTTCCTTCGCGTTTCTTTTCGGATTATTGCAAACTTGGAATAAGCCTCGATTCATCTCCTCCTCTAAACCAGGGTAATTAGTCCCAGAGCCAAACATGGGATTAATAAATGCCCTGACATTCTGATAGCACGAGGATGGTTTGATTTATGGCTTTTTTCCTTGTTTTGTTATTTCTGATAAGAGCGCATAGGCAATTAGTTTTTAGCTACTGAGGTACGCTAATTATATTGCTGAGATGCCGAAACAGAAGTAAAACAAATACAAAATGTATTTTGCTGAGAAGGTGGCAGAAAGGAGGTTTCCAGATTTCCAGCCCCTTACTACAGCCACACGCCTGGAACGAGAAGAAGCCGTGGGAACAGAAATGGACGGAGATAAGACAGAAGCTGTTTTTGAAGATGATGATTTACGACTGAGGTCAGTAACATTTTCTTCTGATCTTCCAAGCTCTGAAAAAGTCTTCCCAGAACCTTCTGAATTTGTAACGCTCGGTGCAAGCACTGCTGAGCAAAATTCCTACCACGCAGAGAGAGAAACAATTCATTACTCTTCTCAAAGCGCTGAGCTCACCCAGCGTGAGATGGCTATGAAAGCCTATCGTGACCGTATAAAACTCTATGAACAGCAGCTATCCCAGGCAAAAATGGCTATATCTATGCTTGAGCAAGATATGGGAGATAACTTAAATTTTTCAAAAAGCGCCATATTGTCTTCTTGCTCAGAGCCAAAGACACTCCCCCTGGTGGATTCTGTGTCAGGCCAATTAAGGCAAAGAGCACTGCATACGTCACATGAAAGTCTCCCTGATCAAGTTACACCTGTCTTACATAACCACTCCTACTCTAAAGCATACAATGCCCCGTATGCAAAGCTGCCCGAAGCTAAAGGTGCAGCACCATCTTCTGGCAAAAGTAATTTACTACAGGAAGCTGAAATGCCACAAGTGTTTCCAGAGGCCCAAACTCAAACACCCCCTGGCGGTGTTGGTGTCTTTTTAGATGGAACAAAGCAAAGGCAAATGATTGCATCTCCAGCAGGTCATGCCAATATTGCAGCTCAAGCACAAATGGCAACTGGAATACAGCAGATTCCAGTGCATCAGCCACAGCAGCTACAAATGCCTGCATATGTGCCCCAGCCACAAGTGCAAATAGGGCCACCTCCTGGCCCACCTCCAATGGCACAACCAAGACCATTTTTAGGTCCGCAACAGGCACAGCAAATACCACAGGCATTTCTGCCAGCACAGCCAGCGTACCAAGTGCAGGCTCCTCACCAGGCATTTTCTGTCTCTCCACTAACTGGTGAGTCAAAACTAAAAATGTCAGGACACAATTACAAAGCCTGGGTCAGTGAGATTACACTATTGCTTCTTAGAGAAGGCACTCATTTTATGGTTTTTAACCCTCCTGCACAACCATGGGACTTTGCAATAAGAGATTTAGAGATAAGGGCTCGCACAACATTATTGATGTCCATGGATACTGAACTGCAGGTCACTTTTCCACCAAATACAACAGCCCGACAAATTTGGGCTGAATTGGAAAATTGCTACAGGCCTATCTCAATTGAATCTTCATGTTTACTCATGTCTGAACTCCATGGTTCGAGATTGAAACCCAGTGAACAAATTGGAGGACATTTGACCAAACTGAAAGGTCTGAGAACAGAATTGAGAGAAAGAGGCCATAACATTGAAGATATTCAAATGATCAGCATCATTATTAACTCTTTGAATTATGAATGGAAAGATGCTGTTACAAAAATTAACCAAGTCCCAATTGCTCAACGCACAGTGGACAATGTCTGTAGACTTTTAATGGAAGAAGAGGCATTCATGTTGGCCACGCCACATTTGAGAGGACCACCCGCATCAAGAGCTCCAGCTAGGCGCCCCTTCCGAGGAAGGACCTACGCTCCAAGGACGCCAAGATGCTACACCTGCAATCGTGTGGGACATGCCACCCGGGATTGTCCCCAACGAGTTCCAGCTCCCGTCACATACCAGCCCAGAGGAACAGATTCCAGAGGCAGAGGCAGAGGCGGTAGACAAGGTCGTCGTGGTCCCCGGCATGATCCACAAACTCCACTCGCCACATTGGCTTTAACCAATGATCCACAACCTCAACCAGAGTATGACAGACGACTCCTGTGGACTTTGGACAGTGGTGCAGCATTGCATGTTACCTACAGAAAGGAACTTTTCACAGAGATGCACGAGCCTGAACCAGAACTACGTGAACTTTATTCTTTTTCAAATCATCCTTGTCAGGTCAAAGGAAAAGGAACTGTTTATGTTGAAGAGCTCGATGCATTCATTCCTGATGTTTATTACATACCAACAGCAACCAGTAATTTGCTTAGTCAGTGTCACTTGTCTAGAATGTTAAAGTTCCAAGTTCACCACCTTGAAAAAGCAAGTTACATAGTTAAAGATGGAGATATTGTTGCTGAAACCATATTAATTGGTGGTGTTTATTACTTAAAGCCAAAGCCTAAAACCCAAACACAGGCAAGTATGCAAACTCCAAAAAGGCAGAGCACAGGCCCAGAGAGAGATGCTCCAGTGAGAGATCCTGTTGCTACCCCTAAGGCTCCTAAAGCCAACAAAAATAGAATTGGTAAACAGGTTGCTCAGAGCAAGCCTGAGGTTCCGCATAAAAATGTTAATGTTGAGAATTCACTAACAGGTAAACCTTTGCATTCCAGGTGTATCCACAAATGGCATAGAAGATTGGGGCATGCCAGTTTCCGTGTTCTTAGGAAGATGCCGGAGTTCGCAAAAGGTTTGGATCTAAAGGGGTGTAAGGTGTTTTTGGATTGTGCTGTATGCAAGAAGGCCAAATCCAAAGCAGCAGCCATTCCCAAACACGCTACACGCCTGTCAACACGCATTTTTGATTTGGTTCACATTGACATAGTTGGTCCATTCCCGCCATCATTTGGTGGTAGAAAATATTTTCTAACAATTGTTGATAATTACTCTAGATATGGATATGTATATCCTATGAAAGAAAAATCAGAGACTTTTCAGATCTTTAAAGACTTTGCAACCCTTGTTTCTACCCAACACCAAGTTCGCATCGCCAGAATCCAGAGTGATCGTGGTGCCGAATTCATGTCTCAGCGTTTCCAGGACTGGATGCGTAAGAATGGAATTATTCATCAGACGTCGGCGCCTTACACACCGGCTCATAATGGAGTCGTAGAACGAAGACAAGGGGTACTGCAAACCATGATGCGTTGTCTCCTAGAAGACGCCAACCTTGGTAAGATATACTGGGGTGAAGCTATCAAGTATGCAAATTACATTGTCAACCGTACTTGGAGCAGTGTAACAAATCAGACTCCTTTATTCATGTTGTATGGCTACAAGCCCGATCTTAAAAACATCCATATTTTTGGTTCATATGCTATGGTGAACATTCCCTTAGCTCAAAGAAGAAAAGGAGGTCCAGCAGCAAAGAGACTGAGATTTATGGGTATTGATGATAACTCAAAATGGAGCAAATTTATTGACTCTAAACATGCAATTGTGATTTCCCAATCTGCTAATTTTGAAGAAGATATTGACTGGTCCAGGATTTATTCCAATGATCCTGGAGTTTATTTTCCCAGAGATGATACTGCTGATGCTACGCAGATTGATGATCAAGATTCCACTAATTCTTCTCAACCCGATGTTCCGTCTTCGCAAGCCGTGGATGCTGACGCTAGCGACGAAAGTGAGGACGAGGATGAAGCAGAAGAAGACTGGACAGTTGTTCCGAGACGTTCCAAGAGGGTCACAAAAGGAATCCCTCCACAACGATATTCTTGGCAACTGACAAAAGCACCCTTGCCTTTGATTTGCAATGTCACACTTCCACCTGATAATTTCACACAAATCAAGCAGCTCCCTGATTCAGAGCAAGACAAATGGTATGAGGCAATGCAGGTTGAAATGGACAGTCTAAAAAAACTTAAAGTATTTACACCTGCAAAACCTCCAGAAAACAAAAAGGTCATTGGCACTCGATGGGTCTACAGAATCAAAAAGAAACCAAATGGTGAGTCACTGTACAAGGCCAGACTTGTAGCTCAGGGTTTCGCTCAACGTTATCCTGAGGACTACACAAATACCTACTCACCGACAGTCAGAACTGAGAGTGTAAAAATTGCTTTAGCAACTGCAACTATCCTTGGTTTAGAAGTTTTCCAATTTGATGTTGACACAGCTTATCTACATGCAGACCTAGACGAAGAGATCTACGTGAGAAGTCCTCCAGGATTCCGACAGCAAGAAGGGGATACCTGGTTCCTAAACAAAAGTCTCTATGGTCTGAAACAATCTGGTTTAATGTGGTATTTATGTCTTACTGACAAACTAAATTCAATGGGCTTTATTAAGTCCGAAACTGATGAGTGCGTGTTCACAAAAAGATCTAACAATGCATATGAGATAGTTCTTGTTTATGTTGATGATATTGTTTATATTGGTCCAAATAAGCAAATGAGTGAAATTTTTGCCAAAGCTTTGCAGAGATACTTCACATTGAAATCATTAGGTCACATTAGCACTTATTTAGGTGTTCAGATTGATAAAACACAGAAGGGGTTTAGTCTTTCACAAGAAGATAAAATTGAACAAATTTTGCATCATTGCAACATGAAAGATGCTAACACAACAAAGACACCCATGCAAACAGATTTTCACAACTTGACACAAGAAGAAAGTCCTGAGTTCGAGGATCAAACACTTTATCGTTCAGTCATTGGGTCACTGTTATACATTAGTAGTTGGACCAGACCCGACATTGCACTTAGTGTTAATCTCTTATCACGACACGTAGGTAAGGCAAAACAGTTTCACTGGACATGTATTAAGAAATTATTGAGATACCTAAAATACACTAAACACATGAAATTATTGTTAGAACCAACACATACTGATTATGCAGAATTATGTTGTTATGCAGATTCTGATTGGGCAAGTGATAAGAAATCACGTAAAAGTACTTCAGGTTATATGATGTTCTTAAATGGATGTCCTGTTTATTGGCAAGTACGTAAACAGAATTTTGTTTCTTGTTCATCTACTGAAGCTGAATATGCTTGTGTTTCAGATGCATGTAATTCCCTAACTTGGTTTGATGCTTTAGTCACAGATATCTGGACACACCCGATCCGACCGATCACTGTGATGGAAGACAATGAATCGGTGGTTTATATTTTTGAATCTCATTTTACAGGTTCTAGGTCCAGACACATTGACATTCGTTACCAAAACATAAAACACTTAGTAAAAAAAAAAGGTTTTGTCAAAATGCAATATGTATCTACACATGATCAAATTGCTGATATGCTCAACAAACCACTTCCAGCAGCTCAACACGAGTATCTGCGCGAGAAGATGTGCCTTATTTGATGATGAACTGATATTCGTTCAACTGGCAAAGAAGGGGAATGTCACTGCGTTATTTTATTTGCCAGCTGAACTCATCATTTCTGGACTGTCAGACTCTCCGTAGCTTTGCCAACTTCTTATCAGTAAGCTACGTGTTTCCGTATCCACCCACATTCCTTCACTTGCTTCTTCACACTTTTTCCTTTGTTCTTTTTCCAGAGAGGTCCGGCTCAGATAGCCGGCAAGAATTACTTTCAAAAATGTAACAATTAACTTTTCTTAGTTAGTGAGGTGTTTTATTTTCTTTATAACAAATAAATGAGTTTTATTAGAAACCTTCCTTCGCGTTTCTTTTCGGATTATTGCAAACTTGGAATAAGCCTCGATTCATCTCCTCCTCTAAACCAGGGTAATTAGTCCCAGAGCCAAACATGGGATTAATAAATGCCCTGACAGGGGGGGTAATGTGACTGGGTGGGCATGGCCAACCTTTTTTTCTTTTCTTTTAAAAGCATTTTTTCTACAACCTCTTTGGCCAAAGAGGTTGCAGAAAAAAATGCCTCTGATGATCAGGCAACTCAGCTGGGATCGTCAGAGGCTTTTAAAGGCATTTTTTTTCTACAACCTCTTACTTTTAAAAGCATTTTTTTGGCTGAAGAGGTTGTAGAAAAAATGCTTTTAAAAGCCTCTGATGATCCCAGCTGAGCTGCGCGATCATCAGAGGCTTTTTTTACTTTTAAAAGCATTTTTTCTACAACCTCTTCAGCTGAAAAAATGCTTTTAAAAGTAAAAAAAACAGCCTCTGATGATCGCGCGGCTCAGCTGGGCATGGGGGGGCACAGGGATTGTTGCTACCAGTTCTCCGAACCACCTGCTGCCATCACTACTGGATCGGGCGATCCAGTCCGAATCAGGAGCATTTTACCCCTGGTATAGAAGGAGAACTCATCAGATTTGCAGATGACAGTGAACTGGCGGGAATAGTCAACACTTTAGCTTAAATAGCTTTATTAATAGAAACCAAAATGTCACCCCAATATGGGCAAGCTTTGGAGTTGTCCATAATTTTTCATCACACCAAAGGTCAGGAAAGAAAACAGAGTTTGGGGAAGTGAAAATAAAATAAAAGGGATATTTCACCAAGAAAATTTCCATATATAGTCTCATATTGAAGACAGAAGACTGAATGAATTAAATAATAGTAGAGGTGATCAAAGACTATTTATCACAAGTATTCATAGTTTTACAACTATTAAGAGGTGAGCTACATGGTTTTAAACAGTAAAATAAAGTAGAAAAGCCAGAAACATTATGGTAGTACCTGTTGTTGGGTGGAGAATTGCTGAAGTTAAATAAATGTTGCTTCTCAGTGCTAAACTACTGAGAAGTCTTCATATAAACTATCCAAAGTTGTCTAAATTAAGAGCGAAATAAATCTAATCAACATGCATTACCAAAATGTGATCCTATGACACTGGACTTCAAGCAATGTATTAGAAAGAAACTTTACAAAGAGGCTAATGTAACATGCTCTTTAAATAAAGACCTTTTTAACCCTAATTTCTGGGGGATCATTGGAAGTGACAATATACACATATTTTTGGTGTGTATATTTTCTTGCAGAGAAAATATTAAAAAAAAAACTCAAGATGATTACTGTGATCATATGATCAAAGTTCCCCCTCCTGGTGGACATCTATAATCTTCAGTTATTAAATATCTTCTTCCAGGATATTTTGTTTAATGTAATTAAGGATTTGAAAGCAGAAGTAAATTCTGCATTTAGAAATCTGGACTGCATTCACCCAGAAAATCAGTCTCTCCTTCCCTCCCTCCCTCCCTGTCTCCCTCCTTCCCTCCCTCCTCTCTCTCTTTGAAGTAACTAGAGAAAGAGAGAGAGACTGACCCTTTCAATAATTCTTAAAAATGCCTATCTAGATTAAAATTGCATGTAAGGTTGGAGATGTCTCCATGGAATACATAAAAGGCACAAAGGTTGTCATTCCTACTGTGGCAAAACATTGGCATATGAACTTTGATTATAGGAGTGGTTGAACTTTCTTTCTATCAAGTTTGAAAGACTAAACATGAAGGTTGAAGCAAGACAATGATTTTAACATTGTCTGTGAATCTCTGATCATTTTCTATATATTTTGTAAGTCATGAAGTCAGTCTTAAAAGAAATTACAGATTAGACACCTTGTCAGTTCCATCAAATCCTTTAGCAGAGGTACTTGTGATTTAAGCACTTCTTTTCAACCAAAGATGCTTCAAGGTGCACTGTTCATTTTGATGTAGACAGTTCCCAATTTCTCCAGAGTTAAGGTCATTCCTTTCTATTCTGTTTCAGTTTCAGTTGGTACTTTTTCAAAGAAAAGCAAGTACATTCATGTATCTCTATTCTAAATTATGCAATGTTATATGCAAGCTTTCCAAACATACAATTTTTTGTGCACACACTGTACATTTAGTTTGTTAGATTTTTACTCTTCTGCAACATCACAGACTCTAAAAGTTAACATATAATAAAATATAATATAAACCCAATACTGTAATATAATTATAATATAAACCCAAAATATAAAAATATAATATAAACCCAATACCAAAAGTCAAAATACAAAACTACAGAAAATGATTAAAAGTCATAAATTACACAATGCCAAACAAAGGCACATGCCCACTGAAAGAACTAGATCTTCAACATTTTCTGGAGGTGGTCAAGATAAGAATGTATCAAGCAGGAGGCCATTTCAAAGGGCTGGTACCATGACTGAAAATAATGCTTCTGAGTGTCAGCCCCTCGGTTTCTCCAAAATGGGGGATAATCAGTTGCTTCTCCCATGATCATAATGATTGGGCTAACTTCTGTAGAGAAATGTTAGTACCCTGTCAGAAAGCCATAAAAGGCTGACAGCCCATTAAAGCAAATAGGCAATGAGGGTTTACAGAAAGAACTGAAGAAACTTCTTGGATGAGAAGCAAAATGTCTTCAAAGGAAAAACAAAATCCAGTTTTCCTTTTACTTTTGAAAAAGCACTTTTGGGACAACCATGACCTGCATGACTGAGAATCTCCATAGACATTTGGCTTACAGAAAAAGTGTCATATGCTTCTAGTGATAACTGATTATGAGTCCTGGGCTGTGCATTCTGCACTGATTGATGGTTCCAGATGGTTTTTAAAAGCAGCTCCATGTAGAATGCATTAGTAGTCTAGATGGAAGCAGATGCAGTCATGAATCATTGTTACAAGGTTCTTTCTTTTAGGAAAGCCTGCAATTGATGCACAAGCTGAGGCTAGACAAAAGTCTATATGACTACTACCTTCACTTTCTGCATTAGAAGGAGCCTTGAATGCAATAGGATCCTCCATCAATCAAGTTGTGGACCTGCTTATGCAGGGATAATATCTCTCCATCCAGAATAATTTCAGGAAGAAAACTCTGGTGTACAAACAGCCAACCCTGGGTTCATTTTCATTTAGGGGTCATTTTCAACCTGTTTCCTTCCATCCAAATCCCATTATCCTCTAGGCCAGGGGTCCTCAAATTATGGTCCCTGGGTCAAATATGGCCTGCTGAAGCAATTTATCCAGCCCGTGCTCCTCTAACCATCCCTCCTGCCCCCCTCCAAGCAAGTGATGTTGGCACAGGCAAAACCCCAGGGCAGCTCTGACAAGGCACCCGGAAGGAGCAGTTGGAGCTCCTAAACAGGCAGCCAATCTAAGTGCCTGAAAGACCCCATCCCATCACCAAGAGTTCGGGTTCCTCAGCAGATGGTGGGTGAGGCCTCAGCCGTGTTCTTGGCAGACAAGGGCTTCGCCCTTGCTGATCTAGTGCCCGGAGCTGGCTCTGCCTTGAAGAGGCCGGGGATGTTGTTGGGGCTCCTGCAAAGAGGGGCACACCATGCAGTACCATCATAATCCATCAACTGCTGCTGGCACTGTGCACCTACCTGGGCAGCCTCTTCGTGGGCGGCAGCCCACAGGTAGGTGTGGTGGCCGCCACAATAGGCCCAGCCCAGCACCCTTCCTCCTCCTCCTCCTCCTCCTCCTCTTCCTCCCCAGATCCACTGCTGTTCCTACACCCGAGCAAGGCCGCCGTCCTGGCCTGCATTTGCAGCCTGGGTGTGCTCTACATCCGCTTGTCTGAGTTCATTGAGCAGTTCGCCAAGCACGCCCAGACACCACAGGTGCATCCTTCCTGGTCTGCATGGTGGATTGTGGCACCAGGTGAACCCAGACACACACAGAGAGAGGGATGAATGGGCAACTGGGTGTGTGACTGACACCTGGCTTCCAGTGCTAGAGAGGTGAGAAAGGGAAGGGCTGGGCTGGGCTGGGCTGGGCTGCTGCTGTTTTTCATTGGGGGCATGTGGAGCGAGACGGGGCTCCTCTTGCCATCTCTTCTCCCCACTTGCCGGGCATGGCAGGACTTCCTGCCCCTCACTTAGCCCCCCATCCCTCCTTATCAATGCAATTTGAGGGTGGCAGGTGGGGAGGGGTGGAGTGGAGGAGGAAGGCTATTCCCAACTCCTGGGACAACTGGCTTCTTCTTCCTGGCAGCTTTTTCTCTGCCTTTTGGCGTCAGCCATCAAAGACAAAGTTTTTGTGAGGAGACGGGCTTGTCCCACCCACTGCCACCCAGATGTCCTCGCTTCCCCCAAGCATTTCTTTGCCTCCCTCATTTCTGGCTCCATTGCATTTCTCGCCATCATGTGCAGGGCAACAAAAGTTTGTGGGACTAAAAACAAAAGTTCAATCAATCAATTCGATCTTCTTGCGAAAAAAAAATCTTGCGAAGTTGGAATTGATTGATTGAACTTTTTTTAATCCCACAAATTTTAGTCTCCCTGAACACAATGGTGAGAAATGTGACAGAGAAATGTGACAGAGCTGGAAATCAGGTAGGAAAAGAAATGCTTGGGGAAAGCGAGGAAACCTGGGCGGTGGCGGGTAGGGCAAGCTCTGTGGTACAGCAGTGCAATGAAGAGAAGGGCTGGTGTGAGGGAAGGAGGGCTCTGCTTTCCCTCTCTTCTCCCTGCTCCAGTTCTCCTCCTTCCCTTGTGCTGGCCGCTCCATTGCCCATTTCTCCATTGCAATGCAGCTCCCAGGATCCACTTTGATAGCAGGGGGTGGGTAATAATTTGCCTGGCCAAAGTAACCCCACAGTCTCCCCTACATTGGGCTCAGCTTCAATCATTCTGCCAACTTAATTCCTCGCCATTCTCACTTTTGCCCACAGACTAACATCCCCTGCATGCAACTTCACTGGGAGGGGTGGAAAATCCCTCCACTTCCCCCCAATTCTTCACCTTTCTGTGTGAGCTCTCAGGAGCATCAACTCCTTGTCTCTATGGTAAACCCCCCCCCCATTCCTTGGAAACCTCACCTCTTAAAGGAGAAGCATCTAGAAGGCTAAAACAGCTGCGAGACCAATGTGCAGACAAGCACCCTTGGCAACAGTCTTTCAAACTATAGTCTCCCCCCCCCCCGATAGTCTGAAGGACTGTGAATTGGACCCCTGATTAAAAAGTTTGAGGCATAGAGAACTTTAGCAGCATCCAGTGACCTAGAGTTGTGATGTTAAATTAAATTTATATATTAAATTGCAGGGAGGAAACAACTGACTCTTGGGGTACCCCATCAGGGAGCAGCTACTATGACAATCTCTCCTTCCCAACCAGCATTGACTGTAATTGTTTACTAAGAAAGAAGTGGGTCAACTACAAAACAGTAAAGCCCATAGTCAGCCCAAAAAGATACCATAGTCAATAGTATCAAATACCAATAAGAGGTCCCAAAAGACTACGACAGACAATACCTTCATCTAGATCATGACAAAAGTCATATACTAGAGCAACCAACTCCATCTCAGTCCTGTGTTAGGGACTGAACCCTGAAGGATATGGGTCCAGCTAATCCATTTTTTCTGGTGTGCTCTGTCACTGGTCTTGAACCACTGACTCAACATTTACTAAAAATCGAAGTTTGGATATCAGCTCTGGATTCAGGGAAGGGCCTTTGAATAGTTTTCCACCAAAACCCCTTTCTCCCCTTATTCACACATTTCCCATTGTATTGTGAAGTTGTTCCAATTGTGAATCCTTTCTCCTGTAATAGCTTCTACCATTCCTATGGTGTCAAAATGGCCATCAATGGCTTTGTCTAATTCCCTTAATGAAAAGAAAAATGATCTACCCAACACAAATTTGTTGGGTAAACAAATTTGGACATCATATATCAGACCAAACTGATAAGATTCTGTGCTTTTAACCTAGGAAATCCACTGCATACAGCAAAATGAAGAATGCTAATAACATTTATAGTGCTGTGATGTATATTACTTCTTTGTAACCATATACTTAAGAAATCATGGAGAAATCATGGAGAAAATGCTTTAACTGTACATAGGGTGTGAGATGGAAGGAAAAAAATATCTCAGTTAATAAAGTGGTTAAGAACAAGACATCAAACATTTATGAACGCTCTTGCTAATGCGTTGGGGGTTAGAAAATTTGAATCATATTACAAAATTACTTTTTTCACATCATCAGCATCTCACCTTAGATAGATATGTTTTGTTCTAGGATTTGGGAAAATATAGCTCTGGTATGAAATGATAGAAAGCTTGTGTGTGACTTTCTGTTTCCATGTGGGTTAAGAAACTACAAGGGTGCAACACATACACATACACATACACACACAAACACACACATATACATACATGCCAATAGTTAAGGCACCAGCCTAGAAAGCAATAGACCATGAGTTCTAGTCCTACCTTAGCCATGAAGCCAGCTGCCTGACCTTATGCCAGTCACCCTCAGGATTGTTATTGTGGAGAAAATAGAAGGAAGAAGGTGTGGTGGAAATGTTTGCCACCTTGAGTTTTTTGTGAAAATAATAAAGGTGACTTATAAATAAATGTTTTTTTCTTTTTTTTTATGACTCTGTAATCCCTTTTATCAGGGTGGAGTTGGGGCAATTGAACTCTCAATTTTCTGAGTGGGAAGCAAGAGTCTTCACCTCTAAGACACCATGCTGCTTGGATATAAATAAGTGAATAAATAAAATAAATATTTCCATTACAATCAAACTAAATGATAAGTTCCTTATTTCCACATGACAGTCACTTAGATTGCACTCTAGAATTCAGGCTGTCAAATAAATATCTCCTATGGGAAGTAGGGGGAGGATATATCTTGATTTATTAGTCATGAATAATTTCTTAATGTAATGCTACTTCAAGGGGAGAAAAAAAACCTCACCATTCCTTTTAATTTTCCATGCAGGAGAAATGATTGAGCAATTGCAACCATTCTTGAATGGAGTTATGTTTTTGTGTAGGAATCGATCAGTTAATGGTGATTTCTGCCTTTAGCTCAGAGAAAGACATCCTTTGGTTACAATGATCTCATCATTCAGTAGCAATTCTTGCAGTGAAGGAAGTGTAACTGAAATAAAACAGTGAAAATATCTCATTGGAAAAAGAATCAATAATAGTAAATCTTGATGCTAGGATCATAAAAGAAGTAGTGGCTTGAAGTCCCTGCTTTGAGTGAATTAACAAGTCAAATGAACATAGTGCAAGTTAGTAAATGAGTAAATAAATAATTAAATTGCAGTGTTTTACCACTGATCTAAGGACTTTGGAATGAGAAAATCCCTGTGAAAAGTCCATTTTTAAAAAAAGTTTAGTATGTCTCTGTTAGAATAAAAACCATGTTGATTCAATTTTGTGTAATCTTACCATCAGCTGTTTTGGACAGCTGGACGTAGAACAGATTGATGAAAACTGAACAAATATTTATTTACTTATCAACAAAGATAATGATTCATAGTCACTAAACAAATATAAGTTCAACAAGTTTTATTTTCAAGATAAGCACCTCTCATCCAACTCAAGGGGCTGTATTATTACTTATTTTTGTATATATAGCTGCCCATCTCATTTTTACATTATTTTAAGCAGTTTACAATAAAAGACACAAAAAGCACAAAACAGAAAATAAAAAAATAAATTAAAAAATGCAGTAAGGACATCAAGGGCTGGGGCACTGTATTCTACAAAGGCATACAATCTCTAATGTGTTTTTCTATACACAAGGTCCCGTCATTTTCAGTCCATTTCATTCTGTCTCTCATATATATTGTGTAACCTTCAGGTGGTCTCTGTCTCTCCACTCTTAATTTCCTTAAAGGATTATGTTATGGGTGAAGTTTCAGGAGGAAGTACCAGGTTTCTGCAGGAAAAATAAGATATAAAACTAGCAATAAATAAAGTCGAATTCCAAATCTATTTTAAAACAGTCTCATTTTGTCTCTGGCAGGAACTTCAAGAATAGATTTTCAAGGAAGTTTAGCGGAGGCTAATTGTAGCACAGTCATGGCAACGATCATAAAAGAATTCCAGTAAATGCTTTGTATCAAATGTGATCTCTATTTATACAGACATTCTTGCAATCTTTTCTCAATCCTTTTTATGTAAAAAGCTAGAATCCATTTTCCTCTGGATGGAAATTTCCCACTAGATTCTTATAACAGATTGCAAGTTGTTTACTCTGGCGATGTGAAAACTGGCTCTTATCCAGAAACTTGGTAGTCAGTGTTTGAATTGTGCTATATAAGATTGAGGTTTTTATAAAATCTGTAGTAATAATTTAATGAGTAAGATTTCAGACCATTTCAAATATGCTATGTGTAACAGCATAAAACTGCATTTAATTTAATTTAATTTACCTTTACTGGTCAATGACAGGCCAGTGTAGCTCAACCTTTAGCAATTTTAAGCTGTGTGGACTTCAAGAGAATTCCTCAGCCATATCATAAAGTTGCCAAGGGCTGAGAAACACTGATGTACACTCTAAGTTTTCTACCTGTTTAGATAATTTCTGAGTTCTGTTAAAAAGAAGATACACAATACTAAGATACTCAATATCTAAAATGCAACTTTCCAAAGAAAATAAGACATAACTTGGCAGCTATGCCTTTTTACTCATTAGTAAGGTATAAATGAGATATTCTCCTTTTAAAACAATTAAATTCCAACCATAGCAACTGTTTGTCAGAAATTTTGTTCTTTATGGATATTGGAAACAAAAGATTTGCTTATTCAGATTTCTGGTGTAAGTTGTACCTAAATGCAGGAAGAGGCTATTAACAGATTGCACACAGGCTCCATTCACATTTTTGTAGTTTCTAAAGAGATTCCAGCCCCTATTATATCAAGACTGACATTAAAATTTGGCAATAAGACACTAATTTTTGCAGAGCAATTATAGGTACTGGTAGTTACCACATATCTTGTTATGGATTCTGAATGCTATCAAAAGACCTGCATTTGTAATAGGAATTACTTAATTTAAGAATGTGAGAATACTGCCTAGGAAGTGAATGATAAATGTCAAAATCAGATCCTGACATTCACTTATTTGCCTTTATCTGTCCTTCATACAACAATGACAGAAGACATGGAATTCTATCAAAGATCAAATCATTTTAAAGTGATCTTTTAAATTTTATACGTTTCTAATGCAGTATGTTTTCTCATAGTTCTGGATGTGAGCATAATATTAATTTATGCTTCACTGTTGCTTCAGGCCTATGCTTTCAACAATATTTTTGTCATGACACTATTAAATGATTGCCTTGCTGAGGAAAAGAAAGGACATCTAAGAAGCCTAAGAAATTAGAAAGTCTTACTTTTCTTCATCCTAAATATCTTGGGAAATTTTCAGCAAAAGCATTTATTTGGTTATTTGTCAGAGCCAACATGAGAAAATGTCTTTGGGGTTCATTTTTCTTTTAAATCTGTGTTAAATCTGTGTTTTGAAGGAGACATGAAATTGTTGCTTATGAACCTTACAGCTGACATAAATCACCAACTTCAATCTATTCGAGTTTGCCAAGTTTATCTATTTATTTGGACAGAGGTCTGCCACACATCAATCAATTTCCTTCTTCCAGTTTCTTTCATACACAGTAGTTGGGAACCTATAAGGCTTTATCTGGCTACACTCTCACTCTTCAAAACATCCCTTTTTGTATTACCTAAGGAAAAATGGTGAAGGACATGGTAACTCAGTGGCTAAGACTGAGCTTGTCGATCGAAAGGTCGGCAGTTCAGCAGTTCGAATCCCTAGTGCCGCATACAGGGTGAGCTCCCGTTACTTGTCCCAGCTTCTACCAACCCAGCAGTTCGAAAGCATGTAAAAAATGCAAGTAGAAAAATAGGGATCACCTTTGGTGGGAAGGTAACAGCATTCTGTGCGCCTTTGGCATTTAGTCATGCCGGCCACATGACCATGGATACTCTTCAGACAGTGCTGGCTATTTGGCTTTGAAATGGAAATGAGCACCACCCCCTACAGTCGGGAATGACTAGCACATATGTGTGAGGGGGACCTTTAAGGAACCTTTAAGGAAAAATGGAACATTGCTGGGAAATGTCCTATTCATCCATTAAAACATTGGTATATTTCCACAAATTAGAAGGTGCCGCTCCAATAATAACCTGGGAAAGTTCCTACACAGCAAAGAATTTAAAGAATTTCCAAGTTTTAAAATTCTATTTGTGAAATACATGCCTGAAGAGAATTTCACTTTCTCACAACATCTCTTCCCCTTAATTTCAGAATGCTAATGGTTTTTTGCTGAATTTTGCTCACTAATGACAATAAACTAGGCAAAATATGTGCTATGACATCATGTCATAAGGTATTTGCAATATCATGTTAGTACATAAGAGATGGGATATGTATAGCACACCTGTCATTACATGCTTCTCCCCTCCATGCCTCCATCCACAATTGCTCTTGGACATATGTGTCCACAGGAAAATGCTCGGTGGGTGGAGTGATGAGACTTGCATTGTTAGGTTACAGTGCAAATCCAGATTTATGTACTTCTGTCCCTCACTGGGAAGCAAAAACAAAACTGCAGCTTTTCACTGGCTTAATGTGCATTTCATCATTTTTTCATCATCAAAATAAGTATGTTTCTGCCTAGGAACTACATCTCCCAGTAGACAAGTTGTAAGAGGTATGTCTGGCATAGAAAAAAGAACGTTCCTGATAGTGAGAATAGAAAATGAGCAAGAAGGAGAGAATATAGAAAATCTGACAGCAAAAGAAAAATTACAGTCTGGGTCTATAGAGATCTCTGAAGTTAGAATGAAAAGTCTTGAATAAGTTAGAAACATGATATAAGTGGAATTATTTGAAGAAAGGGTAAAGTGGAGGGTCTTGTTTTGCATTTATTTACCTTTTGTTCAGAAAGCAGTCATAGAAGCCTAGATAAAATCTTGATTTGTTTATTTCTGGGCACATGGTTACATGAGGACTTAACACACACACCGGGATTAGTTGTATGTATGTTCAGCATGTGTTTTCAGTCCTAACTGCAGAAGCACAAGACGTATTTATCTTCTGATTACTTTATTGCTAAAAGAATCATCAAGAAATAACAGGAAGGTAAGATGAAAATTATTTGGGGACTTGTCCCTGTGAGAAGGTTAAACGTAATCTTTTTCAGGAGTTAAAAACAAACATCCTATGGGCATGAATCTTGAAAGGTAGGTTGAAAAATCCCAATGGATGGATAATTTCTGTTCCAGTCTATCTAAGGTAAGTATTACCTATGAATCAAATTTTAGCCAGAATACTTTCTATTGGAAATATTGATGTTATAGGAATTGAAATCTTATATTAATGGAGGGCAGAAGTTTGAGAAAGATGGTTGAACAAAATACCTCATTCTGAGAAGCTCAGTATGAATCTTTTCCCTTACGCAAAACCAGACACACTACTTAGTTGCCAGGAACTCAATATCCTGGCAGGTCATAGAGCTGCTGTCATGACCCCTTTTTTTCTTCCTTATCAGTCTGAAGAGTAGCATATGGAATGACCATTTTAATTCCTCATGGTATTGCGAACATTGTTGCTATGGGGCAGTATATTTTTTTTAAAAAAAGATTAAACTCAGCTGCTTAGGATTGTTTTAAATTGGGACCACTCAGATTCAAGGTTTCCATTATAATGACTAAAGTCCCAAGATATCTTTTTTATTTTACAAGACAGCCCAAATTTCACAAATGTTTTTGGCGATGAATAAAGATTGCCTCTAAAATCCAAGCAAACCGAAGCTTAGTCTCTCCAGTTTGGTTAACGTGATGCCTTTGGCATAATTTTTTACACACTTTAGTGCTTTTGGCACTAAATCTGAAAGGTCAAAAATATATATTTATACATTATAGAGACATCTGCACAATACTGGATTAAAATATTTTAAAAGCTGGCTAGTAGAATGAAATTATTCTGAATACTTTTGCAGTTAATAGCTAGCAGATTGGGTAGCATGTAATGTTGGAAGAAATGTCCATCTGGGTTCAGTTCCAAGTGGGAAGAAAGACACTGGAAATATGGAGGCTGATTGGAAAGATGGTTTAATGGTGACAGGACCACATGGTTTGAGGTCCTGGGCAAAGTCCTTGGGCTTTGAACTTGCTTCCTGTTCCTGTGAAAGAAATGTATTCTGATTGGTTGTCAGACTCCCATGGGGCCATGTGGGGGTAACTTTGTGGGTTGTCTTGAGTCCCAGGCTTGGTTGAATCTTGCTAGGTGATGTAATGAAGGGTCAAAACTGGCCCAGCCTTTTGTCTTTTAAATAGGTTGGCACCAGTCTTTCTGGGCTATTAACAAAGGTGGAGGCTGCTTTCCAAGAGCATGTTTCTTCTTTTCCCATCCAGGGAGGTATAATATTATGCCTTTTTAATATTTCCTAGAATATTTCATTCTTCTAGGAGAGGGGTGGGTACTAACTTTCTACAGTACCTTGTCCTTATTCTTTTTTAGCACTATGGTTCCTGCTGGGAAAAACATATTAACCTAAGTATCACAAAGCAGGTTAGCATCTCAGTTACATTTTGTAGCCAGATGTGTGAATGACTCAGGCATCTGGAGGAGTTGTTTATTTCTGACAAATGCACATTGGATTTGGGAGAAGCAGTCAGAAAATAACTTCAAAATATCTGAGACCCTTCCCAAGATATTTCATTATAATGTTTAAAAGTTAGAAGATAATTCATTCTTCTCCCATCTATTTGAGGAAAGTTGCCCTATGATATGAGGGGTGGTTAATAAATTTAATAAATAAATAAAATAAAGATAACTACAAAGACTAATCTAAGCAGTCACCAAGAATCAAGACTGACTTGAAGGCAATACACACACATAAAAATTTGATAGATAAAGGATGGTAGGTACCATGTTTCCCTGAAAATAGGACATGTCCCAAAAATAAGGCCAAGCCTGATTTTTGGGGTGAGCATAAATATACGCCCTCCCCCCAAAATAAGCCTTAGTGAAGGGGTGGGCGTGGCCAGCACAGGAGGCAGCCCTTCCCTTCCCCGTCACCTCCTGGAGGTTCAGTCCCTTAATTGCTGCCCGCTGATCAGCTGAACCAGCAAGGGCTGTGCATCTTGGCCCAGATCTCCAGAGCACCTCCCCAGCTGCCGGCCTCGTCCCCCCTTTCCTTCTGATCTTTCTTTACTTTGGATCACAACACAGACACACATCCCCAAAATGCTCCATCCAAAGCCTTCAGCCTTGGAATCCTAGAAGGGCCATCTATGCTGCAATTCCAAAGAAAGAATGGTGGTGTGTATGTGAGAGAGAGAGAGAAAGAGAAAGATCTGATCCAACCTTGGAGAGTTATCCAGGGCTGGCAGCAATGTTCTCTCCGTCCCACCTCTCTCTATACACAACACACACAGAGGTCCCTCACCCCACCCCAAACCTCCCAAGGCAGCCACATCCCTTCACTAACCTGCTTTCCAGCTCCATTCTCCACCGTCACATGCAGGGCAAGAAAAGTACTCTGTGGGACTACGGTAAAAACACCTTCCAACTTCTCAAGATTTTCTTTTCTTCATGAGAAGTTGAAAGGTCTGATTTTTTTTTTTTTTTACTGTAGTCCAACAGACTACATGCAGGGGAGAACGGAGCTGGAAAGCAGGTTAGTGAAGGGATGTGGCTGTCCTGGGGGGGGGGAAGATTTGGCATGGGTGGCCTGGCTGAAGGGCCTTCAGGTAAGCCCATGCAGGGCCTTGGGGCAGCTCTGCAGCCCTGCCTTGCTTTGTCCTCCACCCCCCACCCCCCACCACCTTGCTTCATTCTTTTTTGCAATGTGCAGCCTCTCACAGTAAGGAGAATTGCAGGCAATTCTCGTTACTATGAGAGGCTGCACATTGCTTATGGGCAGTGTGCAGTGTTGCATCTTCTGTAACTTGACAAAGGCAGGCCAGGGATGTGTGGGGAGGGGGCTACCCGGTAGAGCCCTGAAGGCAGAATCAGGGGTAAAGAGCTCCTGGCCTACGCCGTTTGTGGGCAAGGCTGTGTGGAGATAGCTGTGACATTTCTCCAAGGCAGCGACCAGCCAGAAAAGGGAATGTCCTCCCTAAGTGAATGGGCGCACTACGGGAGCCTCAGACCAGGGAGGCAGCGACAGAAAGCGGCAGGGCTCAGGACGGGTTCAGCTTGTTGCAAAAGCAGCCATGATTCTTGCCATCTCTTGCTGGGCATGGCAGGGCTTTCTGGCCCTCGCTTCTCCCCCTCCATACCCTACCTGCCACCCCCAAATTGTGCCCCAAAATAATAAGACATCCCCCCAAAAAATAAGGCCAAGCCCTTATTTCGGGATTCAAAAAAATATAAGACAGGATCTTATTTTCGGGAAAACACGGTAGGTAGGTAGGTAGGTAGGTAGGCAGAGAGAGGGGGGGAGAGGAAAAGAAAGAGAGAGAGATAACATACTGCTTCAATGATTTTTTAAAAATCCAGTACATTGCTTTATGGATTATCATTGAATTATTATAGATTTTGTATGCAAGAGTTTCAACTTGCATATTCACAGGATTTACAGTTACCAGCTACCATCCTGGAGAGTTCTACAAAGAAAATGAGAACATACACATTCATTGGCAGTTGCTTATTGACTATGAGAATTTGCTCTGCTTGAATCACAATCCAAATATTGAAGCATTAAAGTATTACATCTATTATCTGTTGTTGCTAAGGATTACTGAAAGGCACTGGCATGATGAAGCTTACTGAGTAGGTATGAAGGGTGACAAAACGTTAAATGAAATGCTGTTGTGCTAAAGCTACTCTTAAGTGAACGCATTGGGAGTTAAGATTCAAATCAACAGGCATCTGATGTGAAATATAAAAGTCATACAAAGAAGAAAAATTGAATTAATTGACTTACTACAGTAGCGCGTCAAGTAATATAAACAGTCTTGTCACAGAGGAAAAGGAGTAAAGTGATCCCCTGAATGTAGAATTACTATACTATTTGGCACTTGAGTTTATAGTGTCAAAGGTAATTGACACTTGATGGTGCTATAGCTCTATGCACTCTTTAAACTACCTTTCCTGAGTTCCCATATTTAGAACCAACTTATAAATTTCTGACAAATGACTCTTAGGAGCTCAGGCTATTGCATCAACATTCTGGCCCTTAATTGAATCAACAACAAAAAGATAAATATTTATGACAACAAGTGGTCCACATACTGAAGATTTGAATTGGAAGAAGGAGATTTTTGATTCAGTTGTCGTTTTGTTAGGAGCTAGTCTTAAAACATAAATTTCAGGAGGTTCTAATAATAGAGTCAAAGATTCAATGATATATGACCTAATTCAGATTAATTAAGCAAGGATTTTCGAGTTTTCAATATTGGCTTGAAATCAGAAACTATTGCAGAGGTATTTCACAAATGATGGATGAGCAAGCAAAGCAAAGCAATTCTACATGTGGTGGATAAGATTTTTTAAAACCTGCTATTAGATATAGTGATTAGACCACAGTACAAAATTTAAGACATGAAGGGACAATGGGATCAAGTCATACGGATGTCAGTCTGCCCTTACAGAAATGGAAGTGTAAGTGTGGTGTTTAGATTAAACCTCTAAATTGCATTTTATTGTTTTTCTTTTCCTAGTAGAAAAGTTTTAAAGATAGTCATCTCAGAAAGTGGTAGGGCCATAATGGTGAAACGATGGCACGCGTGCCGGAAGGGGCATGCAGAGCCATCTCTCTGGGCATGCGAGCCGTCGCCAGTTGCTCTTCCGGGTTCCGGCGTGCTGGCCAGCTGGTCTTCATGTACACAGGAGTGCTGGAAACCAGAAGAGCAGCTGCCCGGCGCACATGCATGCACCAGGAAGATGATCTTCTGGTTTCCGGCGCTCGCATGCGCACCGGCCAGCTGGTTTTCGCACTCACATGCATGCCAGAAACAGGAAGACCAGGTGGCCGGTCCGCATGCATGCCCCAGAAACCAGAAGATCATCTTTCCGATGCGCGCATGTGCATCAGATGGCTGCTCTTCCGGTTTCCAGCATGTACACACACACACACACACACACACGCATGCACGCACGCATGTGCATGTTCCCGTTTCGGCACTCAGTGCCAAAAAGGTTCATCAACACTGTGGTAAGGAATGAGATATCATTAAGAGAGAGCATTGGGTCTAAACTTCTTCAAGCATCCAGCCATACACCCAAACCCAGTTGGTTTCCATTTTTCACTGTGATACTTTGGGAGCAAAAAGGGACAATAGCAAGAATAATAATATAAGTATATAATATAAGAGCTCTGGTGGCTCAGCAGACTAATTAACATCCACTTACATCTGCTGCCTGCAATTACTGCAAGTTCAAATCTCACCAGGCTCAAGGTTGACTCAGCCTTCCATCCTTTCTAAGGTAGATAAAATGAGGACCCAGATTATGGGGGCAATAAGCTGACTTTGTATAAATATACAAAAGTATGAAGGCTATTGCTTAACGCATTGTAAGCTGCCCTGAGTCTCCGGAGAAAAGCGGCATATAAATCAAATTAAATAAATAAATAAATTTAAAAATTTAAAAAAAGTATATTTTGATAAATGTGGAAGTGCAGCAAAATATTGTTTATTACTTCTTCCAAAATGTTTTAGTGCAATTTTTGTAGTTTTGCTGTGATTTGGCAGTACTTTAGAACTCCACTAAATTCAGCTGCAAGTACCAAGGGGTCTCCACGCTGTGGCAAGTTCATCAATTTATCTTGTGAAATTGACAATATACAGTATATAATAAACATCATACATAGTAATTGTGTCACTCTAGGATAGATACCCTTCCTGTCAAAGCTAAATTCTATCCCTCCCTCCAAAATTTCTCATGATTCAGAGAAACAGAGATACATAACAATGTGGTTAAAAATCATAGTTCACAGAAATATACAGAAGGTTAACATTCATGATTAATTGCAGTGCTTAAATTGAAATAATACTTTCTAAAATGTGTACTGCAAGAATTAAGATGATATGAGAACTTTTAAAAATAAAAACCAAGTGAAGCCAAGAAACAGTCCATTACAGGTAGTCCTCAACTTACAACAGCTCATTTAGTGACTGTTCAAAGTTACAATCACTTGTTGTAGTGACTTATGAACATTTTTCACACTTATGACCATTGCAGCATCCACATGGTCACATGACCAAGATTTGGATGCTTGTCACTGGGTTCATATTTATGATGGTTGCCGGATCATGTGAATAGCTTTTGCAACCTTCTGACAAGCAAAGTCAAGGAGTAAGCCAGAATCATTTAACAACTGGTTTATTAACTTAACAACTTCAGTACACTGATTCACTTAACAACGGTGGCAAGAAAAGTCATAAAATGGGGCAAAACTCACTTAACAAATGTCTCACTTAGCAACATAAATTTTGGGCTCAGTTATGACTGCAAGTCAAGGACTACCTGTGTAACTTTAACGCTTATATTTAAATGTATTCTGTTGACCTCATAACAATATTTGATGCTAAGTGTCTTCCATAACAAAAAGATACTGTCTACAAGAATTACACTGATGTGCTAACACATCACTACATAAATTTCCAACTGAAAGGAGCCTATAATGATAGAAGAAACATTGTTATAAATACACAACACCTCTAGAACTGCTCTCTTTATAGTATTTCATTTTATTATAAACTAAGCACCTAGGTCCAGACATTGCAAAATTATATGGTCCACTAATTCCTAACTCGACTTACTAACATGCTCAGTATAATATCTTTGTATTTAAATAAGCAATCATTAGCAGAATTCCAGAGTCACATCTAAAACCAGAGTGTAGTTGAAGTTAAAAGATAAATGGTGTTTTGCTTATTATAAATTTCTTTGGATACATATTTTATAAAAATGGCAGTGTTGCAGTGTAATATTCCTGGTTTGGCCATAAGGAATACAAATGTTTATTGTTAGAACAGATACTAAGTATACATTCAGTTTAAATTTTTTTAATGCAAAATAGATTTTATTGTGAAATATACATGCATCCTGATTACCTATCAGTACAATACATGTTTCTTTGAGTTGGCGGAATGCATGGAGGCAGCACATTCATAGTCTCTAGGTCTGTGATGGCAAATCTATGACACGTGAGCCAGAGTGAGACGCAGCGACCCAGTTCAGCTCCGCTGTTCATGCATGTGCACCTCCCACTGGCCAGCTGGTCTTTGGGTCTCTGCTGCACATCTGGGGGGATGGGGCATATGCAAGGGGCGCACACACATGTGCGGGCACATGGAGGGGGCACATGCATACACGGGGCAGAGCGTGTGCGGGGACCGTGCAGACATGCACCGGGGGGCAGAGAGCATGCACAGGGGCCGCGTACACATTGCATTTTGGGAGTTCAGGTGTGAACGCATTCGCACACCCGCACGCATTTTGGGCACTCGGTCTGGAAAAGGTTAGCCATCACTGCTCTAGGTTAAAGTTTGCAGCCTGCATAGAATAGAAAGAGCATGCTTTAGGTAAAACTGAGTTGTATGGCACTTGTGGTATACTGGTCAAAATGTGCCAAAGTTGTCTGTAACTCCATTACTATTACTTTATATTTATTTTAGGAAGCAGGAACAAACAGTATCAAGGAATTTTGAACTTTGGTTTTGGAGAAGAGTCCTGAAAATATCATGAATTATATTCAAATCAATCTTTAAATGAATCAGTTCAGAGTTCTCACAAATTGTAATTTGACTAGACTCAAATTATTGTATTTTGGACACATTATGTGCAGGCCAGGATATCTCAAGAAATCTACTGAGAATGTAGAAGGAAAAAGAAGAAGAGAACAACCGCCAGCAAAGTAGATAAATTTGATGGGTACTTCCTTGGAAGAGCTGAACGGCCAGCTTGGGGACGGATTGTCCAAGAAGAAGCATTTAAGTTTTTGTTTTATGTTTATGATTTTGTAAGAGTTAAGATTGACTTGTTGGCACATAACTAAGAGATCTGATCTTGCAGAATGAAAAGTATGGCTATATAAAGGTAGGTGTTGATTTACTTATGAATGAAAGAGTTAAAAAGTATGAACTGTTTTGTTGATTAATATTTATTAGAATTGGAGGCAGCTTGTCAGACTATTCCAGTCCATGAATATTCATACTCTGACACAGCTAAACTCCAAAATGACACTAGGCAGCTTACAATTAAAGCAGAAAAACAACAGCAATAAATAAATAAACAAATAAACAAATAAATAAATAAATAAATAAATAAATAAATAAATAAATAAATAAATAAATAAATAAATAAATAAATAAATAAATAAATAAATCTGGTGCTTATCAGCAATCTATATGAAAATATTCATTTTTTGAGGGTAAAATGTAAATGTAGTTTTAGTTCAATATCTGCCTTTCTAGATTGAAAATGGTTCTAACTACATATGGATTGCAACTACTATTCTAGTCAAGTACATTAGTCCCCATTTTGAAAGTAAATATATATCAATCACAATCAAAATATATACTAAAATGTGTATTATAAATATATATATGTGGAAATGATGTTTTAGGATATGCAGTAATTTTAAGTATGATGTGAAGAAAAAATATGCTAACATGAAACTTCCTTTCAGGTATTTCTAGAATCTGGATAGTACAGTACATGTTACACAATGATTATATGCAAAATAAACATTTACTAACACATGCCAGACTTTAACATAAATAAACATTTACAAGTTTGTTTTTATATTGTTTATTGAATTTATATAGCTATCCATGAAGCTGTCCATGTTGCCATGAAAATCCAGGAACTCATGCATGAATAAAAACTGATAGCTGTGATGGAAGTGTTGGAAGAAATATCCTTCTGGGTTCAGCTCCAAGTGGGGAAAAAGACACTGGAAACATGTAGACTGCTTGGAAAGATGGTTTAATGGTGGACAGGATCACATGGTTTGAGTTCCCAAACAGAAAAAGGGGCTGAGATGTTGAGTGTGCCTTAGTTTTATGCCCTCTCTGAGCTTTGAACTTCCTGGGGCACAGGAAAAGTATCCTGATTGGTTGTCAGACTCCCAGGGGTTGGGAGTCTTAGCTAGCCTTGCTGGCTGATGTAATCTTCCCAGGTGTCATGTAGTGAGTTTCTGTTGCTAGGTGGGTCCTATTGTATTGCAGATGATGGTCCATTGACAAAGGTGGGCGGGGGATTGGGTTTCTGCGCCTGGCCCATTGACAAAGGGGGTGGGAGGCAGGAAACTGCTTTGTCTTTAAAACATGTTTCTCCATTTCTCATCCAGGGAAATATAATATTCTGCCTTTTTAATATTTCCTAAAATATTTCATTCTTCTAGGAGAGGGGTGAGCGCTAACTTCCTACAGAAGAAAATGATCCAACTACCAGAAGAGCTGCATTTGAATTAAAATTAAGTAAGATTTCATTTTTAAAGGAAAAATGATATGACTTCAGTTTAGAGCAGCAGCTCTTCGTTCCTCCCTAGACATTGTCAGTTTGATGAATCATGACTTTTGTGTCATGCCTGGTTATGTTAGCAGAATAGCAAGCTGTCCATTTCTCCCTCCCTCTGTGTGTAGGCAGGATGGAGTATCTGTTACATGACTGCTCACTGGAGTTAAGCAGTAAGACCTCAAACCCACAAAACATGTGTCATAAACTGAGGAGCCTGCTGGAGTAAACAAATTTAGCTACTAAATCTTTTGAAGGAACAGAACAAAAGGTCACTGTAATGTTGTGGGAATGACAAGTGCTTTATTTTTATTTATAAACTTAACTAACAGGAGGTGTAAGGAACACTTTGTACACTTTTTTTCCTTTCTCACTTTGAATCATTCCTGGGCTTAATGATATTGCTCGTACTGCTGCACAATGTGAATACTTGATAATGGGCTAAATACACACACACACACACATACACACACGACTTTAGAGAAATGAGCTCTTCATTAAAATTGGTTCGCTTCAATGGAAAGTTATATTCTCAGCACATGCTTATTAGAATTACTGATGACATCAAAATTTGGAATTAATTTGTTAATAAATTAAATTTTTTAGCTATAATGAAACCTGACTTCAATCCAAATAAGTTTTGTAATTCTGCTTATAAATCCATTGTTTGTTTGTTTTTAATTTAAATTTTAAAAAATTCTGGACAACATTCAGCATTCAAATGTTTAAAAACATTTTGAATGGACATTTTCATGAAAGGATTATAATACTGTTCTTATAAAGTAAGGGATTATTTTGTGGTATACATGTATTTATCTTTTTAACTATTAAAATCACAAATCAGGGTCCTTAGTGCTATCTGAGTTTTGGTTGCTTTGTTGCAGACGTTTTATTATCCAAACATGCACTGATGAGATTACCTAGTTTGGGTAATGAAACATTCGCAACAAAACAACAAAGCTCAGAGAGCACCAAAAACCCATCATTTCAACTCTTAGCTGCAAATATTCTCCTTTATTGGTAATCATGAATCAGTTCAGCTCCTGTAGTTGTAAAAATCTGGTCAGTTTAAATTAATCATTTAAATTGATCATTTGAGTGGTGGACCCATATATGGATCAATCTGTCTCCTGAGTTGCAGATAGATTCCACTTCGCTGGCTTTTCACAAAGCATTCAAACCTTAGAGTAAACCTCCTTGACTGTTACTGCAATGTTATTGTAACTCAACTGTAGTCAGCCATTTTTTGCTGTTTTCATATGTGAGTTGGAATAGCTGGAGCTGGAAACATTATGACTGGAAAAATCCTGGCTCAGATAAGAGATGTACGAGGTTTCAAACTCGCAATGTCATGTTGCCATTATGTGATGTTTCACGATGTTTTTTCCCTTCATGGAGCTGGAGTGGGAGTGGCCTGCGCATGATGCATCCGGCCCATGGGCCACCACAAAATGGTTTGGACTAAATATAATTCTGTGTAGGAAGATTACAAACTCTATATAGTAATCCTAAGAATTAAGGGGATAAAAAGCAAAGAAATCTGCTTTTTAGTTAATCTTAACATTAATTTAACTTGCCAATTTAATTTATATTTTTTCCAGACAAAGGTAATTGTAATAATTCTTTAGAACAGGTTATCATGATTAACACACACAAAGATATTAGGAGCTGTACATTGTCTCATTTTACCAGGTTTTATAAAATTTGTATTTTTTAGTTATCAGATTTCAGTAGTATACATGAATATAATGAAACAGTTGCTTTCTTCCAAGTGCCCAATTTAACTGAATTTTATAGTGTAATTAAAGATTCATAAATGGGGAAGCATATTACTAATTAAAAATATTTACAAACTGAATAAAATAAATTGAACATGAGGGTGTGCACATATGTACATGTATTTTAGATGTAATTGCCCATGTAAGGAGTATGTGTCTTGTTCATATTGATGTTTTGCAGTTGCTAATTTCCTTATCTTTGATTTCCTGCTCACTTTTGATATCAGCCAACTCCATTGCAAGAGAAGGGTACCATATGAACAATGATCAAAGTGGAAATTTTATGCAAATGCAATGCTTCACCTTAATTACAATGCTAACGCTTGTCAGCAGTCTTTTCCTTGGTTTCACTGATTAGCAAGCTATCACAAATAATTATTATTTCATCTGCAATTAAAATTATGCTGCAAGCTGGCTTGTTGCCCAGTCCCTGTATTGCAAACTTATTCTTCTCTTGGCTTCTCTAGAGAGTTATGTCACATTGCACATCATAAATTAGCACTCTGATTTTATTCCATAAATTCCTGAACGTTATTATCCTGCAAGGCAGGTACACTTTCTCACTGTCTAGAGATATGATTACTATATAAAAATATTAAATATGGAAACACAAAGAGAACCATTTCATTTTCTGCATTTTATTCCAACAGTTTACCAGAACACAGATTTTTCTTCAACTGCTGTAAGATGCGATTTTATTATTAAAATTTGCATATGTTTTGCTTAAATTATAGACCACAGTGCCTATTGCTTGCAATATATTTTTAATATATTTGAATACCATGAAAGATTGAAACTGAAAAGATTGAATACCATGAAAAATTGTTACTGAGAGCAACATTAGACAAATTATTGATTTCCCATGGTTGGATTACATATCCCAGTCAAATGTTCAAGGATTGAAGGAGCTATAGTCCAATACATACTGTATGACTGTATCTCATCATTTGTTTACTGCGTGCTTAATGCAGGTGTGCATTTATCTTTTCTTTGCATGCTTCCTTCTTCGTTTTCTCCCAGCTTGAATGAAAACTGTTGAATGCTGTTGCATAACACTATTTAGGATTTGCTGGGAAAGTACCTCATCTATGGAGCTGTTCTGTTCATGGAGAAATGAAAGCTTTCAATGCACAGCTACTCTGTACATTTGCTAATATTTTCAACTGTCCTTCAAAGTGCATCCCAGAATCTAATCAGACAGATATTTTCAAAACCAACCGACGAATGTATGCAAATATATATTGCCAAATTTATGGGCCCTTTTTGGGGGGAAAGGAAGGAAGGGATTTGTTCCTCTTTTTATAAAGAAAGAAGGATGCTCTTTGGGTTAACTTAAAGAACACTGGAAAATCCAAGGACGTTATAATGGTAGAAGCATGAAAAAAAAAATGCCCATTAGCTATATTCTTGATATTTAACTATTACAAGGTAGAACCAAACATGCTTCCTTCAGGTTCCAAACCCATAAGCATATAGGTAGCAAAACCACTGTAAATAATACAGGTAATTTTCAATTAGCAACTTCATCTGGGACTGGTTCCTTGGTCTTTAAGCAAAGCTGTTACCAAGTGAAACAACAGCAACGATTATGATTGTACTTCAGCTTTCTTTTGTTTTATAGACGTGCAAAGGCTATAAATCTGAGGACTGGTCATAAAGTTACTTTTTTCATCACTGTCATAACTATGAATGGTCGCTAAATCAAACAGTTGCTAAATGTTTGCCTGTGTTTGCAGACAGTGAGAACAAAGCAAAGGAAAACAGCTTTGTTTTATTCACAAGATTTGGACATTATTTGCAAATGAGAGGCTTATGATGGGTCAATCTCCAACTGTGAGAATTTGGTTGCATATACCACGAGGGTATGTTTGATCTGTCAGAATTCTTCATTTATATCTTCCTCCTCCCCCCCATTTTTTTTTCTTAACTATGAATTAAAGCAGGTAAGCTTCCTACCAGTACTGGTTCTCTCTCCCCGGTGTGTGTGTGTTTGTGTGTACAATTTTCTCTATATATCTACATCTACATTTATACCTACACCTATATCTATTTCAATATAATCATGTCTTCCTTGGTCATAATTTCAGAAGCTCTTTAGCAACCTAATCTTATCTCCCAAATTAAGACTTCTTACATCCTTGTCCTATAGGATATGAGAAGTCTATATACAACTTCTCCATCCTTGTCCAGTGAATAACTTGCCTGTGAAACAATGTAAGCACATAATTAAAGTATGAACATTTTAGTTACAGAAGACATAATTAGAACTCAGATATCCAGAAATAGCCATCTGTCACTTTGTTAGCAACATAAATTATGCTAATTCTGAAGATTCTCCAGTAGAATTAAAGATATTTCAGGCTTATCTATTGGGATATCAAGGTTTTCCATCTAGCATACAAATAACACTAAAAATAGCTGTATTTAAGTTTTTAGTACTTGTAATCAGAAAATTAGCATATCTTTATTAAAGACATGAATAGCTATACATATTTGCTTTCTACACTTTTTACTAAATGCATGTGTGGCTACACATCTTTCCTATTGCAATAATGTGGGACAGAGAAAAGTGGTTTATTGTCACCCAGATGTTTTTCTGTTCAAATCTAATATGGTCACTGTGACTGTGATAAGATTGTGATCCAAAAATTTTGAGAGACTTAGAATAATATCATTCTTTTTGCTGCAGAAGTATTTTTGAACTGAGAATTTTGGTTTCCATAGGTCTTTCCAGTGTTCAAGTATATTTATTTGATTTCAATGCCATTTGTACAAGAACTCAAATAAGTTCTTCATAAATGCTATTCTTTTCATTTTTCTTCACAACAATAGCCCTGTGACCTGAAAGAGTATGACTGCCTCAAAATAACCCCTTCCAAAATGCATTAGAATCTGGGGCTCCATTCTTCTAATTCAACCCCATTACCACTGTATGTCTATGGAGGTTCTCAGCCATCCAGATCATCGTTGTCCCAAAGATGCTTTTGCAAGAGGCAACTGGACTTTTTTGTTTTTCTTTGAAGGCATTTCGCTTCTCATCCAAGAAACATCTTCAAAGAAAAACAAGAAAGACCAATTGACTCTTGAAAAAGCACCTTTGGGACATTACCACTGTAGTACCCTGGCATTCTTAGGTTGGGCTGTTCTTGTTCTTTGCTGTAGAAAAAGAACGAATGAATCACAGGATGGCTTTCATTTCTCACATTGTCAAAGTTAACAACTGTATGTCACATGCAACTTGGCAAATTCAATAGGATGCAATTGATTTCATTATAATGGTTAAAATTTGATAAGAAAATGTCAGATCTTTCATTAGAAATCTTGTAGCTAAATATATTTGTATGTCAATTAGCTACCTCAGCAAAGGCAAGTTGATTGTGCATAAATTAAGGCTTGCCAGCAGAACAGCAATCATTAAAATATAAGGCATCTGCAGAGAATGTTTGTCAATAGAAGAAACCATTAAAGGACTGCCTCAGTGGTTTAACGTTTGGAAATAATAATGAACAGCACATTACAGGCTAGTAAATTTTGAAAGCAGTATGCCAACCTCAGACATAAAAATATTGTTAATATCAGCAACTCAGAAATACTGCAGTGGAAAACAGATTTAAAAACTTAATTTAGAAAAAAGGATAAATGTAGAAGCAAAGGTAAATGGTAACTACAGCCTAATTCATTTTTAAGTGATTTCTACAGTAAACATTAATAAAAGTATCAAAAGGCTATAATATCAATGGTTATTAGGTCTAAACTTTTTTTCTATTGCTCCCAGTTTGAGAAAGGATATCAGGATTCATGTATTCCATTTAAAGAAAAAGCCTACCTATTCATTCTGAAAAATATTGAATTTGATAAATCACCTTTGTAATGAACAGTGTAGTCAAATTTAAACGTTTTTACATACTACAAAAATTGCTCCTAAAGATGGGAAGTGTATCCAAACTCCTATTAGACTATCTATAATAGCCCTTGGCATTATTATTATGGTTGGCCATAATAATATAATAATGCTGATAGAGTTCAAGTGGTGCCCCAGTTGTTTTGGGAGTGCATCCAGAGTCCCTATCATTTTTATTACTATTTATATTGCCACTCATATCACTTGCACGTGACTATGGGTATGTGCAAAGTTAAAAAAACAAATAAAATCATAAATTACATTTATTATTGGGCGTAGAAGTACAAAAAAGGAAAGTCATTCATTTTGTAAATTGAGAGGCCTATGATAAAATGAAAATGGAAATTACTTTGCTTCATAAACATGGACAATTTCTCATTCTCATTCTAGTTATCTTCCTTATAGGCTCTTGGGCATAAAATAAAATGCAGAATCCAGTTGGCTGTTTCATGTTTTAACCCAATTGAGAAATCCATGACAGGTTGTGTCCACAATTTTAATTCCCATTGCCACTGAAGCCATGAAATGTCTTTTTTTGTTCAATAAATCTTACTAGACGGCAAGAAACAAATAGCTTCAATGTGTAGCTGAATGAACTGCATTTCTGAAGAAAAATATTGACAAAAAAACCCAGTACATAAAATAGTGATTGTACTTTAACCTTTAGGTTAAAACTGCTAAAGGAAACTATTTTTGCAAATATTTGCAAAATGGTGCTTAACTTTTGAGAATGACAGTGTTAAAAATTAAAGATGCATGAAAAAATTCTGATTATTATAAATAGACAACAATATATGTAAAATCTGTTTTTCATATGGCGTTTGTTCCTTATACAAATTTAACTCACAAGTATGCATAAGACTGAAGGTGAACAGCAGTTGATGTGTTGGGGGCTTTAATTAAGTTATTCAGTCTTTTGGAAAGTTTCAGGTGGCCACTCAATAATCTGCTGAAATTATAGGAGTACAGTTAAAGTTTTTCAGACTTTCTTTTGATTTTACAAGAGGTATTCCCTTCCAATCTTGAAAACCTTTCTCTATCCTGAAAATGGCTGAATTTCCCATTATTATTTTTTTCTGATTGATTAGCTATTTGAGGCAGGATGAGGAAGTAAAAGTTATTTTCCTACTTCTATTTATCCAGTTAATTCTACACAAATTTATAAGGTTAAAATAATAATTTCGGCATTTGGTGGAGCAATTCAGAATGGGAAATGTAATAAGTTCTCTGTTTCTATTCTGATCCTTAATTTTTTTTAAAGGTTGGATTGATTGATTGATTGACTGATTCATTCTTCATTTAATTAATGTGACCCATCTCAAACTAATGACTCTGAGCAGCAAACAATCATAAAGTCAATTAGAAACCAAATAACATAGTAAATATAGTAAAATATTATAATCCACAGGTGTTAACACAACCATGAAATGGGGCTCTTCATACATTTGGATCCAGGTTGGAACACATAATCAGGTCTTCAAGGCCTTACAAGAGATCAACAATAGTGGGGTCATCCTTACATCCAGAGGTAGGTGCTATGGCTGAAAAAGCATCCTTCTTGGATCATGAGGACATGAGTGACAGTTTCTCAAATAGTGCTATCTCAGGATACTGGGAATCTCCATGTAGGCTTTAGACCAGTGGTGGATTTCTACCGGTTCACCCCAGTTCAGGCGAACCGGTAGTGGTGGTGGTGGGAGGCTCCACCCACCTGTCCGGATGTCATCACAGATGCACTGCGCATGGGCAGAAGATTCTACGCATGCACAGAAGTGCTCTGCACGCGCGAAACAAGTGTGCGCGTGCTCCCGGTTCCAAACCGATAGCAAAGGTAAGTAGAACCCACTACTGCTTTAGATCACAGGTTTCCTACTCTTGCAAAACTGGACTGTGTTTGGGGGGGGTTGCTTCTCCCATTTCAAGAAAGAAACCATCATTATTTTGTTTTTGAAACAAATCATAATTTGAGACAAAAAATTGTTTTTATTAACTTCTATTCATAGTTTCTCATAACCTCTAAAAGTAGAATCCTTGCTTATTCATACTTAGTTTTATATTCAACCCATTCTATCTGAGTATGGAGAAAGAAATGAAAATAGGAACTGGCTAAACAATCCATGATTGCTTTATTTGTCTGCAGGAATATTTCTGGCATGTTCTTGACTTGATCAATAAACAGTGATTACAGCAAATCCTGGTTTACTGTTTAAGCATCTTCTTCCATTCTGTGTTGTGAAAAATAAATAGCACAATTTAAATATTGAAATAAGACTCAATTATTTTTCACAGTGTATGGTCTATCTTATGCTAGGATTCCTTTCCTAAGAAAACTAAGAGTTACAACACCAAGTGGAGAGTACTAGATTGGGAAGGATGATGCAAAGGAGTCTATTTTTAAAACTATTCTATAGAAGTACTAACAAAAAAAAAATGGCAAGCCTGAAGTATCTCAGAATATAAATATTTTAGTACACATAATGCTGCATGAAAAAGTGCATGGTTTTCTGCCTAACTTGGTACGAGAACATTTTAATAGGAATGTGTATTATAGCAGTTTTATGTAAGCTCAAATTATGCTGCCTTAACACAGAAATAACAATGTTCTGTCCTTGCTATATGTTACTCTATGTGCAGCTTGATATGCAGCTAAACCCACCAATTCTCAAAAAAAACAAAAAAACAAAACAGACAATGTGCATAGATCTGGATGCTTTATTAAAGAAACAGGATGGTGAAACTGGGAAAAATAGAAATACATACAGTAAGAACCCAAATGCAAAATAAGCAGTGTTGAGTTGCTGGTGAGCATAACAATGAACAAAAACAGATAAATCTAAATCTCACCAGCAACGCTGTGTGTATGGGATGTGGATTTTTGTCCTCAGATGAGCGTGTGCCACAGATTAGACTGGATTTTTCGTGGTGCTTCTGTTTCCTTTCAAATTCTAAAGGAAAAGAAGTCTGGCTTTCCAGAATGCATTTGTTTGAGGAATAAGGGTTGATTGATAAAACTTCCAAACAATACAGATTAGAATTTGGCCCTGGCGATTAGATGGGGATAGAGAGCAACAATATATACACAAATTATATGCTGGGGCATGACACTCCCTGCCTGGTATCAACTGATACCACTATTTGACTTCTGAAATGGTAGCATTAGAAAAGCTGCCATTGCCGTTTTGCTGATACCATGTTTTACCAAAAATAGGACATACCCCGAAAAAAACCCTAGCCTGATTTACACGCCTGAACCTAATATAAGCCCTACCCCAAAAATAAGCTCTAGTGAAGGACGGTGGACATGGCCAGCATAGGAGGTGGCAAGTGAGCGTGGCCCGATGATGTCTGGCAGCAACTGTACCCTGCACAGCACAGGTGAGTCAAGTACCTGTACAGATCATTTTAAGGTCTGTTTCAGGGTACTTTATATTTATTTATATTTATATTTATTGTTCTGATTTGTTTTGCTTGCTCAGCAGATTCGATTCTGAGCCATTTAAATATTAAGTCTATCTCTTCACTACATGACAAATCTAAGCCACTGATAGCATTTTGGAAAGAAAATTGCCAGGCTCTATAACTTTCAGGGTGATCATTAAACTTTTCAAGTCCTTGTATGACTAACTTAAGTCATGTAAGAAACTTGGCAAAGTCTATGGTAATTGATTAGCTGACTGTGCATTGCTGTGGTGAAAAGGTGTTGTATAGTCATACCTTTTAAGACTCTCTGGTTTCAGCTGGTCTTTTCTAAGCTGTTCTGGCATGAAGGCTGATCCTGTAGGATAATTTGGAGGCTCAGGTACTTTGGGTGTGGGGGATCTGCTATCAGAGCTGCAGCTTTGGAGCTTTCTCATTTGTAGGCTTGAGGTTTGTTGCTGGCTTGTAGTGGTGCTATGTAGCATCTCTGGCTTGTTTCTTGAAGGTTGTCTTTTCTATCTAGGTGAGCATTGATGCTTGGCTAGGAGTGCTGATAGATGTACTCTGAAGTGCGTTGCAAATGATCTTGGAGTTCAGCTTCTAACCTGTTGCTGCATTTACTGCATTCGTTGTCAGAATATACAGCTCTTTCTAGGGCTTTGACTTCAGCTGTGGCAACTGCTACTTCCTACTCTATGGCAGAGTAGGAACCTACTCTCTAGGTTCGCTTTTTAAAAAAAAAAATATTTATCCATTTTTTTCTTCTTTAAAATACATGTGCTTAATAAACAGTGTTTTGTCTGGCTCAGTTTGCTTATACAAAATATTAATAAACTATTAGTAAAAGTAATAATTATAATATTATCCATAGTTAAAATACTAACATTTATTTATTATAGTAAAAATTCTTACATCATTTACTTATATATTTCAGTAATCTTTCATCCTCTAATTTCTACTTCTTTTATCCAACCATTGATAAAACATATCCATGTTGAAAAATATTGTTTCTTTAACTTTTATTGTCAATCTATCCATCTCTGCACAGTCTAATATTTTTCTAATTATACTTTCATCTGTAGGTGTGTCTTCATTTTCCCAATGTGGTGCAAATACAATTGTTGCTGCTGTCAACACATGTATTATTGAATATGTAGTCCCTTTGTTGTAATTTTCTGGTAATATACCTAACAAAGATATTTCTGGTTTTAAGACCATGTGTTGTTTTATCATTTTCTCTAACCAAGTATGTATTTTTGTCCAAAATGTTTTTGCTTTTAGAGAAGTCCGCCACATGTGAAAATAAGAACCCGGTATCTGATTACATTTGCAACATTTCACGGACATATTTTTAAATATCTTTGCTAGTCTTGCTAGTGGCAAATGCCACCTATAAAATATTTTATACAAATTTTCCTTGTAAGTAGTTGCCATTGTCAATTTGTAATTTCTATTCCAAAGTTTTTGTCATTTATCTAATTCTATGGTATAGCCAAAGTTTTTTGCCCATGCTATCATCATTTCTTTCACCTGTTCATCTTCCATTTTAATACTTAACAAATAACTATATATTTTATTAATTTCTCATCCATCCCTAAAAATGTCTGGTCCAGTGCTGTTGGTTCTTTATAGAATCTGAGTATTTTGGCATCTTTCACATATCTTGATTGTATTTGCATGTATGGCCACCATGCTAAGTCTATCCTTTGATTTTGCAATTCCTGTGTCGTTTTGAGTTCCCCATCTTCATTTAAAATATCTTTATAAGTTACAATTCTTTCCAGGTTAATAACATTTGGATATATATCAGTGCTTCTATTGTGGAAAGCCAGATTAGTATTTTCCTATAGTTTTTTGTTTTAACTTTTACCCATACTATAAGTAATGCATGTATCTTGTTCTTTTATGTATACTGAGATCATACACACCAAAGACAAATTCCTTGTGTGTCCAATCACACTTGGATAATAAAGAATTCTATTCTATTCTATTCTATTCTATTCTATTCTATTCTATCCTATCCTATCCTATCCTATCCTATCCTATCCTATCCTATCCTATCCTATCCTATCCTATCCTATTCTGTCTTTGAAAATATATGTGTAATTATTCTTATCATATCACAAAAAAGCGTGCCACCCCAATTGGAGAGGTTCGCTTCTAACAGGGCTTTTTGTATTTGCAGGGATGCCTCTAATCTCTTTTTCATTTCCATTTCTTGTTCAGCAAAGGCTGCTCATACTTTTTCTGCTTCAGCCTTTGCACTGGCAATGGCACGTGAATTACTTGCTGATCACTGTTTGGAAGAATTAGAGATATGAGACCTTGCCTTGTATGAAGATGCCCAGCTCTATGACATGGTTGTCTTCTGGAGGTGCTCGACTGTGTAGAGACTGCTGTATGGCCGTAGGAAGGGGAAATGTTCCCTTTACATAAAAATAGCAAAGAGACTATACTCAGTTTCAGAGTAGGAAGCAGCTGAAAAATAAAACAGGATGAGTAAGCATTAAGGTATAATGGCTAATATATTGGACCGACACCAGAGAGATTTACTCCATCTGCAGCCACAGTAGCTTACTTGGTAACTTTCAGTCCAATCTACCTCCCAGAAGAAATATAGGAGGATGAAAAACTATGTATGTGCTTTGAGTTCTTGAACAAAGAAGGGATATAAATACATGTGTATATTTGCATGCCAGGGCAGGGACATATAAAGCAATAAAAACATGCAGGCTTTTCTTCGTGCACGTTAATGTTGTTGCTTCTTTAAAAGTTATTTGTTGAGTCAATTCCTTGCTGCTGGGAGAAGGGTGAGAGGAAGTGAGGGATTGCAAGACTGGCAGGGAACTGTCACAGAACATTCAAAATGACCATTATGAGACCATACAAGCAGCCTGAAGCAGTTACAATTTCCCCAAATTTCATTTTCCCAGGAATCATTTATTTTGTATTTATTTATTAATTTTTGTGCCGCCTAATTCCCCTATAAAGTGACTCTGAGTGGCATGAGTCCTGGATTTGGGATGCATTCTGTAATTTATCCCTTTTGATGTACCTTGATTCAAAAATCGATGCATCATTTTGCACAGTTAAAGGTCATGACCATGAGAGTTTTAGTACTATATAGATACAGATTTTAGATGTTATTACCACCTTTAAAGCCATTTATGGCACAGGGCCTAGTTTTTATAAGATCATCTGTTGTCCATAGATTCTCCTGAACCGATACAATTAAGTAGTGTGGGCACTGTTGCTTTTTCCAGATCATTAGAGTTTCCCATCTATGTTTTATTGTTCTTTTTATTATGCACTATCCAGAGTCATTATAGAGTTTGGTGGGCTTATAATTTTAATTTATTAATTATTAATTAAATTATTAATTAGGCTTAGAATTTCTTACTTTGTTTTCACACTAATCATAAAGTGTTAAAAAACATTGAGAATCCCACATACATAGATAATCATGTAGTAAAGCCAAATCTATTCCATCATAAATATAGTCCTTGCATAAATACAGAGAGTCCTCAATTTAAAACAGTCATTTAGTCACCGAAGTTACAATGGCACTGAAAAAAGTAAATTATGACAGTTTTTCATACTTATGACCATTGCAGCATCCCCATGATTATGTGATCAAAATTCGGATGTGTCATGGATAAATGCCTTATTCTTAAATGAAAGAGATATATACTCATAGAGTATCAAGGGTTAATTTATTCTTCCTTTCCTAATGTATTCCTCTGTAACCACTCCTACCCCCTAATCCCGCCTCATTGATATAAAAGGGGATACACGCTCCTCCTCCTTGCTTCTATCTACAATCACTCAGTGAATATAGAATGCCTGCTGTAAATAAACAATACTTTGTTTGAATACTATAATTCTGAATTCTTTATTGAGTCCAATCCTCGAATTACGGCAACAATCTGGTAGCAGAGGATGGTTGGCTGACTCAATAAGAAACAGACATGCCAAAGAAAGAAAACTTCAGAAACAAAAGAGAAAGACCCAACACCAGGGCACACAATAAAGAAATGGAAACAGATCAAGAAATGATCGATGAATCTACATCTATAATGACAAGAGAATCTGAAAACTTCACTACAGACAACGAAGAAGTAATCGATGAACCCGACGACCAAGAAGCGAGCGAGACAGAAAACAACACTCTCAGATCAGAAATACTAAGACTGCTAAAAAGCCAAAAAGACGACAAAAATCTCATCGCGAATCTCCAAGACATCATAAAAGATAGCGGAGCAGCGAGAGAAAATCACACCAACGCACCAGAATCTAAAGATCACAAAATGGTAAGCGAATTACCTATAGATGAGAATGTAACTAAAAGAAAGGCTAACGGTCCCACGCAAAATTTTGAATGGCACCATCTTGGTTTTGCCAGACCAGCAAAATGGCCGAATCAGAACCAATCAGAAAGCAGAGTTCAAAATGGCTGGCGCGAAAAGCTTTACACAGAGTGAAAAATAAAAAATAAAAATTCTATTCTTCAGAAGAATCTGATACAGACACCGAAGAAACACCAACCGAACTACAAATCGAAACAGCTATGAAAACACTTTTTGCAACTTTCGTTCCGAATTTAAAAATATCGAGATGAATACCCAGATGAATATAGAGACAATAAAGAACAGAGAGAACCATTCAGACTAATCGCGAGCATACCTACACCATTCTGCAATTATCAGCATATACAAGACCATGGACAGCCTCCAGTTGTAAGTAATGCAACAAATAACATTGGAAACTTGCCTAATGATTTTCCAAAATTGAGAATAGACGGTATTAATTTACAGGAATGGAGTCAACAACTTCAGGTTGTTTTCTTAAAGGAGAATTTATTATTTTTCATAACTAACCCTCCTAAAAAACCATGGACCCTAAAATTAGACTGCCTACACCACAGAGCATTCTATTTACTCTTATCTAGTATATCACCTTATATCTATTATAGTATTAAGCATAATCTAACTGTCTCAGAAATAATTCATTGTATGTTTAAATTGTTTCATAGTGAAAGTGTGGCAACCACAACAAGAATGTCTAAAAATTTCTTCTCAGCCAGGATAAAACCTGGAACTACTGTAACCACCCCAACGATGCCCTTGAAGTGATGTCCCAGTGCCTGGAGGCCGTGCGGGCCTGGATGGGGAGAAACAGGCTCCGACTCAACCCCTCCAAGACCGAGTGGCTGTGGCTTCCGGCGTCCCAATATAGCCAGCTGACGCCATCGCTGGCTATTGGGGGCGAATCACTCGCCCCCACGGAGAGGGCTCGTAACTTGGGCGTCCTCCTGGACGCACGGCGAGAAGATCATTTGACAGCTGTGGCCAGGGGGGCTTTTTATCAGGTCCGCCTGATATGCCAGTTACACCCCTTTCTAGATCGGGACTCCCTACGCACAGTCACTCAGGCACTCGTCACTTCCCGCCTGGACTACTGCAACGCTCTCTACATGGGGCTCCCCCTGGGGTGCACCCGGAGGCTCCAGCTGGTCCAGAATGCGGCCGCGCGGGGGATTATGGGGGCGACGAGGCGCTCCCATTAACACCTCTCCTGCGCGAGCTGCACTGGCTCCCGGTGGTCTTCCGGGTGCGCTTCAAGGTGTTGGTGACCACCTTTAAAGCGCTCCATGGCTTAGGGCCGGGGTACTTACGAGACCGCCTTCTGCCACCAATAGCCTCCCACCGGCCAGTACGCTCACACAGAGTGGGCCTCCTCAGGGTGCCGTCTGCCAGACAATGTCGGCTGACGACTCCCAGGGGGAGAGCCTTCTCTGTGGCGGCGCCCACCCTCTGGAACAACCTCCCCCCAGAGATACGTATAATAACAGACCTCCGGATTTTTCGTCGGGCCCTGAAAACCCATTTATTTCAACTAGCTGGGCTGGCTTGAGTTAATTTTAATTTGATTTTAAATTGGGTTGTTTTAATTTACGGCCAAAATATTTAATTATTTTAAATTGCTTTTAAATTTTGTATGTATTGTTTTTTACTTTGGCTGTTCACCGCCCTGAGTCCTATTTTGGAGAAGGGCGGTATAGAAATTTAAATAATAAATAAATAAATAAATAAATAAATAAATAAATAAATAAATAAGTGAACATTTACTATCACTAAACACAACTAGAGCAGAACTTCATTTAAGGGGAGAAATAATATCAGATCAGACAATGAAAAGCATTATCATTAATTCATTAGACTCATCATGGGACAATTACATATCACATCTGGATACAATTAATTTAGGGTATCTATCTATAGAGAGTTTATCAAATAGATTAATAGCTGAAGATAATTTGAGAAGAAGCCGCTACAGTACATACAAAGAACACAGACAGACCAAAAGGGTAGTATTCCAAAACAGGTATCAAGAATCAATTGAGTGTTATAATTGTGGATCCAAAGAACATTATAGAAGAGACTGTCCAAAACCTCCTAGAGAAAGACAAAAACATGACACTAGAAACAGATACCATGACAGACAATCATCTATTGACAGATACAGACATAGAAACTCACCAAACTTTAGAGAACATAGAGGGGGCAGAGATAACTCAAGAGATAGAAAGTCTGGATCATTGTATGGATTAGAAAAGTACACTATAACCAAAAACCAAGACTCAAAGGATAATGCCTGGCTCATTGATTCCGGGGCAACAAATCACACAACACATGATAAGAAAATACTATCTTCCTTCGTAGAAGATAGATTTGTAATTAAAGTAGCTAATCAAGAGGAAGTCCAAGTCATTGGAAGAGGAAATGTAGATTTACCCGGTCTAGGGAAAATAGAGGGGGTTTTATTAATACCCAAAATACCTCACAACATTCTTAGTGCAATAAAGCTAAGCAGGGACTCTAACATAAACATAATATTCTCAAAGGGAAAAGTAACTCTAGAGAAAAACAAAATAAACTTAGGTAATGTGATTAACAAAGGAGATTTACCATATTTAATCACAGAGGAAAGATGGCTACACAACATTGATTCAAACATGGAAAATGACACTAGCATAGAAAATGAAAATGATAATGACAGTGACAATGAGGAACACGAACCAGAACATAATGATGAAACCATATCTGTCAACAATACACATACTAACAAAAAACAATAATTGGAAAACCAATTCATGATGAATGTGCACATATATTACATAGAAAATTAGGACATGCCAGTTTTCCTGTAATACAAAAAATGATTGAACATGCTGAAGGTGTTAAAATAAAAGATTGTAAAAATTACTTGGAATGTTCAGTATGTAAGTCCTCAAAGCTCAGAACCAAACCCAGACCCAAAAAGGCAACAAGATCATCAAATCATATTTTTAACCTGGTACATATGGATCTAGTTGGCCCATTAACTCCATCAATTACATACAAAAAACGATATTTTCTTACTATTGTAGATGACTATAGTCGTTATGGCTTTGTGACTTATAGACTGACTGATAGACTGATAAATCTTTCTTCCGACCATGGTCAGCCAAACTGATGCAACTGTTGAGGGGTCCTCTATTACATCATGGCTCTTGTCTGTGGGAGAACTTTTTCAATCTACGGCCCCGTGGGGTTCCGCTGTGAGAGGGCGGGCCGGAGGTCGCCCCCATTGGAGGAGATAATTTAGGACCCTCCTGCTGTTGTGGGAGGACAGTTGAGACACCAACAGCACATCGATGAACAATTGGCTGTGTTACATCTTTTGTGAAGTCCCCTGTCTGAGCTTTGGGCCTCCATCGCTGCATTTTGGAGATGTATACGACTGCAGATCTTCTTGCGCTGCGAGATTCCCCCTTCTCGCAGATGTGGCCCTCCTCACTATCGAGGGCCCACCTCAAGGAAGGGTTTTGGGACCCAGAGAGGTGGCATGTGAAAACGAGGGGATTGAGGGGTTTTTTAACAAAATTTTTAGTCAAATTTTTAAGGGGTCCTAGGGAGGGGGAGGGTCAGATTGGAATTCGGGCTGTGGGTATGGGGGATAACCCACAAGGGGGAGGGTCGGGTCTGGCAGTGAAGCGTGGTGCGGGGGATGGAGGACCCGGGATCGAGGGGGGGGTTAGAGCTTGTCCGGATAGTTTTTTGAACATCAGTACTGTAGGTGGGAGGGGTAGATATGGCGGGAGCAGGGGGCCATATCGTGTTAGGGGAGTGCGCACTCGCTGTCTACGAGCGGTGGCGTGCTCCGGCCCCCAAGGCTCTACTCGCTCCTCAGGTTGCATAGACCCTCAGGACCCAGGCCTTCGGCTGATGCTGTGCAATGCCAGGTCCGTAGTAAATAAAGCCCCCCTCATCTGTGATCTTGTTCAGGAGGGGGGTGCGGACCTGGCAGGTATTACGGAGACCTGGTTGGGCCAGGAGGGGGGGTTCCCCTCGCTGAAATGTGCCCGCCAGGTTTCCAAGCATTCCATCAGCCGAGGTCACAGGGGAGGGGCGGGGGGGTAGCGGTTATCATTAAAGAAGGTCTGAGACCGAGGGAGGCCACTGTTCCTCAGACGGCCGGCTGTGAATCCCTTTTTGTGAAATGGGGTCATGGGGTTCAGATGGGTTTGCTGATCACGTACCTGGCTCCCTGCCATGTGGCAACAGCCCTGCCCGAGCTACTCAACGTCATCGCCGCGGTGGCGGTTGATACCCCTAAGCTTATGGTTATGGGGGATTTCAACCTGCCATCCGTGGGTGAGACGTCAGAGATGGCTCGGGAGTTCATGGCTTCCATGACAGCTATGGACCTGACCCAGTTAATTCATGGCCCTACCCACACAGGGGGAAACACGCTGGATCTGGTTTTTGTCTCTGGACAGTGGTTGAGGGATCTTGATATAGGGGATATAGTTACTGAACCCTTGTCATGGTCAGATCACTCTCTCCTTCGTCTCGACTTTCGAACCGCTGCACCCCGCCGCAGGGAGGCAGAGCCGGTCAGATGGTTCCGCCCCAGGCGCCTGATGGAACCTGACAGATTCCAGACGGAGCTTGGGCCATTTCCTGAGGTTCTGGCACACGCCTCGACTGGAGACCTGGTGGCCGCCTGGGATAGGGCGGCTGCTGGTGCTCTGGATCGGGTCGTGCCTTTGCGGCCTCTGACCCGGCGCCGATCTCAATTGGCTCCTTGGTTTACCGAGGAGCTGAGGGAGTTGAAGCGCCGGAAAAGACGCCTAGAGAGTAGTTGGAGGGCCAGTCTTCTTGAATCTGACCGGACACTAGTAAGATCCCACATTAGGAATTACTTAGTGGCGATAAAAGCAGCGAAATGTAGTTATTTTGCTGCTCTTATTGCGTCATCAGATAATCGCCCGGCCGCCCTCTTTAGGGTGACCCGCTCCCTGCTCCACCAGGAAGCGCGGGAGGACCCCTTGGAGGGTAGAGCCGAGGATTTTGTTCAGTATCTGTATGACAAAATCACTCAGATTCGGGAAGATTTGGACTCCGACCGGGTAGTCTCAGGGGGAGAGACAGGGGCAGGTCTTGAGAATGTTATCTGGGATGAGTTTGATCCTGTGACCCCTGAGGACGTGGACAGGATTCTGGGTAGACTGAATGCGACCACTTGTTTATTGGACCCGTGTCCTTCCTGGTTAGTACTGGCTTCCCGGGAAGTGACACGAGGCTGGCTCCAGGGGATTATAAACGCTTCGCTGAGTGAGGGTGACTTTCCCGCCGCCTTGAAAGAGGCGGTGGTGAGGCCTCTCCTCAAGAAGCCTTCCCTGGACCCGGCAATGTTGGTAAATTATCGTCCGGTCTCCAATCTTCGCTTTGTTGCGAAGGTTGTTGAGAGTGTGGTCGCGCAACAGCTCCCCCAGCACCTGGATGAAACGACGTATCTGGATCCGTTCCAGTCGGGCTTCAGGCCCGGGTACAGCACGGAAACGGCATTGGTCGCGTTGGTTGATGATCTCTGGAGGGCTCGGGACAGGGGGTGCTCCTCTGTCCTGGTCCTGTTAGATCTCTCAGCGGCTTTTGATACCATCGACCATGGTATCATGCTGCACCGGTTGGAAGAGTTGGGGGTGGGAGGCACTGTGTTGCGGTGGTTCTCCTCCTTTCTCTCTGACCGGTCGCAGTCTGTGTTGACAGGGGGACAGAGGTCGACCCCGAGGCCCCTCATATGTGGGGTGCCGCAAGGGTCGGTCCTCTCGCCTCTCCTGTTCAACATTTATGTGAAGCCGCTGGGCGAGATCATCCGTGGTTTCGGGGTGGAGTACCATCAGTACGCTGATGACACCCAGCTGTACATCTCCACCCCGGATCACCCCAACGATGCCCTTGAAGTGATGTCCCGGTGCCTGGAGGCCGTACGGATCTGGATGGGGAGGAACAGGCTCAGGCTCAACCCATCCAAGACTGAGTGGCTGTGGTTTCCGACGTCCCGATATAGTCAGTTGACACCATCACTGACTATTGGGGGCGAATCATTGGCCCCCACGGAGAGGGCTCGCAACTTGGGCGTCCTCCTGGACTCACGGCTGTCTTTAGAAGAGCACTTGATGGCCGTGACCGGGAGGATTTTTCATCAGGTTCGCCTGATTCGCCAGTTGCGTCCCTTTCTGGATCGGGACTCTTTACGCACGGTCACTCATGCCCTTGTCACCTCCCGCCTGGACTATTGCAACGCTCTCTACATGGGGCTCCCCTTGAGGAGCACCCGGAGGCTCCAACTGGCGCAGAGTGCGGCCGCGCGGGTGGTAATGGGAGCGACATGGCGTTCCCATGTAACACCTCTCCTGCGCGAGCTGCACTGGCTCCCGGTGGTCTTCCGGGTGCGCTTCAAGGTTTTGGTTACCACCTTTAAAGCGCTCCATGGCTTAGGACCCGGGTACTTGCGGGACCGCCTACTACCACCAATAGCCTCCCACCGGCCGGTACGCTCCCATAGAGAGGGGCTCCTCCGAGTGCCGTCAGCCAAACAATGCCGACTGGCGGCCCCCAGGGGGAGAGCCTTCTCTGTGGGGGCACCTACTATCTGGAACGAGCTCCCCCCAGAGATACGGAGGATCCCGGATCTGCGCACCTTCCGCCGCGCCTTAAAGACCTTACTATTTGACCAGGCCGGCCTGGCCTAATTTTCCCCCTCTTTTATAAAAGATTTTTAAAATTTTAAATATTTTTTAGTATTTATATATTCAATTTTAAATTGGTTTTAAAAGTTTGGGGTTTTAAATTTGTCGGGGCCAAAATTATTTAATTTGATTTTATTCTATTTTTAAATTTTGTATTGTATGTGTTTTTTATTGTTTGGCTGTGCACCGCCCTGAGTCCTTCGGGAGTAGGGCGGTATAGAAATCTAATAAATAAATAAATAAATAAATAAATTTGTCTACACCTTAAAACACAAAGATGAAACATTTCAAAAGTTTAAAGAATTTTATAAACGTGTAGAAACACAACACAACATAAAAATAAAACAAATCATGACAGACAGAGGATCTGAATTCATGTCAAAGGAATTCTCCCAATGGCTAAAAGCCAAACGGATGTTACATTTCACCTCTAGTCCTTTCTCTGCATTTCAAAATGGAGTAGCGGAATGAAAAAACTCGACACTACAAACCATGATTAGATGTACATTAGAAGATGCTGGTTTAGGCAAACATTTCTGGTCAGAAGCACTATTATATTCCAATTATACTCTTAACAGACTTTGGTCTAGTGTCATAAATAAAACACCATACGAATTGATGTATAGTAAAAGACCCAAGATAGCCCACATGCATGTATTTGGAGTTACAGCAGATGTGCATATACCGAAACAATTGAGACGTAAGGGAGATAATGTATCTAGGAGGCTCAGGTTCATGGGCTATGAAACAGGTACAAAGGGATATAGATTTATTGACAATAATAACAAATTCATAATTTCTAGGACAGCTGTATTTCACGAACAGGCCAATTGGTCTAAGATACATCTTAATGAAATACTTCCAACAACAAGACCAGATATTAAGACACAAGATAAAACAGAAAGAGAAGGACAAAACTGCAGTACACAAAAGGGCAACAACAAAACATGGATGGGAAATTGTCCCAAAATCAAAACAGATTCATTAACACAAAAGGAAGCAAGATACTTACACTATAACAACAGCAGACCAGAAAGAACAATTAGATGTAACAGGAATCAAGTACCAAAAAGATATAAGGATTACATAATGCATATAAATAATGATACATCAACACCTAATACATATGAGGAAGTATTAAAACTCCCCACAGAAGAAAGAAAGAAATGGGAATTAGCCATGGCCAAAGAAATGGACAGTTTGCGAGAACTCAAAGTATTCACCCCAACACCAGCTCCAAAAGATAAAACAATTATAGGCACTAGGTGGATATTTAAAATTAAAAATCTAGAAGAGGGCAACATATTATATAAAGCAAGACTGGTTGCACAGGGCTTTGCCCAAAGATACCCTGAGGATTATACCAACACATATTCTCCCACTGTAAGAACTGAAAGTGTTAAGACAGCTTTAGTAATAGCCTCAGCCCTTAATCTTGAAGTCTTTCAATACGACATACAAACTGCATACCTACATGCAAAACTCGATAAGGAAATATATGTAAGAGCTCCTCATAGTCAAAACACAAATAGAAACGAAACATGGTTACTAAACAAAAGTTTGTATGGATTAAAGCAATCCGGCAAACGTTGGTATGAATGCTTGGTCAACGTACTCAAAACTATGAACTTCAACGCCACAACTGCAGACAATTGTTTCTTTGTTAGGAGAGATGGTGATTCATTAGAATTTGTGTTAATTTATGTGGATGACATTTTGTATATTGGCAAACATAAAGATGAGAGAGATATATTTGTAACGAAATTAGGAGAACATTTCTCATTGAAATCATTGGGGAAAGTAAATAAATATCTTGGAGTACAGATTAGTAAAACTAAAAAAGGATTTAGATTGTCTCAGAAGGATAAAATTATTGAACTCTTGAACAGATGCAATATGAATGATGCAAAGCCTTGTGATACCCCAATGCAAGCTGATTTTCTAAAGAATATGAATGAATCATCTCCTGAGTTTAATGATAATACACTTTACAGATCAGTTATTGGTTCCCTTTTATATATTGCTAATTGGACCAGGCCCGATATTGCTCTACCCCTTAATTTATTGTCCAGATATGTCAGTAAGCCTTTGATTTATCATTGGGAAGCTATTAAAAGAGTGCTAAGGTATTTGAAACACAGCTTAGACTTTTGCCTACTGTTAGAACCCAACAATGTTAAAGAGCCTACTCTCACTTGTTACGCTGATGCTGACTTGGCAGGCGACACTAAAAGCAGGAAGAGCACTTCCGGCTATGTATTCTTTCTTAATAATTGTCAAGTCTACTGGTATACTGGAAAACAAGATTAAGTAGCCACATCAACCAGTGAGGCAGAGTATATTTGCTTGTCAAAAGCTTCTAATAATCTCATATGGTTCAATGATCTATTAACCAATGTTTGGAACCAATGTCCTTCATTACCATTTATTATACATGAGGATAACAAAGCTGCAATAGAGATATCTAGAGCAGATGCTATTGGTCAGAGATCTAAGCATATAGATATCAAATACAAGCATGTAAGACAATTATCTCAAAATGGATTCATTAAGGCTATTCATTGTGAAACCACAGAACAAATAGCTGATATATTGACTAAGCCTTTACAATCAAAACAACATAAATATTTAACTTCAAAATTACATGTTTTATATTGTTCTGAATCTGAATGTAACTACTGTTGTATGTTGAATCGGCATTTAGAGGGGGATTTGTCATGGATAAATGCCTTATTCTTAAATGAAAGAGATATATACTCATAGAGTATCAAGAGTTAATTTATTCTTCCTTTCTTAATGTATTCCTCTGTAACCACTCCTACCCCCTAATCCCGCTTCATTGATATAAAAGGGGATACACGCTCCTCCTCCTTGCTTCTATCTACAATCACTCAGTGAATATAGAATGCCTGCTGTAAATAAACAATACTTTGTTTGAATACTATAATTCTGAATTCTTTATTGAGTCCGATCCTCGAATTACGGCAACAGGATGCTTGGCAACTGACTCATATTTATTATAATTGCAGTCTCCTCGTATCATGTGATCAGCTTTTGTGACCTTCTGACAAGCAGATTCAATTCACTTAACATGTCAGTTACTAACTTAACAACTGCAGTGATTCACTTAACAACTGTGGGAAGAAAGGCCATAAAATGGGACAACATTCACTTAACAACTGTTTCATTTAGCAACATAAATTTTGGGCTCAATTGTGGTCATATGTTGGAGATTACCTATATGCCATTTTAAAGTTCAGACTTTGGTTTTGACTTTATCAAAACATGTCCATCATCAACAAAATAGATAGCGGAATAAATTCATTCTCTCTGCCCAGAAGCACCACTCCTGCTTTAGAAAGCTAGGGGGCACTTAGAGAAAATGGTGGCAATACCTAGCTCAACTTGTTTTATCTCAGAAAACTAAAATTCAACCTGGTCATTGTTTGAATGGGGATAAATAGTAAATTCTAGGACAGTGGGATAGGCTTAACATAGAAAGGGGAAATAACATATATCTTCTGTTATATTGAAGGAGAAGATTCCCCATTATCTGGTTTTTGACTGGAAACCACATGTGCTTGAGCGAGCAGTAAAGTACAAGATTCTCATTATATAAGGATATAAATAACCATATAATAAATGCTGACAAGTTATTTATTTAGTTATTTCATTTCTATATCCACCCATATCAATGAGTGACTATGGAAGTGTACATCATAAAAGCATTAAACACATAAACACACACACACATATATATTATATATATTAAACACGTCAAGTGCTGATAATTAACATGAGTTAGGTTGTCTGCTTATGTGCTGCTTCCATCCAAACAAATTGACATGTTTACAATGTGTCAATACATAACAGCTCAACAGAACTGAATAAAACCTGTAAGAAGATTTTTCACAATGTAAAGAAGTACATATGACACTGGAAGCCACTCCTAGTTAACACCATATATGTATATACTGAAAAAAGCAGAGGGATAGTGTATGCAACTTCAGATGATGACAACTAAAAGTAGCTTCTGAAGCAGCCCCATGTGTTTATTAAAATAAGGAGAGAGGGGGAGACATTACATTTACACAAGTTACAGTACATAAAAGGCCAAGAATTTCCTTCTGTTTGTCATAGTAGGTGGGAGCACCTAGCCAACCTTGACTAATCTACAAAGAAGGTGGGTGTAGTTGGAACTTTTAGTATCTGAACAGGAGATTGCCAAGAAATTCTAAAGCTGTAAATCAGGCTGAGAAGTAAAACAACAAACAATCAGGCTAAACTACATATAATGCTGCCAAAAAACAATATGGATATGACCATGAAGTTATAGGCTTCCATCGTTTTCTGCTTTCTGCTTGTTTTCTGCTCTTTTTTATTAGGGTATTTATTCAAACAGAAAACAATTAAGAAACTACCAAGAGAAAAGCACACTCCCACCAACACTGGCAGGGCAAGTTACTGCATATAAGCTAAGAGCAAACCTCACACTGACTCATATTGATATTACTTAGTGGGGTAATGAAGCATCTGCAAACAAACCACAAAGATCAGACAGCATCTAGGACTTCACAATAACTAGTAACTGTGTATGATCTGTTCTTTCATTATGTTATTAATATTTAAAGAACTTACTAGTTTTACTGTGTGTCTTGTAAGAATCTCCTTGGGATTATAAAAATACAGGTTGCCTAGCATCTCTTTGGCTGTATAACATGGGCATAATGGCAACTTTATTGAGGCACCAGTTGTACTTTCTGTGTGAACCTACAAATGAGTAGGAAAAACACAAATGAAAAAGATCTGTTTATATTTTACATTACATATTTTGCCTTTAATTAAATATCTTTTTCCTTAGACTGTTTTTCTAATTAACAATGATGGTTTTATTGTTACAAAATGGACCCACAGTAAAATATTTTATAACTGCATTTTTAAAAATAATTTCATAAACTTTGATATGAAAAAATATAATGAGAGAACAAGAAAAGAGAAGAGAAAGCTGTGAACAATTTAAATTTGCATTAAAATGCTTTGTGTTGAGCCATCTATGAACATTACCAAGGACAATGGCTATTTTAATTTATCTGTGCCAGAAAATGAAGTTATTTATGGCCTTCAGCTCCTGGTTTACACTCCAGTTGCTGCTTTTGAGATTGCTTGAATGAGATGATTAAACAACTTCTTACTGCCGATAACAAGATGATTTACACTGCTGCAGTACAGCTATCATGAAAAAAAATGTTTCTGTCATTTTGCACAGGAAGACACAATAAAAATTGAGGAATACTGACATTTATACTAAAACTGGCTTCCTTAATTATTGTTATTGTTGTTGATGATGATAATAATAATAATAATAATAATAATAATAATAATAATAATAATAATAATAATAATAATAATAGGCATTGACAAATTTGCCATCAGTCAATTGCAGAAGGCAGCTTTACTTGGAACTGCTTCCATCCTGCGACGATATCTGTAACACCATCAAACATCCAGATTTGTCTATCCCATGGCCTTGGTAAGGACTCGATAGGTAAACAAAAGTGCCAAACCCAGTCTGAACATCTGGCTGACTGTGTGATGAATAATAATAATAATAATAATAATAATAATAATAATAATAATAATAATAATAATAATAATAATAATAATAATACCAACAGATAGTGCTCAATTAGCTGGAAAAATAAAGCATCAAATGGAAGATGCTGAAAGAACACGTTTGCCAAAGCTGAACCAAGTGAACTGGAAAGAATTGAGAAATATACTAAAAAAGGTCAATGAGGCTGTGCAAACTATTCGAACCACTACATTAGCCGAAACAAACCAACTGATGTATGCAGCAGCCGTCATAACCACCAAAGAACTGGGGTTGAAAATACAAAAGAACCAAAGAGGCAAGAAGGGGAAGCCTAAGTGGAAAATTCGGTTAGAATTGAAGATCAAAAAAGTACGTGGAGATTTGAGCAACTTGAAGAACCTAAGGCAAGGTCAGCTAAAGAACAAGCAGGTCAAAAGCAGCCTGGAAGCAAGATACGATCTGAGGAATAAGGAGATTGCGGTAGTAATTGAAGAGCTGAAGTAGAGGGTTGTGGCCATCGCTAAAAAGGTATGAAAACCAAGTAACTCAGTTCAAGGAAAACTCACAGTTCAGAGCAAATCAGCACCAGTTTTATAAGAGCTTAGAAAATGGAGACAGAGTAACAACAAATGAAAAGCCTGATAAAGAGAAAGCTCTGAAATTCTGGAAGAATTTGTGGGAAAACAACAAGAAGCACAACAGAAATGCAAAATGGATCAAACAGGTTGAGGACTCTATTAAAGTGCATAAAATGGAAGACGTGAAAATAACAAAAGCAATGGTGCAAAGACAGTCAAGAAAAGTGAAGAACTGGAGTGCACCTGGACTGGATGAGCTGCATGGCTTCTGGTTAAAGGCACTTACAAGTGTGCGCAAAAGATTGGCAACCCAGATGAACCAGATCCTAAAAACACCTGAAAATGATGAATGGATGACAACTGGAAGGACATTTTTGATCCAAAAAGATAAAGAAAAAGGAAAGGACCCTGGAAACTATAGGCCAATCACTTGTTTGCCAACAACATACAAGCTTCTTACTGGTATCATTGCAAACCAAATCTATGGATACCTGGAAAGAAATAACTTGCTTCCTGTAGAACAGAAAGGATGCGGCAAAAACTCAAGAGGAACAAAGGATCAATTGTTGATTGACAAGCTAATCCTAAAGAACTCAAAGGAAAGACGAATCAACCTGTTCATGGCTTGGATAGACTATAAGAAAGCATTTGATTCAGTTTCCCATAGCTGGATCAAGAATGCCTGGAAATCTTAGGCATCAGCAGCAACATACAAAAATTCATGGACTCTTCAATGAACCTCTGGAAAACGAAAATTATGGCTAATGAAGAAGAACTGGGTGAAGATGAAATTAAACGAGGCATTTTCCAGGGCAATTCCCTTTCACCCCTACTTTTTATACTCTCAATGTTACCACTGACAATCATTTTGAAGAAGATGAACTGTGGATACGAACTTGCAAAGAAAGGACTGAAAATCTCGCACTTGATGATTTGAAGCTGCTTGGTAAAACAAAAGCTGAACTGAAATTATTAATTGAAAACACAAAAGAATTCAGTCAAGACATCGGTATGCAGTTTGGAATTGACAAATGTGCAACAATAGCAACCAAAATCATAGAAGAGGATGGAATAGAACTAGAGAATGAAGAAATGATAAAGACAGTAAAATCAGAAGAAGGCTATGAGTACTTGGGGATTTTAGAAGCCTCTGACTTAATGCATAATAAAGTCAAGGAATTAACTTCAGCCAAGTACATTCGGCAAATTCGTAAGATATTAATGTCCAAATTGAGTGGAGGAAACATTCTAAAAGCCATAAATACCTGGGCTATACCTGTGATTAGATACTCTGCAGGAATAATTGACTGGACCCAGATGGAGTTAGACAATTTGGACAGAAAAACAAGGAAGCTTATGACAATGAATCATGCCTTGCACCCTAAAAGTGATGTTGACCGATTATATTTACCAAGAGCAGAGGGTGGTCGAGGACTCCTACAAGTAAAACAGACTGTGGAAGAAGAAAAACGCAGCTTGAATGATTACATCCAGAAAAGTGAAGAACCAATGATTAAGGAAGTAAATAAAGCAGGCCTTTTAAAGACAACTAAAACAAAAGCAGAATATAAGAAAGAAGTAATTGAGCAGCGAGCTGAAAATTGGAAAAGCAAAGCTCTGCATGGCCAATACTTGAAAAGTATTGAAAGCAAAGCTGACCAGAAACTAACTTGGAACTGGTTAAGATCAGGAGTACTGAAAAAAGAAACAGAAAGCTTTATTTTGGCAGCTCAAGAACAAGCCCTAGCCACAAACTGCATGAAGGCAAAAATTCAACATGTTACCACCAACAGCAAATGCCTCCTCTGCAATGAGAAAGATGAGACAGTCGACCACCTGATCAGTGGGTGCAGCAAAATTTCACAAACTGACTACCTACAATGCCATGTCCGTGTTGCTAAGATCATTCACTGGAAATTGTGCCAGAAGTTTGGATTTGAGTACAGCAAAAACCACTGGGAACATCAGGTTGAGAAAGTTTTAGAGAATGAGAAGATCTTGTGGGACTTTAAGATTCAGACTGACAGGCACTTGGTCCACAACACACCTGACATAATAATAGTTGAAAAGAAAAAAGTATGGTTCATTGACATTGCAATACCAAGTGATGCACGGATTGAAGATAAGCAGCACGAAAAAATCACAAAGTACCGGGACTTGCAAATTGAAGTTGAGCGACTGTGGAAAAAGAAATTGTGTGTTGTCCCGATTGTAATTGGAGCCCTTGGAGCAATACCCAAAGGGCTACCCTGCTATTTAGAAATTCTAAATTTACCGGACTTGAACATTTTGACTCTACAAAAAACCACCCTACTCGGAACAACTTACATCCTCCGACGATACCTTAACAGTTCCTAGGTCCTTAGTTAGGACTCGAGCTGCTGAGCTATTAACCAGCCTCAAAGGCTGTGAATCTCACCAAAGATTAACAACAACAACAACAACAACAACAACAACAACAACAACAACAACAATAATAATAATAGAAGAGAAAGAACTGGAGAAGATAACAAAATACAAAGACTTCCAAATAGAAAGACTATGGCAAAGGCAAGCAATGGTAGTACCAATAGTGGTAGTACCACTGGTCTTTATGTAAAAATACGATTTACCTCTATCCAAAAAGTCATAGGAAGACAAAGTGGAAAAAGGTGTCGAAAATGAGAAGGTGAAGATACTTGGTCAGTACCTTGGTTGATAGCGTATTGATACGGGCAGCAACCCATATCAGTATGGGTTCGGTCAATAATATTTGTGATACATATTTAAATGTTCAGTTGATTGATTTTCATGTTTAATGAATAAAAGTATAATAATAATAAATAATAGGGTTGCCTTGAAATAATTTCCAGAAGCTGGTGCAGAAAATGAAGGCCTAAGCAGTGAAGTCTGTGTTTCAGTGTATTTGGATGACTCTGTTGATTTACTAGCTACATTAGTTCCAGATAGTTTTTCAGTGCAGTTCAAGGTGCTGATTGTCTATTTAAGCTTTAACTTTCTATGGCTCCAAAACTGGTTATTTGAAGCACCACGTCCTTTTGTATTTATCTACTAAACTGATCAAACAGGGTCAACGTCTTTAAAGTTCTCTTCTTATAGGTGTCAGCCTCTGCTTTTTCCTGCTTTGGCTGCCATGGTAACTGGGGAGGGGGGGAGCTAGCATTGAGTTATAAGCATGCTGGACAGAGAAACGAAAGTGAATCCTAAAATATAGTGTTGTATATTTGAAGCTGCTATTGGGTCAAAGGCCACGGCATTCCTGATTGATGACACCGCCAGACGTATGCTTCCACCTGACCCCTGGGAGACCTTTGGATTGGATGATTTATGTTGGACAGTGGGAGGGGATGCTTTCTATCTGTAATTTTCGCGGTCTTGCCTCAGATTCTGCTTTTCCTTGGTTGCGATTACTTCATTTTCCAGTAAAAGTACCTGCTTCTATAAACAATGGAGTTTGGGTCATTCTTTCTTGGACTTTGAAGGAAGCATATCTGACAATAGGACTATACCTAGAGGAGAGTTGCTGCCAGTTTGGACCGGTTGACTAGAACCACTTGTTCTGATTCTGCACGGTTTGGAGAACTGGCAAATTGGACCATTGGTTGGCCCTACCCCTGCCTGCTTTTGTGGCCGTTTGGGGGCCATTTTTGGGGCCATTTTCAGGCTGTTTTTCTGACCAAAATCACCCTGAAAAATGGCCCCCAAATGGCCTGAAAATGCCCCCCCAAAAAAGCCTGAAAAACAGCCCCAAAACAGGCCATTTTCAGGCCATTTTTCCTACCAAAATCAGCCCAACAAATGGCCTGAAAAACAGCCCCAAAAAGATTTGAAAGCCAGACAAAAAACTGGACAAAAAACCAGTTGTTTTTTGGGCGTTTTTCAGGCCATTTTTCAGGCTGCTTTCAGGTCCAAAAATGGCCTGAAAAATGACCTGAAAACAGCCTGAAAATGGCCCAAAAAGCTGGCTGCAAGAGGAAGAGAAGCTGGGTGAGCCGGACCCAGACGTGTCTCAGGTCCTCTCCAGTGGTGGGTTGCCCCTAGTTCGGACCGATTCGCAATAACTGGTAGTAAAACTGGCAAGAGGCCCCGCCCACCACCCCGGATGTTGTCATCAGCAATCTGCACATGCACAGAAGCTTCTGTGCATGCACAGAAGCAAGACAAGCAATCCCATTGTGAAAAGGTAAGTAGAACCCACCCCTGGTCCCCTCATCCCAGAAGCAGCAACCTTGTACTCTTCCCCTCTGCTACTAGCCCCCTTCTTCACATGGGACCGCCCAGCAACAAGTCATAGTATTTTATATTTGTTGGTGGATTTTGTTTTGATTTTTTTCATGTTTATACTGAACTAGCCATTTATTGGGATATATTTATATTGTTAGAGTCTGTGGTTTGGATATGTTTTTTTTTTTTTCTTATTCTTACTCAGTTCTAACTTGGATTTTATTGTAAGCCCAGAGAGCATTTAGATGAGATGGATGGGGTAGAAATGGGGTGAATGAATAAATAAAATGATAAATAAATTACTGAATTGTAATAGAAGAAAAGAAAGAAAATGCAAAAGCAATCAGATGAAAGAAGCAAGAAATACCTATTATACTGCATGCAAGAAATCACTGATCTAGTTTTTAAACAAATCATTAAACTCTGACCACATGAATTAATATTCATCGATCTCTCTAGTATACAGATACAGATGCAGCTGATAAATAGAACATGAAAATATATCTATAACACACTACAGTAAATCTGAGATTGTAGTGGTTTTTCAAAATTGAAGCATTCTTTCCTGTTGCCCCTTGTTTTCAATAAATCCATAATGCTAAATCTCAAGATTTTGTAATATAGTACAAAAATTTATACACAACTTTAAACTGATTTGATCTTTGTTACACCATAGTAATGAATCTGGATATGAGGAGTCCTTTGTGCTCTCTGAGCTTGCTTGTTTTCTTGCAAATGTTTGCAAGAAAACAAGCAAGCTTAGAGAGCACCAAGGATTCCTTATTTCAACCCTACAAATATTCTCCTTTATTGGAACTTTGATATCAAATGAATAACATATCCCCCTAAACCAGGGGTGAAATGCTACTGGTTCGGACCGGTTCGGGAGAACCGGTAGCAGAGATTGGGACTGGTTCTCCGAACCAGTAGCAATTGCTGGCTGGCCATGCCTCCAAACCAGGCCATGGCCCGCAGCCCTGCATGCTTCCCTGCCTTCCATGATGCCAAACTCATTGTTCAGAGTGTCAGCGATCTAAGGAAACGTCTTCCAACTCTTCAAGATCGACTTTAAGAGCACCAAGAAGCCGACAGCAAAAGTAGTGGCAGCAGGGGTGACAGGGGCGTGTGTGTGTGTGTGTCCCTTCATGATCTTCCTCTCCCAGGTGACAGCCAGGGCTTTGCCGCCTCTTTTCCTCAGAGGGGCAGTGTCTGCCTCCAAGTCCTTGTAGAGGGACACACACACACACACACACACACACACACACACACACACACATGCCTCTGTCATCCCTGCTGCCACTACTTTTGCTGCCGGCTTTTTGGAACTCTTAAAGTCGATCTTGAAGAGCTAGAAGACATTTCCTTAGATTCAGTGATGGATTCCTCTTGGTTCGGCCTGGTTCCCACGACCTGGTAGCTGTGACGATATGACATCACCGAACTGGTTCTCTCCCCCCCTGTCCGCCCCCCCCACCCGCATTATTCTTACCTTTTATTTGGCCCCACTCCCAATCTATTACTGCCTCCTGAGTCCCAGCTGATGGCTAGAGGGAAAAAAAACTATTTAAACTCTTGGCAGGGGCTTCAAAGGGCCACCCTACAGCTGATCAGTGTTAAAAGAAAACAATGAGTAGACCGGTGTCTGCAAAAATAAATGGGTAGACCCAGTGGTGGGATTCTACTTTGGTAGAACCGGTTGTTAAGTAGTTAAGCCAGTGGTTCCCAAAGTGGGCGGTACCATGCCTTAGAGGGGTGGTAAGAGGCAAGGGGAGTGGCAGGGGGTGCGAGGGGCAACAGGGGGCAACAGGGAGGCACTAAGTGGCAAGGAGGGTGGCCCCCCACCCTTTGGCCTGTGCCTCACAGCAGTTACCTCCTTGTAAGCAAACAGCAAAAAAACATAATTCCTTTCAGCTTCAGCATAGGCTAATTAGCTGTTGATTAGATCGGCCTCCCAACTCTCAGCTGATTTGCTCTCAGCTGTTTTATGCAGGGCTCTGCTGCTTGCTGCAGAGTGCTGGAGCAGATTTTCTTTTCCCTAGCTATGCTGAAAAAAGGAAACTGAAAGTAAAGCAGGCTCTGCTGCGTGACAAAATGAGGCAGAGAGAGATTTCTTTTTCCTCACCAAAAAAGGTAGGTGCAAACAATGGGAAATTTAGGACAAAAGAGGAGAGTTCAAGATTTTAAAACACAAAAGAAAAAAAGCTCTATTTAACTAGGGAATTGTAATAATTGAGATACTATTAATTGTATATTTTGTTGAAATGGTTAAGTTGTGGTTTGGAGGAATATACGGGGAAATTATTTGGTATAGTATTATTGGTAAATATAATTAATTGATTTGTAAGAAATTGGATTGCATGGAAATAATTGGAATATTCGTGTTCATATTGATTAATATACAAAAAAGATAGTTATATAAGTAATTGATTTATATTAAAATGTTGAATTTGTATTAAACAACTGTAATATTACATAATTAACCAATATGAGGATGGATATAAAAATAGATGACAATGGGAAGGGGTATAATATAGAATAGAAGGGAAAAATTGAATTTGATTAAGATTAGAGATGAGGATGAAGGGTAATATTGGTTTTTTTACAAAAATAGATGAGGAATAAATATGGCAAAAAGGAAATATAGAAATTGTAAATTTAATTGAAATGACTAAACACTGTTTAAATTTGTGAACCGGCCAAATACTCTGTTCAAAGAAAATACATTGTATGTTTGTATGTGTATTTCTAATTATTGCTACTTATTCATATTTGTTTTATTCTTTAAAGTTTAACAATTCATTCTTTATCTTAATATCTTTATATTTGTTTGGGGTTGCCTTTCTTCCCTTTCCTCTTTTAATTGTACAGCAATCTTTCTCCTCAAACCTACCACCTCTCTCTTTTCTTTCCTTCTTACTTTCTCTTCCCCCCCCCTTCTTCTTCTCCCTACTTTCTCTTCCTTTCTCCTTCTCCTCCTCTCTTCTTCCCTCTCTTACCCTCACTCCTACTCTAATTTCTCTTCCCTTCCTTCCTCCCTTCTCTTCCTTCCCTCTCTCTCCTTCTTTCTTCCATCTCTCTTCTCCTTCCTTCATCCCTCTCTATTGCTGTATCCTTTTATGCATATGGATTACTCAGAGGGCTGAAAAAGTTATTTTTGACTGGTCTTCGCACTTTTGACCAGTCTTCGAACTTACGACTGTCCTCACATTTTACGTTTTTCGCCCTATCTTGTCACCATGGCGACGAAAAGCAGTTGTGAAATGAGTGACACGGTTGTTAAGAATGGTACAATGGGCATAAATGATGACCAGTCATAAGTGCGAGGACTGGTCAAAAGTGCAAAGACCTGTCAGAAATCACTTTTTTCAGCCTTCTGGGTAGTCCTTTTGTGCATATGGACTACTCAGAGGGCTGAAAAAATTATTTTTGACTAGTCCTCGCACTTTTGACCAGTCCTCGAGCTTACAACTGTCCTCACATTTTACGTTTTTTGCCCTATCTTGTCACCATGGTGAAGAGAAGCAGTTGTGAAATGAGTGACATGGTTGTTACAAATGCTGCATGGGCATAAATGTGAGGATGGACATAAGTGTGAGGACCAGTCAAAAGTGCAAGGACCTGTCAGAACCAGCTAGCCAACATGACCAGCTAGCCACACCCACCCAGTCACATGACCTCCAAGCCACGCCCACAAAATAAGCCACGCTCACAGAACCGGTTGTAAAAAAATTTAGAACCCACTCCTGCTTAGATTGCCGCCAAACTCATTATTGGGAGCATCAGCGATCTAAGGAAATGTCTTCTTACACCTTCTCCTCCCCATTCCCCCCTCCCCATTTTTCCATTTCTGTGCCTGGATTCCGCTTCTTACACCTTCTCCTCCCCATTCCCCCCCCTCATTTTTCCATTTCTGTGCCTGGATTTTGCTTCTGCAAGAGAAGGCTCCGATGTTGGCTTGGATGGTGGAGGGAAACTCAAAACATTGGGGGCTTCAGAAGGGCAGAATGTGCTTCCAAATGTGCAGCTCCTGGCTCTAACAGTGAATGACTCCACGTCCACCTGGTCACATGACCACCAAGTCACGCCCATCAAGCCATGCCCACAGAACCAGTAGCAAACATTTTTACATTTCACACCTGCCCTAAACAAATTTATCCATACTTACCCAATGATCCTGAGTAATTAGAGAGGCACAGTCATACGAATTCATTTTTACTTTGCCTTGTTACAGCCAGGGGGATATTTAGATGTAAAACCACAGAAATTTACCTCAGGGTATATAAAAGAGTGGAGAGAAGCATTCTGAAAGTAACTGCCAGATGTGAGAATAAAAATACTGTATCTTCAGGTGCACCAGTTCTACATTCCCTTTCATTTTTTTCTCTACAGGGATCGCTTACTGTCCTAGTAGCAGCCTGGCTGGATCAGAAGCATTAAAGATTACAGCTCAACCTCCTACCCCAGAAGACCCACTATGTGTCATGACTTAGCTTCCTGATCTGGTAGAGCCACTAAGTCTTTTCCAGAGAACTCTTCACATAATATCTTCCCACTAATTAACTACAAATAAAGATCCCATAACCCATATAGGCACGTTTCATTCCTGCAGCATAAAAGATTAAACATAGAAATTTTAGCCCTTCCATCCTACTTTGGGAGACAATCTCACAATAGATACACAAAATCAAACTTAAAAGAAATCTTAAAAGATATCTCTACCCGTCTCCATTTCTATCTCTATTTCTACAGTATATATGTTCAAATTTATTGAAACTACATATAATGTTCTTGTAATAACACAATGTGGTGTTAATATAACTTTAACTTTATTAATGATTTTAGGGGGGAAAGCTTTCAGGTTTTCCAAGAAACACATTTTCCAAGAAATCAATGTAATTGGTCTGAAATCGCACAGAAAATCCTTCTTACACTTCTGAAATACATAAGGGAAGTAAATTGAAACTCAATACAAAGTCAAATCAGAATAATTACATAATCCAGAGAGAAAAATAGAATCCCAAAGCAGTTTCTTCCCAGTTTCTTGGGGAATTCCAGCCATTCATCTAACTCATCTTTAGTAATTTAGGCACAAAAAATAATGCTAGATCCCTAAAAATCTCTTCTGATTTTTAAAGAAAATAAAATGTTTTCTTGTCCAAAAGAAAGGATAGCTGGAGCTTCTGCCTTTGCTTTACATGACAGAAATTATGCTTCTTACTATGTTGACTCTGGTTGACCTGATATAGTATATATTCCCAATCTGATGCTGCCTGACATGAAATGTGCTTTTTACAACAGTTTTCACTTTAGTTATAAAAATTAAAATAAATGTAATATCATTGGAAAATGTAGAATCAAAGTTTCTCGGGTGCAAAAATCAGTGTAACCATGACATGGCACCAAGGAACTAGATTTTCTTTTTACTAGTTTATTACTGTCCAGTAAGCCATCCAGATTTCTACAGTCCATAGATAAAGCTCAGGAAGACATAACTGATATAGAAGAGGATTGCTATAATTATGTACACAATAAGATTCTATAAACAAATGAAAATGTAAAATAAATCAGATTCCAGTAGAGAAAAAAAGAGATGTTTTAGGAATAAATAGAGATGAAAATATATAGCTTCATATTAGATCAGGATAAGATTGGGATAGAAATTACTTTCAATGCCTCAAATTTCCCCCCATCTTTATACCACAGTGGCTAGCTTTGCAATAAGAGCTAGTATAAGGTGACCAGATTTTAACATTGGTAAAGCGGGACACCCACCATTTTGTGGGTGTGGCTTGGAGGTCATGTGACTGGGTGGGCATGGCTAGCTGGTCATGTGACTGGGTGGCCATGGCTATGTGTATAGAAAAAAGTCATTTCTGACAGGTCCTCGCACTTTTGACTGGTCCTCATACTTATGACCATCCTCACATTTATGTCCGTGCAGCATTCTTAACAACCATGTCACTCATTTCACAACTGCTTCTCTTCACCATGATGACAAGATAGGGCAAAAATGTAAAATGTGAGGACAGTCGTAAGTTCAAGGACTGGTCAAAAGTGTGAGGACCAGACCAGTCAAAAATAACTTTTTCAGCCGGGACTTCCGGTTTGTTTGCCTCCGGTGAAAGACGGTCCTTCTTTAAGGACCGCCAGCCCCGCCGCCTGTAGAGCCGCTTCGATTTCGAGAAGTGGCTTGAAAACTCCAGAATCTGAAGGATTTGAAGGAGAAGAGTAAGCAAGGTGCAGGTCGAGCCCCTGGGAGCCCCCAGAAGATTGCTACTGGGGAGGAAACAGGCGCGGCTCCCTTTCAACTTGCTGAGACTCCGGACGACGTGGGATGACTCTGCCTGTTGCAGAGCAAGCCGGCTGCAGCAAACATCCAAATTGATTGAAATTAACTTCATTAATTAGTGGAAAAAACAACCTGAACCTTTAAACCAAGAAACTGCAAGTATTAGCTTTTTTGTGACTTTCTGATCTAAGCAAAAATCAGAGCAGTGAAGTGAAAGCGGCTTGAAAAAATGGCGCCCTGCTCCAGCGTTAACAAGCTGAGAGTGAGAGTGGTCTTGTAAAGCTATTTTAACAAGTTACAAAGTTGCGCTGCTTGTAAAAAGCAGGAACAGGAGAAGAGGGAGAAAAAATCCTTTTTAAATAAGCCTAAGCTCGCTTCAGTTTAATTTTATCTCCAACTTGATTAAACCTGGGGGATTTTTTTAGAGGACTTTGTGGTGCTGGAAAAGGAAAAAGGATCTCCTTTTTCAGAAAATCTAATCTACGTGGCAGAATGGCTTCTAAAAAACAGGAAGGCAAGGCAGCAGGGGGGGGGATCCCCCCCCCACAAGTCTGAACAGCAGTTTCCCCCTGCACAGCAGAGTCAGAAAAAAGATTTTGATTTTGAAAGTTTAAAAGAATTTATTACTCAGGCTCTGGATGATAATTTTCAAAAATCTCAACAGGAAATGGATGATAAATTTCAAAAATCTCAACAGGAAATTAAGCAGGAAATTAATGAAATGAAAAAGCTGGTGAAAGAGAATTATGGCAAGGTGACTGATAAATTATCAAATGTGGTGTCTGGCTTGTCAGAAATTATTATTAAAGTGGACTCTAAATTGGAAGAATTTAAATCAGAAGTGAATGTTAAAATAAAGGATACTGATTTCAAAATTTCTGATGTGGATAATAAAATGCAGAGAGTTGAAAATGAAATTACGATGATGCAATTCCGGTCTATGGAATTCGCTATAAGAATTAGAGGTATTAAGGAGAATGACCGACAAGACTTGAGACAGATTTGTGCTGATGCTTTGGCTGTGTTGTTAAAAATTAATCCTGAAGAGATTTTTTACAAAATAGACAAAATTTACAGAGTGAACTCGTGGGTGGCCAGACAAAGACAACTGCCTAGAGATGTGGTGATATATTTTACAGATAGAAGAATGAGAAATGATATCTTGCAAAAATCTTTTCTTTCTTCTGTGCAAGTGGAGGGAGCCCAAATTGGAATTTATAAAGAACTGCTGCCTAAGATGTTGAAAGATAGAAAAGATTTTGGTTTTTTAGTAAATGAATTTAAAAAATTACAGATTCCATTTCGGTGGGATGCTCCAACTGGTATAATTTTGAAGTACAATGGAGAAAGATATCAATTGAATACTGTTGAAAAGGCGGAACATTTCTACTATACTGTTTTTAAAGAGAGATCACCATCCCCACGTACATCTACTGTGTTGGAGATAAAGGAGAGTGATAAGGAGAAGCAACCTCAGCAAGAGATGGAAGAGCAGCCTAAGCAAGTTGAATCAGAGCCAGTGGAAATGCAGGGTGCTACAGGAGGTTTTTTGGAGGAGCCCTTGTTAGAATCTTCTCCAATTTTGACTACAAGAGATGTGGCTTTGGATCTAGCTCGACTGGCTGAAGCCAAAGACCAGCGTATAACTCGTGCAATTTCTAAACAACTCAAAGAAAAGCAATTACAGGAAAGAGCTAAGGCACAACAATACAAAAAAGGAGTCAAGAGTACCACACAAGAAAGTGAAGCCATGGGGGGAACAAAGCCGAAGATCTCGGAAGATATCCGGCAATTTTGCTCGTCGCTTCAAAAAGGGATACATGACGGTTAAGTTTTTATCTTGGAATGTGAATGGATTGAACTCACCACAGAATACCATTTACAGATACCATTTCGGTGGGACGCCCCAGTTGGTATAATTTTCAGATACAAGGGAGAAAGATATCGCTTGAATACCGTGGAGAAGGCACAGCAATTTTACACTACTATTCTTAAGGAAAGAACACCATCTCCACGTACATCTACAGTTTTGGAGATTAAGGAGAGTGAAGAGAAGCAACCTCAACGAGAACTGCAAGAACAGTCTAAGCAGGAACTAGAGGAAATGCAAGGCGCAGAAGGAGGTTTTCTGGATGAGCCTTTGCTGGAATCTTCTCCAATCTTGGACCCGGTTCAGATGATTGAAGTTAAGGATCAACGTATAACTCGAGCTCAATCTAAGTTACTTAAACAAAAGCAACAACAACAACAGGAAAGACAAGATAAGAAGGCAGTTAAGAGTACTGCACAAGAGACTGGAGCCATGGGGGGAGCGAGATCGAAGCTTTCGGATGATCTTCGATTATTCTGCTCTTTGCTTCAGAAAGATGAAGATGATGTTTAAGTGTTTATCTTGGAATGTTAACGGGTTGAATTTAGCACAGAAAAGGAAGAAATTATTTACATATTTGAAACAATTTAATAATGATATAATTTGTTTACAAGAAACGCATATCACAACTCAAGATCAAAAATATTTGATAAACTCCAAACTAGGAACACATTTTATATCTTCAACTTCGCAAAAAAAGAATGGTGTGGTTATTTATGTAAATAAAAAGTTAACAGCTAAAGTTATAGAAGCAGATGAAGATGGTAGGTTTGTAGCAATTGAATTGCTTACAGCAAATGGCCAAATTCTTTTGATTGGAATTTATGCTCCCAATCAACAACAGGACCATTTCTATAAGATGTTACATACTAAAATACTGCAATGGGACTACAGATCTATTTTAATTATGGGAGACTGGAATGGAGTAATTGATTCTAAATTAGATAAAAAGAGTTTGGCAAAGTCTAGGATCAGATTACCACAGACCTTTTTTGATATGAAAGAAGATATGGAACTAAAAGATGTTTGGAGAATACATAATCCAAAAGAATTGGACTACACTTTTTTTTCTGACAGACACAGATCCTTCTCTAGGATTGATTTTATTTTGTTGACAGATGACTTACTTGTTAAGACAAAAAGAACAAAGATTTTTCCAAGAACTTTGACTGACCATAGTCCAGTATGGATAGAAATTGAGATGGATACGGTTGAGAGACATTCTTGGAGATTAAATGAGAACTTGTTTAGATACGAAAAAAATACAACAGAACTTAAAAAGCATTTGAAAGAATTTTTTGAAATAAATTTGAATAAAGGTACCCCAATTGAAATTGTGTGGGACGCAAGTAAAGCTTATATGAGAGGGGTACTTATCTACATGAATTCTAAACATAGACTGTTTTGACAAAAGAAAAGATCTGAATTGGAAACAGAAATAAAGAATAAAGAACAGTTACTTATTAAAAATCCAACAGATGAAAGAATAAGTAGTGCTATAAAACTTTTGAAAGACCAATTTCAAATGCTTATGGCGGAACAAGCTGCAACAAATTTACAATATGCGAAGCATAATACATTTTGTAACGCTAATAAACCGGGCAGATGGTTGGCTTACACATTGAGGAAAAAACAAAGTATACGGACTATTGATAGTATTGATATTGGAGGGAAAGAAATCTTTCAACAAAAATTAATTAAAGAAGCTTTTGTGGACTATTATACCAAATTATATGCCAAAGAGGAGGTGCAGAATGGACTTATAGAAAAATATTTAAATGATAAAAGAGTTACAAAAATTACTGATCAACAAAAGGAAAGAATGAATTATCCTATAACAGAGGAGGAGATAATAGTAGCAATTAAACAGTTAAAAACAGCCAAAGCTCCTGGCACGGATGGTTTGACCGCAGTGTATTACAAAACTTTGCAAGCTGAAATGGTGGAACAACTTAGAGATTTATTTTGCAATATTCAACAAGGGGGTAAAATACCCCCATCATGGACAACAGCTTACATATCTTTGATACCAAAAGAACAAATCGGTCCTAAAAAACCAGAGAACTATAGACCAATATCTCTTTTGAATACAGATTATAAAATCTTTGCGAAAGTATTAGCCAACAGGTTGATGCCAGTAATCCAAAAGGTGATTCATGATGATCAAGCGGGATTCATCGAGGGCAGATACATGAAGGATAATGTAAGGCAAGTAATAGATTTATTGGAATATCTTGAGAGGAATAAACAGATCCCTGCAGTGCTGGTCTTTTTGGATGCAGAGAAGGCCTTTGATAGAGTGGATTGGAATTTTCTACTAAAGACTTTAAAAAAGATGGACTTTGGGGATCAATTTATACAGGCGATTTCAGCAATTTATCAAGAGCAAAAGGCACAGATCATTATTAATGGAAGTCTGACAACAGAGTTTAAAATTGAAAAAGGAACAAGACAGGGATGTCCGTTGTCCCCACTTTTATTTATTTTAACACTAGAAGTCTTGCTAAATACAATACAGGACTCTAATATCTTGAAAGGTATAAAGATTAGGCAAGAGGATTACAGAATAAAGGCATTTGCAGATGATCTGGTTGTTACCCTATCACAACCAATGGAATCAATAATCTTGATGAAGGACATTATACAAGACTATGGTAAAGTTTCAGGTTTTAGACTGAATCCAAAAAAGACTAAAATGTTAGCTAAAAACATGACACAAGATCGTAAACATGAGCTTGAAAGGAGGGCAGGTTTTGAGACTGTACCTAAGGTAAAATATCTAGGAGTTCAGGTTGCAGAATCAAACATGAAATTGTTTCAAAATAACTATGAGGTGTTGTGGCGAGAGGTGCAGAAAGATATGGAGACTTGGAAAAAACTGCAGCTGTCTCTACTTGGAAGAATAGCAGCAGTTAAGATGAATATTTTGCCAAGATTTCTTTTTTTGTTTCAAATGATTCCGGTGCTTAAAAGTGATAAACAATTGAAAGTTTGGCAAACTGGAGTGAATAAGTTCGTCTGGAACGAGAAGAAGCCGAGAGTGAAATTGACAATTATGCAAGATGTTCCAGAAAGAGGAGGTCTTAAACTTCCAAACCTACAGCTATATTATGATGCAGCAGCTTTAACTTTAACAAGTGATTGGTTTGGAAGTAAAAAGGTTGGAATATTGAATGCAGAAAGTTTTGATCTTGAATTTGGATGGCATGCTTACTTATTTTATGATGACAAAGTTGATAAAGTATTTAAAAGTCATATACTTAGAGACTCTTTGATGAGAGTTTGGAAGAAGCACCGACTCAAATGGGATTATAAAATACCGCTATGGCTGGATCTTGGTCATACTTTGTGGAATACAAATATAATGTCACTCGGGGGGTTTTTATACAAAGAGGTTCTTTTTACAGATGCGGGCAGATGGCAGCTGAAGACATTGCAGACACTGTTGGACGAAGGGATTAATTTAACTTGGTTACAATATAATCAATTACAATTGAGATGGAAAGAGGACCAAAAAACTGGTATTATGTTGCATGAGGAAGAATTGGTTAGACATATAAAAGAGAAAGGTCCAATGCATATCAAAAGGCTTTATAATGTTTTGCTAGAAAGGGATTCAGAAACTGAATTAGTTAAAGATTGTATGATTAAGTGGGCACAAAATTTTGAAGAACCAGTGATGTTGGAAACATGGGAAAAAATTTGGGTTCAGAATGTTAAATTTACACAGTCGCAGAACCTGAGGGAAAATTTCTATAAAATGTTTTATAGATGGCATTTAGATCCCAAAAAGTTGTCATGTATGTACCCTAATGTTCAGCCAAAATGTTGGAGATGTGAATGTTTGGATGCTACATATTATCATGTTTGGTGGACCTGTAGGAAAGTTAAGGCTTTTTGGATAAAAATTTGGTGGGTCATGCAGAATGTGTTGAAGAAAAAAATTCAATTCTCTCCACAATTGTTTTTATTGGGTATAGTTAAGGGTTTTACATCGGGTGAAACAAAACTGATACTGTATATGATAACAGCAGCAAGATTGTTGATAGGTAAATACTGGAAAAATGAAGCTTTGCCCACTATTGAGGAATGGACTTTGAAGATGGCCAGTTTTGCAGAGATGGCGAAGATTTCAGCATACTTAAAAGATTGTTCACAAGAGACTTATGAATGGGAATGGAAAAGATGGATAGAATATGTTCAGAACAAATATCAAACTAGAAAGTATCAAATAGCCTTTACTTGAAAATAATGTTTTAGAAATATTTTAATGTAATGAGGTAAAAAGAAAAATTATACAGGGGAGGGAGGGGTTCAAGTTTATATATAAGTGTCATATTAGGGGTTGTTGTTTTTTTACGAGTTATGAGTATATTATAGGGAAGTCTGGGGGGAGGGGAGGGTTAGGGAGGGTTAGGGAGGTTGGGAAGTTTGGGGGGGTGGGGGGGAAAAAGGGGTGAAAATGTAATTGTAAAACTTTTGCAATAAAAAAAAAATCCAACAGATGAAAGAATATGTGGTGCTATAAAACTTTTGAAAGATCAATTCCAAATGCTTATGGCGGAACAAGCTGCAACAAATTTACAATATGCGAAGCATAATACATTTTGTAATGCCAACAAACCGGGTAGATGGTTAGCCTATACATTAAGGAAGAAGCAGAGTATGAGGACTATTGATAGTATTGATATTGGAGGGAAAGAAACTTCTCAACAAAAATTAATTAAAGAAGCTTTTGTAGATTATTATACCAAATTATATGCTAAAGATGACAGGCAGAATGGACTTATAGAAAAATATTTAGAAAATAAAAGAGTTACAAAAATTACTAACCAACAAAAGGAAAGAATGAATTATCCTATAACAGTTGAGGAGATAATTGCAGCAATTAAACAATTGAAAACAGCTAAAGCTCCTGGAACGGATGGCTTGACTGCAGTGTATTATAAAACTTTGCAAGCAGAAATGGTGGAACAACTCAGAGACTTATTTTGTAATATACAACAAGGGGGTAAAATACCCCCATCATGGAAATCAGCTTATATTTCTTTGATACCAAAAGATCAAGTAGGTCCTAAAAAAACAGAGAACTATAGACCAATATCTCTTTTGAATAATGATTATAAAATTTATGCAAAAGTACTAGCCAACAGATTGATGCCAGTAATTCAAGAGGTGATTCATGATGACCAAGCGGGATTTATAGAGGGTAGATATATGAAGGACAATGTAAGGCAAGTTATAGATTTATTGGAATATCTTGAGAAGAATAAACAGATCCCTGCAGTGCTGGTTTTCTTGGATGCGGAGAAGGCCTTTGATAGAGTGGATTGGAATTTTCTATTAGAGACTTTAAAAAAGATGGATTTTGGGGATCAATTTATACAAGCGGTTTCAGCAATTTACCAAGAGCAGAAGGCACAGATTATTATTAATGGAAGTTTGACAACAGAATTTAATATTGAAAAAGGAACGAGACAAGGTTGTCCGTTATCCCCATTGTTATTTATTTTAACACTAGAAGTCTTGTTGAATACAATACGGGACTCGAATATCTTGAAAGGTATAGTGATAAGGCAAGAGGATTACAGAATAAGGGCATTCACAGATGATTTGGTTGTTACCCTAACACAGCCGATGGAATCAATAATCCAGATGAAAGACATTATAAAAGACTATGGCACAGTATCAGGATTTAGACTGAACCAGAAAAAAACTAAGATGATAGTTAAAAATATGACACAAGATCGAAAACACGAACTTGAAAGGAGGGCAGGTTTTGAGATTGTACCTAAGGTTAAATATCTAGGAGTTCAGGTTGCAGAATCAAATATGAAATTGTTTCAAAATAATTATGACGTGTTGTGGCGAGATATACAGAAAGATATGGAGACTTGGAAAAAACTGCAGCTGTCTTTACTTGGAAGAATAGCAGCAGTTAAGATGAATATTTTGCCAAGATTTCTTTTTTTGTTTCAAATGATTCTGGTGCTTAAAAGTGATAAACAACTGAAAGAATGGCAAAGCAGAGTGAATAAGTTTGTCTGGAACGAGAAAAAACCGAGAGTGAAATTGAAAATTATGCAGGATGTTCCAGAAAGGGGAGGTCTTAAACTTCCAAACCTACAGTTATATTATGAAGCAGCAGCTTTGACTCAAGCAAGTGATTGGTTTGGAAGGAAAAAGACTGGAATATTGAATATAGAAAGTTTTGATCTTGAATTTGGATGGCATGCTTACTTATTTTATGAAAACAAAGTGGATAAAGTATTTAAAAGCCATATACTTAGAGATTCCTTGATGAGAGTTTGGAAGAAGCACCGACTCAAATGGGATTATAAAATACCGCTATGGCTGGATCTTGGTCATATTATGTGGAATACAAATATAATGTCACTCGGGGGGTTTTTATATAAAGAAGTTCTTTTTACAGATGCAGGCAGAATGCAACTGAAGACATTAGAGATACTGTTGGATGAAGGGATTAATTTAACTTGGTTACAGTATAATCAACTTCAACTGAGATGGAAAGAGGACCAAAAAATTGGTATTATGTTGCATGAGCAAGAATTGGTTAGACATATAAAAGAGAAAGGTCCAATGCATATTAAAAGGTTATACAATGTTTTGTTAGAAAGGGATTCAGAAACTGAATTAGTTAAAGATTGTATGATTAAGTGGGCATAAAATTTTGCAGAACCAGTGATGCTGGAAACATGGAAAAAAATATGGGTTCAGAATGTTAAATTTACACAATCGCAGAATTTGAGGGAAAATTTTTATAAAATGTTTTATAGATGGCATTTAGATCCTAAGAAATTGTCGTGTATGTATCCTAATGTTCAGCCAAAATGTTGGAGGTGTGATTGTTTAGATGCTACATATTATCATGTTTGGTGGACCTGTAAGAAAGTTAAGGCCTTTTGGATAAAAATATGGTGGGTTATGCAGAATGTTTTGAAGAAAAAAATTCAATTTTCTCCACAATTGTTTTTATTGGGTATAGTTAAGGGTTTTACATTGGATTAAACTAAATTGATATTGTATATGATAACAGCAGCGAGATTATTGATAGGTAAATACTGGAAAAACGAAGCTTTGCCCACTATTGAAGAATGGACTTTGAAGATGGCCAGTTTTGCAGAGATGGCGAAGATTTCAGCATATCTAAAAGATCGTTCACAAGAGACTTATGAATGGGAATGGAAAAAGTGGATAGATTATGTGCAGAACAAATATCAAACTAGGAAGTATCAAATAGCTTTTTATTGAAAGTATTATATAAAAAATAGAAATATTTGAATTTTATGAAGATGAAAAACTATATGGGGGAGTGAGGGGTTCAGGTTTTATAAAAAGGGGATCTTGATGGGATTATATTCTGTGGAAGTCAGGGGGGAGGGTTAGGGGGGGTTTGGGAGGGTTAGGTTGGGGAGTTTGGGGTGGGTTGGGGGGGGAAATGGGGTGAAAATGTAATTGTAAAACTTTTGCAATAAAAAAAATAACTTTTTCAGCCCTCTGAGTAGTTCATATGCATAAAAGGATACAGCAATAGAGAGGGATGAAGGAAGGGAAGGGAAATTAGAGTAGGAGTGAGGGTAAGAGAGGGAGGAAGAGAGGAGGAAGAGAGGAGGAGAAGGAGAAAGGAAGAGGAAGTAGGGAGGAGAAGAAGAGGGGGGGAAGAGAAAGTAAGAAGGAAAGAAAAGAGAGAGGTGGTAGGTTTGAGGAGAAAGATTGCTGTACAATAAAAAAGATGAAAGGGAAGAAACCGCAAACAAATATAAAGATATTAAGATAAAGAATGAATTGTTAAACTTTAAAGAACAAAAGAGAACAAATAGGAATAAATAGGAATAATTAGAAACACACATACAAACATACAATGTATTTTCTTTGAACAGAATATTTGGTTGGTTCACAAATTTAAACAGTGTTTAGTCATTTCAATTAAATTTACAATTTCTATATTTCCTTTTTGCCATATTTATTCCTCATCTATTTTTGTAAAAAACCAATATTACCCTTCATCCTCATCTCTAATCTTAATCAAATTCAATTTTTCCCTTCTATTCTATATTATACCCCTTCCCATTGTCATCTATTTTTATATCCATCCTCACATTGGTTAATTATGTAATTATGTAATACAGTTGTTTAATACAAATTCAACATTTTAATATAAATCAATTAGTTATATAACTATCTTCTTTGTATATTAATCAATTTGAACATGAATATTCCAATTATTTCCATGCAATCCAATTTCTTACAAATCAATTAATTATATTTACCAATAATAATAAACCAAATAATTTCCCCCATATATTCCTCCAAACCACAACTTAACCATTTCTGCTTTCAACACAATATACAATTAATAGTATCTCAATTATTACAATTCCCTAGTTAAATAGAGCTTTTTTTCTTTTGTGTTTTAAAATCTTGAACTCTCCTCTTTTGCCCTAAATTTCCCATTGTTTGCAGTTTTGCACCTACCTTTTTTGGTGAGGAAAAAGAAAAAGAAATCTCTCTCTGCCTCATTTTGCCACGTTGCACCCTGCTTCTTTACTTTCAGTTTTGCTTTTAAAGCATAGTTAGGGGGAAAAAATCTCCAGCACTCTGCAGCTAGCAACTACAGAGCCCTGAGCAAAACAGCTGAGAGCAAATCAGCTGAGAGTCGGGAAGCTGATCTTATCAACTTGTGCTAATTAACCTATACTGAAGCTTTAAGGGGCTGTTTTTTCTATTTTTGCAGGCATCGGTCTACTCATTTGTTTTCTTTTAACACTGATCAGCTGTAGGATGGCCCTTTGAAGCCCCACGGCAAGAGTTTAAACAGTTTTTTTCCCTCTAGCCATGAGCTGGGACTCAGGAGGCAGCCGGGAGCAACCCACCATTGCGCTGTGCATTCGGGACTTTTTTAAAACGCCGCGGGACGCGGGACAAATTGTTCAAAAGCGGGACTGTCCCGCCAAAAGCAGGACGTCTGGTCACCTTAAGCTAGTAGCAAGCAGAATTCTTCATCTGTTTTTTTTTTTATCCAGAAGGAATTATGCACCGAGAAAAGAAAAATCAGATCTGACAATTGGTAGCTCAGTAAAAGCTCTCAAGCTTTTCTCTATCAGTGTATTATTGTCCCTCTAGAAAAAAAGGGGAAAAAAACATTCTGACTGCTCAATTTAATTTTGCTATTATGAGTGAGATAGAAAAAATGGAAGGTTCACCTGTTCTGACATTCATTATTGCTCCTGGTACTTTCTCCTCTTTTTTAGAGCAATCTGAGAAAAGCTAGGAATGGACTTCAGAATAAGCATACCAAAATTCAGTCCCACTTTCTTCACTTCATTACCTAACAAACAGAAGAAACTTCTCCAAAGAGATAAGGTCAGGGCATGATTTACTTATGTTCCCACCCAAAGAGCTAACAATTAATTTAGGAACTGATAATGGTTTTTATCCCCAAAGCACTCACTGGTATACCTTCAATAAATTTTCAAGAAGTGAGCAGTATGTAAAAATATTGTGTCAAGTTTCACTAATTTACATTTTTTGAGATGTATTATTAGACCTGAAAACATGCAAAATTATCAGGGAATTCTAAAAGCTGTAGACCCAGACCATATGCAGGACATCAGTTTATGGAAAACTACTTTCCATGAAGACCAGAAATTAAAAGCAAATGCAATAATGCTAGTTTATTTTTATACAGTTCTTTATAAATGAATGAAGTTAAGTATTAAATGCTGTCAGAGAACAGCTAATAAGTAATGATTGTTTTAAATAACCAGGTGTAAAGAATGAATCACTATGCAGAATTACAGTGCAACCTTTGGAACTTTTCTTTGCTAAGTCAGTCCATTGGTCTTTCTACCATTTAACTAACTTCCTATCAAAGCCTAGGGCTATAAGCTCATTCCTGAACAATGCAATTTATCATGATGTAATTTGTTAGTTAAAATTAAAAATAATATATGGTAAATGAATCATGATTCAGACTCAAAATTGGTTTTACTCTTTATTTAGGACTAAAATAATCCTTGAGAATAAATTGTATGTATGTATGAATGAACCATCAGAACAAACTATTAGAAAGTGACATATTATTGGCATAATCATAGAGATTATAAAACTATAAAAGCTATAAAAGTGGTGCAGGTCTCTCATAGCTTTCAGATTAAAAATTGTCCCCATTAGTTAGACCAGATGAGGAAATCAATTGCACATGAAAGCTAAACCTATTTTATTGAGACTGGTTATAATAACAGAATCAGTATTTAGTATAGTTCCATGAATTACGGTATCGTTCCATGAATTAAGGAGTTCTCTGTCTGATCTACTTCCAAATATTATCTATCTGTTGTGAACTTAAAATATTTTTCACCCATCATCACCTTAGCAACAGATCTTGCATACTGTATCTCTCTCAGGGTAATCTTCCTTCCTCTCTACATACATTCAGCAAGACTCTTGTCAGTTTGACTGTCTAACTGACAGTTTTGCTCCTTGTATTGTTGATACTTGGATTGTAAAACTTTAAGCATTATTTTTCAAGCATATGAGTAAATGCAATTGCTCAATAGTTTGCACATTCTTTACGCTGTCCTTTTTAGCACTGGAATATAAATGTATCTTTTCCAGCCTGTTGGCCACTGCTATATTTTTCACAGCAGCTTATACAAACTGCACAAAGCACTTCAATTGCACCAACTTCAGGGGTGAAATGCTCCCGATTTGGACCAGATCAGGCAATCCAGTAGCGATTGTGGCAGGTGGTTTCGAGAACCACTAGTGATGGGGGCGTGAGGCTCCACTCACCCTCCCAGGTGTCATTACTTCCTGCTTTTAAAAGGTAAAAAAAAGGCTCTGACAATCGCGCGCTACAGCTGTGATCGTCAGAGCTTTTTTTTTAACCTTTTAAAAGCATTTTTTTACAACCTATTCACCCAAATAAGTTGTAAAAGAATGCTTTAAAAAAGTTTTTTTTTAAGTTGGCCACACCCACCCAGTCACATTACCCCCCCACCAAGCCACGCTCACAGAACTGGTAGTAACAAATTTTACATTTCACCACTGACCAACTTGAACAGTTTTAAATGGTTCTGCTGGTACATCACTAACTGCTGAACCTTTGTAGAATTCTGGCTTTAGTTCATGCCCATGTCCTTGCATCACTGCACTCTGGAATAGTCACAATAATCAAGTAACTCAGAGCTATACCCAGGCAAATATTTGGGATAACTGAAACAACTGGCCCTGATTCTCTTTACCTACGTATGTACCATTGCTTGCAAGATAGTTCTCAGAAACTCCTAAATCCATGGCCATGAGATTAAATCTCTCCTTTTACCATCTGTTCCTCTAGGTCGAAGAGAGACAAGCTTGTTGCAATATTTTCAGGATCAGACTCAATAAAGATAATAGGAGTTAGAGCTTTAAATATATTTCTTTTTAATTATGATAGGCATTCTATATTCACTGAATATTCAAGGTAGAAGCAACGAGAATGGTGAGGGTGGCTCCTTATATATACAAGGGGTGGAGCTAGGAATGGGAGTGGTAAGTTATGAATACATTAAAGTCCAAAGAATAAGTTAACCTCTGATGTTCCATATATACATTATTTACACATTGGAGAATAAGGCATTTACATCTGACAAATCCCCCTCTAAATGCCGGTTCGTTACACAACATCAATTACATTCTGATTCAGGACAATATAATACATATAATTTAGAAGTTAAATATTTGTGTTGTTTAGAAGGTAAGGGTTTTGTTAATATGTCAGCTAATTGTTCAGAAGTATCGCAATGTATTGCTTTAATGAATCCGTCTTGAGACAGTTGTCTCACATGCTTAAACTTTATATCAATATGCCTGGACCTTTGTCCAATTGCATCGGATCTGGATATTTCAATGGCCGCTTTATTGTCTTCATGCATAATAAATGGTAAAGTGGGTTTCTTCCAAACATCAGTGATCAGATCATTGAACCATACAAGGTTATTTGCAGCCTTGGACAAACAAACATATTCCGCTTCTGTAGTAGAAGTGGCTACTAGTTCTTGTTTACCAGTATACCAGTAAACTGGACAATCATTCAATAGAAAAACATAACCAGAAGTACTCTTTCTGCATGATGTATCACCAGCCCAATCTGCATCAGCATAACAAGTAATTTTTGGTTCTCTGTCATTATTGGGTTCCAGCATTAAACAAAAATCTAATGTACCCTTCAGATATCTTAGAATTCTTTTGACAGCTTCCCAATGATACAAGGTTGGTTTACTAACATATCTTGACAATAGATTGAGAGGTAATGCAATATCTGGCCTAGTCCAATTAGATATATAAAGGAGTGAACCTATAACTGATCTGTAAAATGTGTTGTCTTTAAACTCAGGGGAAGATTCATCAGTGTTTCTAAGAAAATCAGTTTGCATAGGGGTGTCACAGGTTTTGGCATTATTTAAGTTACATTTGTTTAGGAGTTCGATGATTTTATCTTTCTGTGTAAGTTTGAATCCCCTTTTAGTTTTGTTAATTTGCACACCAAGGTATTTATTCACTTTACCCAGAGATTTCAGTGAGAAGTGTTCATTTAACTTATTTACAAAGATTTCCCTGCTCTCTTTATGCTTTCCAATGTATAAAATATCGTCCACGTAAATTAATACAAATTCAATATGATCATTACTCTTTTTTACAAAGAAACAATTATCAGCAGTGGTGGCGTTGAAATCCATGGTCTTAAGTACTTTTACCAAGCAATCGTACCATCTTTTGCCGGATTGCTTTAATCCGTACAGACTCTTATTTAATAACCAAATTTCGTTCTTATTAGTGTATTGACTGTGTGGTGCTCTTACATATATTTCCTTATCTAATTTTGCATGTAAGTATGCGGTCTGTATGTCATATTGGAATACGTCCAGATTGAGTGCAGATGCTACTACAAGGGCTGTTTTGACACTCTCTGTTCTCACTGTGGGTGAATATGTATCAGTATAGTCTTCTGGATATTTTTGTGCATAGCCTTGTGCAACTAGTCTAGCCTTGTATAAGGTATTGCCTCCTTCTAAGTTCTTAATTTTATAAATCCACCTGGTACCTATAATTGTTTTATCCTTAGGTGCGATCGCAGGTGTGAATACATTTAATCCTTGTAAACTTTCCATCTCTTTTTCCATAGCTAGTTCCCATTTTTCTCTTTCTTCATGTGGAAGTTTCAATACTTCTTCATATGTATTAGGTGTTATTTGTTCTCCATTCATATGCATTATGTAATCTTTGTATTTATTTGGTATTTGGTTTCTATTGTTTCTAATAGTTCTTTCAGGCTTGCTATGGTTATCATGCAAATATCTAGCTTCCTTTTTTGTTAATGTGTCTGTCTTTATTTTATGCTGACTATTAGTCCAAGTTTTGGTTTTGTTCTTACTTTTGTTAATATTTTGATTTTCTGTTGTTCCTTCCTCGCAAGATATCGTATCTTTACATTTATTAGGAAATATTTCATTAAGGTGCAATTTTGACCAATTGGCCTGTTCATGGAACACAGCTGTTCTGGATACTATAAATTTGTTATTACTATCAATAAATCTGTACCCTTTGGTTCCAGTTTCGTATCCCATGAATCTTAATCTCCTGGATACGTTTTCTCCCTTTCTCCTCAATTGTTTAGGTATGTGTACGTCTGCAGTGACTCCAAATATGTGCATGTGTGATAATTTGGGTTTTCTATTGTACATCACCTCATATGGTGTCTTATTCACAATACTGGACCAGGTTCTATTTTGAGTGTAATTCGAATAATGTAATGCCTCTGACCAAAATTGTTTGCCTAAACCAGCATCCTCTAATGTGCACCTAATCATGGTTTGTAGTGTGGAATTTTTCCTCTCTGCAACTCCATTTTGAAATGCAGAAAAAGGATTGGACGTGAAATGTAACATTCCTCTATCCTTTAACCATTGGGAGAATTCTTTAGACATGAACTCACATCCCCTATCTGTCATAATTTGCTTTATTCTGATATTATGTTGTGTTTCTATACGTTTGTAGAATTCCTTAAATTTCTGAAATGTTTCATCCTTGTGCTTTAATGTGTAAACAAAACCATATCGGCTGTAGTCATCCACTATTGTTAGGAAGTAACGTTTTCTATAGATAATTGAGGGACTTAATGGACCAACTAAGTCCATATGTACCAAATCAAAAATATTGTTAGTTGATCTGTTAGATTTTTTTGGTCTGGGACTGGTTTTTAGTTTGGTGGATTTACATACTGAGCATTCCAAATAATTTTCACAATTTTTTATTTTGACACCTTCTGCGTGTTCAGTCATTTTTTGTACTACAGGAAAGCTTGCATGTCCTAACTTCCTGTGTAAGATGTGAGCACACTCATCATGAATTGGTTTACCTATTTTTGGTTTCTTTTCCTTGTATGTATTTTTGTGATCATGAGTTATTCTACACTCATCATTGTCACTGTTACTGACATTTTCATCATCTGCTTCAATACAATCTTCCATATTTGAATCAATGTTATGTAAACATCTTTCTTTAGTTATCAGATAGGGTAGACCTCCTTTTATCATTACAGTACCTACATTTGTTTTGTTCTTTTCTATAGTTGCTTTCCCTTTTGAGAAAACTATATTGATATCAGATTCTCTGCTTAATTTTATGGCACTTAGTATATTGTGAGGTATTTCTGGAATTAATAATACCCCCTCTATTTTCCCTAGACCAGGCAAGGTCACATTTCCTTTGCCTAGTACTTGAACCTTTTCTAGATTAGCTACCTTTATCACAAACTTATCTTCTATAAATGAAGATAATATACTTTTGTTGTTGGTGGTGTGATTTGTTGCACCAGAATCAATAAGCCAATTGTTATTCTCATCCTGCTGTGTTCTGGTGCTGTCTTGTTTATTTAGCCCATTCAGTGACCCAGATTTCCTCTCTTTTGAATTTTCTCTACCCCCTCTACCTTCTTTGTAATTTGGTGGACTTCTATATTTGTGTCTATCTGTGGAAGATTGTCTGTAATTATATTTGCTCCTATATTCTAGCCTATGTCTCTCTCTTGAGACTTTGGGACAGTCTCTTCTACTATGTTCTCTGGATCCACAATTGTAGCATCTAAAGGCCTCATTATGTTTATCTTGAAAGACTACTTTCCTAAAAGGTTTGTGGTCTGTTTGGTTACTGGATCGATTTTTTCTTGAATTGTCTTCTGCTATCAATTTGTTAGATAGACTTTCTATGGATAAATATCCCAAATTAATGGTATCTAAGTGTGACATAAAGCTATCCCATGATGGATCAAGTGAATTGATAATAACACTTTTCATTGTTTGATCTGAAATCACTTCCCCCCTCAATTGTAGCTCAGCTCTTATTTTGTTTAGATTTATCAAATGCTCACTTATAGAAACCCCTGGTTTTACTCTAGAGGAAAAGAAATCCTTAGACATTCTTGTGGTTGTAGCTACGCTATCGCTGTGAAATAGATTAAACATGCATTGAATTATTTCTGATACAGTTAGGTTTGGTTTGATGCTATGATACATTGCAGGAGACACGCTAGATATTATTATGAAAAATGCTCTATGATGTAAACAATCTATTTTTAAAGTCCAAGGTCTTCTTGGAGGGCTAGTTATAAAGAATAGTAAATTTTCTTTCATGAAAATAACCTGAAGCTGTTGATACCACTCTTGTAAATTAATGCCATCAATTCTAAGTTTTGGGAAGTCACTGGGTAAGTTACCTACATTATTCTGTCCATTACTTACAACCTGGGGCAGTCCGTGATCTCTCAAGTGCAGGAAATTACAGAACGGCATTGGGATGCTTGCAATGAGTCTGCGCGGTTCTCTGGCCAGTTCAAGTCCTTCTGGGTCGTCTACGTAGTTTCGCACATGCGCGTTGCTCATTTCTTCTTTGGTGGCGTCGTGGAAGGTTCTCTCCCTTTCAGCTCTCTCGATCCGCTCCTCCTCAGATGAGTCGGTCTCTGGCTCGGTTTTTGGGGTTCTGGTGGTGGCGACGGTTCTTTTCTTCTTTTTGTGTGCGTTGGTATTCGATCTTGTCTGTGGTGTAGGGCGAAATCGGCATGGCTCTCTGGGCTCGGGCGTCGTCGCTTTCGAAGTCAGGATGGGAGCGTGCAGGTCTTGAGTCGCCGGTTTGATTTCTTGCTTCTTCGTAGATGTCTTGGTAATTTTCAGTCTTGGCCCAAAAGCAGCAAAAAGTGTTTTCATTGCTGATTTTACTTGAGATTTTGTTAAATCGTCTTCACTTTCTGATTTTGGATCATCTGAAGAGTTTGAGACTTCTTTCTCACTTTCTTCGTCTGATGGTGTTTTTCGCGCCAGAAATTTTGAACTGAGCATTTTGATTGGCTCTGCTCCATTCTCTTTTGAAGTTCGTTGAAACCAAGATGGCTGCCATTCAAAATTTCGCGCGGGATCACATCTTTTCTTTTTAACAACTATTTTCTCAGTAGTCATCTCACTTACGGTTTTTTGATCTTTGGGTTTTTCTTTAATGACGTTTTTCTCTCTCGCTGCTCCGCTGTTCTTCAGCATCTCCTGGAGGTCCGCGATGAGACTTTCATCATTCTTTTGGCTTTTTAGTATCTTTAATATCTCTGACCTGAGTTCGTTATTTTCTATTTCGATTTCTTTCTGGTCATTATTTTCACTCATTAGTTCTTCTTCTTCAGTGGTGTATTCTTCGGATTCTCTCGAAATCGCATTGGTGGATTCGTTGATCATCTCTTGATCAGTTTCTATTTCTTTGCTGTAGGCCCTGGTGTTGGGCCTATCTTTCTTGGACATTTTTAATTACTTATTGAGTCAATTAACCATCCTCTGCTACCAGATTGTTGCAATATTTTCAGGATCAGACTCAATAAAGATAATAGGAGTTAGAGCTTTAAATATATTTCTTTTTAATTATGATAGGCATTCTATATTCACTGAATATTCAAGGTAGAAGCAACGAGAATGGTGAGGGTGGCTCCTTATATATACAAGGGGTGGAGCTAGGAATGGGAGTGGTAAGTTATGAATACATTAAAGTCCAAAGAATAAGTTAACCTCTGATGTTCCATATATACATTATTTACACATTGGAGAATAAGGCATTTACATCTGACAAAGCTTTTATTAGGCTTCAGGGAAAACAGAAATGGGGAACAGTCATTTTTATATGGCTTGCTGGTTCTTCTCTCCCCAGAAGGTAGACAGTTTCTCATTATTTAATAAGCCTGTGTGAGGCAGCTGGCTGCAATTCAACTAGTGTAGGTGAAGCCTTTGAAGTAACAAGCTCCACTGCCATTTTTTTATTTATTGTTTTTAAAATAATAACAAAAAGAAAAAAGAAAAAAAAACAAAGATAACTATAACATACATTGCCAAAGAAAATAAAAAACCCACTTTTTAAAAGTGAAAATTGTTATATCATTTTAACAGTTAATAGTTGCAATTCTATATACCCATTTGCAATGCAAATATACCCATCTCCATATATATGTCTACTAAATTTACATAACTATCATTTTTACCTACTGTTTTTGTATAAACAAGTCCCACATTTCCTTACACTTCTCAATAAAAAGTCTATATCTATAGGCAGCATGCTCATGGGTGTAGTCTTAGTCTTCTGCAGTATTTAGTATTTTAGTCTTTAGACATAGTAAGGGCACAAATAATCCATTTATGTTGTCCAGTGGTCAAATTCCATTTATTAGTTATGTAGTTCAAAAGAATATTATTTTTAGAAGATAATATTCTCTTGAACTACATACAATCATATTTATATAATCCATTACTTTCTCCTAAAACATAATAAGTATAGGCCATTGTAAAAAATATGTGCTTAAAGAAACATTAAGAATCAACCACCTCAAGAGTTGTTGTGGGGAAAATAGTAGAAGGAAAGAATATTAATGTCTTTGTCACCTTGAGTTAGTTATAAAATAATAAATATGGGGTAAAGATCTAGTAATAATTATCCTTATAACCACTTCAGCAGAATTATTTTAGACAGTTCATATCTACAGTATACAAATATAATTTGTAATAATTTCAAAAATGTTATTTATTGCATATATTTTAAGCTGAAGTCAATTGACACTGGCTATAAAAGTTAAGATAGTCTTCCATTATATAGGCAGTTTAGGAACCTTTAATTTTTTATTCCACTCATTTGTTAGCATCTGCATATCAATTGATTTAGTGATAATAAATCTTCATCATCATTTTAACCATTGTCTATTCACTGCAACCAATATGGTCCTGACCTTTCTTTGCCACTTGGGCTCGCAATACTTGTTGATGTCGCTCCATCTTGTTTTAGGTGTCTTTTGTGGATGCTTTTTATCAAGTGGGATCCATTCTATGACTGCTGTGGTCCACCTGCTATAAGTTCTTCTTGCTATGTGATCAGCCTAATTCCATTTCAATTCTTTTACTATCTTGATGATGATATCATATTCTTTTGTGTTGCAATATTTTTAGGATCAGACTCAATAATAATAATTAGAATTAGAGGTTCAAATATAGTTCTCTTTAATCATAGTAGGCATTCTATATTCACTGAATATTCACAGATAGAAGCAAGGAAAAATGGCGAAGGTGGCTCCTTATATATACAAAGGGTGGAGCCAAGAGTGGGAGTGGTGAATTATGAATACATTAAGAAACAAAGAATAAGTTAACCCCTGATATCCCATATATACATTATTTACACATTAGGGAATAAGGCATTTACATCTGACAAATCCCCCTCTAAATGCCGGTTCGCTATACAACACCAATTACATTCAGATTCAGGACAATATAAGACATACAATTTGGAAGTTAAGTATTTGTGCTGTTTAGAAGGTAAAGGCTTCGTCAATATGTCAGCTAATTGTTCAGAGGTATCGCAATGTACTGCTTTGATAAATCCATCTTGGGACAATTGTCTCACATGCTTAAATTTTATATCTATATGCCTAGATCTTTGTCCAATGGCATCGGACCTAGATATTTCAATGGCCGCTTTATTGTCCTCATGCATAACAAAAGGCAAAGCAGTTTTTTTCCAAACATCTGAAATTAAATCATTAAACCATACAAGGTTATTTGCAGCTTTGGATAAACAAACATATTCCGCTTCTGTGGTTGAAGTGGCTACCAATTCTTGTTTACCAGTGTACCAGTAAACTGGACAGTCATTTAACAGGAAAACATAACCAGAAGTACTTTTTCTGCATGATGTATCTCCAGCCCAATCCGCATCTGCGTAACATGTAAGTCTTGGTTCTTTGTTATCACTAGGCTCTAATACTAGACAAAAGTCTAATGTATTTTTCAGGTATCTTAAAATTCTTTTGACAGCTTCCCAGTGGTACATTGTTGGTTTACTAACGTGCCTTGATAATAAATTGAGTGGTAATGCAATATCTGGCCTGGTCCAATTGGATATATAAAGAAGTGAACCTATGACTGATCTATAGAATGTATTATCCTTGAATTCAGGGGAAGATTCATCAGTATTTCTGAGGAAATCAGTTTGCATAGGAGTGTCACAGGGTTTGGCATTGTTTAAATTGCATTTGTTTAGAAGTTCAATAATCTTATCTTTCTGGGTAAGTTTGAAACCCCTTCTAGTTTTGTTAATTTGTACACCAAGGTATTTGTTTATTTTACCTAGAGATTTTAACGAGAAATGTTCATTTAACTTGTTTACAAAGATTTCTCTTCTCTCTTTGTGTTTTCCTATATATAAAATATCATCTACGTAAATCAATACAAACTCAACGTGATCATCACTCTTTTTGACAAAGAAACAGTTATCAGCAGTGGTAGCGTTGAAATCCATGGTTTTAAGTACTTTTACCAAGCAATCGTACCATCTTTTGCCAGATTGCTTTAACCCGTATAAACTCTTGTTCAATAGCCAAATTTCATTTTTATTAGTATATTGACTGTGAGGTGCTCTTACGTATATTTCCTTATCTAGTTTTGCGTGTAGGTACGCAGTCTGTATGTCATATTGAAATACATCAAGATTGAGAGTGGATGCTACTACTAGAGCTGTTTTCACACTCTCTGTCCTTACTGTGGGGGAGTATGTGTCAGTATAGTCCTCCGGATATTTTTGTGCATAACCTTGTGCAACCAATCTAGCTTTGTATAAGGTATTGCCTCCTTCTAGATTCTTAATTTTATAAATCCACCTGGTACCAATAATTGTTTTATCCTTGGGTGCAATCGCAGGTGTGAATACATTTAATCCTTGCAAACTCTCCATCTCTTTTTTCATAGCTAGTTCCCATTTTTCTTTTTCTTCACGAGGTAGTTTTAATACTTCCTCATATGTATTAGGTGTTATTTGTTCACCATCCATGTGCATTATGTAATCTTTGTATTTATTTGGTATTTGATTTCTGTTGTTCCTAATAGCTCTTTCTGGTTTGCTATGGTAGTCATGTAAATATCTTGCTTCCTTTTTTGTTAATGTGTCTGTCTTTATTTTGTGTTGGCTATTTGTCCATGTTTTGGTTTTTCTTTTACTTTTGTTAATATTTTGATTTTCTATCGTCCCTTCCTCACGAGATTTGGTATCCTTGCATTTACTTGGAAATATTTCATTAAGATGTAATTTAGACCAGTTGGCCTGTTCATGGAACACAGCTGTTCTGGAAACTATAAATTTATTATTATTATCAATGAATCTGTACCCTTTGGTGCCAGTTTCATATCCCATAAATCTTAATCTTCTGGATACGTTTTCTCCTTTTCTCCTCAATTGTTTGGGTATGTGTACGTCTGCAGTGACCCCAAATATGTGCATGTGTGCTAATTTTGGTTTCCTATTATACATCACCTCATATGGTGTCTTATTCACAATACTGGACCAGGTTCTATTTTGAGTGTAATTTGAATAATGTAGGGCTTCTGACCAAAATTGTTTGCCTAAACCAGCATCCTCTAATGTGCATCTAATCATGGTTTGTAATGTGGAATTCTTTCTTTCTGCAATCCCGTTTGGGAACGCAGAAAATGGACTAGACGTGTAATGTAACATTCCTCTATCCTTTAACCATTGGGAGAATTCCTTAGACATGAATTCACATCCCCTATCTGTCATAATTTGTTTTATTCTGATATTATGTTGTGTTTCTATGCGTTTGTAAAATTCCTTAAATTTTTGAAAGGTTTCATCCTTGTGTTTTAATGTGTAAACAAAACCATAGCGACTGTAATCGTCTACTATTGTTAGGAAGTAACGTTTTCTATAAGTGATTGATGGAGTTAATGGACCAACTAAGTCCATGTGTACTAAGTCAAAAATTTTGTTAGTTGATCTGGTGGATTTTTTTGGTCTGGGACTAGTCTTTAATTTAGTAGATTTACATACTGAGCATTCCAAATAATTTTCACAATTTTTTATTTTGACACCTTCTGCGTGTTCAGTCATTTTTTGTACTACAGGAAAACTTGCATGTCCTAACTTCCTATGTAAGATATGAGCACACTCGTCATGAATTGGTTTACCTATTTTTGGTTTCTTCTCATTGTGTGTATCTGTGTGATCATGAGATATTTTAAATTCATCATTGTCACTGTTACTAATATTTTCATCATCTGCCTCAATGCAATCTTCCATATTTGAATCAATGTTATGTAACCATCTTTCTTTTGTTATCAGATAGGGTAGGCCTCCTTTAATCATCACAGTGCCTACATTTGTTTTATTCTTTTCTAAAGTTGCTTTTCCCTTTGAGAAAACTATATTGATGTCAGAATCTCTGCTTAATTTTATGACACTTAGTATGTTATGAGGTATTTCTGGTATTAACAATACCCCCTCTATTTTTCCTAGACCAGGCAAGGTCACATTCCCTCTGCCTAGTACTTGAACTTTTTCTTGATTAGCTACCTTTATTACAAATTTATCTTCTGTAAATGAAGACAATATATTTTTGTTATTAGTGGTGTGATTGGTTGCTCCTGAATCAATAAGCCAATTATTGTTCTCATTTGGTTGCGTTTTGGAGCTATCTTGTTTATTTAGTCCATTCAATGAACCAGATTTTCTCTCTTTTGAATTTTCCCTGCCCCCTCTACTTTCTCTGTAATTTGGTGGGCTTCTATATTTATGTCTATCTGTGGAAGACTGTCTATAATTGTATTTATTCCTATATTCTGACCTATGTCTTTCCTTTAAAATTTTGGGACAATCTCTTCTATTGTGTTCTCTGGACCCACAATTGTGGCATTTAAAGATTTCATTATATTTTTCTTGGAAAGCTACCTTCCTAAAAGGTTTGTATTCTGTGTGATTGCTATAACGATTTTTTCTTGAATTGTCTTCTGCTATCAATTTGTTAGATAGACTTTCTACTGATAAATATCCTAGATTGATGGTGTCTAAGTGTGACATAAAACTATCCCATGATGAATCAAGTGAGTTAATAATGACACTTTTCATTGTTTGATCTGAAATCACTTCCCCCCTCAAATGCAGTTCAGCTCTTATTTTGTTTAAAGATATTAAATGCTCACTTATGGAAACCCCTGGTTTTACTCTGGAAGAAAAGAAGTCCTTAGACATTCTTGTGGTGGTAGCTACACTATCGCTGTGAAACAAGTTAAACATGCATTGAATTATTTCTGAGACAGTTAGATTTGGTTTGATGCTATGATACATTGCAGGAGACACGCTAGATATTATTAAGAAAAATGCCTTATGGTGTAAACAATCTATTTTTAAAGTCCAAGGTCTTCTTGGGGGACTAGTGATAAAGAATAGTAAATTTTCTTTCATAAAGACAACCTGGAGCTGTTGATACCATTCTTGTAAATTAATGCCATCAACTCTAAGTTTTGGGAAGTCATTGGGTAAGTTACCCACATTATTTTGTCCATTACTTACAACCTGAGGCAGTCCGTGGTCTCGCAAGTGTAGAAAATTGCAAAACGGCATGGGGATGCTCGCAACGAGTCTGCGCGGTTCTCTGGCCAGTTCAAGTCTTTCCGGACCGTCTACGTAGTTTCGCACATGCGCGTTGTTCATTTCTTCTTTGACTTCGTCGTGGAAGGTTCTCTCCGTCGCAGCTCGCTCGCTCCGTTCTCTTCAGATGAGTCGGTCTCTGGCTCGGTCTTTGGAGTTCTGATGGCGGCGACTGTTCTTCTCTTTCTTTTGGGTGCGTTGGTACTTGCTTCGGTCTGCGGTGTAGGTCGGAATCGACACGGCTCTCTGGGCTCGGGCGTCGTTGTTCTCGAAGTCAGGATGGGAGCGTGCAGGTCTTGAAGTATCGGCTTGTCTGCTAGCTTCTTCGTTGGCGCTTTGGAAATTTTTAATTTTGGCCCGAATGCGGCAAAAAGCATCTTCATTGCTGACTTTACTTGTGATTTCGTTAAATCGTTTTCATTTTCTGATTCTGGCTCTTCCGAGGAGTTTGAATCCTCCTTTTCACTTTCGTTGTCTGATAACGTTTTTCGCGCCAGAAATTTTGAACTGAGCATTTTGATTGGCTCTGCTTCGCTCACTTTGGAGGCTTGTTGAAACCAAGATGGCTGCCATTCAAAATTTCGCACGGGATCACATCTTTTCTTTTTCGTAACGACTTTCTCTGTAGTCATATCACTCACAGTTTTTTGTTCTTTGGGTTTCTCTTTAGCGATGTTTTTCTCTCTCGCTGCTCCGCTGTTCTTCAGCATTTCTTGGAGGTTCGCGATGAGGCTTTCATCATTCTTCTGGCTTTTCAAAATCTTTAGTATCTCTGACCTGAGTTCGCTATTTTCTATTTCGATTTCTTCCTGGCCATCATTTTCATTTATTAGTTCTTCTTCTTCAGTGGTGTATTCTTCGGATTCTCTCGAAATCGCGTTTGTGGATTCGTTGATTATTTCTTGTTCAGTTTCTATTTCTTTGCTGTAGGCCCTGGTGTTGGGCCTATCTCTCTTAGACATTTTTAGTTATTTATTGAGTCAATTAACCATCCTCTGCTACCAGTTTGTTGCAATATTTTTAGGATCAGACTCAATAATAATAATTAGAATTAGAGGTTCAAATATAGTTCTCTTTAATCATAGTAGGCATTCTATATTCACTGAATATTCACAGATAGAAGCAAGGAAAAATGGCGAAGGTGGCTCCTTATATATACAAAGGGTGGAGCCAAGAGTGGGAGTGGTGAATTATGAATACATTAAGAAACAAAGAATAAGTTAACCCCTGATATCCCATATATACATTATTTACACATTAGGGAATAAGGCATTTACATCTGACATTTTGTTTGTTCTCTAATCCATATGCAGGTTTTTCTATCTTGTGTTGTAATGCCGAACATGTATCTTTCCATGGCTCTTTGCACTAGTCTTAGCTTTTGTATCGATTGTGAGGTTAATGTCTATGTTTCACTGGCATAAATTAGAGCAGGTAGCACACACTGTTTAAAAACTTTTTTCTTCAGGCATAGGAGGCATAATTCAGGCATAACTTGAAAATTATGTTTAGCTTGCCACATTTAACGTCATTCAATGTCCTTTATTATAATGTAGGAAGAAATATCCTTCTGGGTTCAGCTCCAAGTGGGGAAAAAGACACTGGAAACATGGAGACTGCTAGGGAAAGATGGTTTAATGGTGGACAGGATCACATGGTTTGAGTTCCTGAACAGAAAAGGGCAGAGATGCTGAGCGTGCCTTGGTTTTATGTACTCTCGGTGTTTTGAACTTCCTGGAGCACAGGAAGAGTATCCTGATTGGTTGACAGACTCTCAGGGGGTGGGGGTCTTAGCTAGCCTTGCTGGCTGATGTAATCTTCCCAGATGCCATGTGATGAGTTTCTGTTGCTAGATGGGTCCTATTGTGTTAATTTCTGTTGCTAGATGGGTCCTATTGTGTTGTGGATGATGGTCCATTGACAAAGATTGAGTTTCTGCCTCTGGCCCATTGACAAAGGGTGGGGGGCAAGAAGGTGGGAGCTGGTTCGTCTTTTAAAACATGCTTCTCCATTTCTCATCCAGGGAAACATAATATTCTGCCTTTTTAGTATTTCCTAAAATATTTCATTCTTCTAGGAAAGGGGTGGGTGCTAACTTCCTACAGTATAATCTTCCAATGAGTTCCATTGGCCAAGGTACATGTAGTGGTCTACTACATCTAGTTCTTCCTACTTTCTTTGGTGAATTTATTAAACATAACTCTTTTTCAGGCTTATTTTAAAGCCAAATTGTTCTCCTGTTTTGTGCAGTCTTTGTAGCTTTTCTGGGTCTCGTGAGAAGAGAACATCATCATCTGCAAATATTAAATGATTTATAAGTGCCATTGAATTTTATTCCATCTTTTGCCCAGTCTCGTTTGCGAAATACTTCTTCAAGGCAGGCTGAGAAAAGGATAGGTGATATTGTATCACCTTGTTGTACACCTCATTCTATGTTGATTTCCACTTTAAGATGATTAAGGCAAATTGTCACCATTGTTTTTTCATATATTGATTGTAGTAGGTTTATGTAATCAGTGTCTATGCTTTGGTTGAGTGATGCATTAATTATTGCTTGCTGGAATATTGAATCAAACGCCTTTTCATAGTCAATGCACAGGGGCATGGTGTACTCATTCTGCCTTTCAATGACTTGCTGAACAACCTGGATGCGATCCATTGTGCTGTAGCCACTTCTGAACACTGCCTGCTCCTTTGGCTCTGCATCATTTACTGTTCTCAATATTCTTTTTGCTATTATCTTGGTGAAAATCAATAGATATTTATTATCATTTAGATTTTCACCAAGATGATAATAAATATCTATACAAATTAATAATATGGTTTTTAGTTTTAAAACATTTAACTAATTGTTTTAATATCTGAGGTGTCTCAGAAGCTGAAAATGTTGCTGGTCAAAAGAAATTGTTAACAAATGTTGAATTTGTAAATATGGTATTGGTTATATTTATCTCTTAACACAGCATATGTTAAAAATTCATTTTCATTATCTATCAATTGGTTCAAAGTCAGTATCTGTACTATTATTACTTTTACCATATTACCGTATTTTCTCCAGTTTTTAACGTTGGCTTTCCCCATAAAGTCAATTTATCATATGAAAAATGTTTGAATCTATTTTATTAGACATTATATTTTATAACTTTGACACAATTGTTTCCAGAGATAATAGAGTTTTAATGTATTTAGATCCTAATATTATCCATCAAAGCAAAGGTGCTATATGTGTACACCTAAAGTTGCCCATATCAGAAAATTAACACCAATTGTTACTCTCCAGTATTTAATATTTGACAGTAGGTAAGCATAATGATATAGCTTCAGATTTGGAAAACTGAATCCTCCCATATTAACTGGTAATTGCATTTTCTGTAAAATATTGTCAGAATTTAAGAATCCCATAAATATTTTCTATGCAAAAAGTTATTTTATGAAAATATTTTACAGATATAAGAACTGGAATTTCTCTCAGAATATAGGTTAAGCAGGGAATAACATTCATTTTAAGAATGTTTATTCTGCCCCAAAGGGTAAGGTTTAATGACTCCATCTATTGATATCTGAAGAAACCTCTCTCTGTATTTTATTAATATTACATACCAGTACTACTAACTGAGTTATATATTTTGGTATACACATACCTAAATATTTAATAGATTTGATACAAATGCAGAAATATTTCTTAAATGACATCAATTCCAATTTGGGCCAGTTAATAGAGTATCCTGCTATTTTACTAAAGGCATCTATCATTTGCATCAACACTGGAATAGTAATGTGAGGTTTATAAATAAGTAAAACAATGTTGTCTTCAAATAAACCAATTTGCACTTGACAAAGTTATGTACTATTCTGTAGAGGTGTAGAGTATGTTATCCAATAGAACAAGCCAAGGATTCCATGCAGATATTAAAAAGCAAGGGTAAAAGTAAACATCTTTGTTTAATTCTTCTAAATAGTGGTAAAGTAAGAGAAAACATGCCATTAACTTTTACTTTAGATGTGAGAAGTCATATAATATCTTGATCCATTTTATGAAGTCCAAGGGAATCTGAGCCTGATTAGGATAGCAAACACATACTGTTTACATATGTTGTCAAAAGCTTTTTCAGAATCTAATGATTAAATTACAAATTTATTTAAATCTCTTAGATCTACAACTCACCTGATTTCTACTGCTTACCTAGTTTTTATAAACCCTACTTGATCATTCCTAATAATGAATTCTATCACTTGCTGCAATCTATTTGCTAACACTGCTGTTAATAAATTGGAATCAAAATTCATCAATAAGATTGGATAATGATTAGTACACTTAATGTGATATTTACCTGTTTTGGGTAAAATTGTATTATATGTTTGGTTAAATGCTACTGATAAAATCCCTTATCAAATATCTCATGATCGTACAATTGACAATGTTTTGGCATCTCTATTGTAAACATATTAGCATAAACTCTGTATGCTCTGATATTATAGTAGTTAATTCATCTTTCTTTTTTGTATTTCCCAAACAAAATTATAGATGGGCACCTATCCACCTGTGTCCATAAATGTTTCAGTTCAACTTTCAAATGATTTTCCCTGTTATTTTAAAACTTATTTTAAAATAACATCTCCATCTCTATTTCAAATAACAAGAAGAGGCTTCTGTAGAAACACTAGAGTACACAGAAGTCTGTCATCAACTAGAGGCACTGGAAAGAACATGAATAAGACAAGATAAAGCATTTTTGAAGGGATGCTCTGCTTGGACCATACTGAAGCTTAGTTGCCAGGCATACTGTTTAAGAATTGTAATTTATTTAAGAATTAATATATGAGCTTCAGGATTTGGGGGAGGGGATTGTTTATATATAACCTTTTCTGGCTGAGAAGTGCCACTGTTTATTTAAATATCTTACTAAACATTTATGTGATTTAAATAAAGAAATATGTAATCAGTATTCCAATTACACATACTTTCATCAGATTAAGCCTATAGCTGTATGAACATGCCATTCATATAAACTTTTATATGATTTGAATGGATATCTAAATTCTAAAGCTAAACCCGTGTGATTGGGAGACAGAAAGCAAGAATGCATGCATGTTTTATTCTTCTTTCAGCAATTACATCACAGCTTTTAGATATAGTCTCAAATGCTTAATCCTACAAGTGCTGCTCAATATTATGAACAGTCCTCTATTTTATCCACAGCATTCTGATTTCTTTTCATTTAAACCTGAGGAAACTTTGATGTAATTTTGATATATACAAGAAATACATGGCATCTAGAAGATTATCTTGTGCATTTATAATTTTTAGTATTCCATCAGTACAACTTTCAATTGCTCATAAAACTTTTTTTTTTTTTGGAGGTATTAATATTTTTTGGAGGTTAATATTGCAGGTTTATAGAATGATAAATGTTAACAAACATGAATAAATTAGGTGAGGGAAATGTAATATTTGGAATAGTTCAAACTATATATTTGAAATACAATCAAAAAGAGAAAAGAAGACAAATTAAGAATATTTTAAGAACTAATCGGATTCGGTAAAATGAAAAAGGATTGAGATGTGCTTTACAAATATATACTTGAATAATTTGAAATATATTGTTAAGATGTTTTGAGAAATATATTTAATGACTGAAATTGAATGTAAAACTGAATGAAATTGAAATGATCAAAATGATTTAAATGTTATACTTGCAAGAAGCAAAGCAGAAAAAATATATTGGTAAAAGTAAAAAAAGATAAGAGATTAGAAAATTGTTTGAGTAAAGATTTGAAGGAAAAAAGAGAACAAGATGAAATATATGGTTAATAATTAAAAAGATGAGGAATCAGAGTTGCCTGAATTCCACAATGGAAAACATTAAATTGAAAATGAATACAGCAATAGAGAGAGATGAAGGAATTGGAAGGGAGGAGGAAGGAGAGAGAAGGATGGAAGAGTAGGGAGGAAGAAAGGGAAGAGAAAGCAGAGAAGGTAGGATGGGGGGAAGAGAGGAGGAGAAGGAGAAGGTGAAGTAGAGAAGAAGAAGGTAGGGAAAGAAAGTTGGAAGGAGAAAAGGGAGAGGTTAGGTTTGAGGAGAAAGATTGCTATATAATAAAAAAAAGATGAAGTGGAAGGAAAGCAGCTCTGAACAAACAAATATAAATATATTAAGAAAAAGAATGAATTGTTTAAGAATAAAAGAGGATAAATATGCACAAATAGTAAAGTTAGAATTTAGGGATAAATGAAGAAGGTGTTTATGTATGCAAGTATAGAAATACTGAGGTATATTCAAAAAGCCGGTTCAGACCGGCTCAGGCGAGTAGATAGCGATGGTGGAGGGCAGTTTGGAGAACCAGTAGCAAAAATCCCTTCCCCCCCCAGCCTCCAGCTTGCTTACCTTCGCATGCCTGCCTTGCTTCGCTTGCTGTAATTCCTGCAATCCATTGCATCAGCAAGCATCTGAATCTCCCTGCCTGCAATCAAGCTCATCAGTGAGCAGCTCTATCTACCTGCCTGCCTGCCTGCAAGTTTTTTTCCCCCTTTGGGAGCTTTAAAAAAATAGTTAATTGGGTTTTTTTTAAGTTGTTCTTTTTTTAGACCTAGCCATTTAAAGTTTAGGAAGTTTTAAATTTAGCTGCTTTTATATAAAAATAAAAATAAAATAAAATAATATTTGTGCAGCTTTCTGAGATTTTGTGTATTTCTGTAGTGTTTCACTCTAACTACACAAACACACAAAATCTCACAAAGCTGTATGTGGAATTTTGTGTGTATAAAGTGTGAAAGTTGGTTTTTTGGGCTTTTTGTGGCTGTGTGAGGTTCCTGCTTGTTGCAGGGGTCATTTTGGGTCTAGCACAGCTTGTTCTGTCCCCCCACCTCACATAGGCAGACACACGAGCAAAAGATGTCTACAGTAATTTATTTTTACAAGCCGATCTGAATCCCTTTGGCAGATAAAAATTCTGGCAGCTACTTTCTGAATGCCTGCCAAGTTTCTTATCACCTCTTGAAACAGGAGTCAGCGTATCTGTAGTCCATTGCTGGGGCAACGAAGAGTTCAAAGAGTAGTTAGAAGTCATTCACAAAGTCCAAGCCTTAATTCCGAAAAATATCCCATCCGAAGCTCACGATATGCAGTTTTTGTCTGTCACAGAGCCTGCAGAGCAACCCCACCTGTGGGCCATGGCTCACAGAGCCTGCAGAGCAACCCCCCCTGTGGGCCATGGCTCAGTGACTCAGCAATCTCTGGCCCTTCCCCACCTCTTCCTTTGCTGTGCACGCCTCTCCCTCCAACGCTGCCTGGGATCAATCCAAGATTGATCTTCATCACTTCCTATTAGTGGGTGCCCCAACATGCTTTCCTCCTGGCCTTCAGCTGGAACCTGAGACGTTGCCAGAAAGGAGGGTCCTGGAGAGGGAGGCCTTGTCAGTTCCTCCCCATCACTTTCAGAGTCATCTTCCTCCATGAAGACAGGCTCGGGAGCCGGAGTCACAACACAGCTGCTTTTACATTGTGGGTGAGCCAGTTGTGTTGTGTTGTGTGTGTGTGTAAAGTGTGAAAGTTGGTTTTTTGGGCTTTTTGTGGCTGTGTGAATTTCCTGCTTGTTGCAGGGGCCATTTTGGGTCTTGCACAGCTGCTTTTACATTGTGGGTGAGCAGTTGTGTTGTGATGTGTTTTGTAGATTAAAAAAGGGCAAAGAAGTGACGTCGACTTGGCCACGTCCACCTGACCAACAAGCCACACCCACCCAGTCACCTGACCAAGCCCCGCCCACTAATTAAGCCCTGCCCACAGAACCGGTAGCGAAAATTTTTAGATTTCACCCCTGACCAACACTCTGTTAAAAAAAAAGAAAGAAAGAAAGATGTGGGTAAGGTGGGACAGGAGAAAAGAAAAAAAATAATAAAATTTGTTTTAAAAAAACAATTGCTCATAAAACTTAATTCTCCTTTCTCAAGATTAATATTAAGAAAAAATCAATGGAAGCCCCTACCTCTGTGATGCATGTATAGGCAATTATCCTTCAGGGAAAATATCAACTGGATTTCAGTCCCAAATAAAGTAAATCAGCAGAAAATTCAGTCCTTAGATAGAAAAAAATTCAAGGAATGTTTTTTTTGTCTTACTATAAACTAGCCAAGCCATATAGATTGGACAGCTGCTATAGTGGTACAGTATATCTTACATGACTTTATAGATAAACAAAGAATCAGTTCTCCCACAAAAGCTTTTCACCACAATTGTTATGCATCGGTGAAAGGAAACCAAAAGCACTTTAATCCTATCTTAAGGTCATTACAATTGCTTGCAGCCATTGTGGTTTTTTTCTTTCTTCCTTTCTTTCAGGGTAAGTTTTATCTATCTCATTCTCTGTGGAATGATCACAGGTAATCTAGGTTCATGTTTAAAACATGATGATGTCACAATGATACATCAGTACTAGTTTTTCAAAGCTTTTTTCCCCCTACTAAATGGAAAAAGAATCTTATTTATAGCCAGGGTTGAAAGTGTATTACTACTCAATATCATTCATTTGTGGCTAGGCCAGCAGAAGTTGCTGGAAAATTTAATTCTGTCATATCTGGAGGGCCATAGGCCATTGCTGATTTTAGGGAGGACAAACAGGAAATGACAACATCTTCAGTATTTATGGATATCTGTTTAAAAACTTCTTCCATACCCAGATTTAGAATAAAATAAATGTGTCTTTGCTTTGTCAGTTGTAACATTCCATCTTCTCAGGCATCATCTGAAAATGAAATAATTTCACAATCATCCCAAAGCCTTTTGTAGAAAGGATATCAATTCCTCAATGTTGACTTAGTATGAAGGAAAACTTTGTTCAAAATTACAACTGAGAAATGCAAACTGTTTTCTGAAGTAATATTCAGGGGATATTAAATTTAAACTGTGTTAAAATTGAATTATCCTGTGCAATAGATAATCTGAGGTGGGCATGCAAATCTTCTCACTTTCCTTACTAATTGAAAAAATCCATTGTCTCTCAATGAAATTGGTTAGCACTTGATTAAGAAAACCTAAAAGAATATTAATATTTTGGCCTATGAATTTGTACATTATTGGTTCCAAAACAGATAAGTTTATAGTTTTCACCAGTTTGGTGTCATGGGTGTTATGGTTAAATTGATAGATTAGATACTGGGAAACTCTGAGTCTACTAGTCCCTTAGACATCAAGCTGGCTGGGTGACATTGAGGCAACTATTTTGTCTCAGCCCAACCACCTCACTGGTTATTTATTATAGTGGAGACAAAAGGAAGAGGGAACATTATGGATACACACTTTTGAAGTTTGAAGTTTATTATATTTCTATACCGCCCTTCTCCCGAAGGACTCAGGGCGGTGTACAGCCATATTAAAACACATAGATTTATAAAATTTAAAAGCTATTAAAATCGAATATATAAAATTTGGTCCGTGAATTAAAACACACATACACCCATTATAAAATTCGTACTAGGCCAGTCCGGCTTGCTGGAACAAAAGGGTCTTAAGGGCGCAGCGAAAAGTATGCAGGTCGGGCTAAGACGAAGCTCTAGGGCAGTGGGTCTCAACCTTCCTAATGCCATGACTCTTTAATACAGTTCCTCATTTGTGGTGACCCCCAACCATAAAATTATTCCTAAAACCATTGGAAATATGTGTTTTCGGATGGTCTTAGGCGACCCCTGTGAAAGTGTCGTTCGACCCCCAAAGGGGTCCCGACCCACAGGTTGAGAACCACTGCTTTAGGGGCAGCTCATTCCAGAGGGCTGGTGCCGCCACAGAGAAGGCTTTCTCCCTGGGTGTTGCCAGTCGGCATTGTTTGGCCGACGGCACCCTGAGGAGCCCCTCTCTGTGGGAGCGTATTGGCTGGTGGGAGGTTGTTGATGGCAGAAGGTGGTCTCATATATACCACGATCCTAAGCCATTTTAAAGGTGGTAACCAACACCTTGAATCGCACCCGGAAGACCACCAGGAGCCAGTGCAGCTTGTGCAGGAGGGGTGTTACATGGGTGCGCTGAGTCGCACCCATAACCACCTGCGTGGCCGCATTCTGGACCAGTTGGAGCCTCCGAGTGTTCTTCAAAGGGAGCCCCATGTAGAGAGCGTTGCAGTAGTCCAGAGGTGACGTGACGAGGGCATGAGTGACCGTGGGCAGGGCATCCCAGTCCAGAAAGGGACGCAACTGGTGCATCAGGCGAACCCGATAGAAAGCTCCCCTGGGCACGGCTGTCATGTGATCTTCCAAAGACAGCCGTGCATCCAGGAGAACACCCAAGTTGCGAGCCCTCTCTGAGGGGGCCAGGATCTTGCCCCCAATGGTTAGCGATAGAACCAGCTGACTATACCGGGACGCTGGAAGCCACAGCCACTCGGTCTTGGAGGGGTTGAGTTTGAGCTTGTTTCTCCCCATCCAGATCCACACAGCCTCCAGGCCCTGGGACATCACGTCAAGGGCATCATTGGGATGATCCGGGGTGGAGATGTACAGCTGAGCATCATCAGCATACTGATGGATCTCACCCCAAAACCACGGATGATCTCACCCAGTGGCTTCACATAAATGTTGAACAGAAGGGGCGAGAGGACTGACCCTTGTGGCACCCCACATACAAGGCACCTCGAGATCGACCTCTGCCCCCCCTGCCAACACAAACTGCACACGGTCGGAGAGGAAGGAGGAGAACCATCGCAACACGGTGCCCCCCACTCCCAACCCCTCCAATCGTCGCAGCATGATATCATGGTCGATGGTATCAAAAGCCGTTGTAAAAAATAAAGGCCGTTGAGTTGTAAAAAATAAAGGCAAGATATAAATGAAATCAACTGATTTCTCTCCAGTGTTTTTTCATTGCTAATTAAAGTTCCCAATCTTTAGCCAATATTTGGTTCTAGCTCCAAGAAAGGAATTTCCTATTTATTTAGGGATAGTTGGTAAATGTGGGGTATCAAATATAACATGGGGGAAAAATGCAATTGTCAAAGGGGGATTTTTTTCCAGGTTCTTCTGTCTGGCAATAGAGGATGATAAGATGATGGAGAAGAAGAGAATTAACATTCACAATCTAATTTGTCAAATGCTTTAATTAGGATAGCGTATTAGCAAATGAACTAGTATAGTTGTCCTATTTTAAATGCATTGAATAAGGTGTAAAATGCAGTGAAAGTGTGAGAATTCTGCTCATTTCAGATAATCTTCTCTCTCTTTTTTTAAAGACACTGACATTGGGGAATTCACAGACATAATCAATCTTCATCCATCCCACTCAGCTGCAAGATTTTGAATACAGAATTATAACCTTCTTTTTTATATATAAAATCCTACCTTCAGGGGAACAAACAGAGAACATTTGGTTTTATGAAGTGATGAAACTTTTAAATTCAGAACCATTTTTTCTGCAGGCATTTTTTCCCTCTCCACTGAAATAGTTCAGTGTTTCTCAACTCAACCAGGTTTGACTTATGCAACATAAAATTTCAATTTAAAGAATACATTTTTTTCTAACCTACAGTTTTTAGAAAAAAATGTGTAAAATGATTTTATTTATTGTCTATTCCTATATGATTGAAAGGAAAACATAAAAAACTGCCTGGTTGCCAAATCTCCTTACTGGTAGAAATTAACCATCAAATGTTGCTTGTGCAATGCTATTTATTGTATGATTCCATGGATCACTCCTGAATCCCATCACCATCTCAAGAGAATCTGATGCTGTCTTGAACATGTTGTAGTAGACTCCTGTTTATCATCTGACTCCATTTAAAGAACACTCTTCTTGAAAGGGATAGAAATTTTGTTACATTTGCCTTGCTTAGCTGTCCCATTCAGTGAAAAAATATAGAGAGAGTAGGAACTCATAACAAAACACTCAGATGAGAACTAATAGAACAGAACAGTGAATCTAGAGCAGGGGTGTCAAACTGGCAGCCCACAGGCCAGATGCATCATGTGCAGGCCACACCCATTCCAGGTCCACAAAGGAAAAAAAATCACAAAACATCATGTGACAGCAACGTGACCAGGGGTGGGTTCTACTTACCTTTACTACCGGCTCACAACAGGATTGCGTGCGCGCATGCAGAAGCTTCTGCGCATGCAGATCACTGATGATGACATCCAGGGCAGTGGGTGGGGCCTCCCACCGGTTTTACTACTGGTTCTTGTGAACCGGTCCGAACCGAGGCAACTCACCACTGAACATGACGCTGCAAGTTTTACACCTGTGATATAGAGTAAATCAGAATTTGATCAGAATTCGCTGCCATATTGAAAAATATAAATATGAGCAAATGAGGAATTTATTAAAGGTATTATACAATCATTTACAATAATTCAATTTTTAATCATTTAAACTTAAAGTTTAAACAACATCAAATTTAGTAGTAGCCCAGACAACATACACTACTCAAAGCCAAGATTAGTTCTGAGACTGAAGTAATATCCCTTTCCCTGTTATAGATGATAAATTAAATATTTTAAATACATATATGTAACAGTTTTGTTTAAAACAACTATTTATATTATATATAAATTTATATTAAACATTTGGTTCAATGATTATATACCATTACTGAATATAAAATTTCAAATAATCTACAAGGATAATCTTCAGAGGAAGAGTTCCTGCCTTTTCAAGAAAAGTAGGATATTTATCTGTGTGACTTTAGCCACTAAAATCTGGCCTTTGAATTGTTAGCCATATTTATATATGCCACCCTTCAACCTTTTTATGAGAATACATTACTGTATACATGAACAACTTCCCACTGAAGAGGTCAGAGGAGATATTATTATTTGCTATTAAGGTGCAACTGAAAGACAGATGTAATTTGGAACAATGTTTTTTGAATATTCTGCTAAGAGGCTTTATGGTCACCTATAATATGATTAAGATAAGATAAGATAAGATAAGATAAGATAAGATAAGATAAGATAAGATAAGATAAGATAATAATTCTTTTATCAGACTGCTGACAATCGATCAGGCTCTGCAAGTTTCCAGAAATGTCCTTAAAATAGGCAGGGATGGAATACAGTCCTGTCTGCAGCTGCTCTTTGCAGGCGCATGTGAAAAGACATAGCTGTCTTTTCAACTCTTTTAAAGAGTTGAAGAGAGGTGCTATGTTTGTGGGACTGTGTGATCTGAAGCATTTTTAATTAATTTGGAATTCAAGGCACTGCTGTAATTGTGGCCATCCCAAGAAATATTCAAAGAAAATCTTGTATATCTATTTTCTTAGGGAAAGGAAGTGATATGTGAGAAAAAGTAAAATATTGGGGGAGGCGGGAAGTCTTCTCAGAAATTTCAGAGAAAGTAATATAATTTTCATCTGACCTGATTTAACTCACAACGTCACAATGTATGTTGTTTGGTTTTGCCTTAGTATGATATATGAACCCAGCCATTATTGTTTGCAAACCAGGTTTTATTGTTTGTGTGAACATGACCTATATATTTTAATGCAGAAACTATGGCTGAGCAAAAGATAGCTTAATGCATTGTGCAAATCCAGTTTCATGAGCTAGGGGAGATAAGCAGATAACCAAGAAGAAGTACTAAATTGTTCCTTTAATGATTGTGTAGATGCATTTTCTATTTATACCCAGCTATTAAAGGTGCCTTGTCCTTTGGAACTGGCTACCTGACACAGTGAATCCTGAATGTTTTATGAATTCATGGTTTCACCTTATTGCAATTCTTTTCGGTTGGATAATAGCTGTAGAGAAAAGACATGGCATTACCAAGGCAACAAAGCCTAGTAATAGTTAGAAATGATAGAGGCTACTCCTTTGTTTTGTTTCATTTGAAAGAGGCATCGTTACCAGCTGTGATGGATGACCTCCTAAAAGAGGTGTGAAAGATTTAGCTTGTGTGTGCACAAAGAGAAATAACAATATAATAAGACCATGGAGGAAAACAAAGTGGAATCCTACTGGCCTGTTAGAAGAGCTCCTATTCTTATTCTGAGCAGGTTGATTCTGTAGTAAAATTCATGTATCTCAGTGAAACTTATTAACCAAGTCTTTGGGTTAAATACTAAGAAATAATAAGAAACTGTTCCAAACAAAAGGAATTTTAAGAATTTACTAATCTTCTAAACATAAATCCAAGACTTGAGAAACAGAATAGGCCAATAGTTTAATAAGCAGCAGCTATTATGTAGTATTAAAAACAATTGCATTTTAAAAACAGAGAAATCAGAAAGATTTGTAGACTCCTTTTAATAGTACTGTAGAAACTGACAGGATATTTAAGAAATAGCAGACATATTTGGTGCAGCATTTGCTCTATTCATAGGGTAATTGAGACTAAAATATAATACTATGGGGATAACAATTCAGGGAAGAGTGGAACAGGAATCACCAATATCTTCACATTACCTTTAAGTCCAGTACAGGTTAAAAGTCAAGCACTTTCCTACTTCTTTCCTATTCTGACAATGACTAATAGAAAAAGGATAGATTTCTTAACATTTGTTTCCATTGAATTTTTAAAATTAAATATGAAGGAATTATTGGAGATTTGGCCCAAGTTCTCTTTCAATTGTTTTATATTTGAGCAAAATGAAACTTTTGAACAAAGTTACCACCGATTCAGAGGATGGTGACAAAGAAGGTACGAGAACATGAGGTCGTGCCCTCTGACATAAGCTCAAGGAATTCAAGATATTAAATCTGTAGAAAATACTTTGGGAGTTATGACATCATATCTTTAGTTTTATTTATTTATTTATTAGATTTTTATACCGCCCCCTCTCCCGAAGGACTCGGGGCGGTGAACAGCCAAAATTAAAAACATACAATATAAACAATTAAAATACGTTTAAAACAGAATTAAATCCAAAATGGCTCCCCAATTTAAAACGCCTTACCCATACCCCTATAAATGAGACAAATTTTAAATTTAAAAATTTAAAATTTCCACATTTAAAAAGGGGGAAGATTTAGGCCAGGCCAGCTTGATAAAATAGAAAAGTCTTAAGCACGCGGCGGAAGGTGCACAGATCCGGGATCCTACGTATCTCCGGGGGGAGCTCATTCCAAATCGTAGGTGCCCCCACAGAGAAGGCTCTCCCCCTAGGGGCCGACAGCCGACATTGTTTGGCCGATGGCACCCGGAGGAGCCCCTCTCTATGGGAGCGTACTGGCCGGTGGGAGGCTATTGGTGGTAGCAGGCGGTCCCGTAAATAGCCAGGTCCTAAGCCATGGAGCGCTTTAAAGGTGATAACCAGAACCTTGAAGCGCACTCGGAAGACCACTGGGAGCCAGTGCAGCTCGCGCAGGAGAGGTGTTACATGGGAACTCCATGTCGCTCCCATCACCACCCGCGCGGCCGCACTCTGCGCCAGTTGGAGCCTCCGAGTGCACCTCAAGGGGAGCCCCATGTAGAGAGCATTGCAGTAGTCCAGACGAGAAGTAACGAGGGCATGAGTGACTGTGTGTAGGGAGTCCCGATCTAGATAGGGACGCAACTGGCGGATCAGGCGAACCTGATGAAAAATCCTCCCGGACACGGCTGTCACATGCTCTTCTAACGACAGCCGTGAATCCAGGAGGACACCCAGGTTGCGGGCCCTATCCGTGGGGGCCAATGATTCGCCCCCAATAGTCAGCGATGGCACATAGTTAATGTATATAAGAGGAGAAGAAAAGAGAAAATAGTTCTTATTTTCCATTACCACAGGAGAAACTAGATCCAGATGTAGCAGATATAGTTTTAGATTAACTGGATTTTAACTGGGTGGGAAAAATTCCTAACAGTAATATCTGTATAAGAGTGAAATATATGCCTATGAAGGTTGTGCATTTTCCATCTCTGGAAGTTTTAAGAAGAAAAGGGACTGACCCCTCTCAATGATGCTTTAATTATTTTTCCCTTACTTTACAGAAGATTGAACTAGATGATTCATGTGATTCTTTCTCACTCCATAATTCCATGATTTTACAATTCCTGAGAATTAAATGCAACTTTTCACATTCTGGCTAGTAACTCACTAATAGCATAAAAGGTTATGAAGAATTCCATGAATCTTCATACAGTGATTCTTCTTTGAAATTAGGAAGAGGAGAGACTCTTGCATTTCTGTGATTGTTAAGAAAAAAGAAAGGATGCAGAAAATAGAATGTAGGAACCAGTTGAACTGCTTTGGCACTGGTAAAATAAAACAGACTTATCTTCCTTGAATTTTGAACCTTAGGGGGAAAAATATTGTTGGAATGCCAACTTTACATTTTAGCCTATTTTATTTAAATTCCTGTATAGTTTGATTCCAAATCTAAGAATCTGGCAACATCCTGTGCTGTCCAACTCTCTCACACAAACACCACAGGTGCAAGGAGTCTTTATTAAGACTTCCGAGCCTAAATTGGTATTCCCCAGCAAGTTCCTGTGACATCACTCAATGATCTCCAAAGGCTACTCAAATGAAGCCAACACTAGTCCTCAACTCAAAGGCAAATACAGTCCATTACACACAAGCAAGTTCCCAAGGCAAAGGCAAGTTCCAAGGTAAAGGCAAGGCAAAAGCTGAAGAGACACAATCCACAGATCAAGGAAAGAACACACAGCAACAAAATGAACACATTGTTCCCAGCATCATCTCCATCTATCTGCTATGTTAAAGAGCCATCCTCTGGTGCAGCCCATCAAGAGGGATGAGGCTGCCTCTGACGAAGCGTGAATCAGCTACGATACTTCCCCCTGGGGTAATTGCTCTTGATTAGAGACGGATGGATCTTGTTTTTTCATGCTGTATACTTTAAAGAAAGAAAACCCGAAATATATTCTAAGAAACATTTTATTATAAAGAAATAAAACAAACTTACTAACTACATTTTGCCGGCAGCTTTTATCACACAGACAGACAAAGGAAAAAATCAGGAAGTGTCTTCCTTAAACTTGGACATGCGCATAAGCTCAGAAATCACAAGAAGTCTTATCTCTCTTACTACAGAGATGTGATAAAGTTCTCCGGCAGGCTACTGTAAATCTCAGGATGGAAGCTCAGCTGGTAAATACATAATGCAGTGACAGCCTCCTCATGACTAATCTGGCTGACCTTAGCTGCTCCTGTCTTTTCTTTGCCCTATGTGTTCTTGGATCAGGTACAGAAGGTGGTTCCTCCTTTACATTGTTGACCAGCTTCAGCTGCAGTTGCATGCTTTCCCCATCTGAAGCTTCAGGGCTGTTCTGCTGCAGCTGTGCTTCAGTCAAATCACTTTCAGACGGCTGCTTGGAGCCATTGACCAAACTCCCCCTCCTGATGTGCCCAGAACTGGTTCATCCTCCTCTGAGTTGACAACTGGAGAAGTATCTTGGGAAGCACCTGGGGGAATCATAACACATCCCTTATCAAGCATCTAGGGGATCATCACACATTCCTTATGCCTGGCTGGAGCATGAGTGAATTAGAACTAAGGGCAAATTCCCAACTATTCACTATTAAGACTCATTAAGCCAATATTCTTCAAAAGACAATTTAAAAGTGGTATAATTTCATTTTAGTAAAAGTAACAGTGATGATGCAAAGAAGAGAATTAAAGTCTGATTAAATATACTGATGAATGGATCTTCACATCTTATACAAAAAACAGACCAAGACAATAATAAACAGGCATAATGATAAACATCTTGTGTTTATAAAAAATGTTTTCAACTTATTACCATTCAGCTCTTATTCGAGTGCTATATCCACTGACTAGCTAGAAAGGTGATAATTATCATGTAAGCAGGAGCTGATTTATACATCTATCCAAGGGGAAACAAGATGGCTGTTAAGGCATAAGAAAAACACTCCTGTGCTTAGAATCTTTTCTAAATATTTTTATAGTGGCAAAACAAAAGCAAAAGCTGGTTCCTAAGTAATTATTTTATATTTGTGCATTCTTACCCATGGCTATAAATATTATGCTCTACATGGAGCTGATATATTGAAGTCCTCTGAATTATATTACATTTCTAAATGGCTTGCTTGTTTTTTGGAACAATAGAAATGAATTTTCTCATTTTGAGATAGTTTGGTTCACATATTCTGTATTACATACATTTGGGTGGTATGGTGAAGAGAATACCTAAAAACCAGAAGGAAAGTGATTAAGCAGCAGTTTCTTTATTCACCTTGAGCTTCTCATTATTACAAGCATTAGAATCAATCCTAAAAATTGTAAAGTTGAATCCTTTTGATTTTCTATAGGAAATTTTTATCATTAAAATCAGATTGGCTTTACTTATCTGAAGCAAGCACTCTATTGGTCAATAAGACTTTATCCTCAATATACATGTTTAATCAGAAACTGAAAAAAGTAGATTGTTCAGTACATGTAATTCTGGGAATAAATATTAAATTGCATTTTGATGTACTTATTTTCAATAATCATAATTCTTCTTAGACAGATCTTGGAATGTCAGTAACAATCATTTAGTTTTTTATAGTTTTATGATTATACTGATCCACAATATTTTTCAAAACAAATATATCTGGATAGAGTACATCATTTTAAATGGTTACAGGATTCTGTGTTATATGCAATCAGGCTTCTTCTTTTTTCACCTTGCAATGATATTTCTTCAGCAGGATATGTGATGAAAAGAGAGAATTGAACATGCATGCCAATATAAAATTGTTAATAATGTAATAATAATGAGAAGTGTTGTGCACTGGTATGCATGCAAATTGATAAATGCTTTTGCACTGAAATGGTAATGTGCTGTTATTAATTTCTGAAAGTGCTCAGGAAAAGGTTTGCTGCTATTAGATAAAAGGAATAAAATATAACAGAGTGATCACCCTTCTTATGATCATAGAAAATATAATTTAGAAACATTTAATATGCTGCACATGTTTCTCAATGAAATAATAGGGAAGGAGATCTGTTATGCTCTATAAATACTGTGACTGAAGTTTAATGATGTCAAAACTGCAAAGAACTAATGCCTGAACATACATATTGAAGTTTTGTTTGCTAATTTAGCTAACTTAAGCTAACTTCCTATGATGCTACATTCTCAATATTTGAAATATATTCTGTTATATACATTACAAAAATAAACCACATTTTTTCTAGTTGGTTATCTATGCACAGATTAATCTATTTTATAACACCTAAAGTTATCATGGGTATACAACTATACTATATTTATATAAGAGCTGTGGTGGCACAGTGGTTACAATAAATCAAAATTAAAAAAAAAAAATTCAGTACTGCAGGCTACTTCTGCTAACTGCCGGCTGACTGCAGTTTGGCAGGTTGAATCTCATGAGGCTCAACGTTGATTCAGCCTTTCATCCTTCCAAGGTGAGCAAAATGAGGACCCAGATTGTTGGGGGCAATGTGCTGACTCTGTAAACCATTTAGAGAGGGCTGTAAAGCACTGTAAAGTGGTATATAAATCTAAGTGCTATTGCTATATTTTTATATTTTCTAGCCCAACAAATGAAAAGTTTGAGATAATTCTACATTGGAAAAAGTGATATATGTATAGTAGATATTGCTGTGCTTGTCACAGAAGATAGGGCACCTTAATCAAGCTGTTTGTGTACCAAAACACTTTATTATTCAAAGCATGGAATAAAGTCTTTCAAAGTTCTTTCCCAACAAGGAAATCAGGAGTCTAACACAATACTAAATGATTGAATGGTAAACTTGATGAATGAATCTTATGTTTTAAATATCTTAACTTGCTCATTTTCATTTCATTTTCAAGGGTCTCATTTTGATATTCTTAATTTTAAAGAACATTAATTCTTCCCATTCAATCATCCTCTGTGAGGAGAAGGTAACTGGCTGAAAGGGCGAGCCGGGTTTACCTGCAAAAGAGTCTTCATTATTTAAAACAAAGCTGGCACAACCTGTTGGTCTCAGAGCACCTTCAAAAGGAACTGGCAGCCAGTAATGTTTAATGCAACAAAACCTGAAATTATTAAATACATAGAGAATACCCATATTAATCCCTAGTTCTCTGCTGCAATAATCTGTATGCATAGATATTCTGCCCTGTGCATGTAGAGTTTACATGCTTTGATCATACAGATCAAGCTACTTCAAACAAAAGCTAAGGACTGACTATATAGTAGCATATTTGGTGCTTCTCATGTTTCCAGTAATGCAGTTGGTGTTTCCCATATATGCACATAGCTCAGGAGATGGGTGGGGGGATGAATGATGAAGTATGCTCTCTGAAAGTGAAATTGCTACCTAGCCAACGACTTTCCTTTCTTCCCTGTAGGGTTTTTAGGGGTGGAATATGCTTTTGCTTCTCTTTCTGCATTAGGTTACCTCTTTCATTCCCTGCTACAACTTGTGATGGAGAAAAAAATAAATTATTCATTATCTTGCTCTGTTACAAAGCTGTGTATTATTGAACTTTCTGTTAGTTAAATTCGGTATCTGAATAGATGACTTCTGCTGCCTTTCATTCCCTTTTTACTTCTCCCATCTTTCTTCAAAGTTTCAGAAAAGTTGAGAGGAAGATGAGAGTCTTCTGTGAATGGGTTGAAAGAATATGTTTCAGACTAGATTGTTTCCTCATCTTGACAACTTCCATATGTGTGGACCTTAACTCCCAGAATTTTCACTGATAATGCAAGATGCAGATCAGGCAGGATATTCGTTCACCCCAAAGGTCTGTGTTTGGAAGAGAATTTGTGCTTTGTTATTTGCAACTATTGCAAGCCTAGGATCAATTATGGTAAGTATAAGAAGGTTCTGGCAGCATCTTCATTTACATTTAATGAGGGACTAACTTGTTGATATGGCCTCTCCCATTCAGATAAGCAGCACAAACACAAAAAAGTTTGCCCAGCTATTTGCAAATCACTCATTCCTGAGCAAGCAAAGTAGATGAGGCAGGTCACTTTACACCATTGGGTTCAAAGATTTGTCAAAGGTACAAGATTACTAAAGCACACGGAATCAGTGAAAATATATGGAAGATGCCAGCAACAGATGATCACTCTTAAATCTGATGGCACATGGCTCTACTATCAGTACAATAATAGATTTGCAGTATCTATGATTATCTGCAATACAGTTACCGAGTATGAAATCCTTTCAGAAAGGTAATCCTTCCAATCATTAGTATAGAGTATTACCAGCAAGGAACAATTCTGGGAACTTGAATCAAACTGAGACATAGCTCTGAGTTTTCTCCATATCACTCCTATAAGATAGAATGCTTGCTCAACTTAAAGAATTTATACCAAGTCTGGCATTCAAGAGATAAAGCAATCAGAGTGTATGAAATACAACTTATGTCTTTAAAATCTTACTTTAAAAATCTTGAAATTTGCATTTTTCTAAGTATTTGTGCCAAACTGCTCACATAAAGCTCCTAATCTCTGAATGGCAATCCAGAACTTTTTCATTCTAGTATATTCGTGTCAGCTGCTAATAGAAAGCACAGAGGACCAGTGCATCTATAAGTTTTTTAAACTTTTAAAAAATGAAGAGAAAAAACCAGCAAGATTTCACTAACATATACTGTCAGCAAGCTGCAGTGCTGACACAACCTGACACCACACAGAAGTCAGCAGAGAGAGGGCCCTTTTTAGAAGTATGCCCATCAGCTATGCCAACCTGGTATCTATGTAAATTTGTTTAATAAATAAATAAGATAAACATCCCTGGCACTCCACAAAACCGACTGATTAGAGAATGGTGAAGAATATAATCACATATGGGTAAATCAGAAGTCATGCTTCCATATCACGTCAAGCCTGCCAGCCAAGATACATTATTGAAAAAGACTACTCATGTATTAGCTGAATCTCAAATGTCTTATTTGAATCAGATCCAGGCTGATTCATGAAAGCTTCTTCTTGAGGACTGAGCACACCAAGTGAATATTTAAGAAAGCTGCCAATTCTGTATCCAAGCATCTGAAGTGTAATCTTGTGAGGAAGCTGCCATAAAGCCAGTAAGCCTCTCTGGTAATGATGTAGCTTTGTAGGGGAGTTGCTTTAAATGAAAAACTAAGACTTAGTATTCTGTGATTTCCTGTAAAAGTGAAATCCTTATATTCATTCAAAGTCTGACTCCCTGACTGACATATTTCAATGTCTATTCCAGTCTTGGTTATCTGAATTATTGAGATCCTTATTTAGAAACAGCTGATTTTTCCCCCAACTAATATCTATTGAATCAGAAACTTTTTGATAAAAATTATCTTTAAGAAAGGCAAGGCAAGTAGTTAGAGCAAAACTTCTGAAATTCTTCTGAATTCCTTTTTCAGAAGGAGACATGGAAGGCACTTTTTCTTATGTGTAAAGAAATAACATGTTTCATCTCTCTCCGTTCTAGTCTTATGTTGTCTTTGTGTGTACATGAGAAATGAGAAACACTGGGTAGGTTGCATAGGTTCCTGCTCAGTGTTTAATGATTAGAACAGTCCAAGGTTTAGAATAGAATAATCAGTAAAATTTGGAACCACTTCCAATGATTTCTTAAAAAGGGATACATTATGTGTGTATTTAGGGGGGCAGGGTTTCCTCCATTCTTGGTTTACAAACTTGATTTTATTTTTGCATGTTCTTCCGCCACACAAAATTTGGTCCTGTTCTAGGCCATTTACATCATCTCTTTCTAGCATTCCAACAATTAGAATTATCCAATTCATAAAGTGAAAATATATAAAGTTGATGATTCTAAAACTGAAATGAAGATTCCTCCAAATAAATGTATTATTCATAAAGCAATTACATTTATCACTAGGAAATAAAGGAAAATAATTATGATAAGCCATTTCATTGAATAATTTTATTATCTTTATGGATAAAATATTTACAAAAAGTGCACTTATAAAACCATTGTTGAAAAGGCATTGTTGCAAACCAAAGGTTTCCAATGATTTTATCATGGCAGCTTTACTTCTAAAAATAACTTTTATTTTGTGATTAGCTGATACAAATTTTTAAAGCTGTGTTACAATAGCAGAAAAGATATTACTGAAAAGAGTTTAAATGTAAAATCACTATTTGCACAATTCAGATGTTACTCTGTATATCTTAAACAAAATCATTATTAGTTCAAATGTGCACTTTTTTTAGATTTTCATAAATGTGTGGTTTGATGTACCCATATAGAAAATGATGCCCTGTACTGATACTAATGCTGTTGTACTGCATGGTTACAATGTGGTATAGCAAGCCAACAATGTACAGGTAGTCTTCAATTTACAACCATTTCTTTAGTGATTGTTCAAAGTTACAATGGCACTGAAAAAAGTGATTTATGACCATTTTTCACATTTACAATTGTTGCAGCATCCCCACAGACACATAATCAAAATGTGGACACTTGGTAACGAGTTCATATTTATGACAGTTGCAGTGTCCCAGAGTCATGTGATCACTTTTTACGAACTGTTCTCTCACACCCATGTAGTCAAAGAAGTGCACACATGAACACTCATGCAGAAAAATCAAGGTTGAGAAAATACAAACATGGGTACAAAAACCAGTCTGACAGTTTTTAATCCTAGGTGAGACTGCAAAAGCTGTTGCCAAGATGGGGGTAGTTTAGATTTGTTCATATAGAGAGGGCACCTAGAGCTGGTATTTCTTTATATTTTAACAAGAAAATAAATTGATATTGCTTTTGTACTAAATTACAAACAGGAAAGAGATAGACCTATCAAATTTAATGTCCTTACCACTAGTCTGGTTCAGTCATTATAATAAGCCCAGCCTATAGATTTTATCCAGTGTATGAAAAACAACACATGACTAATCCTGATAGTTTTTCTTTTTTTAACAAAAGCTATTAAGTTAAGTAATGTGCTTATATGGCATGGTCAAGATCCAACAGATCTGCCTGTCATTATGATGGAAATAAGGCCTTTGGGCAGGGATAGATGTTTTGCAAAATCAACATGGAAATTGATTGGCCAAGGTACAGTACTTGGTCATCTTTCGGGTGACAATAAAAAAAATCTAATGAGATGTTAACTGCTTATTAAATTTAATTATTTTCAACCACCTTGAACAATATTTTCAGATGGCTTATTCCTTACGTCAGACAATTAATTCATACTAGGGCACTGGAACATCAGAGAAATGTTTGAAACTGTGATTAGATCAGAATTGTAAAAGTGTTAAAAGAGGTTTAAAAATTAAAAATCCTGTTGTTATTTAAAGAAAACTCGAGAGATAAATATTCATTGATATTAGGTAGTAGGTAGGATAAAGTATAATAGTCTGGATTCCCAGGATGGAGGCGGTGCATTCCAAAGCAATAAGAAACAGCTCGGTCAAGATATTTTGTGTGAGAGAAAGAGGTAAAGACAGCCACTCCTAATAGTTTTCAGAGTATATGCTTGATATCAATCCTAGTGACCCAGGGAACAACCACTTCAGTATGAGCCAATAGTCTGCTGCTGCTGCCAAGAAAAACAACAAAGATGATTAGGGGCCTGGAGGATAAAGCATACAATGAACAGTTGCAGGAATTGGATGTCTATTCTAATGATGAGAAGGACTAAGGGTGACATGATAGCAATTTTCCAATATTTCAGGGCTATCACAGAGAAGAAAGGGTTGATCTATTCTCCAAAGACCTGAGGGCAGGACAAGAAGTAATATTGTTCATTTATTTTATTTATTGGTTCGATTTATATGCTGTCCTTCTCCGGAGACTCAGGGCGGCTTACAATGCGTTAAGCAATAGCCTTCATACTTTTGTATATACCTGCTTAGTAGGGCTTTCGGCCCCCCATAAGTGGTGTTCTTTTTTATACAAAGTCAGCTTATTGCCCCCACAATCCTTTACCTACCTTGAAAGGATGGAAGGCTGAGTCAACCTTGAGGCTAGTGAGATTTGAACTTGCAGTAATTGCAGGCAGCTGGTGCTAGTTAACAGCACTTTAGTCTGCTGTGCCACCAAGGCTCCTTAATAGATGGAAGCTTAGCAAAGAGAGATCCAATTTAGAATTAAGGAGAAATTTCCTGCCAGTGACAACAATTAATCAGTGGAACAGATTTTTTCCAGAATGTCCATCGCTAGTGGTTTTTAAGAAGAGATTGAACAGCCCTGTGTCTGGAACGGTGTAGGGTCTCCTTTTGAGAGGGGGTTAGATTCCAAGGTGCCTTACAACACTGTTATTCTATAACTTCTGTAGATAATAGAGTGCTACAGTTTAGCAAGATTCTGTCTATAGGTTTCTGAATAAAGAAATCTGCTTGGAAAAATTACCAGATGTCTTTCTTGATTTTGGGGTCTGATGGTGTGAGATATATTATATATTTAGATTTTAAACTTATAGATTATGTTGCCTACAACAAATGCACATTATTCGAATAGTTACATTTATATTATATTTTCTGCCTTTTGTCATTTCTTAATAGGCATATGGATGGACTTACAATTAGAGATCTTAAGGTGCTTTCATGGGCATCAGTAAATAAAACTACATATCATATCATTTAGCTATGTCATCAGTGGTCTATGAATAAAATTAGGATGTAAAAACAATTTGAATTTGAAAAATGCTTGAAAAACTGTTTTCCACATTCCAGTAGACATATACTAGTGAATACTTTTTGGACACAAATAAATCAAAGTTCCTATAGCAGCATTTTATGTAACATGAAATTGATTGACAATATAATCTCAAATGATACTGTTGACTCTTTTATATTTCTGGTCATAGTTCCAGTATACAAATTATAAGCTCTAAATGATTTATTATAAAGTCTACTCTTCTCCTCCCATCTCTTTTATCTGTAAATATACTAAGACCTCCATTGTGTTTACAAGAAACTGCTGTTTGCTTTGAATAAGATGCTGTTGTAAACATTGTATATTGATTGTGACTAGGACACTCTTCTGGCCTGTTTTACTGCTTGTTAGAAATGCCTGAGGAGGTACATTAACATCAAGGACCTTACTATTAGAGTACCAGATGTTTCTTTTCTACTGGGAATGTTCCAGAAATAGTATCTCAAAGTCAACAAATGAAATTTATTGCCTCAGGTGCAAACTTTAGCTTATTTGATTGAATGTTCTTATTAAACTTCATTTGCTTTTTAAGAATAATCATGCCGTAGGTTCAGGACACCTTTCTGCAAAACAGTGATCTTTATTTTTGTTGGTGTCTGTGATATAGTGTTGCCAGATACATAACAATACTTAGACAAATACATTCATTTTTGCCATGACTATATGTATCTGAATTAACACTTTGTTTTCTTTCTTTTTCCTCTACAGGGTAATCAGGGTATTTCAAAGAAAAAGTTATTTGGAGGATTGGTTTAAAGTAGCAACTACTTTAAAGTAAGAAATTTCCAATATAGGAGAAATATTTGATGAATTTAGCATTGTGATAAAGCTAGTGAAATTTCTTTGAGAGTAATGCATCTCCTAAAGTGTTTCTGGGGATTACATAATGCAACATACAGAGCAAATATGGGAAATCTCATTTACGAAAGAGAGAGATTATACTCAGTTATAGTATCCAAAAATAAATACCATAACAAGCACTATGAATTCTCCATGTGTATCTTAAATTCTATCTTCTAGAAGCTTATGAGATACACTGGAAAAGATTTAAAGAACATACAGGCAATGCACAAGGAAAGACATCAAAGGAAACTCTTCATATAATGATGGTTATAGCCAGAAAAACAAATACAGGACCACTGAATCACATGGAGAAAGATTCTCCTCCATAGTGATGGGTGTTTGGGAATATGTATATTCTAAATTAAAATATGTACTGCATTTAGTCAGACAGATTACCTATAATACCACTGTTAATGAATCACTGATCATTTCACACATTACTAAATCATATAATGTCTTGCAACAGTTTGGCTTGGCACAATGCCTCTGCTTTGCTGACTAGGGTTTGGTGATGACTTTTGTATACACTAAGCCAAGATTTGGCAAAAATTTCACAGATGCTACAAGAATGAAGCCATACAAAATAGATAATTGCCCAGTGCAAGTGTAAGGATACAAGTGGCTCTGACACCAAAGGTGGATCAAACCTGTAACTTTTTCTTCCTATGATTCAACAGACTCTTTGTGCAGTTCGTGGTGGCCCCGGACCTAAATGCTTGGTGAATGTTTACACAACTGCCAACTTTATGTTGAGAGCTCTGACTCTCATTTTATTTCTTATGTAGTGTAGGAACCAGTTTCGGGAGTTCATCAACTATGTGTTTATGGCTTAGTACCAGAGATGTGAAAAAAGTGTCATGAAAAGCTAGCTAATTGGTTTGTCTATGCCAGAAGCAAAATGTGCTAGTTAGGTAGGTGTGCACTCAGTCAAATAAGGCTGTTTTGTTCTAGGCAGAAGTAGTTTGATGATGGGTGGGGAAGAAATCCAAGGATAATGGAGTTGAGGGAAAGAAAAGGGCTAGAAAAGTTGGGAAGTGGTTGGGCTGGTTGAATATCTTATATTAACAATTATAGAGAAGAGAAAGAGGGTGAGGCACCACAACTTTGTCCTATTGTGCCATCCAGATTTTATTTCATCCTAAATCTGGAATAACTAAAGCATTCTGATTTCAGTTCTGCTGAACCATGGTTCTGGAATATATTGTTCCAGGTTCAAAACATAACATTTACAGTAACCTACTACTACCCATGCTTAATCTGATGTGTGAACTGGTTGCTATGAATGGTCAACAAACTTTGAGTTGAAAATACATGACTTAGTATATATAAAGCCAGCTATTGTTTCTCAAGCTAAAGAAACTTTCAGGGTTTTTCTGAAACTAAATTATCAATCAGACCCTTAAATGAAGGATGTGATGCAAATAAAATGAATATGCAGAGAACCAGCCTGGGTCACAATATATGAAGTAAGGCATATAAGAAAAATATGAGTTTGTGATATAGGGAATTTCAGACTATGCAATTGAATGTTCCGTGAATAGTGTCATTCTCAAGATGAATCATCAAATGATGAGATGTTATTTTCTCTATTGTGTTGATTGTTCTTTTGCAAATCTTGCTTGAGGTTGAAAAGGGAAGGTCATTTGTTTCTTGCCCTGCTAAATTGACATGCAACAGAAGTAAACAAGCAAGGAGACTGATAACCATATTACACATTCTTTCCATGGGAACTATGGTATTTGTCATTCATCTGACAGACATATATATCTATTTTCTTAACTTCTCATATGTGCCCCAGTGAAACTATTGTGTATCTTAATTTATTAAATTGAAAGGATTAATGAGAGCTGCTTACCAGCCTTAGTTGATAGACTATTTCCATTTTCAACATATATTACATAGTCATAAAAATGCATTTCTGCTGTCTTTCAATAGTCACTTAGTAACTTATTTACTTGTTTTATTCTACCTCCAACATTAGGGTAAATTCTTTACAGTTATCATTTTTATATGAAGTTTGAATTACAGAAGAGACCTGGTGTTTATTCTTGGTTAGTATATACAGTGGTTTATTAATTTAGCTAAGTAACATATAGTGGAATCTTGATTTAGAAGGTTGACTCAGCAAATTTGCTTCAGTCTATGTCTTCATTACCTGATTTTAGCATAGTCTTTATTTCTGGTCTAGGTCAGGAGTGGGGAACACTGATCTGCAGAAGAGCAACACCTATCATGTCTGTTCAGCAAGATGGATTGCTACAGCTTCATCCAGAGATTCTGACAGAACTCCTAGCTATTCAGAGAAAATATCCTAGGGCTGAATGCAAAACTTTCATGTATACCTAATCATATGACTTCATACTAACCATGAGGCTTTCCCAGAATGCCTTGGCCCTAGCATGTGTTTTATTTAGTCTTCTGCTCTAGGTATGGTAACTTGCCTGCATGTGGCATGTTATGTTAAATGTTAGCACATTAAGTGATATTTTTAAACATGTGATAACCTTTACAGGTCAAGAGTGCTCAGGAAATGGGAGTATTCTGACCAGCATATTTCATTCTGAAAAAAGATATATCATATTTTTCGGAGTATAAGACACTCCGGAGTATACAATGCACCTTATTTTGGGAGGAGGAAAATAAGAAAAAAAAATCTGCTTGAGAGGCTCTCCGTTTGAGAGGCATGTTTGCAGCCTCCAACAGCTCCATTTGTAAAGGAGCTTCTCTTTGCAAAGGCAGCCTCTCAAACGGACCTTTTGGAGGCTGTTTGAGAGGCTCTCTGTTTGGGATGCTACATCTGCAGCCTCCCCAAAAGGGGTCCTCTTTGTAGACTTTAGCTCAGCATTCAATACCGTCATTCCAGATATTCTTCTAATTAAACTAAATCAGCAAGCTGTACCTGACCACACTTGTAAATGGATCATAAGCTTCCTAACAGTCAGGAAGCAGCTGGTGAAGCTAGGCAAAATCACATCTGATACCTGTATAATTAGCACAGGAGCCCCCCAAGGCTGTGTGCTCTCTCCACTTCTCTCTATATACCAATGACTGCATCTCAAAGATCCCTCTGTTAAAGTTCTGAAGTTTGCAGATGATACAACAGTGATTGGTCTCATTTGAGACAACGATGAATCTGCATACAGACGGGAGGTTGAACAACTAGCCTTGTGGTGCAACCAGAACAATCTTGAACTAAATACACTCAAAACCATAAAAATGGTGGTAGATTTTAGGAGAAACACTCCTATACTACCATCTCTTACAATACTAGACAACACAGTATCAACAGTAGAGTCCTTTAAGTTTCTAGGTTCTATCATAACTCAAGATGTACACAGCCATGGACACCTAACATCAAAAACATCATAAAAAAAGCACAACAAAGAATGTTCTTTCTGCACTAACTCAGGAAGCTCAAACTGCCCAAAGAGCTGCTGATTCAGTTCTACAGAGGAATTATTGAGTTTGTCATCTGCACCTCTATAACTGTCTGGTTTGGTTCTGCAACCAAACAAGACAGACGCATACTTTGACTTCCGGTTGGCGCCGCGGTGACTCAGATGTGTAAGTAGCGGGGCATTTCGGAGCCCCGCGAAAATCCTGTTCGCAAAGCCCCCGCCGATAGGTCTGCGGACCTCCCCTGTCCTGTAGGGACAGGGGGACAAAGAGGGGCCTCCTTGGATGGGCAAGAGGAACAAGCAGGTTCCTCAAGACCAGAGGATAACCCTCTATGCCAGTAGCAGTAGGAGAGGCAGCCATGGTGGCTGCACCAAAGCCACGGCAGCCGGGAGAAGCGAAGTGCAGGAGGAGACATAGGAGCAAGCTGTTTGAATGCCGGGTGAGTAGGACTAGCTCAGGCAGGAACAGCTTTCAAATATTTGGGACTCACAATGCCCTGGCCCTAACAGCGGCTAAGAATTATTTGGGCAAAAGATTTAAAATAATTAACAAGGAGAAGAGAAGACCCTTTAAAGGATTATAATATCTACTATTTGCTTTTGGAATTAAATGTTTTTCTAGATGGATTTTTGGTTATTAAGGAGAATGGATTAGCTGTAAAGAGAAAGAAGGAGAAGAGGAAACGGAATGTCTTTTTTTAAAAGCTACAAGAATAATAAGCGGAGGGAGTTTAAGATGGACGCTTGTTAACAGAAGTGAAAGAGGAAACTGCAAATTGTGTATTCCTTGCTGTTTGAAGAAGAAACTTTGTCTCTTATTTCTCGAACTGGAGTATATTGAGGAAAAACTAAGGAGGTTTGATTTTGGATGTATTCAATTTGTTTTTGAACTACTTATGGACAGTTGGGAAGAAGAAGCTATTTGAAACAGTTAAAACTACTGATTAATGGTGTTGTAATGAAGAAGAAGGGTGTTCCCCTAGAAGAGGACATGATGATACCATATATGGAATACAAAAGAACTAAATCTGTTAGTCTTTATAATTTTATGGATATTGGAACTGGAAAAAAGGGGGGGAAAAGAAGAAAGAGTTTGGACAGAATGAGAAAAACACCATAGTTTGATTAAAATGGAAAATGTTTTTAATGTAATTGATTCCTAAACAATGTATGGAGGAGAGTTTCTCTCCCCTCTCTCTCTCTTTCCTTTTTAACTTTTTCTTTTTTGCTCTGTATTATTTTTCTATCTCATTCCTTTCTTTTTGCTTTTCCTTTTTCCCTTTTTCTTTCTTTCGAATCTTTTCTTTTGATTTTTTTTGTCATACTTCTATTTCTTTTTTCCTCTCCCTTTCTCTTTCTTAAGTTTATCCTTCTTTATTATTATTGAAAGACAGATGCATAGTTCAACGGATAGTTAGAACTGCAGAAAAAACAATTGCTACCAACCTCCCTTCCATTGAGGATCTGTATACTGCACAAGTCAAAAAGAGGGCTGTGAAGATATTTACAGACCCCTCGCATCCTGGACATAAATTGTTTCAACTTCTACCCTCAAAATGACACTATGGGGCTCTGCACACCAGAACAACAAGTCACAAGGACAGCTTTTTCCATCACTCTGCCCTCAGTCTGCTAAAAAACTAATTTCCTCAACACTCAAATTAACTACAAAGACTGTATTACTATTCTTCTTCTCATCCTTACTAGTATCTGTCTCTTCCCATTTATGACTATATCTATGTTGCTTGTATCTTTACAATTTATATTGTTTTTATTGTTTCCTAGTATGATTTGATTGCTTATTAGTATCCTATGACTATCACTAAGTGTTGTATCTTATGATTCTTGATGAATATATTTTATTTTTTCTTTATGTACATTGAGAGCATATCCACCAAAGACAAATTCCTTGTGTGTCCAATCACACTTGGCCAATAAAGAATTCTATTCTACTCTGCAAAACAAAATTCATTGAGACCTATTTCATGGTTCATGCCAATGGTTGTTATATCAGAATATTTTTGAGAAATCATTCCAACTTTTCAAATATCATAAGAATTGTATCATGTAGAAATATATAAAAAGGTCTTTCTAATATCTCAAATGTTACTTATTGTTATAAACCCAGAAACTACACACAGAGAGAGATAAAGGAGATTTAGAGCTTGTATTGTCATTTTCCTTGCTAAAAACACACTCTATGGATATATATATATATATATATATATATATATATATATATATATATATATATATATATATATGTCTTTGGTTATTTGGGTTTAATTGTTATTTGGGTGTAAAATTGGAAGTGTCTTGGCGACGTTTCGATGAAGCAATGTGTGATCGCAGCTGTTTCTTCCTTTTAACTGCCAGTGGGGGTGTGAACTGATTGGGTGGGAGCTTGGCTGTGTTCTGATTGGGTGGAGGTGTGTTCTGATTGGTTGGGGGCTTGACTGTGCTCTGATTGGATGGGTGTGTGTTCTGTTTGGGTGGGGGCTTGGTTGTGCTTGGGTTAGTCTGAGTTGTAGGGGAATTTGAGCTGGTGAGCTGCGTTGCTCCTAGAAGCACAAAGCTGAAAACACCAGCCTGAAGATGACGAATGAGACTTCGTCAAAACGTCGCCAAGACACTTCCAATTTTACCCGGGAGAAAACCCGAATAACCAAAGACCTACATATAAACACCCACAAAAACCTCAGAAAACAAATATATATATATGCAAAAAATTAAAATCTCGGGTGTTTTCTCTCGTCATGTTAAATAAGTTAGTTAAAATGTTTAAAATTCTGGTTAAAATCCTAGCTTAAAATGTTCCAAAAATCCTTACAGAGCACTCTGCAAGATCCTTTAAAACCTTAGCTAAAATCCCACTGGTACCTTAAAAGTTTTTCTTTCTAGCAACGTTTCAACAGGCTCACAACCTTGTCATCTTCAGGCTCTTGTTTAGTTTAGAAGGTATGGGTGTGTTGCAAGGTCGGAGCTGTCGCTTTTCTATGTTTGCTGCTGCTGACGTATGCTGGTTAGCCTGTAACTCTGTGTCCTGATTGGAAGACAGCAGTTTTCAAAATGTTGCTAGAAAGAAAAACTTTTAAGGTACTGGTAGGATTTTAGCTAAGGTTTTAAAGGACCTTGCAGAGTGCTCTGTAAGGATTTTTGGAAGATTTTAAGCTAGGATTTTAACCAGAATTTTAAACATTTTAACTAACTTATTTAACATGACCCGGGAAAACACCCGAGATTTTAATTTTTTGCATATACACACCCGCGAAAACTTAAGAAGACATTATATATATATATATATATATATATATATATATATATATATATATATATATATATATATATATATATATATATATATATATATATATATGTGTGTGTGTGTGTGTGTGTGTGTGTGTGTGTGTGTGTGTGTGTGTGTGTATTTCTTTTTCTTTCTTTTTCGTAGGCTTTTATGTTCATATTCTTTCTAGCCAGGTTTTACCTACGTAAGCTACGATGTTATGCAGCCCTGGTTCTGTGAAATCTCATTCACAAGTTTCTGGGCTTTTTGTTTCTTGCTGACAGACAGCAGACTCTGTGCTCTCCCAAAGGAGACCGTTGCAGCATCCCCATGGTCACGAGAGGCCAGGCAAGGAGAAGCGCCCCTTGATGTAAGTAATGTTGAGTTGGCCATGCCCACCCAGTCACATGACCATCCAGCCATGCCTACCTAGATGGTCATTAGGGCAGAGAACCGGTTGTTAAATTATTTGAATCTCACCACTGCTCACATGCTTCTTTATGGGCTATCTCATCTGCATGACACATGTTAGTGTGTATAAATGAGAAACACAACAAGAGGAATGGATTCAAATATCTTAATTCAGAAGAAGTTATTTGATGCTCACCATTAAAGACATCTCTGTCTCCAGTTCCTTTTTCAGATGTCTTTTACTTTTATGTACATTTCCCTGTAAGTGCTGTTCTTTGTGTACAGCTGTTAAAGCTATTTTTAGATACAGCGAAAGATTGCCTGGAGCACTGAGTAAATGAATCTGTCACATTGAAAATCAGCAGTGGCAGACATATAATAGAGTGAATTCTAGGGCATTTTAAGGTTTGTCTGTACCAGTTTGTTTTTGGGTGATTGGTGAAATCTAGTGTCAGAACCTGATACAACCTGCCATTAATGTCCTTTATAATTAATTGTCTTTACATAGTGTTTTACATCTTCATTTATTTCTTTGAAATATTAGCTTTCCATGCTTAGAAATGGGCAAAGCTGCCAGGGGTAGTTTTGCTCACTTCTACCCCTTTTCAGTGTTAAATTCATTCTATTTCTTTTCTCTCTATTTAAGAATTTTGATGAAAGTGTGTGTGTGTGTGTGTGTGTGTGTGTGTGTGTGTGTGTGTGTGTGTGTGCTTGAATGCATGGTTAGATAAAGTTTTTGTTTCCTACTTTGGGGATACTCTACTACAAAATGCAAAAAAAATGGTGGATTTACATGTATGCTCCAAAATCCATAAGTAAATTCATCATATTGAGTAAATAGAATTTTGAACTTTCCAGATTTTTTCCATTAAGGTCTTAAAAACCGAACATTGGAACAAACAAGGAAGTCTATAAATTAGGCTAGGTTCTTAGCTATGAGGTCAGCAGTTATATTAAGACAATCATTGGGGACTAAATGCATACTTGTGTTTTGGATGTAATCTGATAGCTGATACCATTAGTATCAGCTATTGTGTTTTTAGAACTGAAGGAAATTGTTATTATCTGTTTCTGGCCTCTGAGAACATGACATGCCCATTCTCCCTTGAGGGTGGAGACAGCAGCCAGACGTGGGTTGTGCTCATTGGTCAGAGGTTGGACTGAGCCTGTAAAATCTTCTTAAATCCTTCCCCTGTTGCTAAGGCACCCAGTTTTTTTGCTCAGTCATCAGACTGGACAGTTGTGTGGAAAGCGTTCTCTATCTCCTTATCGAGTTAGGGTTATATTTCTATCTGATTGATTCTCTGTGTTTTGACTTTGGTTTGCCTATTGACTATTCTTTAGACTGTTAAAATTTTTTCAGTGAACCTGAATTTCAGCAGCTTCTTGTGAGCTGCTGATTTGTTTCTTCTCTCTGCTGAGATCAACATCACTAAGAGGGTTAGTAATATTCTTGTGGAGCTTTCAGCTTCCCCTGTTGGGGGGGTAGGGGCATCTTCTTGTCCTATTATCATTGATTACCTGCATTTCTTGGTATTTATTGCCTGTGGAGCCTCGCGCCCCCTCCTCCCCCCCTCCTTATTGGCCTTGACAGTCTTGCGACTGCATTTAATATTGTGGAGTTTCACGCTGCCCCAATTTAGCCGCTTGCTGGCTCTCGCTATTCTCCCTCTCTTACTGACTCCAGAAGCCCCTGTATTCCACGGGGTTTTTCTAAGAGCTCTAATCTGGCGATCTAAAGTTGCAGCGGCTGCCTCATTAGCTCAGCTGTTTGGCGCTGATAATTGGAGCGGAGCAGCACGCTCTCTGTCTTAGCCGCTTGTCGGCTTCACTTAAAAGGGGCTGCTTGCATACCTTAGCTTCCCCTCTGCCGCTTTAGAGTCTCCTCGCCGGCTCCTCTTCCAACAGTTTGGAGCAGAGCAACTTACCTCGCTGAGGAGCCTCGCGCTCTAACGGTCGTCCTCTGGGGCGCCATTTTGTATCAGGAGAGTTTGTACTCTTCCTGTCCATTTGTTGAGCCGCCATTTTGAGAGGAGGGTGGAGTCTGCAGGCCTACCAAGCCTCTCCCTCGACAGTAGAGCTCTCTGGGTTTGCAGTATTGTTCCTTTGGCCATTATAAAGGGGTTCCTTTCTGCCTGGCTCTGTAGGCATTACTGCCCTCTCTAATCCTATTGGCTGACCTGGGGATTTACCTGCTCTCAGTGGGATCTTAATCCCCCTCTTTGATCTATCTGGTGGTTGGCTATTTGTTTTTATTAGTCATGCCCAAGGCTCAATCCAAATCTAGGCATGGCCGTAAGGCCACAGTCCGCCAACAATCGGAGGCTTCCTTGCGTGAAAGCCAAATTCAAGCCCCAGATAACGGGGTGCGAACCACTGCTTCCACCAGGCGACCCTCACTGTCTTCCAAGGGGCTTAAGGCCCATGGGAATCCTCCCATTGAGGTGTCAAAAAGGCAAGGTGTTAATGAAGCCCCATTATGTAGGTCAGCCAGAGATCCTTCTGAGGACTTGAGGCGAGAAGTTTCGTTGACTCCGGATCAAAGATCCTTGCAGGACTTTCCAATGTCCGTAGATTCAGCAGAAGTTTGGGGATCAGCTCCCTTGGCGGGGGTTCATTCTGCGGTGGGGTCTAGCGCCCCCTTCTCCCCAATGATCCATCCTTCTGTCACTTCTGCTCCGGTCCGGGCCTCTTCGGAGGCCGGCCCAGCTCCAGGTGCACCTCCGGTGAATTGGCAGCCAGAAGACATTCAACGAATGATTTCCATTGCTGTACATCAGTCGTTGTCTACCCATTTCAATCCGACTCCGGGACCTGCTCCCATTCGCTCGGTCCCTTTAGAACAGGCGGAATCTCTGACTGGGTTTGATATGGATGATGCCATTTCCCTAGCAGGCTCAGATTCGCCATCTGTTTCTGGGGTCAGTGATCACTCCAATGATGTGAACATGGAACCCCAGGAGCCAGAGCTCTCGGAGGATGAGGGATTGCCCCCTGATCAACCAGCATTCACGGGCCTTTTTCCCCAGTCTCTCTTTAAATCATTGTTGTTTAAGGCGGTAAATACAGCTCAACTGGGTCCCTCTTCGCTGCCAGAGCCTCCTCCATCTGCGGGTTCTTTGAATCCCCTGTTTGCCGAGCAACCTAAGGCAGTGACAGCCATTCCTACGCCTCCGCTTTTCCTGGAGGTCATCCAGAAGCAGTGGTCTGCTCCCTCCTTGGTCCCGGTGCTAACTTCCACTGACAAAAGAAACTTGATTGTGTCTTCGGACCTGGAGTCACTGCTGCAGGTTCCCTCAGTTGACGCTCCTGTTGCTGCATTGCTCTCTTCTTCTGCCATTCCTGGTAATCCAGAAGAGGGTCTTCACCCTGAGGAGCGAAGGTTCTTCAGAGGGCCCACCTTGGTGCAGCTTGGGCCATTAAATCTGCATCCACCGCATCATTTTTTAATCGGACAACTATCCTGTGGCTTAAACAATTACAGGAAAAGATGTCTTCTGAGGACCCCAGATTGAAACAGGACTTGAATAAAATCATTGCTGCGGTACAGTTTTCTGCAGATGCCACCTTGCATGCCACTCGATTCGCAGCAAAGTCTCTGGCCTCTTCCATTGCGGCCCGCCGTTTAGTGTGGCTTCGCCATTGGCAAGCTGATGCGAGGCATAAATGGCGCCTGACCTCAGTGCCTTTTTCAGGATCAAAACTGTTTGGCGAGCACCTGGACAAGTTTCTCGTAGAGACCAAAGATAAAAGAAAAGTCTTGCCAGCTGTTTTCCGTAGGGGGGAACCTCGGGTTTTTCCTTACCCTCCTCGTCCTCAATTCCGTCCGTCGGAAGGGGGAATGGGTCCCCACAGAAACACGGGTAATTTCTATCCTGGGTCTTTAAATTTTAGGCAGAGGAATTTTCAGGAGAGACCAGCTAGGGGGAAGAATTTTGGTCCCCGGCAGCCCTTTCGAGGGGGAGGGGGTCGTTCCATCCGTCGTCGGCGTTAGTAGTACAGGGGATCCTCCCATTGGCGGACGATTGGGCCTCTTCGCCAATGCTTGGGAGGGTACTACTTCAGATTGCTGGGTCCTGGCCTCCATTTCATCTGGACTGGCCATTGAATTTATTTCCATTCCTCCTATGTCTTTTATCCGATGTCCTCTTTCCCACTTGGCCGATCGTCGAGCCCGCATGGACTCGGCGGTAAGCCATCTATTGGCCATTAGGGCTATTCAGTGGGTTCCTCGCGACCAGGTGGGACAGGGGTTCTATTCTAGGGTCTTCCTAGTCCCTAAGTCATCGGGGGGGTGGAGACCGATTCTGGACCTTAAACGATTGAACCGGTTTGTGGTCTATAGAAGGTTCAAAATGCAATCTTTGTCTTCAATTCTGGACGGCGTACGAAGGGGCGATCTCCTCTGTTCAATAGATCTCACGGAGGCTTACCTCCATATCCCCATTCGTCCTTCTCATAGGCGATTCCTTCGATTTTACTATGCTGGGGCCCACTACCAATATAGGGCATTACCCTTCGGTCTTTCCTCCGCACCCCGTAGTTTCACCAAGATTTTGGCGGCCTTAGCGGCCCATCTCAGGCTTCAAGCCATTCGTCTCCAGTGCTATCTGGATGATATCCTTATTATGTTATCTTCTCATCAGCAGGCCATGTCGGATCTTTGTCTCACGATTCAGACACTGGCATCACATGGCTTCTCTGTTAACTTAGAGAAGAGCCACCTAACGCCCTCTACTAGGATTCTCCATTTAGGGGCTATTATTGACTCGTCACAAGGTAGAGTTTTCCTTTTCCCTGACAGACAGGTGGCCTTGAAATCCATGGTAGCTAAGCTCATGGGGGAGAGGAGGGTTTCCCCTCTGTTTCTTTCCAGACTACTAGGGAAGATGGTCTCGACCATCTCCATTGTCCCATGGGCCAGATTACATTTTAGAGACCTTCAATGGTTCCTTTTACCTTTTCAGAAAGCGGGCAAGGGATCCTCCTTGATCAAAGTGACAGTTCCACGGGGAGTGCGGTCATCCCTTCGCTGGTGGACATCTCCTGCGCTCTCCAAGGGCTGTCTGTTCCTAGAACCCCAGCGGGTAATGGTGACCTCCGACGCCAGCAAATCTGGCTGGGGGGCTCACTGCGGGACTCACTTCGCACAAGGGACCTGGTCCCCTGTGGAAGGGGCCCGCAGCATCAATTGGTTAGAGCTGAGGGCAATTTACCTGGCTCTTCGGGCCTTTCAACATCTGCTGTCCGGCGAACACGTGCTGATTTTGACCGACAACACCTCGGCCAAGGCGCACGTCAATCGCCAGGGTGGTACCAGGTCGATCTTGTTGATGCGGGAAGCAAAGAGACTAGGTCTTTGGGCAGAGAGGCATCTGGCCTCCTTGAAAGCAGACCATATATCAGGTGTCACCAGCACTTGGACCACGGAGAATGGAGCCTTCACCCGCTCCTATTCCGGAGAATAGCAGCTCATTTTGGGAGCCCGCAGATAGACCTCTTTGCTTCACCTCAGAACAACCAGTTGCCTCGTTTCTTCTCCCGCTTCCCTTCCCATCAAGCGGAAGCTGTGGATGCCTTGCGCTCCCCTTGGCCGCAAGGTCTGCTGTACACCTTCCCTCCAATTCCCCTCATTCCAAGGGTGATTCGGAAGCTAATGCTGGAGCAGGCGGAGATCATTCTGGTGGCTCCACATTGGCCGAGGAGGCCATGGTTTGCAGACCTCATGCATCTGTCAGTGTCTCCTCCTTGGAAGATTCCGTGTTCCCCGGATTGTCTCAGCCAAGGCACGATTGTACATCCGGAGCCTCAGTGGCTTCAGCTGACCGCTTGGCGGTTGAGTGGGCAGCTATGCAGCGGGACCACATCCCCTCTGACGTGATCCATACCATCCAGGCCTCCAGGCGAGCATCGACAGAACGGATTTATTCGGCTACTTGGAGAGCTTTTTCCTCGTGGTGTTCATCCCAAGGTTTTTCTCCACTTCAAGCTTCCGTCTTGCAAGTTCTTCGATTCCTTCAGTCGGGATTGGACAAAGGTCTGTCTCCTAATACCCTTAGGAGACAGGTTGCGGCAATCTCTTCCATCCTAACGTATAATTCCATACATTCATTGTCTCAACGACCTCTGATTCGGCGTTTCCTCTGAGGTGCCACTAATCTCTGCCCACCTGTTCTACATCGGTATCCCTCTTGCGATCTCCCTCTCGTGCTGGACTCCCTTATGGGGTCACCATACGAGCCTCTTGATTCGGTCAGCTTGCGTTTATTGTCTGGCAAGGTGGCCTTTTTGGTTGCTATTACGTCGGCGCGTCGAATTTCAGAACTAGCAGCATTGTCCATTAGAAATGATTTGTGTGTTTTTCATGAAGATCGAGTGGTCCTTAGATTGGATCCGACATTTGTGACTAAGATTAACTCTCCATTTCATCGTTTGCAGGAACTAGTCTTACCAGATTTCTATCCTTCTCCTTCCGATCCGGTGGAGAGCCGTTTACACATGTTGGATGTCCGCCAGGCTCTGACTCTCTACCTCCGGAGGACAGCTGATATTCGGCGGACAGAATCACTGTTTGTTTCCTTTCTACCATCTTCCTTAGGTCAAAGAGTAACTTCCTCCACGGTGGGGCGGTGGATCCGTTCGACGATTACAACAGCATATGAACTCCGGTCGTTACCTCCTCCTGCTTCTGTCACAGCCCATTCTACCAGAAGTGCTGAGACCACGGCGGCTTGGACCTCGAAGGCTTCCTTGGATGAGATCTGCAGGGCGGCAACTTGGACGTCTCCTTCGCCCTTTATTAGACATTATAAGTTAGATAAGTTTGCCTCGGCGGAGGCGGATTTTGGGAGGCGTGTGTTTCAAGGTGTTGTCACTCGGGAGGGGGATTCTGCCCAGACTGTTCCCGCCCGTGAATTGGGACAGTGATCTTTGGTATGTCCCACGTCTGGCTGCTGTCTCCACCCTCAAGGGAGAAGGGGCGTTGGTCCTACCTGATACGCCCCTTCTCGTTGAGTGGAGACAGCAGCCAGCCCCACCCTGGTCCTTTCAGTCTGGTCATTCATATCATTGTCTTATTGCATAGTGTTTTACTGTTGTTTATGGTTTTTTCTTTCCACACACCGAGTCTGTTTCCTTCTCCTTCGACAAAAAACTGGGTGCCTTAGCAACAGGGGAAGGATTTAAGAAGATTTTACAGGCTCAGTCCAACCTCTGACCAATGAGCACAACCCACGTCTGGCTGCTGTCTCCACTCAACGAGAAGGGGCGTATCAGGTAGGACCAATGCCCCTTTTAGTGAAAGAGCAGTGAATGTAACCTCTGGTTCAGCATCTTTTCCTCATTATTCTTATAGGGTATACAGTTTTTATTGCTTTGAGCTTCTTAAATATCTAGTGGAAAAAACTTTGCTCTATGAATATTCAGAAATACTTCTCAACCAATCGCACCACAGCATACTCTTGTCAAAAGCACCAAGGTGCTTCTGGGTTGAAAGGATGCACAGTTGGGGGCTCCTTTCATGTCCTCAGCAAGAACTGGAGCAAAGAACAAGAGCCCACCTGCCCATGGCAGCCCTCGGGTTTTGAACATTGGCTTCCTAACCTCCAACCCAGTATCCTAACCATGTGAGCCACCATGCTCCTTCTCAACCAGTTACAATAATAGAATGGAATAGCTTCACTGGAAACAATGATAATGCTTTATGTCTATGGAGATTCTTAGTCATCCAGTCATGGTTGTCCCAAAGGAGCTCTTTTTGGGGGGGGGGCATGGCACAACATAGGAGGACAAACTCATCAGGACTAGATTCAGCAATCCATCTGCATTTAAAAAACAAAGGCCACTTTTTTGAAGACAGCAGTCCACATTTTGGACAGAGAGGACCGCTGGTTTGAAAGAGGGCATCAAAGAAGCCATCAATGTCAAAATTGAACAGCCCTCTCTCAACAGAGGGTGAGGAGTATGACATCTATTTCCAGTCTACAGCACAGTCCTTTCAGCAGTTCCAAGAAGGCTCTACAACTATTTGCACTACTCAGGTGATCCTGATGACCCAGATAAACCTCCAGATAGCCTTAATGACTTGCTAAAAGAATTCAAGTGACCAGCTGTCTGCAAGAAGTATAAATCCTTCCATTCCCCACCATCCAATCAGAGCTGATTCTTGGAGGAGAAGCAAAATGTCTTTAAAGAAAAACTAGAAAGTCTAGTTGCCTCTTGAAAAAACACCTTTGGGATGACAACATCTTATATTGATCAAAATTTTAGACTCAATTTTTGATAGGAGATTACCATTGGAATGACATAGTTGATCCATTGATTTTATGTGGCACTTTGAAAAGGGGTATATTTGGGATGTGGCTACATGAATACTGAATTTCTAACATTCTTCTTTTATGAAAAAGTTATTTTGACTTTCAGTAAAACTGTAATATTGTTCAGTACTGTAATGGGGATAGTTTAATACTGTACTAGCTACTTTAGACAATTCCGAGCACTATAAATGGCACGATAATAGGAGACAATTGACAGAGTTCCCCCATTGTACAGTACAGGTTAGTAGTCTTTTAATTTCATATACATGAAGCAAAAGAAGCTTTATTTTATCTTAAACTTCAGAAAGCATGAATTTATTTTTCCATTGCTTTAGTGTGAGGAATAGCTAAGTGCTTCTGAAACCCTGAGGTGAGAAGTTTAGTTTTCTACCTCCAAGATTAATTTGTTGGAGTAACAGTGGCATCATACCAAGGGATCATATCAAGGAATAAATCAGGGGTTACTTTTTCTAAAATGTACTAGCAGCTGGAAATTCAGAGTGTAGAGCTAATTAAATAGCTCTGTATTCACATTGCTTAGCAACTACTGTAGATGGAGCCAAGAAAAACTATAACGTATTTTACTGATGGTGAGAACTGTTTCAATACATTTCAATTTGTTCAGCTTGTTCTAGTTTTGAATTAACTATGTTTCCAGGTTCATAACTCATTGGATTTAGTCTGCTTAGTCAGATGCTCTAACATAATATTGTAATCATGAAGTATAAATGAAAAGCAATCAAAACCTTGATGTACTTGAGAATGAGGCAAATCAATGAGTTTTACATCTAGGAAAATAAGCAAAAGACTGAAATGAAACATAACTTGCAGAAAAGTGCTATGTTGATATACACAGACTTATCCAATATGCTTGAAACAAGTATTTAGATACAGTTTGAAACCTACTTTTATGTGGGAGGGCAGCCATGCCTCTCATGCCATAAGGACAACAAAGTCTGTAATATGAAGCTGGATACTACTTACATTTTCTTGAAGGTAGGCAAACATCTTCATGTACACTAAGGGAGATCACGGCAAAGGTTCTTTATCGTGAGCAAATAGATTCAGATAAACCACTTCTTATGTAAGAAAATACTGGATACCAAAATGTAATGCTCTTTTAATTTCCTACAGAGCTCAAGAACAAAATTAGGTTGAGGTATTGTGTGAAATTAAATACATGGATATATATCCAGCTATTCAGAAGAGCTACTGAAAAAGAAAAATAGTGAATTAGAACCAGCAAATAATTCAGAAAAATTTGGCATTGTTCGCTAGTTCACTATATATTTTGACCAGATTTCATAAATAAAAATATCTGCAATCTTTCTGTCAGAGAGAATAAACTAGAGATACATGCTCTCTTTTGTTCTACTAGAATGATGGATCTATTATGACACTTCTTCCCTATAGATATATGGCCCAGATGAATCAAGAATCTTATTGGGTCGCATTAGTTTTATTAGAAACATGCTATGCTTTGAATTAGAAAGTGGGCTGAATTTATCAATGCCATTGTTTCCAAATATTCTGTTTGTTCCTTATGGGAATGCAGATCAACGTGATCTGTCTGTTTGTGTTTATCTGAAATCATTTAATAGTATCTTTCTTTTTAGAATGCCACGGCAACATAAAAATGCAATAATAAAATATGCAAGGAAACATTTAAATTGCTGTATGAATTACAAAAATAAATGGTGTGAATATTAATGTATAATTAATCAGTTTGGACTCCAATAAAGTGAAAGAGACAGGCAGACTGCCCTAACTAGATTCCTTAATTTGTATGGAAATGCCAGTTTCTTTTAAAAAGCAACAGTGGTAGTCAAGTCTCCCCCCCCACCCCCAGTTTAGGCATATTTGATTTTAATAGTATATTATTTATTACAATTTAGGAGTGGGTAAAACTGTACTCTTTTCAGTGAGTATTGATACTATTCAATTAATTAGGGACAGAAGATGTATTCAGCTGAGATGTTTAGCAGAGAATATCCAATTTCTTACACATTCAACTGCTCTTATCTGAAATTTAGTTAAGCTTAATTAACTTTATCTCTTCGGTTGACTTGATAGGAAATTTCTGATTTGTGTCTCTAAATGGGTTTGGATTATCTCATGCATGAACTGAAGCAGTCTTGGTTATATGGGTCATAAAGATTATTGTGTTTTCTATTATTTTTATAAAATCAATTCAACAAAATGATCTTTTTCATATCTAGTGGACATCGGGAGACTACTTTCAAAGAATTGTCAACCCCATTATGTTAGAATTGTAATCTCAGTGAAGGAACTCATAGTCATTGGAGTTCTCCTGTTATTGCCATTTTGGTTTGATTGTTATGAGATTATAAAAGTCAATATGGCTTAAAGACATGAATACTTTTAAACTGTACACCAGCCACTTGGAAATCATTACTATATTAATAATTATGGATTTTGAGAATCTGGGAGTGTTATGTATTGATACTTTTGAGCGGGAGTTTCAAACCTGCCTACGTTTCTGATTGGCTGACAGTCCCTCCAGGATTGTATATAAGGAGGGCTGCAGCCTCTGAGTTTTCGCTGAAGTCTCACTGTAAATTAAAGAGCTGTTGTCACTTGCTTGGTTGTGCCTCTCGTTATTCCCGAACCACTTCATTGGCGACGAAGGTGGGATTGAGGTCACAACAAAGCGAACCAGTGAGACCACGAGCTTCAGCTAGGCGACGAGGCGAACTACAGGAGGCATACCAAACATGTCTGCCTACGTTCCGCCCAAGCCTTTTGATCCGACCCACGAAAAATGGGTCTCATACCTGACGAGGTTCGAATGCTCGCTCGAAGCCAGCGACATGCAAGGGCTCTCCGCTAATCGGAAGAGGGCCCTCTTCCTAAGCCACTGCGGACCGGACGTGTTCGAGATGGCAGAGTCACTGTGCAAGCCAACGCCAGTCCAGACCGTTTCCTGGGACACCCTGATGGCCACGCTCCGGGCTCACTACGCTCCCGTGCCCTCCAAGTTCGTGCAACGATACCAACTCAGACAGCGCGTACAGCGAGAGGGAGAACCGGTCAGCGCATACATGGCCAGCCTGAGAAAAGCCGCAACCCATTGTGACTATAGAGACTTGGACGATGCGTTGCTTGAGCAACTCATCTGTGGTGTCCGGGACATTAGGCTGCAACGGCGCCTGCTCGCCAAGCCTGATTTAACGCTTGCTGGAGCCCTAGACGAGGCCAGGGCTCATGAAGCCTCCACAAAAGCCGCAGAAACGCTGCAGCGTCCGCTGACCAGCAAAGACAACCCCAAGTCTGCCCCGGTGCACAGAGAAGACGCTGGATCCAGCTCGGAGTCCGAGTCGGATGAAGACATCTTCCGAACGGAGCACCAGAGAAAGGACACTGGCAGCCCCCGGCGAAGCTGTCCCAGCTGTGGAGGGCACCATGACAGACTGTCCTGCAAATATAGGGAGGCTATTTGCAGGCGTTGCGAGAAAAAAGGGCACTTGGCGTGAGTCTGTAGAGCCATTCTGCCCAGAAAACACCAACCACGTGAGCGCCGCAACCAACCAGAATCAACGCACCAGAAACAACCAACGAGAGAAGGCGGCGTGAAAAAACGGCGCGAATTTAAACCTCGAGATGGCCGCAGTGTTCACATAGACCAGGCCAGCATGGAAATCGAGGACAAAGTCAGCACGGTGGTCGAAATCAACGGCAAGCCATGCTCAATGGAGATCGACACCGGATCGGCTCTCTCCATAATGTCTTGGGCGACCCTAAAGATCCTCCTGCCGTCGTTCCGGAAGGACCAGCTATCCAAACAGAGACTGCGCATCGTAGACTACCAGGGGAACCGAGTCCCCCTTGAAGGCGTGGGCACGTTCCGAGTCACCTACGGAGACTACGAAAGAGACCTGCCACTGACTATCATCACGAAGCAGCTTCCCAGCCTTCTCGGCATGGGGTGGTTCCGAGCCCTCGGCATGGGCTTCACCGGCGTCCACCAGATGCTCAAGTCATCGTTAAAAGACAGTCTCCTGACTGAGTTCCAGGACGTTTTCGGGGACACGTTGGGCAAGTATGTGGGGACCCCTATCTCCCTTAATTTAGACCCCAACGTAGCCCAGATAAGACTCAAGGTCAGACGGGTGCCTTTCGCATTGAAACCAAAGATCGATGCGGAACTGGACAAACTGATTAAACAAGGGGTGTTGGTTCCCGTTGACCATGCAAAGTGGGAAACCCCTATAGTTACCCCAGTAAAGTCTGACGGCTCAATTAGAATCTGCGCCGACTACAAGTGCACGATCAACAAGGCTTTGCAGCCGAGCGCCTATCCGGTGCCGATCGTGCATCATCTACTACACTCCCTGGGGCCCGGAAAATTTTTTGCAAAATTAGACCTGGCTCAGGCCTATCAACAATTACCAGTTGATGATGCCACGGCAGAGGCACAAACGATTGTTACTCATAGGGGTGCATTCAAATGTACCAGGCTCCAGTTTGGGGTGAGCGTCGCACCCGGCCTGTTTCAAAGCACCATGGAGCGCCTTCTGCAAGGGCTTCCCGGAGTGGTGCCCTATTTTGATGACGTTCTAGTCAGCGCTCAGGACGAACGTCAGTTAGGGGACAGAGTAAGGAACTTTCTAGATTTAGGGAAGCGGGACTAAGGTTAAAGAAAAATAAATGTATGATCGCTGTCCCCTCCATTGAATTTTTGGGGTACAGGGTGGACGGCACAGGCATCCACCCTACCGAAAGCAAGGTGAGAGCAATTAAGAGCGCACCTGCCCCCAAGACCAAAGCTGAGCTCCAAGCCTTCCTTGGACTGCTCAATTTTTACTCAATGTTCCTGAAAGACAAAGCTACCGTCGCAGATCCCCTACACAAACTATTGGGGAAGAATGTACCATGGGTCTGGGGGAAACCACAAGCAGCCGCTTTTGAGGCAGTTAAGAGACTTCTATCAGAAGACAGTTTCCTAATCCAATACAACGCAGCGCTACCGCTTGTATTGGTTTGTGACGCCTCCCCCGTAGGAGTTGGTGCCGTCCTGGGCCATAGACTTCCGAATGGCCTAGAGGCGCCCATTGCGTTTTACTCTCGCACCCTGTCAAGCGCAGAGCGAAACTATAGCCCATTGGACAGAGAGGCTCTGGCTGCAATTGCGGGGGTTAAAAAGTTCCACGAATATCTCTTTGGCCGGCAATTCAAACTTGTGACTGATCACCGGCCCTTGCTAGGACTTTTGGCAGGCGACAGGCCCACCCCCGCTGCTCTGTCCCCACGCTTGACTAGATGGGCTATTTTTCTTTCGGCCTATTCATACCAGCTTGTACATCGACCTGGACGGACCCTGGGTCACGCAGATGCCCTCAGCTGCTGTCCCCTACCAGACTTACTGACCAATCCAACACCTGAGGCCTCCGTCCTTCTACTGGACACATTAACTTTGGGACCTATTTCCTCTGCCGAAGTGGCTAAAGCCTCAGCCAGGGACCCGATCATTCGTACTGTGATGGGGTGGGTGCTAAAAGGGTGGCCGGTCAAGGTGGACGGGGGGGACTATCAAGGTTTTGTAAACAAACGAAACGAACTGTTTACGCAGGGTGGTTGTTTGTTGTGGGGTGATCGGGTGGTAGTGCCAACAAAACTACGAACAAGGGTCTTAGAATTGTTGCACGAAGGGCATCCGGGCATTGTCAGAATGAAAAGTTTAGCCCGCAGTTACGTATGGTGGCCCAACATGGACCAAGTTATCTCTGAGTGGGTGGGGAAGTGCAGACCCTGCCAGGAGTCTCGCCCCGATCCCCCGGTAGCGCCCATCCGAGAGTGGGAGAAACCAAAAGGGCCATGGGGGAGGATCCATATTGATTTTGCTGGCCCCTTCCATGGGCAAACGTTTTTAATTGTAGTAGATGCCTTTTCGAAATGGCTTGAAATCATTCTAATGCCCTCTACCACAGCCGAGGCTGTTATTAAAGCCCTTCGCAAGCTGTTTGCCACACATGGCCTACCGGATACCCTAGTATCTGACAACGGCCCTCAGTTCACAGCAACCCTGTTCGAGGGATACTTGGCCGGACTGGGCGTCCGCCATGCCCTATCGGCCCCGTTCCACCCGGCTTCTAACGGATTGGCCGAACGTTTTGTAAGAACAGCCAAAGAGGCCCTATCCAGACTAGATAACGGGGACTGGCAGGCCAGGATAGATCAATTCTTAGCTGTCCAGCATGCCACACCATGCACAGCCACAGGGAGAAGCCCAGCAGAGCTCCTCATGGGCAGGAAGCTCCGGTGCGTGTTAGATAGACTTCACCCCAACTATTCGCACGAAAATTTCAAGGGAGAGACCTCCGGACTAAGACAGTTTCAGGTTGGGTCCCCGGTGTTCGCTCGCAACTATACCAGCGGACCTCTATGGGTTGCAGGAACCATAGTGGGCATAACGGGCCCGAAATCTTATACGGTAGACGTTGGGGTAGACAGACTCTGGAAGCGCCACATAGACCAGCTGAGAAAAAGGGTAGTCGGCGAAGCAAACATAAAATTAGACATATCTGAGCCTAACTATAACAACTTTCCCAAAACAGCTAACTCAAGCCCGGGTTCACAAGAATACTTAGCTGACAAGCCCTGGTTCCAGCGCCGCCCCAGCGAGTCGCCACTCCCAACCGGGGATAACCACGCCCCGGACAAAATCCAGGAGGTTCCATTGGCGGAGCCGGGAGAGACAGAAAGTCCCTCCGACCAGCTCGACGCCCCACCAAACACTGAACTGCGCAGGTCAACTAGGACGAGAACTCGCCCTGGGCACCTGCGAGATTTTGTGTGTACTTATGTAAATTTTTGAATGACAGTGCCTTCTGGGAAGGGAGGGGTGTTATGTATTGATACTTTTGAGCGGGAGTTTCAAACCTGCCTACGTTTCTGATTGGCTGACAGTCCCTCCAGGATTGTATATAAGGAGGGCTGCAGCCTCTGAGTTTTCGATGAAGTCTCACTGTAAATTAAAGAGCTGTTGTCACTTGCTTGGTTGTGCCTCTCGTTATTCCCGAACCACTTCAGGGAGCACAGTTTATTTTTTAAAAATCCCATTTTTTAGGATTTGAAAGGTGTAAATCACCAATATCTACTTGCTTTCTGTTTATGAGATGATTATCTATTGTTATATTGGAAAGTCTAGTCAGTATTATTCTGTGTTAGTCAAGACTGAACAGTCTAAAACTCAGACCAAAATATTTTCTTTTAAAAAAAAAAGGTTTACATATACATTGCTTTTATATATAAAAATGAAAAAGAAAAGGGTGAAGGAGGAAAAGGGGGGGAAACACAAGGAGAAGAAAAGGAAACACATTAGTTATCATTGTTCTTTTTGAATTGGATTCATGGTTTTGATTAGTTTATACTTTTGGAATCTTCTTTTTTATAGTTTCTGAAGACTGGGACATAATCTACTCATAGATTATGCAGGAAGATTCAGCTAGACCAGTGTTTCTCAGCCCTAATAATTTTAAAATGTGTGGATTTCAAGTCCCAGAATTTCCTTAGCTAGCATGCATCAGTACATTGAGGAAGGTAAAAATGAAAAATGTCTTTTGATATCACTGAATAAAAATAAATTAGAAAAGCTAAGAAATTTGCCCCCTGAGTAAGCTATATTTTCTGGCAGTCTTGGCAGCCATTTTGTGAGTGCCCACAACTTGTTTTGAAAGTTTGCAAGTAAGGTTGCTGGGTAAATATTTTCTACTTCAGTTTAATGAATTAGGTAAGCTGGGAAAAAATAGAAGTGTGCCTGAAAGTATATCTCATTCATTATTATTGCTTATTGTTTGTAAATCGTTGGGTATATATTTCAGTGCAGCAATTTTGGCTGTCACATGCAAAGGAGAAATCCATTACCATACCAACCATAGAATGATACTATGTCTTAGTTTATATTAACAGTCCCTTGAACAATTAAATATCACATGCACTAGAAATTACAATACCGTAATTTGTTTGCTATTCTATACTTAATTGAAAATTAAATATGGTAACATAAGGATAAATGTTGGAGTCGAAGGGTGAAAAAGATGTCTTGGCTGTAATTTGTATGAGGTAATCATTAAAGTCTCTTTGGGGGGAAATCAACCGCAACTTACAGTCTATTGCATACATTAGGGATGGCTAGTTATTAATCTTATAACCCTTTCCAATTAACAGAGTAAACTCTGAAATGAATACAAACTGAATATGTCCAAGGACAAAATAAAGCTAGCTTCTTTAAAATGCAGTTTTATGTTTGGCAAAAATTACCAGACTATTCCATAGAGAAACTACCTGGGTGTCTAGAAGGAACAGGATTTAAACCTTCAGTTATTTCATGCTAAAGACACACACACACACACAATATCTTGGGAAATTATCAGTTTTACTTCAAGGCTGAAGTGTTAACAAGAAAGCAAGGAATTTCAACAAAGCAAAAGTTTATTTTGAAACAGAAGTGCACAGAAGAGTCATAAAAGTCAGTCCAAATTTCAAAAAGTCAACAGTAGAATTCATAAATTCTACCAAGAGCCTTGGTAGTACAGTGGTCTAAAGCACCCTGTTATTAAAACCAGCTGCCTGCAATTACTGCAGGTTCGAATCTCGCCAGGCTCAAGGTTGACTCAGCCTTCCATCCTTTCTAAGGTAGGTAAATTGAGGACCCAGTTTGTGGGGGCAATAAGCTGACTTTGTATAAATATACAAAAGTATGAAGACTATTGTTTAGTGCATTGTAAGCCACCCTGAGTCTCTGGAGAAGGGCGGCATATAAATCAAATTTAAAAAAAAAAATAGAAGTCACACATAAACCAGACATCAGACGTGGTTTCCAACGAAGAAAGCAGCAGAAGAACAGTTACTTATTTAAGGCTTCAACTAGCTGTCTCCAATTAGAAGGTTTACTTCTTTGCTTACAAGGAGTCTTGTAGATTTATTCTGTTCTGAATTTGTTCATTCTAGTTGGGTGTCTGGGCTGAGAAGTCTTACATTCTCCTCCTCTGAGTTTTCCTGCTGCTCAGATACTGCCTGGGTTTGATCAGCTTCATGTGGTTCTGACTTTGTCCTTACTGAGACAACTTGTGGAGCAGCTTCTTTGGCATCATATCCAGACTCAGAATTTTATAGTTTGTTCAACCAATTTGATTGTTTATAGTATTTTTTAAAATATTGTCATAATGACAAAAAACTAATACAAACTAAAAAAATAAAAGAAAACAGAAAAAATGCAGAAAAGAAAAATAAAATGAGAAAAATAGGAAAGAAAAAAATATATAGGAACATAGTATAAAAAAGAAAATAGATCAAAAAATGACTTTCTGAAGTAAAAAAAAAAAATCTCTTTTTCCCAAATCCCATTTCTATCTCCAAACAAGTCCTTAAAATGTCATCATTTCAGTCCTGATCTGCAAAAGTCCATTTAGGGTTAATGGAGATAGCAACATATCTATTTTAAACTTGACCAAGGAAACCAATTTTATATTCCTTCCTTTTATTTTTAACAACCATGATCTTTAGTCCTTTCATATAATGTCCTAAAACTTGATTTATTTTCATTTTTTTTCTTTGTCCTTTTTTGCAAAGTTCTTCAAAACTTTAATGTCTACTTTTTAAAATATAATATAGAAAAATATACCATGGTGTTCTCTTTGTTTGATATTTCTATATTCTTTTAATTAAAATGTGAGTTTCTTCAGTGTGGCTTTTTTTTTTCCATTTCATTTTTGTAGCCTGTCATTTTAAAATACACTTTCAGATCAGTCTCAGTCTTGTCCAGTATAACTTGTTCCATTTCCATAACATCTTTTAAACACAATATATTTATAATTATAGAGGCAGACACTCTTAAAATTAATATCTAGTTCCATTGTTTAAAAATATCCTTTAATATGTCCAATGTAAAAATATTTTTCTCCATTCTGTATTAGTAAGTCAAATTTAAGTGTTCTTCTCCTTTAATTGCAATCTTTAGTTCCCTCTAATTCCCTCTAGTGTCCAATCTTCAAAGTCCTATCTTATCACATTTTTTAAAAAGAATTGAAACATAAGCATTTTCTCCCAGGAAGGATTTTTATAATTAATTCCAAAAGCATGAAATCAAAAAGTCATAGTTTTAATCACTTCTTTGCTGCTTATTAAAAAAAAATAAGTCCTTAAATTTCTATTTAAAAATTCTTTTGTTAAAGATTTAAGGAAACTCTGCATTTCATGCGTTTTCACATTTGTTGAGCCAAAGGTTCCTAATAACTGAAAAGCAGTTAACAACCAATTTCTAAAAGGGTTCAGGAAAGGAAGTATGCAAACCCAGTGTTCTTTTAACTTCTAGAGAAACAATTATCTGGAACAATATCAAGTCCTCACCTTGCTGGAGAATAATTACAAGAAGCCCATCTATTCAGTGGCTTTCTATTCCTCGGCTCTGCTTCAGTTGGCCATTTCTTCCCCAGGAATGTTTAACCAATCTGATTAATAAAACATGGCTTAGTGCAGGGGTAAGCACCACTGATATCTGTATAAGCAACTTTTTCAATAGACCTTATTTTATTTTATTTTTAAATCTATCTTTAAATGTATTATAATTATAATTTGGAAATTACTTGCTGCAAATCCACATGTCAGCTTCAAGCATAATCTTTCTCCAAAATGCCTATAGGTCCCATACAGTGCTATCTCAAAAGCATATGTGGGTGTGATAATAGCTATTTTGAGTCCACTTAACCAATTAAAACAGGGAAATATAGGTTTGGTAGGAATAGAAAGTTACAAGACAATGTAGGAAAGTGGCAAGGGACATTCTCAACAGGTCTCTTTATGGTGATTCTCATGATGTGCTCTCAAAATTCTCAAAAAAAAAAAATTCTAAATCTGCCCTCCAGCCTAAACATTTGCATTCCTTTGATTTACATGATATGCAACCCCTGAAGCAGAAAAATCATAGGATGTATGATTCTGTAGTAGGGAATTCTGCATGAAATACCAGTTTATTTCCCAATTAGTAATGTGTGTAGCAATAGTGGGTTTCAAATTTTTTTACTACCGGTTCTGTGGGTGTGCCTTGGTGGGTGTGGCATGGCTTGGTGGGCATAGCTTGGTGGGCATGGTTGGGGAAAGATACTGTAAAATCTCCATTCCCGCCCCACTCCAGGAGAAGGATACTGTAAAATCTCCATCCCCTCCCCAATCCAGGGAAAGTTACTTCAAAAACCCCATTTCTTCCCAATCAGCTGGGATTCGGGAGGCAGAGAATAGATGGGGGCGGGGCCAGTCAGAATTTTTACTACCGGTTCTCCGAACTACTCAAAATTTCTGCTACCGGTTCTCCAGAACTGGTCAGAACCTGCTGAAACCCACCTCTGGTGTATAGTGAAACATGTTTTGGTATATATTATTTTTCTTGGTGCAGGACACATTTATGCTTGACTGAAGATAGTAGTTTTGCAGTTGATAAATACTTTGGCTGATGCCCTTGTTACATGCAAAATATTATGTCATCCCTAATTGATTAAAGAAAATAATTGTCCATTTGGAGAAGAAGGTCACAGCTGAAAAGTGCATGGCTTTGGAAAACACAAGCTATCAGTTTAATAAATCAGGTACAGGCAGTATTTTAAATATAATTATCTGCTTTATATACATTCAGCTATAAAGGCTTACTGTATAATGAAAATGACATGGTCAAAAGACAGTCATACTAAATATGAAGTACAAGACTTTCTAAAATAGATACTGAATTGCCAACCTCTTTCTTCATTGAAGGCCAAGCAGATTTTGCCCAGCAAATAAATTTCTTCTAAGTATAAATCCACAAAATAATAAGAAGCATAGAATGGAACTGAATTTAGGAAATCATCTAATAAAACCCTCTATCCAATGCAGAAGTCTATTATTGCAGCATCCCTGATAGACGTCTATCCAGTTTCTGTTAAATACAATGGAGAGCCTACCATCTCCCAAGGCATTACTTAAAAGCAATTCCCTGAGGAAATATTTTCTTGATGACCAAATGAAATTCACTACTTTATAAATTATTTTCATTATTTCTGGTCTTGCCTTATGAAACAGCTAAAAGTTGAACAATACCAAGTTTCAGCAATGGCTACTAAATCTTACTCCCTTCCTGCATTAAGACCTGCATACTGATCTTATGTCTTAATGCAGGGAGTATGATTTAATTTGTTCCCTATCCTTTGTTCACTTATGTAAAGATACTAAATTCCTGGGTCTGCACACTGATATATTCCTTATGTAATTATATGCATAGCTTCCCCAGCCATATTCCATTTGGTAATACAATACAATACAATCTAAACCTTTTCACTCTGTTCTCCCTCATAAACAGAATTCCACTGGATGAGGTCTGAAAGGTCCTTTCCAAATACAAGATATTCTAAATTTTTCTTCCGGATTTCATGATATGCAGTATTACAGGAGTCCCTTATCTCAGAAACGCATTGTATTATTGAATGATTCAAACTAACTTCATTGTTAGTCTGAAAATAGACTGTTTCATTGATCTATTGCACCAAAACTAGTAAAGAAACATGAAGCTCTTTAAAACTCATAGTGAAAAGAACTGAATACCACTGGCTGTCACTTATAGTTCACAACTCAAACCAGTCAATGCATTTTTAATCAGCTACTGTCGATAATGACACTGCAGCTTCTTAGGCTCTGGGCAGCAAGCCCATATTTGAATACAGACAATCAACTAAGTATAAGTAGATCTGCAACAAACCCAGATATTTCCTTTGCCTCCACATTTATATCTCATGCTCCCAAAAGTACACATACAAGATTAGAGGTAGCTTAATATGCTCTTCTTCTAATAGAATTTCAATATATGCCATTGTCTTTGTGGAAAAGAATTAATAGAATAGAAATTTTATATTAGGATATAAAACAAGGAGTAGTATCAGAGTATTTCAACTTCCCAGGAACTTAAACTCTCCATGGCAGATTTCACAGTGCCTGCTTTGGAAATGTAGGACTCTCAACAGCAACACTGAATGAGATATTGTTGCACTCACATATATCGAAACTGTTCATGCAAATTCAAAAAGTCTCAACAAACAGAATGATGCTATTTTTCAATGCTTTCAAGTTAGTCTTGGCTTCTAACCAGCATTTTCCTGGCAGCATTTTCAGAAGTAGTTTGCTATTGCCTTCTTCATAGAGTGAAACAGAGTTTGGTTTCATGACCAAGGCAGGATTAGAACTCATGGTCTTCTGAGTTTACTTTTTATTGCAGTACCTTCAAACACTACGCCAAACTGATTCTTGTTAATTCATAAGATAATTGTAATCTGCCTCTCATTTAATATGCATATGCATACTCTCTTCTGGCCTCACACCAATTTAAATCCTACAGCAATCTAGGTAATCTATGCACCTTATAAAGAATGCTGTTTATTCTTTTAATAAAATGTGTTAGTCAGAAAATGTGTTACTAAACTCCTTTTGGTATTTTGCCATGATAGACTAACACAGCTTCCTTTGAACAATGACTAAAGCTTACATAATATTATATCTTCATATAAGAGTTTTCTTCCAACTGGTGAATTCCAGATGTTTTGGACTTCAAGTTGAAACACATCTAAGGATTCTGGAAACTGAAAGTAATACATCTACAAGATATACTGAGATGACCAGAACTTCTCAAACTAAAGTTACATTAATTGGTGTATTTCAATAAGTTTGTCTTAGAAATACATTTTCCCTTTTATTAAATCCTTCTCCTCCTCCTGAGTCTTCCTAAAGCATGAGATATCAAGCTGTTTCCAATTTTTTGTCAGGCACAATGTATACTATATACATGTAACTATCTATTTATCTATCTGAGCCATGGTGGCGCAGTGGTTAGTATGCAGTACTGCAGGTATTTCTGCTGACCAAGATTTTAAAGTCCTCATATAATCATATGTCCTGGTAAGCCACCCAGGAATAAATAATAGCAATGACTATATTATCTTCAATTGTGAAGAACTAGGAAGGAGAATGAATATTCATAGGGGAAACAAAGTCAGGGCAAATTGTGACACATGTATCATGACATCATGATGTAAAAGACATAAGTTATTGCTATGCTTTTGGTGGATTGTTATGAGCTGCCTAGACCCATCATATCAGATAGGAAGTCATATAAATCCAGTAAGTAAGTAAGTAAGTAAGTAAGTAAGTAAGTAAGTAAGTAAGTAAATTTTATGAACTTCCATGGCACATCATGGCTTCTTTGCATAATAATGCCATTTGCACAATGACATCATGATGTACGTGTCATCATTTAAAAATCATTGTGGCTTGTTCTGAATGCTGGGCATTCACATATATTTCTATTTTTCCAGCATCATGGAAAAAAATTCAGAAAGAAAAAGACAAATACAGCAAGTGAAATTCTGCTTAAGATATCGTTTCTATATCCAGAGTTTGTGTTATAGATGATGGATTGCTGGTTGTGTCTTACAAAAACTACCAAAAATATGTTACGCCAGAAATGGTGTCTTTAATCAGACTATAAATGGAATCATGTATAGGCTTGAGATAAATATCTTGAAATAAGGACTTCAAATAACTTCTGCATTATGGAAGAAAATAGCAATGGGCCTTTTAAATCACTCAAGTAAGTGTCAGGAAGAAAAATAGCTCAAAGTTCATGGCCTTCATGGACTACACTGATGCTCAAAGTATAAGAAATAAATAAGATAACGCTTATCTTATTTAAATCTTACATAGGGGAAGGCAATTTGATTTAATAAGTGTAGCACAAATCTGGTGGAAAGAGCCCCATATAACAAGTGAAGGATAAAATTTATATGTATAAATTTATATGCAAAGACAGCAACGGAAATAATTTCTCTTGAATTTATTGAAAAAGAACAGAAACAACAGAAAGGGAAAAGTAGTTGCAGTCTATATTAAAAATATCCATTCATGCTCAAAAATTTAATAGGTGTACTTGGCAATACTATAGGGATTACAATAAGTGGAAGGCAAGTAAAACAGTACTATTCCTGATGTCTACTATCATTCATTGAAGCAAGGAGATACTTGATCAGTGTTCTGTCCTCACTAATGTTAGTGTGCAGCTTGGCATGCAGCTGAATCCACCTATCCTCCAACAAAACAGACCATGTGCAAAGATCTGGATGCTTTATTAATGGAACAGGATGGTGAAACTGGGAAAAATAGAAACACATATAATAAAAACCCAAATACAAAATAAACATGTTGCGTTGCTGGTGAGCATAACGATTAACAAATACAGATAAATCTAAACCTCACCAGCGATACTGTGTATAGGATGCAGATTTTTGTCATTAGATCAACATGTGCCATGGATTATTGGACTGGCCCAACTCATCAGAAGTTTAAGCTTTAAATTAAAATTGAGGGGCGAGGGTGACCAATCTCTAGAATCAATAGAACACAAAACAAATCATAAATCCCAAGAAAACAAATCAAACAATGAGGTAGGGAGTGATGGGGAAAAAAAGAAAAGCTCAAACAACAATTAGGAGATGCAGTAACCATATATTTATACAGACATAAAAGCCTTAAATGGTTATATACAAAAGCTCAAAGCTTGGGGAGCAAACAGGGTGAACTAGAAGGAATAGTATACAAGGGTAGGTATGACATAGTTACCATTAAGAAACCTGGTGGGATGAAACCCATGACTGGAATGTACTGAGGGATGGATACAAATTGTTCAAAAGAAACAGATCAAAAAAAAAAAAAAGGAGTTGGAGTTGCACTATATGTGAGAGATCACTACATATCTATAGAAATGCACATGATCAAAGATAAAACCTCTCCCGAATGTATATGGGTCAATATAAAAGGGAAAAAAGTGACAGTGTCATAAGTGTATATTACAGGCCACCTAACCAATCAGAAGAAATAGATGAACTCTTTGCCAACCAGTTAACAAATGTATGTAGGAAGCATAACAAGTAGTAATGGGAGACTTTAACTATCCAGGTATCAACTGTGAGACAAACTCTGCAGCGAGTGGGAGACCAAACAGATTCCTAACCCTAGACAACAACTTTATCATCCAAAAGGTAGAGGAGGGAACTAGAAGTAAAGCTATACTGGACCCAATTCTTACTAATAGAGAAGACGTAGTAGAGGGAGTAGAAGTTGCCAGAACTTTGGATGGAAGTGACCACGTCATACAGGAATTCACTATAATGCAAACCACAAGCAAAACAAAAAAATTCCAACCAGTGTATTAAACTTTAAAAGAGCTGATTTTAACAAACTCAGAGATAACATAGGAAAGATTTCATTGATGAAAATCCTAAAAGGAAAAACAATTCAAAAAGCATGGGAAACTTATGATCTGAAAAATCTGATCATAAAAGCCCAGTCCAGCACAATACCACTGAAAAAGAAAAACAAGAAATCCAAGAAGAAACCAGCCTTGTTGCACAAAAATATCTCTGATAAACTGAAAGACAAAAAGGACAAACACAAAAAATGGAAAGAACTAAGGCTGATTATCAGCAGATAGTCAGAACATGCAAAGATGAAGTCAGGAAAGCAAAGGCTCAGAATGAACTAAGGCTTGCTACAAAAGTCAAAGGTAATTTTAAAAAAGTTCTTTTCAACATATTAAGAACAAGAAAAAAGCCAAGGAAACAGTAGCGCCATTAAAGAGAGAAGAAGGCAAGGAAGTAACTGGGAGTAAGGAGAAAGCAGAACTGCTTAACTCATTCTTTGCATCAGTCTTAATGTAAAAAGAAATTAGTGCCAACGTACCAAAAAAACTACTGTAAAAAACAAACTAGAAATAAAAATTAAAATAAGCAAGAAAATAGTAAGAGAACATCTATTTGACCTTGACAAATATAAATCATCAAGACCCAACAGATTACATCCCAGAATTCTGAAGGAGCCAGCAAAAGTTATCTCAAAACCATTGTACCATTTCTTTAAAAATCCTGGAGCACCAGGGAAGTACCTGAGGATTGGAAAAGGGCTGATGTAAAACAGGGAAAAAAACCAAACCCAGGAAACTACAGACCAATCAGTCTAACATCAATACCTGGGAAGATCCTGGAAAACATACTAAAAAAACAGATCTGCGAACAACTAGAAGCAAATAAAGTTATAACTAGTAGCCAGCATGGGTTTGTTAAAAACAGATTATGCCAAACCAATCTTATCTCATTCTTTGATAAAATCACTAAATTAGTAGACCAGAGAAATGCTGATACTTAGATTTCAGTAAGGCATTTGACCACAACCAACTTCTTGATAAGCTAGAAAAATGTCGAATAGACAACATCACCACCAGATAGATTTGTAGCTGGCTAATGTAGACCTTAATGGTACTACATCCACATGGAAAGAAGTAAGCAGTGTGGTACCACTAGGTTCAGTCTTAGGCCCAGTACGCTTCAATATCTTCATAAATGGCTTAGATGAAGGAATAGAAGGGAAACTCGTCAAAACTGGCAGGAATACTAAACTGGCAGGAATAGCCAACGCCCCAGAACACAAGCTCAGGATCAAAACAGATTTTGACAGACTTGAATAATGGGCCCTATCCAATGTGGGTTGTTTAGACTGGTTCTATAGAATTGGTAGTAAAACTGGTGGGAGGCTCTGCCCACTGACCCAGTCGTCTTTGTAGGCAATCTGCGCATGTGTAGTAAAGGTAAGTAGAACCCATCCCTGGCCCTATTTAACAAAATGGGAAGAAAAGCAAAGTTTTACATTTAGGTGAGACCTGGCTCAAAACAGTGTGAGAGAGACCTTGGAGTCCTAGTGGATGATCAGTTGAATATGAGCCAGCAATTTGCAGCAGCCGCCAAAAAAGCTAATACAATTCTGGGTTGTATAAATATAGGCGTAGAATCAAGATCATGTGAAATATTAGTGCCGCTTTATAAAATCCTAGTAAGACCACACCTGGAATACTGCAATCAGTTTTGGTCACTACACTACAAAAAAGATGTTGAGACTTTGGAAAAAGTTCAGGGAAGAGCAGCTAAGATGATAAAAGGCCTGGAGATTAAATCATATGAAGAACAGCTGCAGGTTTTGGGTTTGGCTAGTCTAAAGAAAAGAAGAATTAGGGGTGACATGATAGCAGTATTCCAGAATTTGAGGGGCTGCCACAAAGAAGTGGGGGTCAAATTATTCTCCAAAGCACCAGCGGGCAAGACAAGAAACAATGGTTGAAAACTAATCAAAGAGAGAAGTCACCTGGAATTAAGGAGAAACTTCCTAACAGTGAGGACAATTAACCAGTGGAACAGTTTGCCTTTAGAAATCAATGGCGCTTTATCACTGGAGGTTTTAAGAAGAGACTTGTCTGAAATGGTATAGGGTCTCCTGCTTAAGCAGGGGGCTGGACTAGAAGAGCTCCAATATCTCTCCGAGCTCTGTTCTATTCTATTTCTGGATTCTTCCTGGTGCTTCTGTTTCCTCCAAATGTTACAGGAAATGGAGCTTGGCTTCCCAGGATGCACTTGTTTTCGGAATGAGGGATGCTGAGTAGATGACCCTTAAAGGGCCGGGTCAGCTTCCAAACAGTACAGTTTGGTATTTGGCCCTGGCCACTAGATGGGGATAGAGAACAACAATAGTATATACACAAATTTATGCTGGGACATGACAATCAGGATTATGCTTTCTAAAAGTCAAATCTAGATATTTTAAAATGTCACAGCCACAATTATGGGTATTTTAATTATCCCAATATCTAGAGGGAGACAAACTCTGCCTTGCCTTACCTTTCTGATGACACTATTTTTCCAAAGGCAGAGGAACACATAAGATGATCACCTATTCTTGGTATGATACAAGGAAAACTAGAATAGAATAGAATAGAATAGAATAGAATAGAATAGAATAGAATAGAATAGAATAGAATAGAATAGAATAGAATAGAATAGAATAGAATAGAATAGAGTAACAGACCCCCTTCATACCTTGTTGGGGCAAAGAGGCTTGCGTAGCTCAATGAAGCTATGAGCTATGCCGTGCAGGGACACCCAAGACAGACAGGTCATAGCAGAGAGTTCTGACAAAACGTGATCCACTGGAGAAGAAATGGCAACCCACTCCAGTATCTTTGCCATGAAAACCCCATGGACAGTACCAAAAGGAAAAAAGATATGATGCTGGAAGATGAGGCCCTCAGGTCGGAAGGTGTCTAATATGCTAGTAGGGAAGAGCAGAGGGCTGTCAGCGGCCTGTGGCCTGTCAGCGGCCTGTGCAGCTAGTAGCTGATTCCGACAGCGAGGAGGCTGGTGTGGTGCTGCGCCAGCAGCCTCTGCAGTTGGCACTCGAGTCAAAAAATGAGGAGGTGAATTTAATTCAGATTACCATCAGGTATACTACTGCGGGCAAGAATCCCTCAGAAGAAATGGAGTAGCCTTCATAATCAATAAAAGAGAAAAGGAATAAAGGAAAAGCAATACTAGGATACAATCCCCAAAATGATAGAATGATCTCAGTTCGAATCCAAGGCAAACCATTCAATATCACAGTAATCCAAGTCTATGCCCCAACCACTGGTGCTGAAGAGGATGAAATTGACCGGTTCTATGAAGCCCTACAGCACCTTATAGAATTAACACCAAAAAATAATGTCCTTATCATTATGGAGGATTGGAATGCTAAAGTAGGAAGCCTAATGATAACCGGAATAACAGGCAAGTTTGGCCTTGGAGTACAAAATGAAGCAGGGCACAGGCTGATAGAATTCTATCAAGATAATTTGATGGTCATAGCAAACACTCTTTTCCAACAACCCAAGAGACGACTCTACACATGGACATCACCAGATGGTCAACACAGAAATCAGATTGACTAGGTGCTCTGCAGCCAAAGATGGAGAAGCTCTATACAGTCAGTAAAAACAAGACCAGGAGTTGACTGTGGCTCAGATCATGAGCTTCTCGTTGCAAAATTTAGACTTAAATTGAAGAAAGTAGGGAAAAGCACTAGGCCACTCAGGTATGAACTAAATCATATCCCTGATGAATATACAGTAGAGGTGACAAATAGATTTAAGGAATTAGATCTGACCTGAAGAACTATGGATGGAGGTTCGCAACATTATACAAAAGATAGCAACTAAAACCATCCCAAAGAAAAAAAAAGGCAAGAAAGCAAAATGGTTGTCTGAGGAAGCTTTGCAAATAGCTGAGGAAAGAAGGGAAGTGAAAGGCAAGGGAGAAAGAGAAAGATACACCCAGTTGAATGCAGAATTCCAGAGAATAACTAGAAGAGATAAGAATGCCTTCTTAAATGAATACTGCAAAGAAATAGAAGAAAACAATAGAATAGGGAGGAGCAGAGATCTATTCAAGAAAATTGGAGATATGAAGGAACGTTTCATGCAAAGATGAGCATGATAAAGGACCAAAATGCAGGAACCTAACAGAGGCAAAAGAGATTAAGAAGAGGTGGTAAAATTACACAGAAGAACTATACAAGAACGAGCTTAACATCCCTGATAACCACTATGAGGTGGTCACTGACCTCGAGCCAGACATCCTAGAATGTGAATTCAAATGGGTCTTAGAAAATCTGAGCAACAACAAAGCTAGTGGAGGTGACAGTATTCCAGCTGAGCTATTCAAAATCTTAAAAGACGATGCAGTAAAAGTACAACACTCAATTTGCCAGCAAATTTGGAAAACTCAACAGTGGCCACAGGATTGGGAAAGGTCAGTTTACATTCCAATTCCAAAGAAAGGCAATGCCAAAGAATGTTCAAACTATCGCACCATTGCACTCATTTCAGATGCTAGTAAGGTTATGCTTAAAATGCTACAAGCTAGGCTCCAGCAGTATGTAGATTGAGAACTACCAGAAGTATAGGCAGGATTTCGAAGAGTCAAAGGAACTAGAGATCAAATTGCAAATATATGCTGGATCATGGAAAAAGCTAGGGAGTTCCAGAAAAACATCTACTTCTGCTTCATTGACTATGCTAAAGCCTTTGATTGTGTGGATCACAACAAATTGTGGCATGCTCTTAAATAGATGAGAGTAGCAGACCATCTTTTTTTTTTATTGGATTTTAAACAAAGATATAAAGACAATACAAAGAATACAAAGACATAACAAAGACAAACAGATTCCCACCATCTACCTACCCACACCATATTTTACATATATGTTTTGGTCATCATCAGAATATATATTGCTTTATAAGTTAATATATGAATGATACATTGTCAATTCAGGTGTTTTAAATTAGAAATAATCTTGCATCTCCTCTTTATTAATTTCCAATTTTAAATTTTCTACCCTATTTTCTTTCATCTATATTTGTACTGATTTTCTTTTCCAGCCATTGATACCACTGGTGCCACACAAGGTAGTATTCACTTTCTTCCTTATCCTGGAGTTCCAGTGTCAATCTATCCATTTTGGCACACTCTGTTATCTTTGAGATTAATTTGTCTTTGGTTGGGAGTTGGTCTGATTTCCAATTTTGCGCAAACAATAACCGTGCTGCTGTCAGAATGTGTATGATGAGATATTTTGTCTCTAGCAGACCATCTTATTTGTCTCTTGAGAAACCTATATACAGTGAGAATTGGACATGGAACCACTGATTGGTTCAAAATTGGGAAAGGAGTCTGGCAAGGCTGTATACTGTTGCTCTGCCTATTTAACTTATATGCAGAGTACATCATGAGAAAGGCGGGGCTAGATGAATCAAAAGTTGGAGTTAAGATTGCTGGGAGAAATATCAACAACCTCAGATATCCAGATGATACCACTCTAATGGCAGAAAGCAAAGAGGAACTAAAGAGCCTCTTGATGTGGATGAAGAAGGAGAGTGCAAAAGTTGGCTTGAAACTCAATATTAAGAAAACTAAGATCATGGCATCCGGCCCTCTCAATTCCTGGCAAATAGATGGGGAAGAAATGGAGATAGTGACAGATTTTATTTTCCTGGGCTCCAAGATCACTGCAGATGGGGACTGCAGCCAAGAAATTAAAAGAGACTTGCTCCTGGAGAGGAAAGCTATGGCAAATTTAGATAGCATACTAAAAAGCAGAGACATCACCTTGCCAACAAAAGTGCGTATAGTCAAGGCTATGGTTTTTCCAGTTGCAATGTATGGATGTGAAAGTTGGACCATAAGAAAGGCTGAGTGCCAAATAATTGAGGCCTTTGAACTATGGTGCTGGAGAAGATTCCTGCGAGTCCCTTGGTCAGTCCTAGAGGAGATCAACCCTGACTGCTCTTTAGAAGGCCAGATCCTGAAGATGAAAATCAAATACTTTGGCCACCAAATGAGAAGGAAGGACTCACTGGAGAAGAGCCTAATGCTGGGAACGATTGAGGGCAAAAGAAGAATGGGACGACAGAGAATGAGGTGGCTGGATGGAGTCACTGAAGCAGTAGGTGTGAGCTTAAATGGACTCCAGAGGATGGTAGAGGACAGGAAGCCCTGGAGGAACATTGTCCATGGGGTCGCGATAGGTCGGACACGACTTTGTAACTAACAACAACAACAGAATAACAGAGTTGGAAGGGACCTTGGAGGTCTTCTAGTCCTGCTTAGGCAGGAAACTCTACACCACTTCAGACAAATGGTTATCCAACATCTTCTTAAAAACTTTCAGTGTTAGAGCATTCACAACTTCTGCAGGCAAGTTGTTCCACTGATTAATTGTTCTAAGTGTCAGGAAATTTCTCCTTAGTTCTAAGTTGCTTCTCTCCTTGATTAGTTTCCACCCGTTGCTTCTTGTCCTACCCTCAGGTGCTTTGGATAATAGCTTGACTCCCTCTTCTTTGTGGCAGCCTCTGAGATATTGGTACACTGCTATCATGTCTCCTGTTCCTTAGCTGAAGAAGAAACAGAAGCATTGGGGAAATGTGTTCATGTGGTGCTTAAATTCTAGATTTTCCATAAGTATTAAAACTGTTATTAAATAATTATTAAAACTATGATTCACCAGTAGCTATTGTTCTCTAGAGATGTAATTATTACATTGCTGCTAATGACAAAGATTTTTTTTTCTGTTTCTTGAAAAGTTCTGTTTATGAACTGCAGGAAATAAGAATGTAATAGATTGACTATTTACAGTACATTATAATTGAAGGGGGCTTTTTTGAGTTCAAGTAATCAAAAGATGCTTTATTCTTGAAAATATCTAGAACTTTATGGATATGGATATATCTGAAAATGAATTGCTTATTATAATGCCAAGAGTATATTATGCAGCTAGTATGATGGCCTTGAGATAGGACAATTGTCAGCTTGCCCCTCAAGAAAAGCCCACAAAGAAATGCTATTCAGATGTCATGGCAACCAGATATGTAAGATAAAATAAAGGCTAAGTTCAAAGAATCAGATTATCAAGCACATTCTTTAAAAGTTCTGAGATATATGTAGCTGTAAATACAACATTTCAGCTGTAGCATCATCCAGTTAGCATCCTTAATGAATGATGAAGCAAAAACAATATGACTCATTAGCATCACTTTTTACTACTATTTATAAGGAAAAAAAACTTGTTTTCTGATTCTTGTGTATCACAGTTCATGTAGCAACAAAAGTACCCCATCTCCACTCCAAGCAAAGTAAACAAAAATTATTTATATTCCAACCCATGTCTTAACATCATGTTTATTTAGTTGTTTGCTAAAGAATCCAATTGAGGAAAGGGCTAAAAAGTTATAAAGCTCTCAAGCAGGGGTGAAATACTACCGGTTTGCACCAGTTTGGGCGAACAGGTAGTAAAAAGAAGCTACCAGTTCATCCTAATGCACATTTCCGACGATCAGCTGTACTAAGTGATTTATATTCTCTAGAAAATAGGAAATCCTGCTTTCTAGCGAATCTAAATCACGCAGCACAGCTGTTCTCTTCCTCTCACTGTTCTACTTACCTTCAAACGGCTCCTTTTTCTGCACAAAGCATGTGTTTGGCGTGCAGTATGCATGCATGCACAGAGTGCATTTGGCATGCACTGTGTATGTGCACACACAGCACACGTTTGGTGTGCAGCATGCATGAGTGGGTAGCGAACCGGTGGCAACCCACAGAGGATTTCACCACTGCTCTCAAGTTATCTTTCATTATGAAAAATCTTTTAACTTAGCTGAAGGTCAGGATCTAAGACATAGACTGAGGCAGAATTACTGCAGATGATTATATGGCCTGTGCAGAAAAAATATACAGCTGCATTGTCCACCCAAAGATGAAACTAGTTTCAGGAAGTACTATATCTCCTTTGAAGAGATGTAAACAGAGTCCAGAGGTGGTGTGAAGAACTTACTGTTACATTGTTACAATAAATCCACCACTCTCAAAGTTTCATTGTATTGTTTTCATTGTTCATTTGTGTTTATTTTGGTGTTTAGATTTTTATGGGAGGTGTATGGATTAAGATTACATTAAAAGGAGGTGTGATGGCAAAATGCTTGGAAATTGCTGTTGTAAATAAACTAGGAATACATTAGCTCAGCTACTAAACAACAGGAAAAATGTTGAATAACAGTTCTAACTAATTGGTGGGGTGACCCTGAGGTCACAGATTAACAACCCTCAGAATGTTAACAACTGGCTGATTACAGAAAGTATAAATCCCTTCCATTCTGTTAGAAATGAAGAAGCTTCTTGGATGAAAAGCAAAAAGCCTTAAAGAAAAATCAGAAAGTCCAGCAGTTTTTAAAGTAAAAGCACTGGATGTGTAAGAACTTCCATAGACTACTTTAAAAGGTGCAAATAAAAAAAAGTGCAAAAAAAATCTGTTTTATAGAAGAATAAAAGAATGTGACCAAGAAAGTAATTTCAGTGTGAAATCTCTTCAATTGGATAGCAGCACTTCTACAATAACTTTGCTCTTAGCTTTTTAGTGACTCCTGAGTGTTCTTTGATCTCTGTAACTCTGTATTTTAGTTGTCTATGTCAGTTTAAAAGTCTTTGCTAGTATAGTTGTAAATCATACTTTCCAATCCTAAAATTCCTTCTGAACTACCTGTACTGCAATATCTGAATATTTTGGATCATCTTATCAGAAATCAAACTGGTTCTCTCAGAGATGTAGTTTGATATTGCAGGCTTGTCAATGTAATTATGAGCTGGGATAGCCATAATAACAAGTCAGCCAATGGGAACTGTTTGGTAACTGAGAGCCATGTCAGACAGCTTGGAGCCTGGGCGTGGCTTAACTTGACTGATACATACATACATACATACATACATACATACATACATACATACATACATATATATATGCATATTCTTTCTAGCCAGGTTTTACCTACATAAACTTAGGTAAAACCTGGCTAGAAAGAATATGCACATAAAAGCCTACGAAAAAGGAAAACACACACACACACACATATATATATGTGTGTGTGTGTGTGTGTAGGTCTTTGGTTATTCGGGTCTTCTCCCACGTAAAATTGGAAGTGTCTTGGCGACGTTTCGACGAAGTCTCATTCGTCATCTTCAGGCTGGTGTTCTCGGCTTCGTGCTTCCAGAAGCAATGTGAGATCGCAGCTGTCTCTTCCTTTTAACTGCTAGTGGGGGTGAGAGCTGATTGGGTGGGGACTTGGCTGTGTTCTGATTGGGTGGAGGTGTGTTCTGATTGGTTAGGGGCTTGGCTGTGCTCTGATTGGATGGGGGGTTGGTTGTGCTCTGATTGGCTGGGGGTGTGTTCTGTTTGGGTGGGGGCTTGGTTGTGCTCAGCTTAGTCTGAGTTGCAGGGGGATTTGAGCTGGTGAGCTGCGTTGTTGTTGTTTGGCTTCGTGTTTGTGGCCGTGCGAGCTCTTCATGGTGGGTGTCAGTCTGCTTCATGTATGGATTGGAGGGGTTTAAAGTGGCTAATGATGCAGCTGCGGTCTGGCTTCTGGTCCTTGGTCGTGGCTCATTATCAGTGTGGGTTTGAGTCTGCTTTCTGCGTGGATGTGTGGTGGTGACATCCTGTGTGGCTCTCGTGAGTGTGGGTCTGGTGTCATTCGTCGTGTTAGGGACTCGTTTGTCAATAAGGGCGGGTTTCCAAATGGCTGGTAGGCGGGAGGTATCGTCTCGTTTGTTCATGCTGTGTGGGCGTTTTTCTATCTCGATGGCTTCTCTGATTATTCTGTTGTTAAAGTGTTCAGTTTTGGTGATAGTTCTGGTCTTTTTAAAGTCAATATCATGTCCTGTGGCTTTAAGGTGTTGGACCAGGGAAGAAGTTGGTTCCTCTTTTCTGACTGAGTTCTTGTGTTCTTCTATGCGTGCACTTATTCGTCTGTTGGTTTGTCCGATGTATGTGGTGGGGCAGGCGGTGCATGGGATTTCATATACTCCTTGATTTTCTAACTCAATTTTGTCTTTGGGGTTCCTTAGGATGGTGGATATTTTTCGGTTTGTGCAGAATGCTGTCTTGATGTTATGTTTGTGGAGGATTTTGCTTATTCTGCCTGTGGTGCCTTTTATGTATGGGAGGAGGGCTTTGCCGTTTTCTTGTTCTCTGTCTTGGATTTTAGTGGGGGTTTCTTTTTGGATTAGGTTGGTGATCTTATTTCTTTGGAATCCATTGGATGTTAGTACGTTAGTGAGAGTGTGTAGTTCGGTTTTTAGGTGTTGTTCGTCAGCTAAGCGTTTTGTTCTGGAAATGAGTGTCTTGGCTACAGAGTTGATCTGGGCAGGGTGGTGGTGTGAGAGTGCGTGCAGATAGCGGTTTGTGTGTGTTTTCTTCTGGTAGATAGTGTGTCCTAGGGAGCCATTGGATTTTCTGTAGACTAAGACATCCAGGAAGGGAAGTTGGTTGTTCACCTCTGTTTCCATGGTGAACTGTATTTTGGGGTGTAGGCTGTTGAGGTGTGTGAGGAAGTTGTCCAGTTTTTCTTTCCCATGTGGCCAGATTATGAAGGTGTCGTCCACATATCTGAGCCAGAGTTTGGGTTTGTGATCGGATTTTTCTAGAGCTTGAGTTTCAAAGTATTCCATATAGAGGTTGGCAATGACAGGTGAGAGGGGTGATCCCATGGGTGCTCCTACTCCAAGACTCCATATAGAAACCCCTAAACACAGACCCCACCACCTACCTGGAAAAAACCACCAGATCCAAAATAAAAGCCTCCCCCATCAGCGAAGAGATTCAGCAAAGAATCATTCCCAGAGAGAAATCATCCAGATGCCCTAAGCTTTATGGTTTCCCCAAGATACACAAAGAAGGAACCCCATTTAGACCCATAGTCAGCTCCATAGGCTCACCTCTACAAAACCTAGCCAAATTTCTCGCCAAACAACTACAGCCCTATGCAGAATCCATCACCTCATACGTAAAAAACTCATTCCAGTTCATAGACATCATAAAGCAACAAAACTTACAGCCCAGTGACCTACTAGTGAGCTTCAATGTCATATCCCTCTTCACCCAAGTACCAATCAAAGAAGTATTGACAGTTATCCAAAACAAATATAACCCCCCCAAGCACATCTTAGATCTGACCAACCACTGCCTATCCAACACATACTTCATCTATAATGGACAGAAATACAAACAAACAGAAGGAGCACCCATGGGATTACCCCTCTCACCTGTCATTGCCAACCTCTATATGGAATACTTTGAAACCCAAGCTCAGTCAGAAAAGAGGAACCAACTTCTTCCCTGGTCCAACACCTTAAAGCCACAGGACATGATATTGACTTTAAAAAGACCAGACCTATCGCCAAAACTGAACACTTTAACAACAGAATAATCAGAGAAGCCATCGAGATAGAAAAACGCCCACACAGCATGAACAAACGAGACGATACCTCCCACCTACCAGCCATTTGGAAACCCGCCCTTATTGACAAACGAGTCCCTAACACGACGAATGACACCAGACCCACACTCACGAGAGCCACACAGGATGTCACCACCACACATCCACGCAGAAAGCAGACTCAAACCCACACTGATAATGAGCCACGACCAAGCCAGACCGCAGCCAGACCGCAGCTGCATCATTAGCCACTTTAAACCCCTCCAATCCATACATGAAGCAGACTGACACCCACCATGAAGAGCTCGCACGGCCACAAACACGAAGCCAAACAACAACAACGCAGCTCACCAGCTCAAATCCCCCTGCAACTCAGACTAAGCTGAGCACAACCAAGCCCCCACCCAAACAGAACACACCCCCAGCCAATCAAAGCACAACCAACCCCCCCATCCAATCAGAGCACAGCCAAGCCCCTAACCTCCACCCAATCAGAATACAGCCAAGTCCCCACCCAATCAGCTCTCACCCCCACTAGCAGTTAAAAGAGAAAGACAGCTGCAATCTCTTTGCTTCTGGATTCTGAGTTTATTTATTTTATTTATTTATTTTATTTGTCAAACATGTACAAGATAACAGGTATAAACATGGATACGAAAGAAAGAAATGAATACAAATAAATGGAGACAGTAGGACAGGGATGGTAGGCATGCTGGTGCGCTTATGCACGCCCCTTTTACGGACCTCTTAGGAATGGGGTGAGGTCCACAGTAGACAGTTTAAGGTTGAAGCTGTGGGGGTTTGAGGAGTCAGGTAGAGCATTTCAGGTGTTGACTACTCTGTTGCTGAAGTTGTATTTTCTGCAATCAAGTTTGGAGCAGTTTACCTTGAATTTGTATTTATTATTTGCCCAAGTATTATTGAGGTTGAAGCTGAAGTAGTCATTGACAGGTTGGACGTTGTAGCAGACAATTTTGTGTATTATGCTTAGGTTAAACCGTAGGCAGCATAGTTCCAGGTTGTCCAGGCCCAAAATTTCGAGCCTGGTGCATAAGGGATGAGCAGAGGAATGGAGTACTCTTCTTGAGAAATACCTCTGGACCATGAGTTCTGCTGCATGGGTATTGTATACATGTATCATGCTTTATATTGTTGTATATAAAGATGTTTCTTTTATAAACGAATCCTGCTAAATTCTTTATTTGTGTGCTGGTTGGATTGCTGCAAACTCTAACAAAGCTGGACTTTATTCTAAATGCAAAGTAAGGAAACAAACACTCCTTTCCTTCTAAAATCATTTAAACTTGCAGAAAGACAACATCAATATGGTCGAAGTATATACACAGATAGGTTGTATATAGCGGTGGAATTCAAATTTTTTTACTACTGGTTCTGTGCACGTGGCTTGGTGGGCGTGACAGGGGAAGGATACTGCAAAATCTCCATTCCCTCCCCACTCTGGGGCCAGCCAAAGGTGGTAATTGCCGGTTCTCCGAACTACTCAAAATTTCTGTTACCTGTTCTCCAGAACCTGTCAGAACCTGCTGAATAGCACCCTTGGTTATATATGTTTCCTGTATTGATTTATTATTAAAAGGCATGAAAAAAACTCCTTAACTTTGAAGCATGTCCTCCCTTATTTTGGGGGGACTGTTTATTGGTCTTCAGTAGCCTATAGTGGTGCAACAGTTTAGCTCCGTCATGTTTGCAAACCTTGCAGATTGTGAGGTGCATTCAGTAGCAAAGTTGAATGTTGTTTTCCCTTTAAAAATCAATATTTTCAGTTCTTGACTTTTATAATAAATGGTGTAAGATTATAATCTACCAAGAAGCATTGGAAGTAAATATTTTTGCAACAATATGTAATTAGTCATTATTATTCTCATTGCAAGGGGTGGGGGGAGGACAGAGAAACACACTGTTTCTTGGAGAAAAATGAATATTGTAAGCAATAATAGAATAATGAAGGCATTTATTTTGTACAAAAATAACCCTGAAATTTCCAAAATATAGGAAAAAGTGCTCTGCCTACCACCTATTCTTTTGTAAGAAAAATCTCCTTTGAGGTACATTAATTCTGCAACATTCCTGTTCTATCAAACTGACAATGACAAAGAGAACCCTTCATTTCAACCATGCAAAGTCAGATCAATCATCTTTAGCTTTTTTATGGTTCTTTAAGAATTTGAATCCTGCCGACATATGCACAAAAGCTATTTCTAGGGCATTCTGATTACAAAGAACTCAATGTTTTTGACATGCTGAGCACAAAGTTTAAAGAATAAATCCTCTTCAAATACTTGCTGAATCTTTGCAATCCATATGCATTTAAAGATATTGAACAATTTATTGATGGCTACATCAGTGTTGATGGTTACCTGCATCAGCTGAAAACATGTAAGAGAAAGTTGCATGATAAAGCAGTGAAGAAGAAAAATGTATGGAAGAAAAAAATACAACAGTAGTCTATCTGAAGACTTCTGCAGTATAGATTATTTAAATGACAAAGGGCTACAATTTTGCTTCATTATACAGTTGTAGAACATAATGTCCTTTCCTTTGCACCTTATTAAGAAACATTAGAATGGTTAATACTAGAAATATTTAATGAAGCACTTGAAGAGGCCAAATTGGAACAACAATATGGAAAGAAGCACTTACTACTCTCATTCCAAAGGAAGATACAGATCGTCAACAAATCAAAAATTACAGACCTATCTCATTATTACACACAGATTACAAAATATTTTCCTCAATAATATCAAAAAGAGTCTTAAATGAATACATCCATCCAGATCAAAATGGTTTCTTACCAAGACGACAGATAAAAAAATAACATGAGAACGATTATAAATATGTTAGAGTATTATGAGGCGCACCCGAAAAAACAAACTGCACTGGTTTTCCTAGATGCCCAAATAGCATTTGATAATTTAAATTGGAAATTTATTGTTACACAATTAAAAAATATGAAAATTGGGGGGAAATTCATAAAGATGGTAGAAAAAAATTATTCAATTCAAACAGCAAAAGTGATAATGAACAGTGACACCACAGAAAAAAATGATATAACAAAAGGGGTAAGACAAGGATGTCCACTTTCTCCTCTTCTATTAATCCTAACTTTACAGACACTTTTAATAAAAATTGGAAAGGATCAGGATATAAAAGGCTTAAAAATTAAAAAAGAAGAGTACAAAGTCCAAGCATTTGTGGATGATTTAGTATTTATTTTAGAAGAACCATTAGAATAGGGACCTAAATTAATTCAAAAAGTAGAAGAATTTGATGAGGTAATTGGGCTTAAAATTAATAAAAGTAAAACAAAAATAGTAACAAAAAAACTTACAAAAAAACAAGATAGAGAATTGGAAGAAAAAACAGATATGCAAAAAGCTAAGAAAGTAAAATATTTAGGAATTTGGCTAAATGCTCCTCAATCAAGGAAGATAACTACGACAAAATAATACAACAAATAAAAAAAGACATAGAAAGTTGGAAAATCTTCAACTGTCACTTATTGAAAAGATAGCCTCTATCAAAATGAACATATTACCGAGAGTACTATTTCTATTCCAAGTTACACCAATAAAACCAGGGAAAACTTTTTTTGAAGATTTAAATAAATTAGCCACAAAATACATTTGGCAAAGGAAAAAAATCAAGGATTAAATTAAAATTACTGCAGGATAGCAAAGAGAAAGGAGGCTTTGCACTCCCCGATTGGGAATTATATTATCAGGCAACAGTGTTAACATGGATCAAAGATTGGATTAAGCTAAAAAATAAGAGGATCTTGACACTAGAAGGGCATGACCTACAATTAAGATGGCATACATTTATATGGAATGGGAAAAATAAATCCCACAGTTATTTTCAAACACACTTAATTAGGAATGCTTTACTACAGGTCTGGCAAAAAATAAAAAAAACCCAGTATACCAAAATACCAAACTGGTTATCCACAATGGAAGTGTTGAAATGCCTGAATCTAACAGACATGGATAAATTAATAAGGTATAAAGATCGGATAAATGAACAAGGGAATTTGAAAACCAAACAAGAATTAAAAGACCAGGGTATAGACACAGATTGGTGGACATATACCCAAATCCAGACCAGGTATAGAAAAGATATAAAACTATACAAATTCCAAAAAGAACAGCAAGAATTAGACAGGATTTTACAAGGTACGGAAGAAAAGTTGATTAGGAAAATATATAAATATTTACTCAGATATAAAATGGAAGAGGAAGTGGTTAAAGAAACAATCATAAGCTGGGCAATTTTTTTTTGGATATAGCAGTTCTATAGAACTGGTAGTAAAACCGGCAGGAAGCTCCGCCCACCCACCATGATGTCATCATGGGTGATCTATGCATGCGCGTGATCCTGCTGTGAACCAGTAGTAAAGGTAAGTGGAACCCACCCCTGGATGGCACCTTCCACCAGTGAGACTTGCTAAGATGTTCACAAACACATCACTGACTTGTTGGAAATGTAAGAAATCATATGGGACATATTATCATCTATGGTGGACTGGACCAAAATTAAAAAGTGGCTTGAAGAGATAACTGAACAACATATAGACTGGAAGTTATTTTTATTGGGCATACCTACAAGAAATTATAATAAAGAAATACAATATCTAATTCTACATATTATAACTGCAGTTAGGATAACCTATGCACAAAATTGGAAAAATAATGTCATACCAAAAGACAAAGAGGTGAATAAGGAAAATTTGGGACAGTGCGGAGATGGATAAATTGATGAAAGAAATAAAAGAAAAAGATGAAATGGAATATTACTTGATATGGAATAAATGGTACAAATGGTTAGAGGACAGGAAAAAATAAGCAAGAAAATATATAATAGAGATGATCTAGAAATTAGGAAGCATCAATAAAATGATATTAAATATATAATGTATGTAAAGTAATATATAGATATAATAGTATTATAATAAGTAAGGAGTAGTATGTACAATATATAACAAATAAAGGAACCACAAAGATAAATATATGAATATGTAGGCGGGGGGGACATAAACTGTGGATATATACCGATACGGAATAGTTGTAAAATGGAAACTTTTCTTTTGTTTTTGTTTAATAATAATAATAATAATAATAATAATAATAATAATAATAATAATAATAATAATAATAATAATAATAATAGATTTTTGTAAATTGTTTACAGCTGTAGGCTGCTTTCAGGTGAAAGCTTTCTACCGATTTCAGGAGAAACTTCATTTCGGATTTCTGTAAAAATAAAAAAAATCAAGGTGAAGTTCCATTTTTGTAACCTATTTCATGTCTGTAATCCATGTAAAAAGCAGTGAGCCCAAAATGATGCAACAATATATATTTTTAATTGGATTTTTATTGTTGTAAACCACCTGGAGTCACTGAGAGCGAGTTGGATGGCCATATAAATTTAACAAACAAATGGTAACATCTTTGATATACCCTTTGGTTACTCCGAGTAGGAATATCCCCATGCTGTACATACAACTGAAGGGCAACCATTATTAGTTTCACAAAAATGTTTAGATATGGTTCCTTAACTAGTTTTCCTGAATTAATCAAAATTTTCTGAGTTTCTCTGCATAACAACCCAGAAGGTAAACCACAATAATTTGGTTTTCAAATGCATTTATCTAAACATCAAAAAGGTGGGGGGAAGATAGAAGAAGAGGGGATATCTGATAAAAAGTGCTTTCTTAACAAATGACTTCTGTGGAAAATAGACCCATAAACAGATACGTGTGTGTATGTGTGTATGAAAGAAAAGAGAGACAGAGAGACAGAGAGACAGAGACAGAGACAGAGACAGAGATCACTCTTTTCACACAGGCTATAAATAAGGGATAATGTTTTTTAATAGTTCCTAATAGACTAACAATCTTTTTAAAGGAAATGATATTTTTGTCCATCTATTCAAAAAGCAATTAATCTAATTCATATCTGGAAACTACTAGATTAGGAAACCACGTCTACCTCATTCTTGTTTTTTTCAGATAGTAAGAAATTTAGCTTATTATCAAATGTGGTTTCTGATGATAATCTCTAATAATAGACTGGTTTCCTGTTAAAAATGAAGGAGATGCAACTTTATATGTATTCATGGCAGCATACATACATCTGTAGTGATGATGTCAGTGATGATGTCAGTGTATTACTTTAAGAGTTTTTGACACATTTATGACAATTAACTTCAGTTAGGAACAACAGATGTAAATGAATGTTGAAACACAGTCAACTTATCCATGTGTTATATCTCTCAACATTAGAAATTATTTTCATTCAAGGCAATTAGCAGAACTTGCAGACAGTGAATTATCTTTGGGAAACCATCAGTGACACTGGGTAAGTGTCATGGTTTGACAATTGTTAAATGAGTTAATACACGGCTGAACTTTCAAATGAATCCTGACACGTACATGCTATTTTTTGTTAAGATAATTAATAATGCATCAGAATTTATGCAGTTTCACTATCTTTATTCCCAAGTTCTTCACTGCTACCTTTGAAAAAAAGCAACTGCAAATCTATTGCTCAAGGCAGAGTGAAACTCATTCCACAACAGGTATATTATCTTGAAATCTGAAGTAACAGTTTTGCCTGTTTCAATTCAACTGCAGTTTATTTTTTCCTAACATAGAGAAGTGCTAAGTCTCCGGAGAAGTCGTATCCTGACCTCACAAGAAACAATCATTTAAAAATAGTATTATTAAGTAGTGTTGGAAGAAATGTCCATCTGGGTTCAGTTCCAAATGGGGAGAAAGACACTGGAAACATGGAGGCTGCTTGGAAAGATGGTTTAATGGTGAACAGGACCGCATCAGTTTGAAGTCCTGAGTAGCTGACCACATGGAGGAGGTATATATATATATATGTATTTATATCTTCTCTTGGGCCTTGCCTTTGAGCTTCCTGTTCCTGTGCAAGAAATGTATCCTATGGGTTGTCAGACTCCCAGGGGGTTATGCTGGGTCTTAGCTAACTTTGTAGGCTGTCTGTATCCTAGGCTTGGTTGAATCTTGCTGGGTGATACAATGAAGGGGCTTTAGGCAATTCCTATTATGGTTGAGGGCTAATCCTACATCTATTGGATCTTGGGTCAGGGTATTTGCTTATGAATAGACCTAGCCATCTCTTTATTTCTTAAGTGCTGACATTTGCTGTGGGCTATTGAGGAGAGTGGGGACTATTAAGAGTGAGTCTGCTTCCTGCCTCAAAAAACATGTTTCTTCATTTGTCATCCAAGGAAATATAATATTCTGCCTTTTTAATATTTCCTAGAATATTTCATTCTTCTAGGAGAGGGGTGGATGCTAACTTTCTACAGTAGTAAGAGCACACTGATGAAAATTAGCCCTAAAACTGTCAATGATCTCTGCAATTCCACAGTAATAGTAATAGGTTAAACTGCTTTTTTCTGCTGCTGCTCCCAGCTGCTTCTTGACCAACTTCAGAAATTCCATTCTGGATTGTAGTGGTTTAGTAATAGGCTGGGTTGATGCCCAGTTTAAGTACGGCCATTGCAAGACTTGATTTGTAATTCTTCTTATCCTTTCTATCTGAGGAATCTGGTTCTTTGGTTCCTGTAAGTCCATGGCAATTCTGAAACTAAAAAGAACTGACAATTCTTCTTCATAAGAACAAAGCAGCATCATTTCTTCATTACAATTTAAATATAAAAAATAAATAAATAAGGGGAAGAGTAGATGGGAAAGCAGTGAAGCATGTTTCACCCTATCTTGGCATAAACCAAAAGAAAGCCTATGTAAAAACTTTTTTTTTTTTACTTTTAAAAGCATTTTTTCTACAACCTTAAGAGGTTGCAGAAAAAATGCTTTTAAAAGCCTCTGACGATCAGGCAACTCAGCTGGGATCGCCAGACGCTTTTAAAAGCATTTTTTTTCCTACAACCTCTTTGGCCGAAGAGGTTGCAGAAAAAAATGCTTTTAAAAGCCTCTGACGATCCCAGCTAAGCCGTGCGATCATCAGAGGCTTTTTTTTTTAACTTTTAAAAGCATTTTTTTGGCCGAAGAAGTTGTAGAAAAAATGCTTTCAAAAGTAGAAAAAAAAGCCTCTGATGAGGTGGGCGGGGTAAGCGAGTGGCGATCGGGCCGGGGACCGGTTTGAGGGCATGGCCAGCCAATGTTATTATTGATTTTCCGAACTACTACAAATTTTTACTACCGGTTCTTGCGAACTGGTGCGAACCAGGAGCAACCCACCAGTGCTCTAGACATGAATTAGTTCTGATTGTTATAGACAATTTTGGTCTACTGATAAAATCTCTTAAATTGATAGAAAAATATGATTATTGTAAAAGAACCTCCTAAGTACACATTATTAAAGAAACCGTAGTTTATAGGATGATATATTGGAAATTCATGCAGTGAAGAGAAATTCCATAATATCCTCAGTGTCACCTTGATTTGATGAAACTGCTAAGAACTATTTCTGGAATAAAAAATACCTATTATGAGAATCAAGCTAATATCCTTTCAAATTCAATTGACAGCTTTTATTTAGAAAAATTATACTGTGCTCACTTACTAAACAGCTCTGGGTAGTGTATAATAGCCTCCATAAAAAGCAACACTAAATCCTAACAGGTATAAATCACAAATGCTGAACCAGGAACATTAAAAAGTTTTGGAAAATAAATATGTTTTGATTCCCCTCTAACTGTAACACAGAGGAGGTTACTTCAAAATGACAATTTATTCTCTAGTATGAGCCCTACTGAACAAAATTAAACATTAGATCTCTGATAGAACCCTCAAGCGATGGTTGTCAGAAGCATGAAAGACCAGGATAATTTTCAAAGAGTCAAAACAGAAATCTTATAATGTCTCTGTCTTAAAGTGCTTAGAAATAGTTACCTCCCTTCATGTTAGTGCCCAGAATCAATGGACAGAAAAACCTTTAATGTTAATGTTGTTAATAGTGTTGTGCATCACATTTGACGAGACTCTGTATTCCAATCAAAACAAATTGCTTTGGTTCAAATCTATGATTTATTCAAGTGAAAACAGGATCCTCCAAAACAACGACATTTGAACCCAGATTTTTTTTTACTTATTTAATGTTCATATTGCTTACAATCTTTGTTACATAACTGGATAAGGAGCAAGTTCAGAAAACTGTTACCAGGATGATAAGGAATCAGGAAACCAAGTTCTATGAGGAAGACTTAATGGAAATGCATATGTCTACTTTACTGAAGAGATAGGGTTCTATCTTCAAATATCAGAAGGATTTCAAATAAACAGCTTATTCTTTTTGCCCCAAAGGGCAATACCAGAACCAGTGGATTAAAACTACAAGGAACAGTTCAGGTCATATGACCATAGTTCAGGTCATATGTTAAGAAAAGTTTCCCAAACGTACAAACTGTCTGTCAGTGCTACAGACTGTTGCATGAAGGTTCTTGCTGGAGGTCTTCAAAAGGTACAATATCTCCTGGAGGTATTGTAGTGAAACCTGTAATGAGCAGGGATTTGAATAAGGTAACCTCTAAAATAACATAACCTATGGTTCTAAGTAGAGATCTTTGTGATTCTGATGTCATGGAATGGATTGTCCATATATAGTGAGATGGTGTGTGTTTCAGTTGTTTCTAAACCTTGGTCTTTCTTCAACATTAAATAGAAAGGCAGAAGGGAAGGAAATAACTACATTTTACAAATAAATGAAAAGTCTTGCTAGTCATAGAGAATGGTATATTAAGAGCATACTAAACACAACACTTTAGAGCTCTCTCTATAGTAAGTATAGGAGCCTTTTGAGAATACCATAATTTTAGGGATGGGTAAGGGTTTTTTGGGGGTGGTTTTTCCATAGTAATGATAAGTTTGTCCAGTGGTGCAAGATCCTGTAAAGATAAACTCATACACAGTTGGGAAATAAAAAGGATGGTGGCCATGTCTTCATAGAAAAGGATAGAGGTTTCTTTGGGGCACCACTGCTTAATTTTCCAACATTCAGCTAAAAAGTAGCCAATATGTCCACCATCTACAAGGTATATATTGATTTTAAAATATTGATTCAGTCCCAAGAAGATGTTTTGGGAGCAATTGGCTGCTTTGTTGATCGATCAGCATCTTTTCCAATGCATCTATTTTTCATTCTTACAATTCTCAGTAAATTAATAGCAAATACAATTAATAACAAGACTTGGGGAATGTAGAATAAAATTAGCAAATAATGAAGAGTTGTAAATAAAGAACTGATAGGAAGTCAGAACAGATGCATTTTTACTAACCTTCCCCTTATTTTCTGTTTTTTTTCCCTTCAATAATTTTCTACAAATAAATGTACATATCTGTTTAGCCGTTTAGTCTAGCAGTTCACATTCTCTTTCTCTTTTATTTATTTAGATGTGGTCATTTTACAACCTTCATCTAGAAGCATATATTTCTCTTTCCAATATTGATATAAAAGTTGACACATTTATCTATTCAGTGTAAAGTCAAATATGCTTTATTTCTGTGGAACAATGATTTATTCTGATGCTGGCAAACATTTATCTTAGCAGGTTTCTAATGGTGTGTATGAACAAGTGCCTTTTCATTTTTAATGCTACTTTTCTCTCTCTTGTGTGATGATTTGTTTAGATGAGCCAGGGTTTTCTTTTGTAGCTTTCGTTTTGCAGAAATATATTTTATAAAACGGAAAAAAGATGGCCACCACTGCTATTTTCTATATCAATTTTTTCAGTCATTCATTATGGCACTTTTAACATTTCAATTGTTGTCATTCTTTATTTTAAAAATACAGCCACCTAAAGACAATGTCATACTGTATGCGGTGAACTCCAACCTAAAGCAGTGATCCATTATTATGTGTGTGTATATGTGTGCACTTTAAATATAACTGCGTAGCCCTAAATAGCTGTAAGATAATTAAACAGCAATTTTAGACAAATATTGTAGAAGTATGTAATACACGCTCAATTCTATATGCAGCTGGCCAGAAAGAGGTGCATGTACATTTATGATAGTTATTTAATCCATTTGATACACCATATTTCTTTGATATATAAATAAATGAGATTTCTAACATCTCAGCTCTAGGCAATGGCAAACCACATCTTGCCAAGAAACTTCAGGGACTGGTCTAGGCAATTACCAGGAATCAATGCTAACTCAGAAGCACACATATAAAAAGTCATTAGTCAGAGGTTAGTACCATCTAGCTTTAGTAAGATTCACATACCCATGTATGAGCTGTTTAGTCATATCATGTATGAACAGCAGAATCATAGTCAAATGTTTGTATGTGCTAAGCTTATTCAGGAAGTGACACATCGTGGTGACTTTTCCTGCCTCTGTCATTTTTCACCCTCTTTTTCTCACAAGGTAGTTGGAATGTACTGGAAAAGCAGTTCAACCAGCTGAATCACCTAATCAAGTATTGTAAGCCATGTAGGTTTAAAATATAAAAAATATAAGGAAATTTCTGCTCCATTCTCAGTTGCTGCAACAAGAAAAATCCTACCATTCACATTCTTTACAAATGAATAATAATAAAAGGAGAGACAAATAATTTGGTACTGAAAATTATTGACAGTCTCAGGTCTGTGGTGACAAATTTCTGATATAATTAGTTTCAGCCTTTCTGATTCTACCTGAGCTACTGTGAAGAAGTTTGTCTTCTTAGTGGCCTGAGGCACAAGACAGATAATACAAAACCTCCCTCCAATGGGTTAATACAGATACAAGGGAGGGAGGGAGGGTGGAAGGAAGGCAGGCAGGCAGGCAGGCAGGCAGGCAGGCAGGCAGGCTTCACATATCATACTAGAGGCAAATTGGGTCAGTCTCCAATCCTGCCAAGATATGAAAGTTTTTTCAGTGAGGAATATTTTGGAAAAGAACTGAGAGTAACAGTTTATTTAAACGTGGTGGTATTTGTAATGTGGTGGAATCATCATTACAAATGTTTGACAAGGTAGTATGTAATAAGAAAATGACCACAGAAATAAGTTTTTACTTTAAGTAACAGTGACAAATACAATTTGTTTCTCCACTTTTAATTTCAGCTGGGCAGGGCTTATGGAGGTAACTGAGACTTTTTTGAGTTCAGATATTTGAGAACTGGAAATGGTCTTTAGGATTGTTAGCACTTCTACCTCTGTTAAGGACACATGCCCCAATGACTGGTAAAGGAGGTGGCACATGGATCAGTCCAGGTGCGATTAATAACTAACTGTAGGTGGGAGTGATACTACCTGCCTCAAAGGAGAAAGTGGCATGTTCCCTTCTTAAAGAGGCCATTTTTGGATCAAACTGTGCTGGATAACTTTTGTCTAGCCTTTGAGAAGATGATTAACGAACAGCTTCAGAAACCCTTGGATGAACTGGATTATCTAGACCTATTCCAGTCAGGTCAGTCATTTGTGGATGGCAGCTGGAGGGTTCAAAATGGTGGTGGTGCACTTTGCTTTTTTAATCTCTTGGTGGCTTTCAAGATCATTGGCCACAGTATTCTTCTAGACTCGGTGCAGGGGATGGAGTTGGATGTGTTATGTTGAAGTAGTTCTCCTTCTTCTCTGGCCAGTTCTGGTTGATATTGATAAGGGACAGAGCTTGATCCCCACTCTCCTCTAATGTGGAGTACCTGATAGTTTGACCCTGTCTTCATTCCTCTTTAACATATATATGAGACTGTTGGAGAGGTTACCTGACAGTATACAGTATATACTGTATACTAATCTAGTTTCATTAGTATATAGTATACATTTCCATACCTTGCTGGCCAGGTGATACTGCTCTGGTATTAACCTAATGCCTGAAAGTTGTAAGAAACCAACTGTGATACAACCCTAGCAATGGATTGATGGAACAGCTACATTAGATGGATGGAAATAAGTAAGATGATAGATGGATGGATGGTGTATTGACCCGGCCTTCACAGAAACAGACTCCTCGCAAAAAAAAAAAAAAAAAAAAAAAAAAAAACCTCTTTATTTACACATTGGGAATTAACTGCATTCACCAACAGAAAGTCCAGGCAAGAAGTTAGTTGAAACAATAGTCCTTATCAGCTCATTATGATAAATACAAGGGTGTGAGCTTCCAGCTGGGAGGCTGCAAATTAAGTCAGTTCAAACAGAGAAATAGACTAACTCAGCTCTGGCAAGGCAGTCTTTGTCGCACGAAACACACAAGGAGCAACTTTCCAGAAATGTGAATGGTTATCTGCAATAACCAAACCTCTCCCTTTCCTCCTACTTATTCGGCAGTCAGGGAGGGGCCAGTCAGCATCCACGTTTGTTTTGCTTCCCAAGCTGGCTCATTGTCCTCCGTTGTTCACTTCTCCTATCTGCTCTATGCACACGCGCATCTGGAACAGGCCCCAGTTCTTCCTTCTCTTCACTCATCTCTGACTCCAAAGCCAGCTGTCTCTCTGGCTGGGAAATGCTGGACGGCCCTGGCTCTATTCTGTGTCCAATGCTGAGCATCCATCAGACCCTTCCCCAGGCTTCAGAACTGGCCCAAGTTTTTTCCCAATCTCCTCATCATCCTAGTCTGCCACCAGTTCCGCTGGCAGACCACAACAGATGGGTGGACGGACAGACAGACAGATATAGACAGATATAGATAGATAGGAGAGAGACAGAGACAGAGAGAGACAGAGACAGAGAGAAACATAGAGAGAGACACACACAGAGATGATAGACAGATGATGTAGATACATAGAATTGTTCCAGTCTTGTACTTTTGTAACAGTTCACCTTGTTGAAACACTATGTACCTAAGTGAAAAAGAAAAAAATTGTTAAGATAGACTACTCACAATTTCATTTCAGTCCTAACCTTCCAATTACTTGATAGCCAGAAACATAAATCTTTGTTTCTGTGATAACTATAACAAATTTAAATTGATAGTTAACAAGCAAAATGTCAGAGTGAATGGATTATAGCAACTATTGGAAGAAAAAAAAATATGACAAGCCTTCTCTCATAACTCCTATTTGTAATTAATGTTAACAGCTAATATAAATTTTAGAAAATCTTAATTTACTACTGGCCAAACTCTATGCTGTTTAAAATAACTTCTCTTCATGCTCCAATTAAAATTTTGACATACAGAATGATGACAATAACCTTACAAACAAATTACTTGACCTACATAATTGAAGGTCTTCTTCAAAATTCTGTCAATAATATATTCCATAATTCTTTCAAGAGCATGCCACTTAGTATAATTTCTTACAAATGTAATCTACAATCCACAGTACATTTACTCTAGATCAGGGCTATTTACACCAATGTTACTATTTTATACTGTGTGGGTTGTAAACAGAGTTGTTGGGTTCTACCTTGTCATTATTTGCCTATTTCTTAAAGGACAGCCTCTAGCTCACTTTCTACTTTCTCCACGTACAGCATAGTCATTAACACCACATAATGTGACAGTTTCTGATTTAAAAAACAAAACAAAGGAGAGATGCAATTAATTTGTCTGAAGTCAAAAGAATAAAAGGAAAATACACAGACAATTCTCAGTGAATATTCATGTAGGTGTATATATATTTGATAATATAAAAATCCTAGTTCCTTTAATTTTGTGATTGGTATAGCAAGGATGGAGGCAACATCAATTATTATTTTTTTAAATGTATTGTTCTCTGATATGATCCAATGCTGATTTATTTAAAACCAAAAAGAGAGGAGGGGTAAATGTAATCTTCTTGCACATTCCCATGCATACAGTTGTTTAAGTTTGGGGAAAACACTTTTGTCATTGTCATGAATTTCCAGAAAAGGCAGAAGGCCATCTAGCTTCCAGGGTCGCCATCTCATGACAGTTTCTCATTGAAAGATAATCAAACAGGATTGTTCTTCCACTGCATAAATCTAATTACTTCTGAAACGACCAGCATTCAATTTTGGCAATCATCTGAATGAAGATGGCTGGAACCCCAAGGTGGTCCTTCAACAAAGTAATGTTTCTTAAAAGTGTGATGAATGATGAGGTGGCAATGAATTGTTGCACTTTTCATATGTGGTTGATGGAGAGGTTCTAGGTTTGATTCCCTATTCCTCACAATCTCGCTAGAATTTTAAACTAATCCAGACAAGCCATTAATCAAATGTTGCCAATCTATTAAATATGATTGACTTTTGCAAAGTCATTGTCAAATGGCAATAAATGCAGTGTTAGTTTTCTTAACCTCTATTACAATTCTTTAAAAAGTTTTGAAAATAAAGTGATTGCAAACTACTCATATAAAGAAAACAGCTTTACAAATTCTTTTTATTAGCATGAAACAAAAATTATTTGCACACTTTTTTTAAAAAAAAATCAATTCTTGGTTTAACACAATAGTGATAACTGAAATAATTTTCTAGAATGCTCTAAAGTAAATTTATTTTCTTACCAAACTCTCTTAAATATATTACTACAGCACAACTAAATTGCTTGCTTATAAAGTGGTTCATATGAACTCTCGGATCGTTTGCTTATATTTATTTTAGTACTATAATATTTTGATTTATGATAAAGAAAATAGAAGACTCTATATTATTTTAGAATGAATTGTATAAATCAAACAACAAGTAGTGTACATTCAACTTACTAAATATGCTGAAATTAGAAATATTTTATAATGCCTTATAAACCCATAACTAAACCTTATGGGCATGTTTTTAATAATGATGGAAGCAAGACTTAGATTATTTATGAACATTATTTAGCTATGTATACCTTCTCAGTCTTAAACTTTAGCACATATCATTATCAAGGCAAAAAAGAAAGCTATTCAGAATATTTAGAGAAAATCCCAATATTTGCAGAATGGTGATGATAAAAACAGCTCATGAAAATGGAGCATGTACATGACATCAAACTGTAGGGATGGACTTTTTATTTTTGCAGCTGAATAGGGGCATCTCCATAGTTATATTCTTCTGATCGCACTGTATGAATAATTTATTTTCCCACACTTTAAAAAAATATAAGCTAATGTTGTTTTTTCTTAGCTTTGTTAGTTCAGTGGGAAATACTCTTCAAATTAAGATATACCATAGAGTATATTTTTTTTATCTCATAACTTTTATCATGTTTTATCAATGTATAAAATACAAAGAAAAATAAAAATAGGAAATTAAGGGAAGGAAAAAGAGAAGAAAAGAAAATATGAGGGTATTGACTTCCAACTTTTTAACACAGTACAAGATAACAACATTACAGCCTCAACTTTCTACTTTTAAACATTAATATATAACTAGCCATTTCTATAGCAACAAATCTATCTAAATGGCAAGGCCAAAGTCAAAATTTCATTTTTTATCCCAAGCACAAAATCCAGAAGTGATATCAAAATAAAAACATAATTAAATATATTCTCCACTTTGAATAAAACAATCAATTTAAGCATTTCTGCTTTATTTTCCTTGCTGTAGAAATATGTATTTCTATTTGCACTTAATAATCTTTATAAACTATCACCATTTATATTAACAAAATTCACTGTATTCATTCAGATTCTTTAACCTTAAAGGGGAAAATGCTTTTTTCCCCCATCCATTTTAAAACACTGAACTTTTTAAAAAATAATTTCTAAATCAAAACATTCTAATAATCTTTTTTAAACTTTGTATTAACATATATACTTTAAAGTTCACTTTTAGACCAATAAAATTCCAATTAACTCATTAAATTTAGAGCACTCCCTCCAGGTTGCCCTCATAGAATATTTTTTTCTTCTCGCATATATTCTTTTTAAAACTTTTCTTTAAAATAATACATCTTTTTCTTTAACTTTACTTTCAAACTGCTAGGTTGGCAGAAACTGGGACAAGTAACGGGAGCTCACCCCATTACGTGGCACTAGGGATTCAAACTGCTAACTGCCGTCCTTTCGATCGACAAGCTCAGCTTCTTATCCACTGAGCCACCGCGTCCCTTTCTCTTAACACGTATACGTTCAAATACACTTTCAATAATATTTTACAAACTTTAGGAATTACTTAAACATTTTATATAAAGGATTTTTTTTCAAACTTTAGATTAAGTCATTCTTTCAATTACAAATATAAGACCAATAAAAAGCCTGGAGGAACGTTGTCCATGAGGTCGCGACGGGTTGGATATGACTTCACAATTAACAACAACAAATTCCAATTGACTCAGTCACTCCTTCCACCTTGTCTTCATAGAATAAAATCTTTTTCTTTTCTAGAATGTTTGTCAAGTAGTTATAAGCATCTCTTTTTCTCAAGGATTTCTTAACTTTGTCCATGAGGAAAAAGTTCCAAACTTGTCCTGTTAAAAGTTGCAGATTTTCTTGGAGCTCTTTTTCAATTGTGTTGGGAGGTTTATATTTAAACCATCATAATAAAAATTGGTGTCAGGTTTATATTCCAAAATTGCAATTGAGTCCTCTGAATTGTCAACTACTTGTGAAATTGCCTTGGTGGTTGGTAAGTTGAATTTGAATTCCTGAAGTAGTTTGAGAAGTTTTTTTAAACATCCTTGGAGCATAGCTGATCTATGAACTGATGGATTTTATTTAAAGATTTTTCAAATACATCTCTAATAATTTACTCCTCCATCTTCTTAACTCACTCTTTATTCGAAGGGTAGCTTTACTAGAACTACAACTTTCTGCCCTTATATTTCTCCATCAATTTTTTTAAAGATAGTTCACACTTCCTTATTTTAACTTGCCTTCAGCATCTTTCTTCCTTGTTGTTTAACAAGGAAGAAAACCCCAAAATGGTGCAGATCTTCAAAAAGGAATAACAGATTGTGACTAAAGAAAGCCTCTTTTAGCTTAATAAAAATTATTAGTCCTTAAAAAATGATTAAGAAATAAAAGGCATAACTTGCTGTCCATTTGAAAAATAAACTCCAAAATGGCTGCTTCTTCAACAATGAACTCATTGCACACACCCCAGCTGTTAGCATGCAGGCTACTTCAAAGCCCAGCTCCTGAAGCTACTTGCAGACCTTTGTTATATGGAAGGAACTTGTAGGATAATTCTAGGACTTTTCCTAACCCATGAGAGTTATATAAATTAAAGGAATGTCAGTTCCTTGTGTTAGTAAGTTGAAAAGGCTACAGTCCAGGGAAAAACCCTCCAGGGATCCTTACCTGGGCATGTCATCAGTTGGCCATCTTTTCACTGGGAGTGTAACCATAAACTATATTCAAATGAGTGGGCATTTTTATAACATGCTGAACCCATCAGTTCATTATAACAAGCACAAATCCCCTTTGCATCCAATAGCAAACGTGCCAAATCTTAGCACAATACTGTATTTTGTGGATTTAGTGTTTTAGGGAAGGAGGATGGAAAAAATTGACAGCAGATTAAAATCGTATCTGCTGCCATTTATTTATATGATAAGGCCTGAAAAAAAGACATCTACCCTTTTACATCTAACCAAAAAGTCCCTTTCTAAAAGTGATAGGTGAACCCAGACATTAGATCAACTCCAACACATCTGGTACAGTTCTTTCCTAGCTACTATTGATTCAGATTGGAGATTCCTCCTATTCTCTTCCCTCTAATTCTGGCAGTGGTCTTATAAGAAAAATATGGAAATACATAGAGGCCAGGTATTTACATGATTGAAATCAACAAGATGAAGTTGTCTTACCACTATAGAGACTTTGAAACAACAAACAGCAAATACAAACAGTAATACAAGAATGCTTTTTTCATAGATCACACACTCAAGTACATAGAGATGGTGAAACTTTAAAAAAAAAAACTCTTTATGTTCTATTGTTATCTATTTTCCATCAGGAAATAATATAAAGTGATTCCAAAATGACTTCAACAAGTTTTCAAAATAGAAGCAATTTTTTCAAAGAAATATTTTTGTTTACTCTTTGTTAGACATAAGGGTAACAAGTCAAGGTATAGAAGATCACAAAGCAGTTTTAAATATCTACTGCATCTATTCACTACTAACAGCAGGAAAGCACTTAGAGTTCTAGCAAGAAGAGTAACAAACACCCAGCATAGAGTGTATCCCATGATTAAATAAAGCAAGGAAATGAAGCTGAATGACCACCCTACTTTGCAATGGCATTATAAATATACAATTATTTTCATGCAACTGCTTTGTAATATCAAAGCTTTGTCATATCAAATGTGTGTTTGTATTCTCTTATAGCACATTGTGGTAAGCATAGAGTAAAAACTGAAAAGAATAAGAAAAAGAGAAGTATACTGAATAGAAGTGCACTGAAAAGGGAAAAGGAAAAGGAAATTTATTGGACTTTTGAAAAGAAAAATGGTGTTTAATGTCTAGGAAAAAATGCAAAATTGTTATATTATTCATAGCTCTTTGATAATTGGCTACATACAGATCTCTTCTCTGGTAATCTTATTCGGTTTATATGGTACTTTAGTTTTTCCACTCAAATGTCATCCTTTAGTAACCACCATCCAGATCAGTGGTGGTTTCAAAATTTTTTACTACCGGTTCTGTGGTAGATGACTTCCCAGGCCAAACAGCATAGCCTGGTGGCTCAGCAGACTGATAGCATTGTGATTAACACCAGCTGTCTGCAATTACTGTAAGTTCAAATCTCACCAGGCTCAAGGTTGACTCAGCCTTCCATCCTTTCTAAGGTAGTGTTGTGGCTCTGTCCTCCGAGCCTATCTTATCAGAGGAAGAAGGCTCCGAACATGAAGGAGAGGAGCTGGCCAGGCCTCCCTCTCCAGGCCCCTCCTCTCTGGCAATGCCTCAGGTGTCTGCCAAGGGAGAGGAGATTGACCAGGAGCCAGGTGTCTCCGATGACAGCGATGAGGGTGATAAGTCGTTCCTGGATCCACGCCAACGAAGGTGAGATAAACGTTTGCAGCAGATGAGGAGGCGTGCCAGGGATTAAGCTGAGTCACTGGATCACACCCCACAGGCTATATAAGAGAGTGTGGTGGCCATTTAGACTCTGTGACGGACAAAGCTAACTTCTGGCTAGTCACTTTGTACAATGCCAAATCTGCTGAAGGTTTCATGTTTGAGCTGGACTGTTTTGAAAACTGTGTGTATTTGTTGGTGTTATCTGATGGAGGAACACTCCCTCTTCTTGTAGTAAAGCACTTGGCAGACAGTTATCGTATTGCTGCCAAGTTCCTGATAACGAACCTTGTGTGTGCTGAGTATTTCTTTAACCCCTGGCTGGCTGTTTGTGTGTGTGTGGGGACAGGGACAGAACATCTTGTCCGTCACCTGAAACGTAAACCATCGTTTAACCACGATGGATCAACAGCTGCAGCAGCAGTTACAGCAGCTGCAAGATGCCAACCAGCTCCTGCAGCAGCAAGTCGGCCAGCTAACTGCGCAGCTGGCTTTGGGAAATGCTCCAGCTGTCCCTCCACCTCCTCCTCCTCCCCGTCGGAAATGCCCTATCAATGTGCCAGATAAGTTCTCTGGGCAGCAGGAGATGTTCCTGGCCTTCATGGGACAATGCCAATTGTTTATGGCTATGAGGCCAGAGGACTTTCTGGACGACCGGGCTCGGGTGGCATTCGTAATTAACCTCCTCTCTGGCAATGCCGCCCGATGGGCCACACCCCTATTGCTGCAGAATAGCCCCTTGTTGGCAGATTATCAGGGCTTTTGGCAACATCTGAGGGTGATGTACGAGGACCCCATGAAGACTCAGACAGCAGCCAGGCACCTCAAGGACCTCCGTCAAGGGAAGCACCCCCTGCAGGAATATGTGGCTGAATTTCGGCTTCTGGGCCAGGACTCTGACTGGAACGATGCAGCGTTAAGGGACGCTTTCCAGGATGGCCTCTCCGACGACCTGCAGGACGAGCTGGTGCGGGTGGAGGCGCCTCAGACCCTTGACGCCCTCATAACGCAGTGTTTGCGCATCGACGCCCGCTTCCAATGGCGCAAGACCCGCCGGGCCGTCCAGGAACCCCGAGGAAGAATAAAGGGTGGGTCAAGCCTCATCCTGGGGGCAGAATGTTCCAGAGTACTGGTAATACAGCAGATACTCTTCCTTGGAACATTCACACAATCAGAGCTTTCCTGTTTCTACAGCTAATTCAGCAATCTCAATGTATAAGATATTGGCTTTCTTCAATTTGAATAATAATTGTTGATGTACGTAGTCTTATTTAATCTTTTCTATTTTACAGTCTTTTTTATAATATACTTTTTCAATGATACAGATGCAGTTTACAGACATAGTTATGGTTTTGTAGATTACATAAAACCCTTTAAAATTCGGAATAGCCATACAAGATTGCATACAAGATTGCACCCACATTTTTAAATGATTTACACTTTTTTTTAAAAAATTTGATTTATATGCCACCCTTCTCCGGAGACTCAGGGCGGCTTACAATGTGCTCAGCAATAGCCTTCATCCTTTTGTATATTTATATAAAGTCAGTTTATTGCCCCCACAACTGGGTCCTCAATTTACCTACCTTAGAAAGGATGGAAGGCTGAGTCAACCTTGAGCCTTGGCGAGATTCGAACCTGCAGTAATTGCAGGCAGCTGGTCTTAATAACCAGCTTAATAACAGGGTGCCTTAGACCACTTAACACTTAAGAAGACTGAAAACAATTAGACTTTTAGGTATAATGTACAATACTTAATACTTTAGCATGTCTCATGCTACAGCATAAAGTGATTCAATAATGTAACATTGTTAAATTAATTAGCAGTAATAGTATGAGTCACTGATCTAATGAAATATATTAACTGTCATCCTATGTTAATACTTTTCCTCCCATGAAAACAACAGAAGTGCTTGGATGAAGATAATTTCTTTGCATTTAATACATGAGTATGGAGCATTCTGTCTTTAATTTTGGACAGAAAATTACCTTGCCCCAGCTCTGGTAAATATTTAAAATATTTCTGCAAAAGGAATATATTATTGAAAATAATATAGTAGGAATAAACAATTTCCATCAGTTTAAGGACCATGCAAAGCTTTTTGTAGCATATGAAGAGCCACCTTCCAAGACTGTGGGGTGGGAATTGTTTTCTGAGTACACTTTAGGTGGTTTAAAGAGTGTGGATGACTTAGAACTATCAGTCAGTCATTTATCATGAAAAACAGTTAAATTTAGCTTTGGCATCTAGAGGACACAGAAGGAATCTGAAGACCTGAACTTTCTGTATCTCTGTAATGTAGTGTGATTTGATGGGATTGGACTATAGTAGTTACATTTTTCTATTATGCCTAATAACTGATGATAATATTATCCATTATGGTTGACTCACAATTAAAGATGTATTTATTAAATCTTATCAGTCTGATGATATCAGCGAAGGGAATGAATATGTATGAAAAATGGATCTTGTCTTTGAATAGCAATGCTAATGTAGAACACTGTGGTAAACCTGTCCATTTGGATAATGCAATCTGTGAAGCAGAAGATCCAAATGAGCTTTGAAGCAAAGCATTCTGGGCAGCTCTTTCACCTATGTAGGAACTGAACCTCTTCTTGCAATTTCATTTATTTATTTATTTATTTATTTATTTATTTATTTATTTATTTATTTATTTATTGTTTAAATTTGTATACCGCCCTTCTCCTGAAGGACTCAGGGCGGTGAACAGCCAAAATTAAAATACATACAATATAAAATTTAAAATAATTTAAAACAGAATTAAATCGAATTGGCTTCCCAAAAATTAAAACCCATTACCCTTAAAATAACCCATTAAAATTTTAAGCCAGCCCAGCTTGCTGAAATAGGAAGGTCTTCAAAGCTCGACGGAAGGTCCGGAGGTCCGGGATCAACCTATTAAGGTTGACATATCTTATAGTTTTACACTCACATCAGTGTGAAGATTCCTAGGTGATTCCACCTGCATAGGGTCCATTCTTGCTAATATTTATATTTAGCGTAGGCTAAAATATAAAAATTTTGTAGCATGGCTTTATTATTTATTGACATAAAGAGCCACTGGCTTTTCAAATGTCACTTAACTACAATCTCTATTCCTATTCATTGCCTCTGCTGGCTGAACTCACATGCATTTCCAGGACTACACTTTCCCCACTCTTGAATTAATATGTAAAGAATTGGTCATTTATCTCTGTAATATGCATCCAGAAACTATATTGCTCTAATAAGGCAGGAAGAGTTTGCTGCATATGTGTAAATAAAATTGCGTCTATGAACCCCCTTCAGCATTTAAATGATATACCACGCTGTATTTAGTGTACTCTAGATTTGTGCCATTGGGTACAGTAATATGTGAGGCCCTAATCAAACCTAAATTTGATGATAGTTTAATTACTACTATATTTAACAATTTGGCAATCAATTATAGTTCATTGCACAGTCAGCCAGATGTTCAGACTAGATTTGGCATTTTTATACATCTATCGAGTTCTTCCTAAGGACCTGGGATAGACAGATGTTAATGTTTGATAGTTGATTGTGTGATGAACCAAAATAATGAGCCAGCATATTATCCCACCATGCTACACTGGAGAAAATATTACATTAGAATTATAACATATTCCATATGCATTGTGGGTAAAGGAAACAGCCTAGCTGTATTAGAAGTCTGGCCTTCTTGTTCCAGAGATGTCTATTTTACTCAGAAAAATTACTATGTGAATGCTAGCAAAACTATGGTCTCACCATTACCCACTTTTGCGGGGGCTTCAAAATAAGTGAGCCCACTTTAATCAGTTCTAGTAACTCTTACATTATTATTAAGCACAATTAATGCAAATATTAAGGAAATATGATTACATTGTGTTCTTGTTTCTTCCTAAAGAACATGAGTTCTTTACCATTCTCAGTGATAATATCAGGCTCTACATAAAGTTTTTTTTCCTCATGACTCATGATTGCAGTAACACCATTGGAGTAAGGATGAACAGCAAGGCTGAAGCCAGGGCTTCCATAGGATATGTCCCAATGAAAATTGGTTGGGAACAGCAAGTATTGACTTGGTGTGATTGTGCACTGCATGGTGAATAGCTTGAAGAATTTCATGGAAGTGGCTCTCAGTTTCTGGTGTCAGTGGATTGTTTTCTTCTGGGTCCTTGGAGAGATCAAAGAGTAGTGGTGGATCATGGTATGTGACAAACTGTCCATGGCAGAAGCACACATGATAATCGTGGCAGCCATTAGATTCTTTGGGACTGAAATTTGGAGTGAAGTAAAATATCTTCCAAATAGAGTTACCTATAAATATGGAGGAGGAAGACAAAGTTGAAGATATGTTATGAAGATATTCCATAATTGTGATAATCAGATTCAAAACACTAATCTTCCAAAGGTACAGAGTCCTTGTTTTTTTATAATAGACTAGATGTAATATACTTAAAATTCTTAATTCAAAAGACAAATTCCAGATATTTGAAACATAATTCCACAATCCATCAGTACTTTAAACCTTAGCTTTCTCAAGAATGTGATTCAACATTATAATAACACCTTATTAAAAAAGAGTAACTGTTTGACAATAGCACATGTACTAATGTTCCATTATACCTAACACATGATAAAAACAGTTTGGTATAAGTTAGTCTTGTGCCTTAATTTACACCAAAATGGCCCTTTTATCTTGACAATACAATTTTGTATATTTATTTCCATTAAACAACTCTTTTCTAGAAATAATGATCCCCTGGTGTTTAGAACCATGACAACAAGCAAAGGCTAATTTTTCACAAACATCTTTAGCTGCTTTTACTGACTGGCATTATATTAGATTTACTATAATTTATTGTGTATTTCCTACTGTTGTAATAGTTTGACAAATCTTGATTATCATTATGCAAACCATTATCTTCATCTTCGTATATCATCTGCATATATTGTTTGTTATTTCTACTTCATGACTTCCTCAGATTCAGTAGATTGTATTATTAATTGTAAAATTAAACATTAAAGGAATTAAAATGAGCGTTGATACATTCCACTTCTCCATTTGATCACAAAGGAGATAATCTCACTAGTATTTACCCTTGCAGCAGAATTAAAATAATAAATTTTATGCACGAAATTTCTACAGAAAGATATTTTTCTTTATAACTGTATTCTGAGAACTTTATATGAGAACATTTTTTCTTCATCTAATGTTCTATTTATAAAACATCTATTTCATTTTTTATTAGCATATCATGCAAATATATCTACAAAAAATATATAATATTATTGAAGGGTTGACATCTTTTCAAAAAGGCAGACTATGCTGGATAAATTATTGAAGGAAAGCCTGTTTGTAGCTTTCATGTCAAAGTTACTGTTACAATCAACATCAATAAAACAATAACTTACACAATCCACAGGGTCCTTTCTGCTCTAATATAAATACAATACATGGTGAAGGTATTTCTTTTCAAAATATTTCTTTTATATGTCTAACAAAGTAGAGACAAGCCTTCCTTTCAATTTTTATATAACTCCACATTCATTTTAAAAATTACGGCACAGCTAAATCCTTTGAATGGACAACTGAAATTTGGAAAATTTATTCCATTTAAAAAGATATTCATCTGAACTAGAAAACTTCCAAGGTCACCTCCAATTCTGTTATTCTATTCAATGCTATAGCTGTGTTCACAAAATATGATTTTGTAAAACTCCATAAATTGGGAATTAATACCATTATAGTTCCTATGTGTTATCCCAAATACTTTCCTAAAGTAGGCATTATCTTTCTACTGTTTCCGTCAAGAATTTAGTGGTTTACTAGATTCTCCTTTCTATTCTCTATTGTTTAATACACTTGAATGAATATTTAGTAACGAAAGCACGCTATTGATTAAGTTACAAATTAAGCAACCTTAAAGTATAATATACTTTCAAAATACGATTTCTGATGTCTTTAAATTCTTTTCTGACTTTAGACAATGTCATACAATTTTCCTCCCCAGAAGTACAGGCTGTAGTCTTTCCTCATATACTGTACATGTTTCAAATGAATAACTTCTCTTTTTATTTGGGCGAACATACATTTATCTTTCTTTTATACATATATCTTTCTTTTATAATTCATCTAAACAGTGTGACTCTGGGGAATATACAGCACAAAAAATAATCAACAACAACAAAAATTCCACACTCCACAAAACCATATAATATTAAAACATATACAATATAAAAGCATTAAATACAAAAATGACTGGAATCTCATTACAGACTTTTTGAGTAAAACAAAAAAAAATGATCTTATGATTTATCTCATTGATGATAATTGTACTCATAACTGCTGTAAAAAAGATTGAAAATGACTTGTTTGAAATTGACTTTAAAAAGACCAGAACTATTGACAAAACTGAACACTTTAACAACAGAATAATCAGAGAAGCCATCGAGATAGAAAAACGCCCACACAGCATGGACAAATGAGATGATACCTCCCGCCTACCAGCCATTTGGAAACCCGCCCTTATTGACAAACGAGTCCCTAACACGAGGAATGACACCAGACCCACACTCACGAGGGCTACACAGGATGTCACCACCACACATCCATGTGGAAAGCAGACTCAAACCCACACTGAGGATGAGGCACAACCATGGACCAGAAGCCAGACCACAGCTGCATCATTAGCCACTTTAAACCCCTCCAATCCATACATGAAGCAGACTGACACCCACCATGAAGATATGGCACAACCACGAATGTGAAGCCAAACAACAGCAATGCAGCTCACCAGCTTAAATCCCCCTGCAACTCAGACTAACCCGAGCACAACCAAGCCCCCACCCAAACAGAACACACCCCCATCCAATCAGAGCACAGCCAACCCCCCATCTAATCAGAGCACAGCCAAGCCCCCAACCAATCAAAACACACCTCCATCCAATCAGAACACAGCCAAGCTCCCACCCAATCAGTTCACACCCCCACTAGCAGTTAAAAAGAAGAAACAGCTGCGATCTCACATTGCTCCTAGAAGCACGAAGCCGAAAACACCAGCCTGAAGATGATGAATGAGACTTTGTCAAAATGTTACCAAGACACTTCCAATTTTACTCGGGAAAAAACCCGAATAACCAAAGACCTACATATGTGTGTGTGTGTGTGTGTGTGTGTGTGTTTTCTTTTCTTTTCATAGGCCTTTATGTGTGTTTCTCTCTTTAGCCAGGTTCTTCCTACGTAAACCAAGATTTTTATGCAGCCCTAGTTCAGTGAAATCACAATCCACTAGTTTCTAGGCTTTTTTTTCTTCAGCCAGCCAGCAAGCACTCTGCTGCCTGTTGGGAGACTAAGGAGACTAAGATAGATCTATTTCGGACATTAGTCCTCAGCAGGTAGCCACACCCTCATCCCATGTATCCTCCCTGTAAAGGTACAGTATTTGTTTTTTCTTTTCTTTTCATAGGCCTTTATGTGTGTTTCTCTCTTTAGCCAGGTTCTTCCTACGTAAACCAAGATTTTGCATGTGCAGAAGCGCCAGAAACTGGAAGAGCAGTTCCCCAGTGCACACATGCCAGTTGGGCCGCACACATGTTTGTGTTGGAATCTGGAAGAGCAACGGGTGATGGCTGGCTTCCCCGGAAAGATGGCTCTGGGTGCCACTTCCAGCACACATGCCATAGGTTCACCATTACCACCCTATAAGATGATGAAATTTAAATTTTAAATAAGGGAACTGGAACACATTTTCCATTTGGAAGTTGTGGGCAAATAGATATTATTGGGAGAAGACAGCCTTATAAGTAGCCTGATCCTATGTTAAATAGGACTTTAAAAGTCATAACCAGCCCTTTGAATGCATGAAAGTCCATGCAGCTCATGAAATAACAGTGTTATATGGCCATTTTGAGGTGTGTCTATAACTACCTGCACCACAGAATTCTGGACAAACTGAAGTTTCTGGATGGTGTCAAGAGCAGTGCCATGGAATGATCTAAAATTAAGAGCTGTTGAAAACATTTTACTAAAACAAAAGCAACAGCAGCAGCAACAACAACAGTAGTATTATTTATCCTGCATGTTTCACCTTAAATCTCTTAATTCAGATATAATTCAACCAAGGGTGTTTTATCTTTTTCAAAAAAAAAAATCATTATATTTTTTTCTCAGTTTTCTTTCTTCCTTATCTTCCTCTTCAATTAATTTTCATAGCAATATCAGAAACTCAAATGAACATGTAAAGTTAAAATCATTCTCCCTACATCTACCATTTGATTTGATTGCAGTAAAAATCCCCACTTCATGAGGAGCTGTAATTAATTTCTGACTTAAAGCCAGGCTCCCCAGGTCTTCCACAGTTTTTTTCTCCAGTAATTGAAGCTCAGGGTGGTAGGGTAGCTTTTCAGAACTTGGCTGATCCAGCAGAGAAGAAAAGGGCTACTTCTTGTTTTATAGGAATATTATCTTCCCCAAAGTGGCATAAACATATAATTGGTACCCCACTTACCAGTTCTCTTCCTTAACAGTCCAAACAGTACTGTTTCCACATCTCTCAGAAAACCAATTTTGTAATAGAAGATCTCCATTTTACTAGAAGTCTTGATAGCTCTACTCTTGATACCATTCAACCTCCCATCGTAAAGGATATTTCCCTGCCACTTTAATGAAACACATTCTATTATAAATGATCCAAGATTTGGAAAGCTATTCAGTAAATGGTAAACAATTGGTTTTAGAATTTTTTTTTTTAGTTGCATGCCTTAACATAAAATAATTTGTGAAGTCTTGTAGCTGATCTTGCTACAGATTAGAGAGCAACACATAACTTCTGAATGTAGTTTATATCACTGAAGATGCAGAAGATCTCTGGAACTAAAACTCCTAGTTAGACAATGAAGTGCATTTTACAATTCTAAGGTGCATTAACTTTAACTAGAGTTATCAGTATTCAGAGGTCTGTGTGCTGTTAGACCAAAAAGGCTATTATCAACATTCTGTATTGTTTTACCATTCTGAAGGAGTTCCCCAGGCTATTAAGCACAACGATTAGCCATATAAAAAGCTAAGTGCTCTCTATATCAAAGATTTGTTAGAAAGGTAGCAGGGTCAGATAATGACCTTGATGCTGTGGTGAAGGGAAACCTGGGAGCCACTGAATGTTTAACTTTCTTGGCATCTATATAATTGATCATGCTAGCTGGCAGTATCAGGAATATACTATTCAACATCTCAAGGGCAACATATCAAGTTTGGCTAATATCTTTATTTATAACTGAACTGTACAATTTAATCTATAAAATCAGACACCACCAGCCGTCGGTTATTTTAGAAATTGATTCCTCTAAATTGTTTCTCCATCTTGTATAATTATTAGTGGAGAGGATGTAGAGTCCTGGTCCTATGAAAATAAGGGGTATGTGAGCCCAAAGGCAGTCCTTCCTGAACATTTAGAGCACTTCTGGCCCAGAAATGCAGTTGGCCCCTTTGCTACTGCTTTCAAGAAGGTAGTTAAAAAAGTGTCTTGAATTTTAGCAATAGCAATAGCATTTAGACTTATATACTGTCCCATAACACTTTACAGTACTTTCTTGCTGGTTTACAATGTAGAAAGATTGTTTCTATATTGCCCCCAATAATCTGGACTCTTTATTTTACTGATCTTGGAAGGATGGAAGGATTCGACCTTGAGCTCTGTCAGAATCAAACTCCAGGTTGGCTTCCGGTTTGGCTTCCGTCGCCACCAGACGGTCCTTTGAGACTGCCACCCCCGTCGCCCGTAAAGAGCCGCCTTTACAGCTGAAAGGCGGCTCGAAAAACTCCATTTCCTTAAGGAAATGTGAGACAGAGCCGGCGAGGGCAGGTAGAGCCCTCTGCGAAGTCCCCAGAGTTCCTTTTTACTCCTGGGGAGGAAGCAGGATGAGGCTCCCTATTTTTGCTCGCCGCTGCTCCGGGCTTCGGAAGAACTCTGCGCTTTGCAGAGCCAGGCGATGGGACCAGACCAACTAATGAAATTAACAGATCATCTGAACAAGTAGGATGAAATCCGGATCTGGGATCTTAAATTGCAAGTATTTCTAATAAACCCAAGACTGATTTTAAAAGTAAAGAAGAGTGAAAGGGGAAAAAAAGAAAGTTTAAAATGGCGACTGGCTGAGGCTTGAGAAGAAAGCCGAAAGCGAAAGTCCTTCCATTTGAATAGTTTAATAGGTTACAAAGTAACTGAAACAATAGCGCTGGCTAGAAGTGAAGAGAAATTTTTTTATTTCATGCTTCTTTCTTCTTAGAGACTTGATATTGATATTGTTTGGAGAGAAGTCTTTCTCCATAAAGGGGGAAAAAAATCTGTTTGTGGGGCAGAATGGCATTAAAACTGACAAAGCCAGACAACCAAGCTGTGGGGGGGGGCTCCCCCATTTACAAACCACATGAACAAGTTGTGAGATTGCAGATGCAGAAGAATGGCTTTACAGACCTAAAGGAATTTGTACTGGAGGAGATGGCAAGACATGATAAGATTGTGAACCAGAACCTTGAAAAATTTAGACAGGAAATTAAAGAGTTGGTTCAACAAAAGTATGATATCCTGAAGCAACATATGAAAAGTTTCTTAGATGTACTTATAAGGATGGATAAAGATATCAATTTAGAAATAGAGTCTAAAATGAAGGAAGTTGATTATAAGATCTATAATTTGGATAATAAAATACAAAGAAAATGATTTAATAATGATTCAAGAAAAAAGCTCAGAAGCAGAGTTTAAAAAAATAAAGGAAGCTGACTACAAGACTTACAATACAGATAATATAAAACAAAGGATTGAAAATGAAGCTACAATGATGCAATTCAGATTCATGGAATTTGTGATCAGAATTAGGGGAATACAGGAAAATAAAAGAGAAGATTTGAGAAAGATGTCTGCTGAAGTTCTGGCTGTGATTTTAAAGGTTAGTCCTGAAGAGGTATCCTGCAAGATTGACAAGGCCTACAGAGTTAATTCTTGGGTGGCAAAGCAAAGGCAGCTGCCTAGAGAGGTGATTTACTTTACTGATAAAGAAATAAGAAATGATATTGTGCAAAAGTCTTTTAACTCCACTCTTGAAATGCATGGAAGGAAGATTTGGATATTTAAAGAGCTGCCGCCCAAGATGTTAAAAGATAGAAAGGATTTTTGATTTTTGATGACTGAGCTAAAAAAACAAAACATCCCATTTAGGTGGGATGCTCCAGTTGGTATAATATTGAGATATCAAGGAGAAAGATATCAACTAAATACTGTTGAAAAAGCGGAAGAATTTTACTACAAGGTTCTTAAAATGGATTCAACATCTCCATGTATAACACACGAGGGGAATAAAGAAAAGCAAAATCAACAAGAGATTGAAATTCAGGTTAAGCAGATGGAGGTGGAGGTAATGGAAAAACAACAAGTTACAGAGGCCTTTTTGGACAAGCCACTTTTGGATTCTCCTTCAGAGGTTATAGTTGGATTACCTATAAATACAAGAGAGGCGGCTTTGGATTCTAATGTGATGACTTATCAAGTTACAGACCAGTATGGAAATCAATCAGCTGATATACAAGTCCTAGAAAGGCAACCAGGATGGAGATCTAAACCACAAAAAGTTAAGAAAAGAAGAAGCAGGTTCTACAAAACTAAAAAATTTTAGACTAAACAACAGTCTAATGCCAGTTACTTAAGAGACGATTAAATACATGAAAATATAGCTGAGGCAAAGTATTGGTTTATACTATTTTGAGGAGAATGACAGATCTCTGCAGTGCTGTGCTTTTGGGATGTGGAAGATGGCCTTTAATTGAGTGGATTGGAACTTTCTATTTTGGACTCTTTGACAAATGGATTATGTTTATGCTGAGCTACAAGGCAAGAGAACTATGGGATTGGCGCATGCAGAAGATCTGGTTGTTACCCTAACACGGTGGTTGGAATTCATAATCTAGATGAAAGACATTACAGAAGACACTATATGGAATATAAATATAAAGTCACTCGGGTGGTTTTTTTATATACGAAAACATTTATTATTGATGGGGGCAGATGGTAATTGAAGATGCTGAACATACTGTTGGAACTAGAATTTGATGTTACCCTAACATGGGTGATGGAATTAACAATCCAGTTGAAAGACATTATAGAAGATATCATATGGATTATAAGCTTAAAGTCATTTGAGGATTTTATTTACATATGGAACTATTTCTTAGTGGTGTGGGCAGAAGAACAAAGACATTAAAAATATTATGTATGGTAGACCTGTAGGAAAGTGGGTGGAGATAGGTTAGGTTACTGATTGTTTAGTTTAGGAAAAGGGATGTTATGTTATATTAATATATGTAAAAGATTTGAATTAAGAGATATATGTATGGGGGAGGAGGAAATGGGTAGATTATGAGTTGAAATTGCCAAATTAGGATTTATTATATAATTTTACAGCTGAATGTTGCTCTGAAATGTATAGTATAGGGGGGATATAACAATATTGTTAGAAAGAAAGGGTCAGCATATGGGGGGTGGAGTAAAAGGATGGTAAAGTATTATATAATCTGTTATTAATCTGGGTTTTATTTTGGAGAAGCCACAGGGGGAGGGGAGGGGGGGTCAGGGAGGAGGGGGGAAGAAAAGGGGGGGGGAATTTGTATTTGAAAAACTTTTTCAATAAAAAAAAAAGAATCAAACTCCAGGTTGTAGGAAGAGTTTTGCCTGCAATACTCCATTTAAACCATTGCACCACCAGGACTCATAATTTTATTTTAGTGGTGCTATTGAGATGCATTTTTTGTTTTGCAGCCAGTGGTCAACATTTTCTCCTAAATATGCAAGTAAATCCTATCAAAGAATAGATGAGATATTAGATCTCACCCATGGATCCATCCAAGAAAAAAAGCAAGGTATCTAAGCTATCTTCTAGTTAGATGGTTTCAGTTTCCTTAATATCCCACTTCTCTATTTCTGTCCCATCCTGATTCAGACTTCTCCTTTTTAGAAAGTCAAACGACCCACTTGCTTCACACAAAATGGATCTAGAAAAAATGGGAGATGCTGAGGAACCATTTACTGCAACATATAGCATCTGTATTTTCTAAACTGTTTTAACTATATGGCTGAATATTAAAAAAGACATTGTGGTAGCTTTGGGAGAAACTGACTTATCAGATGTGTAGTAAGACTACCTTTTTCAACTTCTGATTTTTTCTTCTTTAGACTTCATTCTCAAAATGTAGATAATTATGAAGAAGATGTTTTTAAGGATAGTAAAAAAGAAAAATGCAATCTAATCTTTTATCTGTGAATTCAGGAGAAGCAAACTAAGATTAATAGGGGTAGGTCTGAGAAGGGCAAAAAGTGTTGGTTCCTTGGTTGTGTTATAATCCATCATTCTGTTATTGCAAGCTACTGCTACAAAGCTTGACAACAGCATAGAACCTTAATGGCTGCATTTCTAATCATTGCAGAAAAGTAAAATGCATTAGTGGAATGACCAATATAATATGCTGTCAGACACAAAGATCTGTCAGAGTTGTAATCTGTAAATTTGATAAACTGTTATAAGACTGGTCATTAAAGTGGAGACTGCTCTCTCTAGATATCCCAGCTGGTATATAATTTCATTGTTTAAGAAGATCACTGTAAGGATTGAATTAATCTTCCAGCAATTAATAATCCTTTTGTTCTGGTAAATTCCTGTAAGAGTGAAGCTTTATTAGATACCGGAACAGTTAAATGCCGTTCTTTAATGAAATCTGCAATCATCAAGAAAGAATAAGGTTATTTTAATAGTATTTGCAATATGCTGGTCTGCAATAAAAATAAAAATAAAAACTCTTCTATTTTCTTTTGAAAAAGACAAAAGATTTCCAAACATATTTAGTAATGGCCCTAAAACCAGACATAGGGACTCTATCAAAGAGTCACAAAATTAGCTTTTTCTATTAAAGAATGGTGTGCTGGGACATGAAGTGGTGATTGATATGCAGCTGGACAATGAGGAAAAAGACAACTATTGGTGGATAGTAAGAAGGGGCACTGGGATTGATGACAATTGTAGAGTAGCTGGTAGAGGTTAGCTGGCAGCAGGGGAGATAAGGACACTGACTGAACATTTTTATGTAGTTCCTGAACAACTTTATGATATCTCTTCTGTCAGTACAAAACACATTGAGGTTTTATTGTTCCCAATCAAACTGAAGACAATAATGACGTTCCAAAGAGCAGCAATCCAACAGAAATGAACAGGTATCTCAATCCAACAAACAGTTGTTCAGATTATGCTTGAAGTAACAGGTATGTAAGATCAGGCAGGCCTTATTATCTTCTTGGATGAACTAACCAACTAATCTGCTGTAGAATATCTAGCCAGTGCTACATTATGAACAATTGTACTACATATTCCAAACTTTCTCTGAAACAAGATTTTTTTTTATTTCCAAGGAGCTCTTTCATAAAGGCAAAGTAGCAGCATTAAATATAATAATAAAATATATTAACCTCAGGCCTAGCATATGGATTTCACTGGTAATACAATTGACATGCATTTTATTAAAAATAAAATTTAATTTGTTCAATATGCCACTTTCCTGAGATAGATGGAAGATCACCAGCCATCAAATAAGTCCAAGATGTGTCAAAATGGAAATCATTCTTTTTCAGGACTTAACAAATGCCATGGTTTCTGATAATACAGAGCAGAATCAATAAGCTATTGCCTGACTGTTTTTCATGCCTGTCAAGAGAAACACTTTTCTATAGAAAATAGTGTGAGTAGAAGTGTACATCAGTTGATTAACAGACATTTTTCTTAGAGTCTAGTTAATAGTATGACAGTATCTGTTTAAACTAAAAGTGCTCTTCTCCCCTTTGACAATTATGTACTTTAACTTCACAAATAAAATACATGAATTATGCCACATGAATTATTTTTCTGACTACTCTACAATGGCCTTTAAAATGACAAAAGACATAATGAGGGTGGAGGTTAGCTGCAGTACAATGTATATTGAATCCTGCAGCTCTTTAGACAAGAAACAAAATGGTAGGGGACAAATGCAGAAGCTTGTATGATTTATGCTATCTCTGACTTTTGTTGCTCTTAAAAGTGGAGAGAGGGGGGGGAGGCTCATGCAGGATAAAGAAAACTTTTAAATAGTATAATTATTTTGTAAATAGTGTACAAACATGTCCACGAGTTGATCTACTTGCTGTTTAGTTACTCTTTGCCTTCTATGCCATAAATCTGAAATGTTTTACACGGACATTAAAAAAGTCATATGGTTTAGTGGTTAAGGTTTGGACTACGACCAGGAAGACCAGTTCCTCAGCCATGAGAATATTTCATAGCGTATTTGATATGGGCATAAAGGTAGGCCTGAACCCCCCATGAAAACAAAAAATAGAATACAGTATTGATCAGTAAAACTTAAAATGTTAAAATAAAATTAATTAATCAAATTAAAAGAATCTAATCACTGCAATCTTGGAGCCATAATATTGCAGTACCTTTAAAATACTGGATTGATCAAACACAAATTTTCTTATCTTGAATTAGATGTTTAGCCTATCCAGTTCAAAATGAAGAATCTCTGCAACCAAAATGCATTTTTATGATTTATAATCACTAGCAATATTATCCGTGTATGATAAGAAATCAGCTCAGTAACATCTGCTGATCCACAAGTTGCCAGTGCCCTTTCAAATGCAAACTTTTTATGATCTTTTTTTAACTGTTCTTCCTACATTTCTCATCAAAATATATAATGAATAAAATACAACAATGTAATATACAATATATAAAACCATAAAATTGGAACAAACTGCTATTTTCTTAGTCTATCTGCACTCTTACAATGCATTTCCTAGCATTCAGTCTAGATGAATAAGAGTTTCTAATAAAGCCCAAGTTATTATATTTCATTCGCTTTTATGGTGGAAGATAAAGTAGTGTTTGCATTGAAGAAAAGAGTTCTTTCATTTCGTTTTAATCTCATAAATGCTTGAAAGAAACTATCTTATATCTTCATGAATTCCTTCAGCATTTTAGAAAAAATAGGCAATATATTGGCTAAAAGCTACTGATTAATGTACATGAAATCTTATGCATGTCTTTTCAGAATTCTCAGTGAGAAAAAATTGGCTTTAGAACTTCAGTTTCTGTATCTGCTAAAAGTGCATACATGTGAGCAGTAAAACCAGAGATTTTGACCAAAATATGCAATTTCACATAAAGGTGCCAATCACAAACTTTAGTGAGAAGGACAGTGTATTAGATAGACAGACAGACAGACAAACAGACAGAGAGAGAGACAGACAGAGATAAAGTCCCAGAACCTCATAGCTTTCAATATCACATATGATGCAACATGATTATGAGATTGTCTAATAATACACACAGAGAGGTACTTATACACACAAGCACATAAATAAATATATCTATATGCATGCACACACACTTACTGTACAGACATATATAGTACATATAATTTCTAGATTCCTAACTGGCAGGACGATCAGATCTACAAGCCTCCTTACACAGAATCCTAACCATTACTAGAAGCTGTTCCTGGAATCTGAGAGCTTTGGGAATTGTAGGTATATGTCACGTATATGAGGAGAATTGTTATACCGGTAATTGATAACTTATTTTTCCTGATTGGATGCACAAAAATATGATCTTATATCTATGTTTAAGTTTTGGTGCATTTTTTTTCTTGTTTGCTTCAGAAATGCAATGCTCTTAGTCTGGGAAATCCTCAGAATCCTGGGATGTCTTGGATTCTTCCAAGAGACCACTAAATAATCTAAAGCTAAAAAAACACATTTTTTATACGTACATATGAATACTATTGTTCCACACCTGTTTCATGGTAAGCTGCACTGTGTATAATGAAGAAAGGGAGTAAAGAACAAAACAAATAAAGAATAAAAGCATTATAAGAAAAAGGAAAGATATACAAATGTAATTTAGACCAAGACTATTAATTATAGAGCAGCTTCTGTATTGGTTGTCCTCATCTCAACCTGTACTGGTTGTTTCTATCATCTCCAGCTAACATTTCATATACATATACTTTTTTGTTCTTTAAACTCTTATCTCCATCTTTTTGAGGATCTTATCTATTATACCCAACCAAACTTTCTTTGGACTTTCTCTGACCACTCAAGACTATTCATTTTAGGTGTCACATTATTCCTTACATAATCACAATTCACTAATTCAACAAATGCACATTCATATATTTTTCAATGAGCGTTGAAAACTAAATAAGTGGTCAGCAGATCTGCTTGACATAAATCCTAACTGCACTTCCCAAATTGTGTTTATCTTCCCCTTTCATTCATTTTCAATTAGCTCCCTTTATCAATCTTCCTGCAGTTTTTGTATGTGCTATCTAGTTCTTTGTATAGGTAAACAATATCAACAATCTTTCAACTGTCAGACAGTAATACAGATTTCAAAAACATGTTAAACAAGTCTTACATTTAGTCCATTAGCAGTCTGCCATATCCATATCTTAACATTTCTATAATTACACTATCCACATCTGCAGTCTCCTTTTTGATGTTCTTATGACATTTATGACTTCCCTTTCATCCTATTTTTTCTGTTATACTATTATGGTATTCAGCTCCACTCATTAATATATCACTAATTTTCCCACATAAATTTCTAAATAATCCTTCCAAGTTCCAACATTTCCTCACTTCAATTTTGTCCCAAATCATATCTTCACTTTTATGTTTAATTTCATTCATTTTGTTGGAAACTCTTATTTAGCCCTTTCCAAAGATTTTTTAAAAATTCTGTACAATCCTTCAACTTGAACTTATTTTTTTTAATTGCAGACTTTGCAACAAACTTTTTCTTTATAGACATTATACAATAACTTTCTTTTATTCTTTTTGTGTGTGTGGTTAGAATTTTTCTATATTGACTTTTTCCTCTCTTCTTTCATATCACAATTCTACCAGGCATCTTTTTAAAAATTTTCCATTGCTACAACTCCACACATTTCTATGGTACCTTACAACAAATCTTTTTACCCCGTCCCAAGCAGTTAGTACGTTATGAAATTATGCATTCCAAGCTTTATACATACAACAATCTATATGACACCAATTCATATTTTATATATATATTAGCCTGTACAATTAAATTGCTTTTTAATTAAATTAATAATTTCAGTTAAAACTGCATCTTTACTTCCCTCCACTTATTCATCAATTCCATTCCACAAAATCAATCTTTATTCAGATTTAATATATCATTCCATTTTTCCTAGTTTTATGGGCATATAATTATCATTCATTCATTCATGTTCTTTGTCTTGTACTCTTCTTATGTTCCAAATCACAATCTTTTATATGCCATTGTTTCAAGAATGTAAATGTCTACTCTACAAAGACAGAAGGCCTTTGTATAACTCTCTCTTGAATGCCAATTGTGCCTTTCCTGAATTGGGACTTCTTATCATTCATGTTCCCAGTTGGATTTCTACAATTTCTGCAATATGTGGAAATATTCATTGAAGTATCCAGCTAAATCACAATAGCAATAGTTGCATCTTGATAGACTCATAGTGCATCACTATTCCATGAACTATGTCTGGTAGATTTCCAAATGAAATTCATGGTTAGGACTGCGGTCAAATGATCTTCGTTTTCAATGTTCTGTGACAATTTCCCAGCCGGGGGGGGAGGGAGGGAGGGAAGGAGGGAGGGAGGGAGGGAAGGAAGGAAGGAAGGAAGGAAGGAAGGAAGGAAGGAAGGAAGGAAGGAAGGAAGGAAGGAAGGGAGGGATGTCTCTTATCAGATTCCCAAAAATAAACTCAGTGTGGAAGCCAGCAGGAAGCACAAAATCATCCTTGCTCCCACTGTTTTTTGCCTACCTTTGGTCATACTGTTTTTATCTTTAAGTATAGAACTATTAATAAAGGAGAATATTTGTAGCTCAGGATTGAAATGAGGGGGGAATGTGGAGCTCTCTGAGCTTGGTTGTTTTCTTGCAGATGTTTCATTATCCAAATTAGGTAACATCATCATCAGTGATGATTTTACCTAATTTGGGTCATAAAATATCTACAAGAAAACAACCAAGCTCAGAGAATACCCGGACCCCTTAGGATAGAAATATCTATGAAACAATGACAGAATGGGATTTGGGTTGTCTAGTACACATTAAATGTTATTTAATCATCAATTACTTTCCAAGGAAGATGTGTGTATGAATTATATGAGAACATAGATATTGAATTCTTGTCTTTTTTTAATTGTGACAAATGTATTTAACAATGTGACAGCAAATGCTGACATTTAAATAAAAGTGAATTAGCCTCTTTAAAACATCTGTGTTGATATATTATAATTCAGAGCTGTCAACATTATGTTCTCCTTACAGACATTCCTAATTTAGCTCGGGATGACTTTAATTCAAACAGATGCTAGAAGCAGTTTTTACATATGAAGAAAAAAGAAAACACTTCCCAGCTGTGTTAAACTTTTAATCACCAAAATATGCTGTTTTAATCTGGAATGGAGTCAGTGCTGAGTTTAAAATCAGCAATTTAAAAACATCACTGCTAGATAGGTCTTAGCAGAATTGGAAAATGTTATCTTCCATAATATCTGCTTCATTCTACTCTTACTTAAGATCTTCATCCATGGATTATACATACACCTTTCTCTGTTTTCTAATTGCTAATTGCATAGGAATAGTATGACTTCATGGGTCACGCACCCTACTGATAATTCAAATAGCATCCATAAGTTCCATTCTTGGCCCTCTTGTTTAGAAAAGGACATAGTGGGCACAATGTGGTAGTCTTTGTCTACATCTAAAATCAAGATAAAATAAACTGAATTCAGCCATTTCTCTCGAATGCCCACAACATCAGTTTTCATGAACTGTTCATTCTAGTTCATTATTATGGCAAAGATGAAACTAGTTTGGATGGTAGAGTACACTATAAAAATGAAACCTTATACATTTGGAACTGTTCATTTCCTTCATTTCCAGAAAGAACACAGCCAGCTAACAACTGGATATGTCCCAAATAAGTAATACTGCAACAGTTATACCTATTTTGATAAGATTTATCTGCCATAAAATTAAAAAATCCAAGAGATTTGCTGCAATGCAAGGGCAAAACTCTGGCTTGGAATATCACTCCAATAATCTTTCTGCATTCTTACCTTCAGCTATTAACTGGCCTTGTTGCATACTTTGTTTGCTATTCTACATGTGTGTAGGTTTATGAAATGAAATTTCATACATACACATAAACACACACACACACACACATTTCATGTTATTTCATATTATTCCCAATGGTTCAGTGCTACAGTACTGAGATTAGGTTTTATATGCAAATTAATTTAGGTGGATGAGATGGAGAGGGGAGAATCTTTTTTCTGAAAATAAGTTAAGAAAATCTGGTTCAGATGCATTGTTCAGTAAGATAATCATAACAGATACAATTGACATTTTACATATGAAATAGTTTATTTTCTCTTCCACTGGGTGTTTTCAAATAGAGGCTGAATTAGTCATCTATCAGGGATAGTATAATGAATCCTGCAGTTTTGTAGAGAGTTGGACTTGATGATCTCCCAGGTCCCTTGCAACTCTATGATTCTATAATTCTATGAGTCAGTTACGGTATCGAAAGGTGCACTCTTAGAGGACCTGAAATAGGAGATAATTTGTAGGGCTGTTTGGGAGTTCAAAAATATGGAATTAAGACAGAATAGCAGGTGAAGCTGCTTGCTATGGTCAGGTTGCTACAGGCAATCACATAACTTTAGCTTATTTTTTAGTATTTTTTATGGAGTGTTTTTTTTTTATTTAAAAGTGAATATAAAACAGATATATAACTTATTAATGGTCTATTTTTCTTTTAATAAAAGAGAAGGGTTTATTAGGGGAAAAGGGATCTTGATTCATAATATAAAATTGAACTGTATGGCTGCTGGTAAAAAACAATTACCTTGAAATGTTCTTACTGTCAAAGTCATGTTTTCATTAAGAGCATTAAGTTAATATTAGACTTATAGGGTCTTTATGTAATAGCTGTTCAAAAACTATGAGATCTTGAGGTTGCTCCATTGTTGCTGTTAACATCTAATCTCTTGAATTATTTTTTAAATTGTTTAATGACTGCTTTTTAACATTACCAGTTTTATGTTTATAAACATAAAATTATATATGTTGTAGACTGCCCAAAGTCATTTTTTTTGTGAGATGCAGCCTTATAATTTGATTATAAGACTGCATTTCACAAAGTTAATTAAACAAATAATATTTATAAGACATTAAAGTTTTTATTTAAAAGTATCCAATATCCCTGTTTTCTATTTTCATTTTGCCATGAGGAAAATAGACATTAGAAAATGTATCTCAGCACATGAGTATAGACTCATTTGCTGACAAGTGTAAATGATCATTAAATGATCACTTGAGTTTGAGTGATATAAATATGATTCATTGATATTGATTCATTAATCAATAAAGTCTTAAGAATTTTTATTCATGGAATTTCAAAAGACTAGTCTGTAATTTTGAGAGCAAAATAAATACTACATTAAAAGAAGAAAGGTTTTCAGTTTATCAGAGATTTCTTTGGGCAACCATGCTGGTTTCTTTTGAGTTTTCTTATTTTTTCTTCTTCATTGGAGTTGTGCTAGACTGGGCTTTTATAATCTCACTTTTCAAAATTTTTCAAGCCTCTTGAAGTTTCTCATCCATGGAATCCTTCCCAAGCTCTGTCTAAATTTATTGAAATCAGCTCTCTTAAAGTCCAAGATTCTAGTTTGACTTTGTTCTATTGCTTGTGCTTGCATAATGTTGAATTCCAATATTGCATGGTCACTCCACACCCTCCCGCCAAGGGTCCTGTAACTTCAATGCCTTCTATCATTTCATCTCTGTTAGTGAAAATTAAGTATGGCTCACCCTCTAGTTTCTTTTTCTACTTTTTGGGAGACAAGTTGTCTACTAGGTTTGTCAGCAATCTTTGATCTTCCACTAGGTGCAGAGTTGGTTTTCCAGTCAATGTCAGGATAGTTAAAGTCCTGCATTACTATTGTGGTGTACCTTAATTAACTGACTATCAAAAAGTTCATCTATTTCCTCTGTTTGGTTGGGTGACCTATGGTATATACCTACGGGAATGTCATTCTTTTTCCCCAAATACATTCAAGACAGTTTTCATCATTGTTCTGCTTATTATAGCACAACTCCACCTCCTTTTTTATTAGGTCTGTTTCTTATAAACAATTTAAATATCTCTAGATTATATTCATTTATCAGTTTCATCCAGAGGGTGAAATGCTCCCGGTTCGGACCAGATCGCCTGATCCAGTAGCGATGGAGGCAGGTGGTTTGGAGAACCGGTAGCAAAAATCCCTGCCCACCCCCATGCCCAGCTGAGCTGCACAATCATCAGAGGCTTTTTTTTACTTTTAAAAGCATTTTTTTCTACAACCTCTTTGGCCAAGAAATGCTTTTAAAAGTAAAAAAAAATGCCTCTGATCATCATGTGGCTCAGTTGGGATTGTCAAAGGCTTTTAAAAGAAAAAAACCCTTTCAGGCAACTCAGCTTGGATCGTCACAGGCATTTAAAAGAAAAAAAGGGTTTTTTTCTTTTAAATGCTTGTGACAATCCAAGCTGAGTTGCCTGATTGGCAGAGGTTTTTTAAAAAGCCTCTGCTGATCAGGCAATTCAGCTGGGATCGTCAGAGCCTTTTGAAAGCATTTTTTTACAACCTCTTTGCCAAAGAGGTTGTAGAAAAAATGGTTTTAAAAGGAAAAAAAATTGGCCATGCCCACCCAGTCACATCCCCCCACCAAGCCACGCCCACAGAACCAGTAGTAACAAATTTCAGATTTCACCACTGGTTCCATCCCACTAAGTTTCTGTAATGGCAACAATATCATATCTGCCCTTGTGTACTTGGATTACTAGTTCATCCTGTTTATTCCTCATATTTTAGACATTTGAGGTTTTTTTGACTGCCCCTGTGTTTTCTGCATAACTGTTTTGTGTCTGAGTTCCCCTTCTTCCTTACCATCTGTTTGATTAATGCCCATGGTTTAGTGCACACTATCAAAAGCTTGATTTTTCTAAACAGCAACTTCAATATTCTTAGCCACACATTCCAAAGGTGACACCAGAATCAATGAATTAAGATTACAAGTAACATTTCAGGCTATACATCAGGATAAATTTTTTGAAGGTCAGTCGCTAGAACATGCTACTGCATGATTTGTTGAGTTATCCTTCACTAGAGGACTTCAAACAGAGGCTTGATGGTCATTTGTGAGAGATACTATAAACTAAGCAGGGGATTCTACTGATGATTCTATAGGTTTTTTTAATAGTGAACTTTATGTTCAAATGATTGTTAATGATACAGCAAGCAGAAATATTACTAACACAATCAGCTTCATAATCAAAAAAGAAATATTAATATCAGCAGCATCCTTGTTTTCAAGGCTTTCTTTAAACCCATCTAGGTCTCATTGCTATAACATATTGTAATCTAGTGCTTCCCATGGGAATCAAAAACAGCCTGAAAGCAGATCTGACAAATATCAAAACATGGAAGAGGTAGAAATTGTCACTTTAATAAAGCAAATTATTCAGGATGGAAAACCTGAGTATGATAAATATTAAAAATTCATATGAGTTAGATAAATAGGTAGTGAAATAACCAATATATTTTAGTGTAAGCAGGTATACATAAAGTGATGGAGATTAGAATGAAAATCCCAACTTCTTAGGAAAATAGACAAAAAAGTAACTGTTGGTAATACTGGAGAAAGATGAAATCAAAATAACTTAAGAAAAAATGAACTTACTGTGTAGGGTTTGACAAAAAAAGAAGTCAGTAATAATATAAGTAGATTTCCAAGGGTATCATACAAATTCATAGAGGAATGAATTCTTCCTATTAAACCCTAAACATTTTAGGATAAATTGATAGGTAATCATTATACAAACAATGGATGAAAGCTGTTGCCTTTGTACTTTTCCAAAATATTGTAACATTGCTGAAAACAAGATGTAGAACTCAACTAGAGATGAACAACTTCTGTTCTCACAAGGCCTGAATTTTCTCACAGATAATCTGATGGGAGCCAGTAGCCACTGGCGGGTAGAGCTGAAGCAAGAATTGCCCAAAAATTAGCAGTACAATCCATGTTCTCTTTTTTACACATTTTTCCTTTTTTCTTCCAAGCTGTAGAGTTCCTAACTTCGATAGGCTCCTGATATATCAGGTCTTTTTTTTAAGAATATGATTTTACTGATGTAAATGTAATGCATCTACTTTTATCCATTTTGAACTATGTTTGCTAATTACACTATATAGGAGGAGGAGTAAAACCTTAATCAAAAAAGTAGATTTTTACATGTTCCATATCAATAATGAATATGAGGCATCATATTTAAAATACTAAGGACATTTGATCCTAAATATGCTTACTTGAAAGTATCCTTATTATAAGAAAGAGATTTCAAAGAATGCTCACAATTCCAAAAAAATCTAGATAACCTTGAGGGTTGAACAATTGTTGCCAGCCAATGATTAGAAGAAAAGTACAAGAGCAAGTACTTGTTCCTGTATAACAATAGCAAGTTGGATCAGACAGGCCTATGTAACAAGAGTGAAGAGATGGAAGACATGACATTGCTTAGCCAAATTGTCTATAAAGTGTAAATAACATCTGATTTGTGGGAGGATGTATTGCAGGGATTTTTAGGTATGTGTTCTCCTAACTTGGGACCTCTTATTCCACAGCCTTCATGGTTGAGCAGATAAAGCTATGGTAGATGGTTAAGATAGAACAAAGATCTACCAGAATGGTATCTGTCTTGCTGTCCTTCAACTTTCTTGAACTGGTCAGTCTCTGGACAGATATTGAAGTATCAGCTGTTGGCTTTACTGAGGAAAATCCATGCAAATTGTAACCCTGTGAAGATTGTGACTCTATATTTGGGGAACAGGTTAAATTAAGATTATGTAATAATAATAAAAAATAATAATAATTTTATTTCTATACCGCCCTTCTCCCGAAGGACTCAGGGCGGTGTACAGCCTATTTAAAAACACAGAACAAAACAATGATTAAAATTTAAAATCATTAAATGATTAGGCTCCAATTAAAATCCCAGAAATTTAAAATACCCCAATTTAAAGTTATTATGTTGATAGCCCGGCCTGGCGGAACAACAGGGTCTTCAGTGCGCAGTGAAACACCCGGAGGTCGGAGATCTTACGTATTTCCGGGGGCAGTTCATTCCACAGGGCTGGGGCTGTACAGAGGTAGGTAAATGGAATTCTATGTTTGTGGAATGCCAGGAGAAAGATTACATCCTGTTTGCAGTATTGCAATCTGCTCCATGTTGGGCTGCAGGTGAATATTAGTTGGACCATTGGGCCATTTTTTTTCTGGTAAACCATTAAGTAAGGCTAATTACTGGAAACAGTTTGTTTCTTAGGAGAACTTCACAGGCTGAAGGTAGAGTTTTAGTCTTACTTCAAGGTATTGTTATATGTCATTCAATATGTGGCTAGGTTATATGAAATAGTATAAGAGCTTCTGGAGAGATAGTTATCTTTGTTCTGGCCTATTTGGCAGCAACATGAGAAAGATCTTTGTAGAAGCTTCTCCCAAGTTAATTCCATCTCTATTGTCTGTCCCTGTCTTAGGTAAAGATATTTTTCTTCTAAACTGATTTGCAGGTGAAGTAGATTTTATTCTTTTAGGCATTTTCATAGCTTAGTTATTGATTATTTTAAAATTTTATTTCCCTTTTTATTGTCTCTCTGAGTTATTCTTTGTATCGCCACTAATGTTATTATTTTATCAGAACGTATTGGTAACAGCTGAAATAGCACTTTTAGCAGAATATTCCAAATGATATAAATATATAATAATTGGTTAGGTATAAAATCAAAATTAGGTTTAATGTTTGTCTGTTTTAGGTCTATAATCAGATCTTGCAACCTGGTGCCTTCCAAATGTCAACACCAATAATGCCCCAGCAACCATTAAATGTATGTCTGATAATAAAACAAAAGCATTAAACACAAAGCAGCTGAATAGCCCCTTTTTCACTGTCGCTAACATAATGTTTCTGTTCACTGATGAGTAATATCATAATGCAGAATTATTTAGAAATGAGATGATCAAAAGAACAAATTAATGTAAGGATCTGACTCAGGGGTGGATTCTACTTACCTTTACTACCAGTTTGCAACGGGAGCTTATGCGCATGCACAGAAGCTTTTGCACATGCATAGATCGTCCATTATGACATCTGGCCAGTGGACAGAGCCTCCCGCCACTTTTACTATGAGTTTGCAAGAACCAGACAGAACCGGGATCAACCCACCACTGACCTGACTCAATTCTTAGAAAAATTGAGGATTTAGCAGTTTCTGTTCTGATAGCAACTGTATATTTAGTGTCACATCAACACAAAGTGATTTATATTCAACATCTTTGCAGAGATTACCTGTTTGCAAATATCCCTAATTCACTTTGTGATTTTAAAAAATAATAATTTGCCAATGGCATTTTATATCCCCAGGTGTATATTTTGGAAGAATGGGAGAAAAAAAACTGGAAAGGCAGATGACAACAGAACTGTCACTGAGATACTGGTTGAAATGCTCATACTATGCCGATAACATCGCTCACATATCAGAGGAAAAGAGCAGAAGAAGTACCTAGACATTTTCTTTATGCACTGTAATGTGCAAGAGAGAGATAAGCTACATAGGGAACCTTTGGATACTTTGTGAATACTCTTTATAAATGTTCTTCTATTGTGCCAAGACCTAAAAGGTATTTATGAAGATCAGGACTGGTCAAGAGACCAATCAATCAAGCTGTCCCTGGAGACAAGCCACATGAAAGAGACAAGAACAATGTTTGAATCCTCGCCTAGGCTTCCTGAACAAAATAGCATAAAAAGATGAAGGATAGAATCTGGCCAACATATGGCTGCACAATGTAAGAAAAAGTCAATTGGCATCAACAGAAAAAGTACATTCAACTTTTTGTATGTGAACAGCCTTCTGTTTATTTTTTTTTATAAGAACTGATACTTTTGTACTCTTAACTCTTTCTTTGATCTTTTTTCTTCTTTTTCTTGCTTTATATTAATTTCAATTCATTTTTATCTTCTTTTTAAAAAGTTTTAATAAAATTATATTTAGAAAAGAAAGTCTGCTGAGATGTTGTTGCCCAACACTTTAAAAAAAACTGCAAGAGAGCTAAGAAAGAGAACTTTTCCACTAAGGCTAAAGAAAGAACATTATGATATTTCAACAAATACCCCACTAAAGTCAAAACGATATTTGAAAGGCACTGTCTTCTTTTGTTTCATTTCATTATTTTATTTTATTTTTCAAATGACTCTAATTTACATATCTTGTTGGGAAGTGCAATTTCATCTCATGGACTAATCAAGGAGGGTGCATATGTGTTGACTCTGTGTGTGTGTGTGTGTGTGTGTGTGTGTGTGTTAAATATTTTGTTTATGTATCTTTTCATATATATATCTATGGAAAGAGAGAAAATTGTGTGTGTTCCATTCTGGATTGAATGACTAGAGTGAGCAGACAGCAGCATTTAAAGACAACTACTTCTCTTGTATGATTTTCATATGAAGGAAAGGAGGAGGAGGAGGAAAAAGGGATGTCATATACAGTATAAATAAAAAAGGGTACAAGAGTAAGTGATAGCCCAGTCACTGAGTCATAGAATCAAAAGGTTGGAACGGACATTGGAGACAGTCCTGTTCAATTCACTTCCCAGCATAGGAATCCCTAATTTCTGAGTATTTTTTTCTCCAAGATGAACATACCCAGTGACCCCAGCCATTGCCTCCAAGACTTTGTATCATCCTATTTACTCTCCTTTAGAAACACCCCAGTTTGTCAGCATCCCTCAGTCATACCCGAGAAAACACATTCTCAGAATGAAAGGGATAGCTCAATTTGTGGAGCCCGTGATCTGCAGGCATTGTTCAGCTGAAACACTTGTAGCTTCATGCAGCATGGCTAATGAGTTGTTTCCTTCATAAGCCTTCATTAAGCTCTACTCAGAGGGTCTTTAGATGTAATGCTTACTGACAGAATTCTTTACTGTATATTACACATCTACCTGTGTAGTTTTCTGGACACAAACTCTTTTCTATGTTGTTACTTTCTAGCTACCAGCTAAAAGCAACTTTGTTTCCTGACTTTTAAATGTTATTATATATGCTATCTTCTGCATTTATTGTTTTTATTATTCTCATACACTAATTCTTACTAAGCCTCTTGCTTTTATGACTGCTGTTTGGTTGTTTAATTTTCAACTTATCATGCTCAAGAAAGTCCAATTGCCTTTTGAAAAGCACCTTTGGGACAGCCATGACCTGGATTGAGAATCTCCACAGACGTTTGTCATGCTACCATGCTTAAAAGAAAGTACGGATAAACACTTTTCTACTCGTATTTATTTGTTGGAAACTTCTAGGGTGAAAGGTGGCATGTTATGTCTCATTTAAGATCTTCATCCAAAATTATTCTGCAGGCTTGTGGACAATAGTGTGTGTGCATGTATGATTTCTAATGTTCTGTAAAATTCTTAGGCTAACACCATTCAATTATTCTTTACAATAAAACAATGAATTTCTAGGGATTATAGTCAATGTTCTCATGTTAAGAAATGATCTTTAAGCCTTAGGAAATCTCATGGAGTTTGAAAAAGGTTATACTGTTATTCTTTTTAACTTTAATCCCTAATAACATTGTTTGAAAAAAAAAGAGGTATCTAATGGACTGGACAACAAAACTGCAATTTTGCATACTTCAATAAATTCATACAAAAGTATGAAGGCTATTGCTTAACGCATTGTAAGCCGCCCTGAATCTCCAGAGAAGGGCGGCATATAAATCAAACCAATAAATAAATAAATTGCAGAATAATCAAGTTGAAGGGCAGAGTTAGTATTTCTGTAGAAGGGTAGAAGCAGCATTAAAATGATGGAAATAAAGTTGATCACAATAGAGCTTATTTTGGAATAAAGTTGTAATTCATTGCTCATTTTCTGGGAACTACATAAAGGTTAATCAGTAGCTTTTCCTTCATTGTATGCGCCATAGTATAGTTAAATGTATCCCATTTACTATCTGCCTCTAGTTGGGAAAGTCTTCAGCACTTTGATCAGTGACGATGATGTGTTACCAAATCTTCATGAATGCTAGGCAACGCAACAAAATGAAATAATAGAATAATACTAAAACATGATAATTTTATTTAATCAAATAACAATGAGATGGAACTGACCTTGAACTCTGAAATGCCAATTCCAGTTAAATCTATTTATATCTGATTTAAACTCCAGTGTTAATGTTTCACATACTGAATAATAGCTAATTAAAGTAGCTTATTTATCATAATCTTTAAAAAATCATGACTATTGATAGCAATAGAAATAGCACTTAGACTGATATACCACTTCACAGTGCTTTTACAGCCTTCTCTAAGCAGTTTACAGAGTCAGCATATTGCCCCCAACAATCTGGGTCCTCATTTTACCAACTTTGGAAGGATGGAAGGCTGAGTCAACCTTGAGCTGGTGAGATATGAACAGCCGAACTGCAGCTAGCAGTCAGCTGAAGTAGCCTGCAGTGATGTACTCTAACCACTGTGCCACCTCGGCTCTTATGGAACTGAACTAGCAGAACAGTGGTGGAAGAGAGAAAAGTTTATTTTACAGGTGGCCCTCAACAACCATTCATTTAGTGACTGTTTGAAGTTACAACAGCACTGAAAATGTGGCTTATGACCATTTTTCACAATTATTACAGTTGCAGCAGCCACATGATCAAAATTTGGTCACATGATTAAAATTTGGATGATTGGCAACTTGCATGTAATTATGATGGTTGCAGTGTCCCGGAATCATATAATCATCTTTTGTAACCTTCTCACAAGCAAAATCAATGGGGAAGTCAGTTTAACTTAACAACAGTGTTACTAAACTGCTGTGAATCATTTAACAACTGTTAAATGATAAAAAAGGTTGTAAAAGGCAAAAAAAATTCACTTCACAGCTGTCCTGTTTAACAATGGAAATTTTGGACTCAATTGTGGTTGTAAGTTGAGGACTACCTGTACTGATTTGGGGAGGGAGGGAGAAAAATTTACTAATTTTCAGAAAAGTTTTGATTATTTAATTTGTATTCATTCATTAATATATTAATCTAGAAAAATTTACCAATTTACTGCCAATTTACTGGTTCCTTTCTACTTTCTTTTCCTATTGCACATAATGCTCTGATTGAAAAAAAAAACCATTATATATAGTTAAACAAAATAGTCAAAAGTAGAAAACTTTTGGGAAACTACAAAATGGAACAAGATATATAGATTACCTGGTATTGTCCATATATTTATATTTGAAAATGTATCCCTAATAATATAAGAGATTAAAGTTTTAACATATATTGTATTATAATTCCATGAATGTAATACTGTGAGAATGTAAACCTTTGTTGTCTTGCATTAAACTATATTATATAGAACAGTTTCTTTGCTTTGTTCCTGCTCCCAAGATCAAGAGTTACAATAATAATTTTTCCATGTCCTGAGTCCAAAGCTCTTCCCCCAAGCATTTCAAACTGCAATAAAAATTATATAAAATATTTAAATTTAAACAGACAATTTTACTTACTGTTTCTTGGATGCCACCGAACTGCATTTAAATATGCATTACAGTAATGAAAGAGAAATTCATGCTCAGATTGGAGAGCATTGCCTTGAAGCAAGGGCATTAAATCATGTCCATCAATAATTCTGAAAAAAACAATAAATCAGAATCAGTAGAAACCATAAATGGTTCGACCAAAAACAAAAATTTTTTTGTCGAGTTAAGCATTTCCATTTTTTGATAAATAGAACACAAGCATTGTATATACCTCTGGCAGTTAATTCCATATATTACGTGACCACCCAACCTCTCCCTCTCCTTCTCCCTCTCCTTCTGCAAAAAAAGTTGCTAAAATTGATATTGACTTAAAGCATATACTTACAGTATTTGTAAGTAGCACTGTTCTTGTTTTAGGCAAAGTAAAACAATAGGCAAAAATGTTGATGATTAATAAATCCATTGCAGTTTTTCATGGAAAAAAATCGTTTTGAAAATATCAAACAAGTGTATTGTATGATGAAGGATCAATGTTGAAGTAGGATTGAGATGCTTATCTATGGAATTAAGGATGGAAAACCTGCCTTTTGTTTCTCATCAGACATGGCTTGGGGAGACCCCGAGTGAATGCCTGCAATATAGTTCAAATATTAATGTGGAAACTAAAATGTATCTGCTGCATGCTTTTTAGTGGTCAATGTGCAGACAGTTCCTTTACATGAGAAAATAATCTCTTTCATGAATCAAAAATATTCATTTCTTATGTATGTTTGCTTCTTTCATGATACTTTCATGATCAAGACACAGGAGACTGATTTAGTCAAATAGAATAAAATGGGGATTCTGGCTATATGCAGAGATGACTGTTCAGAATTATGGAGAAATTCAAGAAACAGTATGAAGGCCATTCTGGAGCAACTACAACTCAACTATTACTTGAAGATTATACCATTTCTTCAAGTAATGATTGAGTTATAGTTGCTGCAGAAGGCACTTATTACATTACCCCATAAATAATGACTACACTTATCATTCCTTCAGAACTGCCAGAGCTATGTGTTTTTAAGTTGCCTCTTCTGCAACAAATGGAATTATGTTCTATACCGGTCATTGGGCAGTGATGCTCCAGCAAGTTTAATTATGGTAGGGAATATATCCATATTACTTGTTGGGTCATAAATATGTTTTCCAGGCTCAAGAACGTCAGGCCAGTAGAGGAGGCCAGGCACTCGAATCCCTCCTTCCCAATTTGTAGCCTTTCCACCTGAAATAAAAAGTCCCATTTAACTTCAAGTTATTATTCTTTGGAGTAGAACACAACAATCAATATTTAACTGAGTAGGTTAATTGAGTACCTTAACCATTAAATAATAAAATACAAAGTACCGTATGTTGATTGGGCAGATTTTTTAAAAATAAAGACAAAACTATTAAATGAAGACAAACATTGGTTTTAATGTAAATTTTTTTTTAAAAAAAACCCTAATGAAATCAAGAACTATACTAAAAGAAGCATTTCTCTTTTTTTCTCTCTCATAAGAAGTAATATATCATCTTGAAAGAAAGAAAAAAAAAGTTGCTCTTGCTGGAAACAAATAACCAAGCACACAATGTAAAATATTTTTATAACCATCATCAGCATTTTGCAAATAAAGAAAATAAAGAATAAATAAGGAAATTAGTTCTTCCTTCTTCTACTCAAATAGTTTTTTTAAAGATAACCTAACACTTCTAGACATGAGATTTAGCCATGATTGCTTAGTCACAGTTTATTACAGAATAAAGTACTCTCATCAAACATTGGATCACATCTTATTTAATGAACTTCCAAGATACAATCGATGTGAGAATAAAAAAAAAATGGATTTTGAGGCTGATTCAGTAAAGCAGTTCTTAAATCCAAGACTGTGAATTACTAATTTCAAAGATATTGCCAAATCCAATTCATTTATATTAACTCAAGAATAGAAGAAATTCTGATAGTTTGGCATTTGTTAGACTGAAAAATCCCAATCATAGATATAAAGAAATGTTAGATATATTTATTCTGACTAGAAATTAAAGGATTATATTTCTTTTTATGAAAGTGATGGTAATAACAGCAATTACCAGGAAAATATAATAAATATTACATTTAATAGAATACTAGAATAGACATTATAACAGACATTACATTTAGAATCAGCCCAATAATCTGGTTTTTTTTACTAACTTGATGTGAAATTGGTATGAAATGATTGTGAAACATTTTTATATCCTTCGGTAAATAAAAATGTTGGATCAAGAGAAATCTTTTACTTTGTATCCACATAACATTTATAAGATGAGAAAGTTAGAAAAGTTAGAAGCTGAAGATACTTTCCAGAATATATGACAGGTGATTAAGCATCTGGACAACCAAAGTAGAAGAATATTAGGAAAAAATAAGTCACAAACTAACCCTTGTCTTATTACACTGTGTTGTCAATTTTTAACAAGATATGTAAATATTTTTAACAATATATAGATTGAAAACAGTTCATCTACTTAACTCCAATTGTATTCATTTTAATTACAACCTCCTTTCAAAAGACTCATTGCATCTATAAAAAGAAATTAAAATTATTTTGGGAGTGCATGCCTCCATGCTTTATCCAAAGGCCAAGTGTGTCCTTGGCCTGAAAAAAATGGATCAAAGGATTATAGATTGCATTTTACCCACACATTAACCTGATACCATTGCTGCAGTTGATACAACTCAGATGATACTGCTAAATATCTAGGGCTGAGAAAGAATGAATGCCCCAATATTTTCTAGCTGGTTTTGTGCCCAAAGTGGGTTTATAACTCATAGTCTCTGGGTTTCTTAACCACTACACCAAATTGACTCTCTAATTCAGCCATTAAGTTCTCAGAAATTGTTATATTTTATTATCTGACTATATCACAAGATAAACAACTAAGTTTCAATTGTGAAGATGTGATGAGAACTTTTAAACTAGACTGGTGCAATTACTGTTAAGTAGATTTTAGCTTCTCAGATGAGAAGGTTAATTTGATGGATTCATAATCACATGCTCATATGCAAAGGATACATTTTGGAAAGAGCCCTCATCACAAATGCTACCGTGATTGAAAATTGCAGTCTAATTTCTGTTTATATAAACTGGTAATCATTGGCTGAAACTTCAGGGTCTTTGGTTGCAGAAATATAATATTTCCTTTTTATTTGTGTTTTTTTCTGTAGCTTGAATAGAACACATCTGATATTGAGCTTCCCTATTTTATTTTTTCAATTGTAGATACTGTGCAGAAAAAAAAAGGAAAAACAGAAAGAAGCATGGCATACTTAGCTAAATATTTATGCATACTTTCTGATACCTATGCATTTTTCCATAAATAATTGATGAGTTAAACTAATTAATATTGTCCTCAAAATGCAACAGTGGCTCATATGTTGAGATTTCTTCTGCTACATTGACTCCCATTAAGAAAAAAGTTAATTCAATTTTTGCACATTCACTAGTACTGAACATACACTTATGAATATTTTTGCAAAATAAAATATCTTAATCTAAGCATGCCAAGATTATTGTTATGTATGTATCTATTTTGTGCGGGAAATTCAAATGTGAAGTGAATTCTGATTGGTTCATGGTTGCCTCTGAAAAGTATATAAGGAGGGCTGTTGCCTGTGTTTCTTTGCTGAAGTCTCACCCTGAATTAAAGAGCTGTTGTCACTAGCTTGCTTGTGCCTCTCGTTACTCCCGCGCTACAACATTGGCGACGAAGGTGGGATTGAGGCCACAAGAAGCAAACTCAAAAAGAGCTTGGACTTCCAGCCAGGGTGACGAGGGGACTATGGAGACATACTGCAATGTCTGCCTACGTCCCGCCCAAATCTTTCGATCCAACCCGAGAGAAGTGGGGATTATATCTGACCAGGTTCAAGTGCTCCTTGGAGGCGATTGAAATGAAAGGACTCTCAGCGAACCCGAAAAGAGCCCTGTTTTTAAGCCACTGCGGGCCAGACGTTTTTGAGATGGCCGAGTCTCTCTGCGAGCCAACCCCAGTCCAGACGGTCTCCTGGCACGTCCTTCAAGCCAACCTGAGAGCTCACTACGCTCCAGTTCCATCTAAATTTGTACAGCACTACGAACTCCGGCAATGTGTACAAAAAGAAGGAGAACCGGTCAGCGCATATGTGGCGGCCCTTCGAAAAGCCGCAACACATTGTGACTACAGAGACTTAGACGACGCGCTACTTGAGCAACTGATTTGCGGCGTTAGAGACACCCGGTTACAGAGGCGTCTTCTGACCAAGCCAGACCTTATGCTAGCCGGTGCGCTGGATGAAGCCCGAGCACACGAAGCATTAACGAAGGCTTCTGAAGCATTGCAGCGACCACTACCAAGTAAAGACAGCCCGAAAACAGCCCCCGTCCACAGAGAGGAGGAGCGAACCAGCACAGAGGAAGAGTTGGACGAGGACGTCTTCCATACAGAAAAGAAAAAGAGCGAACAAAGCCGCCGCCACGAGAACTGTTCTAGCTGTGGCGAGATCACGAGAGACAATCGTGTAGATACAGAGATGCCATTTGCAGGCATTGCAAGAGGAAAGGCCACCTAGCACAAGTTTGCAGAGCTCAATTTCCGCATAGTCGAAAGCCACGTGACTACCACGACCAACCAGAACCGGCGCGTTCAAAACAGCCAATCAAAGATGGCGGCACGAGAAAACGGCGCGAATCTCAAAAGCGGGAGACCTACAGCATGAGAATCGGCCAAGCCAGCACAACCGACAATGAGAAAGTCTACACAAAAGTAGAAATTGAAGGCAGACCGTGCGAAATGGAAATTGACACCGGGTCTACACTATCGATAATGTCCTGGACAACACTCAAAGCGCTCCTGCCTAACTTCCAGAAAGCCCAGCTGTCCCGACAGAAAGTTCGCCTCCTCGACTACCAGGGAAACCGAGTTCCCGTAGATGGCGTGAGCACATTCCGGGTCACCTATGGCAAGTTCCAGAGAGAGCTGCCCCTGATCATCGTGAGCAAGCTGCTACCGAGTCTCCTGGGCATGAAATGGTTCCGTGCCCTCGGCATGGGCTTCACGGGCGTTCACAGCATTGGTGGCCCATCCCTCAAAGAAACCCTCCTCCACGAGTTTTGGGACGTTTTCGAAGAGACTCTAGGCAAGTACGTGGGGACCCCTATTTCTTTTAATTTAGACCCCAACATAGCGCCAATTAGACTGAAAGCAAGACGGTTCCATTTGCGTTAAAGCCCAAAATTGATGCAGAGCTCGACAAGCTCATTAAGCAAGGGGTGCTAATTCCCGTAGATCACGCTAATTGGGAATTCCCACGCTATTGGGAAACCCCAATAGTCACGCCAGTCAAATCGGACGGTTCAATTAGAATTTGCGCTGACTATAAGTGTTCGATCAATAAGGCGTTGCAGCAGAGCGCCTATCCCATTCCGATAGTCCACCATCTACTACACTCCCTGGGGCCTGGCAAGCTATTCGCAAAACTAGACCTTGCGCAGGTGTACCAGCAGCTGCCAGTAGATGACGCTACAGCAGAATCACAGAGCATAGTAACTCACAGAGGTGCCTTTAAATGCACCAGACTACAGTTTGGGGTTAGCATCGCCCCAGGGCTCTTCCAGAGTACCATGGAGCGCCTTCTGCAAGGCCTCCCAGGTGTCGTCCCGTATTTCGACGACGTTCTAATTAGTGGCCAAGACCAGACTCAGTTAGGTCAGAGGGTTAGTCAAGTCCTAACCAGATTCAGAGAAGCGGGTCTCAAACTTAAATGAGCAAAATGCAAAATAGCGGTCCCATCAGTGGAATTCTTAGGCTACCGAATCAACAGCACAGGCATTCACCCCACAGAAAGCAAAGTCAGGGCCATCCAAAACGCGCCCACCCCAAAATCGAAGACCGAGCTACAGGCCTTTTTGGGGCTGCTCAATTTCTATACCATGTTTTTGAAACACAAAGCCACTATTGCGGAGCCACTGCACAGGCTCCTTGGAAAAAACGTTCCTTGGGTATGGGGCAAATGAGAAGCGGCCGCATTCAACCCAGTAAAGAAACTTTTGTCTGAGGACAGTTTCCTCATCCAATACAATTCTGAACTACCTCTAGTGTTGGTGTGTGACACTTCCCCCTTTGGCGTAGGCGCAGTTTTAAGCCATAGACTGCTGAACAGGTTAGAGGCGCCCATCGCCTATTACTCTCGCACTTTGTCTAGTGCTGAAAGGAACTATAGCCAGCTGGACAGGGAGGCCTTAGCGGCTGTAGCTGGGGTCAAAAAATTTCACGAGTACTTGTTTGGCCGTACCTTTGAACTCATTACGGACCACCAGCCTCTTTTGGGTCTTTTGGCTAGAGATAAGCCAACTCCGGCTGCTCTTTCCCCCAGATGACCAGATGGTCCATTTTCTTAGCCGCCTATTCTTACAAACTGCTTCACCGACTGGGCAGAACTCTGGGACACGCTGACGCCCTCAGCCGATGCCCCTTGCCCGAACTGTTGGACAACCCGACCCCGGAAGCCCCAGTTCTACTTATTGACATTGTATCTCCGGGCCCCATTTCTTCAAACGAGGTGGCAAAGGTTTCTGCCAGAGACTCTGTTTTGCGCACTGTAATGGGCTGGGTTATGCGGGGTTGTCCTACCAAGGTGGACAGTGGGGATTTTCAATTGTATTTTAACAAGAAGAATGAACTGTCAATGTTGGGGGGTTGCTTATTGTGGGGTGACAGGGTGGTCATTCCTTCATGGTTGAGGCACAGGGTTCTAGAAATGCTGCATGAGGGACACCCTGGTATTGTTCGCATGAAAGGCCTAGCTCGTAGCTATGTTTGGTGGCCACATCTCGACCAAGACGTCACTGAGTGGGTGGGGAAGTGCAGGCCCTGCCAGGAATCCTGCCCAGATCCTCCTATAGCTCCCGTTCGGGAATGGGAAAAACCAAAGGGCCCATGGGGGAGGATTCACATCAATTTTGCTGGCCCGTTCCACGGCCAGAACTTTCTAATCATTGTAGATGCATATTCTAAGTGGCTCGAGATCGCCTTAATGCCATCTACCACTTCTGAGGCCGTAATCAAAGTACTCAGAAAACTATTCGTAACACACGGGTTGCCGGACACCCTGGTATCCGACAATGGGCCCCAATTCACGGCGACTCAATTTGAGGGTTTCCTAGCCGAATTAGGCATAAGACATGCATTATCAGCTCCTTTTCATCCGGCTTCAAATGGCCTTGCAGAGAGATTTGTAAGAACGGCCAAAGAAGCCCTTTCCAGGCTCAATGCAGGGGACTGGCAGGCTAGAATAGATGAGTTTTTAGCTGTACAGCATGCCACCCTGTGCCCAACCTCGGGCCGCAGCCCAGCCGAGCTTTTAATGGGCCGAAAACTAAGGTGCATTCTCGATCGATTGCATCCCAACTACTCCCCCGATAATTTCAAGGGGGAGGGGGGAGGACTAAGTCAATTCCAAGTGGGAACACCAGTATTTGCCAGAAACTATACCAATGGGCCCTTGGGGTAGAGGGAACCATCGTAGGAATTACCGGCCCAAAATCATACACAGTTGATATAGGGCATGGTAAAATTTGGAGGAGACATATTGATCAATTGCGTAAACGATTACAACACGAAAATGCAATTGCTGTAAATCCTAACTATCAAAGTCTTCCTGACACAGCTACCTCAAGCCCAAGTAAGCCGGAATACTTATCTGGCAACCCAGAGTTCCAGCGCCGCCCCAGCGAGTCGACACTCCCAGCCGGGGATAGCCACACCTCCGGAGAAATCCAGGAGGTTCCATTGGCGGAGCCGGGAGAGACAGGAGGTCCCTCCAACCGGCTCGACGCCTCGCCAACAACTGAACTGCGCAGGTCAACCAGGACTAGGACACGCCCTGGTCACCTGCGTGATTTTGTATGTAAATATGTAAATAGATAGGATAAGTGCCTTCTGGGAGTGGAGGGGTGTTATGTATGTATCTATTTTGTGCGGGAAATTCAAATGTGAAGTGAATTCTGATTGGTTCATGGTTGCCTCTGAAAAGTATATAAGGAGGGCTGTTGCCTGTGTTTCTTTGCTGAAGTCTCACCCTGAATTAAAGAGCTGTTGTCACTAGCTTGCTTGTGCCTCTCATTACTCCCGCACTACAATTATGTTCCAGTAGAATGGTGAGCTAGTGTGAAACAACAAACAAAGAGAAAGATAAATGAGGAAGCAATATTTGCATGTTAGAAGTAATGATGAAGCCAGAATGAAAAGTGGGTGGAATCAAAAACTCTGCTATATAATCATAGGGAAATAGAAATAGTATCTATTATCTAAATAAGTGGCCTCTTTGCTGCCCTATTTGTCCTTAAACTAAATAAAACAGTTTCCCCATTTCCCTTTTAATAAGATAGAATCACCCATTTGGTCACTCATTTAATTCCACCACTGCCCCTTAAATTAAATCCTGATATATTTCATAAGCAATCAGAATTTGATTGTCTTCTTGTCTCTTGAGCCCAGGAAGCTTATTAATCAAATTAGAAACTTAATTTCACAACCTGATACTGCTACTGTTTTCTGTGATATGAAACGTGAACATTACAGTAGTTTGTAAGTTACAAAATGTGAGATGTTATACTGTATTTAAACCCCTGAAATGTAAAGATACCAACTATACAACTGTCATCTTAAAAGAGATAGTAAGAAGTACTTATCATTACAGACAATAAAAACATGGAACATTTTTGAAATGGAGAAGAGCAAAGAAAGAAAAGGTTAATTATCCCAAAATACTTTTTCACCTGAAGATAAGGAGCTTCCTTGATGCTAACATGAAGCAGTTAGTGAATTTGCCTTGCTATTTGTTTACAACCATCTCTTCCAGCTCATCACTTATCACATCTATTGGGAGTATACTGACTCCATGAATCTAGAACCAAAAATGCTTTCAGCCATGCTAGTTGACTCCTTTAATTGTAATCACATCAGGAGGGTGCTAAATTGGGTGAAGCTGGGATTTCATTCATCTTAGCAGTGTAACTATTGTAACAGGACCAGATGCTGGGACTGAAGGTAACATGGACAAGTATCCAGGAGTATGTTTTTAATTTTTCAGATGGCAGCAAAGCAACTATAACTTGATGTGGGACCACTTCTAAATATTTGATTAGATCATTTCTTGTGAGCCTTTTAACAGGCTCATAAATTTCCTAAGATAAATTGAGGAAGCTTTATACCCTTTCTTGTTACTGTAACTTTTTTTTTACTTTTAACTGCGCATTCTGTTATTCTTTGATTGTTTGTAAATTGATGTACAGGTAGCCCTCATCTTATGCTGACAATTGAGCCCAAGATTTGTTGCTAAGTGAGAAATTTGTTAAGTGAGTTTTGTCCCATTTTATGACTTTTCTTGCTACATTTGTTAAGTGAATCACTGCAATTCTTAAATTAGTAACATGGTTGTTAAGTGAATCTGGTTTCCTAATTGACTTTGCTTCTCAGAAGATTGCAAAAGGGGATCACATGACTCTGGGACACTGCAACCGTCATAAATGTGAGTCAGTCATCAGGCATCTGAATGTAAATCATGACCATGGGGATGCTGCAACAGTCATAAGTGTGAAAAATGATCATAAGTCTCCCTTTTTAGTGATTATTAATAGTTCTTGTAGAGATTCTTGTAGAGAGATGGCATGGAATAAACTTGTACACATTTGAACAACCCTAGTTCCTGAGTTCTGTGCCTGACATGGAGTTTGTAATGTAATAAAAATAAAATGGGTAACGAAAGGAATTCATTGCTACAGTAACTTGATTTAGTTACTGTGTCTTCTTAACGTTTGGTTCTGGCTATTATTTAGGGCTGAGAATTCTACCTTCCTTCATTTTCTTCTGTTTATTTTACCTTACCCCAGCTTTATATGAATGTCACTTGAATCATCAAGATACTTTTCTTGCTAGACTTTTCTGCAGTTAACTTGCTTTCACTTTTTAATACTCTATCTAGAGTACATGTAGTTCTTATTAGTAGGCAAGTGGTATTATCATTGGATACAGTCCATCCTTGCTACTTTTGCTTTCAAATATGATACAATGTAGAGATTAATGTGTGCTTACTGAGTATTGAAGTAAACAATGTAATGAGTGCTAGATAAAATGAATAATGGTTGTATTGGTTATGGCATAAAACTAGAAACTGGGAGACTATGAGTACTATTCCGATCTTAGACACAAAGCCAACTGGATGACCTTGAGCCAATCACTCGTTCTCAGCCCTCAGAAGGAGGCAATGATAAACCTCTTCCAAAAAACTTGCCAAGAAATCTACAGGGTCTAGTACAGGCAGTTAGCAAAGACAAAAAAGGGACTTGAAGGCACACCCACACACACAAAGATCAAATGGACAACATTACAAAAAATATTGTATAAACCTATTCATTAGGGGTTTTAAAATGTATGCATATATGCAAGGAAAATCTAAGGCAATTTGCTGTGTGGGGCAAAGAACATGAGTCACAAATGGACAAGGAATAAAAATGGATTGCACTGTGATATTCATGGGGGAAGAGGAAATTTTAAAAAAATAAAAGTAAATAAATGGTGAAGATGGAAGTGTGATGCAAACCTCACCTTTTTTGTGCATGTGTGACATGAACTCATGTACAAAAATGTTTGTTTCAAAACACCAAATTTGTTGCATTGCTGTTTTTACTTACCTCCCTCAACTATGAACATCACTATTTGCATATCAAAGATAATGGTATGTTTGATCACATCACTACTTCTTGCCGTTCCTCATCATCTGTCTAATGACAGGTCTGGCCCTACTGATATTGTTATGTAAATAGGTTTTGTTGGCGGGAAGTTTGAATTAACTGACCAGCAGCGGATTGGCTGACCACCACAGCTGCAAGGTATATAAAGGGAGCTGTGTCCCTGGGTCAGTTGCTGGATTCTCACCATACAATAAAGAGCTGTTGTCACTCACTGCCTAGCTTGCTGCATCCTCATTCACCCAACTTAACATTGGCAACGAAGGTCGGATTTGAGGCCAGAAGCCAAGGGAAGAGCTGAAGCCACAATCAAGAAAGAGCTGAAACCACGTTCTGAGAGAGACATGGAATGCCCAAATCCAGAATCCAGTCAGACGAGCGAGCGGAGCACTGGAGAACCACGAAACGATGTCTGCCTACACCCCGCCAGCGCCTTTCAACCCCAAAGAGGAAAAGTGGGGGTCCTACATGTCCCGGTTCGAGTGTTTCATGGTGGCCAACAACTTGCAAGGGCTACATTCGGAAGAAGGCTTTGTTCCTGAGCCACTGCGGACCACGGGTGTTCGACACGGCCGAAGCATTGGTGGAGCCAATTCAGTTCACACTATTTCATGGTCAATGCTACAGACCCTGCTGAAAAACCACTATGCCCCAATGCCATCAAAGTACGTCCAGTGGTACGAGTTCCGGCAAAGAGGGCAGCAGGACGGCGAATCAATCAGTGAGTACGTCGCCGCCCTACGTAAGGCCGCAAACCAGCGTGAATACCGAGACCTGGATGAGATGCTCCTAGAGCAACTAATTTGCAGAGTGAGGGACAGCCGGCTACAAAGGAGACTACTGGCGAGGTCAAACCTGACCCTGCATATCACACTAGATGAAGCAAGAGCCCAAGAGTCATCCGTGAAAGCCGCCGAAAGACTGCAAGGGACCATCCATGGCCGAACAGCGCAGAGGTCGGCAACTGTGCACCGAGAAGCCGTGAGCACCGAGACTGAAGGGGAGTCCAAGGAGGAGGTTTACCACACAGAGCAGTCCAGGCCGGACCGGAGGGGACCCAGGGCCGAGTGCGCCACCTGCGAAGGACCCCATTCCCAACAAAACTGTAAATTCAGGGATACAATCTGTCGGTTCTGCGAAAAAAAAGGCCACATCGCCCGAGTCTGCAGGGCCAAGATGGCACAAGGCTGCAGGCCACGAGGCCAAACCAGCCAATCCAAGGCAGCACCGTGCCGAAGACCCAATAAAGATGGTGGAAGCTGGAAGGGCGCGAAACTTGAAGACGCCGAGGCCTACACCATCCGCATCGGTCAGACCTGCACCTCTCCTGGAGAAAAGACCTACACCACAGTCAAGATCGAGGGACGTGAGTGCCAGATGGAGATCGACACGGGATCCCCCATATCCATCATGTCGTGGGACTTACAGAAAGCCATCCCCCCCACACAAGCGACAATTCCAACCACAGCGGCGCAGGCTAAAGGACTACCAAGGAAACCGCATCCCCATCGAAGGAAGAGGCGAGTTCCAAGTGCAATACGGGGAGTTCAGCGAAAAACTGCCCCTCACCATAGTCAGCGGCAAGCTCCCGAGCCTGTTGGGCATGCACTGGTTTAGAGCCCTAGGCATGGGATTCACCGGCATAAGGAACATACAGAGCACCCTGAAAGATGACCTGATGCAGGAGTTCCAGGACGTGTTCAACGAACGGCTCGGCAAGTATGTGGGGACCCCTATCTCGTTCAATCTTGACCCAAATGTTGCCCCTATCTGATTGAAGCCCAGGAAGGTCCCATTTGCCTTGAAACCCAAAATAGACGTCGAGCTGGACAAATTGATTAAGCAGGGGGTGCTTGTGCCAGTCGACCACGCCAAATGGGAGACCCCAATTGTAACACCCATGAAACCGGATGCATCAGTGCGCATATGCGTTGATTATAAGTGTACAATTAATAACGCCCTTCAACAAAGCGCATATCCGGTCCCCATTGTACACCATTTGCTGCATTCCCTAGGGCCAGGCAAGATATTCACTAAATTTGATCTTGTGCAGGTGTACCAGCAGCTGCCGGTAGATGGCGCTATCGCGGAAGCACAGACTATCATAACTCATAGAGGGGACTTCAAATGCACCCGCCTGCCGTTTGGAGTTAGCATAGCCCCCGGACTTTTTCAAAGCACCATGGAGTGGTTGCTGCAAGGGATCCCCGGGGTGGTCCCCTATTTTGATGACATACTCATCACCGCTGAAGATAAACAGCAACTAGGAGGGAGGCTTAGAAAAGTTTTAGAAAAATTCAGGAATGCTGGACTAAGGGTCAAACACAACAAATGCATGATCGTGGTCCCCTCAGTAGAATTCCTGGGGTACAAGGTAGATGGCACCGGCATACACCCCACCGAGAGTAAAATCAGGGTGATCCAGGAGGCCCCTACCCCAAAGGACAAGGCAGAGCTACAGGCGTTTCTGGGACTGTTAAACTTCTATGTGATTTTTTTAAAGGATAAGGCAACAGTGGCTGAACCCCTGCACAGACTGTTAGCCAAGAAGTCCACTTGGAAATGGGGGAAGGCCGAGGACAATGCATTCGTGAATATCAAGAAGTTGCTGTCTGCTGAGAGCTTTTTGATACAATACAACTCTACGCTTCCCCTTGTTTTAGCTTGTGATGCGTCCCCTTTTGGCGTGGGAGCCGTCCTGAGCCATAGACTCCCGAATGGCCTAGAGGCGCCCATCGCCTACTACTCCCAAACTCTGTCAAGCGCCGAGAGAAACTACAGCCAGCTTGACAAGGAGGCCCTCGCCGCCGTTTCGGGAGTAAAAAAGTTCCATGAGTATCTATTCGGGAGGGACTTCGACCTAATCACCGACCATCGCCCACTCCTGGGTCTCCTCGCGGGAGACCGACCAACACCAGCAGCCCTATCGCCCAGGATGACATGTTGGGCTATCTTCCTCGTGGCATACTCTTATCGCCTGGTACATCAACCAGGGGTGGACATGGGCAACGCAGACACACTCAGCCAATGCCCACTACTGGACCAGTTGGAAGACCCCACACCCGGCATCCCCATTCTGCTGATAGATGTATTGGACTTGGGACCCATTACATCAGCAGAGGTAGCGAGAGCCTCAACCAAGGACCATGTGATCCGGAAGGTCGCAAGTTGGGTGACGAGGGGGTGGCCGGAAAAGACTGGGGGTGGGGAATTCAAACAGTACGCAAGTAAACGGGACGAGCTAACCATGCAAGGGGGGTGTTTGTTATGGGGAGATCGGGTTGTTGTCCCATTGTGCCTAAAGGAAAGGGTTTTAACGCTGTTACATGAGGGGCATCCCAGGATTGTTTGTATGAAAGGACTAGCCAGGAGCTACGTCTGGTGGCCCAACATGGACATAGACATTACCGAGTGGGTGGGGAGATGCAAACCCTGTCAGGAGTCTAGGCCAGATCCACCAACAGCACCAGTGAGGGAGTGGGAAAAACCCAAGGGCCCCTGGTCTAGGATCCACATAGATTTTGCCGGCCCATTCCACGTACAGACCTTCATGGTCATAGTGGACGCTTTTTTGAAGTGGCTAGATATTAAGCTGATGAAGGCCACTACCACCGATGCGATTATCAGGGAACTAAGACAGCCACCCATGGGTTACCGAACATCCTCATTTCGGACAACGGGCCCCAATTCACAGCCACACAATTCGAGGGGTACTTAGCAGAACTGGGGGTCAGACACGTCCTCTCGGCCCCGTTCCATCCGGCTAGTAATGGTCAGGCTGAGAGATTTGTGAGATTGGCCAAGGAGGCCCTCTCACGCTTAGGCCCTGGGGACTGGCAGGAAAGAGTAGACCAATTCCTAAGGGCCCAGCACTCCACACCTTGTACAGCCACAGGCCGAAGTCCGGCAGAGTTGCTAATGGGACGGAAGCTCCGAGGGGTATTGGATGGACTCAATCCCAAGTACTCCCCCGAGGTTTTCAAGGGGGGGGGAGAGGAAACTCAGGGAATTCACCATAGGGACCCCAGTCCACGCCAGGAACTATGGGAGGGGCCCACTCTGGGAAGCGGGAACAATTACAGAGATTACAGAGCCCAAATCATATAGGGTAGACATGGGGGATGGGAGAGTTTGGCGCAGGCACATAGATCAACTACGGAGATGAGTTGCCACAGACATCAAAGAAAACTTCAACGAACCGCTCCCTGACTACCCAGCAGAACCACAAACTACATCAAACCTGGGGCAACCGGTCTGAAAGAAAATAGTAAGGAAAATCTAAAGGACATTTGTGCTGAAGCTATGGCTGAGATAATCAAAGAAAGAGCAGAAGATGTGGCAATTCGAATTGACAAAATTTACAGGGTTAATTCCTGGATGGCAAAACAAAGGCAGTTACCAAGAGATGTGGTGATCTATTTCACACCCAGGAGACTAAGAAATGATATCTTACAAGCTTCCTACAGGAACAAGATTCAAGTGGCTGGACAAAAATTAGTGGTTTTGAAAGAGCTCCCTCCCAAAATGTTAAGAGGCAGAAAGGACTTTGGCTTTTTGACAAATGAATTGAGAAACCAGCAAGTACAGTACAGATGGGAAATACCAAAGGTACTAATAGTGACCTATGGTGGACAAAGATATCGTTTAAATACAGTTTGGGAGGCAAAAGACTTCTATGTCAACATACTAAAGGCTGGATACCCACCTTCACCTGGGGGGGGGGGTTAGAAAGAAAAAGGAGATGTTACAACAAGAGAAAGACAGAAAACAGATACAAACCTATGCTGAAGTTGCAGCTGGAGAAATTAGCACAGAAGAAGATCTACAACTTGGGGGCCCATCCCCAGTTCTTGAACCACCTAAGAAGATAGAGGAACCAAGAGAACAACGACTGACACGCGCAACCTATGAACATCAAGAACAACAACTAAAAGTGCAACAATCTCAAGACTCATCTCAAGAAGTCGAAAAAACAAAAGCAGTGGGAGGGGCTAGGCTGAAGAGTAAGATGGAGGAGGATATTCAGTGGATGCTCGCAAAGCTTCGAGGGGCCAAAGATGGCAACTAAATTCCTATCCTGGAATGTTAATGGTTTAAATTCACCACAAAAAAGAAAGTATTTCACTATTTGAAACAATTTAAGAACGATGTTATTTGCTTGCAAGAAACACATATTAGACTATCAGACCAAAAATATTTGATAAATTCAAGATTAGGTACACATTTTGTGGCATCAGCATCAGAGAAGAAAAATGGGTTAGTTATATATGTAAAGAAAGGAGTACCAGCTAACTTAATCGAGGCAGATGCCCTAGGTAGATATATTGCAATTGAATTATTAATTCAGAATGGAAAGATGCTTTTAATTGGAATCTACGCACCCAATCAACATCAAGATAAATTTTATAAATTTTTACACACTAAAATAATACAATGGGACTATAAATCTTTTATATTAATGGGTGATTGGAATGGAGTAATAGATACACAGAAAGACAAAAAAAGTTTGTCAAAGATTTCAACACGTGCTAAATTACCTAAATCCTTCTTTGATATGATGGAATATATGGAATTGAGAGACATTTGGAGAGAAAGGAATGTTGAGGAAAGAGATTTCACTTTTTTTCCCGATAGACATCAATCCTTTTCTAGGATTGATTTTATACTAACTACAAATGATTTTTTTTCTAGGGTAAAGAAGACGAAGATATGTCCAAGAACTTTAACTGATCATAGTCCGGTTTGGGTGGAATTGGAACAGGAGAGGGGAGAAAGGAGGTCTTGGAGGTTACATGAAAATTTATTTAGATATGAAGAAAATGTGATTGAGCTTAAAAAACAAATGAAATAATTTTTTGCTATTAATATGCATAAGGGTAATTCTATGGAAATGGTATGGGATGCAAGTAAGGCCTATATGAGGGGAACTTTAATACATATGAATAATAAACATAGATTAAAACAACAAAAGAAGCAGAAAGAAATAGAGGAAGAAATAAAAAAGAAAGAACAATTACTTATAATTAATCCAGGAGATAAGAAAGTAAAAGAAACAATAAACATATTAAGACAGCAATTTAATATATTAATGGCTGATCAAGTAGCAACTAGTTTACAATATGCTAAACATAATACATTTTGTAATGCTAATAAACCAGGTAGATGGTTGGCCTATGTGTTGAGGAAAAAACAGAAATCACGAGTTATTGGTAAGATAGAATTTAGAGGTAAGGAAGTCTATCAACAGAATTTGATTAAAAAAGCTTTTTTAGAATTTTTTACAAAATTATATGCTAGTGATTCAATTCAAGGCACAGATATAGATAGGTACCTGAAGGAGGAGAATATCCCTGAGTTAACGTCAGAACAGAGGGAAGGACTGAATCAACCAATAACCTCAGAGGAGATTATTGTAGCAATTAAATAGTTAAAGATGGGTAAAGCTCCGGGAACAGATGGATTAACAGCTACTTATTATAAGAATTTACAATTTGAAATGGTAGAGCCGCTTAAAGCTTTATTTTGTAAAATTCAATCAGGGGGTGGAATTCCACCCTCTTGGAGAACAGCTTTTGTTTCATTGATTCCAAAAGAAGATCAAAATTGTACAAAACCTGAAAATTTTAGGCCAATATCACTTTTGAATACTGATTACAAAATCTTTACCAAGATATTAGCGAATAGACTAATGCCAGTTATGCAACAAACAGTTCACAATGACCAATCAGGGTTTATAAAGGGGAGACAAATGAAAAATAATGTTAGACAAATTGTGAATTTATTGGAATATCTGGAAAAAAAACAACCAAGTTTCTGCAGCGTTCATATTCCTGGATGCAGAGAAGGCATTTGATAGATTGAATTGGCAATTCCTGTTTAAGATAATAGAAAAAAAATGCACTTTGGGGAGTATTTTATACAATCAATCAGAGCAATATATCAGGAGCAAACAGCACAAATAATAGTTAATGGAGGCTTAACAGATGTTTTTAAAATTGAAAAAGGAACAAGGCAGGGTTGTCCCTTGTCACCATTGCTGTTTATTTTAACCTTAGAAGTTTTGTTGAACAAGATACGTGACTCTGATAAATTGAAGGGAATTGTAATTAGACAGCAAGATTACAGATTAAGAGCATTTGCAGATGACTTGGTTGTTATTTTATCTCAACCTATAGAATCGGTTCCACATATGTTGGAAATATTAGATCAATATGGTAAGGTATCTGGATTTAAAGTAAATCAACATAAGACAAAAATGATAACCAAAAATATGTCTTTATCTCAGAGAGAAGACCTTTGAGATAAATGGGAATAATAACGGGGTTTGAAATAGTTAAAAAGGTTAAATACCTAGGAGTATTTATTGTAGCCTCAAATACGAAATTATTTAAAAATAATTATGAAATTCTTTGGCAAAAAGTGCAGAAAGAAATGGAAAATTGGAAAAAGTTACAATTATCCTTACTGGGAAGGATAGCAGCAATAAAAATGAATGTGCTACCCAGGTTCTTATTTTTGTTTCAAATGATACCAGTGCTTAAGAAAGATGGAAATCTGAGGGAGTGGCAGAAAGGGGTTAATACCTTTATCTGGGGTGGGAAAAAACCAAGAATAAAATTGAAAATTATACAGGATGTACGTGAGAGAGGAGGTCTTAAAATGCCTAATTTAAGATTGTATTATGAAGCAGCTGTTTTATCACAAATTAGTGATTGGTTTAATTTAACTGAAGAGAGAATGTTAAATATAGAAGGTTATGATTTGTTATATGGATGGCATGCTTATTTGTTATATGAAAAAAAAGTGGATAAGGTGTTTAGAGGTCATATACTTAGAAATGCCTTGTTGAGGGTATGGAAAAAGTATCAATATAAGCTAAATTATAAGATACCTATATGGGCAAATCCTAGACATGCAATAGAAAATATAAGTATAGAACAGAAACAGGAGGTGATTACTTATAAAGAACTGCTCCTTATAGAAGGGGGCAAATTACAATTGAAATCTTTAAATGTATTGAAAGAAGAAGGGATAATCTATACTTGGTTTTTCAGTATGGTCAGCTTCAAGCTAGATGGAGGGAAGACCAAAAAATTGGTGTTATGCAAAATGAGGAAAACTTGGTTAAACAGATTAGAGACCAGAGTCAAATGCATATTAAAAGGTTGTATAATGCATTATTGGAAATAGATTCAGAAACGGAATTGGTGAAAGATTGTATGATAAAATGGGCACAAAACTTCCAGGAACCAGTGATGATGGAAACATGGGAAAAGATTTGGGTTAGAAATGTTAAATTTACACAAGCACAAAATCTAAGAGAAAATTTTTACAAAATGTTTTATAGACGGCATCTAGATCCAAAAAAATTATCATGTATTTATCCAAACTTGCAAGCCAAATGTTGGAGATGTGATTGTGAGGATGCAACTTATTACCATATATGGTGGACTTGTAAGAAAATCAAAGCATTTTGGATAAAAATTTGGTGGGTGATGCAGAATATTTTGAAAAAAAGGTTGAAATTTACTTCGCAATTGTTTTTGTTGGGTATAACTACGGATTGTACAGAACTAGAGACTAAATTGATTTTGAATATAATATCAGCAGCTAGGTTGTTGGTAGCACAATACTGGAAGAAGGACTTTTTGCCTACTATTGAAGAGTGGACATTGAAAGTAGCAAACCTAGCGGAAATGGCGAAAATTTCAGCGTGCTTGAAGGACCAAACACAAGAAAGATATATATATCTGAATGGAGAAGATGGATTGATTATATTCAAAATAAGTATCAGACAAGAAAATTTCAAATAGCTTATGAATGACTGTTAACGTTAGATGTATTATGTTACTTATAGTGGAGTTAAGGTTTCAGGGGGGGATTTGGTAATCTAAAGATAGTTAGGTTAATTTAGTTTATGATTTTTAATTCAAATACTCTGTATTTCGCTCTGGGAAGTCGGGGGGAGGGGGAAGGGGGGGTGGCAGTGGGGAGGGGAGGGTGGGGGGAATATGGGGATAAAACTTTTTTGTAAAACTTTTCAATTAAAAAAAAAACCGGGGGCAACGGAGGACTTAGCTGACGATCCTTGCATCCAGCGCCGCCCCATCAATGAGATCAGACCACTTGGAGAAGTCGCCGCCCACGAACAACTCTCTGAGGTTCCATTGGCGGAGCAGGGAGAAACAGGGAGTCCCTCCGACCTGCTCGATGCTGCCCCTCCAACTGAACTGCGCAGGTTGATGAGGATATGTACATGCCCTAGTCACCTGAGAGACTTTGTATGCAAATAGCACCCAAAGTGACTTCTGGGAGGGGAGGAGTGTTATGTAAATAGGTTTTGTTGGCGGGAAGTTTGAATTAACTGACTAGCAGCGGATTGGCTGACCACCACAGCTGCAAGGTATATAAAGGGAGCTGTGTCTCTGGGTCAGTTGCTGGGTTCTCACCATACAATAAAGAGCTGTTGTCACTCACTGCCTAGCTTGCTGCGTCCTCATTCACCCAACTTAACAGATATGACTAAAATGTTCTAACAAAAGAACTGTATTCATATCTGTCTCCTAAATATATATCCACTTTCTTAAAATGTAGGTTACTCCAACTATAAGGACAATTGAACAGAATTTGTGGAACACAATAGTAAAAAGCTGGTTCGTACCCTTAAATATCCCATTATAACCACCATGGACTTCTCCATTGTCTGATATTTCTTCAAGATGTGCTCCATGATCTGAAGTGAAATATACAAGAGTATGCTCACTTAAGTTCCATTGATTTAATACTTGGAGAATCTGTCCTGTAAAATATATGATGAAAAGAAGAAAATGTTTTTTTTTTCAAAATACAGTACAACTTTTGAAAAGGAAAGTTACATTTATAATATCACCATGTATAAGCAAAAACTCTATAGAAAGACTCCTAGAAGACTCCATGGTCTGCGTGTGACGTATCTGGCCTGCGGGCTGCCAGTTTGATAGCCCTGATCTAGCATTTTGGTCCATTTGTGATTTTTTAATTTCAACATTCTAATCAACCTTCTGCTGTTTATTTCAGTATCCATTTTTTTGCTTAAGTTTTTAGACTTACATGAAAAAATTTTCCCTGAAGATTGAAGGAGGATCACTCGGTGTAATGAAACTTGCCCTTCTGAACATTCTTAAAATCCAAAAAGAGACTTACAGTAATGAAATGGACAAACCCAATGTGTATTTGAAGGCTTTGAATTGTGGCATATGCAAGATTGCTTTTTTGTGGCCTCCAGAGCTCTAAACCCCATTGGAGATCATTGTTTTATAGTCTCTTTGCAGAGAATCTCTGTAAGGAGCCCTTGTGAGAAATCCTGGTCCTCTCCTTGATCTGGAGAAGACATTAGACAGTCAATCCCCTTACTGGGCCCTTTTTGCACTATAACAACCAGATCCATTATCTGTGCAGCCATGTTCAGTCCTCTACTGCTTATCCAGAAATCCACCTACTTCATTTTATTTGAGACATAAATAAATATATAAACAGTTGTTTGACATTAGTAATAGGCTTGAAAATCCACCTAGCTCCTTTCTCAAAGTGCCTAATATTATTTTGTTTTAACCATTTAGTCATGACCAATTCCCTGTCAAGCACAGCTTCTTTCAATTGTTGGATGTTTAATTTTGTATCAGATTTGATGTTATCAAACCAGCATATTCTTTGCTTGCTCCTTCTTCTTGTAAGACAAAATATATTGTGTTAATAATATCCCATCTTACTGCGATTATGTAGTGACAGATCTGCAATTTCTAGTTCATGAAAAACCTTGTTGTGTCTGGATATCATTCATTTGTAGTACAAACAAATGTGGTGTGTTAAAATCTAAATAGCTTTTCAGGTGGCTTGGAGAATATTTCCTCTTTAGTATAGTACACCCATGTACAGCTGGAAAGCAAGCACATGTATACACACACACACACACACACACACACACACACACGGAGAAAGGAAGAAATAAAGATCAAAGTATCCATCATGGGTCAAATGTCAGTGATCCATCCTAGAATATGCAACTTGGAATACGAAAAATCTTGTGGAATTCTTTATTTGAAAAGGCACCCATATGTGAAAAAGCTTGGCTTTAGTTCCTTGTAGTTTTCTGAATCCAGAAGTGTGAACCAAATCCAAAGATTTAATTAGAATGACCAAAACAATGTTGTATAATTGCCACACAAACTCTGTGTCTTTCATACAGTATATCTGTATGAAATAAAACAATGCACATTCAACAGTTGGAGATTATATCCCTACACTGTTTTCATTGCCTGTCCTTGATCTCCCCCACCCCCCCGGTGATACTTCTGGCCATGGGCAATCATAGAAGTGCTAAGTGATAAAATATGCATTATGCCATTGTAATGCAAATTTTGCCTCACATGTACCTATGTGGAACATCACAAGGCATATATGAAAGTTGAGACATGACATATATTTCATTATTTTGCCATCATTGGGGCTGGCTAGTTTCTGATGTTAGCTTGAACTTTTGGAAGAAAATGAACATAATAATATAAGTACAGTAAATAGGTTCTTCCCATTATAGTTGTTTGTCAACCGTCCCATTTGATACATCCAAAAAAAGAAACTACTGGCATGTAGGAACTACCAAGAGTAAAGCTTTATTGAAAGATCCATTTAGGCACAGCAGAAGCAAAGCAAACTCTGAGGTTTTCCTGAGAAAACCCACATAGGTAAAAGCCCCTGGGCCACCCACAGTTCATTGTCCACCAATTACACTTAGTACTTTTGTTTTGGGAAAAGAGTCTGCTCTAGCTGGTAGTTCCAAGAATTTGGCCTTGGTGGGTATCTCCTCTCTGGCAGCAGAAGGCTTTCATACATTCCTTAGCTCTCCCTCTTCCCTAGGAATTTACCCTTCCCATTTCTGTCTGGCAAACTGCAAGCTGAAAGTTGATGTAGGCAACAATGAAAGTGAGTCAGCTTTGTCCCTCTGGCACCATTTTTGTTTTGTTTTTCCATAAGAGGAAATGAAGGAAATATCAGAAAACAGAGAGTAATAGCACCCTCTGACACCAGTCTTGAAAAATACTACCAAGAGAAATTCAAAAGAAAATTCAAGCACGTAGAGAATAATTTTTTAAAAAAAATGACAATCTTTGTGGGGAAGGACATTTCTGAGAAGATAAGACATTTTTAACAGATATATATAAATGAAAGTTAGAAGTGGATTTATACATTAAAAACACTTGAAAAATTATCTTGCATTTAAAACATCTAAGCTTTGCTACTCAACAAGCTGCACAACCCCTAGCAACAGTTAAGACATGAAGGTATAAGTGCCTTCTTATGTTTATAGTTTATTTATTTATTATTTATTATTGCGATTTATATGCCGCCTTTCTTCCTAGAGACTCAAGGTGGCTTACAAAATGACAACTTCAATACAAATCACAATACAATGCAAAATAAAAATCAATAACCCAATTAAAACTATTTAAAATTATGACAGTGTACCCCCAAACGGATCAGTTTAATTGGCGGAAGAGCCACGTCTTCAGCTCGCGACGGAAGGAAAGAAGGTCAGGGGCTGTCCTGAGCTCAGTAGGCAATCCATTCCAGAGGGTCGGGGCTCCCACAGAGAACGCTCTCCCCCTGGGGGTTGCCAGCCGACATTGTTTGGCCGACGGCACCCTGAGGAGGCCAACTCTGTGAGAGCGCACAGGACGATGGGAGAAGGGCTGGAGATGGTCCTGCAGGTACCCCGGGCCTAAGCCATGAAGGGCTTTATAGGTGAGCACCAGCACCTTGAAACGTATCCGGAGTGCCACCGGTAGCCAGTGCAGCTCACGCAGGAGAGGTGTTACACGGGAGTATCTAGACACTCCCATAACTACCCGCGCGGCTGCATATGTTCACACAGATTAAACATATTCTGAGGATCTTCTGGTCAGGTTTTAATTTATTTATAGTGGTACTCCCTGAATCAGCTTTTGTTCTCTAAGGGGAGTTTTGTAATAGCTTACTTATATGAGATTGGCCTCAATGTAACCTTATACCAATGTTTCCTTAGTTGGTACCTCAGAATGCCTTCAGAGCACCTACAGCTGGCTGTATCAGTGTACTAATTTCCATGAAAATTTTCTCTGTGTGAGGCAGGTTAGTCCTGTAACTTTTGCATACATAGTTGGTCCAGGATTGTATATGTACCAAACAGATGTGACATTTCAAAAATATGAAGCAAGCGCAGAGAGAAGAGAAAAAAATGATAGCTCCTAGTTAAAATTAAACTGCATATAAAATAAGGTACTCTTCTACACAGAAATCACTCTTATACAAATGCAGAAATACAAAGGCAAACACATATTCATTTCTTTTCTCTCTGCAGAAATAAAGGTGTGTGATAACTGAGCGAAGAAAAGGAAGAGCTATGTTGCAAAGGGAATAAAAGAGAAAAGGAAAAACCAAACTTAATGGAAACACATAAGCAAACAGGGAAAGAAAGAAGATATAGAAGCCCTATTAAGTGTTAAAAGATTTAAATGAAACATTACATTAAAATTAAAAATTAAAATTTCCTATTCTAGTAGCCCCTTCCTTCAGGATAATGTTCATAGGCTCCATATTTTTCAGTGGCATGTACACTTCCTGTCTATATCTCAGTTAAAAAACCTCCTCTTTTTGTTTTTATTAACAAATGCAAGATTACCCCGTCAATCAGGTAAGGATTGGGAGAAAATGACTGCAAGGCTAACTATTAGATAAATAGATAAGAATGCATATACATTTTTCATATTTTCCCCTGCGCCACAAAATTAGATATACAATATCCTTCTGTCACTTTTTAAACAATACCTAAGTTCAGTTGTAAAAAAAACAAGTATTGTTTGAAAGAAAACATCATTCCAAAACATCCAACACATTTCAAACATTGTCTTTTAATTGTCTTTTACATTTAAAATCCACATTGATCCTCATAAATAAATTCTTGCAAAATTATTTTCAGTGTATCAGCTAGAATTGATGTGATCAACTTGTAGTCATTATTCAATAATGATATTGACCTACAGTTTCTTTTGAAGTCAAATCTTGTGGCTCTTTATTGGCCTCTTTCCAACTAATTAACTTATTCCAAATAAAGTAATTCAATGTAAATCACTAAAAAGTTATTTTGATTGGTTGGACAATGAAAAGTGACCATCAAATCAAAGAAAACTTTTGGCAATATACCAAAAGTTTTGGTATATTGCCAAATATACCATTGAATGATTTTAATATTTTTGTCAGAAGTTTTATCTGGTTGTGGGGAGATCACTTCATTCCAAACTCTAATCAAACACCAAGTTTCCAAAGAAAAACCTATTAACTTCCCTATAACTCCTTTATAGCAGCGATCCCCAATGTTTGTGGCTTGGTGGCCCAGCAGTGGTAGGGGAACTGGGCCGTGTGAGCAGTGGGCTGGTGCACAAGTGCACATGCGCACCTCGACTTGCACGAGTAGTGGGGTGGCACACCTGCATGTGTGCACAGCTTGACTTGTGCAAGTGGAGCTGCGCATGCATATGCATACTTGCCAGCACAAGTCAAGCTGTGTGTAAATGTGTGCATGCTGGCTCACCACTTGCACAAGTTGAGTCATGAACACAAGCTGCATACCAGCCCGTTGCTCGCATGGCCTGGTTCCAAATAGGCCCACTAGTGGGCTGCAGCCCAGGGGTTGGGAACCCCTGCTTTATAGAACAATACTATGTCCTCAATTGAGACAAAGTTCCGTGAAAATGAACTTCCATGTCAACAAATGTACCATGCTCATCAATTAGTACAAGTTCTGGTTTTATTTGGAGATTTATATACAAACAATTCAATTTATTTTTTGTTCCTGCTGAAATAAATTCTTTGCTCAATTTTTAAATTTTTTAATAAATCAAATATTTTTCATTCATTTTTCCTAATTTGTGTCTCATGTAGGTGAATTATATCTTGCTATATTTATTTATTTATTTATTTATTTATTATCTAATTATTTTAAATATACTTTTCTCTTTGAAAAGCATTAGCTCCATTTATATTTTTTGCAATTATGCATTTATAATCCATAATTAAGCCAAACATTTAGAAAAATAAATACCTGTAGCACCTACTTCAGTATCATCCCTATCAGTTTTCTTTTACACCTGTTGCAGTTTTTGTGTAGACTCCTGTAACACTTTCATTTGAATCACTTTCAATTCCTCTTTAAATTTTTGTATTCTCTCATCTTCTGGACAAAATTCAGCAGAATTCAGCAGAAAACTCTGCTGTTTAAAAGTAAAAACCATAACTTCCCATTTGTCCTATCACAATGGAATCATATTCTACTTTAAATTCACATTCCAAAAAGAAAAATATTTTTTCTTATGCAAAATTCTAACAGGAATGTTTTAAACAAAAACTATGTCTTTCAATCTTTAATCTTCTATTAAAATGTTGCTGCATAAATTGATCCCTAGTTTTCTTTCTGACAAAGTACAACAAAACATCTCTTGGAATATTTTTATTCTTGCAAATCTTGTATTTATTTTATATACTATATCATTTCTGCTTCCGTATCATTCTCATCCTAATCCCCCTGCCCAAAAAATTGCTAAACTGAAAATTTGCTTTTCTTTAAAATTTCTTCTTCCTCAGTACTAATAGTGTCAGATTACCTAGTTCTCTTTTTGATTCTCTGTCCATAGTGTCTGTCTTTTTCCCCCAAATTTCTACTTTGTTATTAATTGGCTTTACATCTTGAGATACTTGCTTTACAAAGCTTTCAATCTTCTTAACTTCTTTCATGTCCTCTTTCATCTTTATAAATATTTCATTCATTCTTTTTTCAATTTATTGTCTGTCAATTATTAACTGTCAATTTATTATCAAGTGATTCAGCCAATTTTCTGGCCAGTTGTTCAAACAGTTTCTGAAGCAAGGGGTCCTTGGTATTCTTTGACCTTGGTTCTTTCATTATCCAAATTAGGCAATATCATCAGTGCTACTTGATGTTACCTAGGATAATGAAATGTTTGCAACTAAGTTCAGAGAACCCCAAGGGCTCTTCATTTCAATCCTGAGCTACATATATTCTCCTTTATGATTTTGTGAGGCAAATCTGGTATAACTCCTCTCCCTTCAGATTGGTCTGATGATCCCCTCTTTCACTCCCATTTTTCCGCTTTTCTGGTGATTGCCATTATGGTATTATAATCCAAAAATGGATGTATCCATAAGGAAAGCAGAAAAGGCAAATTTCCTTACCCTCCTTTTTTCTATTTTGTCTTTTTGTGCCCTTAATACTTTTGGCTCAAGTGGCATCCCATGACAATAGTTGGATCACAGTCAGCATTTCCATAGTTTCAATCAGCAACACAATTTAGTGCATAATAGCTTTACCTCTTTTTTTTTAAATCCACAAATTGTCTGTATTTATTTATTTATTTATTTATTTATTTATTTATTTATTTATTTATTTATTTATTTATTTATTCAATTTATATACCGCCCTTCTCCTAGTGGACTCAGGGCGGTGCACAGCCAAAACTAAAATACATAACAATACAAAATTTAAAATTAATTAAAAGAATTATATACTTTGGCCCGAATTAAAACCCATTAACAAATTAAAACTAAACAATTAATAACCATTAAAAACTAAAAAAGGGGGCGGGGTTCAGCCCTGCTTGCTGGAAAAGAAGAGTTTTCAGGGCTCGGCGAAAGACCCGAAGATCCGATATCCTTCTTATCTCCGGGGGCAAATCGTTCCAGAGGGCGGGGGCTGCCACAGAGAAGGCCCTCCCCCTGGGGGTCGCCAGCCGACATTGCCTGGCCGACGGCACCCTGAGGAGTCCCCCTCTGTGGGAGCGTACTGGACGGTGGGAGGCTATCGGCGGCAGAAGGCGGTCCCGCAAGTACCCAGGTCCTATGCTATGGAGCGCTTTAAAGGTGGTAACCAACACCTTGAAGCGCACCCGGAAGACCACTGGAAGCCAATGCAGCTCACGCAGGAGAGGTGTCACATGGGAGCGACCCCTCGCTCCCATAATCCCCTGCGCGGCCGCATTCTGCACCAGTTGGAGCCTCCGGGTACTCCTCAAGGGGAGCCCCATGTAGAGAGCATTGCAGTAGTCCAGGCGGGAAATGACGAGTGCCTGAGTAACTGTGCGTAAGGAATCCCGATCCAGAAAGGGACGCAACTGGCGAATCAGGCGGACCTGATAAAAAGCCCCCCTGGCCACGGCCGTCATATGCTCTTCTAAAGACAGCCGTGCATCCAGGAGGACGCCCAAGTTGCGAGCCCTATCCGTGGGGGCCAATAACTCGCTCCCAATAGCCAGCGATGGTACCAGCTGGCTATATCGGGACGCCGGAAGCCACAGCCACTCGGTCTTGGAAGGGTTGAGTCGGAGCCTGTTACTCCCCATCCAGATCCGCCGTATGCTTTAAGAGTAAACAAAAGCATTCCAATAAAGGTGTGAAGTGCAAGAAATCAGGAAGCAAGGCGGTTCAAACAATTAAAGGTTTGTTGCATGCTAACACTCTCTACAAGAACCTGAACTACTAATGGTCAAAGCAAATTGGAGGTAGATAAGAGTCAACACAATTCAAGATGGGCTGGTCTTAGATCTCTTGTGGGCATGAAGGGACTTGAGACTGATGATGCATTTGATCCCTTCCTCAGGCTTAGCCTGGAAATCTCCTACAAAAGGTCCAGTTTATTTATTTTAATTCCAATTTATTCAAAAGCACTTTCACCCAAAATGTGTGTCTCTTGTATTTGTTTTATTTGTTACATAAACTGCTACTCTATAACTTCTGTCTTATTCTCCAGAATTTCTACTTTGTTATTAATTTGTTCGATATTTTGAGATTCTTGTTTTACAGAGATTTTAAATCATTTAAATCTTTTTTTTAATTTTGATATTCAGAAAGAATACTCAACAAGTGGAATTTTTATCCTGCTGCTCAGAAAATTTTTCTTTGGCTGTAATTAGTTATATCCAGAAATGTTTAAGAATTTAGGCTTGTCCGGTTGATGTCATGGCGAGAACGGCTTGGAAAATAGTGGGCTCCGCCAAGCCCTGCAAAATCCAGCCAGTAACAGCTGTCAGGAGGCCCTACAGTGTCAAAGCCACCTTGTAGGGGCGGTGAAGAAAGGAGAAGTGCTTCGTGAACCATGAAGAACTCACGATTTCCTCATTAGGTCCAAAGCAAGCTCTCCTGAATGGCAGCAGGGACGATGGCCATTTTTGGCAGACACAAGCTGGAACAACCGGAACTATAAGGTTTGTGGTGGAGCGGTCTGTGGACAGAGCATTGAAACTGGGTGAGATAATTTCCAACTCTTATTCCAAAGATTTAATTTAAGTACAAGAATTTAAAAAGATAATCTCCAAGTGTTAAGGAAGCAGTGATTAGACACACAGAGAAGATTAAAGATTGAAAATTAAGAGGTGAAAGAAATGCCCAAGGGAAGCTTTAAATACAGAAAGCCTGGAAAAAATTTAAACAATTTGAAAGGTGATTTTTGGGAGAAACTGTCTTGCTTATTTGTATTTTTAAATCCCCTGGACTTATTGGATAATCAGCTGTTTTTGACATACTGTTTAATGTTGGACTTGGGAGCAGGAGAGCCATCTACTGGAAGAAGAGGAGCACTACAGCACTACAACATTAGTACTCTTAGTGAAAGTGAGGTCCAATACACATAAAGTCTAATACATAAAATAGAAGAAAGTAAATAACATCTGGAAGGTGGCCTGACCTTGACTCTATTCTAGAAGACGATTTGGATATTTTGAAAATACCTAATGAGTTTCTTTTTCCTCTTGAAGATTTCTAAGATGAACTAAATTGCAAATAACTCATTGGCATCCTTCAGTCTCAAGAGACTATGGTATCATGCTCTGGAAAGAGGTCCTAAAACAGCATCTAGTATGACTAAAAAGGCCAATTCAAGAGTGGCAATCCCTTCCACACTGAGGGCAGATACATTCTGTTCTCTGCCCAGCCTCCAGATTTCACTGGTTCCGGGACTGCCTCTTTGCCTCAGCCTGCCGAACAAGTGTCTTTTCGAATTGGTGAAGGCCATGCTGCATCTTTAGCCTCCAAGATGAATGATTGGAGGTCAAGGTTTCCCAGTTGTTAATGTCCATTCCCAGGGCCTTTAGGTCCCTCTTGCAGATATCCTTATTTCACAGCTGTGGTCTCCCTCTGAGGCGCTTTCCCTGCACTAATTCTCCATACAGGAGATCTTTCGGAATCCGACCATCAGCCATTCTCAACATGCCCCAGCCAGCGTAGATGTCGCTGTTTCAATAGTGTATACATGCTAGAAATTCCAGCACGTTCCAAGACTGCGCTATTTGGAACTTTGTCCTGCCAGGTGATGCCAAGAATTCGTTGGAGACAGCGCATATGAAAAGCGTTCAACTTTCTCTCCTGCTGTGCGTAGAGGGTCCAAGACTCACTGCAGTACAAGAGTGTGCTCAGGACGCAGGCTCTATAGACCTGGATCTTTGTATGTTCCATCAGCTTCTTATTAAGCCATACTATTTTTGTAAGTCTGGAAAATGCGGCCACTTTACCAATACGTTTATTCAGCTCAGTAAATAACTAAACTTTATTGAAACTGGCTATTGGATTATGGATTTCAAAGATTGGAGGAACCTAATGGATTAATTTGGATTTGGATTATTAAGATATTTGACAGAACATTCTATGAGGCAAAAAAAGAAAGGTGATAGAAGAAAAGAGAAAAGAAGAAAAGTTAAATAAGACCTTAAAATTTGGACAATTAGTAAGATATGTAATTGGAAAATCATAAGGCTGTAAACCACTAAAGAATTTTAAAGATTATAAATTTAGGAAATTTTGAGGCATAACTATGGGATTGATTAAATTTTATTAAGTTGGAGTTTTTAAATATTGAGACGTTGAAACCAAAGAGGTATACTGAGTAATCTTTATTAAATTGTTACAAAATAGATCTATAGGAGTTAAAAGAGGCAAATGAAGAAATAATTTTGATCTCAAAAACATGCATGAAACTATAAAGAACAATATGGAGACAAGGGGATTGTCTAAAGATAAAGAAATGAGTATAGAAGTCACTCAATAATTGGGGGGGGAAGCTGAACATGATATTCAGAAATAGATGAGAAATTAGAAGAAGCAATGGAAGGAAAAAATCAAAACGAGATGCAAGAAGATAAAGATAATGAAGAGAAAGAATTAATAAGTAGGAATCAATCCTGCCTCCTGGAATACGATTGATCCCGGACCTCCGGACCTTCCGTAAAGCCCTGAAGACGTTTTTATTTCATCAAGCCAGCCAACCTAAATGGTTTTTAATTGGGATTTTAAATTTTATGGATTTGGGGTTTTAAATTGGGTAGCCAGTGATTTAATTCTTTTAATTATCTTAACTTTTGCATTTGTATGTTTTTTAATTTTGGCTGTTCACCGCCCTGAGTCCCTTCTGGGAGAAGGGCGGTATACAAATTAAATAAATAATAAAATAATAAAATCAGATAATTCCTTAAAAGCTTATAATAGAACAGAAAAAATAAGGAAAATATCTTCAAAAAAGAGAGAGAGAAAGGTTTAGAGAAAAAAAAAGAAAAATCTCTTTTTTAAAAAAGAAAGTCTTATTGATGTGTATTCAAATAATACAGCATAAAGAGACAAAGGGCAACCTGAAGGGAATGTTCAGTAGGTATAAAAATATCAAAAAGAGTTATAAAATCCAAGAGAGAGAAATAAAAGGGTGATTAAAAAGTCAATAAATGATGGAATTCCAAAAAGGTTATAAGATAATGGATAATGATGAAATATATTAATAAAAAGAAAAAATAGAAAATACAAATAGGGAAAATAGTAACATACATATTAACAGATAATAAAATCTATTATAATTAAAAAATAAGCCACGCTTAGTAGGTGGAAGTTTAGGATTAGGTAATCTAATTGTATTATTAAGATTAATAGTGTGAATTTAAAGATGAGAAATTGTGGGGATTTTGAGATATATTCCCGGGATTGATTAAATTTTGTTAATATTTGATCTTATTAGTAGTCCTAGACATTTGGGATATTGAAATTATGGTGGCATAATCAGTAATTTTCAAAATATTAAATATTAGTAACTTAGTAGGGGATAACAAATACGTGGCACAAAGAAATGTTATTTATGTTTAAATGAATTAATGGAAAAAATGATAAAGAATTATAAAGAGAGAATGGTACTGTTGAAGTTGGAAGATCAGGATTATGCATACTTATTTGTATTATTACTGTTAGCATTGGTTAAAAAAGATTTGACCCAGTCAATACACTGTCCACATGGTGCATGGTGTGTATTATATTAAAAAATAAAAAAATATTTTTAAATATTTTTTAAAAAAGAATTTAGGCTTGTGAAAACCTTATATCCATAGTCAGCTGTGCAGTTCCTCCCAGCTGTTCAACCCATGAGCTGACCACAAAAACCTGTAGTCTACTCACAAGGAGCAGCTGTCTAGAATGCAAGTTAGTGATCTCACAATCTTTCCTTTGCCCAAAAAGATTGCAGTGGCCAGAATTTACCACCTGGCTGCCAATTTTTGCAACAGTATTGTCTCCACTCTTTCAAGGATGTCTAGGTCTCTATGAATTCTCACCGGAAGCTCCATGACTGCGAGAAGATTCACACTTACTGATATGTTATTGAATTGGTTGGGTTTGGGGTTTTTTTTTTTTTTAATGGAACATTTTATGTTTTACTTTGCTGCTTAGAATTTCATATATAGATGGGCAGATATATAAATGAATAACATTTGAAAAAATAGTATGCTTAACCTGAATAAGGAAAAATCTGACAATTCCCCTCACTTGGACAATCAAATTCAGAAGGGATCTATGATGGGATCTAATAGGATTTAAGTTACAGGAACATATACTTATTGAAGAAACAAATTAACATTTCTGATAATGGAAGTTATTACCTAGATAAATAATGGGCTTTCTCTTCCTGGAGATCTTAAAGCAGAGGCTGATCAGTCATACAGGGAGATCTATCTCTTTATTTATGTTGGTTAAGGAAGCCTACAAGGTATTTTTATCTTTATCCAAGCAACGGATGGAAACTAATCAAGGAGAGAAGCAATATAGAACTAAGGAGAAATTTCCTGCAGAACAATTAATCAGTGGAACAACTTGCCTCCAGAAGTTGTGAATGCTCCAATTTTGGAAGTTTTTAAGAAGATATTGGATAACCATTTGTCTGAAATGGTATAAGGTTTCTTGCCTGAGCAGGGGGTTGGACTAGAAGACCTCCAAGGTCCCTTCCAACTCTGATATTCTATTCTGTTCCATTCCGTTCCATTCCATTCCATTCCATTCCATTCCATTCCATTCCATTCCATTCTCTATTCTATTCTTTGAGAAGTCTTAAGTTTTATCACAGAAATAACTAGGAACTAGAGGCTTATTCATTTGATACATTAAACTGTACTCTGCAAAAGTTTATGCTACAATGAATTTTAGACAAGTCCCTTTAGGAGCCGTTTTATGCTTATGAAAGCTTAAACAATTTGTGTGCTCTGAATTTTTCTGTATTTTTTTCTGTACAGTATTTAGAAGGACAACCCTGTAGATTCCTTTGTATAAATAACCAAATAACCTGTTTGTCTGCTGAAATAGCTATACCAGAGCAGAAGCACAGAAGAATTGCTTTAGAATTCAAAAGTAGCATGGGGATTTTAGAAAACGACAAAAGAAGGATTTGAAAAGAAGGGCTATAGTTCTCAGCTCAGAGAACCAAATGAAAGCACAGGTCAGTCCATCAATGAGATTTACCAGACATAAACAAAACAAACCATTAAGTAGCAAGGAAGAGGATTTTTGCTTGTTTAACATAGAAGAACACTAGCATATACCCTATCATTAAAAAGTAGAGTTGTGCAAATTCTACACAATTTGACACATCTGAAGTCAGACACTACTGATCAAAATATTCTGAAAACTGTATTTTGAGAGTTACAGTATGTCCTAACTTCAGAATAAAACGTGTCTCTTCTGAATACTAGACAAAATGGACATGTTTAGAAAGTTTCTTGTCAATATTTTTACATAATCTTTTGATCCAAGCCACTAAAAGTAGGACAGTTAAGTTTCGTAGTCTTACTGGCTGAGAAATGCATGAGGGAAAAAATGCAGGCAGAAGTGATTTTCAGCTGCTTGGTAGCTTGCCAAATAAGTATAGTTAAGAAACCAGCACTAAAAACTTTTGCTGAAGGAAAAATAGATTTTAGGAGCACTGTTTTGTATGTGCTGCCATATGCTATTTTGTATTATCTTGGCACTAAGGAAATGCAAAGTCTATGCAATGTTATTGTATGCACTGTTTGCATACTCATATTGATGTTGAGTTTTCAGGTGATCTGTTCTATTAAAGAGTATGTTGTTTTTATTGGATAGAATGTTATTGGATTTCTGTAAAATGTATCATTATGCACTATTCACTAATAAAACAGAAAACTCACAAGCCAATAGAAAACAATAACTATTCTTGTTCTTGTAATCTAGTGATTGTGGTCTTTGCTGGACTTCTGTGCCATTTAAGTAGATGAGCTGGGAGAAAATTATGCTTAAGTGATTTCCTATGAGAATTTAAACCATATTTTCATTTCAAAAGTAATCATTTCTTTTCTGTAGGACAAGTAGTAGGTATCAGACCACATGGACAAACATTCCACCTACAGTTGTGGCAAAGAACCTTTTCCCTGTTGTTCCCTGTGGTAGAAAATTAAAAATGTTCTACTGTGTTCAGAAAAACTTTTGTAAAATGGTAATTTTGTTTTGAAAGAACACAGCTTGCTTGGAACAGTCTAAAATGATTTGTTTAACTGAAGTTTGAAATAAAACACCTTTTCTATTTTGTGCTCATGTTTGCAACCTATTTAGGTTTCCAACATGGCTAAGTGAACACGTAGTGTCATTTTCTATTAAATTCACAGACTTTTACAGTGACATTAACCACTTTTCATTCTGTGATAAACACTTTGCTGATTAAATGGATAGAATTTCAGCACGGAAGAATGAAAGGCATGGGAATGCCAAACATATACATATTGTGTTGCAATTTTAGTGGCACATCAGTGTGAAACACATGATGTTAAGGCTGTTTCTCACCTCTCAGAAGATGGATAACTGCTCTGGCTGCACCCCATAATTAACAAAATCTATTAAGATTCAGTGAGAAATAGTGACTGAATAATGTGGAGCTTTGATGTGTATTACTCATTTATGGTATATAACTTATGAACAGTTTAGAACAGTAGCTTGCCTACTTAGACAAGAGTCTCCTGTGTACCCCATGGACAATGTTCCTCCAGGCCTTCCTGTCCTCTACCATCCTCTGGAGTCCATTTAAGCTCACGCCTATTGCTTCAGTGACTCCATCCAGCCACCTCGTTCTCTGTCATCCCTTTCTTCTATTGCCCTCAATCTTTCTCAGCATTAGGCTTTTCTCCAGTGAGTCCTTCCTTCTCATTAGGTGATGTTCTTGATACTAATTAATTAATATTGTGGGGTGGGTGGGAGGTGGTAGTTTTTGTCTCCCCCCTATTTGTTTGTTTAGAAATAAACAAAGTGAAAGGGCAGGAGGAAAAATAATTTTATTGAACTGATAATAGCAATATAGAAGTCGTCTTGCAGTCTGAAATCTCTGTCTTTTCCATGAGATTACAAACTTTGAAAAGTTTGGAAAACTCTGGATAGAAAGTTTTTAAACGTAGGAAAGTTTTTAAAGGTAGATAGGAAATATTTTATAGGAAGCCCATTTGATGAGGATACTTAACATGGTTTACAGTAATTCTTTAGAGTTTCAGATAGAAATATTTCCATGCTATCAAACTATGCTAAATATTGAACCTGGGACTTTTCTGCATGAAAATCATGTGCACTATCACTGAGCACTAAATTGTTGTCAATTTAATATTCGACTTCCTCTCCGACCGCTCGCAGTTTGTGTTGGCAGGGGAGCAGAGGTCGACCTCGAGGCGTCTCGCATGGGGAGTGCCACAAGGGTCGGTCCTCTCGCTCCTTCTGTTCAACATTTATGTGAAGCCGCTGGGTGAGATCATCCGTGGTTTTGGGGTGAAGTGTCATCTGTACGCTGACGATACTCAGCTGTACATCTCCACCCCAGACCACCCCAACGATGTCCTTGATGTGATGTCTCGCTGCCTGGAGGCCGTGCGGGTCTGCATGGGGAGGAACAGTCTCAGACTCAACCCCTCCAAGACTGAGTGGCTGTGGCTTCCGGCGTCCCAATATAGTCAGCAGGTGCCATCGCTGACTATTGGGGGTGAATCCTTGCCCCCCACGGAGAGGGCTCGCAATCTGGGTGTTTCGCCAGTTGCAGCCCTTTCTGGACCGGGATGCCTTGCGCACGGTCACTCACGCCCTTGTCACCTCCCGGCTGGACTATTGTAATGCTCTCTACATGGGGCTCCCCTTGAAGAGCACTTGGAGGCTCCAGCTGGTCCAGAATGCAGCCGCGCGGGTGGTTATGGGCGCAACTCATTGAGCCCACGTGACACCCCTCCTGCGCGAGCTGCACTGGCTCCCAGTGGTCTTCCGGGTGCGATTCAAGGTGTTGGTCACCACCTTTAAAGCGCTCCATAGCACAGGACCCGGGTACCTTCGAGACCGACTTCTGCCACCAATAGCCTCCCACCGGCCAGTTCGCTCCCACAGAGAGGGTCTCCTTAGGGTGCCATTGGCCAAGTTATGTCAGCTGGCGACACCCAGGGGGAGGGCCTTCTCTGTAGGAGCCCCAGCCCTGTGGAACGAACTGCCCCCGGAAATACGTAAGATCTCCGACCTCTGGGTGTTTCTTTGTGCACTCAAGACCCTGTTGTTCCGCCAGGCTGGTCTATCGACATAACCATTTTAAATTGGGTTTTAAATTTCTGGGGTTTTAAATTTGAGCCGAATTCATTTAATAATTTTAAACTATTTTAACTGATGCTGTCTTGTGTTTTAATAGGCTGTACACCGCCCTGAGTCCTTCGGGAGAAGGGCAGTATAGAAATAAAATTATTCTTATTCTTATTCTTTTTTTTTTATTGCAAAAGTTTTACAATTACATTTTCACCCCATTTCCCCCCCCAGCCCACCCCTACCTCCCCAGCCACCCTAACCCTCCCAACCCCCCCTAGCCCTCCCCAACCCCCCCTAACCCACCCCTCCCCCCTGGACTTCCACAGAGTATAATCCAATCAAAATCCCCTTTTTATAAAACTTGAACCCCTCCATCCCCCATATAATTTTTCATCTTCACAAAATTCAACTATTTCTATCTTTATATAATACTTTCAGTGAAAAGCTATTTGATACTTCCTAGTTTGATATTTGTTCTGCACATAATCTATCCACTTTTTCCACTCCCATTCATAAGTCTCTTGTGAGCGATCTTTTAGATATGCTGAAATCTTCGCCATCTCTGCAAAACTGGCCATCTTCAAAGTCCATTCCTCGATAGTGGGCAAAGCTTCATTTTTCCAGTATTTACCTATCAATAATCTCGCTGCTGTTATCATATACAATATCAACTTAGTTTCACCCAATGTAAAACCCTTAACTATACCCAATAAGAACAATTGTGGAGAAAATTGAATTTTTTTCTTCAAAACATTCTACATGACCCACCAGATTTTTATCCAAAAAGCCTTCACTTTCTTACAAGTCCACCAAACATGATAATATGTAGCATCTAAGCAGTCACATCTCCAACATTTTGGCTGAACATTAGGGTACATACACGACAATTTCTTAAGATCTAAATGCCATCTATAAAACATTTTATAAAAATTTTCCCTCAAATTCTGCGACTGTGTAAATTTAACATTCTGAACCCAATTTTTTTCCCATGTTTCCAACATCACTGGCTCTGCAAAATTTTGTGCCCACTTAATCATACAATCTTTAACCAATTCAGTTTCTGAATCCCTTTCTAACAAAACATTATAAAGCCTTTTAATATGCATTGGACCTTTCTCTTTTATATGTCTAACCAGTTCTTCCTCATGCAACATTATACCAATTTTTTGGTCCTCTTTCCATCTCAATTGAAGTTGTTTATACTGTAACCAAGTTAGATTAATCCCTTCATCCAACAGTGTTTCTAATGTCTTCAGTTGCCATCTGCCCGCATCTGCAAAAAGAACTTCTTTATATAAAAACCCCCCGAGTGACATTATATTTGTATTCCACATGATATGACCAAGATCCAGCCATAGCGGTATTTTATAATCCCATTTGGATCGGTGCTTCTTCCAAACTCTCATCAAAGTGTCTCTAAGTATATGGCTTTTAAATACTTTATCCACTTTGTTTTCATAAAATAAGTAAGCATGCCAACCAAATTCAAGATCAAAACTTTCTATATTCAATATTCCAGTCTTTTTCCTTCCAAACCAATCGCTTGCTTGAGTCAAAGCTGCTGCTTCATAATATAACTGTAGGTTTGGAAGTTTAAGACCTCCCCTTTCTGGAACATCTTGCATAATTTTCAATTTCACTCTCGGTTTTTTCTCGTTCCAGACAAACTTATTCAGTCCACTTTGCCATTCTTTCAATTGTTTATCACTTTTAAGCACTGGAATCATTTGGAACAAAAAAAGAAATCTTGGCAAAATGTTCATCTTAACTGCTGCTATTCTTCCAAGTAAAGACAGCTGCAGTTTTTTCCAAGTCTACATATCTTTCTGTATATCTCGCCACAACACCTCATAATTATTTTGAAACAATTTCATATTTGATTCTGCAACCTGAACTCCTAGATATTTAACCTTAGGTACAATCTCAAAACCTGCCCTCCTTTCAAGTTCGTATTTTCGATCTTGTGTCATATTTTTAACTATCATCTTAGTTTTTTTCTGGTTCAGTCTAAATCCTGATACTGTGCCATAGTCTTTTATAATGTCTTTCATCTGGATTATTGATTCCATTGGCTGTGTTAGGGTAACAACCAGATCATCTGCAAATGCCCTTATTCTGTAGTCCTCTTGCCTTATCACTATACCTTTCAAGATATTCGAGTCCCGTATTGTATTCAACAAGACTTCTAGTGTTAAAATAAATAACAATGGGGATAACGGACAACCTTGTCTTGTTCCTTTTTCAATATTAAAGTCTGTTGTCAAACTTCCATTAATAATAATCTGTGCCTTTTGCTCTTGATAAATTGCTGAAACCACCTGTATAAATTGATCCCCAAAGTCCATCTTTTTAAAAGTCTTTAATAGAAAATTCCAATCCACTCTATCAAAGGCCTTCTCCGCATCCAAAAAAACCAGCACTGCAGGGATCTGTTTATTCTTCTCAAGATATTCCAATAAATCTATAACTTGCCTTACATTGTCCTTCATATATCTGCCCTCTATAAATCCCGCTTGATCATCGTGAATCACCTCTTGAATGACTGGCATCAACCTGTTGGCTAGTACTTTTGCGTATATTTTATAATCATTATTCAGAAGAGATATTGGTCTATAATTCTCAGGTTTTTTAGGACCTACTTGCTCTTTTGGTATCAAAGAAATGTAAGCTGTTTTCCATGATGGAGGTATTTTACCCCCTTGTTGTATGTTACAAAATAAGTCTCTAAGTTGTTCCACCATTTCTGCTTGCAAAGTTTTATAATACACCGCAGTCAAGCCATCCGTTCCAGGAGCTTTGGCTGTTTTCAGTTGTTTAATTGCTGCAATTATCTCCTCAACTGTTATAGGATGATTCATTCTTTCCTTTTGTTGGTTGGTAATTTTTGTGACTCTTTTATTTTCTAAATATTTTTCTATAAGTCCATTCTGCATATCATCTTTAGCATATAATTTAGTGTAATAATCTACAAAGACTTCTTTAATTAATTTTTGTTGAAAAATTTCTTTCCCTCCAATATCAATACTATCAATAGTCCGTATACTCTGCTTCTTCCTTAATGTGTAAGCCAATCATCTGCCCGGTTTATTAGCATTACAAAATATATTATGCTTCGCATATTATAAATTTGTTGCAGCTTGTTCCGCCATAAACATTTGAAATTGATCTTTCAGAAGTTTTATAGCACCATGTATTCTTTCATCTGTTGGATTTTTAATAAGTAACTGTTCTTTATTCTTTATTTCTGCTTCCATTTCAGATCTTTTCTTTTGTCGATTCAGTTTGTGTTTAGAGTTCATAGGAATGAGTACCCCTCTCATATACGCTTTACTCGCATCCCACACAATTTCAATTGGGGTACCCTTATTCAAGTTTATTTCAAAAAATTCTTTCATCTGCTTTTTAAGTTCTATTATATTTTTTCATATCTAAACAAATTTTCATTTAATCTCCATGATCTTCTCTCAATCTTTCCAGTCTCAATTTCTATCCATACTGGGCTATGGTCGGTTAGAGTTCTTGGGAAAATCTTTGTTCTTTTTGTCTTGAAAAGTAAATCATCTGATAATAAAATAAAATCAATCCTAGAGAAAGATCTATGTCTATCAGAGAAAAAAGTAAAGTCCAACTCTTTTGGATTATGTATTCTCCAAATATCTTTTAATTCCAAATCTTCTTTCATGTCAAAAAAAGTCTGTGGTAGTCTAATCCTTGACTTCGCCAAACTCTTTTTATCTAATTTGGAATCAATTACTCCATTCCAATCTCCCATGATTAAAATAGATCTATAGTCCCATTGCAGTATTTTGGGGTGCAAAATTTTGTAAAAATGATCCTGTTGTTGGTTAGGAGTGTAAATTCCAATCACTAGAATTTGGCCATTTGCTGTATGCAGTTCAATAGCTATAAACCTGCCACTTTCATCTGCTTCTATAATTTTAGCTGACAGTCTTTTATTTATATAAATGACCACACCATTCTTTTTTTCCAAGTTTGAAGCTATGAAATGTGTTCCTAGTTTTGAATTTATCAAGTATTTTTGATCTTGTGTTCTGACATGAGTTTCTTGTAAGCAAATTATATCATTATTAAATTGTCTCAAATATGTGAATAACTTCTTCCTTTTTTGTGGTGAATTCAATCCATTCACATTCCAAGATAGAAACTTAATCGTCATGTAGACTTTTTTGAAGTGACGAGCAGAATTGCCGAATATCTTCCGAAGTCTTTGGCTTTGCTCCCCCCCATGGCTTCACTTTCTTGTGTAGTACTCTTGACTCCCTTTTTGTATTGTTGTACCTTAGGTCTTTCCTGTTGTTGCTTTTCTTTAAGTTGCTTAGAAATTGCTCGAGTTACACACTGATCTTTAGCTTCAGCCATCCGGGCTAGGTCCAAAGCCACATCTCTTGTAGACAAAATTGGAGAAGATTCTAACAGGGGCTCCTCCAGAAAACCTCCTGTAGCACCCTGCATTTCCGCTGCCTCTGGTTCCACCTGCTTAAGCTGCTCTTCCATCTCTTGCTGAAGTTGCTTCTCCTTGTCACTCTCCTTTATCTCCAACACAGTGGATGTACGTGGGGATGGTGATCTCTCTTTAAGAACAGTAGAATAAAAGTATTCCGCCTTCTCAACAGTATTTAATCGATGTCTTTCTCCATTGTACCTCAAAATTATGCCAGTTGGGGCATCCCACCGAAATGGTATTTGTTGTTTTTTTAATTCATTCACTAAAAAGCCAAAAACTTTTCTATCTTTTAACATCTTAGGTGGTAATTCTTTATAAACTCCAATCTGAGCTCCCTCCACTTGCACAGCAGAGAGAAAAGACTTTTGCAAAATATCATTTCTCATTCTTCTGTCTGTAAAATATATCACCACATCTCTAGGCAGTTGTCTTTGTCTGGCCACCCACGAATTCACTCTGTAAATTTTGTCTATTTTGTAAAAAAATCTCTTCAGGATTAATTTTTAACAACACAGCCAGAGCATCAGCACAAATCTGTCTCAGGTCTTGTCGATCATTCTCTTTAATACCTCTGAGCCTTATGGCGAATTCCATGGACCTGAACTGCATCATTTAATTTCGTTTTCAACTCTCTGCATTTTATTATCAACATCAGAAATTTTGTAATCAGTATCCTTCATTTTAACATTCATTTCTGATTTAAATTCTTCCAACTTAGAATCCGTTCTAATAATAATTTCTGACAGGCCAGAGACCACATTCGTTAATTTATTAGTCACCTTGTCATATTTCTCTTGCACCACCTTTTTAATTTCATTAATTTCCTGCTTAATTTCCTATTGTGATTTTTGAAATTTATCATCCAAAGCCTGAATAATAAAGTCTTTTAAACTTTCAACATCAAAATCTTTTTTTTGACTCTGCTGGCTAGGCGGAGGTTGCTGCTCAGGTTTACGTGTGGGGGATTCCCCCCCCCCACTGCCTTTCCTTCCTGTTTAGGCTTGGAAGCCATCCTGCCACGTAGACTAGCTTTTCTGAAAAAGGATATCCTTTTTCCTTTTCCACCACCACAAAGTCCTCTAAAAAAATCCCCCAGGATTAATCAGGTTGGAAATAGAACTTAGATTGAAGCAATCTCAAGCTTACTTTAGAAAAAAAAATTTCTCTTTTCTTTTTCCTCCTTGTTACAGACAGCGCAACTTTGTAGCTGGTTAAAATAACATTAGAAATTCACTCTCACTTTCAGCCTGTAACGCTGAAGCCGAGCGCCATTTTTCAAGCTGCTTCCGCTCAGTCACGCTTGCACTTTGAGTCAGAAAGTCACAGAAATAACAATACTTGCAGTTTAGAAGTTTAGAGGTTCAAGTTATTATCTTCCGATGATTGTTGAAGTTAATTTCATTTAAATTGAAGGTTGCTGCAGCCGACTTGCTCTGCGCTAGGCAGAGTCGTCCCACGCCGTCCGGAGTCTCAGCAAGTTGAAAGGGAGCTGCGCCTGTTTCCTCCCCCAGTAGCAATTTTCTGGGGGCTCACAGGGGCTCAACCTGCTCCTTGCCCACTCTTCTCCTCAAATCCTAAAGATTTGGGAATTTTCAAGCCGCTTCTTCAAATCGAAGCGGCTCTACAGGCGGCAGGGCTGGCGGTCCAAGGCAGGGACTGTCTTTCGTCGGAGGCAGACAAACTGGAAGTCCATTCTTACTCTTATTCTTAATGAAGAACAAGTATAGGTTGGATAGTAAATCACATAATTTCTGTAAAAGGGTTTCCACAGAAGAATAATAGATGATATTGCTATCATCACCTAAGTCACATTTTATGTATTATGATGTCATGGCACAATCAATACAGTTTTGTCATCATTGTACATTGTAATAGATACCTATGTTTTTATGCAAAAAGTCTTAAATACTGATTGAAATGAAACCTGGAAAGAGTTCCTGAAAACTGAAGACTTACTGCTAATCAATATTGTTAAGATTAAATTTGATGAACTATTGAACTACTGTAAATCCATAAGTGGTTCACACATGTTGTGATTTATTATTTTGCCTGAAACTTCTTTGAAACTCCCAGCAGTTGGAGCCACTTGGATCCTCACACTGTGTATTATTCTACATTAAGCCTTCTAAATGCTTAATGCTTGGTGAGAAGCTGCATGACTTTATTTTAAAGGAGTAATTAACTTTTTAAATATTAAGTACGGCCAGTTCCAAAAAAGTAACATCTTACAGTGACTTCCTAAGGTCCTGAACTCAATAAGAATTTATAACCGTTAAACACATTCCTGTGTTATAGAACATTTTATTGTGTGATATTGGCCAGTATTAACATGACTTATGTTCTTACAGAAAACAAGAAAAAGAAATAAACATCTGAAAACTTAAAGGTACTGACATAATGATGGATTTATTTTCTGAGTTCAACAAGGCTTTTGAAGGAAATACTATATCAGCTAGGAATCATTGGAGTAAAAGCAAGACAAAACATCTTATGGCAAAATACTCTTGAAGTACTACATCACTGTTTCAATGTTGAGTAGAATCCCAACCAGTTTATGTGGATGTAAGTATTTTGTGCAGAACAGGTCTAAATGATCCAAAGGTGCTTTTCAAAAGGCAACTGGACTTCCTTGGTATTCTGCCCCCCCCCCCACTTAAAGACATTTTGCTTCTCGTCCAAATAACTTCTTCAGTTCTGATAAGAAGCAAAACATTTTCAAGGAAAAAACAAAGAAGGTTTAGTTGCCTTTGAAAACATCCTTTGGGACAACCATCACCTGGATTTGAGACTCCACAAATAGGTCTAAGTGATGTTTATATTTTGCAAATAAGTTGCTAATTATAATCATTAATTAATATGTCTTATGGCCATTACTTAATCCAAATGTAGAATCTGAGAACACATGCAAAAAGTATATATGAAAAGAATTCATACAAATCACAACAGCTTAATATTTGCCAGTAGGATTATAAAATACCTATGAAAATTATTTTGACTGAAAAGTACTGCAAACTGATACGTCAAAGCTATGGTATTGTTCCTGTTTTGTGGAACAGGGAATGCACTTTTTAAGGAGTGAGTAGAAAAGTAGGTAAAAAGAGGTGATAGCAGGATTTTCCAAACTTACACAAGTCTAACATGATATGCGACTAAGGTGGCTTAAAGATGCTGGAGATGGTCTCTACTCCAGCAGTTCAAATCCTAGCACTGTGTGAGGGGATAGGTGCTCATCATTTGCCTCGGCTTCAGTTTGACTTGCTATGTGCAAGTAGATAAATAGGTACCACTTCAGTGAGAAAAACAATGATGCTTCATGTGGTAGTACAATCCTAGCTGGTGCTAGACCTGCTGGTAAAGACTTGGACTGGCACACAGATATATGATCAAACAGGAAGGTAATATTATACAATTGGCTAAAGGTGGGGTATAGTGAATTTTCTGCCCCTGTAGCAGTTGTGCTAAAACTGGATATAGCTATCCAGTTCATGTTCTGGTGCCTCATACTAATAAACTTTGTCCAATTTTATTCCAAATTACAATCTCGATACAAAGATGACATAGGTATTATGCTGTTTATTATGTTGGCTCCATGCTGCTTCTAATGCACTAGCATTGGTGATGCAATACTTCTTGGCTAAAACAACCATTTCTGAAAGTCAATAAGTCAAGCTTGTAAGGAAATTTATGAATTGCCACAGAACTGACAATTGTTTTCCATTTTTAAAACTATTTTAGAAGACTTGTTTCTATGAAAATTATTATCAAATTTATTTGCTGCCCATCTTGCAATTCGAAGTGAAGATGCATATATTTCTTAAATAATCTCTTTTGCCTTGATCTTGTTGCTCTTGAAATTCATAAATTGTGAATTTATGAATGAAAGTGAATGAAATTGAACTCTCTCTGTTTGCAATCAGAGCATTCTCTTTCAATTACACATCATGCTTCTGCTGCAGAGGTGAAAATCAGTTTTTGATACTTTAATATATATATATTGTTTACTGAAAGTAATGTTGTACCTTGCTTGATAGAAATCAGAAATATATTGGAAGCTAATGTGCAGAAGGAATGAAAAGGGAATATTATCTTATGTTGCTATGGCATTTCAGCTTGATTGTTTCAAGTGCAACTTGATTTCACAGTTGATTACCTCTAGAAATGAAGAGTCATTCCAATATTCCCACCGATAATATGCTATTTTGCAAAACCTGATAAATTAGCACACTTTGAGAGAAGACACTTTGTGAGGCTCTTTGTGCAATTTCTTTCTCAGTTTTATTTGTCTTCAAACTATTAATACTTACCATTAATTAATAGGAACAATCTAAAAGAAACCTAATTCCCTTTATATTACACTGTTATCAGAAGTTGACAGTGAATTTAAATGCTGCCGATACAGGCAGATGCTGGTGAATATTTTTTCCATGTTTTGGTGTCAGGTTTCCACATATACACAAACACTGTCTTTTTTATACTAGCTGAGTATCTGACACGAAAAAAATTAATTTAGGTTCTTCAGTAATCCCATCACCCTAGTTCCCCCCACCTAAAAATCAGGTAAAGTGTTAACTAGGGTTCTCTCAAACCTGTGGAGGAATTTAGAGGATGCCCCTATTTATGATCTAACAGAATTATAAAACAAGCTACAAAATGGCAGGGAGCAGCTTCTTTGAATTTTGTTTGAAACCCAGTACAAAATAAATGTGTGGAGGGAGGAAATCCTGGTTTAAATTGTTTTCTACTTACATCTTAGAACATTTGTTTGTGCATAACAAACCAGCTCAAATTCCAGGTTGTAATATAATCAACATCATCTAACTTCCTTGTTGTCCTCTCCCTTTATTAGAATCTGTTACCTGGTATACACATTGACATGATGTTAGTCAAGCCAGTTTCAAAAGTATTCAATTATGTATTCACATTTTTTCAATCTCATGATTTCAGCAGATCATGAAGAAGGAAAAGTTGTTCTATATTCACTGAAACTTTTTTTTTTTTACTTTTATTGTATTTATAAGTTGCCACATGAAATGTACTAGGGGTGTTTCTTACACGGTCTTCCTATCGCCCACAGATTCAGCCATGTATGTCTTATTCATGTCCATGAATTCTATAGTACCTCTTCCCAAAAAAGAAAAAAGGACAATGTCCTTCCACATACAATAGCTTTTTCTTTGGAGGAAAAGAAATTGGATCACTCCTGTGTTGCAGAGTGGATAGGATAAGACACAGTAAATTTATGATCACGATTAGAACCTGTGCCAGCAGAGCAGGCATGCTTCGGGACCCATTGTCTGTCTCTCTTTCTTTGTCTCTCTCCCTCTCTCTTTCTCTCTCCTTCTCTCCCCCTCTTTCTTTTTCTCTCTCTCTTTCTGTCTCTCTCCCTGTCTGCCTCTTTCTTTGTCTCTCTCCCTTCTTTCTTTCTCTCTCGCTTTCTCTCTCCTTCTCTCTTCCCCTCTCTCTCTCCCCCTCTTTCTCTCTCTTTCTTTCTCTCTCCTTCTCTTTCTTTTTCTTCTCTGTCTTTCTTTCTCTTTCTTTCTCTCTCTCCCTCTTTCTTTCTCTTTCCCTCTCCCTCTTTCCTTCTCTCCCTCCCTCCTTTCTCTCTCTTTCTCCCTCTGTTTTTCTCTCTTCCTCTCTCTCTCTCTCTGTCTATCTCTATCTATCTATCTTCTTGAGGCGGGGAAGGTGAAAAACAGGCCGTTTTTGCCTGTTTTTTTTTTTTTTGTCTCCTCCCCTCCCCCCAAGCATTCTGCAGGCTAAAACCAGGCAAAAACGGGCTATTTTTCCCTGTTTTTTGCCTCCTTTCACATACACCCCACCTCCAGAAGCATTCTGCAGGCCAAAATTGTTGAGCTTACCTTTCGGTTCCAGCCCACAGGGCTCCCGAAGGTAAGTCCTGCGCTCTGCTGAAGGGTGGGCGGGGCAACCTGGTGGTGCTCCATGGGCCGGATTAATTGCTTCAGCAGGCCGCATGCGGCCCACGGGCCGTAGTTTGAGGACCCATGGTCCAGGAGAAGGGTCTTCTCTACCGTAGCTCCTGTCCTTTGGAACATCTTACCTTCTGATATATAATTGTCTCCCACCCTTCTGACCTTCTGCAGGGGAAGCAGCACACGTAACAAGGAAAGCATCACTTTGGATGTGATTGATGAATTAAGAGGTAATCCCACTTTCCCCACTGCATTCTGTTCCCTGCCTGCCCATCTTTTAACTATAATTTTATCTTGATTGGGATTTCTATTTTTATTGTTTTAGAGATATTTATTTGTTAGGATTTTAATGTTTGAATGCTGAAAGCTGCTCAGAGTCATTTCATTTCAAGAAGGACAACAAATAGATTAAATAAATAAATAACATGATTAGATTTTTTTTAAAAAAAATAACATGACACTGTCACCACTGCATGTCTCTTTCCCTATTCTTACTAATGAGCTATGATATATTGCCCTAATACTCTGCTGATACAATGTTCCTCACATTGTGTGAAGAGGAATGAAAAATCATTTCATCAAGTATCATTTTGACAGAAAGTCATAATATACTCTGAATGTTTAAACACATGCCATATAGTGGTGAACACTTCTTCCTTATGGCTACATTTAATTTTATCTTTTAGTCCAAATGTTTTTTTTTCTATTACCGCAATATAAATTCTTGTTACTTTCTAAAATAGCTTTACAAAATAATTAATATCAATTAAGAACATAATTCAGTTCAGAATAAGAAAAACACGCACTTGCTTTAACAATCATTTTCTAATTACCTAAGATTGCACCGAAGATTAAGTTTTCAGAAAAAAACCTGCATCTCATCAGATATATTCCTGAAAGACTGATTTGAAATAATAACTTTTATCTTTATATATCCAAATAAACCCTGCATAAGGCTCAGTTTCTAAAGTACAGGTATTCTTCGACTTACAACAGTTCATTTAGTGACTGCTCAATGTTACAACGATACTAAAAAAGGGACTTAAGACTGTTTTTCACACTAATGACCATTGCAGCATATCCATGGTCATGTAATTAAAATTCAGATGCTTGGCAACTGACTCATATTTATGATGGTTGCAGTATCTCGGGGTCATATGATCACCTTTTGTAACCTTCTGACAAGCAAAGTCAATGGGGAAGCCAGATTCACTTAACAACCATGTTACTAACTTAACAATTGCAGTGATTCCCTTAACAAAAGTGGCAAGAACAGTTATAAAGTGGGCAAAACTCACTTAACAAAATTTTCACTTAGCAACATAAATTGTGGGCTCAATATGGTCGTAAATCAAGGACTTACCTGTATCATTATTCCAAGACAGGTAACACTTTTGAATGATCAGACAACATACATACCTACACTCCAGTCCATTTCTTCCACAGCATCCCCATATATGCCATGCTTGCTCTTTCCTCTAAAAGCTAGTGATGCATAAAGAGCTGTATGGACTTGAGGGTATGATAGGAATAGGAGAAATGGTTTATCAATATTCCTGAAATAGAGAATATAAATCAGAATGCTAGGGAATGCATAATATATTACCATTTTCATATAAATTCTTTCTTGATCACATGATTTATTCAGTATTTATTTATTTATTTATTATATTTATATACCGCCCTTCTCCTGAAGGACTTGGCGGTGAACAGCCAAGATCAAATACATAAATATAAAAGTTAAAAGCAATTTAAAACCAGATTAAATACTTTGGCCCACAATTAAAAACATCCCATTAAAATCCAATTTAAAATTTAAAACCATTAAAATTAGGCTAGCCCGGCTTGCTGGAATAACAAAGTCTTCAGGGCGCGGCGGAAGGTACGCAAGTCCGGGATCCTCCGTACCTCCGGGGGCAGCTCGTTCCAGAGGGCAGGAGCCCCCACAGAGAAGGCTCTCCCCCGGGAGGTCACCAGTCGACATTGTCTGACCGACGGCACCCCGAGAAGCCCCGCCCTGTGGGAGCGTACTGGCCAGTGGGAGGCTCTCAGTAGCAGAAGGCGGTCCCGTAAGTACCCAGGTCCTAAGCCATGGAGCGCTTTAAAGATGTTAATCAACACTTTGAATCGCACCCAGAAGACCACTGGGAGCCATGCAGCTCGCGCAGGAGAGGTGTTACATGGGAGCGTCCCGCCGCTCCCATAATCACCCCGCGGCCGCATTTTGGACCAGCTGGAGCCTCCAGATGCTCTTCAAGGGGAGCCCCATGTAGAGAGCATTGCAGTAGTCCAACCGGGACTACATTATTACTACAGTAATAATTCCTTCAAATGTTTTGGAAGTATCTTACATGTTTCCAGCCAATCTAACATTCAGGAATTTTACCAGTTAATCTGAGGTTGCCAGATTGAGAAAATCTTGGTAACCTACCAAACAGAAATCAGGATGGCAATTTAAGTAAGTTCTTAGAATGCTTGTTATTTCCATTTATTTCAAAACAATAAAATAGAGAAGTTGTGCTCAAAATCTATCAACATTTTAAAGTGAAATTTAATATGAAAAGGATACATTAGGACATTTTTATTATCTCAATGAAGGACAGTCTGACCCATACAATATAATAGTATAATAAGATGGCATAAAGTGGATTAATAAACTACTACAGGAATAATAAAAAGTAAAGAAGAAAACTAGTGGATCAACCATATTGGACTTAATTCTCAATAACAGAGATGAAATGATAGAAGATGTTGAAGCTACAGGAACCTTGTGGGGGAATGATCATGAAACATTGGAATTCAACATTATGCAAGCACAAGCAAGAGAACAAAGTCAAATTAGAGTCTTGGATTTTAACAGAACCAATTTAAGTAAACTTAGAGATAATTTGGAAAGGATTCCATGGATGAAAATTCTCAAGGGAAAACAATCCAAGAAGCTTAAGAAATTTTGAAAAGTGAGATTATGAAAGCCCAGTCTAGCACAATACCAATGAAGAAGAAAAATAACAGCTCTCAAAAGAAACCAGCAAGGATGACAAATAACTCTCTGATAAATTGAAAGGCAAGAAGGACAAGTATAAAAAGTGGAAAGAGGGGCACATAACTAAGGCAGAATATCAGCAAATAACATGAGCCTACAAAGATGAAGTCAGGAAACCTAAGGCTCAAAATGAACTAAGTCTTGTGACGAAAGTCAAAAATAACAACCACAACAAAAAGTTTCTTTCAACATGTAAAAAACAAGAAAAAAGACAAGGAAACTATTGGTCCATTAATGAAAGAAAATGGCAAGAAGGTGACGAGCAACAAGGAGAAAGTAGAACTGCTTAATTCATTTCTTGCATCTGTCTTTACACAAGAGGAAAAAACAGTCCAACCTATCAAAAGCAGTACTGTAAAAAAAAAAAAGACTAAGTATACCAGTTAAAAACAGCAAAAAAACAGTAAGAGTGCACCTGTCACCCTAGATGAGTTCAAATCACCAGAACCAGATGGATTGCACCCCAAGGTTCTGAAGGAACTGGCAGATGTGATCACAGAACCACTGAACTATATATTTCAATGATCCTGAAGCACTAGGAAACTACCGGAGGACTAGAAAAGAGCTGATGTAGTTCCCATCTTTGAAAAAGGAAAAAAAAGTGCAGAGCAAGTCAGCCTTGACAATGGGTTTTTCTTGATTACCAGAGGACTGGAAAAGGGTCCCCATCTTCAAAAAAAAAAAAAAAGAAAAAGAAAAAAACTGGATCCAAGAAAGTACAGACCAGTGGGCTACCCCAAGGCGCTGTCTTCGGCCCAGTACTCTTCAACATCTTCATCCAATGATTTGGATGAGGGGAGAGATGGGGAACTTATCAAATTTGCAGATGACACCAAGCTGGCAGTAACAGCCAACACTCCAGAAGATAGGCTTAAGATACAGAAGGATCTTGAGACACTTGAACATTCGGTGCTATCTAACAAAATAAAATTCAATGGTGAAAAAAGTAAGATTCTTCACTGAGGCAAGAAAAACTAAATGCACAGGTATAGTATAGATCAGTGGTTCCCAACATGGGGCCCACGCCCCACAGGAAGGCAATTTGATTTTTAATGAGGGCAATTTGAAAATGAACGATTAACTGAATTTTTGAAAGCCCGCTAATTGTTCTTATATATTTGTGATGAAACAGCTGTGTTTCATTTACCTATTGTTGTCTTTGTTAAAGTTCATTTCCTAGGGCCTGGTCTGAAAAGGATATCCCAGCTGGGAGGAGGAGGGAGCAACTGCCAGCCAATCAGATGTGTTCCCACTAAGTTATGGGAATTGGCAGAGTCTCTCTCTTTACTGTGGGCTTTCCTGCTGGGTGGTTGCAGGGAGAGCTCCTCTGTGGGGAGAAAGAGTGGGTGGCTGCTGGGGGAAGTGAGGATACAGTACCAGGACCCAAGTTTAAGTAAGAAATTGTTAGATTTACAGTTATTTTTAGTCTGTGTTTTCCCAGGCCGTGTTTTACAAGACTTTTCCTCTCAGAGCAATCTGGGGCTGGGCCACGCATGCGTAGGCCTTGTCATGCCTATGTGATTCACCTCCACCTACTGAACTACCAAAGCATTTCCCCACTAAGCTGCAGGTTCAAACTGAATGGGCGAATAGGGCGGTCATAGGTTACAACCCCCCTTTCATTCATGACAGTCTTATTATTCATAAGTTAAGCTAAGAATGTTTTTTAAATTTCCCTCTTTCTGCACCATTTTCTCGGAAATGCAAAATGATAAGTCACTTAAAACTTTATTCAATATAAAAGGAGTGATGGCATGGCTTTGTGATGAGACAGAAACTAAATATCCAAATTCAACCTACTTTGCAAGAAAACTGCTGTTACCGTTCCCATCTTCATATTTAGCTGAATGTGGCTTTGCTACTGAAGAAAAGAAATTGACTGGATATTACTGAACGAGGAGACTTGAGAATGAAGCTGACTAAATTGGAGCCTAATATAAAATCTCTCTGCAGCATCAAGCACAAGTATCTCACTAACTTAAGTAGACTAAAGCTGCAATCCTACATCATTTGAAGACAGTGGTACTTACTTCTGAGTAGACATGCATAGGATTGTGTGGTAAATATGATCTTGAGGTGAGCTCAAATTGTATTTTGAATTTGTTAGGTACCTTTATTTTAATATGTATAGTAATTAATATGATCAAAGTATTACAGAAAAAGCTTTCATTAAAATTATATTTATGCATTTCAGTTCTCTATTATATGTTTTGAAACTTTATTTGCTGTTTTTCATTTCCCTTCATACTTTTATTTTTTAAGTTCTTTAATACTTCTACTGTCTTTCGTTCTTTTATTTTTCTCTTTCATGGATGCCATGTTCTTTGGAACCTTGTTTAAACCAAGTTAATGGTCTTTGGCTTCCTCCGCGTGAGTAGGCATTCACTTTTTGAATAGTAAGAATTATATGTCATGGGGGTGTGGGGGTATCAGGATTTTAGAGATGCTTAGGTGGGGCATTGCCAAAAAAAGGTTGGGAATCACTGGTATCGGTGGTACCTGGCTCAATAGTAGTAACTGTGACAGGGATCTTGGAGTCCTAGTGGACAATCACTTAAATATGAACCAGGAGTGTGCTACAACTGCCAAAATAAGCCAATGCAGTCCTAGGCTGCATTAACAAAGGGACAGAATCAAGATCACATGAAGTATTAATACCACTTTATAATACCTTGGTAAGAGCACACTTGGAATACTACATTCAGCTTGGGTAGGAGGTAGGAGGAGGGAGGCAAGCTATTCTCCAAAGCACCTGAAGTCAGGACAAGAAGCAATGGACGTAAACTAATCAAGGAGAGAAGCAAACTAGAACTAAGGAGAAATTTACTGACAGTTAGAACAATTAATTAGTGGAACAATTTGCCTCATTGGACTAGAAGACCTCCAAGGTCCCTTCCAACTCTGTTATTCTATTCTATTCATTCACAAGCTGTGAATGCTCCAACACTGGAAATTTTTAAAAATAGATTGGGCAACCATTTGTCTGAAATGGCATAGTGTTTCCTGCCTGAGCAGGGGATTGGACTAGAAGACCTTCAAAGTCCCTTCCAACTCTGTTATTCTGTTAATTCTGTGTGTTTTAAAATAGTATTCACAAGTGTATTTATGCTTCCTGCATATATCCTTTAGGAAAATTTCTGTCTTTTTAGTTCTCCTGGAAGCTGTGTCTGGCAGTGGAAATGCTTACTTCACTCAAGTACCAGATAGTAACGAATCAAAGAGAGATCTTAATTCCAGCCTAAAACTGAACATATGTACCTGAATATTACAATATAACAATATTACTAAGGCAGATTGATTAAAAAGAGTTATATCTATCTCTCTATCTCAGTGTCTCAGTATCTCAGTATCTCACTATCTATCTATTATCTAACTATCTATCTATCTATCATCTATCTATATCTGGGAACATAGGGCTACAATGATAAATACAGGAAGATAGAAGTCATCACTTAAAAATGTCTATTTTCAGGAGATGACAGTTCCTGGGGCAGTATTAGGGATGTACTGCAACACAAGAATTTTTGGTCCCAGAACCAGAGGTGTGTTTCAGCAGGTTCTGACCAGTTCTGGAGAACTGGTAGCAGAAATTTTGAGTAGTTCAGAGAACCGGTAGTTAAAATTCTGACTGGCCCCGCTCCCATCTATTCTCTGCCTTCCAATTCCCAGCTGATCAGGAGGAAATGGGGATTTTGCAGTAACCTTCCCCTGGATTGGGGAGGGAATGGAGATTTTACAGTATCCTTCCCCTGGAGTGGGGTGGGAATGGAGATTTTACAGTATCCTTCCCCTGCCATACCCACCAAGCCACGCCGACCAAGCTATGCCACACCCACCAAGCCACACCCACAGAACCAGTAGAAAAAGTTTTGAAACTCACCACTGCCCAGAACATATCTAATAAATAGCTCATACACATGGGCATAATGTTATTTGAGGATTTTCTTTTTAAGTCCACCTGATTGACAGCAAGCTTAGATAAAGAATCCTAGCAATTAATATCCTTAAGAGTATAAAATCACAGATAATTATTTTTCTTTCATCAAATTTTCTTGTAGATTTGGGTGAGGGTTAGAAAGTGAGTGACTCCTGTGATCTTGAAAATGGAATGGCAGATCAGCTTCTAAGAGGGAGGGAGAGTTGACAATAACAGTTAAGATCCTGTTTTATTAACTGAAGCAATTCATTTCCTCTAAAATTTTACTACCATTCCATTCTATGCAATTTATCCAAACAGGTCTTGCTTTCTTAACAATTTAGTGTTTTTCACTGAAAGAGCAATAAAGCAAACTCTGTGTTTGCATATATATTTATATTCATTTACTTGGCAATGAAACATGCACATCCTTTTCTTTGATAATGGCCAATTATCCCTCTAAAATGTTCCTTTGTATTTAAATACAAAGGATATAACTCATTTTAAACTATTTCATGAGTATCTTACTTAAGAGGAATGAAAAATCTCTAATAACCCTAACAGATCATAATTCAAAGTAAGGAATGTTCTTTCTTCTAATGCTTGGAGTCCAAAAGCAGAGTCTTTTAACATAAGTTGCTTTAAGTTGCTTCATCACTTAATATAAATATATGTTTAAAGGTACAGACAATCAATTCTAATATTCTGAAAGTGTCATTTAATTAAAATTAAGTTTACAAGACTGAGAGACACAAGTCAGCCAAATATGAAATATTGCAAGGTAATACACTACATTAATAATTCTTATTCCCCTTCTGTCCTATTAAAAATTACAAGTTGGTAGCAATATGTGGAAGTGCCTGGGGAACTTCACAAATGTAAAAATAGCCCGTGCATTTCTGATGTATGAAACATGTATAGTACTATACTAATTGCCTTTTTTTCCCCCCTTGGGAAGGATTTTAGTCACTGACTGTCTGCCTATAAAATCATTTCCTGTGCTGTTCTTTTTTCTTTTTCCTCTGAACTGCATTAACAACTTCCTTTAAAAGAAGGAGGGGTGTGAAGCTCCTGCTACTACTTGCTATTCCTTAGTCTTTACTGGTACTTAAAAAAAAAAGACTATGAATAAGCAGCAATGCATGTCATGTTTCCAGAATCCTTCATCTATAGCAAAAAGCTTCAGGAGTGTGTCCTAAAGTAAAATTGAAGTCCCCAGAGCAAAGATGGGTGAGGACTCTGAATTTCAGATAAAGAAAGCTTTGAACTAGACAGTGTTATGCCTGGAACAGAAATTGCATCCCTCAGACAAAGCTCTGCTTCAGAATAAGCGCCAACACACTTATTCCCAAGACAATCTATGGAGTCAATGTGCCAATGCAAGAAGCAAGCTGGGCATGAAATCGTAAACACATGGATGGAACATTAATAAGAGTGCAAGGAAGAGGAAAAATGGCTCGATCACTCATTCTGATTATAGCAATCACAAGCCTGACAAGTGGCTTGTGAGAAAGTTGCTCATGGGATTGGCAGTGATGGGAATTGTATAATATTATGTAAACCTGAAAGGAGTTTTTGTTGTTACAGAATCAAGAGTAGGTACAATTGACCCTTTATAATTAGGTATTAACATTAAAGTACTCTGGACAAATTTTAAAATGACTTGAAATGTAAATACCGAAAGTAGGAAGAAAAAGAACAAGGTAATGTTTTTTCTCATTTAAAAAAAGAATTTGGTTGTCTTTTAAAGCTGCATATAATCATCATTGTAAAGGTTAGCTTCCTGTACAGAAACATTGCTAAATACCTTTAAACACTTCTTTTCCTGAATCTTAAATTTGGTAAACAGCAATAGAAAATGTTAGGTATTTTACTTTCCATGAGACTAAAAGAATATAACTAGTTTTCCAAACACAAAAATCTAGCAATTGGGATTGACAATAGAAAACAAAAACTTATTTTCAGGCATAATCAAATTTTCCTCACTAAGAAGAAAAAGTCTGTGTTTACATAACAGAATAAACTAAAATTTGGTTGGCCAGTTTGTAATAAAATATGTAGTAGAGATATGAGTCACATATTTAGATTGTGCAAATTAATATAGCTGGGTTAATTTATTAAAGCGTAACTAATTTAACCATGAATAAATATAGGATGCAATATAGATACTGAACACTGTTCTACTCATGTCCAGTTTGCTATGTTCTTTCTCCAGACGTAAAAAGGAAAGATATAAAACTGAATTTTCACTATTCATGTAACTGGATGATATAAAGTCTTGTCTGAATAAGCTGTTATAATTTCTTTCCCTTCTCCAATGCATAGATGGTATCAGATATGCTGCAGGTACCCATCAAAGATTATATTTTAAATATCATTTCAGGTGAGAATATACAGCAAGGCTGGAACAGGCCTTGGGCAATTCTGGAAAGTAGTGAGATTGCTTTTCACCAGCCCCAAAGTTCTGGACTACAAAAACTCAACTTCAGCTGAAGTGCAAACAAAACGCTCTGACTTGAACAATTTCATGAGAGCTGCAAAGTTTTCTGAAGACCCACAGCCTTGAATTCTATTAGTAAAACACAAGAATTGTTTTCTTGTACAAGATGTGATGTTGGAAATATGAACGGCAGGCTGAGCATACTCCTGAGTTATCCGTGACCATTAGATTGAGCACATTTCTTAGAGCCAGAAGATAGTAGCACCTCTTGGGATTGCATAGTTCAGGAATGGTATGTCAGACCTCAACCCAAGTTCAGTGTGGATTTGATGTATCACTTTATTTTTTTGATATAGTGATTTCTCTCACCTTCTCCCCAGTAGTTGTTAATCATCTCACCAGAGTAATAATCTGAATTAGCAAGACTTTTTAGATTAATTGTCAACACAGTGATAGAATACATCTGTTGTAAAATTCTGCCTTCAGGGCCTCTTATATCAAAAAAATTAGGTAGTGGCAAATGTTTTTGCCTGAGACCTTAGAGATTTGGTACTAGTCAACACTTGATTTCATAGATTTATAAATTGTTCTGTACAATACAGTTGTCTATGTATCTCAGAACTTTCTTAGCAATGATCCAACAAGGAAAATCACTACCTATATGCTTCATTCTGTTAATACTTAGCAAGCTTTATTTTGAGGTGCTAGTTAGCAAAATATAAATCTGATAACATTCCACATGCAGCTAGTTAATTTCATTGTGTCTGATTCTAACAGGTTGTGTGTTCATCTTTCTAAGTAGACTCAGAGTTGAAGCTTTAAAGAAGAACAGAACTTGAAGTTTATCCTGATTTAGTCATAACTGAGTTGAAAAACAAGAGCAAAAAATCCAGGAAAGGAACTCAGCACAGCAACGATAGCAAGTCCATAAGGATCTGAGCAGAAGTTGTTTCATCAATCATAGAAAGTTAACTTAAAGTTATTAAAGCTACTAAAGGCTACATGCCATAGTTTCTGGTCCTGTCGTCAGAGAAACCCACCCAGTTATATAGGCATTTACATCTATAGACTTTGTATGTTGGTGTAGTAGACTATCATATTGAACACCTATAATAAAAAAAAAAATGTGCTCATAGATGTGATAACAGGATGATTTCAGAATATAACAGATAACAGAAATATCTAGAAATTCCGTTTCCGTTTCAGTTTCAGTTTCAGGTATGCATGTCTCTATGTGGCATGGACTCTGTAGTTTTATTCTTCTATTTCAACCTGGCTTTTCCTCAAACATTCTCATTTCATGTTAATGCTGAAAATTGGCCAAACATTGTGAATGAATTTTATTGACTTTTTTATGTTTAAGTGAATCATATAAATTCTCTTGAAAATTGTACATAGTTTATAACAATTATTCATATTTATCAACAATTGAAGCTATATTGAACAGGGCCTTAGATAATGTAGACAGTGCTAGCTCCAAAGCACCAGCATCATTTACCAAAAATGAGTGAAACTTATAAATCCCCAGTTCTATAAATGTATGTATTTTCATTTTTTTCACAAACAAATACCAAGTTCAGAGTAATATTCCAATGTCTTAAACTATACCTACCTTCTTATAAAGTGCTTGGCATCTTCTGTAAATCTCTGGGTTAGGTTTTCATAAATCCATGGTTGCTGGGTAATAGTGTAATTTCTCATCAGGAAGCAATTTAGATGCCGAAAGTTGTTAAAGAAGAGGAATATGATTGCCACCCATGTAACAACCAACAAAAAAAAGTAGCCTACCATTCTATGTGGAATTCTGAAAAAGCCAATATAATACATAACTTCCAAAGTTATTAGAGCAATTCCAGTGATCTGAAGGGTTGAGGAAATATGCATTTTAAATCCTTTGATGAAAACACTTCCATTCCCAGGCCTGCAGTCTCTAATATTATTCAGAGGAATTCCATAGAAATGATCAAATCCATGATTTAAGGGATGGTGGCAGAAATCATGACTGCTGTTACAATTTAGACCAAGATGCCATTTGCCTAGATGAAAAAAAGCACATAGATTTCAGATCATATGTTAGCCCTCAATAAAGATTGTAAAAATACATATTTACAATACATTTTAATATGAAGGTACCAAAATCATATTTCCAAAATATCTACATGAATAAAGTAATGCAATGTGAAAAAAGCAGCTTCCTACATTTTTTAATGCAAAAATTTATACAAAACATATTATTGTGTTTCCATATTATAAACTATATGTAAATAAATTATTTTGAATAATTTATAAACAAAAGTATTTCAACAGAAGCGAGAAAAGGAAAAGCAGTTTTAAAGTCTAGAAAAAAGTGGAAACTGAGCAAAAATATCCCCGTTTCTAATACATTACTTAAACAAACAAATAAATAAAATAGAGAATATTCATCCCTGACACCCCTTGTTAGGTGGATATAATTTTGAAATAGTCTTCAACTAAAGAGTCTTATCTAAGAAAACCACAATCCTTTTCACTTGATTTCACAATTTATTTATTTTTTTACTTTCTCTGAAAAATGTGCCACTATACATTTCTATTTGGATGCACATTTTGGGCATGTGTGAATAAGCATTCTTATTGTAAAAGTAAAAAGATCAGTCTAGCCTTTATTATGAATCTGGAGTTGCTTTTGTCTCAACTTTTCTTATGATAAGCAAATATTACTTAATAGTGGACTAATAGGAGCTAAAATGAGTTGGAATGGAATTAAAGGCGATCAAAAAATTTTGCTATTAATGTGGCATATGTATACTATATTTATGTTCACCACAGGTCTCAGAAACTCATTAACTAACTAAAGGCACCTACAGACTTAACAGATTGCCTTTTTTATATGATACTGGACCATATAGTCACTTAAATTGTGAGCCATAAATTGGGTGAAAAATTAAAAAAATAGATCAGACAATTGCATTATTTTATGAATCTTTGTAGCTTTTCACGAACATATTATATTTGCAAGTTTTTTTTGTTATGTGTGTGTGTATGAATGTTGCCAATATTCTAATGTTAACTAGTAAATCATTTTGAAAACCAATTTAAAGATAAACACACAGTTTTTAATTGAAACACAGTGAAAAACATGCATCTATATTGATCACTCATACCTATAAGACCTGTAGAATAGCCTTCCTGTTGAAGAAGCTTTGCAAATGTTATTTCTTCAGCAGGCAGACCCCCTGAAGAGGCTGAAAATAAGAAGACTCCAAGCCGATTCAGACTTGCCATTCCTAAAAAAATTAAACATTTGAATATAAAAGAAATCATTTTTATTAAGAGAATATTTATATAAATAAAGTAACAGTAGAATAACATTTTATCAGATTATCTATGAAAAATAGATGGCATATTGATATAATACTGGAGCTTGGCTGTTTTTATTAAGATGAGAAGAAAAGAAGTTCACCCATATCCAGGTATTGTTATAAAGAATGATTGAGCATCTTTTTATTTATTTATTAAATTTATATTGCCCATGGCAACTATTTGCCCATGGCAACTCAAGGCAGTTTACAGAATATAAAAACCCCATTTAAAAAACAGTAAAACTCATAAAAAATCAAATAAATTCATGTAATAAAATCCCCCCCATCCCCTGCCCCAGTGACAGCCAGTCACACGAGCCATTTAATAGGCTCTATCCCACTCTGGGTTCCCCAGGCCCACTGGCAGAACCAGGTCTTCAGCGCCTTCCAGAAGAGAATTAGAGTGGGGGCCATTCTAATCTCTGGGGAAATGATGTTCCAGAGAGAGGGAGCCACCATGGAGAGGCACCCTTCTTCTGGGTCCCACCAGGTGTATCTCCCTCAGGGATGGGACCTGCAGCATTCCCTGCCTCCCCGCTGATGGGTCAGGTAGATGTGACCAGCAAGAGACAGTCCCTCAGATAACCTGATAACCAATTTTGTGATTGAGGAGCAGATTCTGTGATCCATAGCATTATGAGCTCTATTTGAAAAAGAGGATATGGGCAGGAAAAAGGTGATTAAAGCCTGATAGGAGTGGACAACATGCTAACATGTATATTTTTACCACCATTCCATTATGATGATGATTAGCCACAAAGCCAGCCAGATGTTTAGACAGTAGGTGGCATTTTCATACACTTACTGACTCCTTGCCAAAGACCTGGGATAGACAGATTTTATTATTTAATAACATCCTTCTCATCTTTTCTATTATCTTCTATTATTAGTATTTTATGATTATATTACTTTGTTGTTTGTATATATGGGAACTTATGCACTGGAGATAAATTCCTTGTGCATTCAATCACACTTAACAATAAAGAATATTTTATTCATTAAAGACATTGTCACAGTATTTAAGCTGTTCCAAATAAAGCTGCTTTTTTGCAATTGACCATGATTATGTCAATGCCAATGATGTTCAAGTGTTGCTCCAGATGTTTACTATTGTTGTTAACCTTTTGAAAAAAGCAACAATGTAGCTCTCCTTTTCTAATCAGTGGGACATCTAAAAAGAAGAAAAATAGCCAGCAAGATGGGTAAATCTGCAAAGTAAGGATTTTAGAATACTTTCAACCTTGAACATACCCAAGCACAGTAAAATTTTCATTGAAGGAAAAAAAGTTATGATTGGCTTTTGGGGCCTGATGTTTGGTACAGCCTGAAAATATCATATTCTGAATGCCTTTATTCTTAATTTTAATTAAGAATTTTTATTCTACTTCTCAACTTTTCTCATTATATCAAAGCCTCATATAGGAAAAGTTGCCTTCCCTTGTATGAATGGGAATGTTGTATGGAAACAGCTATGTTATGAATTACTTTTAAGTGCTGGTCCTGCTGATCCTTTTGTTTTTCTGTTTCTGAGATCCATCAGATTAGTGGACCAAGACAATAAACTGTGGCAACATATTTGGGGAACTCTTTGTCACTGAGATGTGACAGGCTGGTCATGCCATTCATTCAAAAAAGCCCTAGAGATGCATTTATTCTCATTATCTTTCTGTTAAGGTTCTTTCTACTCTGATGAAAATTGTTTTTGTGCAATTGGGTTGCTTGTATTAGGCAATGTATAGATTACCCTCCAACTCAAAGTGACTAGTCAAGATTGCTAAATCTGTAAGTCTGTTGTTTGATTACTGATATTAATAAGGCTAATAGCTAAGAGTAAAGACAAAGTCGATGCAGAAAGTTGTAAAATATATATTTATTGTTAGTATTGTATTTTAATGTCTGGTGTGCATATGTTTTTGTTTTTTGTTTTTGTCTCTTGACTTGTTTTGCTATTGTGTGTTTGGTTTTAAAAAGTAAAATACTCAATAAAAATTATTTTTTTTAAAAAAATAAAACAATTGTTTCTGATCAATTATAATTTAAAGCTTTAAATTTAGGGACTCTATTCATGTAGGGATTTACTGAAATATACAATTTGTTTGGGAATGGGGTTAGCTTTTTCATGCAACTGCAATTGAAATGAAATCATCATTATCTGTGAGAAAAAAAATGGGATCTTACCTAAACACATATTTTTTTTTCCATCTTCCACATAGAAAAGAGCAAAACATTCAAAAGAGATGTTTTGTAAAGAGCATTAGTGCAAAATAAGGTACCCCTCTCTAAATTGTTTGTAAGGAAAGAGAAAAAGAGGACGACCAACAGCAAGGTGGATGAACTCAGTGAAAGTGGCAACCAGTGCACTGTTGGAAAAACTGAAACAACAGATTAGGAATAGATGATCTTGGAGAAAATCTATCTATGTGGTTGTTAGGAATAAAAAATAACTTGATGGCACATAAACAATCAATCCCTGTTGCATTAATGTAGGCTTTCTCTTTGTCAGTTTGCAGGCCTATAAACTATTTTTTGGTAAGATAGTTAAATATGGGATAGACTGCATCACTAACCAGATGGATTCGTAAGTGGCTGACAAACTGCACTCAACATTTAGTCTTCAATAGAACTACATTTTACATGGAGAGAAATATGAAACAGGGTATCAGGGTTCTGTCTTAGGCCCAGTACTCTTCAACATCTTCATCAATGATTTAGATGAGAGGATAGAAGGGAACCAATCCAATTTGCAGACAATATCAAGCTGGCAGGAATAGACAATAGCCCAGAAGATAGGCTTAAGATCCAGAAAGATCTAGACAGACTTGAACATGGTGCCCTATCTAATAAAATTAAATTCAATGGTGATAAAAGTAAAGTTTGGCACTTAGGCAAAAAAACTCCAAATGCACAGATATAAAATAGGTGGTACCTGGCTTAATAGCAGTAACTGCAAGAGAGATCTAGGAATTTTAGTTGACAACTACTTAAATATGAGCCAGCAGTGTGCTGCAGCTACCAAAAGAGCCGACACGGTCCTAGGCTGCATTTACAGAGGGACAGAATCAAGTTCACATTGTGTGTTAGTACTGCCTTATAATGCCTTGGTAAGACCACACTTGAAATGTTGTATCCAGTTTTGGTTGCCATGATATAAAAAGATGCTGAGAATCTAGAATATGGGCACATAAGATGATTAGGGGACTGGAGGTTAAAACATATGAAGAACAGTTGCAGGAATTGGGTATTTTAGTCTAATGAAAAAAAGGGCTAGGCGTGACATGATGGCAGTGCTCTAATATTTGAGGGGCTGCCACAAAGAAAAAGGCAGAATAAGAAGCAATGGGTGAAAACTAATAAAGGAGATAACCAACCTAGGAACAAGGAGAAATTTTCTGTCAGTCAGAACAATTAATCAGTGGAACGGCTTGGGGGAGGGTGCTCCATCACTGGAAGTTTTTAAGAAAAGATTGGACAGCCATTTGTCTGAAATGGTATAGGGTCTCCTGCTTGAACAGAGGGTTGAACTAGAAGACCTCTGTTACTCTGTTGCCCAGCTTTTTCTGAATGAAGTGTTACAAAAGTGTTGTACTTTCTAGTAGAAGTGGTGCATGTACTGTATATGTATATTCCCACAAAGAGAAATATTCAGTCTTGTAAAATCAACACATTAAAGGAAGTGTCTGGTTCACACTCCTTTGGTTCCAAAACTTTCAGATGCAGAATAGAGCACCTGTCTCATATAATAATTACTGGAGTCAGCAATCTCACTAAATACTGTAAGTGATAAATATAACATACAGTGTATTTTCTTTGAAGAGTCCACACTCACACAGTAATTGTAAATTAAAACAATACAATCTTTTTTTCATATTTAAAAGTAAACATATAAACAATTTAGTTACCTGATCTGATAGGATATCGGCCTGTCAAGAATGCTGCCCTACTTGGTGTACATAATGGGGAAGCTGCTACATGATGAGTTAGTTTTATGCCTCCTTTAGCTAAATTGTCAATATTGGGAGTTCTGGAAGAAAAACATGTGCATTGTCAGTACATAAAGTTTGAATTCAGGCTACTTAAAAACATTCTTCTATTTCTGCTACTATCCTATCAAATACAAACTGAAGAGAAAAAAAACATATATTCAGAGAGCTTAATAGAATATTTTCTCCTAAGGCGGGAACGGCAGTCAGGATGGGAGGTGGCCCGGATGTGAGTTGTTTAGGACCGAGCCTGCAGAAAGAACGAAGCCCTGCCTCCTTGCCTTAGCTATCAGTTTTTCGACTCGGTCGAGTAGGACACACGTGTCCAGAGTCTCTGTATCTCAGCTGGTACTTTTGCCTTCCGTTCTTTTTCAAAATCAGCGATTCCAGCATGATCGGCCCTTTTTTTGCCTGCCTCCGCTGAAGACCGCTAGACGGTGGGGCTGCCGGCCGGCAGTCCCTTCGGCGCACGAGCCTACTCTGCCGCACCCGTCGTAGGTTCTTTCTATCTTCTCCGACCGTCAGCTGCGACTCGGGCTTGCCCTGCAGCTGCGAGGCACGACGCTCATTCCGTGCCGTTTTAAGCTCCCGCCCACGCTATTCTCCTAGTGATCGTCCTTTCGCCCTCGGAGCAACTAAGGAGAGCGGCGCCTGAACTCTGCCTACTTTTCCTGAACTGCAGTTTTAAGATAAGTGTGTGGCAGCGTTCTTGGGATCGGCCCTGTGTCAGTTGAAGGGGCGGCGGCCATTTTAAGGGCTCCACAAAATGGCGGACGCCATTTCTAATAAGGCTTCCCGATCCAAGGGTTCCAAGGAAAAGACGACCCAGGAGTCCGATCCTGGAGAGGGGACGTCTAGATCACAAGGCAACAAAAAGCCTAGGATTGAGAACCCCTCTAAGCCATCAGAAAAGCAATCCTCTTCTTCTGCTAAATTTACGAAAGGTGAGGGACGGAGACATAAGGCAATGGAGCGAGCCTTCAATAAGGCCGTTCCTATCTCCGGAGGAGATACCAGAATTTCTGCCTCAAGGCTTCCTCGGCTGACTTACAACCAACTGCCTTATCTATTTCTAATGTTTCTCCTCAATCAGCGATTATACCCCCTCTGTCTCCTGACACTTCTCTACAGGAGGATAATGCCTTACTTCCCGATGCAGCCACAGTTTTTCCGGCCTCCCAGGGTGCTCTGGTCAGTGTCTTGTCGGCAGGGCAACCCCTTCAGGGGGCAGGACCACAGAATCAGGTGCCAGTAGTTCCCTTGGCACCAGCTCCATCGGATCCAAACCACTCTCTTTCCCCCGCATTGGCACAATTAATTGCAGACTCCATTAGGCAGGGCATTGCCCAAGGCCTACAGGAGAGGGCTTTCTCCCGGGTTTCGGAATATCTCCAGGATCAGGCCCTTTCTGTTCGGTCTCAGCCCTTAGCGGAGCCTTCTCAGAACCAGGACCAGGCGGTTTCTCCTTCCCAGGACAGCCAATCTCTTTCGGGGGAGGAGGAGGAGGCCATAATTGACCAGGATTTGTTGGAGGACGAAGGTCTAGAACCTGATCAGTCCTCCTTTGTTGGCCTGTTTCACCCTCAAATGTTCAGGTCCTTATTATTTAAGGCGCAGACCACCACTGGCTTGGGGAACCCAGCTCCCAAATCTAAAGAGGCTACCATTAATTCTGATTCCAAGGCCGCATTATTTTAAGAGCCCTCGGTTTTAACGGACACAATTCCGGCGCCTAAATTGTTCTCTGACGTACTACAGAGACAATGGAAGTTTCCAAGTTCGGGCCCAGTTCCAAACTCCCTTGATAGGAGATTCTACAACCTGGCAACCAAATATTCCACTTTATTACAAATTCCAACTGTGGATGCCCCAGTAGTAGCCCTCAACTCACCTTCCCCATTGTCTGGTCCTTCTGAGGAATCTCTGCACCCGGAGGACAGAAAGGCCGAAAGGTCCCTTATTAAGGGCCATCAGGCATCAGCCTGGTCTGTACAGGCTTCCTCTGTGGCCTCCTTTTTTAATAGAGCTTCAATCCTGTGGTTGAAACAGTTGCAGGGCCGCATCCCCGCCACTGACGTCCGCTCTCACCAGGACATCAATAAGATCTTGGCGGCGGTGGAATTTTCAGCAGACGCCACACTAAATGCCGCTCGTTTTTCAGCCAAATCCATCGGCTCAACTATCACACCTCGGCGGTTGCTCTGGTTAAAGAACTGGCAAGCTGACATCCATCATAAATGGCGGCTCGCGTCCTCGCCTTATGCCGGGGACAAACTGTTTGGAGCCTCCCTGGAGCCACTGTTAATCGAATCCCGAGACCACCGTAAGGTGTTACCAGCTGTTTCTCGCCGTTCTGACTCCAGACAGATGGGTTCCTTTCGAGCTTCATCCTTTCGGACCTCCGACTCCGGCTTTCACCAACAGCGATATCAACGCTCCTATCAGCTAAGGGGTCCTTCCCACCAGGATAACCAGGTTAGACAGGGACCCCGTTATCCCCCCAGGAGAAACACCTGTGGAGGACGAGGCCGTCCCTTCCGGAGGTCTCGTTAGTTTGCCTCCTTCACTGAGGATTGGAGGTCGTTTAGCTTCCTTTGCCTCCAAGTGGGAATCCACTGTGTCCAACAATTGGGTTAAAAATGTTGTTAAATTTGGTCTTCCCCTTGAATTTAAGTCCAGTCCCCCTCAGTTGTTTTTGCATTGTCCAGTATCCCTTGATAGACTCAAGAGGGCCCGGGTGGAAGCAGCCATTAAACACCTGTTAACATCAAGGTCCATCCAGCCAGTTCCCAGATCTGAATTTGGGAAGGGGTTTTACTCCCAGTTGTTTTTAGTCCAGAAACCATCCGGGGACTGGCGTCCTATCTTGGACCTTAAATCCTTGAACCGGTACCTAATATATCGCCGGTTCAAGATGCAATCCCTTCAAACGATTTTACTGACTATCCGGGAGGGAGATCTTTTGTCATCAATTGATTTGACGGAAGCTTACCTTCACGTCCCCATCCTACCAGAACACCATCAATTTCTTCGTTTTTATTATAATGGGAATCACTATCAATATCGGGCCCTTTCCTTTGGGTTGTCTTCTGCCCTGAGGGTTTTTACAAAGATTATGGCTGCACTTATGGCCTACCTCACGGGCCTTCCAATTAGGATTTATTTTACCTTGACGATATTTTGATTTTGTCACGGTCCCCTAGTCAAGCCCAAGACAATTTAGATCTAATGCTGCGGGTCTTGCAGGAACATGGGTTTTCTATAAATTGGAGGAAAAGCCACTTACACCCATCCATTCGTCTTCAACACTTGGGGGCTGTAATTGATACGGTCAGCTCTGAGGTTTTTCTCTCCCCTGACCGCATAGCGAATATCATTGCTTTAACTTCCCGAGTTCAACGCCTGAGTTCATCTTCTCTCCTCACCTTGTCTGGTCTCCTCGGCAAAATGGTGTCTACATTCGGAATCGTCCCTTGGTCGCGGCTACATAGCAGGGACCTCCAATGGTTCCTGCTGCCCTTTTAACGTTCCCGCAGGAGCTCATCGGCTACAAGAGTGGTTTTACCTAGGGGACTTCCGGTTGACGCCGCGGGGACACAGACAGGGAAATGGCGAGCTCCGCTGAGCCCTGCCAAATCCCCTCTGCTAAGCTGCCGCCGATAGGTCTGCGGACCTCCCCTGTCTTGTAGGGACAGGGGGACAAGAAGGAACGCCTTGGGCGGCCGAGAGGAATGGGCGGGTTCCTCGGGGCCGGAGGCTTCTCCTTCACGCCGGCGGCAGTGGGACAGCAGCCATGGTGGCCTGCCCTGAAACTGCGGCAACCGGGAACAAGGATTGTGCTGGAGGAGGAAGATGAAGAAAGAGCAAAAATCAAGAAGCCGGGTGAGTGACACCAACCCAGGCAAACTTACCTATTTGGAATTATTGGAAAATAAGACCCCAAAATTGGACTGCGGGGCTTAAAGATTGAAAAGGAAAAAAAATGGCTAAAAGACCCAAATTGAATTTCGTTGCAGTAAACCTAAACTGGATGATTTGGTATTAATAAATTTCTGAAATTTGACTGTGCCTTTAACTGGAGTGGAGAGGAGAAATGGATATTCCTGAGAATTAATGCCTCTAAAAGAAAATGAAGCTAATGAAGATAGAGATGGATGGCTACAAAATAGCCATGGAGTCTGCAGTGATTAAACAGAGACGTGGATTAAAGAAATTTCCCTTTCTGGGTGGAAAAGAAACATGTTAATTGGCTTTTTACCTTGGATTACTTGAAATTAATATTGGATATAAGGATTTTGGAGATTCCACCCTTTGAGCCCTTGAGAGAAGTCTCCCTCCGGTTCCTATCATTGAAGGTAGCCTTTCTAGTGGCGGTTACCTCCGCTCGACGGATCTCAGAGATTGCTTCATTGTCGATTCGCAAAGAGCTCTGCATATTCTATCCGGACAGGGTCGTCCTTCGCTTGGACCCCTCCTTCGTTCCGAAGGTTAATTTGGTATTCTATAGATCCCAAGAGTTAGTACTTCCAAATTTCTGGAATCCTCAACATCGCTTAGAAAGACGCTGGCACACCTTAGACATCAGACGGGCTATTAAAATCTACATTGCCCGCACCAAATCATTCAGACGTATGGAAACACTATTTGTTCCCTTCTTCCCATAATCTTTGGGTTCCAGAATCTCATCCTCCACCTTGGGCAGATGGATCCGGGCCTGCATTTCGATGGCATACGACGTGCAGTCCCTTCCGATCCCTCGCAACATCACTGCGCACTCCACTAGGAGTGCCTCTACATCCGCAGCCTGGTCCACCCAAGCTTCCGTGGAGGAGATTTGCCGTGCGGCCACGTGGGCCTCCCCTACAGCCTTCATCCAGCACTATCGCCTGGATACTTATGCATCTGTGGATGCAGCATTCGGCAGGAGAGTTCTTCAGGGCGCTCATCAGGGCTCATAAGATCGGGTCCGGCCCTCTCCCTCCCTATAGGACTTTGGTATGTCCCATCCTGACTGCCATTCCCGCCTTAGGAGAATGGGCGTTGGCTCTTACCTGATACGCCCCTTCTCTATCAGGCGGGCACGGCAGTCAGCCCCACCCTTCGGGGCTGTCCCCGTTCCAGGGGGTTAAGGGGGGGTTCCTTTTAATGTTCTCTAATTCTTTCATTCTAGACACATCAGTCTGCCACTATGTCCTCATCCCAAAACTGACAGCTAAGGCAAGGAGGCGGGGCTTCGTTCTTTCTGCAGACCTGGTCCTAAACAACTCACATCCGGATCACCTCCCATCCTGACTGCTGTGCCCGCCTGATAGAGAAGGGGCGTATCAGGTAAGAGCCAATGCCCATTCTCTTACTTTATTTATGTGAATAACATTAAACATCAAAGCAGTTTATTTATTTGAAAATGGTCAAGTACATTGATAAATGGATCATCTTTTCAGCCTTATTTATGAAAACATTCTCTTTTAATAAGTAAGCAAAATAAAGCATGGATGAAAAAGCATGAAAATGCAACAACAATGTATACCAAATGAATAAAATAGTTTTTTTTTAAAAAAAGAAAATAATAACAGTCTAGTTATTGCAACTTGCATGCTGCTCCATGGTTTTTTAAAAACTAGGTCCTTTCTGGAGCAGAATCATGTGACCTTGTAAGAGCCTCGGTAGTGCAGCGGACTAAAGTGCTGTTACGTGCTAGCACTTAGCTGTCAGCTGCCTGCAATTAGTGCAAGTTCGAATCTCACCAGGCTCAAGGTTGACTGAGCCTTCCATCCTTTCGAGGTAGGTAAATTGAGGACCTGGATTGTGGGGGCAATAAGCCAACTTTGTGTAGAACAACATCGCTTGGGGGGGCCGAAAGCCCTAATAAGCAGGTATATACAAAAAAGTATGCAGGCTATTGCTATAATGCATTATAAGCCGCCCTAAGTCTACAGAGAAGGGCGGCATATAAATTGGACTAATAAATAAATAAATAATAAATCTTATATTTTCTGATCTTATATTCTTTAAACTTTTTAGTTCCTTTATATGTAAAACTTTATGCAAGAAGAAAAAAAATTCTCAACTGAACCAAATACTAAATAAATATTGCAAATCAAAATATGACAATATAATATCTGTTGGAATAAATTAGTTCAAACTGGTCATAATCAAGGTAACTATATTATATTACAGCATTAATTTTTTAAATAAATTAATGTTTAAACAAATTATTCAAGATCAACCATATGTAGATCGAATAGGCTGCATTTAGAATTAAGTATGACCTGGATGCATAGCCTAAGCCCAGGCTAACACAGGTTGTCTATAAGACTTTTAAACTCTGCCTAATATGGAAACCTTAGATATTGTTTATTTTAATTAGCAAATTAAAACCCTGTGGATTTATTTTAAAGCTCATTGGGTTAATATAGGTACTTGTAGATGTGTGTCTGCATTAGAAGCAGAAACTACTGAAGTAATACATATTTTTAAACATCTATTGGTCATATACTCATATAGCAAATTTCCCAGCACTATTTTAATCTGTGATTAAATTCTGGAGATTTGGAAAGTTATATTATATATAACTTTTTTTCTAAAAAATAAGACCTATTCTGAAAATAAGCCCTAGCCTGATTTTTTAGCATGCTCCTAATATAAGCCCTACTCCAAAATAAGCCTTAGTTAAGGTCATCATCAGTGGTGAAGGCATGGCCAGCACTGGAGGCAGCAAGGGCAAGGGGGCCTACAGTGTCCGGCAGCAGCTGTAGCCTGCGGGCACAGGTGAGTTGATTACCTGTCCAAGCAGCAGGTGGAGAAAGAGGCAGGGGGAGGCACATGATCCAGATGCATCGTGCAGGATGTGGGAAAGCTGAGAGTCAGTGGGCCGGAGTGGGCAGGCAACTGCGAGAGGCTACCTTTTTGTGGCGGTCTCAGCAGCAGATGGAGGCAAAGGCTCAGGAAGAAGGCAGGCGATCCCAATGCACTGCACAGCCTACTGGGAAACTGAGAGACATGAAGACAAGCCTCCTGCAGCCACCTGCTCATTCTGTCCCACCGCCTATGGGCTTGCCTGCTCCGTTGTGGCCGCAAACAAGCTGAAGAAGTTGGCTGGTGGCCATGTGGAGTCTTGCTGGATGGGGATGCTAGAGCTGCCGCCACGAGCTGAGGCAGGTGTCAGCACATGGATGGCCTGGCTGTGGGGCAGCTCCACCCGCCCTTGCCTCATAGTGGAGCTGCCATGAGCAAGCAGAAGTGGGCCTCCAGTAAATGGGGGGAAAAATAAGACTCCCCCCAAAATAAGCCCTACTGCTTATTTTGAAGCCCCAAAAATATAAGACTGGGTCTTATTTTGGGGAAAACATGGGTAGTACTGGGAAAATACGTCATAAACAAAGGAATATGGTATGTACATAATTATAATTAGTGCCAGAAAGAGAATCATGCAATATACAAGTGGGATGGATAGATGAATGGAAATATAATTCCAGGTTAGATTATATGGAGCTGCCTTTAAAAACTGGAAAAGTTCACTATGTCCAAAATACAGCATGAAGACTTTGTTATTTGCATTATGACTCCATGAAATATTTTACTTTTAATGAATAGGGTTTCAAATCACACTTGTAAATACAGTGATTTCTAGTTGTGCTAGAATTCAATTCTTGTAATATTTGACGATGATGAAAAGTAAATTATGAAATTTGAAATCTAACATCATCTGAAAAAAAAAATATTTGAAAAGAGTTCTGAACCACAGATTCCAATACAAAGAGCATTCAAGTAGGGGATGTTTAAAGTATTGTGCCAAACATGATTATTAACTTTTGATTCTACATAAGAAGCCAAATTTTGGTTTCTATATTTATAAAATCAGCAATCCATATTTTTTACTGCTTAATTGCCAAAACATGTGTTGTTCAGTACATACCTAGTATATCTAGACATACAGAAGATGTCTTAAGTCCCAAAGGTGCTTTTTCAAGAAGCAGCTGGACTTTCTGAATTCAAAGAAAAACCAGAAAGTCCAGGTGCCTCTTGAAAAAGCATCTTTGGGACAACCATGATCTAGATGACTGAGAATCTCTATAGACACTGAAGATATCTTAAGGTACATACGTCCCCCCAAGACTTAAAATATGTCACATGTTTTAAAAGTTTTTAAACTCTTGTTTTCATTGCTGGAGAATCAGTCCTTCTAAATAGTAAGCCAGATTCACCATTATATTATTTAACAGTTTCTTTCAAGCAATTTTGAAGTTACAGCCATATCTATTTTTCAACTGTACTGTATACTAGGTTTTTGCTTTTATTTTTAAATTTATTTAACTATATGAAGCTCATTTATTTATGGATAAGGAGCTGATTTCTGAGATTTATTATAAATATAATCCTATTGCTTGAAAATGCCACCATAAGTCACACTAAAAAGATTCTTTCTTTCTTTCTTTCTTTCTTTCTTTCTTTCTTTCTTTCTTTCTTTCTTTCTTTCTTTCTTTCTTTCTTTTCTTTTCTTTCTTTTTCTTTCTTTCTTTCTCTCTCTCTCTCTTTCTCTTCTTTCTTACCATCTGTCTCTTAGAAATTCTGTTTATATATAACACTACAGAACAAAGTGTACAGTCAGTTCATCACCTGGACATGCATTGGAATATGTTATGGGCAAGTTTATAGATAACATATATATTATAAACGTAATTATAATATAAACATATTATAAGCGTAAAACAGAAAGCATTAATAGTGATGGTGCTTCTGTCACAGAGTCTGCTTTAAAGATGAAAAATAGAAATAAAAACAGTTACATGAAGCAAGAAACATGTGAATGCTTTGTGTGCAAGAAAAAGCGTCCTTTAAAAGCAGATTTCAGAATCTGGAAAGCTAGAATGCATCAACTACAAAAGGCCAAAAATGTGAAGGAAGAAACTGATTTTGTTTCAGATAATGGATATGTTTTTCAATCCAAAAATTGCACCTCATCTTTGCAAGCCTGGTGTGTTAATTCAGGAGCTATGAGTCACATGACAAATGACATAAATTTCTTTATTCACCTTGGCCAGAATAAAACAGAAAAAATCACCACAACTATTGGGTAAATAATAGAATCAGAAGAAATAGGAGATGGTTTCCTTTACTGTCCTATTTCTCACAGTGTCACAAGAAAAACTCTTGTGAAAAATGTCATGTATGTCCCTGCTCTTGAAACGAATCTTTTGTCAGTGAAGAAACTCACAAAACAAGACAATGCAGTGACCTTCAAAGGGGACAGTTGTGTTGTCACAAAAGTGGATATCTTACTTGCAGAGGCTAAAATTACAGATGAACTATATCAGTTGAACTGCAATCAGATGATTAATACAGCCAAGGGGAAAAAAAAACATTCAAACTGTATTCACACATGGCACAGATGACTTGGACATAGAAGTCCTGACATAATAAATAAATTAACCGAGAATGACTATGCAAGTGGAATAAAAATTAATGAAATGCACCAGCTGTATAAAAGGAAAAATGACAAGAAAAGCCTTTCCAAAGCGGAGTAAAAGCAAAGCTAAAAATCCCTCTGGACTTAATGTAGCCAGATCTTTGAGGTCCAATGAAAACAGAAGAGGAATTTTCTCAGTTTTATAGGTGATTATTCCTGGTATACTACACTATATCTGTGAAGTACCACAGATATTAGTGAAATACTACATGATATCTGTGAAGAAAAGTGAAGTACCAAAGAAACTTGAATAGTATCTAGCTTAAGTAAACATACTAAACAACAAATTTGGCAAAATGCCAAGTGCTGCACAGACAATTGAACTGAATATACAGGTGAGAACACACAGATTCTCAGAAATCATGGCATATTTCAAACCACCGTACCATTCAATCCAGAACAACATGGAGTTGTAGGAAGAATGAACAGTACTCTATGTGAGAATGGAAGAACCATGCTGTTTGAGGAAGATATGCCAACTACATACTGAAGGGATGCAACTATTACTGCATGCTATCTCCAAAATTGACTACCAGGAAAATCAACTGAGAAAACTCCATATCAATTGTAGAATGGAAAACTCCCAAATTTCAGGCATATAAAAATTTTTGAAAGCAAAATCTTGCACAAGATACTTGCAAACTGGATACTTGCACAAAGGAAGATGTACTTGTGGAATACAGTGAATACATCTCAAAAGGGATACAGAATTCTACATCAAGCCACAAACAAGGTAACCATCAGTAGAAATGTAATTGTTGATGAAACTTCAGCGTGTTCAAAATTTCATGAAGTAACACAAGCGCTGAAACTGAGGGAAATTCCACACCAGTGTCACATGAAGATAAGAAACAAAATGAAATGGAAATAGAAGTCAAAACAGACTACCCAGATGCTGTAAAAGAAGAAATCAGGCCACAAGAGGTTTCAGTCAGAATTCAATCAGAGCCACCAGAAGAAATAAAGGCATACCAGTGAAACATCTCTTCTTTGTTGCTTGTGTAGCATTAAAACGCAGAGATGGGAAGGAGAAGCCAAAAGAGACTGCAGCTATCGCCCTGGTCCCCTAGCCCAGCTGGAGTCAGAGCCCCAGCAGCTCTAGTGCCAGTCTCTCAGAGAGTCAAGACTGAAGCTGCAGCAACAGCGCCAGCTCTGTGGATAGCCAGGACAGCAAGAAGATGGAAAAGAAGGCCAAGAAGTACAAGAAATAGATTTATAGAACTAACATCCAAAATGAGATTAATATAAGGAGTAGTTGTTGAGTGGGGATGTTGGAATACATTGTTAGAATGTATAATTTGCAACTACAAAAGTATTCAATAGATGGCAGTGTTTGTAAATTTGCTAGGTATAATCTATGTATCTACTCTGTTTTTTTGTTCTGAGTTTCCTGTTACAGTTAAACAGTTAAGCAGTAAAGGTCCATGGTGACTGTGCACTTTGTTTGCTCTGTAGGGCTATATAAACATCATCTTTCTTTCTTTCTTTCTTTCTTTCTTTCTTTCTTTCTTTCTTTCTTTCTTTCTTTCTTTCTTTCTTTCTTTCTTTCTCTTCGCAGCAATATTATAATGAATTGAATAGATTCCTTTTTTCATTTTTACCACAATGAATTTATTTCTAATACATTTAACATGTATTTGTAACATATGTAATGTATTTCACAAACCACATTTTAATAAATTGAGTTTGTAATAGATACATCTATTTTCTCTCAAATATTAAAATTAAAAAGAAAAAGCAACATCAACTACTTGTTGATTATGCTATTGTGATTTTCACGTTGTATAGTTTTAAGCATAGCAATTCCACCATGCAGTAGAGATATTTGTGCGCACTTTCATGCATCAATCAAAATAACGAGAATGTTGTAGATTATTTATTTAAATAAATAACACAGATTAATCACTAAGAATGATATAAAACCTTAGACTTGTATTTCCATAGCATCCCAAGTCTCCAATGCCAAGGTCATCAACCATGAACAAGATGATGTTGGGCTTTGAAAGTCTTTCATCTATAGCACTGTTGGTTGGCCACAGATAAAGCATCAACTGGAAAAGGATGATCATTCTTCTGTGTTAAGGTGGAATTACTTTTGTGGCACCTGTTTCATAAAAAATGTTACTTTGTAGATGAGTATAATCATTTGACTTAGCAAATACTGTGAGAACAAAGCCAAAAGAAAATAATGATCTTTGTAGATTTAGCATGTTATACATAGAAAACTAAATGTTACTAAAAAATAAAAACATACCTTTCATATTTTTTTTTACAGATTTAGACATGGTATATCACAATTTCATTCTCAGAAAAGCACAGATACAAATAAACAAGTGAATTGCAGTCTAAAAGAGATCTGTATTAAGATACATGCCATCTGGTGTGAATATTTCCATCTGGTAAAGGTATTGAGAGAGAAAGGTAGGAAAATTGATATTTATAAATAATTTATTGACTAGCTCTGTAGACTCTGAACAGATGAACCTGATTCCAGAATTTTCCATATGTAATATAAAGCACCATTGACTGGAAACATGAAGACTATATTTGATGATATTTCAGTAGTTTAAGTTCTAATACAGACCAATCCTAGCAGGGTGGATTCCAAATCCCATCGCTACTGGTTCACTCATGCGTGCAGCGCATGAGCACATTGCGGTGTGAACCGGCAGCAACCCACCACTGAATCCTAAACTTGTTTAAACTCTTAATAAATGCTCTGCCAAACATTATGAAGCCATTTCATTTTTTTCAATCCACTCTAAAGTTTTGGAAGAGAGGCTTATTTCTCTCTGATCTTTGTTCAAAGTGTATTGAGTGCAGGCAGGCTATTCCATTCATTGTGGAATAACACTATACTACTGTGATGATGTGATTGATGCAGCCATATCATAAGAAAAAGGCATCAGGAACATGCTACAAAATAGAAAAACTCTTCAACAAGGCTAAGCCTCAAGAGGATGAGTTGACTTTAGAGACTTCATAATGATACCACAGAACACAAAATGAAATTGGATTTTGAAAGGTGCTTTTATTGTCTGCAGGTATTTATAAATGTGAATTTAGATCCTCAATGGTTCCTGTGTCCCCTTCAGAGAGATTTTCAGTATCAGCTATCAATAGACAAATGGAGATAAACCACATTTCCAGACCATTCAAAAAATATAATTAAAAAAAATTGTAAAAGACTGAAAAACATCCTCTCCACCTGTTTCAACCAGATAAGCAGGGATTAAACAAACAATCAAACAAAAAACAAAACCTTAATCAAGAAACTATCAGGAAAAAACTACATCCCCATCAACAGTGACAGGGAAAACTGCTGCATATAAAGAGGGAGCAAATCCCACACTCACTAGCACTAATGATGTTACCTAGTTGGGCAATGAAAAGATTTGTTCATTGCCAATTTATAAATTTACCATATTTATTTCCTTAAAATGTTTTAAAATAGTTTTATTTTTCCATTCACCTCAGATATTTAACAATACATTGAAACTTCTTAAATCACACCTATTATTATTGTCTCACCTATTACTTTCCTGTCATCACTTGATCACTCCAGAAGCATAGAACAGAGGTAGTTTGTTCTATTGAACAGGCTCATTTATTTTTATCCTCAACTGATTGCAATAGTTGTCACATTTTGTCAGTTTCATTCAACCAAGTAGACAAACATTCTAGAAATGCTCCCTGTGTAAATGGGGAGTATGCACATTTTGATTACTAACATAATAATTAACATATAATAAAAATTAAAAAGGAATTATCACTATCAAAAACAAATATAAAATAAGTGCCCAATCTAAATATTTCATGATCTACATTTATCTACACTGTCTCTAAATCTCTAAGTAAATGCTTGTAAAGGATTTGCAGCTGTATTTTAGAGGGATTTCCAGCAGTGCTATTTCTCCATTCAAAGAGGTTAAACAGTATACGTTTACCAGTTCACTTTCACTACTTGCTTTCTTGCTGTTGTAACTGCAAATATATTTTAGAAACAAAAAGAAAACTAAATACTTGCAGGTTTGTGGCCTATTTCATTTATATGGAATTATAATATACTGTATAAAATAAATCGAGAAGGTACCTGTCTGCTTCAGCAGTGTATACAAATATATAGGTATATATACACAGGTATATATAGATCTAAGGTATGTGTGCATATTCTATATTTGTGTACAGTATACTGTAGATGAATATAAATATGCATCAATGCATATGTATGAAAGATATATACAATGAGTTAGCTATTTAGACTGATTTAAAATACTGTAGATTAATTCAGAGCAAGCAATACCATTAAGAATGTTGTGACATTCTTCATCAGAATTTAAAACAATCAGACATCTTTATCATGACAAAATATGTCAATTAATTAATTCAGTTTATTACAGTCATAGACTAGAGATCAGAACAAATAAAAACACAGTGAATATCCAATTAAAAATTCTAGAATAAAATAATAAATAACAGATAAAATCTATGATAAAATCCAGTCTGTCAATTACACATGGCCTAAGTATACTAAAATAACAATCTATATACTGTAAGGCCCGTAGTCAGTTTAATACTAAAATGCAAAGGAATAAGCAGTGCAAAGGGTGTGCCACATTTGTTGTATAAAATAGCTATGCTGGATTAGACACGTGTTTCCGATGAATTCTCCAGTGCTGCTGCGCAAAATCTAGCTACCTGCGCTGTACGTATGGACTGTTTATCCTTAAGCAGCCACTGGAGATGGGGCGTTGGTCCTACCTGATACGCCCCTTCTCGTTGAGTGGAGACAGCAGCCAGACGTGGGTTGTGCTCATTGGTCAGAGGTTGGACTGAGTCTGGAATTCTTTAAATCCGCCCCCTGTTGCCAGGGCTCCCAGCTTTTGTCGAAGGAAAATCCAGACTCGGTGTGTGGAAAGGAAGAAACAGAAAACAACAATTCAAATTACAATGAACCAGGATGACCAGACTGAAATCAGGGTGGGGCTGGCTGCTGTCTCCACTCAACGAGAAGGGGCGTATTAGGTAGGACCAACGCCCCTTCTCCCTTGAGGGTGGAGACAGCAGCCAGACGTGGGACATACCAAAGATCACTGTCCCATTTCACGGGCGGGAACAGTCTGGGCAGAAGACCCCTCCCGAGCTATAACACCGTGTAACACTCTCCTCCCAAAATCAGCCTCCGCAGAGGCGAACTTATCCAGTTTATAGTGTCTGATAAACGGGGAAGGAGATGTCCAAGTCGCCACCCTGCAGATCTCGTCTAAAGAGGCGTTCGAAGACCAAGCCACCGTGGTCGCCGCACTCCTGGTAGAATGGGCTGTGACATTGGAAGGAAGAGGCAAAGACCGAAGTTCGTATGCAGTCGCAATCGTTGTTCTGATCCAACGCCCCACCGTGGAAGAAGTAACTCGTTGACCTAAAGAAGACGGTAGAAATGAAACAAAGAGTGATTCTGTTCGTCGAATAGCCGCAGTCCTCTGGATGTAGAGTTCGAGCGCCCGGCGGACATCCAGGGTGTGTAACCGGCTCTCCAATGGGTTGGAAGGACATGGATAGAAGTCTGGCAGAACCAGTTCCTGCAAACGATGAAAGGGAGAGTTAATCTTAGTCACAAATGTAGGATCCAACCTGAGGACCACACGATCCCCATGGAAAATGCATAAATCCTCCCTAGTGGAGAGCGCTGCTAGTTCGGAAATTCTGCGCGCTGAAGTGATAGCCACCAAGAAGGCTACCTTGCCGGATAACAGACGTAACCTGACAGAAGGAAGAGGTTCGTATGGTGATTCCATAAGGGAATCCAGCACCAGGGCGAGATCCCAGGAAGGATATCGATGTAGTACGGGAGGACAGAGGTTGGTTGCCCCATGGAGAAATCGTCGGATCAGAGGCTGCTGGGACAACGAATGAACCGAATTATATGTCAAAATAGAGGAAATAGCAGCCACATGTCTCCGGAGAGTGTTTGGAGACAGCCCTTTGTCCAAACCCGACTGTAGAAAACGAAGGACCTGTAAGATGGAAGCCTGGAGGGGGGAAAACCCCTGAGTCTTACACCAAGAAGCAAAAGACCGCCAAGTGGCCGAATAAATCCGTTGGGTAGATGACCTCCGAGATGCCTGGATGGTATGAATTATATCAGAAGGGATGAGGTCCCGCTGTAGAGCTTCCCACTCAACCGCCAGGCAGTCATCTGAAGCCACTGAGGGTCCGGATGTAGGATTGCCCCTTGGCTGAGGCAATCTGGAGTACAAGGAATCCTCCAAGGAGGGGACACAGAGAGATGCATGAGGTCCGCAAACCACAACCTCCTTGGCCAGTGTGGAGCCACCAGGATGATCTCTGCCTGTTCCAGCAGTAGTTTCCGAATTACCCTCGGAATGAGGGGAAAAGGCGGAAAGGCGTAAAGTAGGCCCTGTGGCCAAGGAGAGCACAGGGCGTCCACCACTTCCGCTTGATTGGAGGGAAAACGGGAAAAGAAGCGAGGTAACTTGTTGTTCTGGTGGGATGCAAACAGATCTACCTGCGGATAGCCGAAGCGAGCAGTTAACCCCTGGAAAAGGAGAGGATGCAGGCTCCATTCTCCATGGTCCACCTGTTGGCGGCTCAACCAGTCTGCTGTCATGTTCGAGACCCCCGAGATATGGTCCGCCTTCAAGGAGGCCAGATGTTTCTCCGCCCAAAGGCCTAGTCTTTTTGCCTCCCGCATCAGTGAAAAGGACCTGGTGCCGCCCTGGCGATTGACGTGCGCCTTGGCAGAGGTGTTGTCGGTGAGAATCAACACGTGCTCGCCGGACACCAGAGGTTGGAATGCTCGAAGCGCCAGGTAAATTGCTCGCAGCTCCAGCCAATTGATGCTGCGGGTAGCCTCCACGTTGGACCACGTGCCCTGCGCAATCTGGGTCCCGCAGTGAGCTCCCCAGCCGAAATTGCTGGCATCGGTGGTCACCGTTACCCACCGAGGGTCCAGGAACAGACAACCTTTGGAGAGCGTTGGAGAGCGCCACCAGCGAAGGGATGAGAGCACCTCCCTTGGAACTGCCACCTTGGTGAGAGAGGATCCCCTGCCCGTTCTCTGAAAAGGCAAGAGAAACCATTGAAGGTCTCTAAGGTGTAACCTGGCCCAGGGAACAATAGAGATGGCTGAGACCATCTTGCCTAGGAGTTTGGAAAGAAATAAAGGGGAAGCTCTCTTATCCCTCAGGACCTTAGCTACCATGGATCTCAACGCGGCCTGCCGATCCGGGGAGAGAAAAACTCTCCCTTGCTCCGAATCAATAATAGCCCCCAAATGAAGGATCCTAGTCGAGGGATTTAGGTGGCTTTTCTCCACATTAACAGAGAAGCCGTGCGACGCTAGTGTCTGAATCGTAAGACGGAGATCAGACACGGCCTGTTGATAGGAAGATGACATAAGGAGAATGTCATCCAGGTAACACTGGAGACGAACGGCTTGAAGTCTGAGGTGAGCCGCCAAGGCCGCCAAAATTTTAGTGAAGCTACGGGGAGCAGAAGAAAGGCCAAAGGGTAAGGCCGTGTACTGGTAGTGAACCCCAGCATAACAGAAACGGAGGAACTCCCTATGGGAAGGGCGAATGGGGATATGGAGGTAAGCCTCCGTGAGATCTATTGAGCAGAGGAGATCGCCCCTCCGAATGCCGTCAAGTATAGAACGTAAGGATTGCATTTTGAACCTTCTATAGATTACAAACCGGTTCAAACGTTTAAGGTCCAGAATAGGTCTCCACCCACCCGATGACTTAGGGACTAAGAAGACCCGAGAGTAAAACCCCTGTCCCGCCTGATCACAAGGCACTCGTTGAATGGCCTTGACGGCCAGTAGATGGTTGATAGCCGCCTCCATGAGGGATCTACGCTCGGCTATCTGGGACAGGGGACAGCGAGTAAAAGACAAAGGGGGGGTGGAAACAAATTCAATGGCCAAACCCGATGAAATGGAGGCCAGGACCCAGCAATCCGAAGTAGTACTCTCCCAAACATTGGCGAAGAGGCCCAATCTTCCACCAATGGGAGGACCGCAGGTACTACTAACGACGGCGACGGATGGAATGACCTCCTCCCCCTCGAAAGGGCCGCCGGGAACCGAAAGCCCTCCCCCTGGGAGGTCTGTCCTGAAGATTCCTCTGTCTAGGGCCTAGATACCCCGAATGGAAATTACCCATGGAACGGGAGGGGCCCAAACCACCCTCCGAAGACCTCATTGGGGGGCGAGGACCATAAGGAGAGAAACGGGGTTCCCCTCTCCAAAAAACAGCAGGTAAGATCTTTCGTTTGTCCTTGGTTTCGATAAGAAACTTGTCCAAGGCATCCCCGAACAACTTCGTGCCCGAAAAGGGGACAGAGGCTAGGCGCCACTTGTGTCTGGCATCCGCCTGCCAGTGACGAAGCCAGACCAAGCGACGAGCGGCAACAGTGGAAGCCATGGATTTTGCCGCAAACCGTGTAGCGTTTAAGGTGGCATCCGCGGAAAATTGCACCGCAGCAACAATCTTGTTGAGGTCTTGTTTCAACCTCGAGTCCTCTGAGGCCATCTTGTCTTGCAGCTGGCGAAGCCAGAGGAGTGTGGTTCGATTGAAGAAAGAGGCCGTGGCCGCCGATCTAATGGCCCATGCTGCCCCTAGGTGGGTCCTCTGCAGGACCTGTTCAGCCCTGCGTTCTTCCGGCCTTAGACCCTCTTCCGGCTCCCCTGGCAGAGATGACGCTGAAAGCAAAGCTGCTACAGGGGCATCAATAGTAGGTATCTGTAGCAGGGAATCAAGGTCTGGGGACACAATGAAATTCTTTTTGTCCGTAGAGGACGGTACCGGTACCGAAGATGGTGCAGACCATTGCCTACGTATGACCTCTAAAAAGAGAGGAGGCGTAGGGATTGCTGTTATCGGTTTAGGTTGTTCCGCAAACAACGGGTTTAAGGAGCCTGCCGCACTTGCAGGTTCTGGAGTGGGAGATGGACCCAGTTGGGCTGCATTTACCGCTTTAAATAATAGCGACTTAAAAAGGGCCTGGGGAAACAGGCCTGTAAAGGCGGGCTGATCAGCGGGCAGGCCTTCATCCTCAGATAACTCCGGTTCCGGAGCTTCAGTGTCAGTGTGGATGGAATGATCGCTGACACAGGAAATTGCTGGGGAATCTGAACCCGCCAGAGAAATTGCATCCTCCATATTAAAATCGTCCACAGGCTCCTCAGGTACTGAAGGAGCGGGCTGGAGGGGAGACGGTACCTTGGCAGGAAAACCACGCTCTGCCAAGGATTGCTGCACCGCCACAGCGATCATGCGCTGAATATCCTCAGGTCGCCAACTAACCTGAGTTTGGTCAGAAGCCGGACCGACCTCCGTAGAGGTTCGGGCCGGGACAGAAAGGGGGGAAGGTTGGAGCCCCGAAGGGACGGGAGCGCTAGACTCCACAGTAGAAAACCTAACCATGGCTGAAGAAGAACCCCATACATCCGCTGACTCAGATGACAACTGATAATCTTGGAGAGACACCTGATCAGAAGACACAGAAGCTGCATGTCTAGGGACATTAGAACCAGCCCTAAGTCTCTTGGGGTGTGCAAGGTCAAGGTTAGGGGCTTCCCTACCTTGGTTCCTGCCAGATTGATCCTGACTTATTTCTGAGGCGGGGGCCTTGGCGGAATGTTTTGCGCCTGTGCATGAAGGGCTCAATAGAGGACCTTCATTATGCTCCTGGGCCTGCTCTTCCCTGATTGAGGCCACTGACTGTGCTTGAACTGTGGCCTTCCGGCCATGTTTAGATTTAGTCATGGATTTAGGCATGATCAGCCTTAATGAGTAATCTAATATGGTGACAGGGAGGAATATGAATAGCCACAAATTTCCTCAAGTAAGGTAATTAATAAAGGACCCAGCAGTCCAATTTGTAGGCAGAGTCAGCTTTCAGCCTAATTACCCCCAATTTGCTTCAGATTGCAAATGCTGTTTAAATTAACGAGGCACAGTCAGAAGGAGACTCACAGTAAAAGGGGGCAAGGGCTTTTGGCGCCTCAAAATGGCGCTGGCGCTAAGTCAGGCAGAAGCGCCCAGACTTCTGTAATGCCAGAGGCTACAGCGCTGTACAGCTGAGCCTAATTAGCCCCGAAGCCCTCAGATAGCTGCCCAGAAAGAAAAACGCTTCAGGCAGCACGCCCCGCCGAAGCGCCGGGGAAGCGCTGATCAGCTGGAAGCAATTAACGCTGGGCGCTGAATAAAAGGGACAAGCAAGGCAAGCAGGAGGTGGGGAGCATGACGCTCCACTTGCGCACAGCAATCGCGCCGATCTAAATGGCTTACCAAGAAGCGAGGGGCGTTAATAGAAGCGGAGGCTGTCAAGCCGTTAACGAGGCTTCTGGCACTATCGGGTGAGTGAAAAGCCCTGGAAAACTGTGCAGCCGACAAGCGGCTAAGTTCAGAGAGCACAAGGCTCTAATTGAAGGCAGCAAAAGACAGTAAGTACACGAGGGACAAAATGGCTGTCAGCCAGCCGAAAGAGGGAGCGCAAACTCCTCGTATAGGCCTGAGGCGAAAAACTTCACCAAAGGTGAAGCCTGTAGGACCACCCTCCCCACGGGAGCGCTAAACTCCACTAACCACTAAACCACTGACCTTAATTATGATGACAGAGGGGAGGAAGGAAGGTAAGAAGGACAACCTGCAGGGATTCCAGGAATCCCCTGCTAGGTCAGATTTCCAATCAGATTAAAGTAGAATTGTCAAACAGTCCAAAGGTCAACCAAATAATCAAGCAGAGAGAAATTAGCTCTAATACACGAGATTACTAGAGCCCACAATCCACACAACTGTCCAGTCTGATGACTGAGCAAAAAGCTGGGAGCCCTGGCAACAGGGGGCGGATTTAAAGAATTCCAGGCTCAGTCCAACCTCTGACCAATGAGCACAACCCACGTCTGGCTGCTGTCTCCACCCTCAAGGGAGAAAAGCAGTGTTGGAAAGGCCAGGATACCTAGCAATTATTGGAAGGATATGTTTTTTTAAAATTATCTCTGTAAAAGGAATATTGAAGGAGTATGTGACAAATGGTCTCCATCTCTCCTGAGACACAGGAACAGATTCTTTCAGTCAATGGTATCTTTTTATACTTGCCGTACAGGATGGCAGAAACTGGATTGTCTCCCTAGCTCCTGTTGACCCCCTTTTTCTCATTATTAAGTCCTTTTTATACTTGCCATACAAGATGGTCAGTGGAAGCGCATAGCACTGTGAGAGCGAAAATGTTTTCCGATGGTTTGCTGACTCCAACTGGATAACATAGATGGCAGGAGTAATAATATCTAATGGCATCTAAAGCCAGAAACAACAGAGTTTTACCTAAGTCCGTTTCGATGTCCTTTCGATGTCCTTTACCCTTTGTCACAAGGTTTGTTTTATTTGGTCGTAGTCCAATTTGAGTATTGAGGCTGGACAGAAGCCTAGTTTGGAAAGGTTGGACTCAACAATCTTGATCCATGACGAAGACAATTTGTTTTGGAGGATTAATGAAGCAAGGCCTTTGTGAAAAAAGTTAAACTTTAGCCAGAGATTTAAAGACACTATACAGATTCTTGCTTTGACTTTTGTCAATCCTATCTCCAGGTGTAGAAGTGCATTTGAGACACAATGCGGCATCTGGAGAATTGCTCTAATAAATTTGGATTGAACTCTTTCCAATGGTGTGAAAAATGAAGCTGAGGGTCCGAGCAAGGTCCCATAAAGAAGTTGTGCTAGCAACTTGGCCAGAAAACATGGCAGTAACAGTATCATCCCACTGTGCAGAAATAATTAAGAATGGTACTTGCTGATCTTTGGCCCAAGGCATATTCACCATGTGCTTTTCTTGAGCCAGTGGCCTGGATGACCACCCCAGGTATTTGAAGATGGTTATCTGCTGTATATTATGACCATTTAGAAACCATGAATAGAATTTTGGCCTTTTTTGCAAAGGCCATAATCTTTGTTTTCTCATACTTTTATGTCCAGTTTATTGTAATTACAATACTGGATGAGGGTTCACAAGTCTCTTTTAAGGCCTACTGGTGTCCTGGAGAGGATCACAGCGTCATCTGCATAGAGCATCAGGGCAATGCTTTGAAAATCTATTTTGGGGGGCTGGTAATTTGGTTTATTTAATCATTGTACTATTGTTTAAATAGAAATTGAATAGCAAGGGGCCCAAAATGCACCCCTGTTAAATCCCCTTTTGAGTTTTAACTGACTTTGAGAGGGACCCTTGCATATTACATCTCACCTTGAGGGTTGTTTTAGTATGTAAGGCACATAACAGATGAAGAAGCCTGTGGTCAGTTGAAGCACCTTCCAGCTTCTCCCATAGCTTAGTCCTGGTAACCGTATCAAAGACTACCTTGAGATCTATAAAGCTGGCTTATAATGATACAGATCTATTTGATATGTAAATGATGGAGAACTAAGCACTGATCTATGGTGCCTCTCCCCTCTCTAAACCCGGCTTGCTCTTCAGTGATCAAATTCTCAAGATCCAGCCACTCCTTTAATTTATCTTGGAAGTGTTTGGTCTAGAGTTTGCTGATTATATTTAGCAGACTTATTTTGTCTGTAATTGGCAGGGTCATCTCTCTTTCCCTTTTTAAAAATTGGGACAATTGCCAAGCCTCAATCTTCTGGGACGTGGCCAGCAGAGTTGATATACGTGAATAGCGTCGCCAGAACTGATATCCACCATTCCAAATTGTTCTTTAATAATTCAGCAGAAATGAAGTCAGCTCCTAGGGCCTTCCTAGTCCTGAGTTGGCCAATGAGAGATTTAATTTTGGACTCTGAAACTGGGGGCCATTCAGGTAAATCCTTCATTGTATACCTTATACTCTTGCTGGAGGGGGTCTTCATACATTCTCCAAAAGTGAAGTTCTCAAGTTGTAGGAGGTATATGGGTGTGTGGTGGGGTATGAATTCTATCAGACTGACTAGCTATTAGACGACAGAATAGAGAAGAGTTCTTTTGTTTTGCTGCCTCAATAAGCTGTTCCCAGGAGGACCTTGTGTCGTGTCTCTTCTTAAGAGCAATCAATTGCTTAAATTGTTTTCTGAGTGTAAGGAGATGTTTAAAAGTTGTTTTATTGCCATTCCCAATCTCACTTTTGTATATTTTATATGCCAAGGTGAAAGCTTTCTTGGCTTCAACACAATCCCTGTCAAACCATGGTTTGGAGGCGATGCAGGGTCTCTTAGCTGAAAAATGTGCTAGTAGTGGTTGTAGTTTATGCACTATGTTTTTATATAGTTCTAGTAGATCTTGGGAAGGGTTGGCTTATATAAAGGCTGAACAGATTTTTTGAAGGTTGTCCTCTGATAGGGTCAAGTTGTTGGGACCACTTGACCCAACATCTTGTTAGGCCTGCTGGAGAAATTGCAGGAATAAATTGGTTCCCAAAGGGCATCTGCCAGATGATAGGCTTCATGTGTATACACAAAGGTAGATGATCACTTTCTAGGTAAGGTAGGACTTCAAAATGTTTTACGTAATGCAGTAAGTCCATAGAAGTTAGGATATAATCAATGGTGCTGGTTTTGGACCCTGCCATAAATGTAATCTCACCAGGATAGTCGCCAGCCCAAGAGCCGTTGGATATAATGGCTTATTCGCCATCTTTGCAAGACAGAGGCCAGTACAATTTGCTCTATTGTCTTTAGAGAGTTGTGTGAGGGAGGTGCTGGTTTGTATGGGAATCTCCGATGGTGGGTATTGGTGATATTTCGTATATAATGTTTAATCATCTGGTCCCAATCTAGCATTAAATCTCCCCCTAGTAAGACCCTGGCATTGATCCATGAGGAGTTTACTAATATAGTGTTCCAACTCCATCTATACTGCAGTGGTTTCAGCTTTTCTTAGTGATAGCGGAAGATAGACATTAATTATTAAAAGCAGGACCGAGTCCATCTTGAGGAGACAGGCCATAGCCATATGTTTTAAAGGGGCAATAAGTATGGGCTCTGCTTTCAAGTTGGTAGAAATAAATATACCCAGCCCTCCTTTCAGTCTTCCTGGGCCTTACAGCTAAAAGACTGGGGATCATGGAAGCCAGCAAGTTTTATATTTTTTCATAATATGAGACATGACAAATTAGAAACTTTTGTAACAGTCCCAGACTGGTAAAAATGATATATGCAACAGCTCGATAATGCAACAGTGTCCTTTTGACACTGAAGACCAGGTGTCAAAGTAAATCCCAACTTCCTCAAAAACTCAACAGAATTCTGGAAGACAACATTGGAAGTCAACTCTAGACAGCTCCCAAAAGTAGCCCTCAAATATAGCATATAACATGATGATGGACTGCCCCCGTTTCTGTTCTGTGTAGGCTTGAACTGCCTTACCCATATAATCACAAGGATTGAGTACAGATACAAGTTCAAGACTGTAACCATGATCAGCCACCTTAACTACAAGGATGATATCAAGGTGCATGCTAAGAGTGAATGGCCAATCAATCAGATGTCACAGTAGTAAGCAAGCACCAGAACAGTAGTGGTGCAAGTATATCTCACCCACCTAATTTGTTGTAACTGAGAAGGAAAGCAGAGAAACTTTTAAAATCTTTTTTCTTTTTGATGTTGATTTGTATTTTAATTCGTCTTTAATATATACAAACAATAATAAGTAACAATACAGTAGAGTCCTTAGTTATTAGATTCACAACAGAAACCTTTATTTTCAACTCTGAAGTAAAAGCCAGTTGCAAGTGCAGCCCATTGCGTTGAGCCTATCATTTTGGTTTTATGTTTATTATTATGGAAGGTTTCTAGTTCTCTACTAAGTGACCTTATTTATTATTATCCATATATAACCTACACCTGTAATCAACTTTTTCATAGGTCGCAAACAACATCTGGTCTTCAATCCACTGAGTAATTGGAGCCATAAATTTATTGTTCTAATATGGAAGAACAAGTCTCTTAGCAATAGAATGGCTCTATCTCCCTTATCTATGTAATAGGTATGTAGTTTTTTTTTAAAAAATATGGATATCCAGCAGTAATAAATCTTCCTCAAAGTCAGAATAATACATGTAATTTCTTCTTCCCAGAAGGTAACTTGAAGACATTGCAAAAATGTGTTTTAATGAAACCTCATCCTCATGGCATCTCCAACTATTTAATCATTTACTAATGGGAAATCTCAAATCTCAAACATGGAATGGAATCCACTTAGCTCAAAATATTATTTTATTGAATATGCATTGTCTAATATCAAATGATTTTTATACAAGCATGTTGACAATTTCTTCTTGTTTAAACATTCAGTCTTTAAAATGTAGATACTGATTTGAGTTATTTTTGTCTCATACGTTTCATTTCTAATAATTTAGGTGTCTCTGAATATGTTTAATGTTTACTTCTAAAATTCCTATCTATCTTTTTATTGTTGAGGATAAAAGATTTTTCTTTTGTTTCATTCAAAATTATTATTTAGTGACAACTTTAGGATGTAAAAGAACTGTTTGTCTGGGATATCAGATTATGCAGCATTCTAGGAAGATTTAGATTTGGACAACAAAAAGATCCAAGGTATGCTTTCTGATAATGACCTTTAAAGTACTGAATGAATATTTGAATGGATGCTTTCTTCTGCACTCCTTAGTAAATAGCAGTATCTGACTAATTCTGGTTGGGCTTGGTTTACAGTATATGCTAGGCCAGTGATGGCTAACCTTTTTGCCATCATGTGCCAGGAGGGGGCCGGGGGAGGTTTGCGCACATGCGTGCTCACACCCATAATTCTATGCGCCCTGCCCTGGGCATCTGTGTGCAACCCCCCCTCCCCCCTGCTCCTGGCACATGATGGCCTCTCTAGGAGTCTCTGGAGGCTAGGGAACAGCAAAAATGTCACTTCCTGTCCAACCAGGAGTTGGGAAATGGGCCAACTCCTGGTTAGACAGTTGGCCTCCGGAGGGCCTCCGAGGGGGGGGAGGCTGTTTTCACCTTCCCCAGATGCATAGAGAGGATCTGGAGCCAGGTGAGAAAGAAAAAACAGGCCTTCCCCCCTGCCAGGCCCTCTGGAGACAGGAAACAGCCTGTTTCCCTACTTCTGAAGGGCCCAGAAGGCCCAAAAATCAGCTGGCCGGTGCACACATGCGCACCAGAGTTGAGCTGGTTTGCCCACTGATATGGCTATGCATGCCACCTGTGGCACACGTGCCATAGGTTCGCCATCACAGTGCTAGGCTGTATATGAAGTCAAATGCAGGTTTATATGCTAGGCTGTTTCTGAAGTCAAAAAGACTTCAGGAAAAGGAAAATGGCAAGCTGCTTCAACATTGTTGCTAAGAAATTTGCATAACCAGATTTATAAAGTAACCAAGAACTAAATTCAGAATGATGGAGACATTTTTACCTTATTCCATATGAAGCTGCTTAACTATTAAGATCATTTTTACAGGACATGCTGTCCCCAACTCTCTAAGATACATTCAGGTGGAATATATATCTACCGGTATATATCTAATCTAATCTACATTTGTGTGTGTGTTTAATTAGTTAGGATAAATCATTGTTATTTAGGGTCTTCAGAGTCAGACGAATGAATGGTAAAGGAAGAGAAATTACATTGTTTGTTTATTATTTCATTTGTGTCCCACCACAAGGCAATTCTCAATGGTTATACTTTAACTAGTACCATGGAAAATATTATGTTAACAACTGAGGCTCATTCCCACACCAGCCAGCCAGCCAGCCATGCTTCCTAATAATGAAAGCAAGGTAGTGGCTTAGAACTCTTCCTACATCTAGAATCTCAGCACACTAGCTGCTTTTCCACACCAAAGAATATAGAAAGCAAGGAGACAGCACTAGAGCTTGCTTGAAGAAACACAGGAGTAGCAGTAATTCAACCACTATCCAATCTGAACCATGTTTATGTCCAGTAGAGGAAATAATAAGAAAAAGGACCCACCACAATAGGATACCATCAAAACATTTAATCTATTTGCCATCAATCTCCTGAGAAATCTATACTGTTGAGGAGGATGGGAGAAAAGAGAAGAGAAAGACTCACAGCAAGACAAATGGATTCATTTCGAACAATTGATGAGTGAACCATTGCAAGAACTGAAGGGCCAGACCAAGATTGTCCTGAAGAAGATACGTTTAATTGATCACTAAGAGTTGGCACTAACTTGATGGCACATAATCATTCAATCAATCACTCAATCAATCAATCAATCGTCACAAAAAATGATGCAAGAAAACTTTTCTCAATATATTTTTCCATAGTGACATATTCAATGAAAATATTGGCTCTGATTAAGTACATAAACAAATACAGTATACTTTAAGTCTGGATCCAGTTCATCTTTCAATTCTCTGCAAAAATTTTATAGGCTTAAAATAGGTTTAAATCATAAATATTGACAGTCCTGTACTTGCTCTTCTCTTGGTTCCAGCCTGAGGAAGCTCCAATTTCCTTTCCTCTCTGTATCTGGCAGAAATTATGAAACTTTTTTTTTTTTTTTGATACTGGCTTGTTGGCCTAGTTATTGGTCTTCTCTCATTAATACTGTTCTTTGAAGTTTACAAACTTTTGAAAATAGTGCTGACTGTGATCTCTGCAATGCTTATGTCAGGTTTATATGTATATTACCAGACAATATTTACTGCAGGAAATGTTTATTAGGCAAATGCTTCTTATAAGTTATTAGTCTGAGGGACAGAGGGCCAAGAACTCAGTAACTCCATTTTGAAGAGACCTATTGATCATGAACTTAGTTCTAGGCTAAATTATTTTATTTTATTTGCACCTTAGATATGATTATATAGTTTCTTCTGGAATCAAGTGGGACTAGTAAAAGAAGCAACAGTGTATTTGAATCATATAATACTCTGATATTATAAGCTAATTAGGCATTATTTCTGTTATTCTTATTTCCTGTAAAAGTTAATGTTTAAGTACTGACTGTTACTATATAATAGTTATGTCAAAACAATAGTAATTCTACAACTAGACAAGCCAGGATTATTATATTTAGTTGCAATATATTAATAGAAATCTCTAACCTTTAATGTAGAGAGAGATCCTTCCTTAATAATTTTGATTTCTGAATACAACTGATAAAATCTTAGCTTATAACACAACGGATTTAACTGTGGTTGAAAATTAGAAAGTTAGATGGCTAACTGATATGGCAGTACCAGGGGAAAATAGAAGACAAGGAGAAGATCACAAAATACAAAAATCTGAAAATAGAAATAGAAAGCACTCAGGGTTCACTTTGAATAGAATTCTTTATTGGCAAAGTGTGATTGGACACACAAGGAATTTGGTGCATATGCTCTCAGTGTACATAAAAAGACAAGATACACTCGTCAAGAATCTGACCACCAGAGGGACTCTGCCCATGTGGGCCAGTGGTGGGTTCCAACAGGTGTTACCACCGGTTCTCTTTGCACACGCTCTTTGCGCACGATTGCTCTGCGCAAGCGTGTTAGGTTTCTGCCCAGCTGAGGTGCGGCAATCCACTCTGCCGCGCCTATCAGCTAGGCTAAAAAACAAGAACTAAAGGTAGGAATAAAGCGGGGGTGGGTGGAAGGGCCCAGCTCCAAGTCAAAGAGAACCGGTTCGGTGACATCACATCATCACCACTACCGGCTCGGCCAAACTGGGCCGAACCAGGAGCAACCCACCACTGATGTGGGCCAAATTCTTTTAGTGGTCAGCCCTTTTGCTCTCAGTCTCTGGGAACTGACTGAAAAAGGTCTGTCTCAAAATCCAATCTGGAGTGGATTGTACCGTATGGAGTGTTTGTACTGTAGCATTGGCCATTTGCAGCCAGCTCCCAGAGAAAAGAGGATTCCCTCTTGCTTCTAGGAATTGGCTGCAAATGCCCCATGCTTTTTCAGCCAGCCTCCAAAAATGAAGTCACTTGCAACCTTCTCTGCCTGCATTTTTTTTTATATACATATAATTTTTTTAAAAAAAACAAACAAAGATAAAACATTCCATCTTTCTTTATGAAGTGTGTCGTCTGGGTACATACATCTCTGTGCTACATCGTTCCTCATTTATCACAGCTTTCACATTCACATTCACATTAATTTTTGCATTCTTATTGACTTTTGGTCACTGAACAAATAGTTGTTAAGTGAGGACTTGTAGGCTGATGCATTATGAAGTCCTAGGCTCTTGGGAATCTCAATGCTTATGTAGGCCAACACCTACTAAAAAACTGGCCACTGTGATTTCACCTTTTAGTTTTTTTAGAGTTTTTTTTACTCAATAGATATTTAGTATTAATGGAAATATAATGTCAAAAAATTAAAATTCTGTCTAGTATTATCTCACAGTCTGCCAAACATACTCATTTGTATTCATAGTTTCCAGCTAATATTTTTGGCATGGCTTCCAATGTGAAAAGGAGCAATTTAGTAGGCTATTTAGAAATTGTAACTCATCAACATCATTTATAAATATGCCTGATCAGCATTTTTTGACATTCTTCAAAATATTGGGAAGAATCTCTACATAGTGGGCATTGAAAGAGGACATTCTAATTATCTCAACTCTCCCAGTTCCACAAATCATTCCCTACTTGTCTTATTTCTTGCCTCCAAAAAAAGCAGGAAGAAAAGCATTTAATTATATCAAAGCCCTGAATGCTGAGATTTTTAGGTAGAGTTAAGATATCCTGCTGGCCTACTGCAAACCTTTTAATCGTAGAGATCAATAAATTAGGCACCTTATATAGGTACCTATAGAGATCAATAAATTTAGGTCCTTCCATTCAATCAGTTTTCAGAATTCACTGCTTCAACATAATACAATCATTTTTGTAATCCAACAGGTGCCTAATATATAGATTATCTGGAGAAAATCCTAGAAATGTTAATTTCAGCAAATGACTTCCTTTATTTAGACTGGAAACCATAGTCAAAAGTGGAGGGGACCAGCTGCACAGAAAAATAGAACAGCTTTAGCCAGTTTTTAAAAAGAGCTCTTCAGGTATAAGCCTCTAATTTCACCATGCAAGGTTGCCTGGGGCACATATTGCAGTATCTAAAGAACTGATCTTAAACATTTAGCCTGAATGCCTTCTAGTGGCCTGAAGTCACGAAAGGGTCCGAACTGAAGTTCATAAAGCATCTTCACTAAAAAGTGGCTGATTGTAGTTATCACCTTCAAATCTTGGGGATTTAAAGCTGTCAGCTGCATTTCCCTGGGCAGTTTGAGAAAGAATATTGCATGTGTCTTTCTGCTATTAAAAAAATTGAGTGCCACTCATATAAGTCTTAGGTCATTTGTAAAATTCATAACTTTACTTTTTAAATAATTAATAACCATTTCTTTTCAATGTAAGATCCCAAGCTCTTCCAAGTTCAGCAGGAACCCTGGAGAAAAATGACTGCATCTCCCAGATACAGTAAGATATTAACAAAACTTTCTTGATCTTAGGAAGGTGAAAAATGAAAGCATTTAAATGATTAGTCAGTATTAAATATAAGAGTTATATAGTACAGACCCAGAATGCACTTAACTCACTTTTGGGTATTGACAGCACTTATTAAATATACCTGCAAGCTGCATCTAACTTTCCGTGATGCATTTTCATATAGTGTTCATATTAAAAATAGCAGGCAGTCAATTATAAAACCTCCAGCTTTTCCCACAGCTTACTGTCATGAATAAAACTATGCACTGCCTTTAAAATCAATAAAAGGTATGTGCATTAAATTAAAAAAACAGGTAGAATATCTCTCTACTGGGTGTTGTAAGATCAAATACTGATCTAAAATGGAATGTCCCTTCTTAAAACTTGTCTGTTCCTCTACTAGAATGTGCTCCTGTTAACCTTAATCTTTATTTCCCTATATATCCCTAGCATAGAATTTACTTATTATATTGAGCAGAATTTACTTACTACATTGACTAAGCCTCTACTTAGCAGAGACATCCTTCTTTTAGCAATAGCACTTAATCTTATATACTGCTTCACAGTGGTTTACAGTTGTTTCTAAGAGGTTTACAGAGTCAGCATATTGCCCCCAATAATCCTCATTTTACCAATCTTGGAAGGATGGAAGTCTGAATCAACCTTGAGCCTGTCAGGATTGAACTCCTAGAGCAGTGGTGGCGAACCTATGGCACACGTGTCAGAGGTGGCACTCAGAGCCCTCTCTGTGGGCACACATGCCGTCGCCCCAGCTCAGCTCCACCGCATTTCACTATGATGTTTCTCACCGTTGTTTGTAGGGAAACAGAAGCTTGCAAAAGAAAAAGATCTCGCCTCTTGCAGAGCTGCCGGTGTTGTTATGCCCTGCCTCCCACTGGCCAGCTGGTCTTGGGTTGCTGCTGAGAGAGAGAGAGACTTGCAGTTTGGGCAGTCGGTCTCTAAAAGGTTTGCCATCACTGTCCTAGAGTGAGCAATGACTTAGCCTGCATTCTAACTACACCATCACAACTCATTTGTGTTTTTAAAGATGGCAACAATAATTTTATGCTCCCATCCTCTAAGCTTATTTATCAATAAAAGAATTTGGCCAAAATGAAATCCCAACATTCTAAAGTTCTTGTGATGGGATTAAATCATCCACTCCTCTACTCTGTGTGTATGTGTGTGTGTGTGCCTCTGAGTCAGTGGTATCTCCAGGTAATGTCACAGAGATTGCCTGGGTAAATTCCTGAAGTTTTCCTGGCAACACTTTCTGAAATGGTTTGCCATTACCTTCTTCTATGGCTGAGAAAGAGCGCTGGCCCAGGGTCACCAGCTGGCCTTATGCCGCGTTTTTCTGAATTTTCTATTTTATTCAGGAGATTAAAATACAAAATGCAAAAGAAAAAAAAATATTCTTGTCTAGTTTTGTTTTGTCTTTATTATTATTTTTTCTTTTAGACCAGCTGGCTTTATGCCTAAAGCAGGAGTAGAACACATGGTCTCAAATTTCTAGCCTGGAAGAGCTTCCTTAAGCTGAGTTGACCCTTAAATTTTCAATATCTAATTTTCAATATTCATACTGGGACTAATTCAAGAGTTCTTTATTAAACAGCTAAAACAAGTTGTCCTGTGACTGTACATGCATATACTTTCTGCATATTTTCATAATCGTAAGATATAAAAGCAGTGCTTTTAGAATATTCACTACTGTCTAAAAACAGGCAGAGTCTTAATTTCTTACTGCATGAATGAAATTTATTTTATAATATCTTCTTGTACTTCAGTATTTATAATACTTCTTGGAAACCTCTGTAATCACATGGGATTCTCATTAATTTTATGCATTTTATTACATGCAGTAAGTGATTTTTAAGTTCTTAACACAATAGAAGCTGAATCCCGGCTCTAACTTGTGCTGGGAAGTTATATCAATCATTATTCATATCTTTTTGTAATTACTGCACTAGCATATCATAGTTGTCAAGGTTTAAACAATAGATTCTGTAGTATAAGGGAGGAACCTCTGAAGCTGGGTGCTCCTTTGTTCCTTCTCTACTAAAAGACCATTTATCATGGCAGATTCTTTTAATGAATGGAAGCCTGGGGCTGATAATGCACTGAGTTGGGAAATGGTCATTTATGAACTGGAAATAATCTCAATAACTTCATAACAGACCAGATCAAATAATGTTAGTAGGCAATTTTAACTGGATGTTCATTTGTCCTTGGGAAATTAAATATATTGATTATCTGGACTAGGTAGAATATGCAGTTTGATTGCATTTTCTTTGACCATTTGATCTGTTTCAGAGGCAAGAGAGAAGCACTGAAATCTAGCATATAATGGGTTATCATCAGTTCTTACACAAGTATTAAAATCACTAGCGTTCATTATAAATGAACAGGTTTCCAATTCATAAATAGGTCTCCAAAGCAGCATGAACAGTGAAGACAATCCCACTGGAGGAATGTATAAATCGCTCAGAGCATTTTATAGATAAAATATCCACCAGTGATATTGCTTAAAGATAGAAGATCTAATAAACCTCACACTCAGAATAGTGGGCTCAGACCATCATCACTCTTTATCTTCCGTCCTCTGTTTCTGCTTTAAGATTGAGTTTACAACCATGCTTTATTATCTCATTATTAAATAAGGTTTCCTGGATCTGTAATATATCACAAAGATACAAAGTTGAGAAAGGAATCCTCCTTGTAGGTGTTATGCCATCCTTCAACATTCCAGTTCAAGATGCAAATCTTGCACTCCTCTTTTCCTCCTCAGTTAGTGACGATATTCTTGATACCTAGTTTCTTCATGCTGCATTTTGCAGGTGGGTAATTCAAATCCAAGGCCACTGTAGTATATTAATATATTATGATGCTGTTAACTCCATTAAATCCTCTGTGGGAGAATTAAGGGTTAGCTGCTATTGCAATTCCAAGCAGCCTTCCTTTAATTATTTAGTTCTGAAATGAAAGCATTTTTTTCTTTCTTCAGGTATATAACTTTTAACTCGCTTCAAAAGTTACATTTCTACATTTCTAGGCCTATTCTCTTCTAGGCCTATCCTCTTCTGATAATGAACTAGAAGTTCCACTCCACACTACATACTATTAAGCGTAGCCCTAATAAGCCAAATAGGCAGCCAGACTAATTGCAGATTTTCTTCTCTTTGTCATTTGCTTTTTATTTAAAAGGCAACTTACCTTCATCAATTAGCCTTATCTGTTAAGCCTATAAGCACTGTTTGTATCACCAATGTGTGCAGCCCATTATAGGAGCTAATGAAGTGCTGAGCATATCATTATCCCTTTCCTTATCATCCAGTGTTATACAATTTTGATTTCTTTTTCTAGACTGATGGTCTTGATCTGTTCTTTAACTTAATTTAAGCCAGAATTATATATTTTAATTTGTCATAATTTGCTTGATTCTTCACAATTTATGGAATTAAAGTTTTTAGTATTTTAAAGGCAAAAGCAGCTGTTGCTAATGAGTGCTTTAGCATTTCCAATGCATGCATGATTTCTTTTGGCTCAAGTAGAGCAAAAGGTGAATCCGTTTTTTTCTTCCTTCTTGAGTTCTGTCAATCCTTCATTCATGGAGGAAATATTAATGTATGCTGTCAGTTAACAGCATATTTCCTTCATTTTTATTAAAATGCTCCTTTCTCTGCTGCAAAGAATGCAAAGCTGAGAATTGAAATTGGGGAAAGTACAGAACTAATATTGTTTAATTCCAGGAACTGATTAAAGAGGAATTTTCAAAAAGTTAGGAAGCTCAGGTGATTGAAGCAGAGGAAACATCCATTTCAAGAGTAAGAAAAAAATTAGTAATAAACAAATAATGAGTGTAATGAAGAACTTATGATAAGAATTTTTATTTTATTTTTGTGCATGGAAATCTGATCTTATATATTTTCCCTAATTTTCGAAGTTGGGAAATATTTTTATTTATACATCCAAAATAGCTTATTTCCTTTGTGGAATCATCTTATAATATCCATCTTATGGTTTTTTCAGCATGGCTGGCTGTAGAATTCTGGAAGTTGAAGTCTACACATCTTAAAATTGAAAAGTTTGAAAAATTAGTCTGAAACATGACATATTCTTCCTAAGTGGCTGGCCATCATCTGACCAATCTTTTTCAACAATAAATGTTTGAATTTTCTTTAAAAGTTTGCTTATCTTTTTCCATCTTTTTAATTAAAATTATTTTATTGATCTCTTCTGACATTAGTCTATGGTAGAAGATGGAAAGAAAAGTGAATTCTATAAACCCATGGCCAAGTGTTAGCAGTACAAAATGTACTGCACATTAGGCCCCCCCGTGCCCCATTTTTGGCCTGGAGCACATTTTTGGCCTGGAGCACATTGATGGCCAAAATCGGGTGCTAGGGGAGGGTGCTCCCCACACCTTGTTTTGGCTACCAGAGTCACCATGGACTGGTCCTTTGCTATTTCTAGGCCGGCCCTGTGGGCCAGATTTAAGCACTCTGTGGGCCAGATTCAGCCCATGGGCCTTGAGTTTGACACCACTGATTTATAACAACCCAGTTTTGTCTCTATTCAGATATCACCATTTCAGGCCAGCTACAATTTCCACTTCCACCTACTTCTGAACAAGTCTTGATCTGCCCATTTTTGCCAAGAACTATGTGAATCATACAAAGGCTTCCGAAAAATGTTCTACTAATGATAAGAAAGTCTTTCTTTCATTGCTTTTGGAGATCATATTTGGCTTTATTCCAGATATGCCCTTCACAGGATCATTTTAAAAAGCTAGATACCAAATTTATTGATCATTTATTTTTTCTATCCATAGATGAGAAGGGGAATTCAAGAATAGGCTAAGTCACTGAAGAGGTAGAATACTGCAGATCAGTGATGGCTAACCTTTTGACCGTCACGTGCCAAAAGTGGGAGGAGCAGGGGGGGTCACACGTGTGCATGCCCACACCCATAATTCAACATGCCCCCCACACGACCCCCTGTGCAACCCCCGCTTTTGGCACACGATGGCCCGGTGGGCCCACTTTTCGCCTTCCCCAGGCTCCAGAGGCTTTCTTGGAGCCTGGGGAGGGCGAAAACGGCCTTCCCCACCCCCCAGAGGCCCTCTGGAGGCCAGAAACAGCCTGTTTCCTGACTTCTGGTGGGCCCGGAAGGCCCGAAAATCAGCTGGCCGGTGCGCGCATGCATGTTGTAGCTGAGCTAGGGCAACGCTCGCGTGCCCACAGATATGGCTCCATGTGCCACCTCTGGCACATATGCCATAGGTTCGCCATCACAGCTGTAGATGGAAGAGAGTTAGTAGGAAGGAAAGGTAGATAGGCCTAAAATAGCAATAGCACTTAGACTTATATACCACTCTGCAGGGCTTTACAGTCCTCTCTAAGTGGTTTACAGAGTCAGCATATTGCCCCCCAAAATTTGGGTCCTCATTTTACCCAGGTCGAAAAGATGGAAGGCTGAGTCAATCTTGAGTCTGGTGAGATTTGAACTGCCAAATTGCAGGCAGCCGGCAGTCAGCAGAAGTAGTCTGCAGTACTGCACTCACCACTGTGCCACCATGGCTCATGGTGGGGAAGAACTTATCAGCAATATTCAATGAAGAAATGGAAATGCCACAATGTCCTTGAGTACCCATAACCAAAAGTAGTGAGAACAAGAAACACCTGATATTTATAGATTTAGAAAGGGACACAAAGAATAAAATAGAGAAAGAGGTAATGCAGTGAGACTGAAATCATGTTAGAGCTATTATGTAAATATATATCTGAGACTGAGATGGGTAGTACCTAAATGTATTAAATAAATAAATAAATAAATAAAATGAACATCAATGCCTTCTATTAATAATGGATATCTAAGTATATAATTGCACAACTTCAGTAATTATTTTCCATGCATATATATATTTTTCTAAAATGTAGCTTTTTAAATAAAATGTATATAAGACTCATAATAATAGGACAAGCACAGAGTACTGGTGACGCGCTACTCAGAAGAGAAAAATGAATATATGTGTGTGTTTATCTATATATCTAATATGCTCTATTATTGTTAAATATTTTTTTAATAAAATGTATCTGTTAAGATGGAAGTATGGGAGAATACATTTTATAGTTTAAACTTTGGAGAACATACATATTCTAATCTCTTTGCACAGATCTGGAGAATCAATTTAAGGCTTCAAGTTTATCTGCAATAAGCAATTTAATCAAGTTGATTCACATCTGAAAACCTCCCACTAAATCCAGCTAAGTGTTGAATATGGGTTTAAGTGCTTAAAGAGCTAAGATTTGTTGACAAGCTGTAAGCACTTTCATACAACAACTGATCACAATCTGGTGAAGTCAGACTTTTTACCAATATAGGAATAACATAATGTATTTTTAATTCACTCTGATTGCGTGCTACTTCATGTGATATCCATGGTCCAAGTAGCAGTGGACTAAGTTTACCAACTTCTGAATATTGTGACTTGCCTCAAATCAATGCTGCTATGTGAGAAACTGAAACAATGCCTCATTGAGCTTCTCAGTTGTGTTAGGAATGCCACATCTGGAGAAAAATAATGAGAATCCAGACATTTTTTTAAAGTCAACAGCTGGACAGATTTTTTTTTGCTGAATTTTTGAAGAATTATTTGGTTAGATAGTTGTTCATCAGGATAGATAATTGTTCACCAAAAAAATAGTATAAGTGTAACATGATAAGGATTACCATTCTCAATTTAAAGAACTTTTAAAATGAATATACCATAGACTCTGATTCTAAAACGAATATACCAGACTTTGATTTTACATTCAATTAAAAGTTTAAACCAAAATTGAAAAATTGCTGTGTTGGAAGAAATATCCATCTTGTTTAGTTCCAAGCTGGAAGAAAGACACTGGAAACATGGAGGCTGATTGTAAAGATGGTTTAATGATGAACAGAACCAGTAGCATTTATGGTTCTTGTGCAGCTGACAAAATGGAGTTGAGAGGGGGTGTTATACTTTCTTTGGGCTTTGTATTTGAGCTTCCTGCCTGTTCCTGTGTAAGAACATGTCCTTCTATTGGCTGTTGTCAGATTCCTATGGGGTCATGTAGGGGTCATAGCTGGCTCTATCAGCAAAAGAGGAAATGTAAGTCCTAGTGCTTGTCTGAGCTAATCTGGTTAACCTCTGGTTTATTGTTTATCTGAGTTCCCAGGTAAATTTTGGACTGCTCTGGGGGTGGTGCAATGAAGGGGCTTTGGACTGATCTGGGCTGGTTTTAATCCTACCATTCTGCCCCTTTGTTTCAAAATATTCTGTCTTGAATGGTTTACCAAATCTGCTTTTCTAAAAGGTGGCCTCCTCAGTTTCTACTTAGGGACAAGGAGACTAGGTCTGGTTTCTGAATAGGCTGGCCCAATATTTCTTAATGAGCACAAAATATCTGCTGGGACTATTAAGAAAGACTTAATATTTAGGGAAATATAATATTCTGCCTTTTTAATATTCCTCAAACTATTTCATTCTTCTAGGGCAGGGGTGGGCAAATGTGGCCCTTTTGCAACCTGTGGACTTCAACTCCCAGAATTCCTGAGACAGCCAAGCCCACCTCTGTTCAAGGGGGAAGAACCCACAGCTGTTTGTATAGAAACAACACTCTTACATATTGCATCTTTATGGTCATTCACTAGTATATTTTAGTAGATACCAGAGAGGTCTTCAACTTAGTTGAGTTTGATGAAATCATGTCTTAGATACATTTCAACTATGGCTGTATGATAGATCTTGGATGAATTGCTGGATCCAATCTGGGTCGCTCACTGTGGCCAGATGTTTCATTTTCAGAGCTTTCAGACTTGTGCTGGAGCCCATCCTCAGGGCATTTCTCTCTCACCAGAATATTGTCTCACATTCTGGTGAGAGAGAAGTTCCCTGAGGATGGGCTCCACCACGAGTCTGAAATCTCAGCAGACTAAATCTCTCTTTCCAGCGAACAACTCAGATTGGATCCTGCAACAGTCTGATGGGACATCTATATTTGCCTTCATTCATCTGTGATAACTGTATCTCACAAAACCGTATATGAATATACACATTCAATGTAGTTTCAGTTTTACTGTTCAAATATGTGAATCTGAATATATTTTGGCTGTCTTATTACTGGCTTTGTCCAATAATTTTAAAACAAAGATTAAATATAGCTATATAATTATTTAAATTGTAGCTAAGTACATATTTCATTAAGAATTTTTCAATTTGTATCTGTCTGTTCCTTTTTGTCACTCATTTGCTGTTGATCTGTTTTATTATAGCCATTAATGGACAACCTTTTAATATATTTACTTTCCTTTCATTAGTTTCTTTCAGCAGGCTTCTGTTCAAGGAAGATTATTTAAAAATCTTTCCAAGTCAAACAAGCCACCCAGTAAAATATGAATGCTTACTTCCTGTTTTGAACATTAGTTAGGTCAAATTACAAATCTAACAATATTATGTAATATATTTATTTAAGGAGTTTATTTTAGAACTTCAAGTTTGCTGCAGTGGAAATGTTAGCAAGACTATTGCCACTTCACAGAAAAGCAATCTCCAAATAAAAATTACACATTTATTGAAGATATTCTTTTTGAGTTTTCAATGGTTTAAACGTTGAAGAAGAAATCAGAACTTCACAGCAGGAAAATACTATTCTTAGTAATCCCACTGGTTTTTCCTCTAGATTTCCACAGCTATCATACTCAGTTCCCTTTAATGCCTTTTCCAGAATTATGTGATATAATAATTCCAGTGCTCTTATACAGATTCAAATCTTGTCCACTTAGTATGATTTTGGTTTACAATAATGTACTTAAATATGAAACTAAATAGCATTGCATTGTTACCATATTTAAAAATTTGGGTTAGGCCTGACAAATACTCCTTTATTATACAGGTAGTCCTCAATGTATGACCACAATTGAGCCCAAAATTTCTGTTGGTGAGTCAGTTGTTAAATGGGTTTGCCCATGTAACTGAGACGCAGTAGCACAGTGGTTAGAATGTAGTACTGCAGAGTACTTCTGCTGACTGCCGATTGCCTGCAATTTGGCAGTTCAAATCTCACCAGGGTCAAGGTTGATTTAGCCTTTCATCCTTCTGAGGTCAGTAAAATGAGGACCCTCGTTGGGGGCAATATGCTGACTCTGTAAACTGCTTAGAGAGGGCTGTAAAGCACTGTGAAGCGGTATATGTCTTAAGTGCTATTGCTATTTTCTTGCCCCAATTGTTAAGTGAATCACTGCAGTTGTTAACTTAGTAACATAGTTGTTAAATAAATTGGATTCCCTATTGACTTTGCTTGTCAGAAGACGATAAAAGCTGGTCACATTATTCTTGAGTCACTGCAACATCACAAATATAAATCAATTGCCAAGCATCCATGGGGATGCTACAATGGTCATAAATGTGAATAATGCTCATATATCACTTTTTTAAGTGCTATTGTAACTTCAAATGGTCACTAAACAAACTGTTGTAAGTTGAGGACTTTCCGTATAGTTTTATAAGAAAAGAAGGGGATATAAATAATTGTGTATAGGTTTAGAAATTTCAGATGTGTTCCAGCTATGTGGGCTTATGATTATTTTCTAAGAGCATAAGCCATGAAATACACTAAAATTCAGTCTAAAACCATTAACATGAACAAACTATAGCTGAAAATGAGCAGGCGGTTGTTTTATTTGTTAGTCCTGTTTCTCCCTTTAAAAATATCAAATTAGATAAGTGGAAGGAAGGCGAGAAAGCAGGCCATTGGAACATTTTTAGAAAAATTATTCTCTCACTTTAAAAAGACTTTTCTTTCCACAATCCACTTCACTTCAGATAGGAGGGAGATTAAAAGGACACACCATAATTTGCTTTATGATCACAGGAAACATATTTTACATGTGCAATTATTATCAAAATTGATCTTAAATTACAGTACAGGGTAGTTTTAATTCAATCAAGTAGATATTCCCCAAATTTAAGTTCCCTATTCTGTTACCAGTTGAATCTAGTTCTGGATCTTATATTTGCTGCATTGAAATTTAGAAATTTCCCTCAGCTCAGACATTCAATACTTATTCCTTTGCTTTCTTCCCTCTGAAACTCAGTTCTATCAGATTTGCTAAAGTACCGTGTTTCCCCGAAAATAAGACCCTGTCTTATATTTTTTTGAACCCTGAAATAAGTGCTTGGCCTTATTGCCATGTGCTCAAAAGCCTGATTGGGCTTTTTATCAGGGGATGTCTTATTTTGGGGAAAACAGGGTACAAGTCTAAAAATAGTGCAGAATTCACTTGGCTCTCAACTTTTTCTGTCATACTACTTTTGTTTTCTTGATAGCTAGTAGCTCATCTTTTTATTGCCAGAATTTGTCCTCCTAATTTCTTTCCTTTTTACCTTAGAAATATGTTATGATCTAATAAAGTCTTTTCTTTTCTTTTCCTTTCCCCGTTTTCTTTTTGTTGGAGGGTGAGGAGGACAAACCTTTTTTTAACCAGATTATCTTAAGTTTTAAAAATAAATAGTGGCTAATTTCCATATTGTCTCTTACCCAATTTTTCCCCTTGTAGTTATATTTGGCTGTTTTGTACAAAATTAAATATTTAAGGTGCTGAGGCAATCCTATGTTTAATTAATAAAAATGGAATCAAAAGTACTTTGGTCTATGTATTTCTGAGAACAAATGGCTAGCTAAAAAATGCTATTTTCTTCTGTTATTCCTAACATCTTTCCACATCTCCCCTTTTTGTTTCTTTCATTTTATCAACCATATTCAATTTAACCTCAGCTTTTTGCATTTAGATTCAGGATTGATGATTATGTCACTTCAAGTTGGTGTTGAACTCAGCAAATAAACTGAAAGACTTTTCTACAGAAAAATCTTCCAACTTAATCTTTCAGGTCACCCAATTGTGCACTCATTGCTTTTGTAATTGACTTGGTTCCCCATGGTTTCCTCTTCTTATCTTTCCTTCACCTTTCCCATCTTTATAGCCTTCTAGAGAGCTAGGCCTTCACAAAACGTGTCAGCTAGAAGGGTAATCTGAATGAATTTTTTGTGCATCAAAATTCAAAAGTGTCAATACTTTCCTATCCTGCTTCTTCAAAGTCTAACTTTTGCTTCCATGTGTTATCAAAAGGAAAACCATTGCCTGCATAATTCTCATCTCTGCAGGTATAGACAAGACTCTTATGGTTGCTGCAGCAAGGGATAGTCTGTGGTATATTTCTTGAGCGTAGTGCTTTTCCTGGTGATCCTAAAAGCGGAAGATATTTTCTACTTTATCTTCGTTGTCAATTTTATCTGATGGTTACATCTATTATAATTACTTTGCTCTTCTTTGTATTTAACCTTATTCCATTTTTTCCACTGTGGTCCTTGATTTTCAAGGATTTTCAAATGGATTACTCCATTTACCAAAGCCTTAATTTTACATAACACTTCCTGTACTTTTTATTTTGCAAATACAAACTTTTTTTCCTCTCTTTCTGAACAAGGAACTGTTTACTGGTTCAAGTGCTAAATATATTGCTAAGATACAGTATAGTTCTCATCTATGAAATGCTACATTGAGAAAAGCATTTGAAATATCTGCTTTGCAACATGCAGACATGAAAACAAAGCATCTTTTAAAAATAATTAAAGCAGGTATGCCTTCCCAGCCAAATGAAGTGGCCATGGCACAAATTGTTTTTGAAAATTCATCCCAAAGATAGATGAATACTTAAACCTGAACTTACCAACCACACTTTCAATTAAATAAAACTTTAATCAACTTCATTCCTTGTCCAGTTCACTACTGCTCCTAAATTTAATGAAAGATAAACAGTTGTCAGTGCCTTGTGTTATGAATATGAACATAACACCACATGCATATTTTCTATGGGAACAGAAAAGATTGTGGTACTTCCATATAGAAGTTGTCAGAAGGCAAGAAGTATAAAAATAATTCTTCCTAACCAATGGATCTTTTGAATGCAGAGCTAAGGGTTTTTTTTTTTTTTTTTTTTTTTGCAGAGGGCAGAGAATTTAAAGAAAGGGAAATGGTATCACAAGACAATTCAGAAAACTCATTTCTCAAATGCTATAAGGATGATGCCTGGAATCAGAAAGTATTTAGTTAAAGCTAACAATCTACCTATTTTTAAGCAATATCTTATAATATTAAAATGTTTGGCAGTTAAGTCAAAATAACATTTGAACATAAGTTGAAATAAACCTTAATAATAAAACCAAAATAATGGGGACAACATAAGAGGCAATTGGAGCTGGTCTTTACTTCTGAGTTGGAAAGTCACTTCATGATGGAGCACATTTCTATAATTGTTTTCTCATGGTCACCATGAGTTGGTTAGTTGGTTGCTACAGCAAGGAATCAGAAAAAATAGATTGCCCTAAAATGCATTATGTATTTCACAGATTATCAGCAATTGCTTTATTTATCTATAAAAGATCATCCTGAGCTGAGCAGGAAATGTAATGGCTATCCTTATGGAGTGATCTGGCTACAGATACTCATAATTTTAATCATCCCATAGTTCAGCGGTTCTCAACCTGGGGGTCACGACCCCTTTGGGGGTCGAACGGCCATTTCACAGGGGTCGCCAAAGCCCTCTCTCCCCCCCCCACGCCTTCACTCACCCTCACTCTCTGCTCTGTTGGATCGCCGGCCGTTCATTTACCCCGCCCACTCCCTGGCTAGAGGGGAAAAAAACTGTTTAAATTCTTGCCGCGGGACTTCAAAGGGCCGCCCTATAGCCAGTGGTGCAGCCGAACCGTTTGTTAAATTGCTGGCTTGCCCCGCCCCTCCGCACCACTATTTATTGCCAATAAATAGTGGTGGGCGAGGGTGGGGGAGCCAGCAATTTAACAAATGGTTCGGTGTTTTTTTGTAATTTTATTGGCCCACGGAGCTTCAGCATAGGCTAATTAGCCCTTGCTTAGATCGTCTCCCGGCCCCCAGCTGATTTGCTCTCAGCTGTTTTGCTCAGAGCTCTGCTGCTTGCTTGGAAAGAGTGCAGATTTTTTCCCCCTACCTATATTGAAAAACGAAAGAGAAAGTAAAACAGGCTGTTGGCTTTGCACGTTGGAAAATTAGGCAGGCAGATTTCTTTTTCCTCACCAAAAAAGGTAGGTGCAAACAACGGGAAATTTAGGGAAAAAGAGGAGATTTTAAAACACAGAAGAAAAAAAGCTCTATTTAACTAGGGAATTGTAATAATTGAGATACTATTAATTGTATATTGTGTTGAAAGCAGAAATGGTTAAGTTGTGGTTTGGAGGAATATATGGGGGAAATTATTTGGTTTATTATTATTGGTAAATATAATTAATTGATTTGTAAGAAATTGGATTGCATGGAAATAATTGGAATATTCATGTTCATATTGATTAATATACAAAAAAGGTAGTTATATAACTAATTGATTTATATTAAAATGTTGAATTTATATTAAACAACTAATATTACATAATTAACCAATGTGAGGATGGATATAAAAATAGATGACAATGGGAAGGGATATAATATAGAAGGGAAAAATTGAATTTGATTAAGATTAGAGATGAGGATGAAGGGTAATATTGGTTTTTTACAAAAATAGATGAGGAATAAATATGGCAAAAAGGAAATATAGAAATTGTAAATTTAATTGAAATGACTAAACACTGTTTAAATTTATGAACCGGCCAAATACTCTGTTCAAAGAAAATACATTGTATGTTTGTATGTGTGTTTCTAATTATTGTTATTTATTCATATTTGTTCTCTTTTATTCTTTAAAGTTTAACAATTCATTCTTTATCTTAATATCTTTATATTTGTTTGGGGTTGGCTTTCTTCCCTTTCATCTTTTTTATTGTACAGCAATCTTTCTCCTCAAACCTACCACCTCTCTTTTCTTTCCTTCTTACTTTCTCTTCCTCACCCTCTTCTCCTCCTCCCTTCTTCCTCTTCCTTTCTCCTTCTCCTCCTCTCTTCCTCCCTCTCTTACCCTCTCCTCCTCTAATTTCCCTTCCCTTCCTTCATCCCTCTCTATTGCTGTATCCTTTTATGCATATGGACTACTCAGAGGGCTGAAAAAGTTATTTGACTGGTCCTCGCACTTTTGACCAGTCTTCGAACTTATGACCAGTCATAAGTGCGAAGACCGGTCAAAAGTGCAAGGACCTGTCAGAAATCACTTTTTTCAGCCCTCTGGGTAGTCCTTTTGTGCATATGGACTACTCAGAGGGCTGAAAAAGTTATTTTTGACTTGTCCTCGCACTTTTGACCAGTCCTCGAACTTACGACTGTCCTCACATTTTACGTTTTTGCCCTATCTTGTCACCATGGTGAAGAGAAGCAGTTGTGAAATGAGTGACATGGTTGTTAAGAATGCTGCACGGGCATAAATGTGAGGATGGTCATAAGTGTGAGGACCAGTCAAAAGTGTGAGGACCTGTCAGAAATGACTTTTTTCAGCCCTCTGAGTAGTCCCTATACACATAGCCATGGCCACCTGGTCACATGACCAGCTAGCCACACCCACCCGTCACATGACCTCCAAGCCACACCCACAAAATAAGCCACGCCCACAGAACCGGTAGTAAAAAAATTTAGAACCCACCCCTGGTTGGGGGTCACCACAACATGAGGAACTGTATTAAAGGGTCGCGGCATTAGGAAGGTTGAGAACCACTGCCATAGTTGATTTGCTATACACGGGACTTACTTGAAATAGCAAATATAGTTGTGCAATTTCTGACAAACCAGCACAATAATATTGATATGTAGGAAACACAGTGGCTGCCAGTTGGTTCGCGAATGCAAAATAAAGTGATTACATGTGAAATTCAACTGCCACAGACATATCCCGCCCACTTCCTTCGTTGTGACTGAGAGAACAGACATACAAACTTTCTAAAACTTTTTCTTTCTGCTTCTCTTGTTCTATATTTTGTTTGGTATTTAATATGCTGAAACTACAATAACAAGTAACTATACAGTGGATACCTTAAGCATTAAGTTAAAACAGAAACTTTTATTGCATAACAAATATGATGTAAGTTGATTTTATTTATTAATGCCATATTTAGCTTTAGATGCAAAATTTAAACAATTCTATACTTATCAATATTGATATTTTAGATATGAAAGGTAATGTTCATAATTTTTTTCTTCATCTCTGAAGATTTAAGTTAAAGATTAGAGTGTTAATGATCTCTGATAATATTGTATAAGTTCCATAGTACTCAAATAACATAGTGTACTACTTGTTTGATACATAAATATGTACAACACAGTAAGATATAGAAAAATGGGGAGGGGGAGGGAGGGAGGGAGAAAGGTCAAGCAGAGATTATCCTCCTTAAAAAATACAAGGGATGTTTATACTCAGTAACTCAGCAAAAGGGTGGTAACAGTTCCATCATTCTGGAATAACCTCCATCCTATCTAAGATTAGAATGTTCCATTTCTGATGACATTTCAGAAAGGAGTAAAAAATGTTTTTTTTTCCCAATAGGTGCTTAAGATAATCCTTTCTCTCTCTCTGTTTTTCTATATTTTACTATGCTGTACATATTTATGTTAAAACAAGTAGTACACGATGTTTGAATACTATGGAATTTATACATTATCAGAGATTATTAATACTCTAATTTTTAACTTAAATGTTCAGAGATGAAGAAAAAAATCACAAAGATTACTTTTACCATTACTATTATTAATATTGTTACATGGTATTTTGTATTTTCACATTTTCTTTTTGTTCTGAAAATGTAAATTGCCTAGAATTTTGATAGTAGGTGGGATGCAAATTCATGCACGCCATAGGCAAGCCTATTTACATGCATGCATTCATAACATAGTTAATTAACAAAATAAGTAATAATTTTATGCCACTACAGTACTTTTAATTAGTTCTGATAAAATCTTAAGTTTACATCTTTCTTGCCCTAAGGGAAATGGTTTTGAAGGAAAAATAAAGAAAACTCTTGCTTCCATTTAAATTAAACATATACAAACACATACACATCCTTGACAACTGTAATAAATCTGCATGTTGTTCTCATAAAGTTTTGTAGGAAGAAATATTCTTCTAGGTTCTGCTCCAAGTGGGGAAAAAGACACTGGGAACATGGAGACTGCTTGGAAAGATGGTTTAATGGTGGACAGGATCACATGGTTTGAGTTCCTGAACAGAAAAGGGGCTGAGACGCAGTGAGTCCCTGGGTTTTATGCCCTCTCTGGCTTTGAACATCCTGGAGCCCAGAAAGAGTATCCTGATTGGTTGTCAGACTCCCAGGGGATGGAGGTCTTAGCTAGCCTTGCTGGCTGATGTAATCTTCCCAGGTGCCATGTGGTGAGTTTCTGTTGCTAGATGGGTCCTATTGTGTTGCAGATGATGGTCCATTGACAAAGATTGAGTTTCTGCCTCTGGCCCATTGACAAAGGGTGGGGGCAGGAAGATGGGAGCTGCTTCGTCTTTAAAACATGCTTCTCCATTTTTCATCCAGGGAAACATAATATTCTGCCTTTTTAATATTTCTTAAAATATTTCATTCTTCTAGGAAAGAGGTGGGTGCTAACTTCCTACAGTTTCATCATTAGATCTAATAGACACTAACTGATGTAGTCTTTCATATTATATTTTATCTTATTTTGGGACAATAAAGTCAAAAGTTGATTTCAAATCCATTCTACCACAAATAATTTATATATATATTTCCAGTCCAAGGAACTAAAAACTGTCCCTTTTGAAATGTTTTCCATGCTCCCATTCCTTATGTGGGCTCACCCTCTTATCTGACCATTGCCTAGTCTGAGAGTCTTCATTCTGTCTTTAAAGGACATCCCCAAAACAGGTACTTTAATGGTTGGTACCCAACAATTCAGAGATGTAATAGAACCAAGATGGCCAGAGCTTTATGGTGCACTATTTATTATAGAATAAACTTTATTGATTTAACCTTTTGACCATATCAAAATACAACTCTAATATAAATATACAAGTATATACGGGTACAAGAAAACAATAGGACATATTCATACTAAATGATCACCCACACAGTTAACCCCAATCTGATCTAAGTGTTCCATCTTCGAAATGGTCTTTGAAATAAAGAGTGTAGTCTTACTAGTGATATCCAGCTTTGTTCCCTGCAAAAAGTAAGGTAGTTTCTCCCGGTGCCCTAGTATTTTTTATTTTTTAAATTCCTCCCTTTTAGAAGGAACTTTTCAAATTTAAACTGCCATTGCTTGTAAGTTAATACCATAAAGCCGGTAGGATCAAAGCGATGATTTCTCCGGGATTCCGATGCTTATATAGGAGGACAACACGGAGTTTTAATGCTACTTATTTTGTTTCCCACCTCGGGCTAAATCCTATCTGAATGTCTTTTTCTGTCCACAGTGGGTTTAGGTTACATCCTGCTTTTGGGAAGTGAAACGCCTAATTGGATTTCCAAGTAAAATGTTTTCTTAGGCTTCTTTTCGAAGAGAGAGATCCAACGAAGCAGCATTATTCAATACCTGCGGCTTTTTTTTTTTTTATGTAGTGCAATACCTGCAGATTATTCATGCTTGTATCTGTTGAATAACGCACCGCTGCCTTCCTCACAGGACTCTCCACACTTGCTTCCTGTGCTCAAACCAAGCAGCCACTCCTCCCATTTTCAACGATAAAACCAGAACAGTAAATCCCAGGCACGAAAGCGAAGAGATCTGCGTCAGCAGCCGTCACCCACCCATGCCTCAACAGTTTGAAAGAGAACAAAAGCGGTGCGCATGTGCAGAGGAAACTAATGCTCTCTCCGCGCCCTCGCTTCCCCTCCGCATCTGCCCCCCCCCCCCAAAAATTGTTAATCTCCCAGAGTCCGGAGAAAGTCCTGACGACTGCCATTCCTCCTTGTCCCCGAAGCCACGCCCATCTTGTCGTAGTAGCGCGCATGGGCAGAAAGGGAGCCCTGCCTAAGCTCTGCTCTTGGCAGAGATCGCGGTTGAAACGCAATGGCTACGTCCTCGTGCCACCCGCCGTCGGCGCAGCCTGTTACTCACCTGATCTTTGACATGGACGGTCTGCTTCTGGGTGCGTAATTTACGCCTGCTGTTTTGCATCCGCCAGCTGGGCAGTCTGGTTCATGGCGAGAGAAGGCCGCGGATTTAGGTCTGTCCTCTTGTTGGCAGGACTGGAGCCGAGTGCTACTATTGCTTCGCAGTCGTGCGCCGGGGCACGTTGTGCTAAAGGCGGCGGTGTAGCCTGTGGTTTCTCCCGCCTCCTTGCTAGTAACTGAGATTCTGAAAACTGCCAAGTGCAAGTGTGTACACACAAACAGGAATGTCCTGCTGCTGTAGAAGGAAAGCACAAAGTCAACAGGCAGTCTATGATTGCTTTGTTTGTGGAGTCCTCGCTCCAAATTGGTAATTTGCTGGTTGCACAACGTGGCATGACGATAACAGTCCTCCTTTCTACCATCACGTGGACGTTTCAGATCGTCTTCATGTGCATAGGATACTGTATAGAAAAAAAAACGAGAAGTTGAAGTCTTTTAAGAAGAATTCAATCCTTAGAGATAAGATGAAAGGGCCTTACAGTAATGTTAACTGCCTTATTGTTTAATAAAAAGGACTGTAACTACAGTTAACTTAGTCCAGGATTGTACTGAATTTTGATTCCAATTTTGATTCCTTAAACTCAGTGTTTCTCAATGTCAGCAACTTTTAAGTTTTACAGACTTCAACTCCCAGGATAGCTTGTAGAGGAATTTTGGGAGTTGAAGTTATGTTAAAATTGCTGAGGTTGACAAACACTGGTTTTAGCTGAAGTGGAAAGATTGCTGAATAGAACCCACGGACATGATTTTGTCATTCTTTGAAGCCAGATCTTAATCTGTTTATTCAGAAACAAATCCCACAGAAAATAATTATTCTTAAATAAAGGGCAAAGGACAGGAGTAACAAGATGCTTAATACTATCTAGAAACTTTATAAATGAAACATTATTTCAGCCTAAAGATAAAAATAATCCTATTTTGAAGTCTGCATAGGAAAGACCTGCAGTAATAACTGGGCCTCCTGCTGTTCATTACATTAAAGTTGCACTATTTGAAACTTCCTAGTGACTGATCTTTCATAGGAAGTTTTTGAAAAGTAAACTTCCCAATGGTAATGAGAAAAGATAATATGTTTTAACTTGAGAAAATAAGGTGCCAAACAAAAAATATTGTGCAGCTCTGAATTGAACTATGTGTATATTGGTGACAAATATTAAAATGATACATTATAAAGTAATTTACATTTAAGTACAATTTTGAATGGCATATAGTATAGTCAGAGAGCTCTGATTTGATGATAATATAAATATCTTTTTATCTATAATTATGTCTTTTTTCTGTCACCTGTCTATTTACAGGTAGTCCTCGACTTAGATCATAATTGAGCCCAAAATTTACATTGCTAAGTGAGGCATTTGTTAAGTGAGTTTTGCCCTTTCAACCTGAAAGGTTTTACAACCTTTCTTGCCACAGTTATTAAGTGAATCACTGCAGTTGTTAAGTTAGTAACACGGTTGTTAGGTGAGAATCTGTCGTCTTCATTGACTTTGCTTGTTAGACAAGCAAAAAGTGATCACATGACCCTGGAACACTGCAGCTGTCATAAATATGAACCAGTTGCCAAGTATCTGGATTTTGATCATTTGACTATGGGGGGACTGCAATGGTTGTGTGTTAAAAGTGGTCATAGGTCACTTTTTTCAGTGTCATTGTAATTTCAAATGGTGACTGAATGGTTGTAAGTCAATTACCTGTATTTATTGGAACTGTAAGTGCAGTAAACAGAGTTTGAGATCTTAGTTAAATAAGGCACTGATCTACATTATTGGGCCTTCATTCTTCAAATCAAATATGTGGATATTAGTTATTCAGTAAAATTTTTACACTTATAGTTACTGTAAAAATAATTTACAAAAATTTATAATTTTCAGACATGCTTTAAAATACTCTTACCCGTTTCTGATGCTGCTTGTGTATATTTAAAACATTGCATCTAAAATTAGTCTGTCCTTTTGTAAAAGTGAATTTTAAATTTTGGTATGTACTTCAGTATCTGAAATTGTGTTCAAATTAATTTGTAGAATGTGCTCTTTGTGGAGCCCATATTAAATACATTGCCACAGTAATTTTCTTTTGCAGTCTTTTTGTTGACATAAGATCTGAAGTAAATTTATTCAATTTACTAATTACCCTCCCCTTTTGCTGTATATAGCAGCTGCCATGATTTCTTGTTTACCTATATTTATGAAACTGCATTGTTAACAGCAAACAGGTAGACTTCATGTAATTGGTAGGCTGCTTCATAGTAATTATATAATCTATTTTGAAAATTATAAATTTGTAAAAGCTGCTATACTTCTGCAATGATTTATCTTTGTTATTATTGTTTATATTTTATTCCACTGGATTTTTAACTATTATGTTGTTGTATAACTTGTAAACCGGTGAGTCAGTAGATAATATTGGAAATAAATTCAGTAAATAAACAAATGATACTATTCTCTCCTTTCCAAAATGTTTCTACATTCAGTAATATTTCTACTGATGTATGTGCATACATCATTGAAAAGTGTTGACAAAGTCATTCTGCTCATTCAAGATGTTATAAAATATAATTGACTTCCGGTTTGGCACCGCGGCGATCCATTCGTGGAAATAGCGGGGTTCTGATGAGCCCCGCAAAAACCCCGACTGTTGAGCTGCTAGGTCTGCGGACCAATCCTGTCCTGTAGGGACAGGGGAAAGAGAGGGACACCTTGGACGGCCGAGAGGAACAGGCAAGTTCCTCAGGGCCAGAGGAAACCCTCTGAGTTGGCGGCGGGGATGCGGCAGCCATGGCGGCTACCTCGAAGCCGGGGCAAACCGGAGAAGCATTGTGCAGGAGGAAGATTGGAGAAAAAGAGCGAAGCGTTTGGAAGCTGGGTGAGTGATATTAACCCAGGCGGGAACAGCGCTCAAAAAATGGACTTTTACAAGTGAGCCCTTAGCCTTAATTAGCGGCTATGGATTATTGGGGCAAGAAGACTTAGTAAAATAATTTGCAGGAGGAAGAGACCCATCAAGGAGTTACTTTTATTATGGACCGATTTGGAATGACTGTCTGTTGGAAAGTTACAAAACTTTGAAATCTCTTTAAATTGGAATGGATTACTCTTGGAAAGAGAAAGAGAGGAGAGGCAATAAGCAGGAATCTTTAAAAACTAAGGGGAAAGGACAAGCGGACAATTATATAATGGAAAAAATGGAGAATTGTGAAAGTGTAAATTGTGGATTGCTTTTGGCCTGAAAGAGAAACAGTGTCTTGCTACCTAAATTGGATTACTTTGAACAACCAAGGGTATTTGACTGTGGGGATTCCCAATCTGTCTATTGGTGGTTTTATTGATGAAAAGAAAGAAGAAATAAAATAGAACAATTAAAATTGAACTAGTAGGCGTAGCAACAAAAGAAAATGGCGCAGCAACCAAAAAAGGGACAATGATACTAAATATGGAATAGATGTTACAAAAGAGCTAAACTTTACAAGAGTTTTTAATTTTGATAATATTGAATTTGAAAAGGAACAGTTTTGGACAGATGGGAAAAGGAAGAAATAGAATATAGCTGGTTGTGAGATAAGAAAAATAAAATAGCTTGATTAAAAATGGAAAAGTTTAAATTTTTGAATGAAGCTTGAATATTAATAGGAGGTGGGTTTTTTCCCTTCTTTTCTTTTTCTTTTCTTTTTTTTCTTTTTCTCTTCATTACCTTTTTCTTTCTTCTATTTCTTTTTGTCTCTTTCTTTTTTACTTTTTATTTCCATTCCTTTTAAATTTGACTATATATATATATATATATATATATATATATATATATATAGACACATATATCAATCTGGTCATGAAACAAGAATATAAATGATTAAATGAGAATAGGATGTTTTAAATATTTAAATGAATTTTGAATATTAACAGGAGTTATTTATAGATTTAATAATTAGAGAAAATTGATTTTAAGGCAGATAAAAATGTTGCTTTCACAGAAAAATAAGAATAAATATGAAATGGGATGAATTTAAGGAAAATTTATAATCCAGGAGAGAATATGTGAGAAGATATTTGTTGTAACACGTTTGTATTTTAAATTGGCGGGAGATATGTAGGAGAATATGTTGAAAAAGCAACCTATGTAATATGCTGTGAATCAGCTAAAATAAAACAGCTAAAATAATAGATGTAAGAGTGGAGGAAAGCATGCTGGCAATCAGCAATAATAGACCTTGGAATGGAGGAGATCATGCTGGTAATCGGCGGAAGGAGTGGAGGAGATTATGCTGGAGAACAGTTAAAACAAAATGCTGTGAACCAGCCAAACAAGTAGAATTAGGAGTTGAGGAAAGCATGTGGTAATCAGCGACAATAGATTTAGGAGTGGAGGACATTATGCTGGTAATCAGCGGAAGGAGTGGAGGATACCATGCTGGAGAACAGCTAAACTAAAATGCTGTGAACCAGCCAAATAACAGATTTAGGAGTGGAGGAGATTATGCTGGCAATCAGCGGGAGGAATTGAGGAGATTATGCTGGAAAACAGCTTGCTGTGAACCAGCTAAATAATAGATTTAGGAGTGGAGGAGAATATGCTGGAATCAGCGAGAGGAGTTGAGAATATGCTGAAAACAACTAATTTAGTTGTGAACCAGCTAAATAATAGATCTAGGAGTAATGGAGAATACTCTGGAAATCAGCCAAAATAAAGTAGATTGGGAACTAGATAAAACTATGGATGGAAATGTGGAATGAATGATAATGTGAACCGATTCTGAAGTAATGTTATGTAAAATGAGAAGCGTATTTCATGACAAGATTAAGGAAATTAGATGTAAATCAATAGAGGTTAAAATATAGATCAGGAATTCTGATTGACAAAATGATATAAATTTAGAATGGTGTTTATTTGGAAATGAAAGATTGTATACAAAAAGGAGTTGTGTTTTATTTGTGACTTAAGATTTATGGTGATACAATAGAATGCCAAGTATTTAGAATAAGATGGTAGAATGTATAATAAAAAATTGGTGATTTGATTTTTTTTTTCTTTTTAAAGATGTAAATGGATGAAATTTGGAATCAAATTGGTTAAAGAAGTGTGGGCAATTGTACTTATCTAATACCGGACCAAACCTTTGCTCTTAAAAGATGTATTTTATGTCTAAGATGTTTAAAAATAAATAAAATATTTTTTTTAAAAAAAGATGTTATAAAATATAATTAAAGAATGAATTTTTGCTAATTTTTCATTTGTATGCTTATAATGTTTATAGGAAGAGCTATGATATAGCTTTTTTAATTACACATCATTACAGTTTCTGCAGTTTTAAAACAGTCAAATTCTTAAATGATGTACAAAACATTATTGACTTCTTAAATGTATGTAACTTCAAAAAATCATTGGAGTGTGTTTCATTAAAAGTAGTTAACTATCAAGTGAAGTTATAAGGCTTTTCAATTGGCTAAAATGAAGTTTATTGATCAGTTAATGTAATATATTTTTCTTTGAAGACTGTTGAGTGGTACTATATCATAATTTGGTTTTTTGTGACTACCTCAGTACAATCCCCAGTGTCTTAAACCCTAAAATGCATATCATTAAATGAAATCTACCAATGGAATGGGTTGGGTATGTGTCTTTACTAAAACTGGTTATAGTATAAAAGACACATTTTTCTAAATTAACTATCTTGTATTAAATACCTTCTACTCTTAAATGCTTTGTTTTTTATTGCTGAGTGTTGAAGGTTTTAATACAACTATTAAGGATCTGTTGATATAACACTGACAATGAAATGGCTAGAATATAAAAAAAAAACCTCTAGACGTTTCTAAAAGAATGATGATTTTTTTCCTTTGCTTGCATAATTTTAAAAGCTTTTTTTTAAATCTTGCTTTTATTATTTTTACAAATAAGGTGGTAAATATACCTAATATTACTTCTTTCTACTATTTTTCCCATATCAGCCCTGTGAGGTAGTTGGGGTTAGAGTGACTGGCCGAAAACTCACCAGCCGGCTTTCCTGCTTAAAGCAGGACTAGAATTCGGTTTCCCAGCTTCAAGCATGGTGTCCTAACCGCTAAACTAAACTGCCTTAGATGTCTTTTAGATTTCTGATATAAGTGTTAAACTGTAGTTTTGGTATCATTCAAAGCTGCTGTTGGAACTGAAAATCTTATAATCAAATGTTTTTATTAATGAAGTACATTGTAATTATTTTGTAGTACAGTTTCCACATTTTATAGTACATTTTCCACATTTTTAGCAACTTTCTTTAATCACATTAGATTCCAGTACCACAGAGTTTTAGAAAAACAAAATTCCAATCACATCGATTTGGCTATTTAAGAACGAGTGCCTAACTCATTGTGATTGTACTTTTGCTATTCTCGAAACTGATACCTGATATGTAGTACCTATGTAGTATATATCAGGTACAATTTACAGCTGTAGTAACACTAAATTTGGCAAGTAGACAAGAAAATCAGTGTTGGCATTAGATGATTTTTTGTGAAGTCTCTTTTTATGCCTAAGGCAATAATAGATTGAAAATACAAATCTGCTGACTCATAACTTCTTGAAATCCCTATTATTTTGCTGTACTTTTTTAGCATCCTGTGTGTTATAAAATAAGTACATGTGAGGCAGTGGTGTATTTAGCCGGTTCTATCCAGTTTGGATGAACTGGTAGCAGCGGCTGCGGGAGGCTCTGCCCACCCACCCAGACGTAATCACGTCCTGTTTTTGATGCTCTGCGCATGTGCAGAAGGTCCTGCGCATGCGCAGAGGTCGCTCATGCGCTCACATTTGCGAACCGGTAAGTGAATATCACCCCTGATGTGAGGGGCAATATGTGAGAGGTTGTTTATCAAGTGAACTGAGAGCAGAAGATGCTTTTATAGGTTAGATTTTTTTTATTAAAGTAGGCTTTTTCTAGCTGGATGTGCACTGGTAGGCTATTCATTGGGAAAACTGCTCTATCGTCATCCTTTACAGAGTTAATACATAATACATAATTTACATAATAATGTAAATAATGTAAATTGTTAATACAATTTACAGAATATATTATTGTATATTGATTCAGGTAAAAGAATTGAAACTATAATGCATTTTTCCAGTTGTAAAACAATGTTCAAGTAATGTGAAAAAATGTAGTAAAATTTGGACCACATTTGCTGTAATGATTGAAATACTGTACTGATCTAGAAACCAGGACACTGAGTTCTAGTCTTCCATTAAGCATGAAAGCTGGCTGGGTGATTTTGGGCCAGTTATTCTGTCCAGTCCAACCCACTTCACAGGGTTGTTGTGGGGAAACCTGAGGGTGGGAAGATAATGTAAGCTGCTGTAAACTGTAACAGTAATCCTGGGTTACAAATATAATAATGAAAAATTATAATTTTTTCCTAACCCTAACTATAGATATGCTGTAGAAAGCTAAGGAATTTGGTAAGTAATTCATTCAAAATATATTGGACTATGATTCCGTTTACTCATAACTCTTCTGGCGATGATCAGAATTGTTATACAAGGTCTTTGGGAGACATCAGAGTAGGGAGTTTAGGTTAAGTGCATAAATACTCATAGCTAAATGTAGCCTTTTAAATGATCTTCCTAGGTCCATTTCACAATATTTACATTATTTTGTGCTATATAAACACCTGAATATTCTAGCATTTCTGCCCGTTTACCTATGTATGTATTATATCTGAATATTATACATGAAATTCTATATATGATGTATTTACTTGAGTATTCCTTGCTGTTCAAAAGAATGTTTGGTATGAATTTTTTTGTAGAAAATACACTTTTCATGTAAATATTTCACACTGCACACACTTTCCCTTAACATACCTAAAAGAAATTCACCACTGATTTCTTGTATGCTTCTATAAAAAAATGTGTAAACTTATATTTGTACAGCATAAGAAGTACACTTTCACAAAACCCTGCCTGTTTTTAAATTTTCCAAACAATATAATTGCTAGAATATGTTTGAAATCCTAGACCCAACCAAATTAAAATACCTTTTTAGGTGCACATAATTTCAACCAAAAAATAACTACTGAATTTTAAATTTTATAGACAAAAAATGAAGCATAAGCATAATAATAAGTATCTGCTTACAAATTCAAATTCTCTGTACGTCTTTCTCTAAAGTATTTTTGTTCACTGTGACCTGCTGTTTCACAGTTCTCCCTAATCGAGAGCTGGCTTATAGAAACCTCTACATCAAGTTTCCTGGATGAGCTAAACTGTTAGTTTAAATTTTAGATTCAGTTATATTAAGATTCCAAAAATAACGTAAAATCACTTATATTTTATTCTGTAAATTGAAAGGATATTCCATAATTCATAAGATGCTTACAATATCAAAGAAAGAGTTAAGTGCCTTTCCAGTATAATGAGGCTGAAAAACATACAAAAGCACCATTATGTTTTTCTCAGCACAAGGTCAAATGTATTGGTTCTGATAGGTACCAAGATTGATAGCGTGAGGATACAAAACAAAAGAAGGGGGGACCCCAAACCCCTGTTCACTTGACAGTTCTACATGAAGCTGTCAGGAGGTTGACATAATGAGAAAATGGCAGTACAAATTATTATAATATCTAATTCTGAACAATGGGCTATTAAGTGCTGAGAAAGCATTGTTCTACCTAAAAATAAAGACCACTGATTTACTTAACTGAGTAGAAGGACAAACTTTATCTCTTGTATTCTTCAATGATATCCCAAAATATAGAAAATGACTGCATTTTGTTTATACTATTTAATAAAATGATGTTTATATATTTAATAATAAATATTTGATTGAAAACTATATGATCTAAAATTTTAGGAACCAAGAAGAGTTCTTAGATATCAGTATACTAAATCTGACAACGCAGTTATCTAAATAAAATAAAAACCAATTACATTAACAAAACAAAATAGATTTATGGTTTATAATTAGTATAAGGAGTAATACTAGATCTTTGCATACAGTAGCTATTATCAAACTATAGTTTGCAGACCGGGCAATGAATCTAGGGAGGTTTATTGTCTTCCTGAAGCAAAAATTAAAGATGTAACTGAGTACCTTACTAAAATAATCAATTCCATGGATTACTACCCCTTTCTTCTTTCATTGTGGGGACCAATAACACAACAATGAATCTGAAAACCATAACAACATATTACAAACAGCTAGGAAAGAAAGTTAAAGAATTAGGAGCACAAATGGTATTTTCATCTATACTTCCAACAAAAGGCTAACATCCAATGAAGGAGCAAAGAATTTTAGAAACAAACCACTGGCTTAAAAAAATTATGTCATCAAGAGAACTTCAACTTCCTAGATCATGGTTTGCATTACCTACATGAAGGGCTACTGGCAAGGGATGGCCTGACCTCACAAGACCTGGAAAGAATATATTTGGAAAACAATTGGTTCATCTTATCAAAAGGGCTTTAAATTAAAATTGAAGTGGGACGGAAGGGCAATCTTCACAACCTTTAGAACCTAATTACAAGCAAAAACTGCTAAATAACAAAATCACGTGAGGTAGGGAGTAAAGAGAAAGAAGAAAGAAAAAAGAAAGACAATGAAATAGAGAGTGATGGAACGGATGGAAATTCCAGTTCAAAGTAGGAGATATAAGAAAGATAACCAAGACCCATAAAGGACTCAAACATACCCAAGACTCATAAAGGACTCATTAGTGCCTATACAATAATAGCAATAGCACTTAAGACTTATATACTGCTTCACAGTGCTGTACACCTCTCTAAGTGATTTACAGAGTCAGCATATTGCTCCCAACAATCTGGGTCCTCATTTTACCAACCTCAGAAGGATGACAGACTGAGTCAACCTTGAGCCAGTGGGAATCAAACTCCTGGAGTGAGCAGTGAGTTAACCTGCAATACTGCACTCTAACCACTGCGCCACAATGATCAAAGTTTAGGGAATAGGATGAACTGTATTAGTATTGGTATGTAATACTGGTATATTAGTACATAAAGGCAAATATGATATAGTTGCTACTACTGAAACTTGATGGGATGAAATTCATGACTGGAATGTACTGATGGAAGGATACGAACTATTCCAAAAGAAGCACACAGGAGGTGGTGTTGCATTATATATAATGGATTACTAAATATCTACAAAAATACAAGAATGAAAACCACCCAGAATTCACATGGGTTAATATAAAAAGAAAAATGGCACTGATATAGGCATATACTACAGGCACTGAACCAAGAAGAAGAAATAGATGAACCCTTTGCTAATCAATTAGTTAATTTATGTAGGAAACATACCACAGTAGTAATGGGAACTTTAACTTGGCTGATAGCAACTGGGAGACAAACACTGCAGCAAATGGGAGATTGATTACATTCCTAATCAATTTAGCTGACAATGTTGTTATCCAAGAGATAGAGGAGGGGACTAGAACAAAAGCTATATTGGACCTAATTCTTACTAACAGAGAAGACGTGATAGAGGAAGTTGAATTTGCCAGAACCTTGGGTGACAATGACCATGTCATATTAGAATTCAACATAATGCAAGCCATAGAATTTAATCCAGCTAGTCTCTTAAACTTTAAAAGAGCTGATGTTAGCAAAGTCAGACAGAGTCTAAAAAAAAATTCCCTGGGTAAAAACTCAGCTCAAGAAGCATGGAAAACTCTGAAAAATATTGTAGAAAGTTAGCACCCACCCCTCTCCTAGAAGAATAAAATAGTTTAGGAAATATTAAAAATGCAGAATATTATATTTTCCTAAAGGGAGAAATATGCTCTTGGAGACAGAAAGCAGCCCCTATCTTTCTTAATATCCATAAGCATATGTCAGCACTTAAGAGATAAAGAGATAGACAGCTCTATTCATAAGCAAATACCGTCAACCAAGATCCAACAATTAGCCCTCAGCCACAATAGGAATTGCCCAACACCCATTCATTGCATCACCCTCAGAAACTTCAACAAAACCTGGGAGCTCAGATAACCAACAAAGCCAGCTATGACCCCTACATAATCCCTACATGGCCCCATGGGAGTCTGACCACAATCAATAGAATACATGTTCTTGCACAGGAACAGTAAGTTCAAATGCAAAGCCCAAAGGGAAGGTTTAAAAGCCACCCACTCTCAACTCCATGTGGTCAGCTGCACCAGAACCATGTGCTTAGTGGTTCTGCTTCATGAATAAACCATCTTTCCAGTCAGCCTCCATATTTCCAGTGCTTTTCTTCCAGCTTGGAACCGAACCATATAGATATTTCTTCCCACAATATGATCACAAAAGCCTAGTCTTGTCTGGGCTTTATGGCAGAGTGGCTAGACGGAAGCCTCTGGTCAGTGCAAAATACCTGGAAGCCTGCATGTAATGGAAGCCTGCTTGGAATTTGCAAAAAAGAAAAAGAAAAAAGCACCTCAGAAGGACTCTCAGACTGTGAGGAACAAGATTGTCTGGTCTGATGAAACCAAGATTTAACTGTTTTCTCTCAATACTAAATGTTATGTCTGGAGGAAACCAGGTACCACTCATCATCTACCCAATATCATCCCAACAATGAAGCATAGTGATGGCAGCATCATGCTGTCGGGATGTTTTATTACAGCAGCAGGGAGTGGGAGACTGATCAAGGTTGAGGGAAAGCTGAATGGATCAAAGTGTAGATATAGTGTATAGTGTATACAGAGTTAGTTATAATGTAACAGAGTTAGAGGTGTTTTAATCCAATTGCCTGCTCAAGTAGGAGACCCTATACCCCTGATGGCGAAGCTATGGCATGCATGCCACCTGTGGCCATATCAGTGGGCATGCCAGCCCACAGCCTTCCCCACCCCCTCGGAGGCCCTCCAGAGACCTGAAACGGCCCATTTCCCAATTCCCAGTTGGACAGGAAGTGACATTTTTTGCTGTCTCCAGCCTCCAGAGACACCTAGAGAGGTTCTGGAGGCTGTGGACCGCAGAAAACGTCACTGTCTGTCCAACTGGAAGTTGGGAAATGGGCCATTTCAGGCCTCCGGAAAGCTTCTGAGAGGGTGGGGAAGGCTGTTTTCGCCCTCCCCAGATGCATAGTGAGGATCTGGAGCCAGGTGAGAAAGAAAAACGGGCCTACCGGGCCATCGCGTGCCAGGAGCGGGAGGGGGGGCGGGGGGTGCACACAAATGTGCAGGGCAAGGCACATAGAATTATGGGTGTGGGCATGTTCACGTGAAACTCCCCCCCCCCCAAAAAAAAGGTTAGCCATCACTGCCCTATACCATTTCATACAAATGGCTGTCCAATTTCTAATCCTGTAAGGGCCTAAACAGGCAGAAATACGTGTGGGTGATTTTCATGCATTTTCAAGGAAAAATAAGATGTTGAAAGATGTCAGCATCTGTAAGATGCTTTAAGTTTTCTGAGAAATCAGATGAAATAACTTATTGCTACCGAGGACAGTGACATAATGTACATTTTTCAGTTATTTGTTCCATCTGTTCCTCATACACCTCTGATTGAGTATAACTAGCAGATTAAAAGCTGGTTGCAGTCTTAAAGACAGTTCCAACTATATTGTACATTATAAAAGAAAATAGGTTATTTGGAAATAGGTTATTTGGAAAAATTGAGGGAGCAGTTGAGGTTGAATACTTGGTCAATTACAATTATTCTGTCTTTGAATCTTCAAGGTAAAACACCTTCATGATTTTGAAATTTAACAACCTTCTAAATTAGTGTTTCTCAACCTTGGAAACTTTGAGAAACAAGGTACTAGAAGCTCATATTAGTTAGTTTCTAGCTGTAGCCTTTTATCCTTTCTTCTCAAGTTCAAGCTTCCTTCAGTAACAGCTGTCCAATTCAAAATATAGAATTTCATCATTTTGATCTTAGATATTATCTCTTATAAATGCATACAAAACTAAATTTAAGCATTTCAAGAGAATAGGGATATTTGTTCCTCTACAGGTATGACTGTCGCTTAGCAACCATTCAAAGTTACAATAGAACTACTTTGGGACTACTTACATCTCGGATTAAAAATTGTGATGGCTGCAGTCACATGATCTAATTTTGGGCATTCAGCAACACAGCCACATTTAAAAGCCATTTGCAGCATTCTGCAGCCACCGCATTTTACGATGGCTTTGCTGAAAATTGGCATTTACTTCCAGTTTTTGGCAAAATGGCACTCATGGTGAACCTTGATTCGCTTAACGACCACAGCATTCTCTTAATGACTGCAACAAAAAAAGTCATAAAATTGTACAACCATCACAATTTATGAGCGTGTTGGGTAGCCGTCATTATGGTCATAAGACAATATTTTAAAATAACAAATTTAAGAAAAGGGTTGATCCTTAGCCTCAAGCTTTATATTCTTGAAAGTAGCCTAAGGAAAACTTATTTGCGCTTGAATTCTTTCATTATATTTTTTAGTATTATAGTATTAATATAGTTAGATGCAAATCTAGTGATGCTAGTAGCAATATAATATATATCTTTTGAACAACTTCTAATGTTTTATTCAAAAGTTGAAAAAACAAATTATTTTGTCTTAAAATATTAAAGGTCTTGAAACGTTACATTGCAACCAATAACACCATACTTTTAAATATGGTCTTATAAGGTAGACATCCGGATCTCTAATCTAAGAATGTTGCTTAGATTTTATTTATTTATTTATTTATTTATTTATTTATTTATTTATTTATTTATTTATTTATTATTGAATTTCTATACCGCCCTTCTCCCTGAGGACTCAGGGCGGTGTACAGCCAAAATTAAAAAACATGCAGGACAAATATTAAAAAACAATTAAAAGATATATAAATGTGGCCCAATTAAAACTCATTACCAATTAAAACGTTTAAAACATTTAAAAACAATTAAAAATTTCATCTTAAGCCAGCCCGGCTTGCTTGAAAAAATGGGTTTTAAGGGCATGACGGAAGGCACTGAGGTCCTGGATTCTCCTTATCTCTGGGGGGAGCTGATTCCAGAGGGTAGGTGCCCCCACAGAGAAGGCCCTCCCCCTGGGGGTCACCAGCCTACACTGTCTGGCTGATGGCACCCTGAGGAGGCCCTCTCTGTGGGAGCGCACGGGTCGATGGGAGGTCATCGGTAGCAGCAGGCGGTCTCGAAGATAGCTAGGCCCTATGCCATGGAGCGCTTTGAAGGTGATAACCAACACCTTGAAGTGCACCCGGAAGACCACCGGGAGCCAGTGCAGCTCGCGCAGGAGCGGTGTTACATGGGAGATGATGGAGCCAATCTAATTAGAGCTGTAAAAAGGGGTTGCATGTTTTTCTCTTGTTGAAAAAGACAAAAATATTTGGTCTCTGCTCAGTTTATAGACTTTGGATTTTGTCTTCCATTCAGATCATTCTTTGAGTAATTATATTTTTTCCCTAACCTTAAATGCCCTCTTCCCTGAAAATCCTGTTCTGAAATCAATTTTATTATGATAAATATTACTTTATCTTGTTACTTCATTTCTTATTTAATATGTGCCACTTTTTCTTGGAAAATATTCCACTATAAACAAATATTGAGTTATCTCCACTATGCTCTTAAGAATTTAATTATTAGTGTCCTTGTTGTTCGTACTCTTAAATAAACGAGCAGTAATCAAGGACTGGTGTCCTGCAGAAACAGTCTATAAAACTGGAATCAGGCCACAGACTCCTTTAATAAATACAATGGGATATATTTATTTGTACATGGTAAATTAGGGTTTATAGATTAGAATATGAAAAGAAAAGATATTCATATAGAAAGCATAATTAGATGGACACAAAATGGAAGATGGACTTTTAGACTCAAAACAATATATTAAAATGTTTCAAGTTAGCAAAGTCAGGATTTGACTTTTGACCGCATTGCTTAATGATGGTATTTAAAGTCCTAATTAATGTTACTAAGTGAGGACTACCTATTGTCCACTTCTTTCTGATTGGTCATTTAGTATTGAGGATTTTGTCCTATACTATTTAAAAGGATAAAATATTTTTTAGATAAAATTTCAACTCTTTTGGTATGTTGATTTAGCTGACTGTTGGTTGAAAACATCATTTTAATGCCGTTTTTCTTTGTTCCACAGATACTGAACATCTTTATACTATTGTGTTCCAAGAAATCTGCAGTCGCTTTGGGAAAACCTACACCTGGGATGTGAAATCCTTAGCAATGGGTAAAAAAGCATTGGAAGGAGCAGAAATCATTCGCGATGCACTGGACCTTCCAATCACCAAAGAAGAGCTGTTAGATGAAAGTAAAATCATGCAAGAAAATTTGTTTCCTACAGCTACATTGATGCCAGGTATTTTGTCTCTTCAATTGTGTGTGCTATCAAATTCCATCTTTACACTTTCAGTCCTAATGGATTGGATACTTTTTTTCTTGGGCCTGATTAACTTAACATTGCTTTGGAATTTAAAAAAGACAGAGATGTATTCCAATAGTATCTTTATATAATAAAAATTAAGTGATAATAGAAAAATAAGCTGTTTTGCCTATAGTCTATGCCAGTGATGGCTAACCTTTTGCAGACTAAGTGCCCAAAGCACACACGCCCAAACCCCCAAAATGTCCCCCACATGCGTGCACGCCCCTTGCACATCCTATGTCCCCCACTCATGTGCATGCTCCCCTGCATGACTGCCGCCGCCCGCGCATGCACGGCAGAGACCCAAAGATCAGCTGGCACATGCACAGCAGAACTGAACTGAACTGGAGCAACAGCTCGTGTGCCCACAGAGAGGGCACTGCATGACACCTCTGGCACACGTGCTATAGGGTCGCCATCACGGGTCTGTGCTATCATTTCTATGCTAAATGCAGTTTCAAAAAGCCAATCAGCATTAGCGAGGGCTTCTTCTGAACTATATGACTATGGATGATCAAAGTGTGTTTGTTTGATAAGGGTACCTCAATGTTCTGAAAGTGAAAAACCTTTTCTACTCCATTATGTAGAATTTGCATGAGAGGTAAGAGTGATGGCCAGCTTTTCAATATGCATTTCTGCAGAAATTAGAAGACTTGACCAACATCAACTAAAATACAAATTTGCGTGAAAATATCTTATGTCACCTTTTATGCTACTAAGTGGAGAATATATCCATCCCAAACCGTTACCTTTTCTAAAAATACAGTGCAGTTGGTCATAAAGTATCAGAAACACTGTTGGAAAGATGCCATGGGATCTGCAGTAAACTGCTGTCAGTCTTTCCTTTCTCATGGTTTCTTAAAAAGGCAGAATGATAACTCATTGGCTTCCCATTGGCAGCAAAATTTTATTTTATAGAGCTTATTAAATATGATTAATTTACTGAAAAATGCATTGGTATTTTTTCTGAAAATGAGTTTCTTTTTACACTGAAAATACAGTGTTTTTTCTTACTTTATGAGTATTAATTCATATATATTTGTTTATATGTTTGAATACATTTGAACATAGGATAAATATGAATAATGTATCTGATACTATGAAACTTTTTTTTAAAAAAAGAAAGCAATAAACTGATGGAATATCTATCTTCTTCTTTATAATGTATCATCAGTCCACTATTTTAAAACAGATTTTAATGTAATTTACTTTTATGTTTCATTTTTGTCTAAATTTGGGAAGTTATTGCAACAGTAATGCAGTTTCTAATAATCTGCTTCAACATTAAAGATAATTTAGAGTCTCTCATATTTTCTTCACTAATCTGGATCACTAATTTTAGCAAATACTTTGCAGCACTGTTCTATGTTTTATGCGGTATGGATTCTAATGAACTTTAGCTAATCAGGAAGTAGCACAACAATGGAAATTCATTTCTCATATTTTGAATTAGAGAGTTGCCTAAAACCCCGTAAAATTACTATTTTATATTCTTAACATTTAGTGCTCTGAAAACTTATCTTTTGGGGGAAATACCATGAGCAAAATAATTTCCTAGATACAATATTTTTGGAAAAGTACCACAATTCTACAACTCTATCCATTAGGTTTACAGAGCACAATACCTAATGTCAGCAGATACTGAAGCTCTATAAATGAATAAACTTTCTCACATTTATAAACTTTTCAGTAATCTAGCAAAGAGCAAAAATTTGGTCTTTACCTTTCTTATTGTCCAAAATTTTCTTCATTGTAACTTCTCAGGACTGATTATCTGCCATCAAGTTGTTTTCAACTGATAACCATGTAGTTACTCTCATACTATATCATCATGTTCCATAAATTAATTCCCATAAAGTTTTGCATTTCCTCTTTCTGCCTGCCTTCCTTCCTTCCTTCCTTCCACTCAGAATGAACAAAAACTTACAACAAAAGTCAAAGATAATAAAAAAAAGTTTCTTCAAACATATAAATAACAAGAAAAAAATCAAGGAAACGGTCCACTAAAAAGAGAAGACGGCAAAGAAGTAACAGGCAGCAGAGAGAAAGCAGAGCTGCTTAACTCATTCTTTGCATCTGTCTTCATGCAAAAAGAAACAATAGTCCAACCTATCAAAACGTAACTGTAAAAGACAGACTAGAAATAAAAATTAAAATAAGCAAAAAAAATGGTAAGAGAACATCTGTCTGATCTTAATGAATACAAATCACTGAGACCTGATGGATTACATCCCAGAGTTCTAAAGGATCTGGCAGATGTTATCTCAGAACCACTGTACCACATCTTCCAAAGGCCCCAGAGCACTGGAGAACTATCAGAGTACTGGAAAAGAGCTGATGTGGTTTCCATCTTCAAAAAAGGGGGAAAAAACCAACCCAGGAAACTACAGACCAATCTGCCTAACATCAATACCCAGGAAGATACTGGAAAAGATAATAATAAAAAAAAAACATCTGCCAACATCTAGAAATGAGTAAAGTAATAACTAAAAGTCAGCATGGGTTTGTAAAAACGGATCATGCCAAACAAACCTTATTTCATTCTTCAACATAGTGACTAAATTAGTAGACCAGTGAAATACTGTGGACATAATATACTTATACTTTAGCAAGGAATTCGACAAAGTAGACCACAACCTACTTGGTAAGCTAGAAAAAAGTGGGATAGATAGCATCACAATCAGATGGATTTGTAACTGGCTGAGAAACCGTACTCAATGAGTAGTCCTTAATGGTACTGTATTTACATGGAGGGAAGTAAGCAGTGGTGTACTACAAGGTTCCGTATTAGGCCCAGTACTCCTCAATATCTTCATAAACAACTTAGAAAAAGGAATAGAAGGGGAATTTAACAAATTAAGCTGGCAGGAATAGCCAACACCCCAAATGATAGGCCCAAAATCCAGATGGAATTTGGCAGACTTGAACACTTTAATGTAGAGAAAAGTAAAGTCTTACATTTAGGCAAAAAAACCTGAAAGTACACATATAGACTGGGTGAAACCAGGCTCAACAGCAGTAACTATGAGAGGAATCTTGGAGTCTTGGTGGACAACCAATTAAATATGAGTCAACTGCGTGCAGCGGCAGCCAAAAAAGCCAATGCAATCCTAAATTGCATTAACGGAGGGATACAATCAAGATCAAGTGAGGTACTAATACCACTCTATAAAGCCTTAGTAAGACCACACCTAGAATACTGTATCCAGTTTTGTTGAGACTCTAGAAAGATGTTGAGACTCTAGAAAGAATGCAGAGAAGAGCAACCAAGATGATTAGGGGACTGGAGGCTAAAACATACGATGAACAGTTGCAGGAACTGGGTATGACTAGTCTAGTGAAGAGAAGGACCAGGGCAGTGTTCCAATATTTGAGGGGCTGCCACAGAAAGGAATAGTCAACCTATTTTTCAAAGCACCTGAAGGCCAAACAAGGAATAATGGATGGAAACTGATCAAGAAGAGATTGAACCTAGAAATAAGGAGAATTTTTCTGACATAGCAATCAACCAATGGAACAGCTTGCCTTCAGAAATTGTAGGACACTGGAAGCTTTCAAGAAGAGACTGGATTGCCATTGGTCAGAAATGGTGTAGGGCAATGATGGTTAACCATTTGTGGATCGACTGTGCAAAGAGTGCGCACATGCGCGTTGAATGTGTGTGTGTGGCCGAACCCCCAAAATGCAATGTGCACACAGCCCCACGCATGCGCCCCAACCCTGCGCATGCATGCATGGCGCCTGCACATGCCCCCCCCCCACATGCACGTGTGCCCCTGCACAATCTCTGCACATGTGTGCATGGTCCCCGCATACCCCCACCCCCCGGGTAGGTGTGTGCAGCCCCCCGCATGTACCCTGCACATGCATGGCAGAGACCCAAAGAATAGCTGGCCAGTGGGAGGCGCACTCATGCATGGCGGAGCTGAACTGGGGTGATGGCTCGCATGCCATCAGAGAGTGCGCTGCATGCCACCTCTGGCACATGTGCCATAGGTTCGCCATCACAGGTGTTGGGTCTCCTGTTTGGGTGAGAGGTTGGACTAGATAATCTATAAGGTCCCTTCTATCTCTGTTAATCTGTTAAATCTGTTCCTCAGCCTTAGTCAGGTTTCAGGTGCAATTTTCACATATAAATTAACCAGTTGTATCGCTATTCCAAAAGCATACCACCATATTTTAACATGTCTTTAGTAACTCATATGTACCTGCAGTCTTAAAGTTTTCAATTGTTTATCAATTGTTGCTTATTATTTTTCCTTGAATTCTTAGTGTTTATATTTTAATTCCATTTATTCTACTGAAGGTTCCTTATTTAGTCCTTTGCACTTAGTTGCATAATTACTTTTTATTTCCATTAAAAAAATTCTGGATTTTTCTTTCTTTTTGAAATCTTAACTATTTCTTGCTTTTGATTGTATTCTTTGCAGTCCTTATCCCTCTGTAACATAATTTGTCTTGTTCTTGGTTTTTGTTAAATTTATTTTATTAGCTGCAAGTTTTTTATGACAATTGTGTTTTTCATTCCACCAAGTATCTGTTTTCATTCTTCTGGCTTGCATAACTAATCTTTGTAACTAGGTAATGTTATGTAACACCACTTACATTGTCTAATATAATTATTTTTATACCATTCTGAGCTGCTTCCACATCTACCGGTACTTTCTTTTGCCAATTTTCAATCATTCAGTTGGGAAAGTATTTTCTAGTATTTCTTTACATTCCTGTTCTTTCTTTCTATATCTTTTTGCATTTACTCTAGTTTCTTTCTTTTTTATCAAATTCTAATCTGCATCAACATTCATAACTTCTCATTATTCTTATAGCCTTCCATAATTCTGTTTTCAATGATAACCAAATGAAACATGCTTTTCCTTTAAATCATTCCATTTCGTTATGTATGTATGAATAGACTTAAATGCATATTTGCATCAAACCAAACTGAAATCTGATCTTCCATAATTGTTGGGTCTGAAAATGGTCTTACTTTTTCAGTACCTCTTATTTTCTTTTACATATTAATTCATGCTGTCCAACATATTTGCACCCTCCCTTTCCATTGATCATACTTCATCTGGAGTGTTGCACCTTTTCCCCAAATATTCATTCTGAATTTTTTTTATTATTTTTCTTCTGTAACATTCAAATACCTTTAACCTATGTATTCCTTCTTTTTGACTACCACGACAACATTAAATCCATATATATATGACATTACATACATATATAAATATACGTGTGTGTGTATGTGTCTTTAATACATAACTGCAATCTATTTTTTCTGTTTCTTGCATCTATAATCTCCTGTTTGTGAGAGTAAAATATTTTCATTCAGATCTATTACCTGATTCTTCTACAAATCATGAGGCAATTACAAGCATTTTCTCTCTCTGAAAACAGCTATTGAACACATTTGGAAACTATTTAACATTTATTTATTTATGCCATTTATATGCATGTTGTACTAATCAAGCAAGACCTTTTAATTGTTCTGATTAATAATTGCAAACCTTTTTCTAAGTTCTAGACATTGTGTGAATGTGTTATGTTTAATAAGGATCAGTACATAAATCTTTCAAACAGAAATGGCTTAATTTGACAAATCCAATTGAATTTGCAAAAATGTCTCTGTGCAAAGTATGTGTGAGTAGCATAATTAAAGGACTTGGATTATGGTTAGATAATATACATGCTAGATTCAGTTGCAAATGTATAATGTTCTAATTGCTAGAGCAGCCTATTAAATACTGTAATATAAATTATTTTTTTATATTTATTATATTAATAGAGAATAAAATGTGATAAATTTAATTTATTTAAATTGACATGATTGAAATTAATACTTTGACGATAATCAATCACTTTTTATATCCAGCAGTTTTATAGAAAACAAAGTTTCTTGAAAATATCTATTTTTGGATTTAGCCTAAGAGAAAGGTCTCTTTGAAACATTAAAATGAGGTCATGTGGAGCAGTAAACTATTTAAATGTGCAAATTGCATTGTTTTTCATATAAGAAACCTATGGCAATTCATTTTCCATTTTTCACCTAGCTTTATATGATATATGAGCTGAAATATGTTTTTTAAACTAGTTTTACTCAATGAAAGAAAAGTTTCTCGCAATAGCAAATCAAATACCAATATTTTGTAGTTTCTTTTTATGCAAATATATTTCTTGAAATAAAAGTAATTGTTCCCAGGATAACTGATTATAAGAATAAGCCCAATAATTAGAGAAATATTTTAATGTGTTTTAGTAACTTAATAATATCTCAGCTTCTTCTTTTTTAAACTATTTAATGGCCAGTTATTAGGGTGTCTAAGCTACAGTAAAATGTAATTTAAAAATTACAATTTCTTTCTTGTAATATGTAAGTGTTCTGTCTTTCCAAGTTTTCAATTTTCTCTACCCAAGCTGGAGAGAAATTGATAAATTTTTATTATCATGTTTTCAGAATATTTTGAAAGTAAAAAGTGAAACTTCCCAAATATCTTTGTATGTTTATTATTTAGTAAAACAGACCAAATAACATTTATTTTCACATTCAAATAATTAGAATAAGATTAAGAAACTTAAGTTTCTTTGGACTTATTCTTTGTACTTTGAGGCTTAGGATTTATTACTGCCTTCCTATAAGGCAAAAATATTTTCCATATTCATATGAACATAGAAACAGGGCCTCTTTCTTTGCTTTTTTGTTGTTATTATTGTTCCTTCAAGTCTGTGTTGACACCTGGCAAGTGCCTAGACTTGTCCCTGCAATTGTCTTGTCAAGACTTTAGAATTGGTTTGTCATTGCTTCTTTTCTAAAGGCTGAGGGACAAGATCACCCAGCTGGCTTTGTGCCTAAGGTGAGACTAGTGGTTTATATCCTAATAACTTTTTTTTTTTAATTGAAAAAGTTTTGTAGGAAGTTAGCACCCACCCCTTTCCTGGAAGAGTGAAATATTTTAGGAAATATGAAAAAGGCAGAATATTATATTTCCCTGGGAGAAGCATATTTTACAGACAAAGCAGCTCCCACCTTCCTGCCCCCCACCCTTTGTTAATGGGACAGAGGCAGAAACCCAATCCTTTGTCAAAGGACATTTGCAACACAATAGCAACAGAAACTAACACAATGTATGTGGCTGGGCAGATTTTGCATGGTATTTCATAGACTCCTTGGTTTTCTAGCTGGATCTTGTCTTTGGGGTTTCTTAAGATGTTGGCTATTTTTTGGTCAGTGCAGAAGGTTGTCTCGATATTGTGTCAGTGGAAAATTTTGCTGATTTTATCAGTGGTGTCTTTGATGTAAGGGAGGAGGGCAATCACGCTTTGCTTGCACAGGCACGAAGCCAAAGGCACCAGCCTGAAGATGACGAGTGGGATCTCGTTGAAACGTCGCCAAGATACTCTCAATCTTACACGGGAAAAGACCCAAATACACCAAAACTTAATATAATAATATTATATTATATTATATTATATTATATTATATTATATTATATTATATTATATTATATTATAGTATATTATATTATATTATATTATATTATATTATATTATATTATATTATATATTAATATAATATATATATATTAAGAATTGTCCTAAAGATGCGAGTTCCAGGTATAGTTGTAGAAGAAGCGATAGACATCACGATCTCCGGAACGTTTAAAAGTTTAAAAAAAATTTATTTTAAAACTTGTGCTAAGCTTTCGTCGGCCCCTACCGACTTCGTCAGAGTATAAAATTACCATTGAAGAGCTGCTTGCTTTATGTAATGCTGATCAATTTGGTCATTGCGCGTGTAACAGGCCCACACCCTTGCCTTCCCCCTGTAATTATCTTATTTTCTGCCTTAGTCATGCTGATAGATGACGATGCACTTTCCCCTGCCTCCTGCCCCATTGTGTGTTGCCTCTTTCTCTCCCTGGGGGGTAACGCAGGGTTATCAGGCATTGCTTTGAAGGTATTACTCCCAGCTCCCTCTCCCTCATTGTGCCCTCCCGGCATACCAGGCTTTACAGCACCAGGCAAGATTTAAGGAGGACCGATCACTAAGACTGAATGGAGATCGGGGACAAATCTCCTCTAGGCATAGAGATTGGCCCAATGAAGGTGTGACAAACCCTGACAGAGGGCAAGAGATTAGGTTAGGGAAACAGCGGAATGAGGGAGATGGGGGGGTAAGGAAGAACAACGCAGACCCATCACAAGATCATGGGTAAAACAAATGGGTTTAGAGGAAGCAACGTGTGCGCCTAAAAGGGAAAGGCATAACAATGAGGGAGAGGGAGCCGTGAGTAATACCTTCAAAGCAATGCCTGATAACCCTGCGTTACCCCCCAGGGAGAGAAAGAGGCAACACACAATGGGGCAGGAGGAAGGGGAAAGTGCATCGTCATCTGTCAGCATGACTAAGGCAGAAAATAAGATAATTACAGGGGGAAGGCAAGGGTGTGGGCCTGTTACACGCGCAATGACCAAATTGATCAGCATTACATAAAGCAAGCAGCTCTTCAATGGTAATTTTATACTCTGACGAAGTCGGTAGGGGCCGACGAAAGCTTAGCACAAGTTTTAAAATAAAATTTTTTTAAACTTTTAAACGTTCCGGAGATCGTGATGTCTATCGCTTCTTTTACATATATATATATATATATATATATATATATATATATATATATATATATATATATATGTGTGTGTGTGTGTGTGTGTGTGTGTGTGTGTGTGTGTGTGTGTGTGTGTGTGTGTGATGTATACACACACACATACATATATATATACATACACACACACATACACTTGTTTGTATGTGTGTATATGCATGGGGAACAGTAACTCCTTTATTTGCTGTTAAGTTATTATTTGGTGATTTTTTATTTGAATATTTTCTTTGTATTAGATACTTTAGATTTATGTACATATAATTAGAAACAATAAAGATTATTGTTTGAATTGTTATTTACCCATAAAGGCAATGTAGGGCAAAAAGAAGAGATAGGAAAAAGGTAAGAAAAAAATGTGCACATGTTTTTGTGGGTGTATCAATCAGTGCATTTAAAGTATTTGTGTATCTTTCTTACACAGGAGTTGAAAAACTAATCCACCATCTACACAAACATAACATTCCCATAGCTGTTGCTACTAGTTCATCTCAAGTGACATTTGAAATGAAAACAAGCCGACACAAAGAATTCTTTGCTTTATTTCATCATATTGTCTTGGGAGATGACCCTGAAGTAAAGCATGGCAAGCCAGAGCCTGATGTGTTTTTAGTTTGTGCGAAGAGATTTGATCCTCCTCCATGTCCAGAAAAGGTAAACATAATCACAAAATAGAATAACAACCAGAAATCCAAGCTGTTATATTTTGATCTTTTATTGTTTTTAATATCAAAATAATTTGATATTTGATGGTATTGTTATTGTCTTTATTTTTTAAAAAAAATATTTTTATTGAATATAAATATTAAAAAAGACATACATAACATATACACAACAAACATTTATACAACATATACACAAAAAGAGTATAATTTCTTCTTAAGCATTTTTTCAGAGTGAAAAACAATTCTACTTATGATATATTCCTTCACCTCTCCTTAATCTAATAACATTTTTTATTATATATATATATATAAAACTCGGTAATATTCCCCCCTATATTTTTTGTATATTTCTGATTTTTAACCAATTATACCAATTATTCCATATTTTGTAATAATCTGATTCTTCTCTTTCTTGTAATTCTTTGTTAACCTATCCATTTCAGCGCATTCTAAAATTTTTCCTACTACTTCTGTTTCACTTGGTGTTTTTTCTTGCTTCCAATTTTTTGCGTAGGATATTCTTGCAGCAGTTAATATGTGAATTGTGAGATATTTGATATCCTTAGGGTATGATTTGTTAAAGATTGCTAATAAAAATGTTTCTGGTTCTTTTTCAATCTGTGATTCTGTTGTTTGTTCCAACCATTTTTTGATGTTAGACCAAAATTTCTTTGCTGCCGGGCAAGTCCACCATAAATGATAGAAAGTCCCTTGTGCCTTTTTGCACTTCCAACAAATCGGGCTATTTTTAGGTTGTATTTTAGCCAATCTGGTTGGAGACATATGCCACCTATAAAACATTTTCAGTTGGTTTTCCTTGTACGCCATTGCTTTTGTTAAATTTAGGTTTACCTGCCAGAACTTTTCCCATTTTTCCAAAGGTATTGTGTGTTTGATGTTTTGAGCCCACTTAATCATCATTTCTTTGACTGTCTCTTGTTCCAATTTATAGCGTAGAAGAAATTTGTAAATTCTACTAATTAATTTATTTTCTGAATCTAATATAATTTTATCTATTTCTTGTTTTTGATTATAAATTTCATATGTTTTTATATGTTCTCTGTATTTGGATTATATTTGAGTATAAGTCTATTTCTCTGTGTAAATCTGTCTCCAATTGTTGTTTTGTCTTTAATTTGCCTTGATAGTCAATTATATATTTATATCTAATTATTTTTGTCTTCTCTGTTAAATTTGGGTGTCTAATTGATTCTGCCGGTGCGAGCCAATTTGGTATCTTCATATAATGTTGTTTTTTAATTTTAAGCCAAATTTGTAATAATGAGTTTCTTATTGTGTGTCTTTTAAAATATGAATGTGTTTTGTATTTCTCATCCCACATAAAAGAGTGCCAGCCAGTTTGGAGTTCGTGTCCCTCAATTGTTAAAATTCTAGAGTCCTTTAATTCTATCCAATCTTTGACCCACGATAGTACTGCTGCTTGGTAATATATCTCCCAGTCAGGGAGTGCAGCTCCTCCTCTATCTTTTGTATCCTGAAGCAGCTTAAATTTTATTCGTGGCCTTTTCCCTTGCCATATAAATTTAGATGTTATTTTATTCAGCTTTTCAAAAAACGGTTTATCTATTTTAATTGGGGTGACCTGAAACAAATATAAAAATTTAGGTAAAATAGTCATTTTGATGGCTGAAATTCTTCCTAGGAATGAAATATGTAAATTTTCCCATTTTTCTAAGTCTTTCTTTGTTTGTTATAGTAATATATCATAATCGTTTTCTTTAATTGCTGATGTTCTTGTAGATAACCAGATTCCTAGATATTTTATTTTTTTCGTTGTTTGGATTTGTATATTATCTGTCAATTCTTTTGTTTGATTTCTGTAAGGTTTTTTACAATTAGCTTCGATTTACTTTTATTGATTTTTCTCCATAGTATAGAAATGGGAGGTGCCAGGCTGGGTATTCTATGCTCTAGCTCTATGTCCTGAGTTGAAACTTCTGAAGATCCACCTCCCTGGTGACGTCTCTTCAGTTTGTTTCAACTCAGCCTAGCTCATGGTTGCAATCCTTCAGCTCCTGAGCTGTGAGTTGAGCTTAGGATATTTCTCTGGAATTTTTTTGTGTTTTTCCTTAGCTTACTTTAAATTCTAGTTTTTCCTTTTCCTTTTACTCCATTTTTTCTTTTGCTTCTATTACCCTGCTTGAAGTGCTGCTTGCAAGGTATTTGGCTGGGGAGGGCTCTCCACTCGCTGAGAGCTTGTGGGGGGCGGTTTGAACGTCTCCCACCAGCCTCCCCTTCTTCGTTGGTGGCTGTGAGGTGCTAGCCGGTTGGCTTTCGCCCCGGTATCCCTCAGAGGCTTGAGGAGCGGCGAGGTCTCAATTTTAAAGCCGCTGGAGCCGCGCCGCTTGTTTTTGCCTGTCACGTGGCTCCCTTTGATCACCGCCAGTCAGCTGTGAGGCCGGGCGGTTTTTTTGCCTCTTTTAACAGCGTTTGCAGCCACAGCAGCTGCGCCAGCCTTTTCAGCCTGGGCGCTGGCTGCTTTGCCCTCTTGAGTCAGTGAGGTACCTTTGGGTGCGTGAGAGGGCTGTGCCTGCCACCGGGTCGCACTACAACAGTGCAGAGCGGGCTCCTGAAGCCTCTTTTAAGTCGTGGCGGCCATTGTTCCCGCACATTTTGTGGCGGCCTTAAGTCCGGGCGGCTTTGCTCCCCCGGCAATTTATGGGCACTGAGCTGGTGGGCTCTCCGCTGGAGCGGATGGGAGCCTGGACTTCTTACCAGCCTTTACGGTCTGCAGGCTTGCATGGCGGCCTGAACGGACTAGATTTCTGAGATCATGAGCTGCATTTTATTTGAACTGCGACGGTTGGAGGTCAGCCATTTTGAGAAGCACAGCGGCCATTTTGACTGACATTTCAGGCCTGTATCCCTGTCTTTGTTATACTCCAGACTTATTGTGACGTTTCTGGCCCTTTAAGGGAATTTTTTTGTCTTTTCTGGTCTGGGTGGTGGATCGGAAGACATGGGGGTGCTGACAAGTAGGCTTCCTTTTCGGCTGAGGGCTCTTGGTCGCCTCAACATGACAGAACCAAGGACAGAGGCAAGGCCCCTTCCAGACCACGAACTGCCAGCGTGGCTGCTGCAAATAAGATTAAGGCCTGGGCTAAGGCTAGATGTGGCCTTTCCAAGGCAGAGGAAAAGACAGCTTAGATCAGACAGCGGGCCTTGGACAGAGAATTTGCAAAGGCTACTGCCTCCAATCTGGACCAGGAATCCCCTCCGCTTCCTGTATCTGCCCCCACCTGTCTGCTCAAGGTGTAGGAGCGCCACAGCCTTTGCCCACTCCTGTCATGGCCGGGCCCTCTCAACAGTGGTCTCCTGAGGCTCGTTCGGATTCTCAGCCTATTCAAGGGCAGGCAGGGGCTACCAGAGTACATGAGGCCACCTTCACCTCCACGGTGGCGGGCCTCCGCCAGGGTGAGGGGGGAGAGCAGGATGTCCCCAACTTTATGAAATCCTGGGTGGAGCAAGCTATTCGAAAGGGCATTGCAGAGGGCATGCAACTGCAGTCACAGGCCTTCGCCCAGATGTATGCATTCCGACCAGAGGTTCAGCCTCAGAGGTTTGTGATGGCCCCTGAGAAGGACCAGGCCCTGTGTTCCCTTTCTACATCTGAATTGGCAGACTTTGAAGAAGACTATGAGGGTGAGGGGGAGTTTTCTGATGTGGATCAGGACCAACCCCCCAGGCCTTCCTTCAAGGGCTTATTTAATCTGGCCCTGTTGAAACCTTTGCTGTCAAAGGCCAAAGCTACCGCTCTTTTGGGGCCTGATCCATCACTCTCAGGTGCTGACTTGGGTAATGGGGAGCAGGATGATTATTTGTTCACAGAACAGGCTGTGGAGGCGGACACCATTCCCATTCCGGGAATGTTTTTGGACATGATATGTAGACAGTGGACGGCCCCTGCTGCAGCCCGTTGGGCCTCGGGTCTGGATAATCAATTGTTCACGGTTGATTCTGACATGATTAACCTGTTGGAGGTTCCCAAGGTAGATGCTCCTGTTGCAGCACTCACCTCTTCTTCTGTGTTGCCTCCTGACGCTGAGGATGCCCTAAAGGCAGAGGATCGCCGGGAGGAGATGGTGCTTCGTCGTGCACATCAGGCAGATGCGTGGGCCGTGAGAGCGTCTTCTGCAGCATCCTTCCTCACCAGAGCATCTGTTAGATGGCTTCGTCAGCTGCAGGGCCACTTGGCACTGAATGATGTTCGGTCCCATCAAGACCTTTTGAAAATTCTAGCAGCTGCTGAGTATACGGCAGATGCCACCTTGGCGGCCGCCAGGTTCTCTGCCAGGGCCATGGCCTCATCTGTCACTGTTAGGCGCGTGCTTTGGCTGCATCATTGGCGCATGGATGGGAAGAACAAGTGGAAGCTGGCTTCAGCCCCATTTGAGGGAGGTTTCCTGTTTGGGCAAGCATTAGATCCCTTGCTTATAGAGACGAGGGATAAGAGAAAGATACTCCCGTCCCAGGGCAGGCGAACGGATTTCTGTTCCTCCCCTTATTTCAGGCGGCCCTCCTTTCGCCAGAGGGGAGCTGAGCCAAGCTTTCCCCTTCCATTACTCTAGGCCTAGTTTCCAGGCCGATAGACCTACCTACTCCCGGGGTAGACAGCAGCAGCCCACCAAGCCCTTCAGGGGCTCAGGAGGCAGAGGGGCTAGAAGATCGAAATGACTGCCTGCCTCAGGCCCCTATTGGAGGCAAGCTCACCCTGTTTGCAGGCCGCTGGGACGACCTGACAACGGACAATTGGGTGAGGGAGACTATAAGAGCAGGGCTCTCCCTCGAATTCCTTTCACCTCCTCCGAGGCGTTTCCTCCATTGCCCTGTTTCTGGAGACCTGTTCAGGCGGGGGCTCATGAAATTGGCTATTCAGCATTTGCTGGAAATTCAGGCCATTCAGCCGGTTCCACTGGGGCAGAGGGGGCGCGGATTCTATTCCACCCTATTTGTAATCCCAAAGGCCTCGGGGGTGGGTGGGTGGAGGGCAATTCTAAATTTGAAGGGACTCAACGAGTATATCGTTTACAGGAGATTCAAAATGCACTCCCTGCATTCCATCTTAGCAGGGATCAGGGAGGGAGACTTCTTAGCCTCCATAGATCTGACCGAAGCATACCTCCACGTCCCTATTTGGCCGGAGCATCGTCAGTACCTGAGATTTTGCTATTCAGGCCGCCACTTTCAATACCTTGCCCTGCCGTTCGGGCTGGCCTCTGCCCCCCGTACGTTTACCAAGATTCTTTCTGTATTGGCGGCATATCTCAGGTCTCTTCCCATCAGAATCTAGTGCTATCTCGACGATCTGCTCCTACAGGCGTCCTCTCAGCGGCGAGCGGAACAGGACTTGGCCACGACAATAGGTGCGCTGAGGGACCATGGGTTCTCTGTGAATCTGGCAAAGTGCCAACTTGTTCCCTCAACAAGGTTAGTACACCTAGGGGCCCTGACACGCAGACGGGGCAGGTTTTCTTGTCCCAGGACAGGCAGGACAGTATACGGGCGCTGATTCAGCTGATTCAGGGGAGCCAGACTGTACAGGTAGACCAGTTATCCCAATTGTTGGGGAAAATGATTTCCTGTCTGAACATTGTTCCCTGGGCCAGGTACCATGCAAGACCACTACAGTGGTTCTTGCTCCCGCATCAGAAGGCAGGCACGAGCTTGTCCAAGATCAGAGTGCGGGTGCCGCCACGGGTGCTAAGCTCCCTGGCTTGGTGGACATCGATGGCCATCCCAGGGGCTGTTACTTCAGGGAACCCCACAGGGTGGTGGTGACATCAGATGCCAGTCTCTTGGGCTGGGGAGGACATTGCGGGTCTCAAGTGGCCCAGGGCCGCTGGTCACACCTAGAACTCTCCCAGCAGATCATTTGGCTAGAGCTCCGTGCAGCCCGTCTGTCTCTGCAGGCCTTTCTTCCACAGGTGAGGGGGCAGCATGTGCTCCTTCTCACAGACAACACGACAAAAGCCCATATAAACAGGCAAGGGGGGACATGTTCCCGGCCTCTGATGCGGGAGGCAGAGGCGCTTTGCAACTGAGCAGAGACTCACCTTTTGTCCCTAACAGCGGACCACATTGCAGGGACAGACAACGTCGAAGCCGACTGGCTGAGTCGGGCCACTGTGGACCCCTCGGAGTGGAGACTCCATCCCAGCCTGTTCGCGGACATAGTCGACCGGTTCAGTCGCCTGGTGATGGACTCTTTGCCTTGCCAACGAACACCCAGCTTCCCCGCTTCCTCTCCCATTTCCCTGCCCCAGGAACGGAGGGAGTGGACGCTCTGCGGACCCCGTGGCCCAGAGGCCTCTTATATGCCTTCCCTCCCCTACCCCTGATCCCAGCTGTAATTCGGAAGGTGTTGTTGGAGGGGGCGGAGATAGTGTTAGTGGCCCCCCACTGGCCCAGACGGCCGTGGTTCGCCGACCTGGTCGACTTGTCGGTCGCCAGGCTCTGGCGGATCTCCCCGGACCGAGTCTCCCTCAGTCAGGGCCCGGTGCAACACCCGGACCCTCAAAGACTGCAGTTAGCCGCTTGGAGGTTGAGCAGGGGCTCTTGAGGAGGGAGAACTTTCCTGCCAGGGTCATCCGGACTATGCAGGCGGCCAGGCGGCCCTCCAACACGTGCATTTACGAGGCCACGTGGAACAGGTTTGCAGTGTGGTGTGCCTCGAGCATTTGAGTCCAACTTCAGCATCGGTGGTGGAGGTGCTGGAATTTTTACAGGACGGGTTGGACATGGGACTTTCCACTAACACTTTAAGACGACAGGTGGCTGCGCTGGGTTCTGTCTTGACATTTGGGGAGTGGGGTTCACTCGCCAACCATCCACGGGTGAGGACCTTTCTCCGTGGAGCGACTAATTTAAGACTTCCTCCACTTCACCGTTATCCTACGTGGGACCTTTCTAAGGTTCTGCAGGCTTTGACTAAGGCACCTTTTGAACCATTGAGGGAGGCTAGTCTTCGTCTACTCTCATGTAAAGTAGCTTTCCTTGTGGCCGTCACGTCTGCCCGACAGATCTCAGAGTTGGCGGCGTTATCGGTGCGGAAAGACCTGTGTATTTTTCACTCCAACAGGGTGGCCTACGGCTGGACCCTGCCTTCCTTCCTAAGGTCAACTCCTTGTTCCACCGAGCACAAGAGTTGGTCCTGCCAGACTTCTGCCCTCGGCCTCGGCACGCCTTGGAGAAGACCTGGCACACTTTGGATGTGAGGAGGGCCCTCCGTATTTACATTTTTCGGACCTTTCTTTCCGGAAGACAGAGGCTCTCTTTGTCTCCTTCCAACCGTCGACTCTTGGCCACAGGGTGACCTCTTCCACGGTGGGGCGGTGGCTTCGGATGTGCATTTCTTCTGCATATGAGCTTCAAGCTCTCCCGGTGCCTCAAGGGATAACGGCCCACTCCACCCACAGTGCTGCCACAACTGCGGCCTGGGCTACTCAGGCGTCAGTAGAAGACATCTGTAGGGCGGCCACTTGGACTTCTATTCCCTTCATCCGCCACTATAGACTTGATTCCTATGCATCAGCAGAGGCGGCGCTTGGGAGACGAGTGCTGCAGAGGGTTCATGAAGATCTGGGGTCGTCGGCCCAGAACAGCTCCCACCCTTAGGGCTGGCCAGTCTTTGGTATATCTCAGCCTGGCACCTCTCATTTCTACACTATGGAGAAGGGACTTTGGTCTTACCGTGATACGTTCCTTCTCGTAGTATAAAATGGGAGGTGCCAGCCCCGCCCTGTCTGTGGCTGCCTGGACCGGCTCCCTTGGTGGAGCATGTTGATTTTGTCTTTCAGACTGTGTACCATTCGCTTTGGCTTCGTTGACAAAACTGAAGAGACGTCACCAGGGAGGCGGATCTTCAGAAGTTTCAACTCAGGACATAGAGCTAGAGCATAGAATACCCAGCCTGGCACCTTACATTACAAGAAGGAACATATCACGGTAAGACCAATGTCCCTTCTCCAAATTCTTCTATTTTTTGGAACAAATTAGGTATAGATTCCATAGGATTGTCTATCAAAAATACTAGGTCATCAGCAAAGGCCTGAGCTTTGTATTCTTCTCTATTGATCCTTAAACCTTCAATTCCTTGGTCTTCTTTAATTTTTTTCAACAGGATTTCCAATGATAGAATATATAGTAAGGGGGAAAGTGGGCAGCCTTGTCTGACTCCTTTTGTTATATTAAATTTGTCTGTTATATCATCGTTCATAATTATCCTTGCTGATTGCTGCCTCCTTCTCCGGGTGTGATTCATAATATTCTAGAGCATTAAGTACTATTCTCATGTTGTTCTTTATTTGGCGTCCTGGCAGAAATCCATTTTGGTCTGGGTGTATATATGTATTTAATACTGATTTAATCCTTTCGGCCAAGATTGCTGCAAATATTTTGTAATCGGCATTCAATAATGAAATAGGTCTGTAGTTTTGAATTAACTGGAGATCTGTATCTTCTTTTGGAATGATTGTTATTATGGCTTCTGTCCATGAATTTGGCATTTTGGCTTTCTCCATAGCTTCATTATATAATCGCAACATATTCTCTCCCAATACTTCTTGCATTGTTTTATATATTTCTACCGGTAGCCTGTCGGGTCCCGGTGTTTTATTGTTTTTTTGCTTTTTCAGTACTTCATCTAATTCTAATTTGGTTATTGGCCTATTGAGAGTTGTTCTTTGTTCTTCTGTGATTTTTGGCATTCCTGATTTCCCTATGTATTGTTTTATCTTGTCTTCATCTATTTTTCCCTGATTATATAAATTCACATAGAATTTCTTAATAATTTCTTTTTTGGCCTCTTTACTATGTTGAATTTCTCCTTTATCATCTTTCAATTGGTATATCGTTCTTTTTTTCTGTTCTTTCTTCAGTTTATAGGCTAGCCATCTGCCCGTTTTATTTGCGTGTTCGAAATAATTTTGTTTTGCCATTTTTATTTTTTGGGCTAGTTCTATTTGGTTTATCAAATTTAATTTATGCTTAATCATTTCCCATTCTTCTCTTATTGTTTTGTTCTGGAGTTTTTCCTGGAGTTTTTGTTCTATTTGTTTTAGGTCTTTCTCTAATTTCTCTAATTGTTTTTTCTTCTCTTTATTCTTTTTCCTCGTATATGCTATTACTAGACCTCTTATATATGTTTTTAAAGTATCCCATGTGTTTTGTAAAGAGGTTTCCTCTATTTTATTTATCTGAAAAAATATTTTTACTTCCTTTTCTAACATCGAATTAAATTCTTTTTCTTTACATAATCTTTGGTTCATCGTCCATCTCTTATGTCTTCTTTCCCCTTTCCAGTTTATGAATAGTGGATTTGTGGTCTGCCCATTGGTTTGTGCCTATCTCAATTTTTTCTACTTCTATTGATATTTGGGGTCATCCATGCCATGTCCAATCTCGACCAGGAATTATGCGGATGGGAGTAAAAGGTGTATTGGGCCTCTTCTTCATGTGTTTCCCTCCATACATCTGCCAAGTTTAGTTCTTCAGCCATAATAAAGAATTCTTTTGGAAGTATTTCTTTTTTCTTTTGTTTTTTTTCCCCAGTTTTGTAGTCCTTCTTTGCATTTACTGTTGCATTATAATCCCCTATTACACAAATATCATCATATTCTAATTCTGCTAATTTTATGTGCAGATCTTTAAAAAAGACCTGTAGTTTTTGGTTAGGTGCATAAATCACTACAATTAACATTTTCCTCTTTCCTATTTCTAGTTCTACCATCACCACTCTACCTTGCTCATCAGTATAAACTAATTTAGATTGTATTTTTTCTTTTACGTAAATCACTACTCCTTTTTTCTTTTTTTGGGCCAGAGATGAATATAGTTTTCCTAATTTGGGGTTTTCTAGGATTTTTTGATAGTCATTTTGAATGTGTACTTCTTGCAGACATATCACATCTGCTTCTAGTTTTCGTAATTTTGTGAAAATTTGATTCCTTTTCTTTGGGGCATTTAAGCCATTAATATTTACCGAAAAGAGTTTGATCTGTTCATCCATTGCCTATCGTATCTGTTTTTTTTGTGTTTCTTGTTTCCATCTGTGCCTTAGCTTTTGCACCTTCTCCCTCTTCTCTCTCTTTTTCTTGCCTCTGTCTTATTTCTTTTTCTTGATTTGTTTCTATTGGTTCTTCTTCTTGACTTTTACTATCTGTTTCCTCCTTGCTTTCCTGTTCTTCTTCTAGTCTAAAGTGTGTGTTATGGAATTCTCTTGCCTTTTCTAGAGTGTCTATTTTATATTTTTTGTCTTCCCACGTAATTAAGATCCCCTCTATTGGCAGTCATCTGTACATTATCTTATATTTAATCAATAGTTGTGTTAAAAACTGATATTGTTGTCGTAGATTTCTTACTCTTCGGGGTATCTGTTTTAAAATTATAATTTCTTTATCATTATAGATCACCGTTTCTTCTCTAGATTTCTTATAGGCTTCATCTCGAATTGATTTTTTTAAGAATTTGACATGGACTTCTCTCGCCAGTCTGTGTTTTCTTATATAATTTGTTTGTACGCGATATGTTTCTTCCAATTGTCCTTTTATTTCTTCTGGCTCTTTTTGTGTCATTCCTGCGATAATTTCCACCATCTTCCCTTCTAAATCTTCATTTTTTTCTTCTGGAATGTTTTGAAAACGCAGGAAGTATGAGGCCTTTTCCATTTCGAGCATGGCCAAGGAATCTGACCTTTCTTTATTTAGTTGTAGGGTTTTTTGTTCCATTGCTTCTACTTTTAATTCCACATGATCTATTTTTGTTTCCGTTTTCCTAATTCTCTGTTCATTTTCTGCTATAGAATTTTGAATGCCCCCAATTTTATCCTTCATGGTCTTGATATCCTCCTTGACTTCTCCTATTTCATTTCTAATCTCTGCATGGAACGTTCTCATTTCTTCCTGATTTTCAGCTATTTTTTCTTGTGTTTGGAGCAGTGTTTCCTGGATCTTTTGAAACATATCTTGTATTACATTTGGTGCCATTTCCACTTTTTCTTTTTCTTTTTCTTTCCCCATCATGCTATCTATTGTTTTTTGTTGTGAGGGGGTGGGAGTCATTACTATCGTATTGGTTGTAGGTTTTTTCCCTGTTTTTGTTATGGTGCATGTTGTAGACATTTTCAATATTCATGTAAAGCTTTCCAACCTTAACATCAATTTTTAAGTTATTCCTTAGTATCTCTTTTCCCCTCCAGACACTGCTTATACACCGCACAGCTTATATATAGTTATATTATATTATATTGCCAATTATCCCAATTGAGCAATTAATTCTTATTCACAGTATAAATCAATTTACTTATCAATCAAGATTTTAGTTTAATTTTCTTAATTTTCTAATTAGCAATCTTTTCAATTACTCCCTTTTTCAATCAGTCTATCTCAAACATACAGTCAACTCATTTGTTATTTTGTATAAAAGTCAATCTTTCATTTTAACAATAATTCCTTGTCTAACCACAATTTCACAATACAATTTATAGCTCTAAAAATATTATTTACTTATATATTTCTTTTAAATATTAAACTTATTGACTAATTAAACAGTTCAAAATTAATAATTCACTTCCCTCTTGTCTTAATTTTTATTTTCTTTGGTCTTTTGTTGTCTTCTTGCTTTACCTCTCTCGATCAGTTCTTTCACAGTCATAAAAACGCGACCTATGTCCGTCTCAGTCTTTTTTTTTTTTTTTTTACTTCTCCCAGTAATTGGATCTCTGCATTCAGTTTTCAAATCTTTTTTTTAAACTTAAGTTCTTATTGTCCAAACTTATTTGTAAATCCAAAGTCCGAAATCCAGACAGGTCTTCTGTATCCGTGAATTTCACCACTTAGTCCGGTATTTCAGTCTCTGCACTCAATTTTCCGATATTTTGGGGTTTGAGTCAGTTATAGTTCCCAGATTCAAACAGCGTGACTATAGCCACAGAGTCCACAGGCTGCTCAACTGTAAAAGTCCGCACTCACACCGCTTCGAGCACTATTTCTCCTTTTCTTATGTTTGCTTAGTCATTCTATGGGTTCCTCTCTTCCGCGCTGTAGTTGTTTCCCCTTTTTTCCTTCTCCTCTTGTACCACCGCTGTTGTAACTCACTTGTCTTCCTCTGATTCAATCGCGCGTCTCCTGTTTACCGCCTCTATTGTAAGTGATCTATCTGCTTCCACTATTTGCTTCGATCTAGACGGGCGCCATCACTCCTGCCCGCCGATAAGGCCGACTTCTTCACCAATTTAAGAGATTGATCGCTCGACCTCCCTGATGACAGCGCAACACCAGGGGGCTTCGCGAGTTCCTCTTTCGTTTCCCGATCCCTCCAAGTTCGGGAATGCCCTTAAAGAGCAATTAATGAGGAAATTTGGGTATCAGAGATGGAGCCTCCGTTTCCTCACCCGTTCGTGATGACGTCACTGCCGGAAGTCCCGGTATTGTTATTGTCTTTAACATGTAATGATTTATAATGACAACTGATGGGCCGCTGTTTGCTCTAAAGCAATATTTTAATTGGGCTTGGAAAGGAAGCAACAAGATTAGTAACTAATTGGATAGGAGACCACCAGGAAATTCCAGGTGTCTCCTAACACCAATATTCAAAGCAACACTCTTTGGCAACACTCTGTCTCATGCTTCTTCCAAATCTACATTTGCCCAAGTTGGTTCTGTCATTAAGGAATGCTGCAACAGCTTATTCACATTCAAAGGCAATTGAGACAAAAGTGCTCCTGTCCTGTTTGTTATGGACTATCCTTTACATGTAGGGAGTCTCCACTGAGAAGAAAAAGAGGAGAAACTGCCAGGACTGCTTCCATTCAGCTGTGGAAGATTTTTAAAAAATGTATGGAATCCTCAGAGAAAGATCACTCACAAAATAATCATTTGGCAGGGAGATGAATCACCCCATTGCTTTTAAGGAAATGTCCTTTCATTTGGGTTTAGATTTTGTTTGTAAAAGGAAGTTTACACATGTCTTGATAATATATCAGGCAGCTGATAATATAGGGACTTATAATTTATTATAAAATAATAAATTATGTTTTGTAGATCTCTGCCATTCCATGTTGAAGCTGTGAAAGTACTCATTACTAAAAATCAGTGCATTATTAAGTGTGGAGAATAAACCACTGGATTAAGGAGCTCATTACAGATTTTTTTTTTAAACCTTTCATGATAGCCTCTTGGCTGAATCATATATCTTTTGCAGTATACAAGAGTTTGCTTTTGGTATTGCTACTGAATATAATAATAGAATAGCTATGTTTAATTTACTTCAACAAATCTTATCATAGAAGTTGAAATTGTCTGTTTAACTGCTTTATACTTGTCATAACTGCATCTTTAGAAGCTCAGAACAAAGAACAAGTAGAACAAGAAATTCTTCCATTAATGTTATTACATTTATGCTGTAATGTGTTACTCTGAAGAGACATATGGGGAAAAACCAAATATATTTTAAAATATTGCAAAATCTTTATTTATACAGTGATTTTTTATTTGGACATCCATGTTTTCTGTTCTTTTTTTCTCTAACTCACTGATAAATTATCATTAAGATAATTCACTACCAAAGGAGAAATTAATCTTATCATGTTTGTGTATCTGTATATTCTCATGACTGTATATAATTTAATTACTTATATAATAATATAAGGAAAGCCTGCAAGGTAGCTTTCAAAATATTAAATTAATATAAACATATTAATGCATTAAATATATATTAATTACTCTGCCATCAAAGAAGAAATCAATTTCAAGAATCTTAGTAGAAAAAAACTTTTAAAGGAAATACAGAGAGTAGAAGATAAGTTTAGCAGTGAAATTAAGAAACTATTAATAATTATATTTGCAATTAGGTAGTGATTTTTTTCTTGTGCCTTTTTTCCTAGCATCAGTATAAAGGAATCGAAAGATATGGTAGTTTATTGTATCATTTTTACTCATAGCTTTGTTACAAATGTGGGTTTCTTTAAATATCTGTGTAACTTGAAATTTCTTTAATATTGCTTAGAAAAAATAGATATTCTCTTCTTACTTGTAATTTTTAAAGTATCTATCTATATTGCAGATACATATTTGTTTGTTTTATCAGCAGCAGTGGTCAGCTGAAAAGTCACTTTTGGAAATGGGCAAGGAGCTATCCTTCGTTTACTTGTCTCTTTTATTTAAAAAATCATTAAGTGTTTGCAATCTAATTTCTCCAAGATGATGAATATTATTACTCTGATCATCAAGGATTAGAAAGTATAATTTGTAAAAGAACCACGATTGAGCTTGCTATCTAACTGTTGACAGATCAATACCTTTGATCTGTCAACAGTCATAAATTCATAAATTTTCAAACTCAAACATTACCTCGAATGAGTTCTTCAAATGAATAAAGACTGCATGTTACTGAGACAAGAACATACTTTCTTTTGTGTTCTCACAAAGATCTACTCCTTGTAGTGTTACTTAGAAGAACTTGTAGATTATGTAGAAGAATGTTCAAATCTGATGCAAATGTTAAACTCTACTTCATTTGTTCTCTTATTGTAAACTGATTGTGAGATAGTGTAATTTCTTAATTTTAATTTTAATTTTCTTAATTTTTGGCAACAGTGAGAAAAGCCTCCCAAACCTTTTAGAATGAAATTTTATATGTATTTATTATATTTTTGCTAGAGTTGAATATGCATTTTATTTTTGTATAAGGAAAAGAGTAAGTGTAAAGAATCTATTTGTTCCGTGGTAGAATTGTTAAACATAATGTGCAAGGAATATGTGAGACTCCTTAAAGAAGTCAGTTCAACTATTTTTATTTTGAGAACTTATTGGTAAATTATTTTAAAACTTAAAAAAGCTATTTATAAAATACATTAGATTATTTTTAAAATTAATACCTAAAAATAGAAGCAACTGGTATGAAAGATTTGCTAGGTGAAAACTGCTAGGTGGTTGGTAAGATGATAATAGATTAAAATATGATTATAGATTAAAAAATCAATTTTTTAAAACAGTGTTGGAAAGGACTGTGGAAATCTTCTAGTACAACCCCGTGCTTACGCAGAAGCCCTATACCAGTGATGGTGAACCTTTTTGGCACCGAGTGCCGAAAACGTTGCATGGAAATGTCACGCTCATCAGGACTGCGCTACGGAAAAGCCGAACTTCCAAATTCTAGACTGCATGCACGGCCAATGATCAGCTGGCTGGTGTGCATACTCAGGCCGATTTTTGGCACTGCTGCGCATGTGAAGGGATCATGGAAAAGCTGAACTTCTGGGTTCTGGCACACATGCACACCAGACAATCAGCTGGCTAGTGTGCATGTGCACACTGGTTTTCAGCACTGCTGCGCACACGAAAGACAACTGATTGTCGCCCGCACATGCGCACCAGAAACATTGAAGACAAACAGGCAAGGCCGCACATGCCGGGTGACATGGCATCATGTGCCACTTTGGGCACGTGTGTCATAGGTTCGCCACATGGCCCTATACCTTTCCAGACGAGTGACTGTCCAGTCTCTTTGTAAAAGCCTCCAATGATGTGGTAGTCTGATCCTTACTTTCGCCAAACTCTTTTTATCTAGTTTAGAATCAATTACTCCATTCCAATCTCCCATTATTAAAATAGATCTATAATCCCATTGCAATATTTTATTATGTAAAGTCTTATAAAAATGATCCTGTTGTTGGTTCGGAGCATAAATTCCAATCAGAAGAATTTGGCCATTTGCTGTATACAATTCAATTGCAATAAACCTACCACCTTCATCTGCTTCTATAATTTTAGCAGACAATCTTTTATTTACATAAATAACCACACCATTCTTTTTTTCCGAGTTTGAAGCTATAAAATGTGTTCCTAATTTGGAGTTTATCAGATATTTGTGATCTTGAGTTCGAATATGAGTTTCTTGTAGACAAATTATGTCATTATTAAATTGTCTCAGATATGTAAATAACTTGTTCCTTTTTTGTGGTGAATTTAATCCGTTAACATTCCAAGATAAAAGCCTAATTGTCATCTTGACCTTTCTGAAGCGATGAGCTGCCTTGCCTCGCTTCTTCTGAGGTCTTCGGCTTTGCTCCCCCCATAGCTTCACTTTGTGTGGTGCTTTTGGCTCCCCCTTTATGTTGACTTACTTGTTGTTGTTTTTCTTTTATTTGCTTGGAGACTGCGCGAGTTATACGTTGGTCCTTAACTTCAGGTATCCGAGCTGGATCCAAAGCAGCATCTCTTGTTGACAAAATTGGTGAAGATTCTAGCAGGGATTCCTCCATAAGGCCTCCTCCTCCTACAGCTCCCTGCATTTCCACTAATTCCGTCTGCTTGGACTGTTGTTCCCTCTCATGCTGAAATTGCTTTTCCTTATCACTTTTTATCTCCAGCATTGTAGATGTACGTGGGGATGATGATCTTTCTTTAAGAATATTATAGTAAAAATATTCCGCCTTCTGAAAAGTATTCAATCGGTGTCCTTCTCCATTATACTTCAAAATTATACCAGTTGGGGCATCCCACCGGAATGGTATTTCTTGCTTTTGCAATTCATTCACTAGAAACCTATATTCTTTTCGATCTTTTAACATCTTAGGTGGTAATTCCTTATAAACTCCAATTTGAGCTCCCTCCACTTGCACAGAGGAAAGAAAGGATCTTTGCAAAATATCATTTCTTATTCTTCTGTCTGTAAAATATATCACCACATCTCTGGGTAATTTTCTTTGTCTAGCCACCCATGAATTTACTCTATAAATTTTATCTATTTTATAGACCACGTCTGCTGGATCAATTTTTAACAATACAGCCAAGGCATCTGAACAAATCTGTCTCAAATCTTGCCTATCATTTTCTTTTATTCCTCGAAGCCTAATAGCAAATTCCATGGATCGAAACTGTAACATTGTAATCTCATTTTCAACTCTCTGCACTTTATTGTCCACATCAACAATTTTAGAATCAGTATCCTTCATTTTAACATTAACTTCTGATTTAAATTCTTCCAGTTTGGAATCCACTTTGCTAATGGTTTCTGCCAGATCAGAAACCACATTTGTCAATTTGTCAGACACCTTGTCATAATTCTCTTTCATTGCCTCTTTGAATTCATTAATTTCTTTCTTCATTTCCTGTTGTGATTTTTGAAATTTATCATCCAGAGCCTGGGTAATAAAGTCCTTCAAATTTTGAACATCAAAGTCCTTTCCCTCACCCTGCTGGCTGGGAGGGGGCTGCTGTTCCGGTTTATGAGTGGGAGATCCCTCCCCTGCAGCCTTTCCTTCCTGTTTCTTTGAAGCCATTCTGCCACGTAAGTTAACTTTTCTAAAAAAAGGAAGTCTTTTTTCCTTTGCACCTCCACAAAGTCCTTTGAAAAAGTCCCCCAGATTTAACCAAATTAGAAATTAAGTAAGCTGAAGCAAGCTCAGGTTTATGTTAAAAGGAATTTTTTCTTCCACTCTTCTCTGTTCACTTGCTACAAGCAGTGCTACAATGTAGCTTGTTCAAATAGCTTTGCAAGATCACTCTCCCTTTCAGCTCGTTAACGCTGGAACGGCGCCATTTTTTTTTCAAGCCGTTCCGCTCACTCTAGCCTTTTCCCAAATCAAAAGTTCAAAAACAAAGAGTTACTTGCAGTTTCTTGGTTTGGGGGTTGAGGTTGTTTTGTAATAAAATTATTTTTCATCAATTTAAATGTTTGCTGCAGCCGGCTTGCTCTGACAAGCAGAGTCGTCCCGCGCCGTCCGGAGTCTCCGCAAGTTGAAAGGGAGCCGCGCCCGTTTCCTCCCCAGTAGCAAACTTCTGGGGGTTCACAGGGGCTCGACCTGCCTCTTGCTTCACTCTTCTCCTCGAATCCTCAGGAGCACCCACAAGATGAATACTGATTAAAAAAATTATTATTGACAAGAATGAGAGAAGCTAAAGAAGGGGAATACAATTCATAAAATGTATAAGGAGAGATTGCAAGAGTATCTTTGGAAGAATTAGGGTTTATTTCTGGAAAGAGGTAAAAATTGTGAGCATTTGTGCATTCATTAGTGTGGAATGTTGATGGTAACTAAGTTGTTTTCTAATGAAGTTACTGGGGAGGTCCTCAAGAGTGCAAAGGGGATACATGAAGTCCAGATGGGTTGGAGAGAGTGAGGAGGTGTGTGAGAGGCACTATGCAGGTTAGAGAATATGCCTGAGGCTGTGCAAGTGGCACACATGAGTTGGAGAGGGTCTATGTGGGTGCAGCACAAGTCAGAGTAGGAATGTGTGGACAAATGGTAGTTATGGAAAAGCAAAGAGGGCCTGGGGAAGATTTTTGGGTCAGGGAGACTTGTCTTTCTGGAAAAGCTGGCAGGGAAGGATGCAAATGGCAACCACGTGATTGCAATTGCAGGGTGCTTGCAACTGGTCATAAGTGTGGATAAATTCCTAAGCACTGGATCTCAATCATGCTGGAATTCTTAAGGGCAAGTTGTAACCACCATTTCTTCAGTGTCATCATAACTCGTAACAGTCACTGACCATATGATCATTGAGAGTCTACCTGTCTGTTGTAAAATTGCTTTTTATTTTGACAAGGTATTCAATCTCAAACTGAAGAATCTGAATGAATAAAGTATAAAACTTGCATAGCTGACAAAACAGTGCCTTCTCTCTCTTTTTGCCCTTGTTGAACAAGATCACAATTGCAGAAATTTTGCCAGACTTGCATTTTTAGTGCAAAATTTACATTATTCTAATTGGCAAAATCTCTAAAATACTGTAGTTCTCAAATTCCTAGCTAGCATATATATCATACAGATGTCCAAATGCTAACCTTACATTGACATTATAAGTTTCTTGCAGGCCGGGTTATGTTACGATCTGTAAAAATGAAAATCACCAACCTTTCAGAAACTGACATTGCCTTCTCTAAAGGATTTGTTATGTTACTTGTGCACATCTATATTGGAAGGATTTGTAACACATTTTAAGGGCAGCAGAAAACCACATCATAGGCTTTACAAGGACAGAAAATTGCTGCACAATGCTATGAAGTTTGCTACTATTTCAGTTTCTGAAAATATTTGTTAAACGTTAATATATTAATATATGCACTGCTAATATAAATCTTATTAGTCATTTCCACAAAGAGTTCAGCAAGTTTCAAACAAGGTTACATAAAAAATAAGAAAATGTTTCCTGAATCAGAACAGACTATTATAGGTACTTGAAAGATATATAGAAAAACATAGGTTTTTGCAGAAAAAACATAAGAATGTATAATTATAGAAAACGCTATTATAGTTGATCTATTCTAGGACAACATAAATTGATTTAATCTTAGTCATAATTACATATATCCTGTATTAAGTTATAGAAAAAAATCCATTTGGATTTAAAAGCCAACAGAGGTAATAACTGTGGTCACAGGCCATATGCTATATACGGATTTTTTTTAATTAGATTACACCATTGCATGTAAATTAGACAATGAGTCTACCTCAGCTCATTCCTTCAGAGATTAATACTTCATTAACAAAAGGCTGTTCAATCCATCTGAGGATTCTTTAGCTACATGGGAGTTGACTTTTCACAGTGCCCTAAATTGCTGTAATATATCTGGGAGAGCAGGTAAGCAGAGAAGGTGAGAGAAGCAGGAGTACATGAAGATAACTTCTTCTTTTACATCTTCATTGGATACAAGAGTGTCCCATGAAACACACAAATGGGCACAAGATAATGCATTTAAGCTAGAACAGAAGCAGAACAAAGGTCTTGTAATGTAAGACCAGCTGCAAGTGAAGATATGAAAGTTCTTTAAGAAGTCCATGAAAATAGTTTATGAAACTTTAATCGTAATATTCTGGCTTAGTTTGTACTATTTTTGGATTCTTACATGAAATCCAGTTTCTATAAGAGGAAACACTTAGGACAGAAGCAGAATTGTCTCATATAAATGCAAAAAAAGGTATTTATGTATGTTTTATATGGCATATTACTTAACTCAAAAGTACAAAATTATATGCAATAAATACACATTGAACTGCTGTTGAAATCAATGAAAAACAAAACTTAAATGGAAAAGTACTCTAAATAAAATAACGGTAGTATTAAATTATTGTGGGTTTTCAAGCAACAATAAAATGTCTTTATATCTCTCCTGAAAACCATGAACTTGTTTACATCATTCAGATAAGAATCTGCTTCATCTAAAATTAAAGTTTCAGTGCTGGTGTGTTTTGATTCTTAGCAGCATAGAAATGTGACAAATAAACAAAATACAAATATGTTAGTTAAGTGGTTACCACCAAGTGCCATATTGGTGCTATTTTGTATTGTCTGTGTTATTTGGAAAAAAATGTTTTTTTCATCTAGCTGTATTTACAATGCCCAATGGATTACAATTAAATGAATTATTCTACTGTATTGGTGGGATATCTTCAAGCATTTTTTAAAGTTGACCTCATTTTCTACCTATAATGAAGAACTCAGCAGAATTTATAATTTGAGGTGGTACTTTTAAAATTGATTCATTTAATTTGAAAGCAAAATTGTACAGTGATGTTTTTGCTTCTACACCCAGGGAAGAAAAGATTTTTGTTTACCTCTACAGTCTGATAATTTTAAGAAACAATTTTATTTGTTGACCATTTGCCATAATAGAAAGATAACATTTTACACATATAAGAACCTGAGCTAGTTCTTCAGATTACTCTAAAATCTAATCAAAGTTAGTCATAATTTGAATTAGTCCATTAAAATAAATGGGATTGTTTATATATACCAATAATTATGAGAGTCAATGTGGTTAAGCCACTGGGCTAGGCAGGAGGCAATAGCAAACCACATGAAAACTGCAGGGATTTGTCCAGGCAGTCACTTGGAGTTAACGCTAGTTTCAAGCCACCCACTCACACACATTTAATATTATTTAATATTATTTTAACATTATTTAATATTTCATTAAATAATTAAAGGAAGGGCAGCAGTACCTTTTATGTGATTTTATTATTTGATAGTGGTTACTGTATCAACAAGGAACAGTAGTGTCTCTTTTCTAGAAAGTAAAACATAAGTAGATTAATAGCTTCTCATTGTTGGAAAAATAAACATGAACGTATCAAACACATACTTCTGTGCTACAAAATTATTTTAGGTAATTTGAATTCTGCAAATATTCTATACGATGATATATAATATGCATATTCAGCAGTAGTTTCAGCTGAAGTGATAATATTGCATCAAAGCATAGGGGAAATAGATTTTGGTTATTGGGAGTTAGAATTGCTGAAGAAAGGATTACTGTGATTTACTGCCCTTTTCTTTTTAATTCGTTGACTATTTCTTAATTCGTATTATGACTCTGATGAAGCAATGTAAAATATATTAAGAAATGTCAAAAACAACGCTGCACAACATTTTTCCAGCCATAACTACATTTCGCCTTTGTGTAAAATGCCACGGGCTTCATTCCTAAAGTGAAGCCAGCACAAAAATTGATCAAATTTAATTAAGAACTGGTAGAATTGTTCTTATAGGAATGCGGTGGCTCAGTGGCTAAGATGCTGAACTTATCGATCAGAAGGTCAGCAGTTCAGCGGTTCAAATCCCTAGTGCCGCTTAACGGGGTGAGCTCCCGTTACTTGTTCCAGCTTCTGCCAACCTAGCAGTTGGAAAGCATGTAAAAAATGCAAGTAGAAAAATAGGGACCACTTTGGTGGGAAGATAACAGTTCCATGGGCCTTCGGTCCACATGACCATGGAGACGTCTTCGGGCAGCACTGGCTCTTCGGCTTAAAAACGGAGATGAGCACCTCCCCTAGAGCCGGGAACAACTAGCACCATGTGCAGGGAAACCTTTACCTTTACCTAGAATTGTTTTTACTTGTATCATTAATAAAATTTCCCTTTTGTAATTAATTCTTAATTTTGAGAAGATGCTATCAGCTGGGATAATGGGATTTACAGATTGCAGCTAACTCTTAGTCTCAGGCTGGTACAGCATTAATCCAAATGTTTTAGGCCTGTCTGAAATCATTCTGATCAGTGATTCTCATTCTAATACATTTTAAAACAGAATCACCTCCTTTTCTTCCTGCCGTTGTTGCTGTTCCTGCTACTTCTTCTTGGTATATAATGCTCTTTGATATTTCAAAGAGAAAAAAGAATCTCCTTTTATGTGTATATTTTGGAAATATTTGAAGGGACTGTCTATATAGCTTTTCATATATCTGGAAAGCAAGGCCTGCTGTATTGCACATGTCAGTATTTACAAGGAAATTTCATAAGGAGACTAAAACTATCTTTATTGAGATTGGCTATTATGACAATCTTGCAGTCTGATTCTGCTGTACCCCTCTTCCTTTTTATATTCCAGTGAATCATGGAAATGTCTGTCTAAGCTGCTTCTGAATGTTACCTAGACATCTAGTATAAAACTGTTTTAGCCCCTTTAGCCCCTGGCTTCTGCATATCCCTATCAAGGTTACTTCCTTTACTTTCTCCTATTTACTATCTAACTAGAGAGTTGTTATATCCTAATTTCTTAGATTCCTCTATACTGTTTCTCTTCTTGAATTTGCATCTTGGATAATTCGTAAATAATTTAGCATATATAATTTTTATTTAGCTTCATGCAAGAGATGATGCATTTGCCTTTATACTACCTTTGAAAACCATCACAGATTTGACTAGAAACTATGGAAAAGAAGAATATTAGAAACTGGAAAAGAAGTCTTCATTGGGTTCACACCATAGTATTTTATTGGCCACGCCTAAAAGCCCTTCTATTTGGATTTTCTCATTCTCTCTGAATGATTTATCCTTGTACTCTTTTTATTCTTATTTTTTAAGCAACATCTTTTTGAAGGATTAAAAAAATTAACATGACTTATTATTTTCATAACTTATTATTTGCCTTATCTGATCCATTTGTTATTAAGCTTTTTCTTTCCAGTCCAGGGCTGCATTCATTTTCATCCTTTTCTTTTTTAGTCCACAGTTATTTATCCGGTCTGTTAGTAATCCAAGCTAAGTTAAAATGTTAAACTCTGCTTACTATTTTTTCCCCACAGTGATTTCTTAAATTGTGCTGCCATATATAGTTTGCTTTGCTTCTTTTGTTGTTTTTCCCTTTAAAATCTTGAGGGAACATTTGTCCCTGATCAACAGAGAAATATACATTATACCCCTTAGTGACTCACTGACTTGAGTGCCATAAAGAAAATTTTTAATAAATGTATAAATATATAAGAAAAGAATATAATAAATGCATAGAACTATTTTAATTTCTGCTTAAGGAAGGTGTTAATTTTCACTTTGGCTTTAATAAAATTATGAAATTATTAGACCTTTCTTAGATATTAAAATAAGTAGTTCTCTGGACTTATTCTTTTCTAATATATCAATGCGTTTATTATAAATTTCAGTTGTGGTTGGTTCTCTCCGTACATTGTAACTCCAAAAACATCAAAACTTTTAAGGAAAATTGAACTTTAATGCAAATGTATAGATGCATTCCGATCAAATGATGCTGTCCTTAAAACTCTCTTTTAAATTTATGGAAGATTGTGGAGAGCCTGAAGAAAAAAGTGAAATTATCAGAAAAGTCAAAGAATATGAAAAAAATCAGGATTTTATAAAGGGCAACTGGGGAGGGTATTTCAAATTATTCAGAGATTCAACCTTAATAAATTCATTATGAGGGTTGGAATTTTTTCTTGTAGATCTTATGACTATATTTCAGCCTAGTGTTATTTTGCTAAAATCTATACAGGTTTTTCTTATTGACCTACATATTCACCATCTTGTCTTTTGCCACCAAAAACAAGTAACTCTTCGGTGAAGTTAGGACTTTTAATTTAGAAAAATTGTGACTGAAGAGAGAGACATAAAAGGATGTATACAATTATATATATTGTGAGTAAAGTTGGCAGAGAACAATAGACTCTGGAATTAACCAGTGAAATATGGTGGAGATTTCAAACACATAAAAAGGGTATGTGCTCCACTGTCAAATTTGCTAACAGTGATAATTAGCAAGCTGGATGGCTTTAAAATGGCTTTCAACTGGAAAAATGCATGGGCAAACAATTGGTCATTAGTCACGGTACCTGCAATATATCAAAGGCAGTGGGAATGCCTCTAAATACCAGTTGCCAAGGAATGTGCTATTGTGAACAGAAAATGTGGTATTATGGTCTCCTTCAGAGTTTCAGGAGCCACTGAGGGAAACAATGTTGGTTTTGTCACATTGGTACATATAGCCCAAGTTCCCGTAATTTTTTTTATAGTATAGAGTCAGGGTACATGATGAAGTATTTGAACCCTGTAAGCAATCATCCAATGCCTTACATCTGACAAATCCGTGAAAGGACAAAACAGTACACATAATACTTGCTTCCTGAAGGTCAGTGTAGCAGTCTTTAGAATTTGTTTTATGATAAAAGTGTAATATTAGAATGGGTAAATGCAAAATGTATTTATAAAAATAGGTTATAAATAAAAAAGGCAGAGTTTACCAATAAAAATTCTACAGCTGTATAAAAGAAGTAGCATAAATAATACCAAGAACTCAAAGAAGGATTCTGGAGCATGAAAAACATGAACAGTCTGGTCCTATTTCCTATTCCCATATCACTTTTGCAAACAATGAACATTTCTTTCCAGCAGGAACTCATTCCAAAATAAGATCAGCCACTCTAGGCAAGTTGCCTTTTAGAACAGTTTGCATGTCTAAGAAGTATCTTAAAACAACCTGGAAAAAAATGACGAAATCAATAGTAGAGCAGAATTTTTAACACATAGTGTTAACACTGGATTTGTAGCATGCTTTCTTCTAAGCATACAATCCTCTTGAAAAGCCATCCTAAAAGAATCAGGTTACATCTGCTTGTAAATATTGTCATTATTCAGAGCTTCATTGTCCCAGTTCTACTGCCACTGAAAGAATCGCATTCCTTCACTGTAATGTATTCTAAATTAAAATGTTTTTTTAATTCCCTTTTCTCACTCAGTATCTAACTCTCTGTAAATGCTTATGAGACCAGCAATGATTTTGCTTCCAAATGAAATGTTGCTTCTGCAATAGTTACTATTGCCACCTAATTAATTGTTTAAAGTGTTTCTATTTCTGTACTTCTGACTTGCTTTGCTTTTACAGATTTTTTTTTTCAAATCAGAAAGATGTGTCTGCAGTTTAGAAATGGCTACATTTTTTGTAAAAATTGTCATGTTTATTGAGAAAGTATCTAAGGCTATTCATTGCTTGTTTGCAAGGGTATAGCCATAATAATTCTGCTGTAATAGAACAGTTAAGAAATATATAATTCTGATGGTTTGCAGTTGGTCTAAGCATTGGTCTTGAAAATAATTTGTATGCTTTTCAGTCTTCTTGCCCGGCCAGCAGTGGTGGGTTCCTCCCGGTTCAGCCCGGTTCTCGCGAGCCGGTAGTGGTGATGATATGACATGATGATGGCTAGAGGGAAAAAAACTGTTTAAACTCTTGCCGCGGGGCTTCAAAGGGCCGACCTACAGCTGATCAGTGTTAAAAGAAAACAAATGAGTAGACTGATGCCTGCAAAAATAGAAAAAACAGCCCCTTACAGCTTCCGCATAGGTTAATTAGCACAAATTGATTAACCCGGCTTCCCCACTCTCAGCTGATTTGCTCTCAGCTGTTTTGTGCAGGGCTCTGTTCTGTTGCTAGCTGCAAAGAGTTCCTGGAGCAGATTTTTTCCCCCTAGCTATGCTGAAAAAGCGAAAGCGAAAGTAAAGCAGGGTCTTTGCTGCAACGTGACAAAATGAGGCAGAGAGATATTTCTTTTTCTTTTTTTCTCACCAAAAAAGGTAGGTGCAAAACTGCAAACAATGGGAAATTTAGGGTAAAAGAGGAGAGTTCAAGATTTTAAAACACAAAAGAAAAAAAGCTCTATTTAACTAGAGAATTGTAATAATTGAGATACTATTAATTGTATATTGTGTTGAAAGCAGAAATGGTTAGGTTGTGGTTTGGAGGAATATATGGGGGAAATTATTTGGTTTATTATTATTGGTAAATATAATTAATTGATTTGTAAGAAATTGGATTGCATGGAAATAATTGGAATATTCATGTTCATATTGATTAATATACAAAAAAGGTAGTTATATAACTAATTGATTTATATTAAAATGTTGAATTTGTATTAAACAACTGTAATATTACATAATTAACCAATGTGAGGATGGATATAAAAATAGATGACAATGGGAAGGGATATAATATCGAAGGGAAAAATTGAATTTGATTAAGATTAGAGATGAGGATGAAGGGTAATATTGGTTTTTTTAAAAAATAGATGAGGAATAAATATGGCAAAAAGGAAATATAGAAATTATAAATTTAATTGAAATGACTAAACACTGTTTAAATTTGTGAACCGGCCAAATACTCTGTTCAAAGAAAATACATTGTATGTTTATATGTGTGTTTCTAATTATTGCTATTTATTCATATTTGTTCTCTTTTATTCTTTAAAGTTTAACAATTCATTATTTTATCTTAATATCTTTATATTTGTTTGGGGTTACCTTTCTTCCCTTTCATCTTTTTTATTGTACAGCAATCTTTCTCCTCAAACCTACCACCTCTCTCTTTTCTTTCCTTCTTACTTTCTCTTCCCCCCCTCTTCTTCTCCTCCCTACTTCCTCTTCCTTTCTCCTTCTCCTCCTCTCTTCCTCCCTCTCTTACCCTCACTTCTACTCTAGTTTCCCTTCCCTTCCTTCCTCCCTTCTCTTCCTTCCCTCTCTCTCCTTCCTTCTTCCATCTCTCTTTTCCTTCCTCCATCCCTCTCTATTGCTGTATCCTTTTGTGCATATGGATTACTCAGAGGGCTGAAAAAATTATTTTTGACTGATCCTCGCACTTTTGACCAGTCCTCGAACTTATGACTGTCCTCACGTTTTTCGCCCTATCTTGTCACCATGGTGAAGAGAAGCAGTTGTGAAATGAGTGACATGGTTGTTAAGAATGCTGCACGGGCATAAATGTGAGCATGATCATAAGTGTGAGGACCAGTCAAAAGTGCGAGGACCTGTCAGAAATGACTTTTTTCAGCCCTCTGAGTAGTCCCTATACACATAGCCATGGCCACCCAGTCACATGACCAGCTAGCCATGCCCACCCAGTCACATGACCTCTAAGCCATGCCCACAAAATAAGCCATGCCCACAGAACAGGTAGTAAAAAAAATTAGAATCCACCCCTGCCGGCCAGGCTCCGTTGTGTAGGGGTTAAAAGAACAGTTGCTTACCACCTCGCAACCTGTGGATACAGCTGTCATGGGCAGAAGAGACGGGACCAGCTGCTGGCCACCCTTCCTGCTTTATTTTAAAAGTAGTTGTTTGCTGGACACCTCAATATGCGGCTCCTCTCAAGCCATCGGTGGAGTCTCCAGAGCATTTTTTAGACTTTAGTTTTAGATGTGTTTTAATCCACCTAACACCTTTGGCTCAATACATTAATTTTATCTTGAGGAGGGGTGCGTGTGTGTATGTGTCAGAGTGTTGGGATAAATGGAATGGAAGGAATGGGTTTAGAGTGGCTGAATTTGGGGAGAATGAGGGAGCCGTGGACAAGGAATGGAGCCCCCTCTGCTGAGTGTGCAAACAGAAGCAGATGGGGGCTCAGATATGACCCTTGGCTCAGTATGAGTGGGGTGCCTTGCCTGCCGGGGAGGAGGGGAGCATTGGGATAGGGTAGGGGATCTCTGGGGTGTTGGAGAGCCAGAGTATTGCGGTTATGACTAGGAGAGGTAGATATGGCAGGAGCCGAGGGGTAGGCCGCTCTCAGGGAACTAGGACTTGCTGTCTCAAAGCGATTACTTGTTCTGGCCCCTCTGGTTCTGGTTCACCGGGCTCGCCTCGTATACCTGGTGACTCAGGATGTCAGGGCCCTGGCCTCAGGCTGCTGCTGTTTAATGCCAGGTCTGTTGTTAACAAGGCCCCCCTCGTTCGGGACTTAATCCTGGAGGAGGAGGCTGACCTGGCATGCATAACTGAGACTGGCTGGGCCAGGAGAGGGGTGTGCCCCTCTCAGAGGTCTGCCCAGACGGGTTCCAGATATTGCATCAGCCGCGACTCCAGGAAGGGGTGGAGGTGTAGCAGCTATTGTCCGGAAGAGTCTTTGCCCTCACAAGATCCCTGCCCCTGAGATTGTTGGGTGTGAGTCTCTCCTCTTGAGGTTGGACTCAGGGGTTCAATTGGGCTTGTTGCTGACGTACCTGCCTCCCAGCTGCATTACAACAGCCCTGCCTGTGCTGCTAGAAGCGGTAGCTGGGCTGGCGGTGGAGTTCCCCAGGCTTATGGTACTGGGGGACTTCAATTTGCCATCACTTGGCGAATCCTCAGATGCGGTTCAGGAGTTCATGGCTTCCATGACAACCATTGGCCTGACCCAAGTATTTCAGGGTCCGACTCATGGGGGGGACACACTTGACCTGGTGTTTCTCTTGGGGCAGTGAAGATATGATCTGGAATTAAGGGGTATAGATGCTTCTCCCTTGTCATGGTCAGATCATTTCCTGCTGAGGTTAGACTTCAGGACGCTATTCCTCCATCGCAGGGAGGCGGAACCAATTAAGTGGTTCCGCCCCAGACACCTAATGGAGCACCTGAAGGGTTCCAGAAGGAGCTTGGGGAGATACCTGACTCCCTTGTCCACAGTCCAGCTGAGTCCCTGGTGGCTGCCTGGAATAGGGCGGCATCTGGGGCACTGGACCGGATTGCGCCTTTGCGATCTCTCCATGGCAGTGATCCAGGAAAGCTCCCTGGTTTACTGAGGAGCTCCGGGAGATGAAGTGCCAGAAAAGACATCTAGAGCGATGTTGGAGGACCAGTAACTCCGAATCTGACCGAACACTCTTAAGAGCCTTTATTAGGACTTATTTAGTGGTGATACAGGCGGCAAAATATTCACATTTTTCTGCATTTATTGCATCTGCTGATTCGTACCCAGCCGCCCTATTTAGGGTGACTTGCTCCCTCCTTAATATAGGGGGAGTGGAAGAGCCCTTGGAGGGTAGAGTTGAACAGTTTCTGTTGGATAAAGTTGCTCAGATTCGGATGGACCTGGACTCTGATTGGGCAATTCCAACCGAGATGACGGGGGCAGGTCTTAGTCCTATTGTGTGGGATGAGTTTGAGCCAGTGACTCCTGAGGAAGTGGACAAGGCTGTAGGAGCGATGAGTTCCTCCACTTGTTTGTAGGACCCGTGCCCCTCCTGGCTGGTTTTGGCCAGCAGGGAGGTGACATGAGGCTGGCTCCAGGCTTTAGTTAAAGCGTCCTTGAGGGAAGAGGCCTTCCCGCAACCATTAAAGGAAGCGGTTGTAAGGCCCTTCCTCAAGAAGCCTTCCCTGGATCCAGCAGAATTAAAGAACTTTCATCCAGTCTCCAACCTACCCTTTGTGGGAAAGGTTGTAGAGAAAGTGGTGGCACTTCAGCTCCTGCGGTCATTGGAGGAAATGGATTATCTAGACCCTTTTCAGTCTGGCTTCAGGCCTGGCTACAGCACGGAAACTGCTTTGGTCACGCTGATGGATGATCTCTGGTGAGCCCGAGATGGGGTCATTCCTCCATCTTGGTGCTACCTCTCAGTGGCTTTTGATACCATTGACCATGGTATCCTTCTGGGACGACGGGAGCTGGGAGTGGGAGGCACCGTGTTATGGTGGTTCTCCTCCTATCTCTCTGGTCAGTCACAGTCAGTATTGTTAGGAGGACAGAAGTCGACCCCTAGGCCCCTCGTTTGCGGGATGCCTCAGGGCTCGGTCCTCTCTCCCCTCCTATTTAACATCTACATGAAGCTGCTGGATGAGATTATCGGACACGGGGTGAGGTATTAGCAATACGCAGATGATACCCAGCTGTATCCCGCATCAATTCAGTGATGCGGTGGATGTGATGTGCCCGTGCCTGGAGGCTGTGAGGGTCTGGATGGGAGTCAACAGGCTCAGACTTAACCCAGACAAGACCGAGTGGCTGTGGGTATTACCTACTAAAGACTACATTGATTGTCCATTCTTGGTTCTGGGGGGGGGGAGAAATTGTTCCCCTCAGAACAGGCTCGCAATTTGGGTGTCCTCCTAGAATCACAGCAAGATTAGAGCAACATCTGTCAGCTGTGGCTAGGGGGACCTTTGCACAGGTTCGCCTGGTGCACCAATTGTGGCCCTACTTGGATCAGGAGGCTCTCCTCACAGTCACTCATGCCCTAATCACCTCACGGTTAGATTATTGCAATGCGCTCTATATGGGGCTACCCTTGAAAAGTGTTCGGAGACTACAGTTAGTCCAGAACGCAGCCACGCGAACTGTCGTGGGTGCACCTAGATACACCCACATTACACCAATTCTCCGTGAGCTGCACTGGCTCCCTATTGGTCTCTGGTCACAATTCAAGGTGTTGGTTATTACCTTTAAAGCCCTACATGGCTCAGGGCCAGGTTATCTTTGAGACCGCCTTCTGTCATATAGCTCCCAGCGACCGGTAAGATCCCACCGAGTTGGTCTCCTCTGGGTCCCGTCAGCTAAACAATGCCAGGGGAGGGCCTTCTCTGTGGCTGCCCCAGCTTTCTGGAACCAGTTACCTCCTGAGGTCCGGACCATCCCCACCCTATTGGCCTTCCGAAAAGCGGTGAAGACCTGGCTTTTCCGGCAGGCCTGGGGCCGTTGATCTCGTTCTTGTGATCTGGCGAGATCCAGCCATGAATGGTGTGAATGAGTTTTAAATGTTTTTAATGTTTTTAATTTTTAAATGTTTTTTATAATTATTTTTTAAAATGTATTGTGAGCCGCCCTGAGTCTTCGGAGAGGGGCGGCATATAAATTGAATTAATTAAATTAAATTAAATTAATTCTTTTTGTTAAAGATAGCTAAATGCCAAATCATCACTCTGAGGCATAATGTTGAATTCCAAGAATATGCATAGATTCTAGAGATCCTATTTCTTTATTGGAAACTCTACTCACCTGATCCGATAAAAAGAGAAAGTTAAAATAGAGTAATAGGAAGCATCTTACAGTTAGAGGATATAACGGAATAATATACGTTTCCATTGTGTGGTTAATTATTTGTGTATCATTAAATATGATATGAGGAATCATCTATGATAGGAGTAATGAATGAGAAGTTGGTTCCTACTAATATACATAGATACATACACACTGGATATATTCAGAAACCAGCCAATCGGTCAGTCAGTCACTAAGAAGCAACATACTATCTATAGAAAATTTCTTCACTAATCTTCAGAATCAAAAATTCTGGATTTAGTATCTTCATTAGGCCAATAGCAATAAAAATGTTTAGTAATTGCAGGTTTTACATTTTTCACAGCGAAGAACTAGAAAGGGGATTTTTAAAAAATGATATAGTAATTCTCTTTCAATTTCAGTTTTAAATGAAATGTGAATGAACTTCAAGATTGAAATTTGGAAGTTATCAGGTAATGTTGATTTGCAGCAAGACCTCTAAAGCCTTTGTCTTCATGTGACTTGTCATTTATAGGAAATGATACTGATATATTAGCTGGGTGAAGACTCCTATAAAGTTATATAAAAGAAATATTTTTTTTCTTATAGCCAACTAAAGAATTTTACAAATATTGTTTATCTTGAAAGTTGGGATTATATTGTTCCATTTAGGTTGATTCATAGGCTCTATAAGGGATGCATATACTTTTAAGTTTGGTTCAATCAAACAACTCTTCTAATTTCTATTAAAATTTAGAATATCTTTTAGTATATCTTTTAGGTTCCACACAACACTGTTTAATAAACAAACATTTTTCCACAAATTAGGACTGCTTCTACACTTTGATAGATTTATATGGACTATATTTTCAGATTGTCACTAGAACTTGAACAAAATACAGATGACACAAAGAATAATGATTAGAAGTGGCAAATATATAAGATGTAAATTCAAGTTGTATTTCTTTGTAAGTAATATTTATTTCTGTGAATGAAAAAAATAAAAATCAAGATTTTCTCAGTATACATATTTTTTAAAAAGTCTAGCAACATTTCTTTGAATAAATGTTTCTTGTAGCAGTAAAAAAATGAAGTAATAAAATAGTAGAATAGTATTTCCTTTTATTTATTTATTATATTTATTAAGAATTTTACATAACAGACAAATAAAGAAACAGAAAAAAAAAGATGTAAGAAAAGAAAAAAGTTATGAAACAATAAATTTTAACAAACGTTAACAAACCTATCATCTCCCTTCTCTCTGATGTTTTCCTGAAATCCTTTCAACCTTTATTTAATTCTCATCTGTTTCAATCATTGAATCGATTAATCACCATTGCATTTTTCCAAACACATTATAAACTTCTAGATCCATACATATATATGAATATTAAAGCTCTGTCCAATCTACTTGGACAATCTATTGTCCTATTTAATTGATAAATTGGCCTGTAATGTCATTTAAAGCTGGTTTCTCAATTTAGGTTTATTATTCTGGAAAAATTCAGCTATGCCTCTTCCATTAAATTACATGGAAGGGATTCTGACAGCACCTAGGACAAAATAAACAACAAGACCACTAGAAGAAGATAAAACAAAGTAAATTGATGGAGTAGTATTCATATATTTGATGATCTGCATTATCATAACTATACAAGAAGGGCACAAATATTTGTATTTAACTAGTTAGCAAATATTTAACTAGAATGGAAAGAAATCTTCATACTCTTCTTGTATGAGGGAATTAATTATGCTAAATTTTATAGAAATCTGTACTTGGGTTTTGGCAGCATGTACTTGTTCTAACAAGTTAGAACAATATTCTCAGTAATATTCTGCCAGGGCAATTTGCTTGAAATTCCTCACTTTTCTCCCAGATCCCTCTGAATATTATCTAGAACACAAACACATTAGTTGGACTAAAAATAGATATACGTGTTAAAGGGATCTAACTCTGTTGTCAAGGACAAAAGAAAAGAGAAAAGAAATACAATACTATACGTTATCTTAGATTAAAAAATATGAATTAATAATAGAAAATTATTTGTTAAAAGAAGAAGGGAAGAAAACTAAGACAAACAGAACAGTGGAAATATAGTAGGTTTTTAATCTGTTGATATATTAGGGTTATAATACCTCTCCTGTGTGAGCTGCACTGGCTCCCGGTGGTCTTCCGGGTGCGCTTCAAGGTTTTGGTTACCACCTTTAGAGCGCTCCATGGTTTAGGGCCTGGTTATTTACGGGACCGCCTCCTGCCGCAAACAGCCTCCCACCGGCCGGTACGCTCTCACAGAGAAGGTCTCCTCTGGATGCCGTCGGCCAAAGAATGTCGGCTGGCGGCCCCCAGGGGGAGAGCCTTCTCTATGGGGGCACCTACTATCTGGAACGAGCTCCCCCCGGAGATACGGAGGATCCCGGATCTACGCACCTTCCGCCGCGCTCTCAAGACCTTTTTATTTCACCAGGCTGGTCTGGTCTAACCTCTCCCATTCTCTTTTTAATGTAAATTTTAATTTGTTCTTAACCTGGGGTTTTAAATTTGTCTTGGGCTAAATTAATTTAATTCGATTTTACTTCTGCTCTTAAATTTTTGTATTCTATGTGTTTTATCTTGTGCCTGTTCACCGCCCTGAGTCCTTCAGGAGTAGGGCGGTATATAAATCAAATCAAATGAAAATGAAAAATGAAATAACTCCCAGAATTCTCATTCTGCATTGGGAAAAAGGCGTTACTTTATTAGAATATTTGAAAAAAAATAATTTTATAATAACACATATTCTCTTGTAATACTTAATATTGTGTGATTTTTCACTCTCAATCTTCCTGGACAGTGAAAAAGTAGATAAACTCAGTTTACCTACTCCTTGGGGAGCCAAAATTAGCAATGTTTTCTTTAAAAAATAATTCTTCAGATAGTTTACACAGCAGGAGTATAAAACTGCAAATGTTATAGCTGTTTAAAATGCATGCATTTGTTAATACTTTAGTGAGGCTGCTGTTAACTGGGTCATTCAGTTATATTTTCAGTTATAACCTGAATGTCCTGTACATCAAAAGAAAATTAAAAAAAATACTTGAATAATCCAAAAGCTTTATTATAAGACAATATTTATTGTCTTTTATGAAATGTAATATTTTTAAAGCTCAAACTATTTCTATAAAGTTACTGTGGTGTGATCAACAATTATAATATTAAATAAACCTAATGGAATTGGTTTGTCAAATAAGAATAACTGTTAATTTTAGCAACTCAAAAGTGATATTGTTACCTCTTCCAAGCAGGAATGTTTATACATGTAGTTGAACCAAAGCAATTCCTCTTAGTTTTTGGGAATCCAGGATAGTTGAGTGGATAAGATATTAACTTCAGACCTATAAACTCTGAATTACTGAAGATTTATCTCTTTCTCAGTCTAGTTAATGCTAAAGGGATGAAATTAAAGGGAACTCTTATATAAGATGTTTTGAATTCTTAGAAAAGATAGGCTAAATTTTAATTGTTGAATGTAGAATTTTCTAGATATGGTACCTTCCTGAAAAGATGTTCCGAAATTATGATAAACTAAACATATTAGTATTAATGCATACAATGTACAATTTGTTCATTTCTTTAAATCCATGAATTGCATGGAAGTGTATCAGTACAAGACACTATGTCAAATGCATTAGTTTAATGCTAATTTAATTCCTTGGGTGGTGTTAAAATTCATAAGGGATTATTTTCATGATAAAACTGTTAACAAAATTGATTTAGTTTTTGGACAGGGATGAAAGCAGATTAAAAGCAGTAATGTCATCAGGATCTAATAATACCTGTAACAGAATATTTATGTTTGCTTATTCATTATTCTGAATTATTAAACAAATGTAAAACTGGCCTTCAAATTTTATTGGACCCATTTCAACAATTTCAGCCTGTTGTTAAAAGAAATGTTTTACAATGGCGATTTCACAGATTGAATGATCCATGGATCTGGATCAGACCTGAATCAGCAGAAGAATTTTCTTTTCACTGTGGCATTAATGCAATAATTGTAAAATATCTTCAAATTATAGAGGTCATTAAACAGTTGTATTCCTATTAAAAGCCTTATAAAATATCAAAATGCATGCTCAGTGTATTTATTTATTTATTTATTATTTATTTATTATTTAAATTTCTATACCGCCCTTCTCCAGAATAGGACTCAGGGCGGTGAACAGCCAGAATAAAAAACAATACATACAAAATTTAAAAACAATTTAAAATAATTAAATATTATTGGCCGTAAATTAAAATAACCCAATTTAAAATCAATTTAAAATTAACTCAAGCCAGCCCCACTAGTTGAAATAAATGGGTTTTCAGGGCCCGACAAAAAATCCGGAGGTCTGTTATTGTACGTATCTCTGGGGGAGGTTGTTCCAGAGGGTGGGCGCCGCCACAGAGAAGGCTCTCCCCCTGGGGGTCGTCCGCCGACATTGTCTGGCGGACGGCACCCTGAGGAGGCCCACTCTGTGCGAGCGTACTGGCCGGTGGGAGGCTATTGGTGGCAGAAGGCGGTCTCGTAAGTACCCTGGCCCTAAGCCATGGAGCGCTTTAAAGGTGGTCACCAACACCTTGAAGCGCACCCGGAAGACCACCGGGAGCCAGTGCAGCTTGCGCAGGAGAGGTGTTACATGGGAGCGCCTCGTCGCCCCCATAATCCCCCGTGCGGCCGCGTTCTGGACCAGCTGGAGCCTCCGGGTGCACCCCAGGGGGAGCCCCATGTAGAGAGCGTTGCAGTAGTCCAGGCGGGAAGTGACGAGTGCCTGAGTGACTGTGCGTAGGGAGTCCTGATGTAGAAAGGGGCGCAACTGGCGTATCAGGCGGACCTGATAAAAAGCTCCCCTGGCCACGGCCGTCAAATGATCTTCTAACGACAGCCGTGCATCCAGGAGGACGCCCAAGTTACGAGCCCTCTCCGTGGGGGCGAGTGATTCGCCCCCAATAGCCAGCGATGGCGTCAGCTGGCTATATCGGGACGCCGGAAGCCACAGCCACTCGGTCTTGGAGGGGTTGAGTCGGAGCCTGTTTCTCCCCATCCAGGCCCGCACGGCCTCCAGGCACTGGGACATCACTTCAAGGGCATCGTTGGGGTGGCCTGGGGTGGAGATGTACAGCTGGGTGTCATCAGCGTACTGATGGAACTCCACCCCGAAGCCACGGATGATCTCACCCAGCGGCTTTACATAAATGTTGAACAGAACGGGCGAGAGGACTGACCCTTGTGGCACCCCACAAGCAAGGTGCCTCGGGGTCGACCGCTGCCCCCCTGTCAACACAGATTGCGACCGGTCAGAGAGGTAGGAGGAGAACCACCGCAGAACGGTGCCCCCCACCCCCAACCCCGCCAACCGGTGCAACATGATACCATGGTCGATGGTATCAAAAGCCGCTGAGAGGTCTAACAGGACCAGGATAGAGGAGCAACCCCTATCCCGAGCCCACCAGAGATCATCCACCAACGCGACCAATGCCGTTTCCGTGCTGTGCCCAGGCCGGAAGCCGGACTGGAGTGGGTCTAGATAGACAGCTTCATCCAGGTACCGGGGAAGCTGTTGCGCCACCACACTCTCAACAACCTTCGCAACAAAGCGAAGGTTGGAGACTGGACGATAGTTAGCCAAAACAGCCGGATTCAGAGAGGGCTTCTTGAGGAGGGGCCTCACAACCGCTTCTTTCAAAGCGGCCGGCAGGACCCCCTCACTCAAAGAAGCGTTAACAATCTTCTGGAGCCAGCCTCGTGTCACCTCCCGGGAAGCCAGTACCAACCAGGAGGGGCACGGGTCCAATAAACATGTGGTTGCATTCAGCCGTCCCAGGACCCTGTCCATGTCCTCGGGAGCCACAGGATCGAACTTCCCCCAGATAACACTCTCAAGACCTGTCTCAGTCATCCCGTCCGGACATACCCAGTCAGAGGCCAGCCCTTCCCGAATCTGAGCGATTTTGTCATACAGATACTGCACAAAGTCCTCAGCTCGGCCCTGCAAGGGGTCATCCCGCACTTCCAGATGGAGGAGGGAGCGGGTCACCCTAAACAGGGCGGCCGGGCGATTATCTGATGACGCGATAAGAGCGGCAAAATAGCTAGATTTCGCCGCTTTTATCGCCACTAGGTAGGTCTTAATATGAGACCTCACCAGTGTTCGGTCGGATTCGGAGCGGCTGGTCCTCCAACTACTCTCCAGGCGTCTTTTCCGGCGCTTCATCTCCCTAAGCTCCTCGGAGAACCAAGGAGCTAGGTGAGTTCGGTGCCGGGTCAGAGGCCGCAAAGGCACGACACGGTCCAAGGCCCCGGCAGCCGCACTATCCCAGGCGGCCACCAGATCTTCAGCCGAGTCATGAGCCAGAGTCTCAGGAAATGGCCCAAGCTCCATCTGGAACCTATCAGGGTCCATCAGGCGCCTGGGGCGGAACCACCTGGTCGGTTCCGCCTCCCTGCGGCGGGGTGCAGCGGTTAGAAAGTCCAGTCGAAGGAGCGAGTGGTCAGACCATGACAAGGGTTCGATGGCTATATCCCCTATATCAAGGCCACTCAACCACTGACCAGAGACAAAAACTAAGTCCAGAGTGTGTCCCCCTGCGTGAATGGGGTCATGAATTAACTGAGTAAGGTCCATGGCCGTCATGGAAGCCATGAACTCTCGAGCCACCTCAGACGTTTCACCGATAGATGGCAGGTTGAAATCCCCCATGATAACAAGTCTGGGGGTGTCCACCGCCACCTCGGCTATAACGTTAAGCAGCTCGGGCAGGGCCGTTGCCACGTGGCAGGGAGCCAGGTACGTGACCAACAAGCCCATCTGTACTCCACGACCCCACTTTACAAAGAGGGACTCACATCCGGCTATCTGTGGAACAGTGGTCTCCCTTGGATCCAGACCTTCCTTTATAATAACCGCCACCCCCCCGCCCCTGCCCTGAGCCCTCGGCTGATGAAATGCACGGAAGCCTGGTGGGCATATATCCACGAGGGGAACTCCCCCCTCCTGGCCCAACCAGGTCTCCGTAATGCCCGCCAGGTCCGCCTCCCCCTCCTGAATAATAACCCAGTGTACCTGGGTTATTAATGCGGCTTCAGTATTAAAAAATCTAAGTAGACCATTTTTACTTCCTCAGTAATCCCTTTCTCAAATTATTCAATGCTTTCTAAACCATTGCTTATTTCCCTAGCAAAAACCTGGCTAACCTCATAGCTATCAAACCATGTTATTCTAATTAACATACATTTATAAAGTAAATTGAAGACTGAACTAAAGAGACAAAAGATGTATAGTTTTTGCCCCCTCTATGATCTGGGGCTGTATTAATAATTTGTGGTGGAAACTGATTTTTATATGCTAAGAGGTGGGGAACAATGGCTTCTTTATGACTTGTGGGCTTCAAGTCCCAGAAATTTGGGAGTTGAAGTCCACATAAAAGGCCCACCATTCCCCACCCCTGTGCTAAATAAATATACTTCTTTTCTGTAGATAGGCACAATTGTTATGGTAGGCTGTGTAGCAGGATTACTTATTCCACCCCTACACAACATCCTTGGCATTCCATTTTTAAGAACCTTTTGCAATTGACAATACAATGAGTTTTGTATCCTGATAGTAAAGTAAAATTAGGAGAAATTTAGAACTACTAGCAGAGTACTCTATATTTGAAGAAGTAATGGTGTAGGAACCTAAATAGTTTGCAGCTTTCTCTTACACCCAAGTGCCATGTTTTGATGGAGACACATTTAGAATCTTGAATCATTTAGAATTTTGATAAAAAGTAGTATCTGGTAGCTGTTTAATACCGGCTTCCAGATCTGAGTTACAAACTCCATATGATTAGTTTACACCCAAATCTAGCAGCTTTCCGTTAACAAATAGTTTTCTTGCAGACATGGCCAGTCACAAAATAAGTATGCATTAGAAAGCAATTAGCCTTCCAGGTTATTCTCTACATTTCCCATAGACCAGGGGGTCAAACTGGCGGCCCATGGGCCGGATGCATCATGCACAGTCCACGCCCACCCCAGCTCCAGGAAGGGGGGAAATGTTGCGATATGTCACATGATGGCAATGTGACATCACGAGTTTGACACCTGTGTCATAGACATTTAATATAGCCTGAAATCAACCTTGCAAATAAAGTCAATACCTAAGGCTGGTATAAGTTGTCTATTGTTTTAATTTAAAAAATCTTTAAAAGATCAATTGTACACGGAATTTGATGGACATTGAAAGATTCCACATTGCATCCTTTAGCACTGTTAATTGTTTTCTCTATAAGTGCATAAATTGTTTTCTCTATAAATTCTCTAATTTATAGAGACTTCTATATAGATATGTAAACACCGTTACTTATCTAATACAATATTGCTTGATATTAATTTATGGAGAGGAAGAAGGTTTGATGAGCTTCTTGGACTTTTAGTTGTCATGTCACATGAAGAATTAGTGGAATACCTTAGTTTAGGAGTTGTAGATACAACTACACATGACATTTTTATTTAATTATTGAGTTAGTATACCAAGTATAACAAGGATCCTAGGTTTTTAAAATATTACCATGGTTTCTGTATGTCTTATTGCCTCCTTCAACTATTTCTAACTATAATACAGATGTACCATTACAAGATCTATTCTAGTAATCATTGAGTATACAATATGGGGCATTTCAAATGTGCTGGAAATTAATATTCTAATATCTGGCTGTTATTAGTGATTGAGGTACTATAGTGCTTCCAGAGAACACATGTCCATGTCTCTATTTTCTGTTTTAGTTTAATAACCGCAAAAAATTGCTTCTTGATATAATAAGTCCTGTATATTTCTTTTTATCCACTCTTAATTAACTGCTTTGTTGTAATTTATGTATGTTTTCCTTCTTTATTGTTGATACTAAGTCAATAATTAAATAAAAATGTAATGTGTTATGTCATTTCACCAGTAGCCAAAAATATTTTGGTCTTTTTTGTATCCTCAAGGGGAAGTGACATTTCCAATGTCAAGTAAAACACAAGACTAGTGGTAAGGACAAAAAATATAATTTGCATAATATTACAGTTTGAATGTAAAAAATAGGTTTCCAAAATAAATGTGCACAGGAGGGAACACAGAGATTCTTTGCAACTTTTAACCTGTAGTTTTTGTATTCATTTGCAAGCCATTATAGATGTTTTAGAAATGATATAACATTCAGGAAATTTTTGGATAGCAAACACTATTCATTTCAGTGATGGAGATTCGGATAAGGAGTTCGGATTTAATGTCGTATTGAATGTAAATATTAATTGCAGAGATCTCTGTATTGTTGAATTTATAAAGGCAAATTTAGAGTACCAAACATTTAACATTTAAAGTAGTCTTATGAAAGTTTTGTAATGAATTTGCTTGTATTTGCATATTGATGTGGGTGTTCCAAGGAATTCATTAAAATATAGATTTCCTAGAATCAAGCTTATTTCTTGGTGACTAGAGAGTGCCCATATTGTTCTCTTGGTGAGAGCTTAGAATTAATTTGTCCCTAGTGGATTTTTTTTTTTTTAACTTTCAGGTCTAACCAATGATCATGTGTTTCCTGATGATCTCCTATCTAATTTAATACAGCCCCTGTATTAAATACTTAGATTTTTGGAATCAGCGAATTCAGCTAGGCAAGGCCATCTTCTGCAGGGAGAGCTGCAAGCATTTAGTTATTTTAAGTTGGCTGTTGATATCAACAGTATCATATGACAGAGGTATTAAACTTTCAAAAAGAAAATATTCATGTGAAATATTGATTCTTGTGGGTATAAAGAGAAATCTAGAAGGCACATATAAAATATTTATGAATACATTTGCCTTTTTGAGAGACAAAGTATCTGTCCCACTTCTTTTACCTAAACTGCTGCAGAAGTCATAGTTTGGATTTACTACATTAATCAATAAGGCAAAGGAGCCATTGGTCACCACACCAATTAATTTGAATTTCATTTTGGTAATAACCCTTGCAACACATTCATTATTTGACTCAGATACTACTAGAATATTGACAATAGATGTCAGCCAACACTTACTGATACATTTATTTGTTATAACATAAAACCACTATAATTATGGGTCTTTTTCTTACTTCTTACCTGAATTGATTAATTGCTTTAATTGCTTCCCATTTTAAATGCGTTATTAAGCCTTTTATGCATGTTGCATTTGTCTTTTAAACAATAAGTAAAAGGATATCATGGAAGTCATTGCACAATTATTTGCATAGTGTGGATTAAATAAACGTTTTTGAGCAGACTTGTATTTTGTACAGTGCAAAGAAATAGGCAAAATTTTCTATCATTCTCTTTTTATTTTCTATATGCAACAGGAAATTAAAAATGTGGATTTATATTTCAAAATAGCTAAGCTGTTCACGAAATCAACAGCAACAGACGTTTTTCTAAAACTTGGCAGCAGCTCAAAACTTATTGTTGTATTCTTAATCTTTAGCAATAACAGTAATGATTCAATAATTATCAGTAGTTAATAGGTAGAATTGGTGCACATTGATCAAATCATACAATACATAAAATACATATATTGAATTTAACATATGTATGTATGTATAAGCTTTGACTTTCAGTGTAATTGCCTCATATTTTCATTTTATAAATGTGACAACACTGTTTGATTCTGTTATTTTTTATCGTATAAGCACTGGAAACTGTAGGAGATTGCAGAAAATAGAGGTATAAAAATCTTCACATAACAACAACTGGAAGAGGACAAAGACAATGCAAATATTTTATGAACAAAATAAATTCAGTTAATTTAAAAATGAAGACATGTATTTATTGCTTAATAAATACATGTTTTGTTCGAATATTGAATATTGTTCAGTATAAGAAAAGAATGGCTTAAATAAAATATTTGTTTCAAAATATGCCACATTGGCAATACATAAATAAAAGTACAGATGTAGTTCAGCAGTTGTACTTGACTTTTAATGACAACTCTCATTGGAATAGCATAAGTAAATTTACATTGACATTGATGGCAAAACAATACACTATTTAATTTTGCATACGGCTTCAAACTGTTAAATGTGCCCGATTTATTATGTTTTACTGATAACTATTAACAATGCCATAGAAAGTTCTGCTTTTGATCGTGTTAGGTTTGCTTCTCCTTTAATGCCACATAAGTTGAAATTTAAGTTTTCAATGGTTCAATTAACCAGCAATTGTCTGGTTAAATGTTCTCACTGTTAGGAAATTACTCCTTAATTCTCCTTGATTAGTTTTCATCCATTGTTTCTTTGTCTCTGTTGTGCTTTGGAAAATAAGTTGACTCCCTCTTATTTGTGACAGCCCCTCAAATACTGGAATACTGTTATCATGTCATCCCTAGTCTTTCTTTTCTCTAGACTGGCCAGATCCATTCCTGCACATTTCTCACTGTTAGGAAGTTTCTCCTTAGTTCCAGGTTGCTTCTGTCCTTGATTAGTTTCCATCCATTGTTTTTTGTCCTGCCTATAGGTAAATAAGTTGATCCCCTCTTTTTTGTGGCAACCTCTAAAATACTGGAATAGTGCTATCATGTCACCCCTAGCCTTTCTTTTCTCTAAACTTGCCAAACCCAAATCCTGCAACCATAATACGTTTTTGTCTCCAAGCTGTTAATCATCTTAGCTGCTCTTCTTTGCACTTTTTCCAAAGTCTCACCATCTTTTTTGTAATGTGGTGACCAAAACTGAATGCAATATTCCTGGTGTGGTCTTACTATTTATAAAGCAGTACTAATACGTCACATGATGTTGACTCTATGCCTCTGTTTATACAATCAAGGATTGTATTAGCTTTTTTGGCTGCTGCTACACACTGCTGATTCATGTTTAAGTGATTGTCCACTCGGACTCCCAAGGTCCCTCTCCCAGCTACTGTTTTTGAACCATACCTAATACCAAATACCTAATCTGTATTCGTACCTTTGGTCTTTCTTGCCTAGATATAAAACCTTGCTTTTCTACACATCAATTTCATGTTATTGGATAGGGCCCATTGTTCAAGTCTGTCAAGATCTTTTCTGGATCCTGAGGTTGTCTTCTGGGGTGTTGACTCTTCCTGCCAGTTTAGTGTCATCTGAAAATTTGATGAGTTCCCTTTCCATTCCCTCATCTAAGTCATTTATGAAGACATTGGCCTAAGATGGAACCTTGTGGTACCCCACTGCTTACTTCCCTCCATGTAGACGTAGTACCATTAGGGGCTACTCATTGAGTACAGTTTGTCAGCCAGTTACAAAGCCACCTGGTAGTGATTCTATCTATCCCACATTTTTCTACTTTACCAAGAAGTTGGTTGTAATCTACTTTGTTGAAAAGCTTGCTGAAGTCTAAGTATACTATGTCCTCAGCATTTTGCTAGTCTACTAATTTATAGTCAAAGAATAAAATAAGATTGTTTTGGCATGATCTGTTTTTAATAAACCTATGCTGGTTACTAGTTATAACTTTCTTTGTTTCTAGATGTTCACAGATCTAGGTTTTTTTAAAATTACTTTTTTCCAGTATCTTCCCAGGTATTGATTTTAGGCTGATTGGTCTGGAGCTTTCTGGGTATGTCACCCCCCCCCCTTTTTTTTTTTTTTTTGAAGATGAGAACCACATCAGTTCTTTTCTAGTCCTCAGGTAGTTCCCTGGTGCTCCAGGATTTTATAAAGATATGGTACATATATGGTGAGATAACATCTGCTAGCTCCTTCAAAACTCTGGGATGTAATTCATCAGGTTCTGGTGAATTATATTCATCAAGATGAGACAGGTATTTTCTTATCATTTTCTTGTTTTTATTTTTATTTCTAGTTTGTCTTTTTCAGTTATGTTTTTGGTAGGCTGGACTATAGTTTCTTTTTGAATGAAGACTGATGCAAAGACTGAGTTAAGCAGCTCTACTTTCTCTCTACTTCCTGTTACTTCCTTGCCATCTTCTATCTTTAGTGGACCGACTGTTTCCTTGATTTTATTCTTATTATTTATATGTTAAAAGTTTTTTTACCTTTGACTTTTGTGCAATCATGCTGGTTTCTTCTTGGATTTCTTGTATTGCTTTTTCAGTGGTATTGTGTTGGTCTGGGTTTTTATGTTAATATTTTTCAGACTTTTCCACACTTCTTGAGTTGTTTTCCCCTTTAGGATTTTTATCAATGGAATTTTTCTTAAACTCTCTGAGTTTGTTACATTTTAGCTGTACTATTAAATGCAGGTTGGCCTGAAAAAATGCTTTGGTCATTCAAGATTTAATAAGAGATGGGTGAGCTAGTCTCTGGATCTAGCTGGATCCAAAAGAAGGTTTCTCTATTGGAAATGTGCTGACCTGGTTTTCAAGTGTGATGTGCCTTTCCCGAGTGGTTTGGATGGCCCATAGTCTCTTGGTCTCTCCTAAATCCTTAAAAAACTGGCTTTTCCCAGAGTGTTAGAGAAGCCTGTTTTTCATGATTTATCTGAATGATTGCAGTTAGCTTCAGCTGTTTTCTTTTTTTGGCGGGGGGGGGGGGGGATATTTTTTTGCTTACCTCTTTTTAATCTGACTTTAGCCACCCAGCGTCTTAATATGTGAATTGAGCAACTACTTATATAAGTGTCTTAAATAAATACAATTCAGGTATTGTTTCCATATATTTTTTCCTTCTCCCTGTTCCATGTGAGAGCTCGAATGCATACTAGAATGATAATATTGCTCCGAATATTGTGATCCTTAGTAGACAATTTGAAACATCCTAGTGATCAATGTAGTTGAAGATGTCAGTGTACTACGATGGTAGAGAAGTTGTAAAAATATAGAAGCTTGGGAATCTGCATATTCTTATTTCATAAACCTGATAAGCTAATACTAGTAATACAAGTATGTGATTCTTGGGTAAGGCAGGTGATTTCATTTCAGCACATACCTGTATCTTCAAAGCCATTGAATAATGTTGTTCACAGACAAAATACATAATTACATCTTTCACACTGTTACTCTTGATACCTTAGTATCAAAAGCTTAGGCTTTAAAATCCAACATGTTTACAAGCAGTGTGAACTGAAAAAATAAAAGTATATATTTAAAAAGAAGTTATCCCACAAAATTATTCCCAAGTGTCTCAACAATGCATTGAGTTTAAAGCAAATCATTATCATTTATTGGTCATTACATATCATTAATCATAACAGAATAAATATTTTGCTTCTGTTTAATTTGATTCTTTTGTTTCTTAATCTTCAGTGTCTTGTGTTTGAAGATGCTCCCAATGGAGTGAAGGCATCACTGAAGGCTGGTATGCAAGTAATCATGATTCCAGATGAAAACTTGAACAAAGATCTTACAAAAGAAGCAACTTTAGTGCTGGGGTCCATGAGTGATTTCAAGCCAGAATTGTTTGGTCTACCACCATTTGATTGAACATTTTTTTTTAATTAATTTAGTATTTTTTTTAAAAAAACATAGTTTTTTTCTTTTTCTTTATAGTATTGTTTCATTATTTACACTTCAGCTTAATTCAGAATTAAAATCAGAATTAAAATCACAGAATTAAAATGTATTTGAAGCCTAAGAGGTTTTTAGATTATGAAAAAAAGAAATGCTCTTTTTCATATTTGTTTTCAAAAAATCAACTAATAGCTCTCCTAAATGTTCTCATTACTTCTTCCATCATTTTTATCTTCAGAAAAATTCTATAAAGAAAATTTTCTCTGTTGTTTTTTTTTTTTTTTTTGATTGGTAATCACCAGAAATAGTCATGCAGAACTATACCGTGTTTCCCCGAAAATAAGACATCCCCTGATAATAAGCCCAATCGGGCTTTTCAGCGCATGCACATCCCCCCAAAATAAGCCCCCCACCAACTACTTATATGCATGTGCAGCCAGACCTGCCATTTCCTCTGGTTGCTTTCCGCGCAAACAACATAAAGTGAGGCGATGCTGGAAAAGGGGCGAAAGGAGAGGAACATGCTGCACACACCCCACATGTCCTTACCGTATCTACCGGTAGCGCTGATGGCCACCGCAAAAAGAGTGGTAGGCCAGCGACGCATCTCGTGCCCGGTAACTGGTAACACTGATGGCTGCCACAAAAAGAACAGCAGGCCAGCAATGTGCTTTGCGCCCCATTCCTTACCAGTACCTACCACCGCTTCCAACAAAAATGAGAGAGAGAATGGAGAAAGAGAAAGGAAAAGAAAGAAAGAAAGAAAAAGAAAGAAAGAAAGGGAGAGGAAAAAGTGAGAAACAGAAATGAGAGGGAGGGAGGGAAAGAGAGATCCATTTCCCACACAAAGGGAAACCACAATTGCAATCTCTAAACCCCCACACAGGGAAACACAATGCCAAATCCCAACTCCCACAGCCCCAGGGTTTTGGATTAATGGATTTAATGATCTAAAATGACTTTTATTTTGACCCCCAGACAATATGAGTTCAAAAAGAAAGAGCTACTCCATGGAATTCAAGAAAGGAATAGTGAAAGATTCTCAGGGCAAGAATCTGGCAGCTTTCTGCAAAGAGAAGATGTTGGATCTACGTATGGTCCGAAATGGAGAGTAGAGTACAATAATCTCAGTTAAGAAGGGAAATGACAAAAAGTGCAGGTGTGGATCAGATTGGCAACCATTATTTCCTGAACTTGAAGACACTATCTCTGAATGGATCGCTGACAGGAGAGCAAAGGCTTTAGTTGTACACAGGGCTAATATTCAGGCATTTGCCCTTGAAATGGCACCACAATTACAAATTTCCAAGGAACAATTCAAAGCCTCTCAACACTGGCTGGATAGCTTCCTTCAGCGACATGAACTGTCTCTGAGGAGATCCACCTCGCTGTTCAAGCTGGAAGATGAACTTGTCAAACGGGCACTTGCATTCAAGTTGTTCGTTGATAGCATTGATTTTGCCAAGTATCAGCTATCGAACATTATCACTATGGATGAAACAGCAGTCTTTATGGGCCAAGGGGCTCAAACCACCATTGACCAGAGGGGTGCCACATCAATTTATATTCCCTCCATGGGATAGGAAAGCGCATGTGTGACGTGCATATTGGCTATTCGGATGCATGGAACCAAAGTCACACTGCTAATAATAAGCAAGGGAAAGAAGGACAAAATCAAAAGGGTTTCAGGGATTTACGTCCTTGAAACCGAAAAGGCCTGGTGCACCCAAGCAGCTATCAGGAAGTGGGTGGAGCTAATGCTCCCACTTGTTGTGCGAGGTGGCCAAAGAGGCATAGTGGTATGGGATTTAGCCAGCACTCACCGTGCCAAGGATATGAAAAAATTTCTTACTCAATGCAGGATCGATCAAATTATGATTCCTGCAGGAATGATTGCTACCTGCAGACATTGGATATCAATATTAATAAGCCGTTTAAGGACCATCTCCACATGCAAATAAATCAATACATAGAACACGGAATGATAAGAAACCAGAGAGGTAATTTTATGAAGCCTGGCCTGCCAGAATTCATCAATTGGGTGAAGAATGCCTAGGAAAAAATAAGTGATGACTGTGTTGCAAATGCAATAAGAGCAGGCTACATAGACAGGAGGTACTCTTTTAAGGAGACCGCTATTGCTAAGCATGAGCAATTGGGACCAATGGTGTTGAGCAAAATGAAACATTAAAAGAAACATAGGATGGAATTCAGGATGTGGACAGTTTTGATGATGTTGTGGAAAAAGATGATATGACTACCATATTGGAATAAATTGTTGAGTTTGAAAAAATTGTTGAATTTGAAAAAAATCAATGAATTTTAATATGGTAAATTGTTGAATTTGAATAAATTGTTGTACCATACATGAGCATTGTGGTTTCCCTGTGTGTGAGTTCAGGGTTTGCAATTGTGGTTTCCTTGTGTTTGGGAAATGGGTCTCTCTTTCCCTCCCTCCCTCCCACTCATTTCTGTTTCTCCTTTTCCTCTCTCTCATCCCCTCCCTCTCTTTCTTTCTTTTCTTTCTCTCTCTCATTCTCTTTCTCGTTTGTTTTGAGTCTCACAAAGACTAATTTCTGGCATCTTTTATCAAGGCGGGTGGCAGGTGGGGGCATGGAGTGAGATGTGGCATCTCTTGCTGTCTCTTCTTCCCCCCACCAGGCATGGCAGGGTTTCTTGCCTCTCGCTTATCCACCCGCCCCCTTTAGGGATTCAATTTGGGGGTGGCAGGTGGGGTGGGTGAGAAACGTGTCCAGGGCAACATATAAAAAAAAACTTTATTGAACTCGTGAGGAGGGGTTTTTTTTACAACATGTTTCCCTGGACACAACGCCCGCGTCCCGCTTCTCGCCCGTCCTACCTGCCATCCCAAATTGCATCCCTAAAGGGGGCGAGTGGCTAAGCAAGGGGCAGGAGCCCTGCCATGCCCAGCGAGGAGTGGGAGAAGAAACAGCAAGGGGAACCACGTCTTGCTCCACGCATCTCGCTTCTCCCCTGCCCCACCTGCCATCTCTCTCAATAAAGAGACAGCGGGGAAGGGAAGCAGCCAGGCTGCTGTTGCCATTGGGGTGAAGTGGGACGTATTGGGCCGCGAGATGTGCATCACCTTTCTAGCTCCGTCACGTTCTTCACCGTTGTGTCCAAGAAAACACATTGTAAAAGGAAACTTCTTGCGAGTTCAAAATTCTCGAACTTGCGAAGTTTTCTTTTACAACATGTTTCCTTGGACACAACGGTGAGAAACGCGATGGAGCTGGAAACATAAGACGTGCATCCTGCTTCTTACCCGACCCACTTGCCACCCCCAAATTGCATCCCTAAAGGGGGCAGGTGGCTAAGCAAGTTGCAGGAGCCTTGCCATGCCCAGCGAGGGGGGAGAGAGATGGCAAGGGGAGCCACGTCTCGCTCCACGTGTTTCGCTTCTTCTCCGCCCCACATGCCAGAAATGAGTCTTTGTGAGACTCGTCGCGCCCCCACCGCTGCAAGACTTGTGCCATTGCACGCACAAATGGCAGCACTGCCACTGGGTTTGACATATCGGCACAGCCGTGAGCGGCAGGACAACAGCTGTGCTGGTATGATGAAGCTCACGGCGGTGCAGCAACAGCACAACAAGCCTTGCAGAGTCCTGCTCCACAAGGCGGCGGCGGGACATGTCAGGACAGCGCCAGCCAGCCTCTCGGCTGGCGCGAAGAACGGAGGGGAGGCGATAGTGGCGACGGGACATCCAGTCCCATGCTCACCACCTCCTGCACCCCCAAAATAATAAGCCCCCCCCCCCGATAATAAGGCCAAGCCTTTATTTCGGGGTTCAAAAGAAAATAAGACAGCGTCTTATTTTTGGGTAAACACGGTATTTAAATCACTTTGGGTGGACTTTATTACAAGATTCTACCACCAGTGATAAAATTATCTTTGAATTTATGTGTAAAGTTCTTTGACCATCTAAATAGGAGGGCTTTAGCTCTGTTTTCAACATCTTTTACGTAGTTGTCTGTGTTTAGCTGAATGTGAAACATGTAGTTGAAAATATTGCACAAATAATAATTTGTTGTATAATCTGAATTCATGCATCATGGTAAAACGGTGGGCAACCTATTATCTCAGAGCCATCTATGGCTCCAAAGCTCTTTGTTATAATCCTCAGAAAGTTTTTTGTGACCAAGAATTGCACACAAATAATAACGCCACAGTTATCAATAATAATGGCATAATATATTACTATTTATTTGGTGAGATATGTAGGAAAGCTATAATGTATGTTCTAAAATAGGTATAACAGGGTTAATGAAAAATACATAACACTCCTGTAAATTTATTGACCTAACATTGCATAAACCTGGCACAGTTCAAATGAAATTTTGGAAAAGTTTCCAGCTGTGTTCTATGTCATAAATCACAACTTACATCGAACATAGTTTTTGTTTACCCAAGCTAAAAACCAAGCAAACCATCTCACGGCTTAGTGCTATGTGTGAACCCAATCATGTATTCCAAAATATTTATTTACCTAAATCCATCCAGGAAATAAATCACATCACTGTAGGGAATGACTTATTTTTTTTTCCTTTATACATTCTTTAAGGATAATTATTTTAATGGAAAAATTATAAATGTATCTGGAATAATTTGGGATTTTTGTATTAAAAAGATGAGCATTTCTATAACTCTACAACATTTCAGCAGAGAATTTCAGCAGAGAGATTTTAAGCTGCACAATCAAATGTATATCTTATTACCTCCCTCCCCCCCATGTATGGTCTTTTGCTGTTGGATGTTTTCTTTTTCCCAAGCTTTTGCCCTTTTGTCTTTCTTTTCAAAGCCAATTATAAATACATCTTCCAGCTTTGGGGAAACCTTTGCTCTTGAAAACTACTAAATATCACAAACAATATTTCTTCTCTTCTTCAACTTACCTTCTTGCTTGATTAACCTCATCTGATGAAGTCATGACTGCAGCTTACTAGATACTGTTTCCTTTGCTGCATATTGTCTATTTTCAATGTCTATTGTCTTATGTCCAGAAAAAAACAGTAACTGCATACTGTTACTGTTACTATGCATACTTCTCACTATGAAAGTAGTTACTATGCATACTTCTCACTATGAAAGTAGAAGTCTGTGTACTTAACAGACATACTGCTGAAATCTGGTGCAAGGGAAAAAACCGTTTGGAGGTTGAAATTATGTACATATGGTGCCTTTATTTTGTGTGGCATTATTTATGGAATTTACAGAAAATTGTTTTGAATGTTAAGGACATTAGGAATATCCTGCTATACCTTTTTCAAAATTCATCAAATGATACATATTTGTAGATTTATTAAAAGAATGGTAGATTATAAATATATGCATGTCTGAATGCTGTAAATTAAAATGCTTTGCTATAATTAATTAAAATAAAACTTTATCTCCATGTCCTGAAACATCACTGTTTAGTGTACCAAAGCTTCTGTTTATGTGTGTGTGTTTAAAAAAATCAATTGTTCATTGTTCACTATTCTTAAAATAACTAGGATTACAATATGACTGTGAGCATATATAGCTGAGATTTATGGTCAGGTTAACCTACTGCAGTGGTTCTAAAGCTGTAATCCATGGACCCCTAGAGGGTACAGTGTCATCACAGGGCATCCACAAAGGCTTGAAGAAAAGTTATGATTTAAATATTGAGTTAAGTCTTGGTGGTCCATGGCCACAAAAGGTATTTAAATGGGATCTATGGTGAAGAAAAGGTTGAGAACCAGGCCACTGACCACTTTGGTTAGACCAAAGTGACTTTTTATAACTAGCATTCAAAAGATGGTATTCATTCTGTAATTATTTCTATTTCCTAAATATTTGTTTAATAGTAATACTTTATTACTATTCTCACAAATGTAGTTTGTGTTATGCCCAAGTTTTCTTTTTTGTATTATCTATTGAATTGCTCTTCTACAGATGACATAACTAAATGTTAAATTTTTCTCTACAATTTAATAACTCTATGAATTCAGGTAACTTTCTTCATTTTAGCAAATCCCATAATTATTAGCTATTTTTTGCATCATACACATGGTGCTGGATAAATTATTTCCTAATTGTACCTTTTCCTTATAATGCCAGAATGGAAAAGAACTCTGTTTGATAATCATATTAAAGAAAGCATATACTAAGGACTGCATAACAGACACTCAAAACAGACAGGATTATTTTTGCCCATTATATGAGGATTGCTTGCATTTCTTTAATAAAAACTCTTTAATAAAAAACATGGGTTTTGTATTTGCACAATTGCTTATTTAGAAAAATGTTTTTGTCACCCCCAAATCAGTACTCGTGGCACTGTTGTGCTTATTTGAGGACATGCAGAGCAATAAAACATTACAATCATCCAACCTGCACTTTTCCGGTTAAGGTTTCAGCATTTGCTAATTCAGTATTCAAGGCATTTTCACAGAATGAAACTACCATTAATAATGAGAATTGCCTACATGAAATGTTCAAACTATAGAGAACTCAGAATTAGCTCCTTGCTTCATTGTTTTTCTTTATCTGGGCCACAAGGGTAGAAGGGATCATAATCCATGTGGTATAAGCATTGTCCAATGGGTTATTTTAAAATATTTTGGGAAATATTTAAAATCCCCCATAGGATAAAATTAGAGAACATGTTGTGTATGAAATAGAGAAACACAACAAAGCCCTCAACAAAATCCTTTATCTTCTGAAATAAACTCCCTGACAGCTCAACCAGCCCACATTAACAGAATACAAAAGTGCTAATCTTTCAACAATGTTAGTACTTATTTTAGCAGTTTTAGCAATAGCGCTGACTATTCATCTGGAAAGAATATTTGAAATTCGGCTAGTGAAAATCGTATCCTGGTCTCTATGTGAGGGTGGGTGTTTTTGGTTTCTTGGCTTTCTTTTCCAAAAATAAAATAATTTTGCTCCAAATTCTGTCCTACATATGACTTATATTATAGCACTTGTATCACAACAGGAAAAAAAACTAATAATTTTTTTTCCTCCAATGCTGCAGACTCACCCATCAAGCAAAAACAATCATTCTGAATAATAACCTCTGTGTAGCTAAAATGTGAATCAACTTAAGTATATGTACATTCAAAGCCCAGGACAAGAGCTAAACTCACAGATAATCACACAGAAAAACAGGACCCTTTAAACATTTTTAAATTCACTCTGGAGGCCAAAAGCAACAGGTCAAAAGAGCATGCAAAGCAATTTGTTTCCTATTAACATACATCACACATTAACACTGCATATATTAAAGCAAAACTCTTTATTTTAATCCCATATATATATGTGTGTGTGTGTGTGTGTGTGTGTGTGTGTGTGTGTGTGTGTGTGTGTGTGTGTGTGTGTGTATATATATATATATATATATATATATATATATATATATATATATATATATATATATATATATATATATATATATATATATATATATATATATGTAGGTCTTTGGTTATTCGGGTTTTCTCCCGCGTAAAATTGGAGGTTTCTTGGCGACGTTTCGACGAAGTCTCATTCGTCATCTTCAGGCTGGTGTTCTCGGCTTCGTGCTTCCAGGAGCAATGTGAGATCGCAGCTGTCTCTTCCTTTTAACTGCTAGTGGGGGTGTGAGTTGATTGGGTGGGAACTTGGCTGTGTTCTGATTGGGTGGAGGTGTGTTCTGATTGGTTAGGGGCTTGGCTGTGCTCTGATTGGCTGGGGGGTTGGTTGTGCTCTGATTGGCTGGGGGTGTGTTCTGTTTGGGTGGGGGCTTGGTTGTGCTCAGCTTAGTCTGAGTTGCAGGGGGATTTGAGCTGGTGAGCTGCGTTGTTGTTGTTTGGCTTCGTGTTTGTGGCCGTGCGAGCTCTTCATGGTGGGTGTCAGTCTGCTTCATGTATGGATTGGAGGGGTTTAAAGTGGCTAATGATGCAGCTGCGGTCTGGCTTCTGGTCCTTGGTCGTGGCTCATTATCAGTGTGGGTTTGAGTCTGCTTTCTGCGTGGATGTGTGGTGGTGACATCCTGTGTGGCTCTCGTGAGTGTGGGTCTGGTGTCATTCGTCGTGTTAGGGACTCGTTTGTCAATAAGGGCGGGTTTCCAAATGGCTGGTAGGCGGGAGGTATCGTCTCGTTTGTTCATGCTGTGTGGGCGTTTTTCTATCTCGATGGCTTCTCTGATTATTCTGTTGTTAAAGTGTTCAGTTTTGGCGATAGTTCTGGTCTTTTTAAAGTCAATATCATGTCCTGTGGCTTTAAGGTGTTGGACCAGGGAAGAAGTTGGTTCCTCTTTTCTGACTGAGTTCTTGTGTTCTTCTATGTGTGCACTTATTCGTCTGTTGGTTTGTCCGATGTATGTGGTGGGGCAGGCGGTGCATGGGATTTCATATACTCCTTGATTTTCTAACTCAATTTTGTCTTTGGGGTTCCTTAGGATGGTGGATATTTTTCAGTTTGTGCAGAATGCTGTCTTGATGTTATGTTTGTGGAGGATTTTGCTTAAAGCCAAACAACAACAACGCAGCTCACCAGCTCAAATCCCCCTGCAACTCAGACTAAGCTGAGCACAACCAAGCCCCCAGCCAATCAGAGCACAACCAACCCCCCAGCCAATCAGAGCACAGCCAAGCCCCTAACCAATCAGAACACACCTCCACCCAATCAGAACACAGCCAAGTTCCCACCCAATCAACTCACACCCCCACTAGCAGTTAAAAGGAAGAGACAGCTGCGATCTCACATTGCTCCTGGAAGCACGAAGCCGAGAACACCAGCCTGAAGATGACGAATGAGACTTCGTCGAAACGTCGCCAAGAAACCTCCAATTTTACGCGGGAGAAAACCCGAATAACCAAAGACCTACATACAAACACCCGCGAAAACCTCAGAAAACATATATATATATATATATAATTTTCATGCTGGTTTGTTAAGCATGTGTCACAGCAATACAAATGTGCAAACATTCTATTAGCAGTCTTTGTATCTTCAATACAGAATTAGTATACAACTGCTTCAAGTTCACATGATTTCTAAATTTCTCAGCTAATTATTTATAAAACTCCAGTAACTTACTGGAGAGGCAATGAATTAAGCTGCAAATTGTCCTCTTCAGTCTGGGTTGATATCTCTTCTGCTCTGTTATCCATTCTCCCAGATCTGCATCATCAATCTTCACCAATAAAGCAACAGAAATATGACTGGTAGCTGTTCTAAAAGCAACATAAAAAGTCCAACAGTGACTTTCAGAAGAAGAGTAACCTACCATGAAACCAACTTGACTTAATGATTTCATATCCCATTTGAAATGAAATCTTCATTTCATTTAAAATGAAATCTTCAGCCCAAACAACATGAAGTATCAATATTTTTCAAAATATATTCCTAAATATTTTTTCCTTTCATGTAAATGCTTTATGGTTGATTTGGAGCTACATTTTGAATATATCCAAACTACAACAGTTTCTGCAGAAAAGAATAGGGGGGAAAAGTAAAAATGGTTTTAGGAAAAATTTAACACCACAGACAGATTTGTTACATAATACAAACTAAAAGGGAGTTCAAACTTCTGAATCTGACATTTATTATTTTCCTATTTTGAATCTATACAATTGAATATAGTAATTATGCATTCGTTTGTTTAAATGTCTCTTTCATGTATATGACTGCGCAAATCACAAATTGCAACCCTGCCAACTAGCATAGACTAAAACCAAAAACAGCAATAAAAAAGAAAAACCGACCACAAAAGAAATATAACCTAACTGAGGCCCACGTGCAGTTTCTATTCTCAATACAGATAGACTCATTAGACATAATGGGCTAATCTGAAGCTCAGAGTGTGTGTTGTCCCAGAGGTTGATACTGTTAGGATATGGTATAAGTCTAACAAGTTGTCCAGGCAATATATGTGTTCTATCACTTTAAATGTATTCTGTAACTTTAAGATGTAATGCTGAGTAATTGTACTGCTGAGTCATTGTAATGACTAATGACTGCTGACTGACTGCTGACTGCAATTATCCTAATTGTACTGTTGAATCATTGCACTGCTGACTTCACTTATCTTAAGTGGATAATTACTAGTGTAAACTCTATATAAGGAGAGACCCGAGCTATAGTCATTTTTGCTTGACTTATTGCTTGACTGGTTGGAACTGTTATTGTTGTGTGTGAAGACGTGGATGGATATGCTACCATCGTGATTTGTTACCAGCATTGAATTGCTGTTTATTACCTACTGCTGTCTGTATGATAAGAGGATAACTGTAACTCTGTAACTTCGGATTGATTTGAATGGCTAAAGACTTGGATTGATTAAAAAGACTATGCAATTGTTTTTCGCTACAAAGTAAAAGCTTTGTTAAACCAGTTTGTATGTATTGTATTCATTGCTCTCAGTACCGTTTCTCTGTGCACTTGCTCTGCTGATTGGTTAACACACCAATATCCTTAACAGATACTACAAAATGCATACATACATAGAAAATGCATACATCTTGAGTCCTGCCAAATGATATAATTAACAGAGAAAATTTGGAGCATGCCAACCCTTTTGGAATGAATGAGATGAGCACAGTTAATTTGATTTAGGTGATACAACAAATAATCTGTCCCTGTTTATATAGGATTTTATAAGTGATGTCCAAGACCTTGGACTGAACAGAGCCTATTGGAAGCCATTACAGCATGGAAAATAGTGGGCTGTGCCATGGTGGAGCTATAAATATTCATTCGTCTGGGTTCTGAGTGAATTGCAGTTCAGGATGGATTTCAAGGGCAGTCCCATGTAGAGTGCATTGTAATAGTCCAAACAAGAGAAAATCAAGACATGAATGACTTTGACTACAGCTGCTGATCCAGCAATGAGTGTAATTGTTAGATAAGGATTTGTGCAAAAGACCTTCGGGCCACAACTGCTGCTTCCCAAACTTTGCACCCAAACTTTGGTTCTGTATGGGGGAAATGCTATACTATTGAAAACTACAGATGGGAACATCCCATATCCAGGGACCTCTAAGAAACACATCACTCAATATTTCCAGCGTTAAATTGAGGTATAGAACATAGAATAACATAATTGGAAAGGACCTTGGAGGTCTTCTCATTTTTCATGTTATTTCTCATCTAGATCTCCACAGACTCCAGCAATGGAAACAATTGATGACATCATTTGCTCAGCTTGGGTAACAAATCGATATTATCCATCATTTTCCTATGGATGTTAAATAGGAGTGGAAATATTGTAGAACTTTGAAGGACTCTGCAGAGTAGCTGTCTAGGATCAAATCTATCAATATCTTTGGAAGTGGTACTGGATGAAGGGGAACATATCTCACTGGCCTATCTAGTTCCAATCATCATTTATCTTTTCCTGCCCTCTATCAGTTGCCACCTCCATCTTCTTGTAATAAAATAAAAACATCTAACATGTTCTATTTCAGGCACCACTGAAAACCAAGTGTTCTGTGCATGCAATGGTTTGTGCATGGAACAATTTTCCACATCCCTACAATTTATGTAAATGTAAGTATAGCATGAGTCAGTGCTGTTTTTATTGGATCTATTGGATCAATAGATATATAAAAAGAGAGTGTGTGAGAGAGAAAGAGAAAGAGGGAGAGATGAAAATGTAGCCTGTCAAGGGCTTGTCGATTATAAATTATTGTTTTGTTGTTGTTTTTGTGTAAAGAAAATTAGTTAAAACTTCATTCTGGTTTTTCGATTGCTGTACATTTGCTGTGTACAGCAGTGACACAGAATTATTATTACATCCATTGATATAAGGCACCAGAAATATAGTAGTTACTAAATGAGAAAGCTGATAATGATGTAGGACTTAGACGGAAAATTATAAGCTATCAGATGTTTTTGTAGTGTAACTGCTAGCATCTTATAGAATTGGCTAAATTGTTGGAATTATTCACCATCATGGTTCAGGAACAGAGTGGTGGGCCACCTACCCTGAAATGGAAAGTAAATAGCTATGATGACCTGATCCAGAATAAGAATGTTATTCTTGTTACAAAACAATACCATGGGCATTGGCTTTTAATTATATCTTTAGCTTTTAACTGAATTCCAAAATAACAAATGCTCAAACATTATAGAATAGAATAGAATTATTTATTGGCCAAGTGTGATTGGACATACAAGGAATTTGTCTTTGGTGCATATGGTCTCAGTGTACATAAAAGGAAAAAAGAAAAAAATTACCTTAATCAAGAATCGTAAAATACAACACTTAGTGATAGTCATAGGTTCCTAATAAGCAATGACTTCATACTAGGAAACAAACAGAACAATATAAATCATAAAAATACAAGCAACATGGTTATAGTCATGAGTGGGAAGAAATAGGTAATCATAAGATACAACACTTAGTGATAGTAATAGGTTACTAATAAGCACTCAAATCATACTAGGGAACAAACAGAACAATATAAATCATATATTTATAAATCATAAAAATACAAGCAACATGGTTATAATCATAAGTGGGAGAAGATAGGAGAAGAAGGATGAGAATAATAATAGTAATACAGTCTTAGTAATTAGTTTGACAGTGTTGTGGGAATTAGTTGTTTAGCAGAGTGATGGCATTCAGGGGAAAATTGTCATTGTGTCTAGTTTTTGTTTGTTTATTTATTTATTTTGTCGCATTTCTATGCCACCACAAGGCTAGTTCTTCAACCTCCTGTCTGTATGCAGATTTGTCATTGACTCGAATTAGACCAATCACTCAGTGGTGGGTTTCAAAACCCGGCGGTATCAGTTCACTATTGGTACCATGTGGGCGCGCTCGCTCACTTTGTGAGCGTGCAATGCTTCTGCACATGCGCAGATCATTTGTGATGACATCTGGGTGGGTGGGCGGAGCCTCCCACTGCCATCACTACCGGTTTGCCTGAACCGGGGTGAACCGGGAACAACTCACAACAGCAATCACTATTGCATCATCTGCAAACTTCAGTAATTTAACAGAGGGATCTTTTGAGATGCAGTCATTGGTGTAAGAGAGAAGTGGAGAGAGCAGCCCTGGGGGGCTCCTGTGCTAATTGTACAGGTATCTGATGTGATTTTGCCTAGCTTCACCTGTTGCTTCCTGTCTGTTAAGAAGCTTATGATCTATTTACAAGTGTGGTCAGGTACAGCTAGCTGATTTAGTTTAGTTAGAAGAATATCTGGAATGATGGTATTGAATGCAAAGCTGAAGTCTATAAACAGGACCCTAGGTCTTTGGAGATTCAAGATATTGTTTTTTATATATTTTCTATTATATTTATTTATTTATTTATTTACATTTATTTATTTATATTTATTTATATTTATTTATTTATTTATTTATATTTATATTATATTTTCTATTATTTGGCTATGATTCCAGCACAGGTACTACAGAAGATGGAAGATACAGATACTAGTTTACAGATTAAACTCAAAATATATAAAAAGAAAAGTAAATTTAAAGGTTGATTATCAGTGGTGAAATCTTCCCCGGTTTGCCACCGGTTTGCTGCCTGTGTATGCGTAGTGCGCGCCAACACATGCTGTGCGTGCACATGTGCAGTGCATGGCAATGTACACTGCATGCGCATGTGCACTGCGCACCAAATGCACGCTGCACACACGTGCATGCACAGTACACATCAAATGTGCACTGCTTGTGGAAAAAGGAGGCTTGGGAAGGTAAGTAGAACAGCGAGGGGTAGGAACAGCTGTGCCATGCAATTTAGATTCACTAGAAAGCAGGATTTCCTGATTTTAAATGATTTTAAATCATGCGGCACAGCTGATCATCGGAAATACCAGGTTTTTTACTACCAGTTCGCCTGAACCAGTAGTTTTTATCACTACTGGTTTACCCAAACTGGTGCAAACCAGTAGCATTTCACTACTGTTGATTATATATAGGTATTTGATGTAAGATCTTTGGTATCAGCTTCCAGAGGAACTGAATTTATCTGCTTCATCTCCAAAATGACACTAAATATGAACAGCCTTACCTCATATAAGAACTAGCCCCTAAAAGATTTTAATTCTAGATTATCATTATCTTGAGTACAGAAAGTCAAATAGATTATTTAATGTAATTGACATCCAAATGATCTCTAGGTGAGGTTGGATGTGTCCCAAGATTCAGTTTAAAAACAACTCTGCCATTAAATGTCAGAAATGTAGCACAAGAATCCTGCACAAAATCTGTTTATTTTCTTCCCTTCCTCAAGCCTCAGCTTCCTTTCTTGGCTTGCAATATTAAAACAAAAAAATCCCCTCAAAACTACAATTTCAGGATTGCACAAGTATATATTTTTATGCAATCTACCTATTAAGACTGTTTTGAATAACTTTATTGGCAGGGACCTTTTTGCACTTCTGACTATAGAGAAAAACATCAATTCCTGACTTCATCTATGGTTCTATGGACTTATGGACTATGTCTTCTTAGTTCACAAAACATATTAATATTTGATACACTTTAACTATATAATTTATAATCTGGAAAAGGAACAGAACATAATAACAAAGAAGTGTGACATGCCCTCAATATATTGAATAGGATGGGGATTCCTATCCTTAGCAATTCCAGTCAACAGATTATAGGGCAGTAAAAAGAGATACAGTTGTCTGCCATGGTTCTTAGCCAAGCTCATCAACTGTAGAACAAAGTTCAATAGCCGTATTCAGAGTATAGTTTCATATGTCAAAAGAAATTGTAAAGCATGAGCCCTGAAAAAAACATCTAAAAGATCACAGCCATATATATATTTTGCTATTGAACTATCAGTGATAGAGATCTCTCTGTTCATTTTTAGAGATTCCACATTTTGGGGAGTCGTATCAGTTATTTGTTCTTCCTTCAGCTCCAGAGTTTACCTGGCTTGTATTGCAACACATTTCTTTCTACAAAAATGTGTTCAATTCCAGTACTCAATCCAGGGGAGATTGAAGATGAAGTTTAATTCTTGAAATTAAAATAATTCTTGAAAGTAAGTTGGATTTTTTAAAAATATAAGTTATTTTTGTACAATAATTTATTTTCTCAGAACAAAACACAACACATCTAATGAACATTGAAATAAATACCTGGCTAAATGTTTCTTCTGAGAATTATCTATCTTTGCCTGCCTGCCTGCCTGCCTGCCTGCCTGCCTGCCTGCCTGCCTGCCTGCCTGCCTATCTATCTATCTATCTATCTATCTATCTATCTATCTATCTATCTATCTATCTATCTATCTATCTATCATCTATCTATCTATCTATCTATCTATCTATCTATCTATCTATCTATCTATCTATCTATCTATTTCCTAAGCCTTGCCATATGACATTCGGGGGAATCTGGAATGTGCCCACTCAATCTGAATTTGCAGGACAGGAAAATACGGTCAGGGAAGTGACCCTGCAAATAACAAAAATATTTGTGAAGATCCTAACAAAAATCAGTTTTAATGTGTCATATTAAGCTAAGAGTTGTTTCAAAACTCCAAATGATTAGAAAATGTAACAGAAAGCTGAAATGGCTCAGAATACCATGAGACTCGATTCTAATTTTTAGTCTGTCCTTCCTACATCCCCAAAACTGGGATGTAGAAATAAATAAATCAGAATGGATACTTTCACTATTCAACTAGGAAGAAGGCAATGATATCAACAATTATAATGAATAAAAAGACAGATTAGAATGGGTGAAGTAGCTTGCCTCTTAAGAGATGCTCATTGCTTTCTGCTCTATTTAGCATATTTATCAAGGACAAAATTAATGAAGTAAAATAAGTGATAAACCAGGTTAAGTAAATGTAAGGAAGTAAATTGTAGTAATGACATATAACTAAAGAAGTCAGCAGAATGTATTCAATGAAATCAATTTGATTTGTCAGAAAGACTGCAAAATAATTGACAGTAGGGAAAAAAAACCCCAAATATGTGTGTCAAATATTTTTGTAGCAGAGGTGTTTGAAACACCCTTGAATAAATAAAAACTTGTTATGTATTTGAGAAACAAAATAGAATTCAACACAATGCAGAACAAGAAACCTGATAAAAGTAGGTTTCCAGCTGGAAAAAAAATATCTAGACTGTATTTATTTACTCTATAGATGTATATCAGTATTAGTCAACTTCAGATGTAATTCCCAGGATGTAATATAGAAACTTCAGCAACCTAATACCCAAGTGATAAATTCTATGGCAAAATGACTACATTTCAGTACTGTGGTTTTTTGGGAAGTGGTGGTGGTGGTGGAGGAGGATGATTAGGAAGAGGGGGAAGAGAAGGAGCGGCAGGAATGAGGACTTGCTTCTTGTGGGGACTAGAAAATTGATGTCTTGCTCACACTGGAAGGCATTGTGGCCAAAAGGCAGCTGGATCCAGGATCCGGACAGCCAAAAATTTGCTCTGTATTAAAGAGAGGTTTTTTGAGATTACCTCATGAACTCCAGACAGCTGGGTTTATTTTGTGAGTTGATGGCAGAAACAGATGCTTTTGTGATCATTTGTGATTTAGCTGCAAATTGGAGGTTACATCATGCTTTGGCCATTAAAGTAGCCTTACATGGATTCAAAGTTTGACCAAATCTTATCTTTTAAATCAGTTTTGAGTTCAATTGTTTATTTACTGATTGAAAACAGTTTGGAACCATAAGTCTGGTATTCACTGGGTGTCTCTTCAATCTGTTTAAGAAAAAAGAAAATTACATGTTTCCAGCATTGTAAATTTTTTATTGTTTGAAATACACAGAAAAGAGTGATTATAGCATTGTTTCTAGAAAGCCTTCAACATCAAGAATTTGGGTGAAATTTATTTTAAAAAAGACTTTGAAGTTAATTAGAAAGATCCCCTCGCTTGGGAAAAATTATCTGCTTACATTCCAAGTTGATAACAAGACCTTAAAGGTTGATTGCTATAGAGTACCAGATGGCAACTTTAAAAGAAACATGATATTTGGCTCCAAGAAATACTTAAATTACATAACTGTATTCTTCTTCTTCTTGTGCCATGTCTGTCATCGGACATTGGCGATCATGTTGGCAATCCAGCATGATAATATAATATAACTGTATACCGGAACCAAAAGTTCTTATTGAAGAGTAACAAGTTTAGGCACAAAGATAGAAAGACTCACTAATTCCCACAATGGAAGAGTGGATGGTAAAAGTGATAAAGTTAGAGGAGATGGATTTTAATTTATAAAAATAATTGTATCTAGTATTGTTTCTCCTTGGAAACTGCTTTTGAACTTTTTGCTCAAACCTGGAAAAAAAAATGAAATGTTGAATTTAGGTTTTAGTTATTAGATTTTATAATTATAGAAATGGCTTGAAATATTGTGAAATATAAATCAAAAGGTTGATGTATCATTTTTATGATCTACTGCACCAAAGAAAGTTGAAAGGCATCACATTTTCTTCTCTAGTTGCTTTTCTTTCCTTTTTTCTTTTTCTAATTTTTGTTTCTTCTATATTTTTACCTTATAATGAAACTTATAAAAAAGTTTTAAAAACAGGAAGCCAGGTCTGAAATCAGAGAGAGAATAATTGCAGATGATTGATGCTAGAAATGGGGGTGGTGAAGGATGGCAATGAGAACAACTTGAGAAGTCTTCAGTTTTTGTTCCTATCCTTAACTCTACAAAAACACAACAAAAACTCTGTAATGTCCCCCCTTCCAATTCGACCTGGCATCTTACTGTGCCATCATTAGACAGCCTCCTGCATAAGGATGTAAGATATGTAACACTTGTAACATAGCTCTAGTAGGAATAGCCCTTAGATTTATATACCACTTCACAGTGTTTTTACAGACCTCTCTAAGCAGTTTACAGAGTCAGCATGTTGCCCCCCAACAATCTGGGTCCTCATTTTACTGACCTCAGAAGGATGGAAGGCTGAGTCAACCTTGAGCTGGTGAAAATCTTAACTGCTGAACTGTTGGCAGTGAGCAGTCAGCAGAATTAGCCTGCAATACTGCATTCTAACCACTGCACCATCAGAACTTTTATAATTTGATTTGCTTGCTTTGGATTTAAACTATGTAATGATAATTTATAAAGCATGGATTGTGTCTTAATTTAATCTGCAAACAGTCATTAATTGCTTCAAAGTATTTTGAAGATAACTTTTTTGAAACTGGGCACTAATGTATAATAGCTGTATTTTCTTGTCCGCAATATACTCAAAGTCTAACATGGATAGTAGTATCATTTCCTCCATGTAAACTTATTCTTCAATTTGGTTGTTCTTTGGAAAATCAGAAAATGCAAACAAGGCCACTACATTATTTTAACTTCAATATAGTCTGCTTCTCTCCATTTATTAAATAAATGCTCCTTATGGTTGCAAAAAAGAGACAAAGTAGCATATTATACCTGTCTTTTGGAGCAATTACTTCATGCAGAGACAATATTTTTAAATCAGTTACTAGTGCAATCTTCACAGCAGTCGTCCTCCCTATAACAACTAAACAACTTTGAAATGCACAATTTTCGAAGATGGAAGAACTTTGCAAGCGCAATTATTGGTCTTACAGGTGTTACTACTACAGCAGCTGTTGCAGCTACAAACAGTTGGGTAATAGTTCTAGATGCTGGGAACTGTAGTCCATCTGATGGACACAAGATCCCTAAATTATAAAATTATAAATTCTTTGCTATATTATATTTTGATTGGGAGAATTACCGTATTTATTGTTGTGTGGAATCTCAATCTAGACTAGAGGGAGGGATCAAGACAGACACAAGTTTAGAGTTGCTGCATTGCAATAAACAGCCATGCCAGACCACTGAAAGAATCCTTGAAGGTTTATTTTGCCGTTCCCAAGGGTGTGATTCTTATAACATAGATGACTAGCAATACACTACTGTTGAGACTCTTCACAAACGGTTCTGGTTGATTTTGCTTGACAGAAGTAGGCTTATATTTAGATTTGGGTGGAAATGGAAGAGAAGTACTTTTCTTGGAAGCAGTCATCAGTTTTTCCTTCTGCCTTGATTTACAGTGAGTCTCTAGAATTTCTTCCATTTATGTAATATATGAGGAACCTGTATATTGAAAACTGGGAGTGGTTTGAAATTGTGTGCATCAGATGTTGCTTTTCTGACGTGCTTTACTGAGGTCAATGTTTTAGATTTCCTCTCTATCCCCATTTGGGGTGGGTGGGTGGTAGAATCATTTTACATGGTGGTATGTAAATATGGTAAAATCCTGCTTTTACATAGCTTTTACATAACAAAAACTACTCAAAGCATTGATGGTACCATACAAAGATAGCTAAAATGGTTTTTAAATAAAATATTAAAAACCAACACAGAAAAATGTATATGTGAAAGCAATCATATTTTCACTATACCTTCCATAGACACATAGTCAGCACATTTTGTTTTTATTTAAACTTCTAAGCCAATCACTTGGTTTATGTCTATGTGAGACATTTGTTAAATGAGTTTTACCCCATTTTATGACCTGTCTTGCCACAGTTGTTAAGTGAATCACTGCAGTTGTTAAGTTAATAACACAATTATTAAGTGAATCTGGCTTCCTCACTGACTTTGTTTGTTAGAAGCCGTGGTGCGATTCAGCTGGTTCGGACCTATTCAGGTAAACCTGTAGTTAAATTGCTGGCTGGCCCTGCCCCGCCCCGCCCCTTCTAGGAGTCCCCATGCACCCCATTTTGGCTCCCCCAGGTAAGTGCAGGGAGGCCTCCTAGGCCCAAAATGGGAGTGTAGGGGGAGTGGCCTACCGCCCCAGGCTTCAGGGAGGCCTCCTAGGCCCAAAATGGAACACAGGGAGTGTGGTGCGCTCCCTCAGTGCCCATTTTTGCTCCCAGGAGGCTTCAGGGAGGCCTTCTAGGCCCAAAATGGGGCTGCCTGTCACACCCCCTGGCCATGCCCACCATGACCATGCCCACTCAGTCAGTCATTAGGGCAGAGAAAGGTTGTCAAATTATTTGAATCCCACCACTGGTTAGAAGGTCACAAAAAGTAATCAGATGATTCTGGGACACTGCAATCGTCATAAATATGAGTCAATTGTCAAGCGCCTGAATTTTCATTAAGGACCATGGGGATGCTGCAATAGTCATAAGTGTGAAAAATGGTCATAAATCACTTTTTTCAGTGCTGTTGTAATTTTGAATGGTGACTAAATGAACTGTTGTAACTTGATGACTACTTGTATGCAACAGAAGGGCTTCTGAATACTTAGAGTTAGCAGGACTCACATATACCCACAATGGAAGAATGGATGGCAAAATTAATGGAGTTGGCAGAGATGGTGAAATTGACTGCTTTGATTAAAGAAAAGACTTTATCCAGCCTCATTTCTATTTGAAAACAGTCTTGGATTTTTGTTTGAAAGAAATGAAATTTTAACTTTAGGGTTTGATGATTACATTTGGATTTATTTATTTATTTTATTTATTTATTTTATTTAATTTTTATACCGCCCTTCTCTAACAGGACTCAGGGCGGTGAACAGCCGAGATGAAACATAACATATAAAATTTAAAAAACAGTTTAAAAGACATTAAATCATTTCGGCCTTCAATTTAAAATAACCCAGTTAAAACCAATTTCAAATTAAAACCGAAAGGATGGGATCAAGCCAGCCCGGCCAGATGAAATAGATGTGTTTTCAGGGCCCGACGAAAAGTCCGGAGGTCTGGTATCATGCGTATCTCTGGGGGTAGGTCGTTCCGGATGGCAGGTGCCGCCACAGAGAAGGCTCTCCCCCTGGGGGTCGCCGGCCGACATTGTCTGGCTGACGGCACCCTGAGGAGGCCCTCTCTGTGCGAGCGAACTGGCTGGTGGGAGGCTATTGGCGGCAGAAGGTGGTCTCATAGATACCCCAGCCCTAAGCCATGGACCGCCTTAAAGGTGGTCACCAACAACTTGAAGCGCACCCGGAAGACCACCGGAAGCCAGTGCAGCTCGCGCAGGAGAGGTGTCACATGGGAGCGCCCCATCGCTCCCATAATCCCCCACGCAGCCGCATTCTGGACCAACTGGAGCCTCCGGATGCACCCAAAGGGAAGCCCCATGTAGAAAGCATTGCAGTAGTCCAGGCGGGAAGTGATGAGTGCCTGAGTGACCATGCGTAGGGAGTCCCAATCCAGAAAGGGACGCAACTGGTGTAAGAGGCGGACCTGATAAAAAGCCCCCCTGGCCACGGCCGTCATATGCTCTTCTAAAGGCAGCCGTGCATCCAGGAGGATGCCCAAGTTGCGAGCCTTTCCGTGGAGGCCAGTGATTCGCCCCCAATAACCAGCGATGGCACCAGCTGGCTATATTGGGACGCCGGAAGCCACAGCCACTCGGTCTTGGAAGGGTTGAGTCAGAGCCTGTTTCTCCCCATCCAGGCCCGCACGGCCTCCAGGCACCAGGACATCACTTCAAGGGCATCGTTGGGGTGGCCTGGGGTGGAGATGTACAGCTGAGTGTCATCAGTGTACTGATGGAACTCCACCCCAAAGCCACGGATGATCTCACCCAGCGGCTTTACATAAATGTTGAACAGAAGGGGCGAGAGGACCGACCCTTGCGGCACCCCACAAACAAGGCACCTCTGGGTCAACTGCTGCCCCCCTGCCGACACAGATTGCGACCGGTCAGAGATGTAGGAGGAGAACCACCACAAAACGGTGCCCCCCACCCCCACCCCCTCCAACCGGTGCAACATGATACCATGGTCGATGGTATCAAAAGCCGCTAAGAGATCTAACAGGACCAGGATAGAGGAACAACCCCTATTCTGAGCCCTCCAGAGATCATCCACCAACGCGACCAATGCCGTTTTCATGCTGTGGTCAGGCCTGAAGCCGGACTGGAGCGAATCTAGATAGACAGCTTCATCCAGGTACTGTGGAAGCTGCTGGGCCACCACACTCTCAACAACCTTCACAATAAAACCAAGGTTGGAGACTGGACGATAGTTAGCCAAAACAGCCGGATTCAGAGAGGGCTTCTTGAGGAGGGGCGTCACCACTGCTTCTTTCAAGGCGGCCGGTAGGACACCCTCACTCAAAGAAGCGTTAATAATCCTCTGGAGCCAGCCTCGTGTAACCTCCTGGGAAGCCAGCACCAACCAGGAGGGACATGGGTCCAATAAACATGTGGTCGCGCTCAGCCGTCCCAGAATCCTGTCCACGTCCTTGGGAGCCACAGGATCAAACTCCTCCCAGATAACACTCTCAAGACTTGCCTCAGTCATCCCGTCTGGACTTACCCAGTCAGAGGCCAGGCCTTCCCAAATCTAAGCGATCTTGTCATACAGATACTGCACAAAATTCTCAGCTCGACCCTGCAAGGGATCATCCTGCGCTCCCAGATGGAGGAGGGAGCGGGTCACCCTAAACAGGGCGCCTGGGCGATTATCTGATCATGCAATAAGGACAGCAAAATAGCTAGATTTTGCCGCTTTTATCGCCACTAGGTAGGTCTTAATATGAGACCTCACCAGTGTTCGGTCGGATTCGGAATGGCTGGCCTTCCAACCGCTCTCCAGGCAACTTTTCCGGCGCTTCATCTCCCTATTTATAATGATAGCAGTCATGTTTCTTATGATTTATTCTAGTTCAAAGGGTCATTGATTTTTGGATTTTTATCCGTACTACAAACAGTTAGAAATTAGAGTTTTTTTCCCCTTTCAGTTTGCATGTCCCAATTTTGTCGTATCTTTCCCTCTTTTTTAACTTTTCTTTTTTTCTATTTTTTTGAAATTTAATACTTTTTTAAAAAAAGGACAATTAACACATTTCATCCACAGCTATAAACCATTATAAAATGCAAGATACTTAAATTATGTATTTGAATATTTCTAGAAACAATGGTGGATTAAGGGGTAATATTTCAATAGCAATAGTCACGAGTGAATAAAGTGCTATGTTTACTGTTCATTCATTCAATCACCATATCATTCATCAAAAGAGTTGAAATCGATTTATACCAAACAGGACATAGAAAATATTTAAAAATACTGATTTTGTGTTCCCAGAAAATTCACCCTTCAGCGCTAAGCCTCAGAAATGGAGGTAGACAAATTTCAATATTATGTTGCACAATTTTTCTGGGGAAAATACATATTATTTAAATCTATGCATTCTTATCTAACAACAATAACAATTTTATTTCATGAAATAAACCTGAATTTAGGGCAACTTTTCCCCACATAACATAAACTACACAGTATGAAATTGCTTACCTTATTGTTAAAGAATTTAACAATAATTTTAAGTCAATTTTAATGTAAAATTAAATTAATTTCAAATATTGTTTTTTTCAATAATAGTAATTGTGTCAGCAATTTTTGTTCAGGCCAACAACATGCAAATTGCAACATGCAATTACAATGGTCTGTTCCAGGGATGAAATCTAAAATTTTTCCCTACCAGTTCTGTGGACATGGTTTAATTGGTGGGCGTGGCTTGGTGGTCAGGTGACTGGGTGGGCATGGCCAATAATAATAAATAATAAAAATAGTAAACGAAGTACATAAAACAATAAAAGGTATCAAAAACCAACTATCACAATTTACACACAACACAATACAACTGACTCACACACAATGTAAAAGCAGCTGCACTTGATGTAAATTGGCCCCTGCAACAAGCAGGAATCTCACACAACCACAAAAAGCTCAAAAACCAACTTTCACACTTTTTCCACACAAAATGCCACATACAGCTTTGTGAGACTTGTGTGTTTGTGTAGTTAGAGTGAAAACTACAGAAACACACCAAATCTCAGTAAGCTGCACAAATATTTTATTTTATTTATATGTTTAGATAAAAGCAGCTAAATTTAAAACTTCCTTAACTTTAAATTGCTATGTTTTTTTAAAAAATAAAACTCCTAAAAAAACCCCAATTAACTATTTTTTTAAGCTCCCCCCCCAAAAAAAAACCCAGTTACCCAATTGAAGGCATAAGGCAGGCAGATTAAGTTGCTCACCGATTGGATTGATTGCAGGCAGGCAGATTCAGCTGCTAGCTGATGCAATGGATTGCAGCAGCTGAAGCAAGGCAGGAAAAGCGAGCAAGCCCGAAAGAAGCAGCAAGAGGCCAAGCAGGCAAGTGGGCGACTGGGAGATTGGGTGAGCATGGGCGGGGGTGGGGAGGGGGCAGGGATTTTTGCTACCGGTTCTCCGAAATACTCACCTCCATCGCTAGCATTTCACCCCTGGTCTGTTCAGAAACTATGAAACACTCAAGTTTGGAAAATGTCACCCATCTGAAAATTCCTCAATTATGCATGATAAACCAGCCAACTTTCCAGTTTACAGTAAAGCTGTTATCAAGAATCTGAACAAGTTCCCACCCAATGAACTGTAAGAAAAATTGGGCTCTAAAGTATAAGTAATCCGGTTGCTGAAATGTTGGTAACCTTATTTCTTACCCTTTCAATGAATCTTGTTACAGAAGACTCTGTGGAAATGTTAACTGAAAAGGCTACCAAGAGCCTGACAGCAGTAGCCTTGTTAGCAAAAGCCTATGTCATTCATAAATAAGAAAAGAACATGGGAAGGTTTTTTTTGAAAACCCAATATTCTTGTTCTTCTTCATGCTGCTGATCAGCCCATGCTTTTCATTGTACTGAGATTCACAGTGTAACAGAATATTTGATCATCTTCTACCTACTGTGTTTTCCTGAAAATAAGCCCTAGCCTGATTTTTATGCATGTGCCTAGTATAAGCCCTACCCCCAAAATAAGCTCAAGTTAAGGCCCTGCCCACTCCATCCCACTGTCTGGTTTTATGAGGTGGTCATGGCGCATGCATAAAAATTAAGCTGGAGTGGGGGTGGAGCTACCCCACATGCCCTGAAAACACTTACCTTAGGACCACCGCAGCCAGGGCTCCCATGCCCCGACACCTGTTGCATTGTTGCCTGACTTCTTCTGCGGATGCTTGGGGGCGCTTGTGGTTGGATGCCATGTGGAGCATTGTGCCAGTGCCACCATTCCAAAGCCGGATGCCACATGAGGCTTTGCATCAGTGCCGCCGCTCGTGGCAGGATGCCACATGGCTCATCATGCCAGTGTACTCATCATGCACACAATGGTGTTACATGCCACATGGCTTGTTGTGAGTGGCAGCACTGGCATGACATGCCACAGAGTCTCCTGCCACAAACAGTGGCACCAGCACGATGAGCCATACAGCATCCTGCTGCAAGCAATGACACCGGTACAATGTGCCACATGGCATCTGGGCCATTGTAAACCGCCCTGAGTCTCCGGAGAAGGGCAGCATATAAATCAAATTTTTAAAAAAAAAAAAGGAGCCACAAGCAGTCACAGAAGAATTTGAGCGGCAGCATGACAGTTGTCAGGGCATGGGAGGCCTGGCTGTGATGGTCCTAAGTTAAGCGGGTAAGACATCCACCGAAAATAAGACCTAGTGCCTCTTTTGGTGGGAAAAAATAAGAACAGGTCTTATTTTCAGGGAAACATGGAATAAAATACCTATCAGTTTTGTCTGGATTTTTACACTCCTGAAGGAGTTATGAAGAAAATAGTATTGTTTCATAACAATTACTAGTCTCACAGGGAAAGATCAGAGAGCCAGCTCTTCCATTCAGGAGAAGTTAATATAACCCATCTTCTCTCTTCATTATTCAGTCCTGATTTTTGTTTTATTGTTCTCTTCTGTTCTGTTTTATTGTTCTCATTCTGTTGAGTTACACATACACTTCTCAGCAATTCCTTGAAACTTGGGGAGGGTTTCTGATTCTGCTTAGCATTTATAGAATTCAAAGACATGACCTCTGAGTGTCATTAGAACAATAATGTCACCTATCAATTGTGGTCAGCACTTCAATCTTAAAGAGAGGAATTCCTTGAACTTTTGTTGTCTCATTATGATCAGTTTCTTTATTGCTATGGTTATTATGATATAACTACATGCCCAGAGTAAAGTTTAGTTACTATTTATAAATAAAATATCATCTACATTTCTAATTCTTAAGGTTCTTATAAGCAGAATGTTATTTAATGATTTTGCTTATCACATACAGCATTTGTTGCTTGTATTTTTACAGGCATGACATGATTACATGAATTTTGTGTGAATCTTTACATATTTTAGTTCAGACATAAGTGTTTATAGCATGTTGAATCAAAACTCAGTGAAGATTGTTGGTGTGTTTCCCAGCAATTTTTATTAACGTTTAAACAATTTAATTTATGGGCTGTTAGTAGGGTTGAAAAAGAGCTACTTTTAAAAGCCAGCAGAATTATGTAGAATAATACCTGAAAAGAGCAGTGTTCAGATTCAGGAAATTAAAGACTGGTTTGTTTGCTATCTGTTACAAATTGTCAAAAATATCATTAAGACATATTGAGACAGGAATAAATAAAAATTGGTTCATGACTATCCAGAAATTTTGGCAGGCAAAATGAGAGCTCCTGATCTGAGCTGTCAACTTTGTAGTAAATTTCACATCCATTCCCTAACACAGGACTATCTGATAGTTGAAGAAGTGAATACAAATGTATTTACCAATATCTTTTAGCTTCCTTAAAATAGATTTATTTTCTCCACTCTGTCTTCATTTTTAACTCACTATCATATTTCTTAGGATTCGTGTTTTAATTTTGTTAGCATTTTTGGGGAAGATTATTGTCAGGCAATAAATAGTATTGCTTAACTGCTAAGGAAATTTATTTTTATGATATTTTTTCATTTCATTTCAGTTCATTCATTCATTCATTCATTCATTCAATTTCCATAACCATCCATTTGGCTCTGGATGAGCCAAATTAAAAATGCATTACAATTAATAATACTAAAAACTTTTTAAAATAATAAAAAATTAAACATCCAGATTAAATGCACAGGGGAGCCACATACATGGCCAGTTTGCAATACAGCATCTTCAGCACTCCAGCCAGGAGTGGGTTCTACTTACCTTTACTACTGGTTTGCAGTGATAAGCCTCCCACCGGTTTTACTACCGGTTCTATAGAACCGGTGCAAACCAGGGGCAACCCACCACTGACTCTAGCACATAGGAACATAGGTTTTTAGGGCCTTGCAATAGGCTAACAGGATTGAGGCCATTCTAATCTCCAAAGGGAGGATGTTCCATAGAGCAGGGGCCATTGCGGAAATATACCTGCAGAAAAAGGAATATACCACCTTTTTCTGGCGGCTCTGTAATATTTTGGTGTGTGTGTGTGTGTAGAGCAGGGGTGGGTTCTACTTACCTTTACTACCAGTTCGCAGCAGGACTGTACGCACGTGCTTGCTTCGCTTGTGCACGCATGCATGCACTCTTCTGTGCATGCGTAGAAGCGTTTTGACGACGCCGGTTTTATTACCGATTCTATAGAACTGGTGCGAACCAGGGTCAACCCACCACTAGTGTAGAGTATTGTTTTGGCTGCCCATCTCTATATAATTCTACAGCTTCCATGGTGGCAACATGTCTTCAACTGAAAAAAACTAAACCAAAGTTGATTGGTCTGAGCTTTGACATAAGTGTAAGGGCTTGTTATAGCAATGTAATTGTTAAAGCTACAACAGTGTAACTTTAGCACTTCCTTTCTTTTTATTCTATCAGGCCAGCAGAACAAAAAACTCCCCTTTTTTTCTGTTTGCATTAGAAAAAAATATTGCTGTATACTTATTTGCATGCAATTTGTTGTGTCTTATTGGCTGGCAGAAATGTTATTTGTTATTTTCATGTATTGCTTGCTACTAATTTCCAAGTGATTAATTCAGAAACATAAAATAGAGTCATAAACATTTTCCCCTTGTTTCCTTCCATCTTTTAAGTGTGCAAATTTGTTCTTCTCTTTCTGCTAATTAACACCTGGTAAATACAGTACAAAAATACGTATCCATTAATATTTCTAATATTGCTTGTTTCATCATTGTTTCTGAAATAACATCGGTAATTGAATGTATGGAGAATATTCTGGACACACAGGTATTGAAGTGTTAATTACAATTTTTCTTTGTTGTATTTCCTCAAGCGTTGCATTTACAGTTCATTAATTGCTTCCCTTTCTAGGTCTGTCCTTGCCACAGAAGAGACATGTATGACTGTTTCTTAGGAAGCCCTGCACTAGAATTATAAACCCTACATTTATAACAGAATAACAGAGTTGGAAAGGATCTTGGAGGTCTAACCCAATCCTCTGCTCAAGCAGGAGACCCTATACAGACAAGTGCTTGACCAATTTCTTCTTAAAAATCTTTAGTGATAGAGCACCCACAGCTTCTGAAGCCAAGCCATTCCATTGATTAATTGTTCTGTCAGGAAATTTCTTCTTATTTCTCGATTGGTTCTCCCCAATATATTTTCTATATACATTTTTTATAACAAAGAACATTTTCAGTGGAGGAGGAAGCTACTTCAATCCTCATGGTTAACTTGTCAGGCACTTTATAGCATATGTAAAACTTCAATGCATTTTATATTCAGTTTGAAATTTTCAGGGGATCAACATATTACAGTTTGTCCTCAGTTAGCAACTACCTAATTTGGTGGCCATTCACAGTTAGGAAGATGGTGAAAAAGTAATTTTATTATCAATCCTTGCATTCAAAACATTTGCAGGTCTATAAAATAAGGAAACCTGAAGTAAGATCATAAGCACAGTTGTGGTTTCACTTTGCAACCCCTTCACTTAATGACTGACTTAATTGCCAATCCCAATTATGATTTCAAAATGAGGACTGCCTGCATTTACATTCATACATACAGATAGAAACTGTATTACTAAACCTTGATCATTAAGTTTCAGTTTAACAACATTTACCCTAACTCCATGGCTTCAACACATATTATTTATTTATTCATTGGGGTTTTTTATACCACCTCAACCATGTGACTCTCATGAATGTGTATGTAAAGCAATTATAATAAAATACATATAAATTTAAAAATAATACCAAGAAACAAATGTAAACTAACATGGAACAATACATAACTCCTTTTTTATGATCCTGTAATCCCTTAATTTGGGGTAGAGTGCATGTTAACATAAAATATCAATGGCATTAAACAACTCGTTAAAACTTGTATAAAAGCAATCCATTTTAACCTGATTCTAAAATGGTAACAAGGTTGGGCAAATCTAATTTTAAATAAATATCTTCCAGAAGCCATTCCATAATGTGAAAACATCACAGAGAAACACATATTTCTAGACTATTCCCCCCAAATCCTCCTGAACATTACAGGTAATTCTTGATTTACAACCATAACTGAGACCAGAATTTTGGTGGTAAGCCTTTATGATCATTAAGTGAGATGCCCATGTTACTACTTTCAACATCAGAATCCTGGTATTTACAGTTGTGTGGTTGTTAGTGATCGTGAAGATCATTAAGCAGAGCACAGATATCTCAGGGCATGGGGGAGGAGAGGCTCTGGGAGAGCTCTGGTGGTGCTCCAGTGCTGTGCAATGCCATGGCCATCCTAGTCCAGCCCTGCTGTAGGAGGTCCACACATCTGACCCATCTCCTGGTCTCACCAGGCCTTCTTTCTCAAAGCTGCCTCAAAACCAGTTATCACAAGCCATAAGTGTTTGTTAGTTTGTGTTGAATGTGTATGTGTAGTAATAGTGCTTTATTTAATTGGTTTTTATTTATTTTTCTCAATGTTCATATATATTTCTATTGAAACTCAAGGTTTCCCTAATTGTTGCCATATCTGTTAAAGTGCAAACTCAATTCTCATGATTCTGATATACATATATCACAAAGATAGCCTATGGCTATTTTCAATTTCAGTTCAATATAAAATCCAGGCATCCCATTGTTTCATTTGATTTTCTAAAATAACTACATTTTCCAAACGCATAAATCAATCTGCTCCACAGCTTCTTTGGTATAGTGGAAGAGCTGTATTCAAAATATATCAGGGAAGCCAAGTCAAATATTGGCATTATTTCAGCTTAATCACAAGCAATAATTTTTACATTTGTACATCTATAGGTAAGGTGACCAGATTTTAACATTGGTAAAGAGGAACATTGTGGGCGTGGCTTATTTTGTGGGCGTGGCTAGCTGGTCATGTGACTGGGTGGGCGTGGCTAGCTGGTCATGTGACCGGGTGGCCATGGCTATGTGTATAGGGTAAGGTGAACAGATTTTAACATTGGTAAGAAGGACACCATTGTGGGCGTGACTTATTGTGTGGGCGTGGCTTGGAGGCCATGTGACTGGGTGGGCGTGGCTAGCTGGTCATGTGACCGGGTGGCCATGGCTATGTGTATAGGGACTACTCAGAGGGCTGAAAAGTCATTTCTGACAGGTCCTCACACTTATGATCATCCTCACATTTATGCCCGTGCAGTATTCTTAACAACCATGTCACTCATTTCACAAATGCTTCTCTTCACCATGGTGACAAGATAGGGCAAAAACGTAAAATGTGAGGACAGTCGTAAGTTCGAGGACTGGTCAAAAGTGTGAGGACCAGTCAAAAATAACTTTTTCAGCCCTCTGAGTAGTCCATATGCACAAAAGGACTAACCAGAGGGCTGAAAAAAATCATTTCTGACAGGTCCTCGCACTTTTGACTGGTCCTCACACTTATGACCATCCTCACATTTATGCCCATGCAGCATCCTTAACAACCATGTCACTCATTTCACAACAGCTTCTCTTCACCATGGTGATAAGATAGGGCAAAAACCGTAAAATGTGAAGACAGTCGTAAGTTCGAGGACTGGTCAAAAGTGCGAGGACCAGTCAAAAATAACTTTTTCAGCCCTCTGTAGTCCATATGCATAAAAGGATACAGCAATAGAGAGGGATGAAGGAAAGGAAGGTAAATTAGAGTAGGAGTGACGGTAAGAGGGGGAGGAAGAGAGGAGGAGAAGAAGAAAGGAAGAGGAAGTAGGGAGGAGAAGAAGAGGGGGGGAAGAGAAAGTAAGAAGGAAAGAAAAGAGAGAGGTGGTAGGTTTGAGGAGAAAGATTGCTGTACGATAAAAAAGATGAAAGGGAAGAAAGCCAACCCCAAACAAATATAAAGATATTAAGATAAAGAATGAATGGTTAAACTTTAAAGAATAAAAGAGAACAAATATGAATAAATAGCAGTAATTAGAAACACACATACAAACATACAATTTATTTTCTTTGAACAGAGTATTTGACCGGCTCACAAATTTAAACAGTGTTTAGTCACTTCAATTAAATTTACAATTTCTATATTTCCTTTTTGCCATATTTATTCCTCATCTACTTTTTAAAAAAAACCAATATTACCCTTCATCCTCATCTCTAATCTTAATCAAATTCAATTTTTCCCTTCTATTCTATATTATACCCCTTTCCATTGTCATCTATTTTTATATCCATTCTCACATTGTTTAATTATGTAATTATGTAATACAGTTGTTTAATACAAATTCAACATTTTAATATAAATCAATTAGTTATAAAACTATCTTTTTTGTATATTAATCAATATGAACATGAATATTCCAATTATTTCCATGCAATCCAATTTCTTACAAATCAATTAATTATATTCTCCTCAAGAAACCTTACCTGGACCCGGCAGTGTTGGCAAATTATTGTCCAGTCTCCAACCTTCGCTTCGTTGCGAAGGTTGTTGAGAGTGTGGTAGCGCGACAGCTCCCCCAATACCTGGATGAATCGTCGTATCTGGATCCGTTCCAGTCGGGCTTCAGGCCTGGGTACAGCACGGAAACGGCATTGGTCTCGTTGGTTGATGATCTCTGGAGGGCTCGGGACAGGGGTTGTTCCTCTGTCCTGGTCCTATTAGACCTCTCAGCGGCTTTTGATACCATCGACCATGGTATCATGCTGCACCGGCTAGAGGAGTTAGGAGTGGGGGGCACTGTCTTACGGTGGTTCTCCTCCTTTCTCTCTGACCGGTCGCAGTCTGTGTTGACAGGGGGGCAGAGGTTGACCCCAAGGCCCCTTGTATGTGGGGTGCCACAAGGGTCGGTCCTCTCGCCCCTTCTGTTCAACATTTATGTGAAGCCGCTGGGTGAGATCATCCGTGGTTTCGGGGTGAAGTACCACCAGTACGCTGATGATACTCAGCTGTACATCTCCACCCCGGACCACCCCAATGATGCCCTTGAAGTGATGTCCCGATGCCTGGAGGCCGTGCGGATCTGGATGGGGAGAAACAGACTCAGGCTCAACCCATCCAAGACCGAGTGGCTGTGGTTTCCGACATCCCGATATAGTCAGTTGGTGCCATCACTGACTATTGGGGGCGAGTCACTGGCCCCCACGGAGAGGGTTCGCAACTTGGGTGTCCTCCTGGACTCACGGCTGTCTTTAGAAGAGCACATGATGGCCGTGGCCAGGGGGACTTTTTATCAGGTCCGCCTGATTCGCCAGTTGTGTCCCTTTCTGGATCGGGACTCGTTAAATACGGTCACTCATGCTCTCGTTACTTCCCGCTTGGACTACTGCAATGCTCTCTACATGGGGCTCCCCTTGAGGAGCCCCCGGAGGCTCCAGCTGGTCCAGAATGCGGCCGCGCGGGTGGTTATGGGAGCAACGTGGCGCTCCCATGTGACCCCCCTCCTGCGCGAGCTGCACTGGCTCCCGGTGGTCTTCTGGGTGCGCTTCAAGGTTTTGGTTACCACCTTTAGAGCGCTCCATGGCATCGGACCGGGGTATCTACGAGACCACCTTCTGCTACCAATAGCCTCTCACCGACCAGTACGCTCCCATAGAGAGGGGCTCCTCAGGGTGCAGTCGGCCAAACAGTGTCGACTGGCGGCCCCCAGGGGGAGAGCCTTCTCTGTGGGGGCACCTACCATCTGGAACGAGCTCCCCCCAGAGATACGGAAGATCCCGGACCTGCGCACGTTTCGCCGTGCTCTCAAAACTTTTCTATTTCAGCAAGCTGGCCTGGCCTAACTCCCATTTTTTAAATTTTTAAAATTTTTTAATTTGTGATTTTATAAATTGGGTGTTTTAATCTGTGTTTCGGCCGAAATATTTAATAATTTTAAGGGATTTTTTAAATATTTGTATTATCTGTATTTTATCTTGGCTGTTCACCGCCCTGAGTCCTTCGAGAGTAGGGCGGTATAGAAATTTGATTAATAAATAAATAATAAATAAATATATTTACCAATAATAATAAACCAAATAATTTCCCCCATATGTTCCTCTGAACCACAACTTAACCATTTCTGCTTTCAACACAATATACAATTAATAGTATCTCAATTATTACAATTCCCTAGTTAAATTCAGCTTTTTTTTCTTTTGTGTTTTAAAATCTTGAACTCTCCTCCTAAATTTCCCATTGTTTGCAGTTTTTCACCTACCTTTTTTGGGGAGGAAAAATAAAAATAAAAATAAAAATAAATCTCTCTCTGCCTCATTTTGTCACGTTGCACCAAAGATCCTGGTTTCGGTTTCGTTTCTGCAGCTTAACTAGGGGGAAAAAAACTGCTTCAGGAACTCTTTACACTGATTGCCTGTAGGGCGGCCCTTTGAAGCCCCGGGCAAGAGTTTAAACAGTTTTTTTTTCTTCTAGCCATCAGCTGGGGCTCAAGAGGCAGCGGGACTGAGGAGGCAGAATGAAAAATCGGGACTTTTTTGAAACGCCGCGGGACGCGGGACAAATTGCTAAAAATCGGGACTGTCCTGCCAAAAGCGGGACGTCTGGTCACCTTATCTATAGGGCATGAATGTGAAAATATGTTCTTATGTTCAAAAGCTATTTTCCTATTCCTTAGATTTCTATTAATAAGTTTATCTTTATTTTCTTCTGCCTTCTCTTTCCATATGCCTTATTGCCATTTTCTCTTATATAATGAAATAATATAGAATAAACAGAGGATTTAAAAAAAATATTCCCTTAATCAGAAGACAGTAAATGTTCTCTTTCCAGATGCTTCTAAACAACTTCCCACTACTCTGGGCAAGTATTTGGAATACCACTATGTTCCCAACTTTGTTTTATCTTATTGTTCTCTTTCACTTCTTATGCTAATAAAATATTTTATATGCTAAAGGAAAGCATCTCTTTTTATATGCATGAATATATATTTCTTCACATGCCCAAATACTGTTTTCTTCTCTTTTCTAAAAACTTGCTGAAACGCGTTTCTAATATCTTCAAATTCTACCTTTCTATCTCATTTAATTATTTTGTCACAATCATTTAAAATAGATCATTTGTGCTGTACTTTTGTTGTCTTATCTATTTTCAAATTTCATTCATTTTTAGATAGCAAACTATTTTGAGAGGAACTTTCCATCATGCTTTTTTTCAATTAGTTTAAAAGCCATTTCCGTAATGGTTTTCAACCTGTTTTCATACATGAATTTTTTTTCTCAAGGTCATAATAATACAGTCTGCATCTCTATTTTTTTAGCATTTTTTCTTCTGAGCAAGTCCATAAAATGTAGGAGTAAGTTATTAAAACTGTAATATAATTTAAAGTCATGCTATTGCCCAGGAGAGTATTTTAAAAGATACGTTGCTGTAAATCAGTTTACAGGTAACTTACAAATATATTGTTACTCCAGGGTAAACATCTCAAGTGTTTATATTTGATATAGAACATCTTAAAACCTGCATTTTTGCAATTCTGATATCATCATTCAGTCAGTAAATGATCAAGGAAAGAAAATATTGTAGAATATTCAAAGTTGTTTAGAGGAAGAAATGGAGGACTTTGAAAAGCAGAGCTTATGACTGCAATGAAGAACAAAAGACAGGGGGAAGACCATTTCTCCTAACCTTCCTAAATAAATGAAAGCCCCAGAAATCATTCACAAGTGCTCCAGTCAGTTGCTCCTCATGAGGATATTGCAATGGTGTGTGTGTGTCTGTATGTGTGTGTCTATGAATGTAATCTATTGTTTTTGAACCTTTAACCTCAAATTTGAAATTTGCTACTTTTATAATGGATATAAAAAAATCTATACACGCCGGTTAAACTGCTAGGTTTTTAGATGTAAAAAAATCAGACCAAGATCAATCACTTCAGAATTCTTTCCACCTTTAAAATAACTGCACAATTTAATTGAAAAACAAACTGAAATCTTTTAGCAGGAAAAATAACCAAAAAAATGTACAATAAAATAGCTTATTAATGTCCACACCCTTAAATTAATACTTTGTTGAAGCACCTTTTGATTTTATAACAGTATTCAGTCTTTAAGGATAGGAGCCTAGCTGCCTAGCACATCTTGCCTTGGGAATCTTTGCCCACTCTTCCTCACAAAACCTGCTCCAAATCTGTCAGATAGTGTGATGACTTCCCCGGATGCTTCCCCAGATACCTCTCCATATATCAGTTCGGAGGAAGAGGAACCAGTGCCAGACACGTCTAGAGGGGAGTTGGTCAATGGCTTCAAGCTGTCGGAGTGGGATTTGTCTGAAGCAGATCCCTAAGGGTTCAGGTGAGAAAAGCACACAGCTGCAGCCAGTCAGTGATGAGGAAGAGGAATCGCCTTCTGAACCTGATCCAAGAACATACATGGCAGAGAAAAGGCAGGAGCAGAGAAGATCAGCCAGATTACTCATGAAGAGAAAGCCTCACTCTTCTTCATGGGCTACACCGGAATCTGGCTATTTAGCACAGCAGATAGATGGAAGCGATGCTGGGAACAATATCTTCATTTCCTAACTGTGTGTTTTCTGGTTGTTGTGATTCTTGCCTTGCTTTGGATTGACGCCTTGACTTGGATCATGCCTTGTGAACTCTGGACTTTTCTTGTACAATACTCTTGTATTGTGGATTTAATTTTGCCTGGTGAGTTTATTTTGATTGGGAAACTTTAAAGTATCTTGTTAACTCATTGACCATTGCTGTGTGCACTAGCATTGGTCTGCTTGTAGCTGGGTTTTTGGAGAAGTGAGTTGTGGAGGAATATTAATAAACTAAACCACAGTTACATGTATGTGCATGTGCGTGAGAGAGTGCAGGACAGCACATAACAGCATAACAGAGTTGGAAGGGACCTTGGAGGTTTCTAGTCCAACTGTCTGCTCAAGCTGGGCATCCTGTACCATTTCAGACAAATGGCTGTCCAATCACTTTTTAAAACCCTCCAGTGAGGGTTTAAAACCCCCAACCTCTGGAGGCAAGTCATTTCACTGATTAATTGTTCTCATGTCAGGAAATTTTCCTTAGTTCTAGGTTGCTTCTCTCCTTGATTAGTTTCCATCCATTGCTTCATGACCTGCCTTCAGGTGCTTTGGAAAATAGGTTGACCGTCTCTTCTTTATGGCAGTTTCTTAGATATTGGAAGATACTATCAGTCTTTCCTAGTTCTCTTTGTTAGACAAGACATTCTCAGTTTCTGCAGCCATTCTTCCATGTTGTAGCCTCCAGTCCCCTAATCACCTTTGTTGCTCTTCTCTGCATTGTTTCCAGAGTCTCAACAGCTTTTTAATATTGTGGTGATCAACACTATGCAATATCCCAAGTATGGTTTTATCAAGGCATCACTAGATCCCTCCCACAGTCACTGCTGTTGAGCCAGGTACCACCTATTCTATACCTGTGGATTTGGGTGTAAAACCCTACTTTTCTTACCATTAAAATCTCAATTCTTGGTCTGACAGGATCTGTTTTTGACAAGCCCATGTTGGCTTCTGGTTATAACTTTGCTTGTGATTACAAGGGCATTTCCTTGCAAGTTTTCCTTTGTAAGTCACTTTAATTAATTAATGACAACTATTTAACATCAGTTTGAAAGTGATTGATTAATACTAAACACAGCCACATCTTTACTTAAAAGAGGGTGTACATACATATGCAACTACATTATTATAAGTTATTTTTTATTTCCTCCCTAATATATTTCGTTTTGCTTTTCAATTGAATTGTATAGCTTATATGTAATGTTAAAGGTGGCAAAAATTCTGAAGTATTTTGTTTTGATCTGATTTTTTTACATCTTAAAAACCTGGCATTTTAACAGGGATGTGTAGCCTTTTTTTATTCACTGTAATTTCAAATTACTGATCTTGGCTAATTTTTTATACACATAATATCTTGTTTTCTGCATAAATTTTGAAAAATTTGTACTGTAAATAGCAATAGCTATAGTACTTAGCACTTAGATAGAATAGCACTTAGACTTATATACCATTTCATAGTGCTTTACAGCCCTCTCTAAGCGGTTTACAGTCGGCATATTACCTCCAGCAATCTGGATCCTCATTTTACTGACCTCAGAAGGATGGAAGACTGAGTCAGTCTTGAGGTTGACTCAAGGTTGACTCACAGTCAGCCGGTGAGACTCGAACTGCCAAACTGCAGACAACTGGCAGTCAGCAGAAGTAGCCTGCAGTACTGCATTCTAACCACTGTGCCACTGTGGCTCTTATATAACTAATTGCACATTAAAAACTGACTGCAGATCATTTTACACAGATAGATGGAATAGATATTAAGAATTCCTGGGATCTAATCAGTGTGTGTCTATTGACTGTTAGTTATTTTAAGAGATAGATAAGACCAGGATGAGCAGCTGTTTACTATTTTTTAAATACCAATTGTACAATTATACCATTAAGTAATATACTTAAGGAGATTGAAATGAAATTTAAAGAAAAATATTTTAAGAAAGAGAAATAAAGCAATTGTGCATGTAACAATAAAAAGCTTTCTTATTCTTATATTCTTTTGTTATAGGCCAGGAGACAGCAGAGAAATAAAGAATGAAAATAACTGTAGAAATAGAACCATTCTTCTTATCCTTCCACCAAATCACAGATTTGCAAGTTGCTTATAATATAAAAGAGAGTGGGGGGAGTGGGAAGAGAGAAATAGAGATCTTAAATTGTTCTACACACTAACTTCTCTTGTTCCTATTACATCTATTATCAGTGGCTTAGAGTACTTGACACAATAGATAATATAACTATAATAAATTTTAAATATATAATTACTATAACTCAGTTATACTACATTTAAATATATCAAATGTAAATAAACATAGAAGTAAACAATAGATCAGTTAATAATATCCAATACTTAAAACATGGTGGACAAGTTAAGGAAGAATTAAAGGTTATGGATTTGGGAAAGAAAGAGACACCTGACAGCGAAATGGGTGACAAACAAACAAACAAACAAAAATTAAGAAATATGAGAAAAGAGCTGCAGAATAAATATCTGTTCAAACAGTGTGATACTTAAAGAGCCGAGCGGTATTCCTTCAAATGCTTGGCAGGTTTTTCACACATGTCCTGGTGGTCATATCAGTATTAGGAATCCATCACACATCTGGCCAACTTTTGTAAGAAAGAAATCTAACCTGCAACATTGTTTTAAATTCAGAACATCCAATGCCTTTACATTTCATTGAAGTCATTTGAAAATACCTAATTGAATTCAACACCTTGATCAATGTTATGTTTTGATTGAAAAGTCAATATGTTATTTATATATGCTATAACTTTTGCATATAACTTTACACTGGTGTACTATCTGAATTTCTCTCTAGTTCCCAAAAGACATCTCATCCCATATGCCAAAATTAAAATTAACAATTTTAATTTTGGAAAAGTTGGACCTTGGTACCAATGAATACATACTTTGCAGTACTTCTGTAATCTGAGAGTCAGTTTGGTCTGATGGTTAAAGCATCAGGCCAGAAAGTGGAAAACTGTATTCTAGTCCCACCTAAAGCCCAAAGCGAGTTGGTGATCTTTGCCAGTCACTTTCTCTCAGCCCTAGGAAGGAGGCAATGGCAACTACTTCCAAAAAAATCCTTGCCAAGAAAATTGCAGGGACTTGTCCAGATAGTCTTCAAGATTGAACAGAAGATTGGACAGAAAAAAACCCCTTCTATAATAGTATTACTGTGCATGCAGAACTATTGTGACACCCAATGGTAGAACATTGCAATACAGCAAAGCTTTAATAGGCCAAACATTTTTTTTTCAAAAGAAAAAGAGCATAATTTCTTCCTGTACATAAAGTTACAAAGTTTAATCAAACACAAAGTATATGCATATTTAACTTGAAAAAGAACCTTCAATTTCTTTCTTTGGAATGCTCATGGAAATGGATTGGGTACTTAATTGAATTGTTCATGAAAATAACATTTTATTTACATGTATTTTATTCAGTTTCAAACTGAGAATCAGTTTGGGTTATACTGAGGAGAAACATGTTATTATTATTATAGTCTTATTCCACCTTTATATAGATAATTCAAAGTGATGAACATACCTAGTGCTCCCATCTCCTTGGGATTTTTTTCCTCATAGCAACAACCTTGTGCGTGAGTTGGACTGAGAGAGACTGACTGGCTCATAGTAATTCAGTTGGCTTTCATGCCTAAGGGAGGTCTAGAATTTACAGACTCCTGGTTTTAAGCCAGCACCTTCCCCGTTACACCAAAGGTTTTCATTAAATATTCAGAGTGTATTCCCAAATCTGGAAATTGGTTAACCAAACTTAACCGTGATGCTTTTCTAAATCTGTCAAGTAACCATAAGTAACCCATTTATTCTTTATGTTGAAAATATATCTGAAACACAATTAAATATTTTCTATAAGTATGAATTCCAAATGTGAGGTCTCTATTTTTTTATAACTTGTTTATTAAATTTCAAATTTAAACATAAAAATACAAACTAATATAAAAGGGAAAAGGAAAAGGGAATGAGAAAACAAATTAAAAGTTAAAAAGAATTTAAAAAATATTGATCTCTGATTTTCTTTTAGTCTTTAAGATAATAACAGTAAAGCAATTTCTCTCTAAATTTAAATTAAAAATATCAATATTTTAAAATACTAATAATCAATATTTTAAAATACCAAAATATTCTATTCTTAATTTAATCAAATAAATTAACAGTCACAAAATATTGCCTAATACAGAATGATATATACTTTTAAGAGAGATTTGGTTGCTTTTGGAGACTCATATTTTAAAGTATATTTTAAGACATTTTATTTTTGAGAAATTTTGCCTTTGAGTGGATGAAGTGTTCTCAGAACAATACCAAAAGTGTTTTGGAGGCCATTTTGAATCACATTATCTGCTCTCTTTGACTTTCAAAATAATTCCTAAATATTCTTCCTGAGTCTTTCTCATTTTCTCCCTGCATGCAACGAAAGACAATATGAACAGCTAGTGGAGCAGCCGTTTGGAATCAACAGGGATACATTTCATGGTGAATCTTTCAAATGATGCAACTGCTTTAACACTTGCTTCACTTGCACTACTTACTGTTTCACTGCACTACTACTGAGAATACTGTATTTCTTGAAAGTTTGAACCATCTTAGTAATTTATGTGATTGCTGAATATCATCCTTCCCTATGATAACATTCCTACATGATGCTATCCCCTTCCCTATTATCCTTTTGCATGTCTAATGATTTGGTTACATGCTTATTTCACTGAAAACAAAATGCTGCTAATTTTTTATCTGCATTCCAACTAACTGAATAACCTTTATCATCAATGTCATCTTTTGCTTTGCTGCAATGCTTTCTTCATAGCAGCATGTTATAGAGAAATGCAGCATATTAGTCACTGTTGCCTTGACAATGAAGAAACATTTCTACTTTCCTAGACATTTGATCTGCTTTCATACTTTCTGAAAGGGGGGTTATTTCATAAACATACAGAAGGTCGATAGTAAATACTAGGCCGTAATATTCCTCTCAGCCATCCTTTGTTCCAAGGGTACTCCAACTTCCATTAAAACAGCAGTTCCATTAGCGATAATAAAACCCAAAGAAATAATTAAATTGAGAAATCAAAGAGGCTAAATCCCTCATTAGATTTTTTAATGTTATGAGAAGTTCCATGAAGAGGTAATCTGTTGTTTCACAAATGATTGCATTAAGCAGATATTCATTTCATTTATTGCCTAACAATTGACAAAAAATATGGTTAAAAAGTTTTTCTTCTATTCAGGCCAAATTTAATAGTGTACTTTTATGCAAATTTAATCATTTACTAGTTACTGTGAGTTGCCTCCCTCTTTTAATGAATATCAAGCACCTTTTAGTCACTGCATGCTACTACCAAAGTGTTTGCCTTCCTGACTTTGCATTTTTTTTAGTATGATACCTTCTTAGTCCCATAAAATGCTTTTTGAAAGAAACCTTCAGTAATTAATTTCTGTCTAACTAAATCTGATTCTAATTTGACTCCTGCTATTCACTTTGACTCTTTTTCAGGCAGTTGTTATGAATGTGAGGAGTAGTTTGAACTGGAAATGCATTTAATTTTCTTTTTATCAGCATGAGAACAGACCTCGATGCAACACAAAACATATAGAACACAATTTGTTGGCTGTAGGTTTGTGGATATTTTAAAGCATTTTATAACAGACACTAGACAGTCAACTCAAGTATATGAGGTAAATTCTGCAGTTTTTTTAAAAAAAAATTCTGCTGACTGTATCAAAAAGGTATATTTCTTTAATTGTGCTCCATTAATTATTTTCTTTTTCATCCTACAAATGTAGGGATAACATTTGTATGTGGTTTTTGGCTTTTCAGATGGGCATTTTGAAGAAAATATATAACTAAATACAAGCGAGAATATGAAAAAAGCAGTAAAAAGAATATAATACAGATAAACCAGGAATTGTAAAATGTCATGGGTGGTGTTATATTATTAATTAGTTATGGATAAGTTAATATATATTAGGCCAGTGATGGCGAACCTTTTCGGCACCAAGTGCCCAAACTGGAACATGTGCGCAGGTTTCCGGTGCTCCGGCGTGCGTGATGACCAGCTGGCCGGTGGGCATATCCGCACCGGAAACCAAAAGAGCAGCTGGCAATGGCACACATGCCCACAGAGAGGGCTCTGTGTGCCACCTCTGGCACCCGTGTCATAGGTTCGCCATCACAGTATTAGGCTGTTTTTTTTGTTCTTCATTTAGAACTGTTTGGTTATTTTATGTTCACTGGTGATTCTTTGCCAATTAACATTGTAAATAAAAAAAAAAAATTCAAAGCCTAGAGGGAAAATTAAGTGTAAATCACAAAAACCTGTAGACATTTGGTGCCGTGTACACCATGTACATTCTGGGAAACCTTCTGCCTTTGAATTTCAGGCAGGAATCAGAGATGAATAATTATGAAGATTGCTGACTCAAGTGACAGTAATTTACTTAACTTTCTCATTATCATTAGACATTTGTGGAACAATTCAGTGAAAATTTCAAACACAGTCAACTGATATTCATTTTAATATTTACCTGTTTGGAAAAATAACAGAGAGAGAGATGGAAAGTGACATATAGTTCTTTCTAATCCAGTATAGAGTAAAAATGGATAGACAAGATAATTGTCAAAAACTGTAAAATAATTCAAAATTTTTTCATTAGTGTGTCCCTTTCTTTGTGCCATCTCAGTTGGGCACAGTTTGAAGCTTCTGTGATAATGTTCAGTAACCTGAGTGCTGAGAAAATGATCAACTATGGTCATGCGTAACACAAAGAGTCAAATGTACATGTGATTATTATCCACACATTCTCTTTCTTTTGATTTTTTTGCGAGTAATTATTTCAGAGAGGGTTCCACCTTCATGGTATATAAACCTATAAAGTTTATAAATACGTTTCTAAGTATATGAGACCCCTATCCAGTTCTGGAAATTGTTAATTAATTAATTTTGCATATTTTGTTTGGTCACAAATGAATACCAGTCACATCTGGTTCAAATTCCTTTCTAGTTCCATATCCATTTTCCAATCAACTATCTGTAGAAATGTCCCTAGCAGACATTTTCACAGCAACTGGCATTCAGAGACAGACTATTTCTGGTACGATCAAGAGCAAGTAGTGATTGATAACAATGCACTTTTTCTACTTATAAAGCAAAAAATACCCTTAAATCAGGAGTAAGTGTTTTTGCTGTTTGCATTCCTGAAATTAACAGCAGTGAGCATGTAAAAATAACAAGAGCTGAAGACAACTAAGTAACAGTACAACAGACAAGTTTATTTGATCAGTGATAACAATAACCCAATTCCCTCATCATAGCATGATCTTCCATAAGAACAATGGATCTAGTGGAGAAGATAGAAAAGAAACTAACAGAAAGGATTGGAGTTAGGAATATGGCCATTCATGAAAAGGGTGACAAATGGGGACACATGTTCTTGTTGGTCTGAAAAACTTCTACTAAACTCCTTCTGATGTTTGATTACCATAGAGTAAATGCTGCTCCTTCTGTAGCTTATATATTTATATATTTAAAAAATTATATATTTATAAACATTATGATGCCATGAAACATTTGTGCCATTGATGCAATGACATCAGGTTCCAAATGGTCTAACTAATTTGAAGGTAGTATAAATCCTAACTCAAATTTGGAAATTCCTTTCATCTCTCATAAATGAATGAATTGATGCTATCATGTACAGACAATAATCGAATAATGTACAGACAATATTGTCATCCGTCACTCAAGCTTTTTTTGTTAAATCATTTCCCAGGGCAGTAGAAATAAAAAATTGGAATTATATTCAGTTTTAAATTGGAATTACTCTATAGTGGTAAGTCACATACAATTACTGATCATACTGTAGTACCATATCTTTTCCTTTTTAAACAATGTCTACAACCTGTTTTAAAATCTTGTCTACTTGTAGACTAATCAGTCCTCTTTCTTCATCTGTGAGAAATACTTTTTTTTCCATAAAAGGATTTAACCTTAGCTTAATATTGAAGAAATAAAGTCCAGTTATCCTAAATAACTTTAGAATATTTCAATGTTCATCAGCATTTCTCATATGTATTGCTAAAATAATTAAAGAAAAGGCTGGTTATTCAAATGTCAATGTTTTCCTATAGTGACTGAATAAAAATGTAAAAATTGTTTTGTTCTACTTGGTTGATTACTTTAAGGTAATTCATATGACCTTCTTAGTTTCAGTCAGGCTGTATCAAAAATATTACAGAGTATTTATGTGCTTTGTGACGCTTGAAATACAAACCTACAGCTTGATGAAGCAGCAAACTAACATGAGATTGGCCCTTTTTATGGATAAGATTGGCAAGGAGGCCTGAAGGATGGAAGAAATTAGACATTTTCATCTGTTAGAAGAAAAGAGAAAATGTGCAACATTTTGAAGGTCTCTCTTTTTGTTTCCCTTACTGAATGACAATTGGCTATTTCAAACTTTCCCCTTGAATTGTATACATTACAACCCCAATCCATATACACATTTGATTCAGAATGTTTCACTTCTAATTAGGATTAAGATTTCAGTTCGTTGAGTTTTCTATAGCAACTTCCAAACTTTAATACATTGTCATATTGGACAATATAGATTAAAATGACTAACACAGTGAGACAAATTCTTAATTGCTATCTAGCAATCATTTGGTGAACAGGTTGAGATTTCTTTCAAACATTAAGGGGAAAAATTGGTAGGAAGAGCACCTATCAAATGATAGCACACTATCAAACACTACCTTTAATATTGTAATATTCTGTGGTGGATTTGCCCATTATTGGTAATATTCAAATTTCAGCCAGAAAAAACTACTAATTAAATTCTTAGTCAAATAGCAGAATAGCTGGACCAGAGAATAACTTGAGTGCCTCCTGACTCCACGATGAGAGGCAAGTAAGGAAAAAATGATTATGTGGATGTTGGATAAAATTATTGGGAGACATAGTCTCAACATGAATTTCAAAAGAAATTCAGATATTATAAAAAAATATAATTGATTTGTACAGAGCTATAAAAAATGAAAATAATGTATGAAAGTGAAAAGAGCCTATTGCTCCTGAGAAATGTGAGGGGTTTTTTTCTTTCTCCCCCCTATCTTGTTTACTTGTACTGAATCTACAAAATAAAATGCTGCATGTTTTCACCATGTTATAGCTCAAAATCTGATCAATTTTTTTAAAAAGGCAAGATTTGGGATTCTATGTCCAGTTTGAAATTACTGGTTTTTGTTCCAAACTTTGAAATAACTTTAATGCTTTATATAGCCAATCCAGGCTTTGCACCAAATATAAGGCTTAAAAAGCGTCTTTCAGTTTTAAACAAACCTTTCAATCTATTATTTTAGAAGACAGAGGAAGAGAGAGAGAGACAGAATTCATTTCATACAGAGCAAATCAACAATGCCACTTTTAAAGCCTGCTTTTTATGTCTTTCAGGAAAGGGGCTACTTAGTAAATTATCTAATTTTCCACTTGTCTGCTAAAAGGGTCATGGTGCCGACTTATCTACCATTAGCAAACCAAGGTGATGGTTTAACACAATGACCTGCATTAAAAGTGTGATTGACAAAAGTGAACCTTCATACCCATCCACATTTTTTTGGAGAACCAAAATTAGCTATTTCAAGGAGATGATTTTTTTCTTAGGTTCCAGCTGATGCATTTCAAAAGTCACACTTTTTGAGAGTGTTATAGATCTTTCTGGAATAAAGATCTTTCATCAATTTCAATCCTTTTTTCTTTTCCCAAAAGATTACATACATAGGCTATGTTGTTGGATTCTTTCTTGTCCATAGTTTAAGTACTTATTTGGAACAGAAGCAAAAGGATAGACAAAGTTGTTTTCTTTTCTTTTCCTTTTTTCTTTCTCACTCACAAACAGACAATTATTAATCATTAATTAATTTCAACATTTAATGAATTAAGCAATGATTAAAATATTTTAAGTACTGATTATTTTTAAGAATTCTAGAGTAATCATTATCTTTACTGTTGGAAGAAACATCCTTCTGGGTTCTGCTCCAAGTGGGGAAACAGACACTGGAAACATGGAGACTGCTTGGAAAGATGGTTTAATGGTGGACAGGATCACATGGCTTGAGTTCCTGAACAGAAAAAGGGCAGATACAGCGAGTTTTTCGAGTTTTATGCTCTCTCTGGCTTTGAACTTCCTGGGGCCCAGAAAGAGTATCCTGATTGGTTGTCAGACTCCCAGGGGGTGGCGGTCTTAGCTAGCCTTGCTGGCTGATGGTCACATGTGCTTCCCAGGTCACATGTGGTGAGTTTCTGCTGCTATTGTGTAGAGGGGCTAAGCCTATCTTTGTTGGATCTTTGGCAATTCCTACTATGGCTCTGCCTGAAGGAGGCAGATCTTTGTTATGTAGAATAGACTGACCCAGGCCTTAATGGCCCTTTGCCAAAGGGTGGGGGGCAGGAAGGTGGGAGCTGTTTTGTCTGTAAAATATGCTTCTCCATTTCTCATCCAGGGAAATATAATATTCTGCCTTTTTCATATTTCCTAAAATATTTCACTCTTCCAGGAAAGGGGTGGGTGCTAACTTCCTACATTACTACATTCCTACTTACTACATTGCTTCAATTGTAAAGAGTTGACTGTATTTGCAAAAGATCAAGTATCTTCAAGTAACTTGGAAAGGTTTGTGGATCTTGGAGAGAAAGTTCCAATCAAAAGAGACAGTAGGGAATTAACTGGGGACTGGTCAGGCTTGCTATAAGAGCTGGTTTCCTATTCTTATTCTACCTATATAAATCTCAAGACTAATGATTTCTTCCTTCTAAAACATTTTTAAAGTAGCAGGTGTAAATTAGTACAATTATTTTGTCTAAGATGTTCAGGGATTTTTATGAGACCTAGTTAGACAATTTATCTAAGTAGATAATGATGTGTTAATTGTCCACATGATCTAACTGTAGAAAGCACAAAAATGTGAATTATTAATAACTTTTCCTTAACCTATTTTGGCTGGAATTCTATATTTTTTATGAATTTACTGGGGCATTTCTTCTCTTCTTCTATAGTATATAATAGTAGTTTAGACATAAAAAAAATAGAACTCAAATAATAGTATTTGTGCAAGATGATCAAAGGATTTTTTTTTAAAAAAATGGAGTTCTGAAACAGCAAACTATTTATATAATAGACATTTGGCAGAATATCCATGCATCTATTCTTAAAATCATAATCTCATTAGTTTGGTTTTGGCTTTTAGCATATTATATTACTCCAGACATTGTGTTTTGGTGGAAGAAATATCCATCTGGTTCAGTTCCAAGTGGGGAGAAAGACACTAGAAACATGGAGCAGTGGTGGGTTGTCCCCGGTTCGCACCGGTTCTATAAAACCAGTAGTAAAACTGGTGGAAGGTTCCTCCCACTGACCCTGACGTCATCAGAATGCTTCTGCACATGCGCAGAAGAGCACACACGTGATTCAAGCACACGCGAGGGACCCCATTGTGAACCAGTAGTAAAGATAAGTAGAACCCACCCCTGACATGGAGGCTGATTGGAAAGTTGGTTTAATGGTGAAGCAGAACCACCAAGCATATGTGAGTTGTGAATGGAGTTGAGAATGAGGGTTATTTATACCTTCTTTTGGGCCTTGCCCTTGAGCTTCCTGTTCCTTTGTATGCATTCTATTGGCTGTAGTCAGACTCCCATGGGGCCATGTGGGGTCATGTTTGTCTGAATCAAGTTGGTTAAAGTGTGCTGATGCAATGAAGGGGCTTGTTGGGCAATTCCTATTGCAGCTGAGGGCTAATCCTACCTTTGTTCGGATCTTGCTTCTGGGAGTAATGGATTACCAAATCTGCATTTTTAAAGGTAGCCTCACCTTAGTATCTGCTTGGGACAGGGAGCTGAGGCTCTGAGTTTCTGCCTTTTTTAATATTTCTCAAAATACTTCATTCTTCTAGGAGGGGTGGGTGCTAACTTTCTACGGTTTCATATACCATTTTATTTGATGTATAAACCAATTTAGCATGATGTATATACATAACAATGGTTTGTTAAAAAAAACATAGTTCAAGTAAGCCATGGATTACCATGATGAGTGAATTGAGGCATTGTAAAGAATTTCACAAAAAAAATCAGGGTGGTTAAAACCACGTGGTTTTATAAGCAGTGAAATAGAAAAAAAAATATCAATCTGTGGCTGAAATTCTTTTGTTTCAAAACTTTACATCCAGTGGTGTTCATAAGATTCAGCATGGTTGTCAAAATGAAAGAAGCATCAATGCACAACTGCAGTGCATATTTAACCCTTTTGTGCATGTGTGTCACAGCTTGCATTGCATCAGCTTTTATAACTTCCTCTCCACCTGCCCCCTCACCATCTGCCCAGGTGCTGCTTTTGATAGTATTTTTAATAAAAATAAAAACCTCTATTCTTCACAGGCATCTTGTTACTGTGCTTGGTTTTCTGTCCACAGTCCCGTCCATGAAGAGCATTAGCTTTAATTGTATTAAGTTAACATTAAAAATGTGAGGCTAGAAGAAAAATATACTTTATTAAAATACTTTCTGAATAATCTCAGAACCTCATATTTTCAACCAGTAAAAAAGGATACTTCGGGGATGGGGGGAAGAGGAGGAGGAAGAGGGGGAGTAGGAGAAGGGGAAAGAAGAAATGAAGAATATATGATACAGAGGAGGAGAGGAAGGCTTTATTCAGTGGAGAATTCTCAAAATTTGTTTCTCATGTTTTTGAATTAGTCACATTTACCATGGCAGTAATTTCTTAAAAGACAATTCTTCCTTTATTTTGTAACTTTGTGGCAGTATATACAACATGTTCCTAATATTATATATTTACCCAGCAGGACTTTCATAGAATGCTGAAATGGGAGGAACAAAAAGATTCAGTGACAACAAAATAGTGTGACATGATAAATGATCTTATTTAACATTAAGAAATTAGAATGTTGCTATGAAAATATTAAAAAAACTGTGTTGTCTTGGTCAAGTTCTTGTTTTTTTAAAAAATCTAAAATAATTATATGATGTCTCTCTGGAGAAAACTTATTTTAAAACATGTTTTAAATGATGTGCGTCACAAGCCATAAAAAGTTCTCTCTCCTTGATTGATTCATTGGGTAGTGCTTTATGATTTCAGTCAAGAATTATAGAATGTTCCTTTATTTTTGGCACCTCATTAAAGGTAAAAAATGTACAATATCTGCATACTACTTTGTGAATCAAAAGTAGATGTAAGATGTCTAGCACTAAACTTGTCACTGATGTTTCTTGGTCTTTGGATTCCAAGTAGTATAATATACTTTTTATAGTATATTATCCTAGGAGGGTTTAAGAACTAAAGTATATTAGGACAGGTATGCAACTATATTAAGGATGACTGTAGATTGTAATAAGTACAGATAGTCTATTTTTTTTCAAAAATAAAGCAAAAATGACTTGTAACATTCAACCAGTTTCCCTATTGACTTTGCTTTTGGAAAGCCAGTAGGAAGTTAGAAGTTGCAGTCACATGACTTTCTCGCTTAACAACCCAAAATTTTAGCTTAACAACAGCAACAGGCACTGCTGAAATTGTCATCACTAAGTGATGTGGTCATATGACATTGCACTGTACAACTGCATTGCTTAGCAATAGAAATTCTGGTCCCAATTACCGTCGTTAATTACTACCTGTACTACTGAGCAGACTATTTTCTTAGCTCTACTTTTAAACTATATTTCAAAAGCCAAAGTTTCCCTTTGGTACTTAAAATACCAACAAGCATGATGTTTTTTTACTAGCATAAATAAAATTTGGCAATCCTCAAAAACACTGTATCAAATCTGATTGCTTATGTACTCTAGATGCAGCCTTCTACATGCAGCCCTCACACCCAGTCTCCTCTTCACATTCCTCAGTAGATACTTGTTTGTCTGTGCCTGGTGCTAAGCTTGAAATTAATAACAAGCTGTCATTAACTTCACAGCCCTGATGCTTCTGAGGAGCTGATTCCTCTTTGGATTCAAACTGGGAAACAAGTTCCCATAAGTTCCATCATCTATCAAAATCCAGGTCTATCAGAGAATAGATTGCTTTCACCGAAAGGGCTTCCACTCCTGATTAAATGTGTGATGTGCATGTCACAACAGCACATCATTGTTCAGAGAAAGTCTTGGAAAGGGGTATGTGGCTTTTCCTGTCATTGCTTAAAAAAGAAAAAGTCTAAATCCAGTCTCAGAATCACAGAGTTATGTAGAAGATGCATTCAAGTAAAAGCAAGTAGCTATCTATCAGAAGTCAAAGGTTACATGATTTATTCTATCATAAGGGATGTTCTCATTAAAAGCCACTTTGCTTGCTAGGTGCCTTTCTTCATCAAACTGAAGCTCAGCAGTGTGGAGGTGAAACTATGTTAAAAAGGAAACCTTTATGCAAATGTCACATTTTACTTGCAAATTGTTAAGGACAATTATCTATCATATGTCAGGAAAAAATGGCAACTGCTTATGCATGAAAAGCAAACAATGAATAATGACTATATCCACCAATCATGAAAAATGCTAAGAATTACTTCTTTATCAATTTATTCCGAGCTTATTCTGTTCTTGTTTGATTGACATCATTTGACTTTTATAGAACACATTTCTTCTGGAACATCTCATTACTAGGTGGTTATTAAAGGCATAATAGGAAAATCAAGCTATTTCAAATCCATGGTAAATCTGGTTTGCAATAAAAGACCTAAATATACATTTCAAACACATACAAGAAACATTATGTTTTAGAATGTCTTAAGTCTGAGGCATTGCCAACCATTCTCAGGACAATATCAAGGGGTGGTGGTGGTTTTGTTTTTTTCAGTACTTGCATACTTACTAAAATACCATGGAAACATTGTCCCAGGATCTGCAACATCTTGAAGGTACTGTATGTACATGTACTCCATGCAAAGAACGGAATTCTTGCAAGAATGCCTGTTTTGCTACCTTCCTATAATTGAAGCAGAAAAGAACTCGTAGCTGCAGGAGTAGAATATAAAGGTTTGAAATGAATTCTTGACACAACGATATCTTAGCGATCTCTCATAATTTTTGAAGATTTTGAATTGATTTTAAAAATCCCTTCAGTTTTAAGCTTCAGTGTTTTTGCTATTGGAAGTTTATTAGAACTGGAACTATTTATAGACTGCATGATCCACAAACCAGTTACAGGTTCTTGTTTTAGGTGTTTTGTCTTCTCTCTCTCTCCCTCCACTCCCCTCCTCCCTCCCCTTGGGACAGAAATAAAAATGATACAATTTTCTACTATGTTTCTGATGTGGGTTTACTAGGCCTTCTGCATGGTCCCCTTTTGCTGCCTTTTATTGGGCAAAAAAAGAAGCTTCAGGAATGTCCATATCTATCACTGGATGCCCTCAGCATTTTCCCTTTCCTCAAAGCAGAGCAAAGTGGCTTTGGATCTATCATTGTCTATTCTCAGAACAGTGAGGAAGTAGTATTGCTCTCTTCCTTTGCTGTTAAGATAAGATAAGCTTATAGGCTCCTCTCCATCTGTGGAAGTGACTTGTATGACTTTCATGTGATTGTGTAGTTATGTGATGTGTAGTGTGGTGCATAGATGTGTTGTGTTCCAGTGTATGGAGGGCAATAGTTGATGTCCTTCAAGAAACTAACCCGCCATATAATATTCTTTAATCCTTAACAGTATGCAGCCTCAACCAAATATCATATAGCTTGGTCATGATTCTAACTATCCTGTCAAGTTATTCCAAAAAATCTTTATGAAATATCAATTAAACAAACAAATAACCAAAAAAGCTTTCACCTCCATGTGATGTATCAGGAGCATTGATCAAATGATACTGTAGACCTTCCAGGTAAGCAGCCTGACACTGTAGAATTTGCTGCCTGTAGAGCTACACTTACTCCAGTGTTTCTCAACCTTGGTCACCTGAAGATGCGTGGACTTCAGCTCCCAGAATCCTCCAGCAGCAGAGCTGGCTGGGGAATTCTGAGTATTGAAGTCCATGTATCTTCAGGTGGCCAAGGTTGAGAAACACTGACTTAGCCCCTTAGTCCTGATTTTTAGCAAACTTCTTTTTTTTTTTTTAAAAAAAAAGTTTTTTATTTTTTAGACAAACATTTAATACATCAGTTTTCTCTTCCCTGTGACATCTCAGTGTTATCTTCCAAAGTTCTTTCTTTTTCTGTATAGTTGTCATTACTTCTATCTTGATCCTTAACCAGTCCACTATGTCAATTCATGACTAACATAATATTCAACTCATCACATATTTTTACATACTTATATAATTAATCATTTATATCTCTTCTCCAGCCAATAATAAAAACCATTCCATATTTTAAAATATTCTGGAAACTTTTTAAAACTTTCCTTTTCCAATGAATCCTTTATGGTTGGCTGGGAAGGTTGATAATTTATCTTTTTATTTTGTGTGGTTTGTATATTGATCGTAGTTAGAAATTACTTACTTGGAATTCTCTGCAGAGTCATTATCCAGAGTCATAGGATTGGAGTGGTATACAATGAACGTAAAGCTTTCCCTGTCCTGTTGTGTCTGATTCTAGGGGGCGATGTTCATCTCTGTTTCTTAGCTGAGAAAGCCAACATTTTACGAAGACACTTCCGTGGTCATGTATCCAGCATGACTATATGCCAAGGCGCATGGAACACTCTTACTTTCCCACTGAAGTGGTACCTATTTATCTACTCATATGCTCTCGTACTGAGAGGTTCGCAGGAGATGTAAATAATAGGTTTGCAGAAATGTAAATAATATATACATACATTCATAATGTACAAATAGCCATAGCCGACTTCTTAAGGAAATATTTCATATAGTTTCATTTCAGTATTTGTGGCTGTTGATCAAGTAATCTAAAAACTAACAAATTTATTAGTGTTCAAGGACTATAGTTGCTGAATAATGTGCTGACAAAGTGGTCTGTAGCTGATCCACAATAAATGTGCTGGTTTTTAAAATGTCACAAGACTTTCATACAGTACTTACCCCTGTCAACTTGATGAACTTGAAGATAGACAAGGCAGAATCCTGCCTAAAGCTGAAGCTCCCAAGTGCCTGAGTACTGAGACCTGTTACAGTGACAAACTTGTTACACTTCTGTTCCCTGTACTACCTCCACATTCAGAGATTGCCTTTTTTAAACCCATGATGTGGACCACTGTAGAAATTGATTAAATAAACAATAGATTAAAAAGCTGCCTTCTAAATTATCAATTTGCATATAGAATAGAATAGAATAACAGAGTTGGAAGGGACCTTGGAGGTCCTCTAGTCCACCCCCCTGCCCAGGCAGGAAACCCTACACCACTTCAGACAAATGGTTATCCAACATCTTCTTAAAAATTTCCAGTGTTGGGGCATTCACAACTTCTGCAGGCAAGTTGTTCCACTTATTAATTGTCTAACTGTCAGGAAATTTCTCCTTAGTTCTAAATTGCTTTTCTCTTTGATTAGTTTCCACCTATTGCTTCTTGTTCTACCCTCAGGTGCTTTGAAGAATAGTTTGACTCAGTGGTGAAATGTAAAATTTGTTACTACCAGTTCTGTGGGTATGGCTTGGTGGGGGAGTAATGTGACTGGGTGGGCGTGGCCAATTTTTTTTTACTTTTAAAAGCATTTTTTTTTATAACCTTAAGAGATTGCAGAAAAAAAATGCTTTTAAAAGCCTCTGACGATCCCAGCTGAGCCGCGCGATCATCAGAGGCTTTTTTTTTTACTTTTAAAAGCATTTTTTCGGTCCGAACCAGGAGCATTTCACCCCTGGTTTGACTCCTTCCTCTTTGTGGCAACCCCTGAGATATTGGAACACTGCTATTGTGTCTCCCCTAGTCCTTCTCTTCATCAAACTAGACATACCCAGTTCTTGCAACTGTTTTTCATATGTTTTAGCCTCCAGTCCCCTAATCATCTTTGTTGCTCTTCTCTGCACTCTTTCTAGAGTCTCAACATCTTTTTTACATCGTGGCGACCAAAACTGGATGCAATATTCCAAGTGTGGCCTTACCAAGGCATTATAAAGTTGTATTAACACGTGATCTTGATTCTATTCCTCTGTTTATGCAGCCCAGAACTGTGTTGGCTTTTTTGGCAGCTGCTGCACACTGCTGGGTCATATGTAAATGGTTGTCCACTAGGACTCCAAGATCCCTCTTCCAGTTACTACTATTGAGCAAGGTACCACATATACGGTACCTGTGCATTTTGTTTTTCTTCCCTAAATGTAGAACCTTGCTTTTTTCACTGTTGAATTTCATTTTGTTAGATAGCGCCCAATGTTCAAGTCTGTCAAGATCATTCTGTATCTTGAACCTATCTCCTGGAGTGTTGGCTATTCCTGCCAACTTGGTGTCATCTGCAAATTTGATGAGTTCCCCATCTATCCCCTCGTCCAAGACATTGATGAAGATGTTGAAGAGCACTGGGCCTAAAACAGAGCCCTGGGTTTCTCCACTGCATACTTCCCTCCATGTAGATGCAGTTCCATTGAGGACTACAGGTTGAGTACAGTTGGTCAGCCAGTTACGAATCCATCTGGTGGTAATGCTGTCTAACCCACATTTTTTTACTTTATCTAGTAGTAAGTTATGGTCTATTTTATCAAATGCTTTACTAAAGTCCAAGTAAATTATATTGACAGCATTCCTCTGGTCCACTAATTTTGTCACTTTGTCAAAGAATGCAATAAGATTAGTCTGGCATGATCTGTTTTTGACAAACCCATGTTGGCTTTTGGTTATTACTTGGTTTGCTTCTAGGTGTTTGGTGATTCGTTGTTTGATTATCTTTTCCAGAATCTTCCCTGGTATTGAGGTCAGGCTGATAGATCTGTAGTTTCCTGGATCTATTTTTTTTCCTTTTTTGAAGATGGGAATTACATCAGCTCTTTTCCAATCCTCTGCAGTTCCCCTGTGATCCAGGATCTTTGAAAGATATAGTTCTGAGATCTCGTCTGCCAATTCCTTCAGAATTTTGGGCTGTAATCCATCTGGTCCTGGTGATTTGAACTTATCTAGGGTAGACCTAGATGAGGGTACCCTAGATGAGTTCAGATATGCACAGTGGCAGGATTTTACATATATGCACATCAACAGTATTGTGATGCTCCTGATGTGCTTGTGATATTTTTGTCCTCAACTCAACAATTCTGCAGCAGCCTTCACAGAAATAAAAACTTCCTAAATCCAATAGGCCCTAGCTCCAAATAAATGTATAAAAAGTTACATCTACTGTTTATTTCAAATCTTAGTAGTATCTTGATTTGTTTAGTTTTCCCTTAAAGTCATTTTGGTGTTCCATAGCCTGGTTAAAAAGCTCTTGGTGCTGTCTCTTGGTGCACAAGCATTTTTTAGAATGATTTCTTCTGCAAAAAACTTTTTTCAAAAACAACAACTAATCATTTCCCTGTAATGCAATAAATTACTGTCTGCCATAGAGAAAAAATAACTTTCAAAACTATTTTCTATTTATATAAATATGTGGAATATGTGTTGCTTTCAAAAAGCTTTTTATAACTCTTCTCCATTTAGATTTAGTACATATGCTGCTACTCTAGTTTAAAAATACACTTCTCTAGGTGGGCAAACTGTGCCCTTTACTTCTTTCAAAACATATCTGTCTTGCGTTCCTTATTTATTTATTGTTAACTAAATTTATAAGGCCCCAATTAAAAAATGTGACTCTTGGCAGGGTACAGCATAAAAACATGAAATAGAGCAAAACTAAAGCTAAAGTCAATCCAAATAATATAACAACATATACAATATATAAAATACAAAAATCAAAATATAAAATGGCAACCAAGAAAAACAACCCAATGAGGACTCCATTCACCTGGCCCATACCTAAGGGGCAAAAAAATACAGGCATTAACAATTCCCTAAAGGCAAACAGACTTGGGGCCTGTCATGTATGTGTTCCTTATATTGGCTAAACATTGCTCTTTTCCCCCATGTGAAAATATGCCTTTACCCAAGGATGCCAAATTTTATTTTACTTGTGTGAAAAGACGATGACAACTTCTTGGATCAAATTTTGTCTCCCCTCCACCCCCCATAAACATCAACTTTTTTCAATCCTGTACTTTTTCTCAAAGCTGACCTTATCTTATGATCACAAGCCAGTCTAGCATGTCAATATCTTTGGAGAGCATTTTAAGGTGCAACATAGGGGGCTAGGTAGCAAACTGGATCAATAATGAGACTGCCCTATAAATATCTTCCCCCTCCCCCAATGTTATTCCATTGGCTGATTCTGCCCTCAGACCTACTTACCCCAGTAAAAAACCACATGATAGTAAGTGTGAATCATATTATGGTTAAGATTTTTTAGGAAATCTGCTAGATAGAGATATTGTACAGTCAGGAGAAAGAGATGCCATGTAAACTTTCTATCAACATACCAGTTTTGGTCCAGGTTATAATATAATTTCATCCTCTTTATGTCTTTGGATGGAGTTTTAGTGTTCTACCTTTGGCACTAGTGGGAAGCTTAGTTTTAACTTGCCTTTTGTTTGAAGATGGATCAGGCTATTAGACATGGAGGATTACTGTCAGCTGCAGAGAGTGATACAAGGAAAGGAAGATTATGTAGCAAATAGTTCATTTCACTTCTGACATTCTTTTAAGTAAGTCTGTGAATTTCTAATGTTAGGTGATGTTAAATCAGTTATCAGTTTAATAATTAGGGCTTTTTGTTTAGACTTGTTAATATATCTCATGTCTTTGATATAATTCATATAGTATTGATTTACACCTCCTTAATTTGCCCCAACTTGTAACATATATAGCTATTTTGATGTAAATATTTTAATATTGACTTAATAAATTGCAATTTTGATGTCTACTCAGAAGTAAGCCCCACTGACTTTAGTGATATTTATTTCCAAGTAAATACTGTAATCCTCTATCCAATTACTTGGAAATAAATCCTTTTTAATTAAATGGCACCTATTTCTGAAAAGGCAGACAGTGAACATTTCACTGTAAATCCATATTTACTGCCAGTAGTTGTATATTATTATTGTTGTTATTGGTGGGATTTTACTGAGTTTTAATTTTGGGTTAGCCAGCCAGATTTGTTCTAGCAAGAAGGACAGTCACATAAATTGATTGAAAAATAAATAAATAAAATAATGTTATGTTTTTTTCAGAATGTTTTAAACATTACATAGCCTTTTTTTAAAAAAATCTTTGTTTCGGTGCTGACTTCTAGTGTTTCTTAGTATCATTTTCAGAAGTGGATTGTGATTGTCTTATTAGAATGAGAAAGACTGGACAAAGTCACTCAGCTGGCTTTGTGCCTAAGGAAGGATTAGAACTCCTGGTTGCTTGGTTTCTAACCCAATATATATCAGGCAACATCAGGGGTGAAATCTACTTACCTTCCCTACTGGTTCGGAAGTGCGCGCTCTATGCACGCTTGCTGTGCTTGCGCATGCATATCACATGTGTTCTTAGACCCTCTGTGCATGCGACGACCGGGCGGGCGGGTGGAGCCTTGTGCTGCCACCGCTACTGGTTCTCTGAACCACTCACCCCCACCACTACTGGTTCGGCCAAACCGGTCCGAACCAGTAGCATTTCACCCTGGACAACATCCCATATACATACAATGATAAAGATGCCTTTAGGAGGTTATGCCTTAAGCTACAGACTCTGCGCGCCTGACCATTACAGCATTTTTCCTTTTGTACCTGCTCTCTGTAGTAATCGTACGAAAGTATTAATATTTTAAGCTGTTTACATACTGTCTTCGTATGTTTGAATCCCTGTGATGTTTCACATATAAGCATTGATAGCTATCAACACATGTAAATATGTCTAACCAACACGATAGGCTGAGTTATAGAATAGTAATTTTAACCATCTCAGAATACAATGAGATAAAATTATACTATTAGATTTCAATGACAAAAGAAGCAAGGAAAATCCTTTCTCTGTAATTGACACTGATATCCTACTGTGTGTACTACATGAGATAGAATTATTAAGGGACAAGCTCTAAAAATCCTATCAGTTTGCCGTGTCAAAATACCCTAACGTTCAATTGCATTCACTCTGCCTATGGCTAAGGAATCGGGAAATAAGGCAGGGATTGAATTAAAATGCTAGCATGAAATTGGTGGCCATTGGTGTCAAGTGATATCAAGTACATTTTTATGCTTCTATTGAATTTTGGAAACTGTAGCCATGGATCTAGCATCATGCAAGGCAACATAAAAAGTCTTCATTAATAATCAGGGCTTTATACTATGGTTTAAAAGCTCTATATTACTGGTCCATTTACAAGTGCATGTATACTCTATCACACATGAGGGGAACATACTTGCTTTTCTGTGTTACTGCCACTTTAAAATCTTTTAATAGAGATGAATGGAATCCAGAGAATCAGTATTATTCTTCTCCATCGTTTCTCTTGGTTGTGCCCTGATCTACTTGCTTGCTTTCCACTGTGTAGTGAGAAGATTTAAATTGTCATGAATGCTGGAAATATTCTCATGCATCATAATCTTATATTATTGCAAGGGAAAAAAGAAAAACAAACAAATAAAAAATCCTTATCCACCTTCAAAGAAAATAAGTAGTTTAATCTGTATAAGCATAGATTCACTCCTGAAGGACCAGTGCAATTTCTAAATCCGGGAGATTAATGAGAGATTTCCAGAGTCTCTCTTAGGTTTGCTAAAAGTAATATGGGCATTGATCTTTTGCTCTGAAATGAGACATTGTGGGGATGAAGTAGACATAGTTTTGGATAAAGGACTCCAGCAAGTTTTAAGTGAAGCCTTTAGTTGTTGTGCCTGATGTTGGTTGAGTTAATTTGTTTCATGCTGAAACTTATAGTAAGCTTTATATACATAAAAAAGAAACATCAGAAAACCCACCAACTTTAGCCAGCAGAAGTAATGTCTCAGCATTTCCACTTAAGGCTTCTTCATAAAACATCATCCTTTTTCTTTATATTTTATTGTTCATTGTTGATTGATATGATTTGTGTGGCTTCACAGCACAATGTGAATGTGATACAACATACATACACATACAAACTCAGCTGTAAAGTGATAAATGAAATAAAAATATGTAGTACATCGTCTTTTAAAAAACACATTATTTCCATTGTAATAAGAATTCTATAATAAATAAGCTGCTTATCTCTTGCATTTTTTAAAATGGGAAATGCTGAGGTCTAGATGTTGAGGTCAGAGGACTTCATACTATGCTCAAAAACTATTTTTCTCCTTTCCTTTTTTCTCTAAGTGGGAGGAATTTTAGAAGAAAACCTATGTTGTTGATTGTGGTATAATCATGAGTATTTGAGCCCCACTGTGATATTGTATACAAATGTACATCTTAATTTTCATTTAAAGTTCATGCAGTAATTCAATGTTTCTCATGTCAGCACTGCAGGATGGAAAATAATGTGTATTCACATGTCCAAGGATGATTTCTTAATTATGCTTCAATTCTTTCTTTCTTGCTAAATTAGTACAATTGTGTATTTGTTTTCATCACTACTTATATGTTTAGGCTGAATTCTTCATGGATCCCCACTATCAAATTCCAACATGAAGTTGAGTAACAACTACAGGAAAAGCACAACATAGTACTTGCTTTGTCATTTACTGAATATTCTTTCACAGTACCTGTTCCCCACCCACCTGCAAAACATAAAAATAAAAATTAGCCAAACAGCAATTAGGGAAGTTATATTTTGACAGAAAATGCATTTTAGATATATATACACTTTCAAGCTTTGTGTGTCTAACTGTAGGTCTCTTTCAATATTCATAAAAAGGATAGGACATTTTCTCATTTGGATACTCAAAAATATATTTCTTCAATTTCTGGATTAATCTGCAGGTTTGCTTTCTTTAAAATCTGCATCAGCATATCTCTCCCACTTCACCGAAAACTTCATCCTTCTAATTCTGCTACATAGGTTGGACATTCCAATCTGTCTCTCTTATTACTCATATTCAATTGGTCAAATTATACTCCTTCAGCAAGGTGGGGCTTTATGCCACTTCTATAACTAGAAGCCACAGATAATCAAACATCATTTGATGCTGAAATGAAGGCCTGTTTCATACTTAAGAAACATACTCAAGAAACATGCAACAGTATATACTGCCATACATTAAGCATAAGGTGAAGCTTCTTAAAAAATAAATGAGATTTATCTTAGCAAAAATATTATATATCAAATACCCAAATACCAGATTTATCTGTGGAGCTCTTAAGACCCTTTATTTATTTATCCATCTTTGAAGTACTGAGATGATTTCTTGATCATTCCAGTTGTTCTATCACCACCAAGAATAATTCCAAATTCTGCTTTTCCCTTTACAGAGCCAATCTACTTTACTTGAAGGTAATGTAAGATTTCTGAGGAAGTGGGCACCGGCAAGTACTTGTAGGAAAAAAATATCTCTCTTATGTGACTTTCTCTGCAGTTTCTTTTCCTTTTTTCATTTTTAATTACAGAGCTGATGGTTTATTTCAATGCTTAAAATTGTACCCTTATTTATGGGCAAATACAGATTGAGAGGACTTCTTTAATAAATAATACACACAAGGAACTTCAAAAAACCTTCTGCAGATGCAGTAAACTGACTGCACACACTGACAATATCAATAAGAAGTCTCAGGCAAAATCTAATTTCATGGGGGAACCTGGAAGTCACAACCCAGAAAATATACCTTAAATTAAGTATACTCAATTTAATAACTAATAGCTGTGACACAAGAAGAAAACATTGTTTATAAAATGGATTGAAAAAGTGTTATAATATCTTCCAAACTGATAACGAGGCCAAAGTATTTAGAATATTATATTGAGCCATTCTAATGATCAGTGGGTTAGCTAACTCCACTATGAAAGACCTAAGCATGTGGGGTTTTATAAACGTCTAGTAGGAAGTTTGGCTCTTACATAGTCCTTAACTATATCTTTATGCCAATTGTTTCATTTTGAGGAAAGGAAAGGTTATATAATGTATGCATAATAAATTATGCATACATTATACATATATAATGTATAATACTGTGGCTTAAAGTAAGGCTTTGTGTGTTTGAATGGCATGATTAATATTTTGTACCTGGAATTGAGAAGAGTGATTGTCAGTGGATTGATGACTTATGGTTCTCCATGCTCCTTCACTTTTTTGTCAGTTTACATTCTTATAATGTCAACTGTTTATTTTTACAATGGGTATAGGCAACCTCTAACTTCAGATATTATGAACTTATATCTTCCAGGAGCCAGCAAAACTAGTCAAACTTTCTAACAATGCTTAGAGTTCTAGTTCAGCCACATCTGAAGGGGCACATGTTGTCACTTTAACCTATAGTACAAACTTAGTTCAAAACAGGGAATATTATTTGTCCCAAGTGAGTTAATTTATCATGTCTGCCTCATTGTGGAGCATCATTTTCTGAAGGCTGTGGAATTATTCTCAGAGGAGAAATTGTGATGAATGTTCCTTTCCAAAGCGCATCAAAATTTATTTGTTATAAAAGCATTCGGCCTACCCTTATTAAATGTTTTCATTGGTTGAGAATGGCAGGTGTTTCAATTCTTTTAGAAGGTGATCATTTTTTAAGAAAAAATATTGGCAGTTGTATTTCTCATATAATATATACATTGTTAAGCTAACCTAATTGGTTTAAAACATTTTATCTCACTCCAATTAAAAAATTCTCTTATTTGGTTTACAAAACACGTAGTAAAATTAAGTGATAAAATAAACATTAAATCATTGCATAAATACAAAATGAACAATAAAATAAGAAAGAAGGTTTTTAGAAAACTACTGACTAAGGAAACTTTTGAAGCAGTCACATCTTTTAAGTTTCAGATAAAAAACTGAAAAACTTAAAACATCTCTAATGATTAACAAAGGGATCCTGGATTCACAAAATGTTTAAAACTCTTCTTCCAAATTATTGCTGAAGCATATACACCCCTAATTAATAGGCACACAGATTGTAAATTGATGGCAACAATATTTACAATCTCCGATCTTGCCATTCCAGGCTCAATAAGCCTATTTATTCCTTATAGGGAATTTATTGAGACTAGAGATTCACCATACAAAAATCTAGATGGCCATAAGTTAGCAGCAAAATGTTAGAGATTCATCTATGCCTTTGCTACCATTTAGCAGTCATTTATATTTTTGCAACTCAATGCTGTTGCCCTACTACTGCTTTAATATTACAAACCTCCCCATGCTAGTGAGGGATGGAATGATTAAAAGTGAGAAATATTTGAATATCCAGGAAGAATGATAAAGTCCACTCTGCCCAAAATGTATAACATAACATTATTTAAGATGCATGTACTAGATTATAAAGTTACTAAGACAAAAATGTATTATATAAGTACATTTTATTGGTAAAGAGATAAGAAAGAGCAACTTAATTTTCAGCCACCAAGCAGCTTAAAGGAAGATTGATATGACCATCAAAAATAGCACACATGGGGCGAAATGACAGCTCCCTTGATCTCTGCTCATTAAGCTTTCATATTGTCACTAATTTCCTCAGTCTTCTATACTTAATTGAAACAATCATTCACTCCAGTAAGCAAAGTGTATGTTTCATTCCTGTTTTATAGCAAGAAGCTGCCATAACACTTGCTCCTGTAAATGATGCCACAATTAGGGCTCCACTGAAAAATTTTGCCCATGAGTCCAGGAGGGAAAGTAGATAACTTGGACAAATAGTAGCTGAACAAGAGATAGACAGATATGCCAAGAGAAAAACAAGTGATTGTTTACAGCAGTCTCACTAACCTGAACTTTCTCCAGCTAGTTGCATTAGGATCACAGCACTTGGAAATCTCAGCTAATATTTCTTTCTCAGATTGGGAAAGGCTGGCTGATGGCTTTCTTTTCTTGCTGATTTATTGAATGAAATGAAAGCATTTCGGTATGTCTAGAGCCTAAGAGAGACTCACTTTCCAGACACATCAACATTTTTTTCATCAACAGTTAAGATAAGGCATCCTCTCCAGTTTGCACAGGCACCATGAGTAGATTGAAAAAAAAATCTTCACCTTAGCAAGAGACAAATTGGGTTCTGAAAGTGAAAACTATACAGTTGCTGAGATTTATATAATATTACCCTATTACTTTGCAATAAATCTTCTTTGTATTTGGGGGATTTGTGCATTTGGTTGAAGTAGTACTGTCAAGAGCTTGACAGAATGGAGATATTACAACTACAGGGAGACCAGTGTTTTTCAACATGGCATCCATAAATGCTTTAGCAGGCTACAACTTTTAGATTACTTTGGCTGATCTCAAACTGGGAAATCAGGAAAACTGGCAAACCAATTCAAGAAAATGCATGGATGTAATTACCAAGAGTTGAGATCAATTTGAGTCTCTTTATTTTGGTTACCAGCTTTTCAAAAGTGCTGGAATTGCAGCTCCTGGAATCTGACCCACAATTACAGTATCAGGAATAGAAAGTCTATAGCTTGTTCAACTCAAGAAGGCAGAGGATTTCTATATTAGTATAGTCATTCAATGTGTGGTTGTACATATAAAAACAGAGGAAGAATCTTGATTCTTTTCATATGAACTTCTTATTTCTAATCAGCAATGGTTTGAGTAGAACCCAGAAAGAAGAGGGATAAGGAAAAGAAGCAGGAACTGAAATATTGGATGGAGAATCTACACGGATTGTATTTGGCCACATGGTATTTTCCAAACCTTCTTAAAGGAGTCAGTGAATTGGATACTAGCAATCAAAACCAAAATTTATAGTGACAGATCCTTAGGAGACAAAGGCTGTAGGAAAGAAAATTATCATTTTTAGTTTTCAGTAAAGGCTACTTTTTCTTTAGTATCCATTACAGCATACAACCTAGAACAGTGTTGGTGAAACTTTTCGGCACCAAGTGCTGAAACGGGAGTGTGCGTGCACACGTGGGGGAGTACCAGAAACCTTCCGGTTTCTGGTGCTCGCGGGTACGCAAAAACCAGCTGGCCAGAGCGCATGTGTGTGACGGAATCCGGAAGAGGAAGGGGTGAAGGCTGGCGTGCCTGGAGAGATGGCTCTGTGTGCCACTTCCAGCACGTGTACCATAGGTTCACATTCAAGGACCTAAAAGAACTGTTACACTTTATGTTACATACATAAAAACCTATATCTGGCCATGGGGGATTCTTTTTTCTTTTGTCAGTCTTGATTAATGTTGTTGATTTCTTTCTATGTTTCATGGTCTCTATCTCAAGCTGCCAAATGTTTACATTCAAACACAATGACAGCCATTGTGATTAATAGTGGACCTTATAATTCTCATCAAGTCAAACCTACCACTTTTTAAATCATAAACAGCATTTGCCTAATATCAATAAACTGATTTATTGATTTCACTTCCAGGGTACACCAAGTGAAATATTACAGTGAATCAGAAACCTATTCCTATTCACCTGACATCAGCAGGTATTTCTAATCTGGCTCATTTTTGTGTTCACTATAGTTTAGGCCTCCTGTGTAATTGTGAAAAAAGCCTCTATAGATGACTGAAAACTTTTCAGTGTTATCCCATTTGGCGGTCCATGTGGATTAATACAAAAGCTTGCCCTTGTCAGACTTGAACAACACAATGCACCACAGCATGTTAAGAAACCAAATATGCTGAACTCCCCGGTTCACAATTTTCTTTTCTCATCCCAGCAAAAGTCTTAAAGTTCTATTGTCTAATCAGCAGGACAGATATAATAGCTTAAATGATGCAAAATCATCCCCTCATGCTAAGCCTGCAGCCTGAGACAAAACTAGGTAGCAATTTTAGGATTTTGATCTCAAACCCCAGTTTGTGCTCCCTGTGGTTCAATGCTGTTTGAATTGCTACTTTTCACCAAGCCTATTGTTATAGTCAAATACTGCTTGACAAAGTCTTGGCTTTAGTTTCTATATACCAACAAGTGTTTAGGAATAGTTTGATTTAAAACATTAAGTATTGCTATTTTTCTGAAATACAGCTTGAAAACAGCAATAAGGTCATTCTAAACCTTTAGTGCATTCCACAAAGCCGCTTCAGACTTTGCAATTGAAGAATAATATTTAATTTGAGAGAAAGCAAATATAATTTAATAGATGAGGTGTTCTCATAATGAACTATAGTCAAATAAAGGTAGTACAATCAAATTCTGCTATTGTGTATTCCTCCTTACCAAAATTCTTACATTTACCAATCAGTGCAAGCAGGGCTATGAAGAATGCAATAAATTGGCTTCCGGTTTCCTTGTCTTCGGCGACGGCGGCGCTCTTTGAAGCTCCGCCAGCCCCGCCGCCTGTAGAGCCGCTTCGCGATCGAGAAGCGGCTCGAAAACTTCAAAATCCTGAGGATTGTTGGAGGAGAGATAGCAGGGCACAGGTCGAGCCCCTGTAACCCCCCAGGGAATCGTTTCTGGGGAGGAAACAGGCGCGGCTCCCTTCCAACCTGCTGAGACTCCGGGCGGCGTGGGACGATTCTGCTTCTGCAGAACAAGCCGGCTGCAGGAAACTTAAAGCGAAAGAACCAGCTTTAATAAACAGCGAAACTACCTGAATCCTGAAATTTGGAAACGCAAGTATTAGCACTTTGTTGACTTTTCAATCTGAGAAAATGCAAATGAGTGAAAGTGCTTTGAAAAAACATGGCGCCTAGCTTCAGAGTTAACGAGCCAGCGAGTGTGGATTGGTGAAGTTACTTTGTTTTGCTACAAAGTTTCCAAGTTGCTACTAAGCTGCCTCGCTTGTTATAAGAGAAATAACTGGGAAATTTTTTCCCTTTTCAATATTGGACTTTGCTTTATTTTAACCCTTGTTTGATCAAATCTGGGGGACTTTTTTAGAAGTCTTTGTGCAGGAGGGAAAGGAAAAGGAACCTCCCTCTTTAGAAAAACTAGATCACGAGCCAGGATGGCTTCAAAGAAGCAGGAAGGGAAGGTATTAGGGGGGGGATCCCCCACACACAAACAGCAAACGCAACTTCCCCCTGCTCAACAGTTACAAACTCAGAAAAAAGAATTTGATGTGGCAGATTTAAAAGAATTTATTTCTAAAACTTTGGATGATAAATTTCAAGAATCACAACAGGAACTTCAAAAATCACATCAGGAATTTTTGCAGGAAATTAATGAAATTAAAGACATGGTGAAACAGAATCAAATTATGGTGACCAAAAAAATATCAGAAGTGGCGTCTGGCCTGGCAGATTTTATTGGGAAAGTTGATTTTAAAGTTGAAGAATTTAAATCAGAAGTTAATGTTAGGATGAAAGACAATGATTATAAAATTGATGAAGTTGACAATAAAATGCAGAGAATTGAAGACGAGATTGTTATGATACAATTCCGGGCGATGGAATTTGCCATACGGCTTCGGGGAATTCGAGAGGAGGAAAGACAGGACTTGAGACAAGTTTGCTCTGAAGCCCTGGCTAAGATTTTACAAGTTAATCCTGATTTGGTATTTCATAAAATAGATAAAATTTACAGAGTGAACTCTTGGGTGGCCAGGCAAAGACAATTACCCAGAGATGTGGTCATATACTTTACTGAGAGAGAAATTAGAAATGATATCCTGCAAAAATCTTTTCACACCTCTATACAAGTGGGGGGCTCACGGCTTGTAATTTTTAAAGAGTTACCTCCTAAAATGCTGAAAGCTAGAAAAGAATTTGGTTTTCTTGTTAAGGAATTGAAAAATTTACAGATACCCTTCCGGTGGGATGCACCAGCTGGGGTAATTTTCAGATATAAGGGAGAAGGATATCGGTTGAATACCGTGGAGAAGGCGCAACACTTTTATAGTACTATTCTTATGGAAAGAACACCATCTCCACGTACATCTACAGTTCTGGAGATTAAGGAGAGTGAAGAGAGGCAATTGAAAGAACAGTCTAAGCAGGAATTAGAAAACGTGCAAGGTGCAGAAGGAGGTATTCTGAGTGAGCCATCGCTGGATTCTTCTCCAATTTTGGATTTGATTCAGTTGACTGAAGTTAAAGATCAACGTATAACTAGAGCTCAATCCAAGCTACTTAAACAGAAGCAACAACAACAACAGGAAAGACAAGACAAGAAGGCAGTTAAGAGCACTGCACAAGAGATTGGCGCTATGGGAGGAGCGAGATCGAAGCTTGTGGATGAACTTCAAGCATATTGCTCCGCGCTCCATGAAGAGGCTAATGACCTTTAAGTGTTTATCTTGGAATGTCAATGGGTTGAATTCAGCACAGAAAAGGAAAAAATTATTTACATATTTGAAACAATTTAATAATGATATAATATGTTTACAAGAAACGCACATTACAACTCAAGATCAAAAATATTTGATAAACTCAAAACTAGGAGCACATTATATATCTTCAACTTCGCAGAAAAAGAATGGTGTGGTTATTTATGTAAATAAAAAATTAACAGCAAAAGTTATAGAAGTAGATCAAGATGGTAGATTTGTAGCAATTGAATTGTTTACAGCAAATGGTCAAATTCTTTTGATTGGAATTTATGCTCCCAACCAACAACAGGATTATTTTTACAAGATGTTACATACTAAAATATTGCAATGGGACTACAGATCTATTTTAATTATGGGAGATTGGAATGGAGTAATTGATTCTAAATTAGATAAAAAGAGCTTGGCAAAGTCTAGAATTAGATTACCACAGACCTTTTTTGATATGAAAGAAGATATGGAACTAAAAGATGTTTGGAGAATACATAACCCAAATGAATTGGATTACACTTTTTTTTCTGATAGACATAGATCTTTTTCTAGGATTGATTTTATCTTGTTGTCAAATGATCTACTTGTTAAGACAAAAAGAACAAAGATTTTTCCAAGAATTTTGACTGATCATAGTCCTGTATGGATAGAAATCGAGATGGATAAGGTTGAGAGACGTTCTTGGAGATTAAATGAGAACCTGTTTAGATATGAAAAAAATATAATAGAACTTAAAAAGCATTTGAAAGAATTTTTTGAAATAAATTTGAATAAAGGTACCCCAGTTGAAATTGTTTGGGATGCAAGTAAAGCTTATATGAGAGGGGTACTTATCTACATGAATTCTAAACATAGACTGTTCCGACAAAAGAAAAGATCTGAGTTGGAAATGGAAATAAAGAATAAAGAACAGTTACTTATTAAAAACCCAACAGATGAAAGAATACGAAGTGCTATAAAACTTTTGAAAGACCAATTCCAAATGCTTATGGCGGAACAAGTTGCAACAAGTTTACAATACGCGAAGCATAATACATTTTGCAATGCTAATAAACCGGGCAGATGGTTGGCTTACACATTGAGGAAAAAACAAAGTATACGGACTATTGATAGTATTGATATTGGAGGGAAAGAAATCTTTCAACAAAAACTAATTAAAGAAGCTTTTGTGGATTATTATACTAAACTATATGCCAAAGATGAGGTGCAGAATGGATTTATAGAAAAATATTTAAAGGATAAGAGAGTTACAAAAATTACTGATCAACAAAAGGAAAGAATGAATTATCCTATAACAGAGGAGGAGATAACAGCAGCAATTAAACAGCTAAAAACAGCCAAAGCTCCTGGCACGGATGGTTTGACTGCAGTGTATTACAAAACTTTACAGGCTGAAATGGTGGGACAACTTAGAGATTTATTTTGCAATATTCAACAAGGGGGTAAAATACCCCCATCCTGGACAACTGCTTATATATCTTTGATACCAAAAGAACAAGTTGGTCCTAAAAAACCAGAGAACTACAGACCAATATCTCTTTTGAATACAGACTATAAAATTTACGCGAAGGTACTAGCCAACAGGTTGATGCCAGTAATCCAAAAGGTGATTCATGAGGACCAAGCGGGATTTATTGAGGGTAGATACATGAAGGACAATGTAAGGCAAGTAATAGACTTATTGGAATATCTTGATAAGAATAAACAGATTTCTGCAGTGCTGGTCTTTTTGGATGCGGAGAAGGCCTTTGATAGAGTGGATTGGAATTTTCTACTAAAGACTTTAAAAAAGATGGGCTTTGGGGACCAGTTTACACAGGCAATTTCAGCAATTTATCAAGAGCAAAAAGCACAGATTATTATTAATGGAAGTTTGACGACAGAGTTTAAAATTGAAAAAGGAACAAGACAGGGATGTCCGTTGTCCCCACTTTTATTTATTTTAACATTGGAAGTCTTGCTAAATACAATACGGGACTCAAAAATTTTGAAAGGCATAATGATAAGGCAAGAGGATTATAGAGTAAAGGCATTTGCAGATGATCTGGTGGTTACCCTATCACAACCAATGGAATCAATAATCTTGATGAACGACATTATACAAGACTATGGTAGAGTTTCAGGTTTCAGAGTGAACTCAAAAAAGACTAAAATGATAGTCAAAAATATGACACAAGATCGTAAACATGAGTTTGAAAGGAGGGCAGGTTTTGAAATTGTACCTAAGGTAAAATATCTTGGAGTTCAGGTTGCAGAATCAAACATGAAATTGTTTCAAAATAACTATGAGGTGTTGTGGCGAGAGGTTCAGAAAGACATGGGGACTTGGAAAAAGCTGCAACTGTCTTTACTTGGAAGAATAGCAGCAGTTAAGATGAACATTTTGCCAAGATTTCTGTTTTTGTTTCAAATGATTCCGGTGCTTAAAAGTGATAAACAACTGAAAGTTTGGCAAACTGGACTTAATAAGTTTGTCTGGAACGAGAAAAAGCCGAGAGTGAAATTGAAAATTATGCAAGATGTTCCAGAAAGAGGAGGCCTTAAACTTCCAAACCTACAGTTATACTATGATGCAGCAGCTTTAACTTTAACAAGTGATTGGTTTGGAAGTAAAAAGGCTGGAATATTGAATGCAGAAAGTTTTGATCTTGAATTTGGATGGCATGCTTACCTATTTTATGATGACAAAGTTGATAAAGTATTTAAAAGTCATATACTTAGAGACTCTTTGATGAGAGTTTGGAAGAAGCACCGACTCAAATGGGATTATAAAATACCGCTATGGCTGGATCTTGGTCATACCTTGTGGAATACAAATATAATGTCACTCGGGGGGTTTTTATACAAAGAGGTTCTTTTTACAGATGCGGGCAGATGGCAGTTGAAGACATTGCAGACACTGTTGGACGAAGGGATTAATTTAACCTGGTTACAATATAATCAATTACAATTGAGATGGAAAGAGGACCAAAAAACTGGTATTATGTTGCATGAGGAAGAATTGGTTAGACATATAAGAGAGAAAGGTCCAATGCATATTAAAAGGCTTTACAATGTTTTGCTAGAAAGGGATTCAGAAACGGAATTAGTTAAAGATTGTATGATTAAGTGGGCACAAAATTTTGAAGAACCAGTGATGTTGGAAACATGGGAAAAAATTTGGGTTCAGAATGTTAAATTTACACAGTCGCAGAATTTGAGGGAAAATTTTTATAAAATGTTTTATAGATGGCATCTAGATCCTAAAAAGCTGTCATGTATGTACCCTAATGTTCAGCCAAAATGTTGGAGATGTGAATGTTTGGATGCTACGTATTATCATGTTTGGTGGACCTGTAGGAAAGTTAAGGCTTTTTGGATAAAAATATGGTGGGTCATGCAGAATGTTTTGAAGAAAAAAATTCAATTTTCTCCACAATTGTTTTTATTGGGCATAGTTAAGGGTTTTACATGGGATGAAACAAAATTAATATTGTATATGATAACAGCAGCAAGATTGTTGATAGGTAAATATTGGAAGAATGAAGCTTTGCCTACTATCGAGGAATGGACTTCGAAGATGGCTAGTTTTGCAGAGATGGCGAAGATTTCAGCATATTTAAAAGATTGTTCACAAGAGACTTATGAATGGGAATGGAAAAGGTGGATAGAATATGTTCAGAACAAATACCAAATTAGAAAGTATCAAATAGCTTTTATTTGAAAACAATGTATTAGAAATATTTTAATATAAAGAGACAAAGAGGGAAAATTATGTAGGGGGAGGGATGGGTTCAGGTATATATATCAGTGTTATTAGTTATGAGTACATAATAGGGAAGTCTGGGGGGGGAGGGTTAGGGAGGGTTAGGGAGGACGGGAAGTTTGGGGAGGGAGGTGGGGGGGTGAAAAAAAGGGGTGAAAATGTAATTGTAAAACTTTTGCAATAAAAAAAAAAAAAGAATGCAATAAATTAGTAATGTTGCACATTATTTCATAGAAAGTACGAAGTCAACATCTTGGGCAAACAACATGGTATCCGAAATCTCTGTCCTGTGATTTGAATCTTGTTATGGTAAGGAATTATCAAAACCTTTCACCAGACAGTTCAATGATATATTATCTATGTTGTTTAATATTTATACTTCTAAGATTTATTAATTTATTTCATGTTCCTTAAACCATCCAATAGCAAAACTCTCTGGGCAGTTTACAATAAGCACATTAAAAGATACTATTTGAATAAAAACATATACCATAAAATTAAATAAAATGCCATAGAAAGAAGGCAGCAGCTGGGCAAACATTCTAAATCTAAAACAATATATATTAAAATTAAAATACAATGGATAGCTAATTAGAAAGCTAATAGAAAAGTCTTCATTTACTATTGAATTAATGCTCATGTGGCCCATTGAGATCTCTGCGCAGAGGATTCTGTAGGCAATACCACAAAAAAATGGTACAGACTCATGTTACTTCCTTTGGTGGGGAGAACTAGACAAAAGTACCAGATCTTAAAGTCTGGGCAGGTACAGTACATTCAGGAGAAAGCACTTCATCAGTTAATCTGGCTGTAAGCCATTACCTGCGATATAATGCAAAACTGACCTATCAATATGGTGCAACTACAGAACAAGCAAAATAGAATTGAGCAGGCTATTATAATAGGTATTTTAAAATAGTAAAACCAAAAGGGAATAGAAAAACAAGTAATAAACTGATTGTAGGAGGTGAGAAACATTCTTGTATGCTAGACAGTTTGATCTAGACAAAAAGCATGACTGCTTTGCATCCTATAAATAGTTTACTACAAATACAGAGTCACTTGCTAATTTTGGTGACTTTATAACTTGACAATAAACAAACAAACAAACAAACAAATAAATATGAGGTCAGACCAAGGTAATATGTCACTGCACAGAAACTTTTGTCCTTTCCCAGAAAAAGCAAGAAGTGGTAGTCAGACAATTTCAGATCTACAGCACATGATTTTCCTTTTCTTCCATTCAATTGCATCAGATTCTTAGAGATTCCCTGAACAAGTCCCTGCACAAGATTAGGACAATTGTACCTGGGTTGCAAAGACATAGGGAAAACTCTAATTTTGCTGCCATCTACAGGTTTTCTAACAATCCAGACCAGTATTTTTCAGCCTTGGCAACCTGAAGAGGTGTGGAAGTTGAAGTCCATGCCTCTTCAAGTTGCCAAGATTGAGAAACACTGGTCCAGATAATATTCGATCTTCTCTAAAATATAATTAAGGTAGTTCTTACTAGCATCTGGTCTTCTGAGCACAGAGCAACAAGACAGGAGTTGCCACTGTTGTTGCTAGTAATTTGCAATCAGTGTAGCTATTTAGGCCGGGTACCTTGAGAAATTAAGAAGGACTTTAAATATTCCATGAGCATTTCTGCTGTTAGCTAAAGCACCACAAGAGTAAAAAAAAAAAAAAAAGAGGGGGGTGGGGAACATTGTTTTGGGTGGACTCTTTAAGCATTAGCACCTTTTTGCCAGCTTATGTGCAAGCCTGAAAAAGGCCTAATTGCTTTAATGATTAGCAGAGAGATACTGTGCATATATGCAATCCAAGGACTTGTTCTAAATTATTTTCAAAATGTATAGAGATGCCATAGATATCTCTGTGGCTCTCAAAGCCAGCTGACATTTGATTAAATCTTTGCTAGCATCCATTTGTCCAAAGACTGTGGGATCTTGAACTTCTTTCATAAAGAGGCTGCTTTGCTGTCTTAGGTTTAGGCATTGGATCCTTGACTCATTCAAGGTGAATGGAAGTGGCTGTGTTTATATAGGACCTAGATCTGGATCTTCAGGAAATTTACCAGTCCCTGTTTCTGCACATTCAATTTGTTCCTTTAATTGCAACATGGATATCCAAAGCAGCAAGACATTTTAGATTACTTCTGAAAAAGCCTTTGGGCTCAAGGCAGGATTGTTCCTTAGCCAGTAACTTTCTTTCAATCCTGTGAAGTAGGCAAAGGCAACCAATTTTGAAATCTTATCAAGAAAACTGCTGGGACTTGTCCAGGCGATCTCCAGGAGACAATACTGACTCAAAATATGCAGATTGGCACAGTACATGGACATTTGTGCATTTCATTTCCTGTGGGAGAAAGGATGCAAATTCTGAAGCATGCATCAGAAATCAAATCACATGATTTACAGGTAGTCCTTAATTTATGATCATAATTGGGCCTGGAACTTCCTTAATTTATGATTACAATTGAGCTGGAACTTCCATCACTAAGAGATGCAGTCTTTAGGTGAAACATTATGCAACCAACTGCTTATCAATAGCAATTCTAGCAGTCTTAGTTGCAGCTGTTAGGCCAGGACAGTGCCTTCATTAAGCAAGGTTCTCATGTTTCTCCTGCCTTGTCCCAATCACCTTCACTTAAACTCTCCACCCACCAATCTTCCTCCTATCTCTGTTTACACTATTCTCCACTTCACATCCCTACTATCTTCTACTTCAGCCACCACTGCCTCACACTACTTGGAGTTGAACTTTGCCAACTTCTGTTGGTTGACTGCAAGGTGTTCTGTCCCCGTCTCACACATGCACACCAGCAGTCGACCAAAAGTTAAAATAAACCAGCCAACAAGAATTTCCTTTGATAACAGAATTGGCAGCAACCCAGTGGCTGCTTGCCAACAGTCTTTACTTACAAAGAGAGGTTTATCTCCTCCGACCAAAAACATCAAAATCCACAAAAGCCAAAGAATAATCAAGTCCAGTCCAAAAAATCAATCCAAGCAGAGCATATAACAAAGTTCCAGAAATGCAGAATGACTTGCTAGCTTTCCGTTTTGTCTGTCACAAAGCCTGAATGGCCACCACACTCCCTTTTATCCCCTGTGGGGTGTGGTCCAGTGACTCAGCTTAATCTCTGGCACGCCTCCTTCTCTGCTGCACGCACTTGTCTTTCTGACACTGTTGGGGATCCAGCCAAGACTTATCTCCTTCACTATCTAACTGCGGCTGCTCGGCCTGCTCCTGGCCTATCTCTTCTCCTTCGGAAGACACCTGAGGCATTGCCAGACAGGAGGGTCCTGGAGAGGGAGGCCTTGCCAACTCCTCTCCTTCACTTTCGGAGTCTTCTCCCTCCGATAAGACGGGCTCGGGGGTCGGAGTCACAACACAAGGGACGCTGCAGTGGCCATAACCCTGGCTTATGCATCCCTTTGATAAGCTCCAATGTAACTTTGAATGGTCAATGAATGAATGATAATAAATCAAGGACCACTTGTATGTACTTACATATGTATTTATTTATGTATTTATGTACAGGACAATGGTTCCATGGAGTTTTAAAGGTTTACATTTTTGATGTAATTAAATGTACAATATGTGTACCTTTTATTAAGGAAAATGGATAACTCAGACAAAATAAGAAAAAAAAGTTAGATGGATTTTCCGTAGAAATCTCCTTCTGAAGAAAAGAAAAGCAATAATAGACCTAACCAATGTGCACATGCTTCAATAAACTCAAACTTCCAAAAACATTTTTAAAAGGTTTTGAGCCTGATTTTGATGGATAATCATATTGTTTAAAAAGTATAAAAGTTTCAAAATCATTTCAGTAATCTGGTTTAAATATTTTTTTTGCTAAGAAACAGTATTTAAAAATGTTTCTTTTGTAAAAAAAAAAATTACTAATTAGGTTCAGCATCATAAATGACAATACACTGTGGTTGTCCTCTTGCTGAAAATGGCTTTATCTGAATTTTGAGGTTTATCTTGCATATGTTGTCTGGTTAGAGACTGCTTAATGTCCATCAAATAGGTAAGCTTTCGGTAAGTGATTATTTCAGTGAATATGCTTGTGAATATGCTTTGTGGGTGATGCTTTTTCATACAATATTCTTTTAAATCAACCATATAGACTATTTTCTCTCCATATAATTTTAGATACATAGATATAGATGACAGAAGTAGATAGATAGATAGATAGATAGATAGATAGATAGATAGATAGATAGATAGATAGATAGACAGACAGACAGACAGACAGACAGACAGACAGACAGACAGACAGACAGACAGACAGACAGACAGATTACTTGGGTACACACATCAAAATGAACCATAAGTGGTTTTGACAGAGGCTTCAATGTGACTATCCCCCAGCCCAAAAGCATTATGAAATTTATTCATTGCTATATTCATCTACATGGACATTCATGCCAGTTCACAGTAATATACACTATAATAATGATAATGATGCTATCTATTCAGTCATGTCTGACTCTTGGTGCTTTTTATGGCCCAGGTCTCCCTACATCTTCCTATGTTGCACTACTTCTTTGAGTTTTTCGACGCTCTGGCTGGTGTCAGCTATGATGGTGCCCAGCCACCGTGTTCTTAGGCAGCCTGGTTTCCTTTTACTGCTAACTTTTCAAGTATAATTGCTTTGTCCAATGAATTCCCCTGCATTACATGGCCAAAATTAGTGAGATGCAGTTTTATGATTTTGCCTCCCAGTGGCATATCTGGTGTTATGCACTCCAGTATTTGCTTGTTAGTACCTTTGCTATCCAAGGAATGCAACAATAGTGGTCATAACCAATTGTGAGCAAAATAATGGTCACAGAAGTGGTGAATAGAATAAACTGGAGAAATGATGTGAAGCAAGAGGTATAATAGTGATAGGTGACTGGTAGAAAACAATTCTACTATTCTTTATCTAGTTTTTCTCTGTGCCACACCTTCAAACTATTGGGTTAGTGAGTGATAAACCACAGGACATTGACAAGTCTTGTTAAATTATTATGAGTCATATTGCTAGTTATGCTAAAATTTAGAAGGAATTGCTGTCACTTATAAATGAATCACTTGTACCAATATATTCTGAAACCTTAGTTTCACAAAGGAATTGACAAGGCATAGCCATAGATCTATATAGCTAATCCTCAAACCATCTGCTGTTACATGTGGAAATATATTGGTTTCAGCGATATAATGCAATAAGAAAGTAACAAAGTACTATTTTAACATAAGCTATGTAGTATTGGTTGCCCTATAATCCATTCATGGAGTGATTGGAGTTTTTACTCTAAGTAGGTGAAGGGATGATAACATAGATTAATCTATGTCTGTCATCTCTTTTCCTGGCACATTGTTTCTTCTAGTAACTTTATCAAGCATGGCAGACAATGAAAAATGAAAACCTTAGAACTTGGTGTTTCCTGACCTTCTCAAATGCTGTCATTTCCATCTTGACATGATCAATTGTGTAGCATCTGGCATTTGACCCTTGAATGAGAATTATGTCTGGTAAGAGGTGGGAGAAGTAAGATCTGGATGCTTTTGAACATATGCTCAAAAGAATGGTCAATCTTAGCACTTTCTTACTTTGTACTTTTAGTTTCAGACATGTGTGGTAGCATGTGGCTGAATACTGGAAAAAATCTTCATCTAGCATTTTCAAGGTTATCCTTAATGGAGTCAAGAATTTTTTAGTGATGCACAATCAGTACAGTAATTTCTTTTGGCTAATGAAACTGAGGAAATAGAAACCTTCACCTCATGCATCAGTGAGAAAAAAGGAAGGAACAATTAGAGTGGCAGAACAGAAGACAATTATCACCTATCTTGCTGATGTGTTTTAGATTCTGCTTCAAACTCCTCATTGTTCTGAAACTAAAGGGATGAAATTTTATCTGTTCTTCTTTGAATGTCTTTGAATTCATCCTATATGCTAATAGCAAATTTATTTTCACACTGTAGATCCTTACATAACCAGAACTGCATCATCCTTGCTATTCAGGGAGCTATAACTGGGTTTAAGAGATGTTTCCCCTCCAAAAAATAATAGATAAGTAGATGTATAGAGAAAACACAAAAAGTAGGTGTACTTTATTTTCTCTTTGCAAAGAATGAGAAGGGAAAATTATTATCTTTTTTGTATTTTTGGTTGAAAGAGGAGATAAATCACTTATATTTGACCAACTTGATAGAATACCAAACAAGTACAACTTTTTGTAATCTGAACCTAGAATTGATTCAAATTTAATCAGGACAGGTTAAACACAAACATAGTACCTCGACGTCAAGGAGGTCAAGGAGAGAGAGAGATATTTGAGATTAACCTTTGAGAAAGGAAATTTTTGAAATCATGCCACACTACTGCTCAGTAAAAGTAGGGGTGACGTATTTGACTCTTCACAATTTACCAGATTGAATAAAAATAATGTCAACATAGAAATAAATTTAAATAATTGGGATATTTAAAAATATGATACAGGAAAATAGGACCTGAAATGAGCTCCTTTGTTACCTTCATCTGCATCTCCACATAATCACGATTCACCTGCTTCCACCAATGATAGACAAGCTTGTTCATGAAAGAACTCCACACTTTGTCTCTTCAACCAGGTTCTGAGAGCCCTTCCACCTTTGAGTTTCATAGTCTCCTTCAACTGAGTTAAACTGTCTTCTATAAAGATATTCCTTTAATTTTGATAAAGTAGAACTTACACGGTGCCAGACCTGGCATGTTGATGGGGAAGATGATGACATCCAACCTTTTATTGCTTTCTGAATGCCTCTTGAGGTATGAGGTCTATCATTGTCATGTTGCAGCAAAAATTTCTTCTTATGCTTCAATACATGCTGTTTTTTTTATTTTTTATTGTTATTTATTGTTATTTTATTGTTATTTATTTTTTATTGTTTTTTTCAATACATGTTGTTTTGAATGTTGCAATTGTTATACTTTGAATAGATAGTAATACAAGGTTCAAGAAAAGCCATGTGAATAACACTATCTGCATTCCCAAAACCTGTAACCATGAGATTTCTTGCCAAGAAATCTTGCCATTTCTTGAAGCTTTGTGATAATATTCTAAAGTCCAATACTTTGTTTCTGACTCATAATGATGCGCCCATGTATTATCAGCACATGAAATTATTTACTTTGATTTTCATAACATGATAACAATTGTAGGAAAAAATCAAATTTAAAGCTTTTATCTCTGCTGTCATCTGCTTAGTCATGATCACATAAACCAGCTCTATTTTCTTCACATCTTTACAGTACATTTACTGGCCCAGAACTCATATCAACACAGTCCTTACCATAAACTAGCTGAAGTGCGAGAATGATAATGCCTGCTAATATTGCTTCGCTATAAAGTACACGATTTGAATGAAAAATAATGCCTCCAATGTTCTAAGTCAACAACAGGTGGCAGCAGTACTACTGTTCATAAAACTGCCAGGGTTTGATATTGATTTTCAGTTGGAAGGATTACTTTAACCAACAAAAATTCAATGCCGCTTAAAATGCACTGATGAATACTCACTGTAGCATTAAATTTCATAAATAATAGCAACACAATATTTTCTCATGGAAACTTTCTGTAACTGACGAACATGAAGAACATGTCACTACAGCCATCTGAAGCTGACTTATAACACCAGAGGCATTACTTTTCATCCAGACCTTGTACTTTGTAGCCAAACAACTATCAGCTGGCATTTTAATTTTCTCACTTTGTATGAAGACAAATTTGATATATAAATCAAAGTTCAATTGGTAAAAACCAGCATACTTTTGTATCAGATTTAAACTGAAGTTTTTTGTTTGTTTTTTTAATTAGAATCTCCAATTTTTTTTGTCTAATTTTGTTTTTCTGTACACTGTGAAAGATTCTTGAAAAGCCTGGGATGCTTTATGGTGGAGCACTGCAAATGAGATTTTGCTGAATAATATTGAAGCATACAATAAACTCCTGTTTACAGATTATTTCTATAATGCATTAATTATAGCATTATAGAAGTAATGTTATAATAATGCATTATTGTTCTCTGTGTGACTCCATGTACAGAAGACACGTACGTCATAATATTGTGTGTGTGTGTGTGTGTGTGTGTGTGTATACTTGGATTTGAACTTGGGCTGCCTGCATGTTAGGCAGTTGTATTAAACACTGAGCCGCTTGAAATAGATCTATACTAGTCTCTTTTCATTTCTTTATCAGCAATATATATATATATATATATATTTGTTTATATATATATTTGTTTTCTGAATATATATATATATATCCTCCAAGTTCCCTTCCAACTCTGTTACTGTTACTGAGATTTTATAAGACTGACTATATACAAAATATGAGCAAGCTAAAATAATTTCATATAGAGAAATGGTATTAGTAAATTTTATGAGTATACTAAGTATGAGAATGGATTTTTATGTTTCCCCTACAATTGGAGACCCGTTCTTATATGGAAGAAGCATTTAATAAATCAATTTGAGTATCTGAACAGCCCAGTGATTTTCTTCATGCAAAAACTGGGGAATTGCTACTGCAAGCACTTCCACCACTTTATCTGTAGTGCTTCTTGGTTTAAATGTAAGAAGACAACATTGGCTAGTTGTGTTTATTAGTTTTTAAAATCCTTCCAAAATAAAGCAAGCTTAAACAATGTAAAACAATACACAAGCAGAATAAAATGAGGGGAAAACACAGTAAAATTATATATATAGATATCTGGAGTTACAAACATTGGTGGTTCCAGAAGATTGACATAGAGGAATGCTGTATAAAAAGATTCAAAACATATCAAGGTACAAATCAATGGGATGGTACACCATAGAAGGAAAATTGTTCCACTACACAGGTATCCTTGTATATAATGTTGGCTTCCATACTGTAAGTGACAATTGTCAGGTTGCTTTACAGGGGAAAAGAACTCGTTCAACCCATGAGATGTCTCTGTCCTTGAAAACGTATTTGAAAACATTCTGGTTAACATGTTCTTCACGGTGATAGCATAGTTTGGATTATAATTCTTAAATATTAACCATTAATCCAGAATTCAATGGCATGAGCATTGCCACAGCGTGTTCATGAGACATGGTTATCAACTACATATCATAACTATCATGACTGGCTATCAACTACAAAGCCCTTCATGGAATAAGGCCTGACTATCTGATGTGCTGTCTTGTTTGCAACATTTCTGCCTGCCTCCCATCAAAAGTGGGTGTTTTCCATGTCTCATCTATTCAGCAAGTAATCAGAGGGAACCTGAAAAATGAGTCTTCTCTATTGCAGTGCCTGCCCTTTTGGGGAAAAAAATCTAAAGAAGTTCAATCTGCCAATCCTACAAACTTTTAAACATTGTTGGAAAATCAAGTCCTCACCACCACCCAATGACTTGCAAAGAATGGTGGAGGGCCCATTTGGTATATATAATTTATCTTGGCTATGCTGTTTTTTTTCTTTCTTTCTGGTGGTTAGCTCTGTTTTTATCTTTAGTGTGTGTGTGTGTGTGTGTGTGTGTGTGTGTGTGTGTGTGTGTAATTTGTTTTGTAATTGTACTGTATATCACCAAGAGCCCATGTTTTGGATTATAGATACAGACATAAATTATAGATAAATGCCCCTTTAGCTATGGAGAAAGAGAAACATCAGGGTATTGAATATAATAGGCTTTCCCCAGGTCTTTTAGCTACTTAATTTGTAGAAGCAGGTTTTTGCACACAAGAAAATATGCAATGAAACCTTCAACACCCTTGGATCGCATATCCATCATGCTACTGTTATGCTCAACACATTGCAATCAGACTTAACAAAGGAAAAGCTTTTTCTTTGAAAACTGGTGAGAACAGTATATGGAAAAATATTTTAAAATATATATACATAGAAAGATTCAAAGTATGCAAGGCATACAAACAGTGGTGGGATTCATTTTTTTTAACAACCGGTTCTGTAGGCGTGGCTTAGTTGGGGGGTGTGGCTTGGTGTCATGTGACTGGATGGGCATGGCTAGCTGATCATGTGACTGGGTGGATGTGCCTATGTGCATAGGGACTACTCAGAGGGCTGAAAAAAGTCATTTCTGACTGATCCTCACACTTTTGACCAGTCCTCGCACTTATGACCAGTCCTCACACTTATGACCATCCTCACATTTGTGCCCATTGCAGCATTCTTAACAACCGTGTCAGTCATTTCACCACTACTTCTCTTCACCACGGTGACAAGATAGGGTGCAAAACATAAAATGTGAGGATAGTCGTAAGTTCAAGGACTGGTCAAAAGTGCGAGGACTGGTCAAAAATAACTTTTTCAGCCCTCTGAGTAGTCCATATGCACATAGGGACTACCCAGAGGGCTGAAAAAAGTGATTTCTGACAGGTCCTCGCACTTTTGACCGGTCATCATTTATGCCATCATTTATCTTCTAGTCCAGTGATCTCCAACCTTGGCAACTAAGCCTGGCAGACTTCAACTCCCAGAATTCCCCAGCCAGCTACGTTGGCTAGAGAATTCTGGGAATTGAAGTCCACAAGTCTTAAAGCTGCCAAGTTTGAAGACCTCTGAGCTAGGGCTTTGGGGCCAGCCTTTTGGGGAGGGAGTCCCATTCAGAGAGACCCCCTGCCTCTCAGGAAGCATCAGGCCCAGGCAGACAAAGTTGCCAAGGTTGGAGATCTCTGGACTAGAAGACCTCCAAAGGTCCCTTGCAACTCTGTAATTCTGGTATTGGCAAGCAAGCACAGTTAAGCTACTTAAATCCTCCAGAACAGGGGTCCCCAAACTTATGGACCTCAGGGACCACCAAGTTCATAATTTTAAATTTCACGGACCACTAATATGAATCCAGCGCGCTGCTTGCTGAAGCACCTGGACTCCCAGTGACGGGATAGGGTCCTTCAGGATCTGTCCCCCCCTCTTTCTCTCTCTCTCCCCCCTCTCTCATTCTCTCTTTCTCTCCCTCCTCTTTCTCTCTCTCTCTCCCCTCTCTCTTTCCCCCTCTTTCTCTCTCTCTCCCCCCTCTCATTCTCTTTCTCTCCCCCTCTTTATCTCTTCCCCCCTCTCTCTCATTCTTTCTCTCTCCCCCTCTTTCTCTCTCTCCCCCTTCTTTCCCACTCTTTCCCTCTTATTCTCTCTCCCCTCTTTCTCTCCCTCTCTCCCCCACTCTCTCTCTCTCTCTCTCATTCTCTCTTTCTCTCCCCCCTTTCTCTCTCTCTCCCCCACACACTCTCTCTCATTCTCTTTCTCTCCCCCCTTCTCTCTCTCCCCCACTCTCTCTCTCATTCTCTCTTTCTCTCCCCCTTCTCTCTTTCCCCCACTCTTTCTCCCTCTTTCTCTCTCCCCCCTCTTTCTCTTTCTCTCTCTCTCCCCCACTCTCCCCCACTTTCTCTCTCTCATTCTCTTGCCATTTCCTGCCGACTCAGAGCAGTAAACAGCGTCTGGTTCGGGAAGCAGCCAGATTTTGCTCTCCATTGCTCTCTTGGCCCCCTGCAAGCTCTCATCTCTCAAGAAGCCCAACCAGTTTCCTGCACCACTTCAGGGAGCCTCCTCGAGAGACGAGAGCTTCCAGGGGGCTGAGAGAGCAATGGAGAGCAAAATCCGGTTGTTCCCCGAACCAGATGCTGTTTACCGCTCCAAGTCCCAAGCGGCAGGAGATGAGGGCTGCCTTGTGCTGCAAATATACCAAGGTGGAATCCTGATGCCGCACTTACAGCGGAGAGAAGAAGACGGATTTTGCTCTCCATTGCAGACACCAGATCATATTGCACCACCTGCAAAAATGCAAAAATTTCCAAATGTAGCCCTGCCTCTATTAGCCCTCCTGATGTTCAACTGTTGTCTCTCAAGAATACTTGGCCCTCTTCATGCTTGAAAGGATTCTACAGTGTAACAGCAGATGTCTCCCAGCTTGGCAGCTTTAAGACTTCTGGACTTCAACTCCCAGAATTCTCCACAATTTCCCAGAATGGGTGAGGCGGAAGTTAAAGTCTACAGTTGTAAAATAGCCACAATTGCCCAGCCCTGGGCTAGGGTAGGCTGATGCCGCGCAGGTGGGAGGCGGGGCAGGGCGAGGGGCGGGCGAGCCAGCAATTTAACAAATGGTTCGGTGTGCTGCGAGGCCAATAAGTTGCAAAAAAACACCGAACCGTTTGTTAAATTCTGGCTCGCCCGCCCCTCGCCCCACCCCGCCCCCACTATTTATTGGCAAGGGGCGGGGCGAACCAGCAATTTAACAAACGGTTCGGCCAAACTGCCTAGAACCGGCAGAATCCCACCACGGCATACAAAGCATGCAAGCGAATCAAATTTGGCATTATATGTGTTTTGTAGAATATTTTCTGATCACGTTCTCCAGATTTGATGTAGGCATGTCCATGAGCTGGAAAATACTTTACAGTGCCAGCAAAGGAAAATCTTTCAAGGTCAATATTTATTAAAGCTATATACTGTGTGTATGTGTGTGTGTTTGTGTGTGTGTGATGCATTTATATATTTACAACTTCTGCTCCTAGCACTCTCCAGAGACTCAGTAAAAGCAACGGTACTACCTTGCTATGTGCTTAACCAGTGGCATTACTGTTCATCGTGGATGATAATGTTTGAATTAATGCATTCATGGACTGAGTACAGATGGATGTACACATGTGCACTAATTTTTCATTGTGAAATGTCCAACGGGCCTACAAAACTGTTCATACTTGTAGTGTAAAGTCCCTTGTATTCATCAATTTCATAAATATACATCCATAAAGGATGTTCCCAGAGAATTGTAAATAGGCAGAAAAGAAAACAGAAACAGAAAGCAGAATAAGACCTCAGCATTTGGACAACTTATTGGAAAAGTGGCAGTTTTTAAGGTATTTTAGCCCTAATTTAAGTTCAGCACTTTAAAAGTAAAAAAACTTAAATTAGTTAAGTTAATCCGAGATATAAATGATATACAAATGTAGATAATTATACACATAGATTCATATATGCATACATGAAAATTAAACCAGTGAGACTTAAATGTGCTTATCTGTATTATTTTCTTAAGTGGCAAATCTGTGATCAATATTTTGAAACAATAATTTCTCAGCTGAGATGCATACTCTGCAGCAGAACATATTCTGAATATTTTTCCTCCTCTTTGTATACCTTCCTTTTAAAATGTGTTCTTCCCTTTTAAGAGAAGTTTCTTTCTCACCAGAAAAGGCAAACATGATGGATACGAGAAAAAGAACCCTTTTTCTTGATGATTGCATTATGTAGCATTTCAAAAGCTATCTATGAAAAAATAGAAGGGAAAAAAAACATAGTCAGAGACAAAGGAAATGATCTATAAAAAGATGTCCCTGAATGAAGGCTGGTGACTAATACTTATAAGTACATTGCAAAATGCAGCAATGGGAAACAAACAATCTAATTATATAAAAGATTGTCATTTTGGTAAAATATGACTCCTGAGCATCAGAGGCTTTAAAATGTAGCCAAGTTGGCTTACTTTGTGAATTGACTTATAGCCTAAACATATTCCCTTTACCTCTTTATTTTGAAACGTGGTTGGTAGTTTCAATATGAATTATCAATTCAAAATTATTTATCAGTTACAAAATAGACAATTTATAGCAATAGCACTTAGACTTATATCCCGCTTTACAGCCCTCTCTAAGCGGTTTACAGAGTCAGCATATTGCCTCCAACAATCTGGGTCCTCATTTTACCCCCCTCGGAAGGATGGAAAGCTGAGTCAACCTTGAGCCTGGTGAAATTCGATTTGCCAAACTGCTGGCAACCAGTGATCAGCAGAAGTAGCCTGCAGTACTGCACTCTAACCACTGCACCACCATGGCTCTATAGATGATGGGCTGCTGATATCTCATCACTTTTTTTTAGTATTCTGCAATGTTCCCTAGGTTTATGCTACAAATTTTGGTGACAAACCACAAATAACAACTACTATTGCATAAAAGTCTGGGCATTTTTCACTTAACACAGTTATTTAATTTTTAAAAACAAACCCCAAATTTCTCACAGTAGCTTTCCAATAGCTAACTTTCACTTTTATACTAGAGTGTATAAAAGTATAATAGAGTCTTTAGATTAAAATATGCAATCTTATGATAATTAATAGCCTTGCTTCTTCTTGGTTAGAATCTTCTTTTACATTTAAATAACTAAATCCATAATGAACCAACAAAAGAAGCACTGAGAGATTGTTCTCACATATCATTACATTGTGGTTTCATTAATTTATTATATTTAGATCTGAATATCTGGCTCTGTCAGAAGAGTGAGAGGGACTTCATGCAAGGATCTACAAGCCAAATTGGCCAACAAAATGGCCTATCCATTTAGGATCACAGAGAGACAATGTCATTCCAATAAACTTTTTACTTGAATGTACTAGTAGTGGGTTTTAATTTAGTTTGCTACCGGTTCGCTCATGCGCTTGCAAGCATCCAGGAGGGTGGGCAGAGCCTCCTGCCACTGCCACTACCAGTTCACCTGATCTGGGGCAAACCGGTAGCAACCCACCACTGGAATGTACTATGTTATGATTAAATAACAGTAGAAAATGCATGAAGTCAGAAAACCATTTCCATTATAGTTTGGACACATATGAAAAGGTGTTCTGTTCACATATTATTAATGTTTGTCATATGGTACAGCCATACAGCTATACTATTGATTCAAATGTGGAGGTGGTTAGTAGTATCAAGTTTCTAGATGTGCAGCTGATGAGCAGGTTAGCTTGGTCATGTAGCAGTGAGACACTGATGAGGTGGGCACAGCAGCACCTGCATTTTCTGTATGGCATGAAAAGAGCATATTTTCCTTCCCCTGTCATTACCATTTTCAATAGAGGGATAATTGAAAGCATCCTGTCATATTGTGTTACTGTGTGGTTTGTGTTAGATCAGCGCAGGGAAAAGAGACGTGACTCAGCTTCAGTCCGTTCAGTATTTTATTAGGTAGAATAAGAACTGCCGGCTGTGCTGCAGAGCCTCCTTTTATGCGGCTCCGGCAAGCCAACTGGCCAGTGACAGCTATTTAAAACTCCTGCCAATGGAATCAACCAATCCCCCGGCGGATGTCCTTATAAGGACATAACACCCCTCCCCTCTTAGTTCTCAGTCCGTCAATCCGTGACCTACGTAGGTCACGTAGTTGCGCAGGTAGGCGGGACGATTAATGGTCCTACCTGACCTGCGCAGTTCAGTTCTTTCCTTGATGCTGCTCCGGATGGGTTGGGCTCTTGTTCTCTCCCATCCCTGTGATGGTACGTTCCGGAACTTGGCCGTTGAGTGTGCGGGGCCTCGCCTAGCGCCTCCGGCTGGCGTCGACAAGCCATCCTGCAGATTGTGAGGTCCCTCTTCCCGGCCGGAATGCCGGGCGCTCGGTTCCTGGCATTCGCTCTGTGCTCGGACTGGATAGCTGAATCCCGGTAGGACCCTCGGTTCTTCTCCCCTTTCTTCACCTGCCGTTCTGGGTATCCCACAGTCGGTGTGGCGGGGCCTCCCCATGGAAGTGTTCCCGCTTGACGTTGGGGATGTTGCCGGTCGGCCCCGCAGGGGTGGTGCTGGCCTACCTTGTCGGGGTTGAGTAGGCCTCCCCCGCAGGGTTGGTGTTGGTTTCCCGGGCAGGGGCGATGTTGAGCCCTGTCGTTGGTGTGGTGTGATTCCCCCACGCCGGGGTGGCGGATGCCTATCTCCCCAGGTTGGTGTTGGCTACCCATGTCTGGTTGTCGCCATTCTACTTGGTTGTGGTGGCAGTCTCTTTCGTTGTGGAATTGCCGGTCGTCATTGTTGGCGGGTTGATGGCCCATTGTGCTGGGTGGTCGCCGGTCTACCTCGCCTGCTGCGCTGCAGTGGAGTTGGCCCGCTGAGCCCAGGTGGTGCCAGCCTACCTCGCCGGGGTGTTGCAGGCCTACGTCATCGGGGTATTGCAGGCCTACCTCATCAGGGTGTTGTAGGCCTACCTCGTCGGGGTGTTGCAGGCCTACCCCATTGGGGTGGTTTTCCTCGACTTCCCTCCACCTTTTCCGGAGTTGGTCGATGTGCCGCCTGCAGGTCTGCCCGTTGTCCAGTTCCACCTCGTATGACCTCGGACCGGTCACTCTCCCGATTTGGCCTTTGATCCACTTCGGCGGTGCTTGGAAGTTTAAAGCAAAGACCGGGTCTCCGCTTGCGAAGCTCCGTGGTGGCTGTGGGTTGTTCGGCTTGTCTTTCGGGTTGTATTGCGGATGGAGCCGATCTAGCAGAGATCGTAGCCTTCTCCCCATCAGAAGTTCTGCTGGGCTTTTTCTTGTGGTTGAGTGTGGGATGATGTGTTGGGCAAACAGGAACTTGTCGATCTTTTCCTGCCAGCCCCCGTTCCCATCTTAGTCAAGGTATCTTTGGTGAGCTTCACCATTTTTTCTGCTTGCCCGTTTCCCGCCGGTCTGTACGGAGTGATGAGAGCGTGCCTGATGCCTTGTTCCGCCAGGAATGCTTCCATTGTTTTGGATGTTAGTTGCAGGCCGTTGTCCGACGCCAGGACGTCCGGCAGACTGTGTGTGGCAAACAGCCGGTGGAATGCCTTGATGGTGGCTTCTGTCGTGGTGGTGGGCATTGCTATCACCTCCAGCCATTTCAAGAACACGTCCACCACGATGAGGAGGAACTTTCCATCCACTGGCCCCGCAAAATCGATATAGATCCTCGACCATGGGCTGCTGGGTGGTTCCCACTCCGTCGGCTGGGCTTGTGGTGGCGCTGGTCTCGTCGCTTGGCACGGGTCACATCTGGCAATCCAAGCCTCGATGTCTCTGTCCAGCATTGGCCACCAGACATAGCTCCATGCCAGAGCCTTCATCCTGACGATGCCCGGGTGGCCACTGTGCAAGGTCTCCAAGGACTTTTTCTGTAGGGTGTGAGGAATCACCACCCTGTCACCCCAGAGAAGGCAGCTTTTCATGACGGAGAGTTCCTGTTGCCTTCGCACGAATGGGGTGAACTCTTCACCCATTCTCCCAGTAGGCCAGACCCTTAGGGTCCAGGAGAGGATTTGCTTGAGGGTTTTGTCCCTCTGGGTGTGATTGGCCACTGTTGTTGACGATACGGGGCACAGCTGGTCCTCGTTAATGTGGTACAGCCCGAGGGTGGGTGCCGGGTCTACCACTGGTTCTGGGATGGGGCATCTGCTGAGGGCATTGGCGTTGCAGATGTTTTTTCCGGGTCTGTGAATCAGTTTGTAGCAATATCCAGAAAGGAAGATGGCCCAGCGTGTCATCCTGGGCGACATATAGGTGGGCATTTGCTTGTCCCCTGCCAGTAGCCCCAGCAATGGCTTGTGGTCAGTGATAATTGTAAAAGTCCTTCCATAGAGGTATTCGTGGAACCTCTTAATGCCAGCTACGATGGCTAGAGCTTCTTTGTCCAGCTGGCTATAGTTCCGCTCTGCTGAGGACATGGTCTTTGAGAAGAAAGCAATGGGGCTTCAGAGCCATTGGGCAGGTGATGGCTGAGGACAGCTCCCACTCCGTACAGCGAGGCGTCGCAAGTCAAGGACAAGGGGAGTGACTCATGATACTGCATGAGGACGCTGTCTGATGATAGGAGTCTTTTGATTTTTTGGGAAGGCTGCCTCTTCATCTTCACCCCACTTCCAAGGGACCGCCTTCCCTAAGAGTTGATAGAGTGGCTCAGCAACGGTGGCTTTCTGTTTTAAAAAGACACTGTAAAAATTCAGTAGTCCCAAGAAAGCCTGAAGCTCCATTTTTGTTTTGGGGGCTGGAGCTTCGTGGATTGCTTTTACCTTGCTTTTGGTGGGGTGGATGCCTTTGCTATCAATTAGGTAGCCCAGGAACTTGACCTCCTGGACTCCAATAACTCACCTGTCCCTTCTGACTCTTAGACCCTTCGCCTGGAACCGCTGCAGGGCACGCCTGAGCCATTCCATTAGTTGGGTTTCTGAGTTTCCGGAGATCAAGACGTTGTTGAAGTATGGCACCACCTCTGGAATGCCTTCTATCATTGATTGGAAAATCCCTGGGGCAGCGCTGACTCCAAATTGGAGGCGGTTGCATTTAAATGCGCCCCTATGCGTGACAATGGTTTGTGCCTCCGCAGTCTTTTCATCTACTGGAGTTTCTGATAAGCCTGGGCCAGGTCCAGTTTTGTAAATATGGTCCTGCTGCCAAGTGAATGCAGCAGATGTTGCACCACTGGCACGGGATATGTGCTCTGCTGAAGTGCCCTGTTAATGGTGCACTTATAGTTGGCACAGATGCGCACAGATCCATCATGCTTCATGGGGGTCACAATGGGGGTCTCCCATGCTGCATGATCAATCGGTTCCAGAATGCCCTGGGTGATTAATTTGTCCAGCTGGGCATCAACTTTAGGCCAGAGGGCGAATGGAACTCTGCGGGGCTTAAGCCGAATAGGTGCAATTGGCCTTGGTAGTACAGGGGTTTAAGGCACCCTGTTATTAAGCTGGTTATTAAGACCAGCTGCCTGCAATTACTGCAGGGTTCGAATCTCGCCAAGGCTCAAGGTTGACTCAGCCTTCCATCCTTTCTAAGGTAGGTAAATTGAGGACCTAGTTGTGGGGGCAATAAGCTGACTTTGTATAAATATACAAAAGGATGAAGGCTATTGCTGAGCACATTGTAAGCCGCCCTGAGTCTTCGGAGAAGGGCAGCATATAAATCAAATTAAATAAATAAATAAATAAATAAAAAATTGTGGGATCTAAATTGAAAGTGATGGGTTTCCCCAGGAATTTACCTAGGCTCTCGTCGAAGACGTCCCTGAAGTCCTCTAGGAGCCGGTCGAGTGAATCTTGCCGGATTTGGTTGATGCCGCCAATGGTGAGCCCTAGTGGCCTGAACCACTCCACTCCTAGTAGGGTCAGTCGGGTCTCCTTCACAACAGTGATGGGTAGGTCCCCTGCAAAGTCTTTGAATTGCACTTTAATCTTGTTCCTCCCCAAGATTCCGATGGAATGCCCCCCAAAATCCACCAGTTTTGCTTGCAGCGGCTTGAAGTGTCTTTTGGAGAGTTGCAGCTTGAGTTTCTTCAACTTTCCCCAGTCCATGATCAAATATGGCGATCCTGAATCGATCTCCATGGGGCATGGTGCCCCTTCCACGTGGACGGTCACGTGGAATTTGTTGGATCTCTTGGCAGTAGCGTGTGCTATCGTGGTCTGGTGGATCACTCTGCTCTTCGCATGGCTTTCTCCGTCTCACCTGGGGTATTGGGACCATTTGGATGATCTCTGGTATTCGCGGTCCGTTGGTCTGGGAGCCTCTAAACTCGGTTCAGCCGCTCTGCATGCCTCCACGATGTGGCCCTTTCTCCTGCAGCGTCTGCATGTTGCATCCCGTCAGTGACATCTGGTGCGTGGATGGTCCCTGCTGCAGCTGGCACAGCATTCCTCCCGGCCACCATCTTGAGGTTTTTCCCGCCATTGGGGTCTTATGACCTTATGGACGGCCATTTCGAATTCAGATTCAGACCCAGTGGTGGTCTCATCTGAAGATTGTTGGGGATCCCTGTGGATCTTGTGGATCCCCTTGGACCTCCTCATCGTGGCTGCTGCTCTGTCGGATGATTCGGCGGCCGTCGCTTCCTCGATCACGTCTTTAAGGGCCACTTTCTTTTGGCTGAGGAGTTTCTTTTGTACAGTGCTGTCCCTCATTCCGAAGACGATTCTGGCCGCAGCTGGCCGCGATTTTGAGGAGCACCGAAACGAAATCCTTGAACGATTCCCCGTCGTGCTGGTTCCTCTGGTGGAAATCGAATTGGTTGGCTAACGGGGTGCTTGCTGGGGCGTAATGCTCTTGGAGGACTTCTTGAAGCTCAGACCATGGCATAAGCTCGATGTCCCTTGGTGCCACGAGGTCCATGGCCATTTCCAGGACCCCAGAGCCACAGTGAGCTAGGAAGAGGGCTCTCTTCCTGTTGTCATCCAGATCAGTGAATCCGCTGCCCGCCAGGAATTGTCTGAATCGGACCATGAATGACTTCCATTTCTCCTGGTTCGGATTGAATGGAGCCAGCGAGATCTGTGGTCTGGCCATGGTTCAGTGATTCAGCTCTGGGGATTCCGCTTAGTGATTCAGCTCTTTCTGGATGGAGGTGGCGATCGTGCCTGCTGATCTGCTGTCGGTTCTTTGCTCGTCCTTCGTCGCCAGTGTTAGATTGGCGCAGGGAAAAGAGATGCGACTCAGTTTCAGTCCGTTCAGTACTTTATTAGGTAGAATAAGAACTGCTGGCTGTGCTGCAGAGCCTCCTTTTATGCGGCTCTGGCAAGCCAGCTGGCCAATGACAGCTATTTTAAACTCCCACTGGTGGAATCAACCAATCCCCCGGCGGATGTCCTTATAAGGACATAACAGTTTGGAAGCATTTTGCTCAAAAATGGAAGTGTAAAGAAATACCCTCAGAAGAAGAAGTAATACACAAAATTTACAGCTGTGCAGAGATGGACAGACTCACCTTAGAACTCAAAGACAAAAGTGAATCAAAATATTATGAAGTCTGGAATAAATTTTATAATTGGTTAGATAAGAGGAAAAATGCCAAAAACAAAGGATAGCAAATGTCTGGAAATGTATGTATCAATGTTTATTAAAATATCAATGTATATTGAACTTCTGAATGTAATATTGGTTTATTAAATACATGCATAGTTGGTTAGGAAGTAAAATACTGTACTATACTATCAAGTATAGATATATAATGAAGTAGGAGATATGTAAATTTGTATATAGAGCAAAGAACAGATTACTTATTAACTTGATTTTGACATAAATGTTAGAAACCGGAGACGTTGAGCAATGTCCATTGTTTTACTTTTAAAACTAATAAAATAATAATAATAATAAAAACAAATAAAAAAGGAAGCATTGTTTTTTTTATTAGCAAGGCTGTGCAAAGAGTGGTGAGGATAGCAGAAGAGTTTATTGGATATTCATGTTCAGGATATGGCATATAAACGCTACTTGCTCAGGGTTTGCAGTATTGTCAGAGATGCTACACATCGTCTCCATGACCGGGTTTTTTTTGCTACCTTCTGGGAGACCCTGTCCAGAATTATGCACTAAATCAGAAATATGGTATATTTTCTAAAAAGAGTAGTCATTAGATTATGATAAGCATATACTTACAAGTAAAATATTAACATGATATTGAAATTGACTTAAAATAATCCACCATCTTATTTCTGAAATCAAAGTTTTCAACTTGAAATACATGACTTATTATTCAGCTGAATAGATGAGAAAGGAATATTTGGCATATACCTTTACTCTTAGCTTTACCTAGAACATCAGGAAAATGCATAATGATTCATAAGCTTCTACAGTCAGATCCACTTCAAGAATGTACTGGGTTAATTTGCTCTGTATTGAAGAAGAAGCTACATTTAACAATTGCAATAATGTATCTTCCATCAATTGTTCTGGGACTTGATTAAAATACTGTATGCCTTATATCTAATGTTCATTATTTATATAATTATAATTATAATGAGGTATACTTTTAAAACATGCCTCTAAATTTGAACAAAAAATAGATGTTTTCTCTTTCAATCAAAATGCTTGGAAATATTCTGTATCATAAATATTTTCCCTCCCCCATTTTTTCCTTTTTATAACTGACTTCATACTTGCTGTGACTCCCACCAGATGGCTGACAGTGTTTTTAATTGTATATTTTCAATTTAAGAGAAAGGGAGTCAAGATATTGTAAACATATTAAATCATCAAGGAAGAGAAAAAAACATTCTGTTTATCAGCAGAACAACTGAATCCTGCTTGAAATGCAATCATCCCTCACTAGAGGATAAAAAGAAGCAACGTGATGAATTTTTAAAACAAAATTAGAAATGAGGGCTGATTGGCTCGTTTCTTTTCTACTGTAGATACAGAGATGTCTTATGGGAATTGAAAGAGTCCCGAATAAGCTTTCATATTTCTTTATGGCAATACAGCTGCACTTGTGCCAATCAATAATTCCTTGATCCTCAGAGTAACATTTTTAGTTGGCTGTCCTGTAGCCAAACTACAAGACTTTGCAAAACCTGCTGTTTCACCTGATCCTCCTAAATATGAGTTCATTAAATTTTCCCTAAATCTAAGGATTTGATAGTGGAACCTCTTCTAGCCTAAACTTAACTCTTGGGTGTCTCTCCAAATGCTGCAGTAAATTGTATTTTTAAAAATATGTTTACAATATCTCAACTCCCTTTCTCTTAAATTTAATAAAAAGAAACAAAAAAGAATGTAGGGATGTCAATTTAATGTTACAAATTCAGTTTTATTTTTATCTTGATCCCTCCCATTATAAATGGCAGTTTTTGATCATAAATTAACATGCAGTTTTGGTTTAGACCAGCACTTCTCAACCGGTGTCTATCTCAACCCAAGCTGACTGGGGAATTCTGGGAGTTGAAGACCACACATCTTATAGTTATCAAGATTGAGAAACATTGGTTGCAACATTCATGCTATGCTCCAATAGTATTATGCAGAATGGCCACAATTGGCTCTCATGAAATATTTCTTGCCACAACTTCTTGAAGTAAAGGTGACAGAACTTGGCTCCTCATGACCTTGTTTGGGAGACTCCTCCTGCATTTTCAATGCTTCACTGTTAATTCACTGCATAGTACACGAGAAGTACCTTTCAAATTCTGGAAGTGCCAAATGAGGTCATCAAAGCAATGGGCAGTTTTGCTGTGCTTTTTTACAAGGAGTTATAAAACAGTCATGTGGCTCCCAAATCCAAATAAATAGAATAGAATAGAATAGAATAGAATAGAATAGAATAGAATAGAATAGAATAGAATAGAATAGAATAGAATAGAATAGAATAGAATTCTTTATTGGCCAAGTGTGATTGGACACACAAGGAATTTGTCTTGGTGCAAACGCTCTCAGTGTATGTAAAAGAAAAGATACATTCATCAAGAATCATACGGTACAATACTTATGATAGTCATAGGGAACAAATAAGCAATCAAATCATATTAGGAAACAGTCAATATAAATCTTAAGAATACCAGCAACAAGGTTACAGTCATACAGTCATAAGTGGGAGGAGATAAGTGATAGGAATGATGAGAAGATGAATAGCAATACAGTCTTAGTAACTAGTTTGACAGTGTTGAGAAAATTATTTGTTTAGCAGAATGATGGCGTTCAGGAAAAAACTGTTCTTGTGTCTAGTTGTTCTGGTGTGCAGTGCTCTATAGTGTCATTTTGAGGGTAGGAGTTGAAACAGTTTATGTCCAGGATGCGAGGGGTCTGTAAATATTTTCACAGCCCTCTTTTTGACTCGTGCACTATACAGGTCCTCAATGGAAGGCAGGTTGGTAGTAATTGTTTTTTCTGTAGTTCTAATTATCCTCTGAAGTCTGTGTCTGTCTTGTTGGGTTGCAGAACCAAACCAGATAGTTATAGTGGTGCAGATGACAGACTCAATAATTCCTCTGTAGAACTGTATCAGCAGCTCTTTGGGCAGTTTGAGCTTTCTGAGTTGGCGCAGAAAGAACATTCTTTGTTGTGCTTTTTTGATGACATTTTTGATGTTAGATGTCCATTTTAGGTCGTGAGCTATGGTAGAACCTAGATATTTGGAGGTCTCTACTGTTGATACTGTGTTGTCTAGTATTGTAAGCGGTGGTAGTATGGGAGGATTTCTCCTAAAATCCACCACCATTTCTATGGTTTTCAGTGTGTTCAGTTCCAGATTGTTCTGGTCGCACCACGAAGCTAGTTGTTCAACCGCCCATCTGTATGCGGATTCATCATTGTCTCGAATGAGACCGATCACTGTTGTGTTATCTGCGAACTTCAGTAGTTTTAACAGATGGATCGTTTGAGATGCAGTCATTGGTGTATAGAGAGAAGAGAAATGGAGAGAGCAAACAGCCTTGTGGGCCCCCTGTGCAAATCGTATCTGATTTGATTCTGCTTAGCTTCACCTGCTGCTTTCTGTCTGTTAGGAAGCTTATGATCCATTTACCAGTGTGTTCGGGTACCTGTAACTCATTTAGCTTAGTTAGAAGAATGTCTGGAATGATGGTATTGAATGCTGAACTAAAGTCTACAAAGAGGACCTTTGCTTAAGTTTTTGGAGATTCAAGATGTTGTAGGATGTAATGCAGAGCCATATTAACAGCATCATCTGTTGATCTATTTGCTCAGTATGCAAATTGCAGGGGGGGTGTCTAACAGCGGATCCGTGATGGTTTTTAAGTGAGACAACACTAGGCTTTCAAAGGTTTTCATAACTACAGATGTTAGAACAACTGGTCTGTAGTCGTTCAGTTTCCTTTTCTTAATAAAGTTTTTTATTATTTTTTAAAAAAACAAACAAACATTTAAAACATCAATCAGCCCTCCCCTGTGACATCTCGGTGTTGAATTCTTCAGTTTATTTTATTCTTCTTGTTCGAACAGTTTCTTCTGTCTTAGTCATCTTCAAAACCACTGTACAAATTCATTACTATAATCATATTCTTACTATTAGGTTTTTTTATACATATTTATAAAATTAATCATTTATATCTCTTTTGCAACCAAGAACAAAAATAATTCCATATTTTAAAGTATTCTGATTCTTCCCTATTTTTAATCAATAAAGTTAATCGATTCATTTCAGCGCAATCTAAGATCTTTCTTATTACTTCATCTTCCGAAAGTATTTTCTTTAATTTCCAATTTTGAGCATAGACAATTCTTGAAACTGTTATGACATGTATAATCAAATAAATATTTCCTTTTTTTAATTTTGTCAGGTAGGATACCCAATAGAAACAACTCTGGTTTGAATTCAAAACGTATTTGTATCATTTCTTCCAGCCAGATTTTAATTTCATTCCAATATTTTTTTGCTTCAGGGCATGTCTGCCACATATGATAATAAGATCCTGGTAGTTGGTGACATTTCCAACATTTTGCTGATTTATCTTTGAACATTTTTGCTAACTTCTCCGGTGGCATATGCCATCTATAAAACATTTTGTATTGGTTTTCCTTATATGCGGTGGACATCGTTAATTTATAATTCCTTTCCCATAGTTGTTGCCATTTTTCAAGATCAATTGAATGTCCAAAATTTCTTCCCCAAACTATCATTGTTTCTTTCACCTGTTCCTCCTCCAATTCAATATATAACAAAACATTATTAAAAAAAATTACATTTTCTTCCATCCCTGTGAGTATCCTATCTAACTCAGTCTTTTCAATATAAATACCATGTAACTTAGCATCTTTTTCATATCTTATCCTTATCTGCATATACATATACCAATCTATCTCAATCCCCTGTTCTTCCAGTTCTCGTTTCTCTTTTAATTCTCCCCTTATCTGTTAACAAGTCCTTGTATCTAACAATATTTCCAAAATTAAAAACATTTGGGTGTATTAAACCTTCCATCGTTGATAACCATATTGGTATTTTCACATAGTATTTATCTCTAACCTTTTCCCAAACCAGTAGCAATGTATTTCTTATATAATGTCTATGAAAATATGTACGTATCTTATACCATACCACAAAAAGGCATGCCAACCGAAACGCAGGTCGTGCTCTTCCAATGTAAACAACCTTATATTTCTTGTTCAATCCATTCTTTTAACCATGTCAGTGTTGCTGCTTGATAATATATTCCCAATTTGGTAAACCAAATCCTCCTCGCAACCTCGTATCTTGTAATAATTTCAAACTTATACTTGCTTTTTTCCCTTGCCATATAAATTTCCTCATTATCTTATTCAGATAATGAAAATATGTCTTTTCAATTTTTAATGGCACCATCTGAAATAGAAACAACAATCTTGGTAATATATTCATCTTTATCAATGCAATCAGTCCCATAAGTAATAGTTGGAGACCTTTCCATTTTTCCAAATCTTTTTCAATTTGTTGTATTAGTTTATAATAGTTTTCTTCCTTTATTGTTGCACATCTTGAAGTTAAATGTACCCCCAGATATTTAACTTTCTTCACAACTTGTATATCTAACTTTTCTTTTATCTCTCTATTTTGTTTTTCTGTTGTATTTTTTACCAAGATTTTTATTTTGTCTTTATTTATTTTCAGACCAGATGTGAAGTTTCCGAAAGATGCCCTAATTAATTCATGAGCCATGAGCTGAACTTCAAAAGAAATACAGTCATTTATTAGGAGCACCATTTTGGCAATATTCGGATGCAGTTAGAACTAATCCCACCTAGATTTACGTTCCCCTATGACCCTGTCTCTGCCCTCCTCTCTGGCCATGTCATAAATCACATTCTCCAATTAACCACTTTGGCTGGCTGTGAAATCCAACACCTCCTTCTGATTGCAGTCAGAAAGAATGTATGGAATGCACTTCAATTAGGGAAATCAATCAGCTATATCAGTTCTCCCTCCCTCCTGCTCATGGCAACTTGAAAGCTTTGCAAGTTGACACCAGAGACTTTTCCATATCTTCCTATCTGTTCCAATAGTTTGGGGCCTGTTGTTTGTGGTTCCTCTATAGTAAATACTAAATCGTCTGCAAACACCTGTAGTTTGTACTCCTCTTTTTTAATTTTCATCCCTTTTATCTCATCATTTCATCTAATGTTTCTGTTTAGGACTTCTAGAGTCAAAATAAACAACAGTGGTGATAATGGACACCCTTGTCTAGTCCCTTTCATTATATTAATTTTTTCTGTCATTTCTCCATTCATCATTATCTTAGCAAATTGTCTATCGTAGATTGCTTTTATGGTATTTATTAATCTCTTCTCAAAGTCTATTTTCTGTAATTGCGTCATCATAAACTGCCAGTTCACATTATCAAAAACTTTCTGTGCATCTAAGAATATCAACGCCATTTGTTTTTCTGGATGAGCCTCATAGTATTCTAAAGTATTCAAAATCATCTTCATATTATCTTTAATTTGTCTTTTGGCAAGAAGTCATTTTGATCAGTATGGATATATTCATTTAATGGTTTCTTCAACCTATTTGCCATTATCGAGGCAAAAATTTAGTAATCTACATTTAATAGTGAAATTGGTCTATAGTTTTTAATCAATTGTAGATCTGTATCTTCTTTTGGTATAAGTGTCACATATGCCTCTTTCCATGAGTCTAGCATCTTAGCCTCCAATAATAGCTCATTAAATAGGTCCAGCATTACATTACTAATCGTTTCTTGTAGTATTTTATATAATTCAGCTGATAAACCATCTGGTCCTGGTGCTTTTCCACTTTTTTGCCTTTTTATGGCTTCTGTTAGTTCCATCATTCTTTTTCCAGACTTTATATTCTTCTTCCAATCTTATTTGTTTCTGTTGTTTCTTTTTATTCTTTTTCCCCCAAGTATGTTATTGCCAGGCCTCTAATATATGCCTTCATTGTGTCCCAAACATTCTGAAGTGATGTATCTTCCTTTTTATTTATTTTAAAGAAAACTTCCAATTCCTTTTCTACAAGTTTCTGAAATTCTTTTTCATTTAATATTGTTGCATTCAGAGTCCATCTTATCTTTTTCCTTTACTCTTTCCATGCTATAGTTATTGGGCTGTGGTCTGCCCATATATTTGAACCAATATTTACTTCTTGCACCACTTGTATAAGGCCAGTTGACATCCATATCATATCTATCCTTGACCACGATAAATGTCTCTTTGAATAAAAAGTATATTGACTTTCATTCAGGTGTTTCTGTCTCCAAATATCTAGAAGATTTAGTTCTTCTGTCATTTTAAAGAAGGCCTTTGGCAGTGTTTTCCTAGATTTTTTATTGGTTTATTTTGTAGTCTAAAACTGTATCTGCTACAGCATTAAAGTCACCCATTATACATAGATTTTCATAGACCAGTTCTACAATTTTTCTGTGTAGCCTCCGATAAAATTCTTCTTGTTTTTCATTTGGTGCATATAATGCTATTAGAAGTATTTGTTTGGAATTTATTTTAATTTCAACCATCAAGAATTTGCCTTCCTCATCTTCAAAAATTTGTTTGGGTTCTAATCTTTCTTTAACATACAATATCACTCCTCTTTTGCTTTGTTGTATCAATGATGTAAATAATACTCCTAACTTTGGGCATTGTAATAATTTTAAATGCTGTTTTCTAATATGCACTTCCTGTAAACATATAATATCCATTTTCAAACTATTTAATTTAGTCAATATTCTATTTCTTTTTATTGCTGCATTCATTCCATTTACGTTTAGAGATATTGCTTTTGTCTCCTCCTCCATATTTACTTGTTACTAGTTTTTAATTTCATCGCCCTGGTCTCTCTTTAGCTCTTGCATCTTCTCTGAGGGCCCTTTCCTCTTTGCTTTTCTTCTCCTTGTCTTTGTCTTCATCTTTCTTTTTTGCAGCATCTGCTAATCCTAAATCTCCATCCAATGGTTCACAGAATTGTTGGTAAAATCCTTCGCTTTCTCAATCGAGTCGAGTCTGTATCTTTGTTCTTGCCATGTCACCAGAATCCCTTCAGGTATCAGCCATCTAAAATCCACTCCTTTGAATATTAGGAATTTCATTAGAAATTGATATTTTCTCCTCAATTCTCTAACCCTTCTAGGTATTTGTCGCAAAACGACAAGTTCTTTATCTTTGTGCTTCAATGTTGAAGTCCTAGCTGCTTGTAGTATCTCTGTTTTTATTGCCCTCTTCATAAATCTTACATGTACTTCTCTTGGTAATTTATTCCTTGTTGCATATCTGGTATATATTCTAAATGCATGTAGTCATTCAGTTCCTTGATGGTGGGCTTCTTTGGCACTGGGATGATAGTAGAGTGTTTGAAGCAAGAAGGAACATAGCATATCTTTAGCGATTTATTGAAGATACGGGTGAAGATGGGGTCCAATTGGTCAGCACAGAGTTTTAAGCAAGAAGGAGTTATCTTGTCTGGGCCTGGAGCTTTTCCTGGCTTTTGTCTGTGAAATAGTCTTGGACTTCCTTTTCTGTGATCACTAGGGGTTGTGAACCCAATGGGAGGGGGTCAGTTGTAGGAGGTTTGGCTGTTGTTGGTGTGTCTGAGATGTACTTCACATGGACCATTTTTGACATGACCACCTCATGACCACCTCAGCTGTTTTGTACAGCTCTGTCCCCCAAAGTTCTACTTAGAAAAAAGAGATTCACTTTCATAAAACTGAACCACAAAATTGTCATTTTGAAATTATTTTAGATTTTGTACCTTTTGTGTTAAAAATAACTTTCATTTTAAAACTGTACTGTTAATACAAATGGGTTTCGTTTTGTTCATGTCCCAGTGAAAAACACATTCAATGTTCTTGCTTCCATTGGATATAGAATGCACAAAACAACCAGAGTGCCAGAAAGATTTATGATTAAAATATAAATTTTTCAGAGTACCTGATAATCTCTCCACTGAACCTCTCCTCCCAAGAGAGCAAGGCACTGTGAGATAAGTGTTCTCTTATAGCAGCTGTTTGCTTTCCTAACAATGTTATATAGCCAGTGACTAACCTTTCCAATTTCCCCCCAGTCCTCTGATACATTCAGAAAATGATAACATTTTTGAAAAGAAAGTGATAGCAGACAAAATAGCTCTTTGTAAACATACTTTCAGGACTTATTTATTTATTTTACAGAAAAAAATGTAAGCATTTAAAAGAAACATGGCCCTAATTTCATTTTGGCCCAAACCACATATATGACAGTCACACTTTTTAGCAAGCAAAATTGAAGTGACAATTTTCTTCCAGTACTCCTGCAGCTTATGGCCCTGGTTATTTGCCCTAAATCCTCTGAGTTCTCTAGCCCATTTGTCATTTTATGTCCAGGAACTCCAACACCTAGCATGCTCCTTGTTAACCAGATGCTGACCAATCTGGTATGGGTTTCTATAAATTATGTCTCACCATATTATTAACGGGAGAAATATTCTTCGTCTGGCTCTTCTGGTGAGATCTGTTCAGTATGGTTGAAAATTTGGCATAACTGTCATATTCTTCAGAACACACAAACCAAAAAACCAAATCAAGGTTGTGCCTCACTGGTTTATTATTATGATTTATTGCAGTTTGTCAGATGTTTAGACTGGATTTGGGATATTTATTCTATTGTTGTTTTTATTGTTGTTTTTATTGCTGTTTGTTGTTGTTATTTAATCTTCAATTCGATTCACAGTCTCAGACTGGTAAAAACTTAACAGTTCAAGTCCTAACCAAAGAGCTGTTAAGGTAACATCTGAGAATATAGGCTGTTCTGAGTAAGGTGGGTTTTTTTGCAAAATCAGAACATTCAGGTCTGATTAGTTCAACATTTCCATGTTTCTAGGCAACACTTTGGATATTACTCCAAGAGCTCCTATTACTATTGGTACAACCATTAATTTCTTCGCCCACAATCACTCAACTTCAATTTTCAGATTGAGGTATTTCATTATTTTTTCTAGCTGTTTTTCTTAAATTCGTGTATCACTTGGTATTGTAATATCAATGAATCAGACTTTTTTCTTTTCCACAATAGTGATGTCAGGAATGTTGCCAGCCAGATGTCTGTCTGGTTGGATTCAAATGTTCTACAAGATCTTGAGCTGTTCATTTTCAAGAACTTTGTCAATTTGGTATTCCCAATAACATTTTCTGCAGTCGAACCCAAACTTCTGACAAAGCTTCCAAAGTATGATTTTAGCAACTTGATCATGACCTTGTAGATAATCAGTTTGTGAGATTTTGCTGCAGTCATTGATAAGGTGATCCATCTTTCTTGTTGTATAAATGACATTTGCTGTTGTTACTGATGTGTTGAATTTGCTTTCATGGAATTGGTCTGCGAGGCTTATTCTTGGGCAACCAAAATAAAGCCTTCAGTTTCTTTTCTCAGCACTCCTAATCTCAACCAGCTCCATGTTAGCTTTGTATGTAGCTTTCTTTCGATGTCCTTCAAATACTGATTGTGCATAGGCTTTTTTTTCCAGTTAAAAATTTCATGCTCAACTGTTTCCTTTTGATATTGTGTTCTTAAATCTTGTTGTTTTTCAAGAGGCTTCCTTGTTCATGTCCTTCTGCAAAGGCTCTTTTGCTTTTTTATGTAGTCATTTAAGCTGTGTTTTTCCTTTTCCACAGTTTGTTTCACCTGAAAGAGATCTCTGCCACCCTGAGATCTAGGCAATCAATACCATTTTTTGGGTGCAGAGCATGATACATTGTCATTAGTTTTCTTGTCTTTCAATCCAAGTTATCAAGTTCTAGATGAGTCCAATCAATTATTCCAGCTGACTATCATATTACAGGAACTGCCCAGGTATTAATTACCTTTATGATATTTCCTGCAGTTAGTTTTGATCTCAAGATTTTCTGGACTTGCTTTATGTATTTTGTTGAAGTAGTTTCCTTGATTTGGTTATGCAACAGGTCAGAGGCTTCCAAAACTCCTAAGTACTTGTACCCTTCTTCTGGTGTTACTGCTTTTATCAAGTCTTCATAATCAAGTTCGAATCCATCAACCATTTTTCCTGCCTTAACAGCAATTGTTGCACATTTGTCAATGCCAAATTGCATTTCAATGTCTCTGCTAAACTCCACAGTGGTTTTCAGCAGTGAGCTCAATTCAACTTTTGTTTTTCCAAACAGTTTTAAATCATCCATGTAGATCAAGGCTGTAAAACTCACGGCCTGTGAGCCAGATGAATCACGTACTAGGCACACCCACATCTGGTTTAGCTAAGGGGGAAAAAGTCCCAAAATGTTACGTGATGCCACTGTGATGACGCGAGTTTGACAACCCTGATGTAGAGCAAATGGGAAATTTTCAACCTTTTAGCTAATTCATAGCCACAGTTTGTTTTGTTCAAAATACTTGTTAGTGGCACTATCAAAAGGACAAATAACAGAGGTGACAATGAGTCACTTAGGACCAGTGGCGGGATTCAGCCAGTTTGCACCACTTCGGGAGAACCAATTGTTAACTTTCTGAGCAGTTTGGTGAACTGGTTGTTGGAAGAAATCATTAGGGCAGAGAACCTTGGAGGATAGAGCCGAGGATTTTGTACAGTATCTGTATGAAAAAATCACTCAGATTCAGGAAGACTTGGACTCTGACTGGGTAGATTCAGGGGGGATGTGTTGTGGCTCCGTTGCCTGAGCCTGGGCTATCGACAGATGCAGACTCAGAGAGTGAGGGAGAGGAGTTGGCAAGGCCTCCCTCTCCAGGACCTTCCTCTCTGGCAATGCCTCCAGAGGACACTGAAGGCCAAGAGATAGGCCCAGAGCCAAGCACGTCCCCGCAGCCACAGGTGGACAGTGACGAAGGAGATAAGTGCTGGCTGGATCCTCGACAGCGGCGCAGGGAGAAGCGTGCACAGCAGAGGGGAAGGTGTGCTAGAGATTAGCTGAGTTACTGGACCACACCCCACAGGGTATAAATGTGGGTGTGGTGGCCGGTTCAGTTTGTGACGAGCAAAAACTAGAAATAATCCATGATCTCTGCGTTACTGGACTTCTGCCTGCCTTGTCGGACTGCATTTGGACTAATCCTTGTATTGCTGAAACTTTGCCTGCTTTATCGGAATGCTTGCAGTCTAATCTTTGTTTTATGTGAGTAAAGTCTGAATTGTCAGCTAGCCACTGGGTTGCTGCCAGCTTTATCTTCAAAGACTTTGTCGTGTGGCTTATTAACTCCGGGCCATCTGTGGGGGGTGGGTGGGACAGGGACAGAACAGGATGGTGGAGGCAGGTCTTGAGAATGTTATCTGGGAAGAGTTTGACCCTGTGACTCGCGATGACGTGGACAGGATTCTGGGTAGACTGAATGCGGCCACATGTTTGTTGGACCTGTGCCCCTCCTGGTTGGTGCTGGCTTCTCGGGAGGTGACACGAGGCTGGCTCCAGGGGATTATAAATGCTTCGTTGAGTGAGGGTGACTTTCCCGCCGCCCTGAAAGAGGCGGTGGTGAGGCGTCTTCTCAAGAAGCCTTCCCTGGACCCGGCAGTGTTAGCTAAGTATCGTCCGGTCTCCAATCTTCGCTTTGTGGCAAAGGTTGTTGAGAGTGTGGTCACGCGACAGCTTCCCCAGCACCTGGATGAAACGCTTTATCTGGATCCGTTCCATTTGGGTTTCAGGCCTGGGTACAGCATGGAAACGGCATTGGTCGCATTAGTTGATGATCTCTGGAGGGCTTGGGCCAGGGGTTGCTCCTCTGTCCTGGTCCTGTTAGACCTCTCAGCGGCTTTTGATACCATCAACCATGGTATCATGCTGCACCAGTTGGAAGAGTTGGGGGTGGGGGGCACTGTGTTGCAGTGGTTTTCCTCCTTTCTCTCCGACCGGTCTCAGTCTGTGTTGGCAGGGGGGCAGAGGTCGACCCCGAGGCGCCTTATATGTGGGGTGCCACAGGGGTCGGTCCTCTTGCCCCTTCTGTTCAACATTTATGTGAAGCCCCTGGGTGAGATCATCTGTGGTTTCGGGGTGAAGTACCATCAGTTCACTGATGACCCTCAGCTGTACATCTCCACCCCGGACTACCCCAATGATGCCCTTGAAGTGATGTCCCGGTGCCTGGAGGCTGTGCGGATCTGGATGGGAAGAAACAGACTCAGGCTCAACCCATCTAAGACCGAGTGGCTGTGGTTTCTGGCGTCCTGATATAGTCAGTTGGTGCCATCACTTACTATTGGGGGCAAGTCGTTGGCCCCCACAGAGAGGGTTGGCAACTTGGGTGTCCTCCTGGATTCACGGCTGCCTTTAGAAGAGCATTTGACGGCTGTGGCCGGAAGGACTTTTTATCAGGTTTGCCTGATCTGCCAGTTGCATCCCTTTCGAGATCAGGACTCCTTACACACGCTCACTCATGCCCTCGTCACTTCCCGCCTGGACTACTGTAATGCTGTCTACATGGGGCTCCCCTTGAGGAGGATCCGGAGGCTCCAACTGGTGCAGAGTGCGGCCATGCGGGTGGTTATGGGAGCGACATGGCGTTCCCATGTAACACCTCTCCTGCGCGAGCTGCACTGGCTCCTGGTGGTCTTCCGGGTGCGCTTCAAGGTTTTGGTTACCACCTTTAAAGTGCTCCATGGCTTAGGACCTGGATACTTACGGGACCACCTGCTGCCACCAGTAGCCTCTCACCGGCCAGTACGTTCTCATAGAGAGGGGCTCCTCAGGGTGCCGTCGGCCAAACAGTGTTGACTGGCGGCCCCCAGGGGGAGACCCTTCTCTGTGGGGGCACCTGCTATCTGGAATGAGCTCCCCTCGGAGATATGGAGGATCCTGGATCTACACACCTTCCGCCGCACCCTCAAGACCTTTCTATTTCAACAGGCTGGCCTGGCCAAACTTTCCCTTTTTAAATTGTAAATTTTAAATTTGTCTTAACTATTGGGGGTGTTTTTAATTTGTCCCAGGCCAAATTATTTAATGTGGTTTTATACTATCTTTTAAATTTTGTAATCTATGTGTTTTATTTTTTGGCTGTTCACTGCCCTGAGTCCTTCGGGTGTAGGGCGGTATATAAATCTAATAAATAAAATAAATAATAAATCGGTTGTTAAATTATTTGAATCCCACCACTGCCTAGTACGTTTTCTTATTTAATTTCAACTTCATCAAGTTCTTCTCCACAAGCCATCAACTTAGTTTGGCATAGCTTTATGGAAGTCTTCAGGAATTTCTGGATGTTGTTGCTAATTCCAAAAATATCTAAGCATTTCTCAATTCAGCTGTGTGAACAGAATCAAATGCTCTCTTATAATCAATCCAGGCCAAGAACAAATTTATTTGTATTTGCTTTGAATTCTTCAAAATCAGTTTATCAATCATCAGTTGATCCTTGGTTCCTCTTGAATTTTTACAACACCCTTTCTGTTCTACAGGTAGCAAATCTTTGTTTTCTAGATATACATACATTTGGTTTGCAATAATACCTGTAAGTAATTTGTATATTGTTTTGATTGGACAAATGATTTTCAGGTTTATTCCCTTTTCTGCATCCTTCTGAATCAAAAAGGTTCTTCCACTTGTCAGCCATTTTTCACTTTCTGGTGTTTTCAGAACCTGATTTATGTGGATTGCTAATCTTGCTTATAAATGGGTTAGTGATTTCAACCAGAATCTATGCAGCTCATTTAAACCAAGGCACTCCAGTTCTTAACCGTCTTTGCTTGTTTTTGCACCATTTCTTTTGTTATGTGAACATTCTAATCACTTTTACAATGTTTTCAACCTGCTTGGTCCATTTTGCATTCTCATTGTGCTTCTTGTTGCTTTCCCACAAGTTCTTCCAAAATTTCAGGGTGTTTTCTTTGTTAGGTTTTTCACTTGTGGTAGCACCATATCCAAGGGTCTTATAGAAATGATGCTGGTTTGCTCAAAATTATGAATTTTGCTGAAACTGCATTATTCAGTTATCATATTGCTTTATTTTCTCTGCAATAGCTACAACTCTGTTCAACCACAACTGCAATTTCCTTGTTTTCCAGTCATAACTTGTTGTCAGGCTAATTCTGATTTTTTTAATTCTTCAGGTTTCCTTGCCTCAATTACTTGCCTCAAATAATTCTTCAAATTACTTAAATCCAAATGAATTCTTTTAATTTTTAACTCCATCTGGGATTTTCCACTTTGGTTTTCCCTTCTTAATTGCTTTATTCTGTCCAATTTTCAAGCCTAATTCTTCAGTAGTAACATAAGCTGCTGCATACATTAGCTGGCTTGTTTGAGTTACTGTTTCTATTGGAATAGTCTGGGCAACTCCATTCACATTGTTCAATAATTTAGTCAATCTTTTCTTACTAACTTGATTCAAATCAAATTGGCAATCAAATTATTTCCATGTTTTCCAGCTAGAGTCATTTCGAGAGTTGACAGTCTGCTTCCAATCTCTTGTAATTCTATATGTGAAGAGCTTGTGCTTCAAAATAACATGACTCTGGTCCATAATTCATTGAGTTCATATCCAGGTGATTTTCCTTCCCAAATCTTGAACATGCAGTTTTAAAATACCTGTTTTGTTGGCTCAGATCAATAATAATCTTCCATAATTCTCTCTTTGCCATATTTTTTTGCTTTTTTTGTTCCTCTTCCAGTCACTTGTCAACTCCATTCCCTGGTTGCCTAGCAGAGGGAGCTGAGCCTTGAAACATATTTTTCGCTGAACACCCAGGAGCCATACTATTCAACCCAAGTCTTGTTGAACTGCAGTGGCGCAGTGGTTAGTGTAATACTGCAGGCTACTTCTGCTGACTGCCGGCTGCCTGCAATTTGGCAGTTCAAATCTCACCAGGCTCAAGGCTGACTCAGGCTTCCATCCTTCCGAAGTGGGTAAAATGAGGATCCAAATTGTTGGGAACAATATGCTGACTCTGTAAACCACTTAGAGAGGGCTGTAAAGCACTGTGAAGCGGTATATAAGTCTAAGTGCTATTGCTATCCAGGCGATACTCAATCCAGCATATAATTTATTTGACATGTTTTCACCATAGTTAAATGGATTTGGAGCAAGTTTAGTTTGGCTCTTCAACAGAGCACACACCACCACAACAAGATAAAACTCTTTAAGGGTATTATTATCTCTTTTATTCATTAAACATGAAACTCAGTCAACTGAACATTTAAAAATGTGTTACATATACGATTGACTGGTCCTGGTGGTTGATACAGGTTACTACCAGAATCCTAGGTATCAGCCAAGTATCTTCTTAAAATATATGATGTTCTGAGTAGCACAATTTTTTGCAGTTCTACTGGTGTTATTGCAGGGAGCTGCAATTTCTTGATGTGTTTTGTAAAATTCTTGGACATGGTACCAAGTGCCCTGATGACAATGGGTATCACTATTACATGTTTCATCCATAGCCGTGTAGTTTCGATGGCCAGGTCACGATATTTCGTGATTTTTTCCAGTTCTTTTTCTTCAACTCTGGCGTCTCCTGGTACAGCGATATCAATAAACTGTACGCTTCAGTCCTCGACAACCATGGTATCTGGCATGTTATGTTCCAAATGACAATCCGTCTGTATTCGAAAGTCCCACAAGATCTTCACTGGCTCATTTTCGATAACTTTTTCCACTTTGTGCTCCCATGACTTTTCAGATACAGGTATGTCATATTTTTTACATAATGACCAGTGGACTAATTTAGCAAATAGATCGTGTCTAGTTTTGTAATCAGTTTGCACGATTTTGCTGCACTCACATATTAAGTGTGAAACAGTTTCAACTTTGTCATTGCAAAGTCGGCAGTTTGGATTGCCAGTGTCACTTTCATGGCATTAGTTTGTAGTGCTTGTTCTTGAGCAGCGAGTATTAAACCTTCCGTTTCTTTCCTGATGGTTCCTCTCTTAAGCCATGCCCATGTCAAGTTCTTATCACATTTTCCTTTAATGTTTTTCAAGTGCTGTCCATGCAGAGCTTTGGTTTTCCATCCACTTAATAATTAATAAGTGTTGCTATCATCATCATCATCATCATATCATCTTTATCATCATCATCATCTTCTCTTTTATTCATTAAACATGAAACTCAGTCAACTGAACATTTAAAAATGTATCACAAATATCATCGACTGGTGCTGATGATTGATACAGGTTGCTGCCAGCATCCTAGGTATCAACCAAGTATTATTCTTATTCTTCATAGCACAGTCAGCCAGATGTTCAGACTGGATTTGGCATTTTTGTGTACATTTCAAGTCCTTACCAAGGACCTGAGATAGACAGATCTCAGATTTTTGATGGTGATACAGATTTTGTTGCAGGATGGAAGCTGTCCCCAGTAAAGCTGCCTTTTGCAATTGACTGATGGTGAATTTGTAAATGCCAGTGGTATTCAAGTACTGCTCCAGTTGTTTTGGGATTGAACCCAAGACGCGTATTACTATTGGTACTACCCTTGCTTGCTTTTGCCACAGTCATTCCATTTCTATTTGTAGGTATTTGTATTTTATTATCTTCTTCGGTTCTTTCTCTTCTATTCTGTTGTCTCCAGGCACTGCCATGTCCACTATCTAGACTTTTTTGTCTTCCTTTTTGATAATTGTTAAGTCTGGGGTATTATATGGCAAGTGCCTGTCTGTTCGAATTCTAAAGTCCCAACACAATTCAACGTCTTCATTTTCTATTACTTTCTCTATTTTATGGTCCCACCAGTTCTTGCTTACAGGCAAATGATATTTCTTGCAGATCTTCCAACGCACCATTGTTGCTACTTTGTCATGCTGCTGCTTGTAGTCAATCTGTGTGATCTTATATTAGCAGCTTACCTAGTGGTCCACTGTTTCTTCAGCTTCTTTGCATAGGTGGCACTTACTGTCTGTTCCTGTCTTCTCAATTCTGGCTTTGTATATCCTTAAGGCTTGGTTTTGTGCAGTCCCAATTAGTCTGGTTTGCCTCTACATTCTGAATTACTTGTGGCAAGTCTTTTATTTCTTTGCCCTGGGTGAACCTTTGCAGTTCTTGCAATTCTGCTTCTGCAAATACTTTATTTTGTATTATAAATTGATGTTGATCTGCTAACCTCTGTTCTGTTAGCTCTGATTTTGGATGTTCTTTCCAGAACTGGTGCATTCATTTCAAATATCCTCTTCTTGTTGGACTTGATGTGTAATAACAAATCATTATTTCTTTTTATTCAATCACTGTATATTTATGACAGGTAAACACATTTTCTTCCAATAGTTCTGCAGCTGCTGGCTCTTGTTGCTCAGCCAACAATCCCGAGTCCTATAGCCCATTTTTCACCAGATATCCAGGAACTCCAACATCAAGCCTGGAACTTGTTAACCCAGGCAACATTCGAGCTAGTATGGCTTTCTGTAATTTACATCTCATCATATTTTTAATGGGAGAGACACTCTTTGTCTGACTCCTCAGATGAGACCTGTCCGGTATGGTTGAACCTCTGGCATGGCTCTCATCTTCCTCAAAGCACTTAAGCCCCACAATCACATCAAGGTAGTGGTTCACTGGGAGATTATCGTTATCATCATCATCTCAATTCATAATATATCAAACTTGGCCAGTACAGGTTGATAGATATTTCTGACTTTCCAGTCTGGGGCTGAAATGTTGTGTTGCCCAAAATAATCCAGGTGGAGGTTTCCATGCCTAAAAAAGGACTAGAGTTTGGGTCTGTCTCTTCCTAGTCCAATACCTTAACTTCTATACTGCACCAATTCTCAAAATATTGATAAATGTTGGTAAGTTATGCACCGATTTTCCTTTAACACTTTTCAGGATTTTCACAAACTTAATAGTGCAGAAAATATGAAGTTTCCAATTTTTTTATAGTCTGAAAGTAAAAAGTAACTACAAATGTTTGCAACAGAATTCATTTTTCATTCTCATTTTAAGTTTGCTTGTGATATGAGTCACTTTCTGGCAAAATATGAGGAAATGTCTGTATTTTCAACACATTTCAATTGAGCCTTTAAGGGTTTACTTGGATTTATTTTTATTTAGCATCCATTCTATCTTCAAAGTAATTTTAACATGTTTATTGCTTTCTTTTCATCTTATGGTAAGATACAGCAATTTTTAAAATACTATTATTGATGTCAAATTGCTTTGAGGCATGCTGAGTGTAGGAAAAAGCAAGAATTCATCTCTAGCTACAGCATCCTTGTTGTGGTCATTGTGACTTTTTCAAAAAATAGATATGTTTCTGTAATCAACACAAACAAATTCAAGGTCAGAAATACTACCCATATCTAGATATATTTGGTTCTCTCTGTGTTTGTCTGTATGGATGGAAAATAGAAGAAACCTACCTATATGTATGTGTATAATAATAATAATCTACTAACATTTATTACAGTCCATAATAGATTTAATTATGTTCAGATGGGTAACATTATGATACAAAAAAGCAGAAAAGTGGGTTAGCTTCTTGGAAATATACATCAGAATGTTTGCTCTCTTTGTGTTGTGTTGCTATTTGCCCAATTTGAAAACCAGACATTGGTATGGATGAAAAGCAGGAGTTAATTTTTTTTAAGGCTACATACATGTAAAACTGGGAGAAATTATCTGAATCTAACAGAAGTGCAAGGCCAAATAAAGCATCTCTGCAGTGTATTAAAGGACAACAATCTGTTTGAGGGCTCTCTAGGAGCCTGGAAAAAAAAGATGTCTCTATGTTAAAAATAGCCTAAGCTTATTGAGAGGATTCCTTAAACCAACCAATAACACCTGTTTTTCTCACTTGCTGCAAAAGTATGGAAAACGTTAGGCTCTTTTCATGAAATACAGAATAAAAGTGTGCTTATGCTTGTCAGTTTCAAAACAATGCTTTCATTTATTTTTAAGGTGCAGATATATAAGACTTTAAAGACATTTCTCACATTTAAGGAGTGAACTATATATGATAGGTTTGCCACATTGAAGTTTTTTGCCATAGGTTTCCTCTTGTTACACATAACATAGAATGGCTAAGCCCTCTTTTAAAAGTTTCACTTCTGCAGTGCTAGTTTGGGCTCACTGCATGCCATGCAAGTGTGCATATGTTACAATTTTCAAGAAGGAGGTATTCTTTTAGGATTTAATATTGACATATGCAGAAGAGCAGTGGTGTTTTGATCACAACATTGTGGTTGCAAAAGTTGACATATATAGTCACACATTCATGTTGCTATGGGATAAAATTGCTAATGTTTGTAAAAAGGTAACAGAGAAAGAAGAGAGAAGCTCCAGTGTCCAACATTTTTGTGTTCTTTTTCAAGTAAATTTTGTATAGCTGCATGCCCATAGATGTAAGCAGCTCCTCTTGATATGATGCATAGTTAACATTACATTTAAAAAGTTCATCTGAACTTTCCTCTGAACCTTAGATCACTTGATTGGTGATTCTGTATTGTTACTTGGATGGATGCCCCTCTAAACTTTAACTTCAGAAGCAGAACAGACTCAAAGTGACCTAAAGCAGGCATGGGATCAACTCAGAAATATCTCCCATTTTCCATTTGGTCTCAATTTTGATAGATTATTTGTTTCTGTTACATAATATAAGCCATTGCTCTTCCTTTGTAGTCATTGAAACAATTTTCCAAATTCCAAAATCAAAGAAACTTTCTAAGGATGTTCCCAGAGACGGAGGTTATAGCAATAGTCTGCTTAATTTGTGTTTAATTAATTTTTAGCAATAGTCAGTCTGTTTAATTTGTGGTAGATTGGATTTTTTTTTTTTAAAAAAATCTTAGTTGTTATTTACTCTTTATGTTATTATTTATTATGTTTTTTAAAAATAATTAGCTACCGAGAGTTTCTACAGTGAATTGGATGGTGATATAATGTAAATGAATGCAATACAATACAATACAATAACAGCAATTTAACATGAAGCAGATATTTTTCTGGTGCTCATATGATAACCTAGAAATATTTTTTATTTTTTAATTTAACATGCCAGAAAATGTTTGAGGACTGAAGACTATTTTTTTCTCATACTGTCTAATTATAAGTTCTGTATTTTGAGTCTTTCCACTATCTTGCCATTGCTTACATTTATGGTCCTAAAAGCATCAGCACTTCATGTTCAGTTGCAAGCATGAAAAAAAGAAGTAGGTTGAATTCTGCAAAGAGGTTTTTTTTTTGTTTGTTTTGCTTTTTGAGTAGGATACATTACTAGTTAATCAGGGCATTTTTTTAAAATGCCAAATATTCATGGCACCTAATAAGAGAGAGGAGGAATAATCAATTCCATAAAGCAGAACATGATTGATTTTATTGGTGCTTTTATAATTCATGGCAAACTCTGATTTATATTTTATTTATTCCTCACATTCATATAGCGTCACTCTTACATATATTGTTGTCTGGTTCCTGAAATGGCCATGCCAATAGTCATACCTATCTGAGGCATTAGTATAAAACAAGCCTGTGAGCCATAACATAATCCTTAAAAGGTTTGAGAAGAAATATCTTTTGAAGTTGCACTATAGATGGATTTTCAGTTCTTAGCAGTCTGTTTAGGATTGCAAAATAATGCACACAGTCTCTTTATTTGCAAGAAATTTGTGGTCTTTATTTTGCTTGTTTATTTGTACTACTAGGCAATTGATGTGTTAGCTTCTTTATCCCTAATCTGATACTTATGAAAAATCATTCTTTACATCTTTTTATAGCTAAATTGTCATTACAATCCACTGTTTAAAGAAAAGAAAATGACAAAGTTAGTCATAGATTACAGAAGCACTGAATTTTTTTCAGGAATGCTCATGATTACTCAGATTTTTTTCTGGAATTTCATTTCTTAGCTGTTAAAAATAGGAAAAAGGCATTTTAGTAGAGGTGATATTGTAGAACGTATGCATATATTTGTGGAGCAATTGCTCCACAATTTGGTGTTGTCCAAAGGCACTACACGATACATTTTATGACAGAAACCTTGAACACTGAATGAAAAGAAAATGGGTAATTATATCATTATTATCACCACCACCACCACACACACACAAAACCAACCACCAACTTTTTTCTAAATCCTTAAACTCGTGTGTTAAACTTCTTTTGCAATGGAGAAGGAAACTCACCCAGTGAATGCAATAAAAACTTGTCATTCCAAAATTTTTTTAATATTTCAGAAACAGAAAAAACAAATTCCAAAGGTGATTAAGAGTTGAAATTTAGCCAAGCTTTTTGTTCATAAAAACAAAGCTCACAATTACAGTTGTGAGTTAAGATGGAACCCTGGCTCCCAGCTGCTCAATTCAGAAGTTGATTGCAAAATACTTCTGTTCCTGGGATGTATTGACAAGGAGTGTCGGTACGGAGTGCACAGCTCCTTGCTGCAAACAGACTGTGCTTTCTTTCATCCAGCTACAATCTCCACTGTAGACACCATTCCATTAAAAAGGGGATTCTTAGTTTTCATGAATCTTCACCAGAAGTCATCTTTGGTGATCTTGAATATTCCCGGAACCTGCATCTCTTCAGCATCCCGAGTTCACATAATTCCATCTTTGCTTTCTATACTTCTGCCTTTCCAGTTCATCTTTCTACTTTGTCAATTTCACTTCAACTCTTTCTTGTCAACTTCTTTACCCCATTTCAACCTTTTCTCTCCCATGATAGACCCCCTCTGTGGAACCTTCATAAAAACTAGCATGTTTGAAAGTCATGTCTTATGATAGTTGCAGTCTTAAACTGCATTGGAAGAGCATCACCTGGCTTGCTTTTGTTTTACCCTTATCTACATAGTCTCATATTGTTAGTAATGTAATAGCACTTTGGACACCATATATGGGAAGAGAAAAAAAGAGTAGATAGGGAAAGAGTGCAAAGACTGGATTAAAGTTAGTTCATTAGAAATGTTTCTGATTAGCATTGCTTTTGTTCTCAAATTTGATACAGCAGTTTAAATCACATGTAAACAGAAACAGATGGGGTGAGAATCAGCTATGACCTCTGAGCCAAATCTAACACAAAAATGAAACAATAGAAACAATGCACTCTTCCTGCAAGCTGTGTTCATTGCTGCAAATTGCACTACACATTCAGTTCTTTTCATTTTTAACAACAATTTCCCAGCTGACAATCTCTTTTCTCAGATGACAAATGGTTTCAGTTGGGTTTACAACCAATAATATGACTGCAGTTTCTTTGCAGAAACAATGAAGGCAGAATATGTGCTTGTAACTGCTCCTCTTCTCTAGAGAAGAGAAACTGATTTGGTTAGTGAAATAATGGAAGGAAACACAAAGGCTGATGACATGCAGCACTAATTCAGAAGAAAACAATTCACTTTTTACCATGGTCATGGCCTTGCATCGTCTTGGCTTTGTGTCACAAATACCATTACTCATTTCTTCCACACCAGCCTTCCCCATAAATTCTGTTCCACTTTATCCATTACTTGCTTTCAGCTTCCCCCAATTTTGCCAAGTGTAGCCATTTCTTTCTAGTTCATCATCCACGTGAATTTCTGCTTGCTGATCTCTGCTTCAAGAGAGAGGTCAGTCTTTATTTAGTATAGGATTGGATGAATGAGAAAGTGTCGGTTATTGCAGTCCAGTCTTAGTAACCAGTCCCAGGAAGAAGGAAGTTAGCTTTTGGAACAGGTTTATGGGTCATTACAAATGTAAGCAAAAACTCATTTCCCCTGCGTTCACTAACAGGAACTGCCATATAGTGTTTAGATCATTATTATTTTTATTAAATCAATTTCTTAGTCATCTTATTTTTAAAAACCCATAGCTTTCTTATAATAGTTGAACTATAAATACAATACCATCTACAAAACAACACCATTTGGTAATTTAAATTTAACTTAAGCATCCATTGCTACCATAAAATTTCAATTTAAAACTAGATAAAATTCTCTTTAAAGTTTCTTTAAATCTTGGCCCGATAAAAGCTTACAGAGCAGCTCAATCTATATTGCTCCCTAATGTTGTTGATTTTAAGGCAAAACTCTGTGACTAACTTTAAGGGCGATGCTCATCTCCGTTTCTTGCGCCAATATTGTCCAGACACATTTCTGTGACTATGTGACCAACATGACATCTTGCTGCAGCACAGAGCATACAGCAAAACACAGAATGCTGTTATCTTCCCATATGCTTATGTGTGATATCTATTCATCTACTTGCATTTACATGCTTTTGAACTAGACTGCTAGATTGGTAGGAGCTGGGACAGCAGGGGTGAAATGCTCCCAGTTCGGACCAGATCGCCCAATCCGGTAGCGATGGAGCGGGTGGTTTGGAGAACCGGTAGCAAAAATCCCTGCCCCCCCCCCATGCCCAGCTGAGCCGCGCGATCATCAGAGGCTTTTTTTCTTTTAAATACCTCTGACGATCCAAGCTCTGATGATCCCAGCTGAGTTGCCTGATCAGCAGAGGGTTTTTAAAAAACCCTCTGACGATCAGGCAACTCAGCTGGGATCGTCAGAGCCTTTTGAAAGCATGTTTTTACAACCTCTTCGCTGAAAAAGTTGTAGAAAAAATGGTTTTAAAAGTAAAAAAAAAAATTGCCCACGCCCACCCAGTCACATTACCCCCCCACCAAGCCACGCCCACAGAACCAGTAGTAACAAATTTTAGATTTCACCACTGTGGGACAGGTAACAGGAGTTCCCTGTAGCTAGTGGCACTCAGGTCTCAAACTGCCGAGCTGTAGGCCTTTAACAGTCTAAGACTCCTAAGACTCCTGTGATCCTAAGGCTGATTAATTAAAGAAAAGAATGTTGGCCAAGAAATGACAACAAATGCCATTGTAATCAACCTATAGTGCATCAAGTTAAGCAGAACTATCACAGTCCTGTTTGTTTTTTTTAAATATTTCATAAAGGTAAACCTTGATTTATGACCACAATTGAGATCAGAATGTCTGTTGTTAGGCAAAATAGTTGTTAAAGTGAGTTGCATCCAATTTTATGATCTATTTTGTCATGGTTTTGAATCACCACAGTTTTTAAGTAAATTGAATAACCGTCATTCCCCCATGGGGTGTGTGCCAACTCCTTGTATAAATGGGGGAAGACATCTTCAGCACAATGTGATTGCGGGGCCCCTCGACAGACTATCCAACATATAGTGAGGGAATGCTCTAACAGAAGGTATCCAGGATATATTAGGGATTTCCTCTGCGTAACAACGACAGCTACTGACTGGATCTCCAAACTCGACATTAAACTCTGAAATGTTATTTCTGTTTTCCTCTTAGGTTTTCTTACTGCTATTTTTTTTAATTGTTTTAATTGTTTCAACCTGTAAAAATGAAGTGTTTTAATATTGTGTGTGACCAGCCATACACTAAATACATACATACATACATACATACATACATACATACATACATACATACATAAATCCCCCCATTGACTTGGTTGCCAAAAGACAACTGGGAAGATCACAAATGGCAATCCATGAACCTGGTATACTGCAATCTTGAAAAATACATGCCAATTGCCAAGGGTCCAAACTTTGATCATGTGAATGTAGAGATGCTGTGATGGTTTAAATGCAAGGACCAGTTGTAAATCATTTTTCTAAAGAAGATATATCAAATATTTCATCTTGTTATTGATTCATCTATTCTTGTAGGAATATGTTTCTCTATTTCCATCTTGGCAACTCAGTATAATATTCTGACTGTCTTGACTATTCAGGGCTCAGGCAATAATCTGTGATCCAGAACAGTGGTGGGATTCAATTTTTTTAACAACAGGTTCTGTGGGCGTGGCTTAGTTGGGGGTGTGGCTTGGCAATCATGTGACTGGGTGGGCATGGCTAGCTGGTCACGTGACTGTGTAGGCATGGCTAGCTGGTCATATGACTGTGTAGGCGTGGCTAGCTGGTGATGTGACCAGGTGGGTGTGGGTATGTGCATAGGGACTACTCAGAGGGCTGAAAAAAGGCATTCTGACTGGGCCTCGCACTTTTGACTGGTCCTCACACTTATGACCATCCTCACATTTATGCCCGTGCAGCTTTCTTAACAACCATGTCACTCATTTCACAACTGCTTCTCTTCACCATGGTGACAAGATAGGGCAAAAACGTAAAATGTGAGGACAGTCGTAAGTTTGAGGACTGGTCAAAAGTGCGAGGACCAGTCAAAAATAACTTTTTCAGCCCTCTGAGTAGTCCATATGCACAAAAGGACTACCCAGAGGGCTGAAAAAAGTGATTTCTGACAGGTCCTCGCACTTTTGACCGGTCTTCGCACTTATGACTGGTCATCATTTATGCCCATTGTAGCATTCTTAACAACCATGTCACTCATTTCACAACTGCTTCTCTTCACCATGGTGACAAGATAGGGCAAAAACGTAAAATGTGAGGACAGTCGTAAGTTTGAGGACTGGTCAAAAGTGCGAGGACCAGTCAAAAATAACTTTTTCAGCCCTCTGAGTAGTCCATATGCATAAAAGGATACAGCAATAGAGAGGGATGAAGGAAGGGAAGGGAAATTAGAGTAGGAGGGAGGGTAAGAGAGGGAGGAAGAGAGGAGGAGAAGGAGAAAGGAAAAGGAAGTAGGGAGGAGAAGAAGAGGGGGGGAACAGAAAGTAAGAAGGAAAGAAAAGAGAGAGGTGGTAGGTTTGAGGAGAAAGATTGCTGTACAATAAAAAAGATGAAAGGGGAAAAAGCCAACCCCAAACAAATATAAAGATATTAAGATAAAAGAATGAATTGTTAAACTTTAAAGAATAAAAGAGAACAAATATGAATAAATAACAATAATTAGAAACACACATACAAACATACAATGTATTTTCTTTGAACAGACTATTTGGCCGGTTCACAAATTTAAACAGTGTTTAGTCATTTCAATTAAATTTACAATTTCTATATTTCCTTTTTGCCATATTTATTCCTCATCTATTTTTGTAAAAAACCAATATTACCCTTCATCCTCATCTCTAATCTTAATCAAATTCAATTTTTCCCTTCTATTCTATATTATACCCCTTCCCATTGTCATATATTTTTATATCCATCCTCACATTGGTTAATTATGTAATATTAGTTGTTTAATATAAATTCAACATTTTAATATAAATCAATTAGTTATATAACTACCTTTTTTGTATATTAATCAATATGAACATGAATATTCCAATTATTTCCATGCAATCCAATTTCTTACAAATCAATTAATTATATTTACCAATAATAATAAACCAAATAATTTCCCCCATATATTCCTCCAAACCACAACTTAACCATTTCTGCTTTCAGAAATATACAATTAATAGTATCTCAATTATTACAATTCCCTAGTTAAATAGAGCTTTTTTTCTTTTGTGTTTTAAAATCTTGAACTCTCCTCTTTTTCCCTAAATTTCCCATTGTTTGCACCTACCTTTTTTGGTGAGGAAAAAGAAAAGAAATCTGTCTGCCTAATTATCCAACGTTGCAGCAACAGCAAAGCAGTTTCAGTTTCGTTTTTCAGGATAGCTAGGGGAAAAAAAATTGCTCCAGCAAGCAGCAGAGCCCTGAGCAAAACAGCTGAGACAAATCAGCTGAGACTCAGGAGCCAATCTAAGCAAGGGCTAATTAGCCTATGCTGAAGCTCCGCGGGCCAATAAAATTACAAAAAAACACCGAACCATTTGTTAAATTGCTGGCTCGCCCACCCCTCGCCCACCACTATTTATTGGCAATAAATAGTGGTGCGGAGGGGCAGGGCGAGCCAGCAATTTAAGAAACGGTTCGGCTCCTAGAACCGGCAGAATCCCACCACTGGCTATAGGGCGGCCCTTTGAAGCCCCGCGGCAAGAATTTGAACAGTTTTTTTTCCTCTAGCCATCAGCTGGGACTCCGGAGGCAGCAATAGATTGGGAGTGGGCGGGGTAAGCGAACGGCCGGCGATCCAACATAGCAGAGAGTGAGGGTGAGTGAAGGCGTGGAAGCTGCTTTCTCCATCCTGCTCTCTTGTGTCCGGAGCCGGTGGGGAACCACGTGGCAGCCCACGTGGATCCCAGGCAGCAGAACTCAGGCTAGGGAAGGGGTTGGCAATTGTGGCTCTTTTACAACCTGTGGCCTTCAACTCCCAGAATTCCTGAGACAGCCAAGCTGTCTCAGGAATTCTGGAAGTTGAAGTCCACAGGTTGTAAAAGAGCCACAATTGCCTACTCCTGGCTACGGTAGGCTGGCGCCGTGCGGGTGGGATACGGGGTGGGGCGAGGGGCGGGCGAGCCAGCAATTTAACAAACGGTTCGGTGTGCTGCGGGGCCAATAAATTACAAAAAAACACCGAACCGTTTGTTAAATTGCTGGCTCGCTCGCCCCATTTATTGGCAATAAATAGTAGTGCGGAGGGGCGGGGCAAGGGGTGGGGCGAGCCAGCAATTTAACAAAGGGTTTGGCTGAACCCCCTAGAACTCCCCAGAATTCCACCACTGATCCAGAAGGTTCCATTACTTTTGCTCCTCAGTATGGAGCTATTAGGTGGATAGTCATCATCTAGACCAGTGTTTCTCAACCTTGGAAGCTTGAAGATGGGTGGACTTCAACTCCCAGAATCCCCCAGTTCCAAAATGTAAATATCAGGTGGAGAAAGTGTAATAAGTAAGTTAGAAAATGAGCACCTTTCATTCAGTTGTAGTTCTGGCCAGTCTACTTCTATTCAAGATTCATCCACTATCTATATAGATACTACCTTCAAAAATTTATTACCATATCTCTCTTATTTAGGGTCACAAATTCTGTCAGTTGATGTGTTTCAAACAGTATTCATGCAGTGGTTTCATTGATAGAATGAAAACAGATGCACAATAAAATGTTAAAATAATTTAAAATTCAATAAGCTATACAATATAAACAAAATAATACATATATATATTTAAAAAATCCTCTTCCTTAGTTCTCCATAAATCCCTTCCAAAAACAGAAGCCCAGATCACACAGTGGTTAAAAACAACGATCTGCAATCCATTACTACACATAGATAATTTCTAGAAGAGATACAAAATCTGATGCCCTCACTATATGTGGCTGCTGAAAGTCTTGATATCATTTCTGAAACCTCTGCAGAAGATACTACTAATTTATAAGAGAATAGCCAATTCAAAAACATCTATAAGCATTATTGCATTCAATTACATTAATACTAATTATCTTAAAATGAAATGTATTTCTTTGGCTTGTTTTTTTCTTGGCCTTGTTTACTTCTTTTTTTAAAAAAATTGATTTATATGCCGCCCTTCTCCGGAGACTCAGGGCGGCTTACAATGCGTTAAGCAGCAGCCTTCATACTTTTGTATATTTATACAAAATCAGCTTATTGCCCCCACAAACTGGGTCCTCATTTTACCTAACTTAGAAAGGATGGAAGGCTGAGTCAACCTTGAGCCTGGTGAGATTCAAACTTACAGTAATTGCAGACAACTGGTGTTAATCACAATGCTTTTAGTCTGCTGAGCCACCAGGCCCCTTTGTTCCAGATTATACCACTTTTGTGGGTATGCTTTTTATCCCATGATCTGAACAAAGTTAGGATAATGGTTATACAATGTAAAATCTTGTGAAATAAATGGCACAGCTAGCTTGTCTTTTTTTTTACACTTGTGCAAACCCATTCATATTAACAGGATTTTTGAGGAAGAACTTGGAATGGAATCTACCCACCAGCCATTTATAATTTCTTTCACTTGATTGGGAATTATGCTCTGCAAGGGAGATGCTTTATAAACATTCTCATTAATTATAACACCAGCCAAACCAAATTTTTTAATTCAACCTGGAAATTTCACTCTGAACCAATAGGAGAGAAAATAGGACAGTTTTCTTATTAAAATGAAATGACAGAATAATTTGCATTTGTCTTTTGCATCTGGCTTTTTTTTTTTTTTTGACAAAGTAACCCACTCTCTTTAAAATTTATTTTCGTGAAGACTATGCGTCACAGGTTGCTCAAGTTGTTTACTGCATGTCACAGTAGGACTATATTTAGTGTGTGGTGTTTGGCTTGCAGGTGTAGAAGGTCAAATAAAACCTGCAAATATGAAAACTTGGGGAAATTAGCACAATCTTTGTTAACATAGTTACTGTGCTGGTGGCAGTAACAGGCCAAGGCCTAGCTGGATTGCACGCTTCTTATACAGAATCACTAAATATCCAGCAAAGAACAGCATTCCACTTTTCTTGTTCCCTCACCTTCCTGTTGCCCTCTGAAGAATTACAGGGCAGTATTATACTAAATTAGCTTCCATGTATGTATTCTGTTGAGGCTTAATCAAACACAGCCCATGTCTCTGGGATCAAACAACTAATCTTAGCAGCTTTGTCAGACCACTGACTCCCTCATCAATCATGCTCCAGACTTTGGAAAGTTGGAGGTATTGCTGAATAGCCTTCTGTTAGGCGGTGGCCAGCTTCTTTGTGACAAATTTACAGCAGATACTGACAATGTTGTTTGTGTGAAACCAGCTGAACTTGATGGGATAAAGCCGGGGACTCAGGGGGAGGAATAATGATTCTGCAAAAGTGATTGCTAACGAGAACGGCTACCTTTTTATTCCTTCTCTAAAACAAAAGTAATTGACTGCTGAAACTGCTTGTGCTGGGAATATTGATCAGTGACAGTTAGAGGCCTTCTTCACTATCACTCGTCCTGGGAGGCCTAATTAACAAAGGCTGGCTTGTTGAATTAGATAAAGCTCAGTGTGCACTGAAATTAATGTGATGCTGTCTGAGCATCCTTCACCTAATAGGGGAAAATCAAGTTTAAGTGGAAGAAAAGAGGAAAGTCCTGTTAGGAGCTAAAACAATTGTGACTGGAAAAGAAGTGGATAAATACAAGATCTTTACAAGGGCAAACTTTTTTTTCTTTTAGAGCAAAATCATATGCATTGTTTCATACCAATCCTTCTAATGGGGCCTTTGTGATTAAAGAAGGCTCTTATGACCATTGTAACCTGGCTTTCTAAATAAAATAAATTCTGTATTGGATTTTTGCAGGAAGTTTGTACAGAAAGGGAAATGGACAATTAGATTGGTGTTCTTTCAATCATTCTTAGTTCTTTCAATCATTCTTATAGTGCTCTAAAAGTAGTCTAGAATTGGTCACCTGGGAAAGCAATAGAACATTTTGTATTGCCTTCAGTGAAGGACTCACTTAATGCAAAATATGGAAACTTGAGAATACTGACAGGATTGGAATTCAAATAGAGTTGCACATGTAGCGCTACCCCTGAAAGGACTGCAAAAGTCCAGCTCCCTCTGTCCCTTTCTCCCAGATAACTTGGGGTCTTTCAACTCACATTCACTGATCTAGCATTTCAGGATCTCTTGTTCTTATCGTTCACCCAGTCACCTCTATTCCCTCGGCTCAGTCCACCTCCGCAATCCTCCTAGTGTATCTGATGCCCCTCTGGTAATTCTCTCTGGACTGGCTCTCCACTGCAGCCTCCCAATATGTCTGTCGACCCCTAGGGTTGCTGGCTCTCTCTCACACACTGCTCTCTCTCTCTGGGTTAGCTTTCTTCTCTCCCTCTCTCTGGGTCAGTATTGCTCCCTTTCTCTCTCTTTGGATCGACTTCACACCTGCTCTCCCCCCCCACATCTCTCTGTCTGGATCTTACTGCCTCCCATGCAGCCCTGCTAAGCATGGAACAGGCTGCGGAATGGTGCAAGGTAAGCTGATAAACTCTTACCCCCCTCTCCCTTGTCTACTCACCTCCTCTTCCTTCATTTGTTTTTCCCCATTTTTTCCCCCATCTCCTCCTTCTCTGTTTGCTTTTCCCTGTCTCTCTTCTTCCTCACGCTGCTTCTCTCCCTTCTTTTCTCTCTCTCACTCTCTCTTCATCTCCCCTTCCTCCCTTCTTTGTTCTCCCCCTGGCCAAATGTCTCCTTCTCTTTTGATATCCCCTTTTACCCTGGCCACCTCTTCCCCCCTAATTTCCATCAGGATTCTATGGGATGCCATGAAGCAGTTGGGAGCTCTGGGTCACCAATGCCACTCTGTTGGAGCTCAGGGACTTCCTCCGCTGCCCAACTGATCACATCCATTGGTGTAACCACCTGACAAGTACGACCATGTGATCAGTGCTAAGAATTCTCTCTCCGCTATTGCACTGATCAGTATGATTGCACAGCCAGTGCAATTTGTGTTGTTTGTGCTACTCTCCCTGCTGCCCAGCTGGTGGCCCGGGATTCCCACTGCACTACCCAGCTGATCACACTGATCGGTTCTGCTCTCCCTGCTACCCCTACCACACATAAATCAGATCCATTGCCATTTTCATACATTTATTGGGTTTTTTTTAAAAAAAAAATCAGGTGACACTAATAGGCATTGGAATGTTATTTTGAACCAAAATTAATAATTAATTTCTTTTTCTTTCGTTCAATAGGATCTGATTCTCAGAGATTGTCTGAATAAAGTGCTGAAGTTTTCTTGGTAGTGTTTTTCAGAAGTGGTTTGCCATTGCTTCCTTCCTGGGGTTGAGAGAAAGTGACTGGCTAAAGATCATTCAGCAGGCTCTAGGTCTAAGGTGGGAATGGAACTCAGTCTCCTAGTTTCTAGCCTGGTGCCTTAATCAGTATATCAAACTTTTGTACAGGTGATTGTTAAGTGATTTTATTGAAATTGAATGCCAACATTATGTCATATGCAAATCAAATTTAGTATATACATGTGTACATGTGCATTATTCCTTTATCCAAATGAGAAGGGATATAGTATTTGCAATACCCCCAAAGAATGAGAAAGGTTTTTCTATGTCTTCCTTCTTGTAATTTAGTGGTGTTGCTGTGATGTCATTCAGTTTTTCCCAGGTTATGAGGTTATATTTTATAACTTATATTTTATAAGCTTGTTAGGTGTGTTATGTTTGTCAGAGTCACAACGCACCTTTTTTAAAATTAATTTTCCATTAAAAGTTTATATGAATTACATTATTTTTAAGTTTACTGTCAATTTGCTGCAATAATTTAAAAAAATGTTTCTTGAAGGCAACATATACCTGTGCAATATAAGTTACCTCTCAGCTATGCATATGAAACTATTTATTATTTTTCCCATTCACAAGTGGTGTAAAAAAATTACAAAAAAATGGAAATAACTAAAAAAATAGCACCCAAGCCTCCAACACATAATTTTTTCTGTAAAATATTTTCAACTTTTCACCTTCTCTAAACAGCACAGCCATTGCCAAGAATTCTGGAAATTAGCCCACGTATTTGGAAGGTGAGAAGTTTAAAGATTACTGTCCCAAAATCATTTGGTTGATTATTGTAGACTAAATAGATTTTTGAAGGATGACATCATACAATTTTGTGGACTTTCCAATGAAGATTGCAATCCAGATTATTTCAAAGAACTGTTTAGAATTCCATAAGTAAATGCATAAGATTTCATATAAGTAACATCTACAAATACTTCTATGAAATAGGTTTTGCACTAATTCTCCTTTATTTTTATAATGCAGGTTCTTGAAGAAGGAAAAGATGCTCCTTTATTTTCCAAAATACTTTACATAAAATAATTGATTTATATAAGCTTTCCTTGTTTGTTTCCCGAGAAATCTGTTGAACTTTATCTGATTAGGCATTATAGGGGTTGGTCCAACACATTTGACTTCTCAAGTGCATTGGCAAAGAAATCAGTAGTTTCTCAAACAGATCAAAAGCAAAAGTTAGCTCAGCAAACATGTATTCTTTTTGAGACCATTTGGCTCTCAAAAAGGACATGTTACCTGGATATACACTGAACTCCATTTAATAATGGAAGAAGCACTCATTTTTTGTTGCTTGAAAAAAATTAGTAAGATATTTAGTACAGGACAATGCAGCTGTCAGCAACCAGAATGACAGCAATTACAGTATAAACATTATTTTTTCATGACCATTTATCAGAATCAGGTGTGCGTGGGATGCAAAATACACCTGGATCAATAGAGAGAAATCAGCTTGCTTTACTTTGATTGATGAAGCAGATCATTAGGAGGAGGATGAGAAGTTGTGCCTGACAGCAATCATTCAGTAATTGCTTGATGGAATTAAGATCTGTCAGGTACTGCCATAAACACACCATACTATATAATGCATAGATTCTATTAACAGAAGATGGCAAGTGATTCTATAGGCATAAATCTAGAAGGCATAAAGAAATATGCACACAGAGCATACTTTTTCATTTCTTTTTGCATATGCAGCCAAAACCAAACGTATATGTTATTCCTGAATATATTATATCATATGGGAAAGAAGAATAGAAAGTTGTTATATGTATAGGCTGTACATAAAAGAAAAGATACATTCGTTAAGAATCATAAGGTACAATGATAGTCATAGGAGAAAAGTCAATATAAATCTTAAGGATACCAGCAACAAGGTTACAGTCATACAGTAATAAGTGGGAGGAGATGGGTGATAGGAATGATGAGAAGATTAATAGTAATAGTAACTAGTTTGACAGTGTTGAGGGAATTATTTATTTAGCAAAGTGATGGCGTTCAGAAAAAAACTGTCCTTGCGTCTATTTGTTCTGGTGTGCAGTGCTCTATAGCATCGTTTTAAGGATAGGAGTTGAAACAGTTTATGTCCAGGATGCAAGGGGTCTGTAAATATTTTCACAGCCCTCTTTTTGACTTGTGCAGTATACAGGTCCTCAATGGAAGGCAGGTTGGTAGTAATCATTTTTTCTGCGGTTCTAATTATCCTCTGAAGTCTGTGTCTGTCTTGTTGGGTTGCAGAACCAAACCAGACAGATACAGTATAAAGGTGCAGATGACATCCTACAACATCTTGAATCTCCAGACTCCATAATTCCTCTATAGAACTGTATCAGCAGCTCTTTGGGCAGTTTGAGCTTTCTGAGTTGGCACAGAAAGAACATTCTTTGTTGTGCTTTTTTGATGACATTTTTGATGTTGGGTGTCCATTTTAGGTCGTGAGATATGATAGAACCTAGAAATTTGAAGGTCTCTATTGTTGATACTGTGTTGTCTAGGATTGTAAGCAGTGGGAGTATGGGAGGGTTTCTCCTAAAGTCCACCACCATTTCTACAGTTTTGAGTGTGTTCAGTTCCAGATTGTTCTGGTCGCACCACAAGGCTACTTGTTCAACCTCCGATCTGTATGCAGATTCATCATTGTCTCAAATGAGACCGATCACTGTTGTGTCATCTGCAAACTTCAGTAGTTTAACAGATGGATCGTTTGAGATGCAATCATTGGTATATAGAGAGAAGAGAAGTGGAGAGAGCACACAGCCTTGTGGGGCCCCTGTGCTAATTGTGCAGGTACTGTATGTGATGTGATTCTGCTTAGCTTCACCTGCTGCTTCCTGTCTGTTAGGAAGCTTATGATCCATTTATAAGTGTGTTCAGGTACCGCTAGCTGGTTTAGCTTAGTTAGAAGAATGTTTGGAATAATGATGTTGAATGCCGAACTAAAGTCTACAAAGAGGACCCTTGCGTAGGTCTTTGGAGATTCAAGATGTTGTAGGATGTAGTGCAGAGTCATATTAACAGCATCATCTATTGATCTATTTGCTCAGTATGCAAATTGCAGGGGGTCTAACGGATCCGTGATGATTTTCAAGTGGGACAGCACTAGCCTTTCAAAGGTTTTCATAACTACAGATGTTAGAGCAACTGGTCTGTAGTCGTTCAGTTCCTTGATGGTGGGCATCTTTGGTACTGATAGTAGTGCAATTGCAGCAAGAAGGGACATAACACATCTCTAGCGATTTATTGAGGATATTTAATATTTTAATTTTAATTAAATTTAATCAATTTAAAAAACTTATCCAGCAATCAGTTCAAATCTCGTATAAAATAAGATTGTAACTACCCTGTTTCCCCCAAAATAAGACATCCCCTGATAATAAGCCCAATCAGGATTTTGAGCGCATGGCAATAAGGCCAAGCACTTATTTCAGGTTTCAAAATATATATATATATATAAAATGGGGTCTTATTTTCGGGGAAACACAGTATTAATCCTGACCTTTCACTTACTAAGAAATATTTAGTTTCAAACCTATTTTATAATGTTTACCCTCATTTGTGATCTTATTCAAGAGGGGGGAGTGGACCTGGCAGGTATTACGGAGACCTGGTTGGGCCAGGAGGGGGGAGTCCCCCTCGTAGATATATGCCCATCAGGCTTCCGTGCATTCCATCAGCCGAGAGCCCAGGGCAGGGGTGGGGGCGTGGCGGTTATTATAAAGGATCTTGATAGCCACAGATAGCCGGATGTGAGTCCCTTTTTGTGAAGTGGGGCCATGGAGTACAGTTGGGCTTGTTGATCGCGTACCTGGCTCCCTGCCACGTGGCAATGGCCCTGCCCAAGCTGCTCAACGTCATAGCTGAGGTGGCGGTTGGTACCCCCAGACTTTTAGTCATGGGGGATTTCAACCTGCCATCTATCGGTGAACATCTGAGGTGGCTCAAGAGTTCATGGCTTCCATGATGGCCATGGACCTTACTCAGTTAATTCATGACCTTACTCACATAGGTGGACACACTCTGGATTTGATTTTTGTCTCTGGTCAGTGGTCGAGTGGCCTCGATACAGGGGATATAGTCATTGAACCCTTGTCATAGTCTGACCACTCGCTCCTTCAACTGGACTTTTTAACCACTGCACCTCACTGCAGGGAGGCGGGACTGACCAGGTGGTTCCGCCCCAGGCGCCTGATGGATCCTGATAGGTTCCAGATGGAGCTTGGGCCATTTCCTGAGACTCTGGCTCATGACTTGGCTGAAGACCTGGTGGCCGCCTGGGATAGTGCGGCCACCGGGGCTTTGGACCGCGTTGTGCCTTTGCGGCCTCTGACCTGGCACCGAACTCACCTAGCTCCTTGGTTATCCGAGGACCTGAGGGAGATGAAGCGCCGTAAAAGACGCCTGGAGAGTAGTTGGAGGACCAGCTGCTTCGAATCCGACCGAACACTGGTGAGGTCTCATATTAAGACCTATCTAGTGGTGATAAAAGCGGCAAAATCTAGCTATTTTGCCGCTCTTATCGCGTTATCAGATAATCGCCCAGCCGCCCTGTTTAAGGTGACCCGCTCCCTCCTCCATCTGGAAGCGCTGGATTATCCCTTGCAGGGTCGAGCTGAGGACTTTGTGCAGTATCTGTATGACAAGATCGCTCAGATTCGGGAAGGCCTGGCCTCTGACCGGGTAAGTCCGGATGGGATGACTGAGGCAGGTCTTGAGAGTGTTATCTGGGAGGAGTTTGATCCTGTCGCTCCCGAGGACATGGACAGGATCCTGGGACGGCTGAACGCGACCACATGTTTATTGGACCCATGCCCCTCCTGGTTGGTACTGGCTTCCCGGGAGGTTACATGAGGCTGGCTCCAGGGAATTGTTAATGCTTCTCTGAGTGAGGGGGTCCTGCCGGCCACTTTGAAAGAAGTGGTGATGAGGCCCCTCCTCAAGAAGCCCTCTCTGGATCCAGCTATTTTGGCTAACTATCGTCCAGTCTCCAACCTTCGCTTCGTTGCGAAGGTTGTTGAGAGTGTGGTGGCGCGGCAGCTTCCCCAGTACCTGGATGAAGCTGTCTATCTAGACATGCTCCAGTCCGGTTTCCGGCCTGGGCACAGCACGGAAACGGCATTGGTCACATTGGTGGATGATCTCTGGAGGGCTCGGGATAGGGGTTGTTCCTCTATCCTGGTCCTGTTAGATCTCTCAGTGGCTTTTGATATCATCGACCATGGTATCATGTTGCACCGGTTGAAGGGGCTGGGGGTGGGGGGCACCATTCTGCGGTGGTTCTCCTCCTACCTCTCTGACCGGTCGCAATCTGTGTTGACAGGGGGGCAGCGGTCGACCCCGAGGTGCCTTGTTTGTGGTGTGCCACAAGGGTCGGTCCTCTCGCCCCTTCTGTTCAACATTTATGTAAAGCCGCTGGGCGAGATCATCCATGGCTTTGAGGTGGAGTTCCATCAGTACGCTGGCGACACCCAGCTGTACATCTCCACCTCGGGCCACCCCAACGATGCCCTTGAAGTGATGTCTCAGTGCCTGGAGGCTGTGCGGGCCTGGATGGGGAGAAAAAGGCTCCGACTCAACCCTTCCAAGACCGAGTGGCTGTGGCTTCCGGAGTCCCGATATAGCCAGCTGGTGCCATCGCTGGCTATTGGGGGAGAATCACTGGCCCCCACAGAGAGGGCTCGCAACTTAGGCATCCTCCTGGACTCACGGCTGTCTTTAGAAGAGCATATGACGGCCGTGGCCAGGGGGGCTTTTTATCAGGTTTGCCTGATACGCCAGTTGCGTCCCTTTCTGGATCGGGACTCCCTACACATGGTCACCAAAGCACTCGTCACTTCCCGCCTGGACTACTGCAATGCTCTCTACATGGGGCTCCCCTTGGGGTGCACCTGGAGGCTGCAGTTGGTCCAGAATGCGGCAGCGCGGGGGATTATGGGAGCGACGGGGTGCTCACATATAACACCTCTCCTGCGCGAGCTGCACTGCTTCCTGTGGTCTTCCGGGTGCGCTTCAAGGTGTTGGTGACCACCTTTAAAGTGCTCCATGGCTTAGGGCCGGGGTATTTGCGAGACCGCCTTCTGCCACCAATAGCCTCCCACTGACCGGTTCGCTCGCACAGAGAGGGCCTCCTCAGGCTGCCGTCGGCCAGGCAGTGCTGGCTGGCGACCCCCAGGGGGAGAGCCTTCTCTGTGGCAGCACCTGCCCTCTGGAATGACCTGACCCCTGAGATACGCACGATATCAGACCTCCGGACTTTTAGTCGGGCCCTGAAGACACACTTGTTCCATCTAGCTGGGCTGGCTTGAATCCATCCTCTCAGTTTTTTAATCGAATTCGGTTTTAATTGGGTTGTTTTAATTTCAAGCCAAAATTATTTAACTGTTTCTTAAAATGTTTTTAAATTTTATATGCTATGTTTTATTCTGGCTGTACACCGCCCTGAGTCCCGCAGGAGAAGGGCGGTATAGAAATATAATAAAATAAATAAATAAATAAATAAATAAATAAATAAATAAATAAATAAATAAATAAATAAATAAATAAATAAATAAATAAATTTCACCCCAATAAAATGTTGGGGAGGGAGGGAGGGAGGGAGAGAATGGGATGTTCAGGGAGGGACAGTGCTTCTGGTGGAGGGGTCTCATGCCCTTTTTAGGGCTGTTCATTCACCTTTGGTCCCCACCTGGTGCTCAGCTTGCACATGCTGTTCCAAATGTGCTTGTGTTCATGCATGAACATGTGGACACCTGCAATGTTTAAATTACCCTTTTAATATTAGCAGAAAAGCAGACAAATATTCGTGTGTGGGTTTTGGCCTATTCAATAAAGTGAACATTTGTTCAGACTTATTTTACAGTCAGTTATGATAGTATATAAATATGCTATCTTTAATAACATTGAAGTATGTACTTATACTAAATATACTAAATTATGTATATTTCATCCTGTTTGCCCCATTGGTGAAATTCAGCCAGGTCTATCCGGATCACGTGATCTGGTAGCACCGGCGGTGGGAGGCTCCGCCCACCCTCCCGGATGTCATCACATCCCATTTTTAACCTTCTGTACATGCGCAGAAGATTTCGCGCATGTGTGGAGGAGGCGCACACACTTGTGTTTACGAACTGGTAGCGAAGGTAAGTGAATACCACCCTTGGTTTGCACCCTGTCTTCCCCTCCCTTCAACAACCAATTTGAATTCTCCATCATTTTAGTCATTCCTTTCAACTGAAAAACTGGGTTGTAGCACACAAAGTTTACAGTATGTCTTTTCATACAATGTGTTAACACATCACCACACTTGTTCTCATTTGGTGCTACCATAAGCTAATATGGGCCTCTTTTTAGAATGTCTGCATGCATGTTCCAAAAGAACCCAGGAAAGCCTTTGCAGAAATTCCCAAGATTCCATCTTCTCAACTGTTCTTAAGATAGCTATTTTATTTGTGCTAAAATGCTTTGTGGAAATGCCCAGTTTATTTGCAGAGTCCCACCAGGATCAAAGCATCTCAATAAACTAAGGACGATCCCAGGTTACTATCTGAATTAAAGTGTCCATTGTGAAACTTTGCAGGTTAAAAAGCTTTGTTTAGCCAAATTACCTTGATATCCAAGGCAGAAATCTCCAAATGCCTGTTTAACTCTGGCATCAAAAATACAGTCATAAAACATTTAAAAGCATACACTTTCTTCCTTTTCATGTCAATTCATGAAGCCTGAAAGAGCTATTTTACTTTATATTAAGAACAACATCAAGGAAAAAAATTCCTAAGACTTAGGGGTGCTTGTGGATGCCCTAGAAAAATGAAGCATTTCATAGCAGCTGACAGGCTTACCCTTTAATGTTACCCTTTATACTGCCACAATGTCCTAAAGAACTGGACAAGGTCTCTGTATTGTCAAGTTGGCCATTTACTGGATCATGGTGCCTGCTGAGTCACGAAAGAGGCGAAAAAGTTGAGCCGCAGTTTGTCTATGCAGTAATATTGACTTTTTTGAAAAAGGTGATGGTACCCCAGCCTTGAAAAAGGCAGTGGTGCTGTCACTTGTCAAGAGATCATCCATGGACCTAACAATTTTCGATAACTATTGACCAATCACAACCTCTCCCTTCAGGTCTGACTAGTTTGCACCTGATGAGAACCTTGGAAAAAAACAATTTATCTAGACCCATTTTAGACAGTTTCAGACTGAGGCACCTTTGTCACACTTAGTGGTGGTGGGTCTATATCTATCTTTACGTTCCTTAATGTCTCAGCACCTTTCAATTTCATTGACTATGGCATCCTTCTATAATGACTCCATAAGCTGGAGATAAGGAAAACTATTTTGCAGGGGTACAGTTGCTTTTTCTGGGACAACTCCAATTCCATGTTGGTTGGTGTGGACAGATCATCCCCTTATTCCTTCATTTCTGGTGTGGGCTAGTCTGTCTCCCATATTTTCAACATCTACAGTATATGAAACCACTGAGTAAGGTCATCCACCAGTTTGGGGATTTAGTATATGATACCCAACTATATCTTTTTAACTCTGAGCCAGCCAAGTAAGATTATTGAGGTTCTGTCCCAGTGCCTGGAGGATGCATTGATATAGATGGGGAAGAACCATTTCCAACTCAATCTTATCAAGACTGAGTGATTGTTGGTAGCCACCCAGATTTGGAGATATTCCAACTTTGACTTTAAATGGATTGTATGTCCCCATTCAAGGATAATGTGTAATTTGATGGTCCTCCTGATTGCAGATCTCTTGCTCAATGAGCAGGCGCAGTAGTGGCCAGGAAGGCTTTTGCCCAACTTCATTTGGTGTATCAGTTGCTCCCTTTTCTAGATTAAAGAGCCATTTAGACAGTCACGCATGACCTGTTTACTTCATGCCTTGACTTCTGCAGTGCACTCTACATGGGGCAGCCCTTGAAAACTACAGGTCCAGAATACAGTTATTCTTTTCTGGGCCTTTTAATATCCATGTTTCACCAGTTTCCAAGTTCAATTTACATGTTCCTCATTAGCTATAAAGCCTTACATGGCATAGGGCTGATTACTAGAGGGATTGCCTACCTTTCATAGTATCTGCCCTGCAGGTTCAGTCTAGCAGGATTAGTGCACTTTTGATTCCATCAATTAAACAATATCATATGTTGGAACTCTGGAATCATGCCTTCTCTGCAGCAGCACATGCCCTTTGGAATGTGGTTTGCCCCAAAATTGGAATGTTTTGCATCCTACTGTTTTTCCAAAGAACTTAAAGACCTTTACCAAAAACTTTTGTTCAGGTTTTTGGTAAAGATGATTGATATCCCTTTTTTCTTTCTGGTTCCCCTCTGAGTTTCTTTTCTTTGCCATCTTAGTTCTGCTTGTGCTATTTCTCTTTTTCTCTCTTTTTGATTTATGGTCTTAAATATTTTTGACAATTATAAACTCCTAAGAGTCACTGGGTATCAGGAGGCATATAGATTTAATAAATTATTATTATTAGAAATTTTGCTAAGTTTATTTAAATATGTTATATATTTTAGACCTTGTTATTATCAATTATTTTTGTAATTGCTGTTACACTTTTCACTTTTTGTTATCACCAACCTAATTTTATTGATTTTGTCTTTTGTATTGCTGTACATTATCCAGAATGCTTCTAGATAACTCATACATTTAAAATAAAAACAAAATAATACTCATGACTTTTTGTTAGATTTATATTCTGCCTTTCCTTCAGAAGCTCAAGGCAACATAAATAATGCTTCCCTTTCCCCCCACAATGGCAATTTTGTAACTGGCCCAAAGTCAACATATAGAAATTCAAGGAATCTTGAGGGGAATCTACTACTTATAACCTAGTCTGATTTTTCAAAGAAAAGAAGGATGATGTCCATATAGTATAACTATATGTGAACAACAATCATATTAAAATGTATAGGACACTTATTTCCCATCATGCTTTATTTTTCCATTTCTTAGCATTTCATGGCAACATTTAGAAACACACATATAATCTCAGAAGGACACCTTGCTGAAAGAATGAATCTTCAGAGTTATTCCAGTTCAATTATGCATGATGCTGGCTTGATGTAGGATCAAGAAACCAATATTCAGGTATGCCCCAGAGTCCTCTTGTGGGTATGTGAAAAAAGAAGTACTCACCTCTCCCTGCAGCCGAAGGAGGAGATAGCAGGAGCATAAACAGCAAAAGAAACCCAGCCATGTCTTAATCTCACCCCCCTCCTTTTTTTATTTTTAGTTCAATTGAAGTTCACAGATTTGTGCAGTGGGAGGCTCAAGTCAACAGTAGCAGGATAGCATTTCTAAGAGAAGAGTTAATACTCTTCTATGACACACTGACATCCAAAGCAGTGGGAGAGTGACAGGTGGCATTCCCTTTGTTACCCTGCCTGTCCACATGCTTCTGACATCTCTTCATAGGCACAGCAGGGCTTTGATTCCTCTGTGTTTGGTATTCATGCCCTTTCCACAGTGCTGTGCCACCAATTTACAGAATGCTCGGAATTGCAGAAATTCAAAGCATCTAGCTTCCAAGGGCAGATGATACACTGTTGATTGGGGGGGGGGAAGAGGGGGGGAGAAGTGGACAGGTGTGGGAAATAATCATGCTGTTTCCCTGGTTCTTGGAAATAAGGAAAAGAAAGAAGAAAAGAAAGAAGAAGAGGGAGGGGTGAAAATCATGGCAAAATGTTAAATGATTTCAATTGTGCGGTCATCCACTTTTCAGCTGTTCTGGGGAGATTTCCTATTCCTCGGCTTTAACAAGAAGGAAGGAAACAGAGAGAGGGAAAGAGAGAGAGAGAGGAAGGGAGGGAGGGAGGAGGAGGGAGAGAGATTATAATGAGCATAGGTCACAAATGTCCTCTTGGACCAGCCCACTGGAACGGTTCCCTCCCACAAGTGTCATTGTGCTACACTTGAGATCAGGAGCTGGTCTTTAGTATTCAGAGTGCTAATTCATTTTGTTGCTGGCAGCACTGCATTAATGATCAAGCGACGACAATGAACACTGTCTGCATAACAAATGTGCCTTTCTCCAGTGGCAGTAAATACAAAATGATTAATATAGAATCAGGGCTCATATGGAGTGCCTTTCTTTTTACATCTTCTCAAATGATGATATTATTATCATTGCTATTCCTGAATATTGTCAGATTTCTAGGGAAGAGATTTCTGCCGTTCCTATGTTCCTATCTATCCATATTTCTATCTGTGTATGGATTGGTATGTCTCCATTTCTATCCAACTACACCCATGCATCATTATTTGGGCAAAGCTACTTGGCACTTTCTCTCTCTCTCTCGCTCTCGCTCTCACTGGAAAGCTGCCTTTTCCTATACTGGATGCAAATGATTATTAATACTCTGTTCTCTGCTTCTGACATTTACCAAGGCAGAATCATCAGACTGAACTAAATCATCTCCTGCTCCTTCTGGCTACCTACCTAAGCCTATCTTCTATTAGAATTAAAAGATTGGAACAGGTGAGATGTGTGCCCACATTTTTTTTTAAAGTGTCAGTTGCTGCTTCCTTTTAGTAGGAGCCGAGAAAGCTCCAATTTCATGGGGTTTGGACTTAAATGAGAGGGAAAGAAAGATTATTCCTTCCCATTTAATCATAGCACTGATGTTTGGGCAATATCAGTCAGTATGAAAAACAAAATAGGATTATGCTGTTCTTAGGAGTGCAAAAAGGGTTATTTGTCAAGCTGTTTTCTCTTCTGTGTTATTTGTGATATGGTGAGTCCTCCTTGAGAACCTCCCTGCTTTTGAAATGTAAAGGAGTTTGGGGCAGTGGTGGAGAGACTAGTGTTAACCCTCTATTTAAGCATTTGGATATGGCTGTTTTTTATTCACTTTATACTCTGGTATAATATTATTCACATACATCTCATCTGATTATAATGTGCCAAAAGCTTCCTCTCTTCAATCCCAAGCAGCCTTTTAAATAGACATCTTTACTGGAAACATCTTTATCATTATAAAAGGAATACAGGCAGTCCTAAACTTACGATCACAGTTGAGTCTAAAATTTCCTTTGCTAAACAAGACAGTTGTTAAGTGAGTTGTGCCCAATTTTATGATCTTTTTGCCACAGTTGTTAAGCAAAACACTGCAGTTGTTAAATGAAACATGCAGTTGTTAAATAAATCTGGTTTCCCCATTTACTTTGCATGTTGGAAGCCTGATTGGAAGGTCTCATATGATGATCACATGACCCCAGGACACTGCAAATGTCATAAATACATAAATACACTCATAAATGTCATAAATACATAATAAATACATTCCAATTGCCAAGTGTTCAAATTTTAATCATGTGGCCATGGAGATGCTACAATGGTCATAAGTGTAAAACCAGTCATAAGTCTCTTTTTTTCAGAGCCACGGTAACTTTGAACAATCATAAAATGAATGGTTGTAAATCAAGGACTACCTGTAAAATATCTTTTGCATCCGTTCTCAGACACCACTGTTAGGATTCCTTCCTCGTATATGCCTTTTGAAACATGAAATATTTCCTTATTTAGGACTCAAAATAAGCTCTTTTATAACTGTCCTAGCGAGAATGGCAATTTTGAAACTGTGCACCCTCTCTCAGACCTTTGAATGAAATTTCATTTGAAAGTGAATCAGGCAGTTTCTTCCCAGTTGGTATAGATAAAAAAGTTATTCTTTCATTATGAATTTTTAAAATATGAAATCTCTTAACCAATCCACTCTTCCCCCCAATTTGTCTGTCACAAAAATACCTGGGAAGTCCTACCTCATTTTATAATGGACAGCAGATCAAGAGAAATGATTTTCTTTAGCACATGGTTGCAATCCACATTTTCTAAGAGTGAATTCACATTTCTCAAGAATGTTGGTGGGAAATCTTGTTGGTGGAAAGGCCATGTGAATGCAAATAAACCCTAGAATTTCCCTAGGTGGTGAATGGAAATAGGCACATAGTAAACATTCTCATTGACACTCATGTTTTCATATCCATACCCAGAGGAGACAGTGTGATATAGAAAAGGTACATGGTGAAAATCCAAACAGCCATGTCTTTGCTGCTGCTAGTAATCCAATACAATATGCTCTGCTTTTTGAAAATGAAAGTTTCCCCCCTTTTTCTTCATAAGCATATTCTCATCATTCTCATATGAACAACAGCACTGGGGACCTACATATACACTCTGACCTTGAAAGGTAATTTGCACAGTTGGTTGTGTCTCCCAATTTTTCCCTCTGTAAAGCATTGGGAAGATAATGAAAACTGCTCATTTTTCCAATTGCATATTTTATTGGCATTTTTTGATGCTTACAAAGTATTGGTGTCATTATTTTTAGTAGTATTCAATGACATATTTAGCTGCAAGCACTGATTGCTCATATTTATGTGATGCTTCAAATGCAAAATTGGTTTATATAAAATAGTCATATCCTTTAGATACTCCCTTTTGGACATAAATTATTTTATATATTTTCTTTTGGAAAACTCATTCCATTTTGATTGTCTTTTGAATTATATAAGTGACAAGTTGAAAATTAATTGGTGGATAAAGGAAATGAATATGGCATGTATTCATGGCTGTTAAGAGAAGTTGGAAAGATATTCATTTTCTGTCAATTATGCAATAGTCTGAAGACTCATCTTTTTTCTATATTTGAAAAGAGCACTTGGCTGCCAAAAATCCCATTCTGAGTACTACTTAGAGTTTTGGGCTGAATATCCTTCTTGATGCTGGCTTTGCTCTTTCTGTTGTAGTTGTTAATAATTACTATGTCTAGGGTTAAGCATACATTATTATATGAGGCTTATCTGCTTGTATAACAATGTTTTGGAATTGTGGTTTGAACTGCTATTTTTATTATTTCTAGTCCATCAGAAAATTGGAAGAAAATTTTAAAAAGGAATTTAGTATCTATCTCTCCATCCATCTGCATGCCAGCAAAAGAAATAATCAAAATCAGGATAAAACTAATCCAAATTTGTGGAAGGGCAAAAATATTAAAATAAAAAAATGCAAAAACTGGGCAGATCTGGGTAATGTCTACACGGAAAAAATTTCCCAAATATTACTCTATCATTTTAATAGCACAGGAAATGTATTCCTTGACATCTATTAGCAACAAAAGATGGTAGATTTTAGGAGAAATCCTTTCCCATATCAGGAGATCTTTAATGAGGAATCCACAGATCCTTCTATAAATCTTAGGAAGATTCTTCTGCCCTTTAACTCAAAGGGTGCACTAAAGCTTTATTCAGGAAATCATGGAGGCCATTGTATACATTTATCAAAATTTTTCTTCCTAAAAGAAACAACTTAGAAATAGTTGGTTTCATGATGAATAGCTGACTGGTCAGCTGTACTGCACAAAGTATTTTGCCTGTAATGTCAAGTCAGTAGTGCTGTAACTTGGCTTGTTTGCTTGTAATGCTGTATTATTCACTGTAGTCATGAATCTGATATTCTGAATCAGTTACCAGTTTAGGAAGAATTTCCTTTCCCCATACCCAGTAGATGTTGTTTGTTTGGCCGATTATCTTAGTTGACACTATTGGCTGTGTACCTTTCCTCTGCGTATGGGTCACTTTAAGTGAGACTGAGCAGGTTGCTCTTCAGAGGATGGATGCTCCTGCCTCTCAGCATCTTAAACTGCACAATCTTTTAGTTTCCTCCAGCTGTTTGGTTAACCCTCTTAGTAAAGTGTGGAGGAAAGAACAGGTGCATGAATTAGTCTTGCATACAATGAATGGGTCAACAGATGTCCAATTAGAGCATCACCAAGCAGGTTGAACACAAAGGGGAATGTGGGGGGGCGGGGCGGGTAGAGATGTGTGTAACTTACTGCTTTAAGAAATGCATCATTAATAGGTGACTCTAAATTTCACCTATATTCTGCTTCTCTTGCAACTTGACAAAGAATAGGTGGTGGTGAATTGGAACGCAAAGGAGAATTGCATCCAAGCATCATCAGTTCCCAGGAAACATTGCTCCCCCATCAACATTGCTCCCCCAGCAGATGTCCCAGTGGGCCCAGCTGGTTCCCATAACAAAATGAACAGAAGTGATTGGTGGACATAATGGATTGTGGGTGGCCTGGGGGGAAAAGGGGGAATGAACTATGCATGCTTTTGCATGGAAAGCTGAGAGCTGGTTTTGCTTCTTCTGTCCCAATGTGGATTTATTTAGTAAGGTTTGTACTTGATAAAATAATATTTTTCTGGATTCGCTAACTAGACAATTGACAGACACAATTTTGTAAGCACTGAAGTTAAATGAACATAGGGGAGGGTCATCTCAGTTATTAATTAAGAAAATCCTTATATTTAACACAGAAACTACTTAGCTGAAAACAAGAGTCTGTTTGTCTTTAACTGTAGACAAAAAGTTATGCTGTTGAAAAGAAGAGGGGTATGTTCATAAACTTCATGAAAAGAAAGAGAAGAAGCATTCTTTCAACAGGCCTGATTTGTTGTTGTTGTAAAGAAACTTTCTGACTGAGAGAAATGAGTAAAGCAAATGACTTAGCTGATCAGTTTCTTGAGCACTTTTCTCACAAGGTTCAGTAGCTAATGCCATTTCCTCTATGATCTGATGCATGTGGGACACAACACGTTTATGAGAGGATTTCACACAATGACAGCAGAAACATGAGGTAACTCAGTTATTCACTATTCAGGCTTTTGTGTAGGCAGCAGTGCTCACTGCCAGTTTGGCCTCTGACACAATATCTGCCTTCTTGTCAAGAAGAAGTGGCAGGGTTGGATGATTAATCAATTTTGAGGCCAAGGTTCAGAACCCTGGATCTGTTTTAGGAACAGATACTGTAAACTGGTTCAGCGTATGAGGTTTAGGACCTCAGAGATCAAGGCTGTAGTGCAGTAATAGGATTATCATTGTCTACGCCAAAGTAATATTCTCCCTTATTCTGATTCCACTTCAGGTTCTTGAGAACTTCCTCCAGATGTAGAGTAGAGTTTATTGGATATTTCATTTAAAAGTAACTCAAAAGAAAAATGTATGGCTTGATATAACTACCTTTGGTAGTATTTAGGACCATATTGTCATCTTTTGCATCCTTATGAAGATTGACTAATTTATCTTCTTGATTATCAGAGTTATATGGCTATTGTAGATGTTTGTTATAGTGATATATCATTCTGCTTTTATTCTACAATAGTTTTTGTCTGTTTGGGAGTTTCATCACCAAATTGAATTATTAACCTCCCTTTTAAATTATTAATATGAGGCGATACGTGCTAGTTTATAGATAATGTAATAATTTTAAAAAGCAGTACTTGAATAGTAGATTGTGAAGGTTAATTAGATTAACATGTTTTGTGGATAGTAAATGAGATTTTAAAAGAGACTGGCTTTGTTTTGATTTCTTAACTGTAGAAAATTTGAAACTGACAATGATTTAACTGGCAGATATTCTAAGGAAATTGTACATCACAGATCCTCTGGACATTTCTCTTCTTATGCCAACATAATAAGACTTCCCAAGTCTTACATATGTAACCAGCCAGCTTCATAATAGATGGTACTTGAGGCTAGCATAAAAGCTGTTTTATTCAACAGCTCATGTTTTCTATAACTTGGTGCTAAAGGAATATAATTCTATGTCTCTCCTTCTGGCCTGTAATAGGCTGTGAGAATGACAAGTTCTCAATGAGATTGAAACTGTTTGAGTAGACCGATTATGATAACATGCTTTGATTGTGCTAGGTTTATATGGATTATTGTCAGTAAGGAGTTACTTTTAGTTCAGTTATAGGCTTATAGTAAGGAAATTGGCTTGGCTTATCTTTGTAGAAAGAAAAGATTGGACAATTTTTAAAGGATACAAGTAGGAATATATAAAAAGAAAACAAAAACAAAGCAGTGTTCTGTTACATTGATATTACTCTAATTTAAGTAGAAGCATTTAAGATTTTATATATACAGAGGGGGGGGAGGGAGGGAGGGAGAGAGAGTATATCATAGAAGTGAGTTCACCCCCTCACATTTTGTAAATATTTAAGTATATCTTTTCATGTGACAACACTGAAGAAATGACACTTGGCTACAATGTAAAGTAGTGAGTATACAGCTTGTATAACAATGTAAATGTGCTGTCCCCTCAAAATAATGCAACACACAGCATTAGAGATTAATGTCTAAGCTGCTGGCAACAAAAGTGAGTACACCACTAAGTGATAATGTCCAAATGGGGCCTAAAGTGTCAATATTTTGTGTGGCCACAAAATAAAGGCAGTTCCAGCACTGCCTTAAACCTCTTGGGCATACAGTTCATCAGAGCTTCACAGGTTGCCACTGGAGTCCTCTTCCACTCCTCCATAACAATATCATGGAGCTGATGGATGTTAAGAGACCTTGCACACCTCCACTTTCCATTTCAGGATGCTCCACAGATGCTCAATGGGGTTTAGGTCTGGAGACATGCTTGGCCAGTCACCTTTACCCTCAGCTTCTTTAGAAAGGCAGTGGTCAGTTTGGAGGTGTATTTGGGGTTGTTATTACATTGAAATACTGCCCTGTGGCCCAGTCTCCGAAGGGAAGGGATCATACTCTGCTTCAGTATGTCACAGTACATGTTGGCATTCATCGTTCTTTCAATGAACTGTAGCTCCCCAGTGCCGGCAGCACTCATGCAGCCCCAGACCATGACATTCCCACCACCATGCTTGACTGTAGGCAAGACACACATGCTTGACACCATCCGAACCAAATAAGTTTATCTTGGTCTGATCAGACCACAGGATATGGTTCCAGAAATCCATGTCCTTAGACTGCTTGTCTGCAGTAAACTGTTTGTGGGCTTTCTTGTGCATCATCTTTAGAAAAGGCTTCCTTCTGGGATGACAGCCCTGCAGACCAATTTGATGCAGCATGCGGCATATGGTCTGAGCACTGACAGGCTGATCCCCCATCCCTTCAACCTCTGCAGCAATGCTGGCAGCACTCATACATCTATTTCTCAAAGCCAACCTCTGGATATGATGCTGAGTACTGGCATTCAACTTCTTTGATCGACCATGGCAAGGCCTGTTCTGAGTGGAACCTGTCCTGTTAAACCGCTGGTTAAAGAGCACAGTCTTGGCCACCATGCTGCAACTCAGTGTCAGGGTTTTGGCAATCTTTGTATAACCTAGGCCATCTTTATGTAGAGCAACAATTCATTTTTTCAGATCCTCAGAGAGTTCATTGCCATGAGGTGCCGTATTGAACTTCCACTAATCAATATGAGAGAATCAGAGCGATAACACCAAATTTAACACACCTGCTCCCCGTCACACCTGAGACCTTGTACCACTAACTAACATACTATGGAGGAAAACGGCTACTTGGGCCCCATTTGGACATTATCACTTACGAGTGTACTCACTTTTGTTGCCAGCAGTTTAGACATTAATGGCTGTGTGTTGCATTATTTTGAGGGGACAGCACATTTACACTGTTATACAAGCTGTAGACTCACTACTTTACATTGTACATTGTATATATAGTATGACATTAGAATTGCAGAAAAACAAGTTTGAAAAGTTATTGGGCAAGTTTATATTCAAATTAGAACAACAGACAAATTTATTAAAACCTTAAGAACTTAAAGGACTTTGAAAGAAAAACGAAGAACCTAAATAATTTTTTAAATCTAAAAAAGTTATAAATGGAGTAAGGGTCTAAGTAAATTTAGAATATTGACTTTTACTATACAATATTGAAATTAATTATAAAAAATAAACACCTTCTTGTGGGAAACTGACCTATTTTAGCCATTTTGGCTATTGCAAGTCATAACAAAATATAAATAATGATTTTAGAAACTGGGTACTAGAGGGGACTAAAGATGTAAAGCAGAAAAAAAGTACAAGCTTGGTCTTGATGTCAGTTAATACTGGGAATTTCAAAGTGACACAAAATGTTATAACACCAGAAATATTCAAGGAGGTCTTTAAAGAATGAAGCAGGAAATTAGTAATTAAAATATCAACATTGTCACTAATAATGCCTGTTTTATGGTTAGATTATGTCTAAAATATGTTAATGAAGGAATGAGAGATATGGAAAAAAATTTATCTGACAAGATGGACAAATACGGAATGTGGAACTACAAATGACAGGCCAAGAGAATATTTGGAAAAGGATCCCTTAGTGTAGAGGTCTTCAAACTCAGCAGCTTTAAGACTTGTGGACTTCAACTCCCAGAAGTTGAAGTCCACAAGTCTTAAAGCTGCCGAGTTCGAAGACCTCTGCCTTAGTGTATACATAAAAGAAACTGGCTGAAGTTCTAAAAAATTAAAAAAAGAAATAGAAATCATAAACCAAGAAAATGGCCTGGAAAATGTTTTCCTATTGTATCTAAAAGTAAAATTAAGGTATAGGAAGGAAGTTGGCTTGTTTAATCAAGGTTAAAATAAGATATTTTTTTACAATCCTATATGCAGTTTTGGCTGATACCAGGATTGAAAAATATATGTTTTATGTGTTTCCTTATAGATAAGATATGGGATATGAGATGAAGAGATATTTGCTGTAACCTTCTAGGTGTATATAGCTATTTATGGTTACTAAATTTGTTTACATTTTTGATGAAGATTGGAATATATATATAAGATTGAAAAAAGGAATAAAAGATGCAGGAAAAAATAAAGAAGAAAAATAAAAGAAAAAAATGAAAAAGAATATATACATTTATTTATACATAAAAATAAATATAAAATCATGTATACTTTTCTTTATTGTTTTTTCTTTTCTTTTTCTTTATTTTTTCCTGCACCTTTTATTCCTTTTTTCAAGGCTCTTCTGTAAAGTTTAGTTTGCATTTGTTTGTAATTTAAGTAATTAAAAGTAGTTAAAATTCTTAATCAAAATATATTCCCTCAAAGGTATGAAATAAAATGATTTTTCTTCTTATCAGTTATCATTTTACTTCATCAGTGTTCTTTTGTAAAATCAACTTTGTAAACAAAAATAAATGTAAGTGCTTATGGGAAGAGATCTTAGGGAAGGAATAACATTTGAGGACAGTGGATCAAACTAAATTGTTTCATGACTGGATATTTCAAGCAATAATAGAGATATAAATGTAGTTATGTGAGGAAAATTATTTTGGAACTATGAGACTGGTGAAAACAGATCATTTCCAGGAATGATTTGTCTCCTCAACTGTTTTTTGCCCTATTAGGGAAACTACAGATGCACTATCAATATAAGTAGTATCTTGAAAGATAGTTATCCTGTGAAAAAAGGGGGAAAACATTATCCCTTCCACCATTTTTTAAAAAAGATAGATGATGCACTTTTCCCAATGTTTAGTCTTATTTGTCACCCAGTCATTTCATTTGTTGTTTGCTTATAGAAGATTCCTAGTTTATATTCTGGCATTGGAGCTGAAAGGCTCACATGGAGTCTGGATGGGAAAAAGAACTAATCCAACATGATTTTATTATGTTTTTAATTTATATAACCTTTAATAATAGCACTTCCACACAGAATATTTGTGCAATTTCCTGATCGGTCAAGTGCTTCTGTGATCCCATTGTGTCATGACTCTTCTTTTTTTTTTTTTAATTGAAAAGTTTTTTGAAAAATACAAACATTTTCACCCCCCCACCCTTCCCCCCTCAACCCCCCCTCCCCTTCCCACCCTCCCTTCCCCTCTCTCCCCCCACCCCCCTCCCTAGACTTCCCAGAACGAGCACAGGGTATAGCATTCACAAACCAAGAACTAAAATGTGCTAACAAATTATTACATTTCATATTCTCCCTAGGTCCTTAACTCCTTATAACTCAGAAAAAACAAACATAAACTAATAATATTAATATTATTTCATTCATAAGCTATATGAATCTTCTTATTCGGATACTTCTTCTGTATGTAATCAATCCATTTTCTCCATTCCGATATATATCTCTCATTTGAATGGTCTTTAAGGTATGATGAAATTTTTGCCATTTCCGCCAAATGCACAACTTTTAATGTCCATTCCTCAATAGTAGGTGGATCTTCCTTCTTCCAATACTGTGCCACCAGTAACCTGGCAGCTGTTATTAAGTTCAAAACCAGCTTAGTCTCTATTACAGTACAATCCATAACTATTCCCAACAGAAAAAACTGTGGTGTAAATTTAATTTTTTTCTTCAAAATATTTTGAATAATCCACCATATTTTTATCCAAAAAGCCTTAATCTTTTTACATGTCCACCATATATGAAAATATGTAGCATCTTCACACTCACATCGCCAACACTTGGGTTGTAAATTTGGATACATACAAGCTAGTTTTTTTGGGTCTAAATGCCATCTATAAAACATTTTGTAAAAATTCTCCCTTAAATTTTGTGCTTGTGTAAATCTTACATTTCTAACCCATATCTTTTCCCATGTTTCCATCATTATTGGTTCACCTACATTTTGTGCCCATTTTATCATACAATCCTTGACTAAGTCTGTTTCTGAATCTATTTCATGACTCTTCAGCAGTCAAGCAGATTTAGCTAGGCTTCAGTATAAGAAGAACCACTGAAATGAATTTCAGCTAGAACTCTGGAGACTATATAGCTTGGGGGAGATTTTGGCTTCCCCTTGTGTTTCAGTCATTATAACAGACTGTATAAAAGGAATATTGGACTAGCTTTACCTCTGTATCTGAGTATTCTAGAGAAAATTGGCAAGGTTTTATCTGTGTCTCAATTTGCATCTATGGAGGGACCTCTGTTGCTTTTCAAAGTATGTTACTTTGTAGCTGGACTGAAAGGATTTATGATATTTGATTACCTATAGCACTTTGAAATGGAGCAATCTTTATTTACACCTTGTTCTCACTGTTCGTGATTCATCAGATTTGTGGAAAATTCACTACCATGTAACATGACAACAATGGTTTACTCCAATAATTTTTAAAAAGCAGTGCATAAATTGAGGACACAACATGTATACTTATAACTATTGGTTGAAATGCTAGACTAAAATGGGTTTTGTCTGTAATTGTTACACTTGTTTTTCTATTGTTAGGTAACCCAGATTTACTGAAGATTATTGCTGGGTATTTTCACAACTGTTTATTATTTATGTATTTTACAATATTTGAATACCACCCACATCTTGAATAACACAACAAAGCAAAATAAATACAACTGAAGCAGTATGAAAGTAAAAATTGACAAACCAATCAAGATTAAAGGCACACCTATGATGGTGCTTATAAACAATTTAAGGCAAAGGTTAAATTGATGGCTTTAAAGGTAATGGCCATCATTCTAGATTAGGGCTGGAAGCCTAATGTCAACCAAGTAATTGATTGCCAATGTCTGGGTTGTTATACAACAGTGACTTTGTCCTGCAAATACTATAACTGTAACATTCTATATTCATTTCAGTTTCTAAGTCATCTTCAATGTTAAACCCACATTCACTATATTAAATAGTTTAGCCGAATGATGATTAGGGTGAGAATTACTATGACCAAAGCACCTTGGTCCAGGTAGGATTGTACCTGGTTCACCACCTGGCTTACATTTGCTATTCAAACATCACCCTTGAATTGAAAAGGACTTGTAAAGCATGAACCACTTCTCTTAGTAGGAGAAAAGCCTATTCCAGAGTAATTATTAGGACCAATATTAGCAGATGCTTACTGATGAATGACAAATCTGTCTTGGCATTATTTAATGTGAGCTTGTTTTCCCCATGTAATCTCCAAAGTCTAGTTAAGGCATGAGCTTATAACTGAGGCAAGAGCTCTGTTTTATGTTGCTACAACTAAACTGCTCAGGATTTTACTGGTTTCTTGAAATCAGCAGATGAAGATCATTGAGGCTTTCTGGTAGTCTCATGGTGCAAAATGAGAGAAATTGTGTTTCTTTCACTCCTTTGGATTTTAACCTATGCCATTGGTGTCACTCACATTTTTTTTCTATCTCTTGTAGTTGTTGGCAATATTCGGGAGAAAAGTGAATCTATCAGGAGAGAAATATTAACACAATCCTTATGAATGGAGAATGGATTTAAAAAGTACTATATTAAGCAAGCCAACAGTGTAGAAAAAAGTGAACTGGCAAAGGTTGACATTGTTTTAGAAGTGTAACTTGTAATCACACTTCCTATTTGTCTCCTTTTTTCTTTATCACACCATTCTTTTGATCTTTCTGTCTTTCTCCCTTGTTATACCAATAATTATTTTTTTTCCTTCTGGAAACAGAGTTGTGGCAAAGAATGGAAGAATGAAATGAAGAGGCAAGTTCAGACAATGTGATTAAAGTTTTATATAAATTATATGAAACTTTGTAAAGCATTCATGTCAATGAAGCACATTCAACTCTAGTTTTATTTCACTTCAGATTGCCATAGGATTGGACAGTTTATATTTGTTATGCCTATCTCTGACTTAAAAATTACTTGTCAAAACCTGAGTGACAAGCAAGACACAAGACAGGTGAAAAATAAATTTTGATTTAAACAGATCATTTTATGCTAGCTATGCTAGATTCTTGGTTCAGACCCATAAAGTTGATTAACCCTTTTTCAACTGTTTGCCAATTAAGTAAAATAATGTACTATCTGCCAGGATGAATTAATGAATGAGAAAATAAAGGTACAAAAAACCCATAGTAAACGGCAAAGCTGAGATAAAATATTCAAACTTCAGCACATGTCCATGATGTAATCGCCTACAAAGCAAAATAACATTTCACTTATCATTGCTATTATTATGTAATATTACCCAAACAAATTCATTCTGACTGCTCACAAAGAGAATCATAGACTTCTACTAAAATGGCAATCATATGTCAAATGGAACCTTTGTCCCTCAATTTATTTAACTTACTTCACGTCCTGGCATTATATGATAGTTTGTTTGTTTGCAGCTTCTAACAATATGTTATTAGTGTGGTGCAGAAAAATCACATCCAGGCCTGTCTTGAATGAAAATGCCTACAGTATACATACTTACAGCAAGTTGAACAGCAACTAAATCTGGTTTTTCAATGTTCAGATAATTATGATCATGTAAGAATAAGCCTTTCGATTAGTCACTGAATGGGCAGGCAGTACCAACATTAATGCATTGAGTCAGAGGTTTTAAGACAATAATCTCTTATTCACATGAAAATTCTCCACATGATTTGAAATGGAATTAATTTGGGTCAATAAATTATTTGGCAATAGACCATGTCTTTAAAAATCATTTGTTGATGTCTTTATGATTGAAGTGTAACAAACAGTCTTTATGACTGAAGTGTAACAAGCAGCGTAATACTCTCAAAAGTGTTGAATATGAGAACAAAAACTGTAAAGAACTTTGAATATTGAACATACAGAATATAATTTTTAGAAATGGAAATAGAAATGGATGAACAATTGAGTTTTTCAAACATTTTGGATGAATATACTGATTTTGAACTTGATTGACATATACAACAAAATGCATGCTTCAAAATTTTATTCCAAAGGACTTTGATTTCAGTCTATCTCAGGTCTGTAGGAAGGACTCAAAAGGTGGATTAAATTGTCAAATTCAGTCTAAACATCTGCTAACCTGTGCAACAAACCATAATAAAAATCACAAAATACAAAGAAAATAAAAATGGAACAACAGTGGCAAATAAATAAATAAATAAATAAACAGGGATAGTACCAAAAGTGATAGGTGTCTTAGGTGCATTTGGAGGATCACTTGATTGGCATTGACAAAATCACCATCAGTCAATTGCAAAAGGTAACTTTACTTGGAACAGCTTAAATTATATGTTGATATACCTTTAACACCACCAGACAACAACATCTGCCTATCCCAGGTCCTTGGGAAAGACTTGATGGGGATAAATATTCCAAATCCAGTCTAAATATCTGGCTAGCTGTGCAAAAAAAATATCATCATAAAAATAACCATTTCTACAAATAACCACAAGTCTGCCAAGAGACACCCTATAGGAGAGTAGAGGAGGCATAAAAATCAATTAATTAATTACTGTGATCACATTCTAAATCCAAAGAAACCTCTGACTGAAACTGGTGAAAAATGGTGATCTTTCTTCTACTCCATTGAAGTTGGAAATGCATGAAAAACTACATCCTAATATACTGTATTTCTTAAGAGAGAGAGAGAGAGAAATCCCTCATTTGTTGTTTCCTCTAAAGTGGGGGGAGGGTTTTTTTTCTAAAGCAGGCAGACCTACCAAATATATGAGAAATGCTGTTTTATTTTTATTATCATTTGATCCACCAGAACTCTTAGATCTCCACCCCACAAAAGAGTAGTTCATAGATCCAATGACCTTCCCATTGCTAGTAGAAATATATGTAATCAATCAATCAATGTGAAAAGTATGAATTCCAATATATGAAATTTGTCTATTAGGAAAAGTATGCACATAAGTATGTTCAAATAGTGATTCATTGATCCCAAATAGAAGTTACATTTTATATCAGGAAAAATTCAATGGAAAAAAGGGGCAGTTGGCCAGGATCAAGATAGGATTCTTCCTTTTTCTATTTTTCTTCCTCCTTTTTTAACATTCAACAATTCAGTCAATAAAGGGTGATAGCATTTTGTTTCAGAAAGGCATATTCTAGCCACACCACACCTGAAGTTTTCATTAACATAATTAGAAATTATCTGATTTCTGATTGCTCATTTTTATTCATAGTGTTAAGCAGAAAAATTTGAAATCTCTGAGAAAAATGCTGTGAATGATAAGAACTGCAGAGAAAGGTCTACATTATTAAGAAAGCAAATGATTTTGGTTGCTGTTAATGATGTGTTGGTTCTGCCCAAGGTCCACCTTTGAGTGGGCAACCTAATCAATCCTGTTAATGTTAATTCCCTCTGTGTTTTTTATCCTAATTAAAGCCATTACATATGATGACATTACTTATGAAGTCTGTACAGCCTGTTCAATAAGCTCGGTAGGCGGCACCTTCCTAGCCCTGATTTGATCCTGGTGCCGATGCCAGACTCTACCTTGACCCATATCTATTTTATAAGAACACGGCCCGGTTACATCTATCACCCATCCGGGAATCCACAACAGTGAACCCCCATAATTCCTGGCATAAACTGAATCCCCCACCCCGAAGGGTCTGGTTGTACTATGGGAGTCCAGAGGTTTACTAGGGGCATATAGAGGATGCAAGCAATCCAAAATGGTCCGTAAATGCCGGCCCATAAGTAACTCTGCGGGGCTCCGGTTCGTGACCGGGCAGGGTGTCGTGTGCTGCACTATCATATACTCAACCAAACGCTCCGGCCACGCACCCGGGCCCATACGGCCAAGCGCCTCCTTTGCTGAGCGAACAGCCCTTTCCACAAGGCCGTTAGCCGCTGGGTGGTAAGGCGAGATGAGGCAATGCCGAATGCCCAGCCTTGCCAGGAACAGCTCGAACACTGATGCCGTCAGTTGAGGACCATTATCCGATACCAGAAGGTCAGGCAACCCATGTGTGGCAAAAAGTGCGCGCAAAACCCTTATGACAGCATCGGATGTGGTGGAGTGCATTAGCACCAATTCCACCCATTTTGAATACGCATCTACGACCACTAAGAACATCTGCCTATGGAAAGGGCCAGCAAAATCTAAATGTATGCGGGACCACGGACCCATAGGTTCCTCCCACTCACGGGCTTTTTCTTTAGGGGGCAGTGGTCATGACTCCTGACAACGCTGACAAGAGGCCACCCAATCTGTGATGCTTTTATCTAGGCCGGGCCACCAGACGTAACTCCTTCCCATAGCTTTCATCCGGACAATACCGGGGTGACCGGCGTGTAGTGAGACAAGGACGGTCTTTCGAAGTGGCTGTGGGACCACCACCCGGTGACCCCAGAGTAAACAACCCCCTTGGGCTGATAATTCCAGTTTCCTGGAAACATACGGTTGCCAGAGGGACCCCAATTTCCCTGAAGGCCACCCCCTTTTAACCCAGTCCAGGACTTGAGAGAGTTCAGGGTCACGAGCGGAGTGGTGGGCAATGTCAGCAGCAGTTAAGGCAAAAGAAGAACTGTCAATCAAAAACACAGCTGAAGCAGGTGCTGGGTCACATAAGAAGGTGGTCACGGGGCAACGACTCAGAGCGTCTGCATGGGCCAGATGCTTCCCAGGCACATAGGTAAGTGTATATTGGTAAGCAGCCAAAAAAACGGACCAACGGATAAACCTGGGAGACAGGATTTGTGGGGTTTGTCGATCACCCGCAAGCAAACCTAGTAAAGGCTGACGGTCTGTAGCTAAGGTAAACGGGCGACCATAAAGGTAGTAATGAAAACGCTTTACCCCTGCCACAAGTGCCAAAGCCTCTTTGTCCAGTTGTGAGTAATTCCGTTCAGCGGGAGCCAAGGTATGGGAAAAAAATGCCACAGGGGCTTGGGACCCATTCGGAAACCTGTGGCTAAGGACGGCGCCGACCCCATACGGGGAGGCATCACAAGCTAGAATAAGTGGAAGATTTTCACAATACTGAGTTAGAACAGAATTTGACACAAGCAATTGTTTGACCGCTCGAAAGGCAGCAGCGGCTTTCGCGGTCCAGTTCCATGGAGCACCCCGGTCCAACAGCCGGTGGAGTGGCTCTGCCATGGATGCCTTATGGGGTAGAAAAACAGCATAAAAGTTTAAAAGGCTGAGGAAGGCTTGAAGTTCAGATTTGCACGTAGGAATGGGAGCGTCCAGGATAGCTTTAGTTTTCGCTTCCGTAGGATGAATTCCTTTGCTATCGATTAAGAACCCCAAAAATTCAACTTGAGGTACAGCAATGCTACACTTAGACTTCTTAACTTTGAGTCCTACACTCCTAAATTTGGACAGGACACAATGAAGGCGGTCCATCAGCTGAGATGTGCTGGTTGCAGAGACCAGCACATCGTCAAAATATGGTAGCACTCCGGGAATTCCATGGAGGAGCCTCTCCATCAAACTTTGGAAAATTCCCGGGGCTACGCTCACACCGAATTGCAAGCGGCGGCATCGGAAGTCTCCCCGATGCATGACAATGGTCTGTGCAGTGGCTGTCTCATCATCACAGGCAACTGCTGGTATGCCTGTGCTAAATCTAACTTGGCAAAGGCTGACCCGCTTCCCAAGGAATGTAGCAAATGCTGCACTACCGGAACAGGATAAGCATGTGACAACAATGCCTGATTAATAGTAGCCCGGTAGTCTGCACAGATTCGGATTGAACCATCCGCCTTAATGGCGATGATGGTTGGGGTCTCCCAGGGGGTGTAATCAACAGGTTCTAGGACCCCCTGTGCAATGAGTTTGTCCAATTCTGTGTCCACCTTTGGACGCAATGCCAAGGGAACACGGCGTGGTTTTAGTCTTTGCGGTTGGACCTGGGGATCCAAACTAAAAGAAACGGGTGCCTGTATATTTTCCCAACTGGTCATCAAATACCCCTGGGAATTCCTTACATAATTCGTCAAGTTCAGTAGACCTAATGGCATTTACGCCCTGAACGGTGAGACCTAAGGCATCGAACCAATTAAGCCCTAGGAGGCTTGGTAGGGGCCCATCCACAACCACCAATGATAAATATCCAGCAAATCCCTTAAAACGAACCCTGAAAGAACCAGAGCCCACCATGGGAATTGCCCCCCCTTGGTAATCTCGCAGAATCACATTGCAAGGGTCTAGCCTCCTTTTTGAAATCTTCGGAACAAGACGTTTTATGGTGGCCCAGGATATGATGGAGGTGGCTGACCCTGTGTCCACCTCCATGCGGCACAGCCTTCCCTCGATGTACACAGTGAGGTGGATTTTATTTTTAATGAGCTCTTCATCTGGAACGACCATATGGACTGTGGAGAAGCTCCGGGCATAGCGGCTGTGCTCTGTCGTCGGGCGGAATCGCCGTTGTCCTTCCTGGTTACTAGGAACCCTCGCTCTAGACTGCGGCTGCGTGGACTGGCAAGCTCTTGCTATGTGGCCTTGCCAGCCACAGCGGTGGCAGATGGCGTCTTTAAACCTGCACGAGGCATGTAGATGGTCCCCTCCGCAACTATAACACTCAGTGACTGCTCCTCTCGGTGACTTGGCCACGAACGTTTTAGCTCTCGCCTCATGTACTCTGCAGACATCCAGCTCGCCATCTGAGTCGGATAGGCCGCCCTCACTTGTCTCATTCACTAATAAAGCTTCCCTATTCGGCTTGGGTGGGCTTTGTCCCCGGGGCAGCTCCGCAATTGATAGATTAGCCAATTCTGCTGCGCAGGCCTCATCAAACACCATTTGGAACGTCAGTTCATGGTTCACAATTAAACGCCTTTTAAGGTTCTGATCTCTCACTCCACTCACTAGCCTGTCTAAGAGATAGTCATCCAGGTTCACGAACTCGCAATGGCGCGCAAGCTTCCTTAACGCGGCGACATATTGGTTTACTGTCTCCCCAGGGGCTTGATCCCTATGGTAGAATTGCTGTCTGCGGGCAATCCTAGAAGTCGCAGGGGCGTAATGGCATTTCAATTTATTCATAAAAGCCTCCCACATTCCAGCATGTATGGATTGAGGGGCCATCAACATCATAGCGGTATCGAACATTTCAGGCCCACAGAAACTGAGGAAATATGCGCATTTGCGCTCGGCAGACAAGTTCGTGTAGTCGTTTGCGATTAAAAAACAGTCAAAATGGGCCACATATGCCTCCCAAGTCTCAGTAGCCGGATTGAACGGAGGAAATGTCTGTGAGGACGCCATTACGTTGTGTCTTAAAACTCACACCTCTCCTCACCTCAGGCTGTCAGTTTACCTCAGGCTCAACTCACACCTACTATTGTTAATTTGGCAAATTCAACATCCCATCCTCGTCGCCAGTGGTGTGTTCTCAAGCAGACGATGAATTACAGAGGTGGATTATAACGGTAAGTATTTATTTACCTCACAGCTACAGATCTAACACAATTCAGAAGAAGTACAATACGAAGAACCTCAAACTCAGCCTGACAGCTCTTTTATATCAACTGTCAGATGGCTTAACCAATAGGAACATCCAACATTACAAAGGATCCCAACAGGGGCCAATTCTCTTGAGCATGCTCAGAACACAACAAAGCCTTTTCCCTGAAACACACACAGAGTAACTGGCTACATAGGCTTCTACAGTATGTCTTTCTGCATCTGCAGCCACCAAAATGACCTCTTTACGAGGTGAAGGATTTTCACAAATCCAAAATGCCCTACCATCTTTGCATCATGGCTCTGATGCAATACTAAAGTTATATAGTTTGCTCCCCATCCATGCCAGTCCGTCCCTTACAGACAACTCATATTTGTGGAACTACTCATCTCTGGCCAAGGCTTTTTTAATGGGTTGCATTAGGTCCTAGGTCAGCTGTGATAATAATGCTTCCTGCTGCCTTGTGGGGACTGGTGCTGCTACTTGTTTGGAGAAACTGATAGAATTAACAATCTCCTTTTGAGCACTGTTGTACTGTGACATTTGGGAGATCTGCTATGAATTTCACCATCCCAATACACAGCGAAGAGTAAAGTTGAAGCGGATTGAAGTATTGGGCCCATTGGACTTGTTTGGTAGATAGCTTTCGGGGAACTGTCATGCTTCTAAATTCTTGTGATCCATCCACACCTCGAAAGAAATCAGAAAGATAAAGCAGTTGGGCAACAAGAAAGTCTGGTTGACTGAAAAAGCACCTTTGGGATGTGTCTATGCCAACTATAAGTTGTCTACTTTGTTTCATAAGCTGTAAGATTTTTGTTTCTGTTTATTTCCCAGGAAACCACAGGAACCAAACAAAATTATCTGAAAAGTAGTTAAGAGCATACAGCACATGCTATTTGCAAAGGGTTACCTTATCCAATTGTAAAAATTTGGATAAGTTATCTGTATGTGTCTGCTGCTTTTTACAGGTTTAACTATTTATATATCAATGCATCTTGCAAATAGCTCATGGGTTTTTATTGCATATTTTCTATTATTACCATTGACCAAGTTGATAGTCCTCTCTCCTCTCCTCTCCTCTCCTCTCCTATCTTGGGATTCTATTTAAAATAGAATAGGAACTGCAGCTTATTGATGAGGGTTTTTCATGTTTGGGTTTCCCAAAATGTGCTTTTTAATATGTGGAGTTTGAAACTAACTCATATGGGCAACTCTTTAAAGCAGTCACATCTTTTTAAAAAATCATGTGAGGTCAGTCACATGATTCCTGGATAAGAAAAGCCATCTTACCAAGTTGCAGACAATTCTTCAACCACTTTTTTTTCTCCAATATTTTCCCCCTCTAAACTACTGGGATCTTATCATAAATGATTGTTAATTTTAATCATTTTTGATAAACATATTAAAACATATAAAACAGCTCTTAGAGCTGCCATGTATTGGCTTATCGTTTCTTCCTCCTTCTGGTATCTGTGGCGAAAAGCATAGTGCCTTGCTATCCTAGATGGCAGAGGAACATAATGCCCCTTTAGCGTGGCTAACAATGTCTCCCATGGCACATCTTGGATGGTCTGAGGTGCCAGAAGCGCCCTAGCCATCTCAAACATGTTATGCCCACAGACACTGAGGAAAACAGCTAATTTCCTATCCCCTGGCAAACCTTTGTAATCGTTGGCTGCTAGGAAACAGTTGAAACAATCCATGAAGGAATCCCATGATTCTTTCACCCAATCAAAAGGTGCGAATGTAGAAAGGGTGGCCATGGTCAGTGAGAGAGAGAAAAAAAAATCATCTGAAGCTTTTCTCTTCTTTGCAACGTCTTGTCGCTGTAACTTAGCTCAATGTTCTGCTTGACTGCCTCCTCACAATCCCACCTTCGCCGCCAGTTGTTCTTCATGGAACAAGGCGGAAGAAAGGAGGCCAGGCAATAAACAGTTAAACTTGTTTATTAGGCTATCCGTGACTCGCTCTGTTTGCTTACAGCTTGGCTAGAGAGCTTCCGAGGCACCGACAGCTCTTTTATACTCAGCTGTCAGTGCACGGACCAATTGGCAGGTCCAGATTTCCCGCCAGCGAATTGCTGCTGATTGGACCAATTAGAGGCTCTTGCTTCCTTGCGTAAGGAACGTCCATACACAACAATATTCTAATATTTTCTATTAAAATGTTAGGTGAACAATAATTGAATTAATTGAATTGATTTGGAATATTTGTTTTAAAAAAATCAGTTGTGCATGATTTTGTGTGCCTTTACATTGGTAATATGGCATAACTGAAAGAGCAACAGGACAACAGTATTGACAAGAATTATACCATAATATTATGTTTGAACATAGAAATCAACATACATTACTCTGTCACTGAAACTATCACTAGAGAAGGAAGGAAACAATCCTTTTAATGCTACCTATTTGAAACAAATAACAGTGTGATTTACAGTGTTTTTTTTAAAGTCAAACTGGAAATTAACTGCAGAAATGTTAATATAATAAAGTACTTCAGTATTGAAAGGTGTTCATGCAATTTTAAAATTTCCATAAAATATTTTTACTTTTCCAAGGTATATTCACACTAAAGAGTATGATTTGCATATTGCCAATTATTGCAAAATGGGAAAAAGTGCAATCAGCGATTATATTAAAACTCCGCTATGCCTGTGAATTTGATATTGTCCTGTGGCTTCATTAAGGAGAAGGTAGCATTAAAAAAAATATGTTATGGTTTCCATCTGGCCTCACATATAGTCATAATAGTCTTTTTAATGAAGGAAATAAAAGGAAAACCAGATCCTGCCTACAATCTATTTCATCCACTAATATGAAAATGTCTCATTAAACAAATGGATACCAAGTACAAGTGTTGCATGACCTCTAGCAAATTGATGCTAAAATGAAAAAGCACATGTAACTGCTCGGAACTTCATGTTGCCATTAACATGTCCTGTTAACGGAACCACTGAAAATATTAGTTTTGCTGTTAAAAATTAAGGACTTTCTTCCAGTATACAATACAAGGTTCATTACTTAGTATCTTGTCAGCAACATTAAAGTTCAGTACTGAATTCTGCCTTATAATTATAATACAAACTGAAGAACTGAGTGAAATGGTAATTTAACAATTTGTATTCACATAGGATAAAATTCTGGGAACAAGTCAAGCATGTGTTTACTTACTGAACATATGAAACTTTTGTGGTTTTCTGAATTGCAGCTCAAAAGCCATAGTTGATCCTGAGTGGTATATAGCAACTTATCAGTCATTATTAAAAGTGTTAAAAGTAACACAGAATGAAATGGTTCTGTCCGTGTCTCACATGTGCTAATTAAGAGGTCTTCAGAAATATAGGTAGATGTGGACGATCACGCACAATCAGATCCACAGGCTGAAATCCTAAGTCTTTGTTACTTCAAAACCTTAGATTTGTACCCCAGAGCTTTTCAACTTTTTGTTACTACAAAATTGTAATACTATTACAAAAAAGGAACTGAAATATTTAGGGACTACTCATTAAAACTATAATTAATTCAACAGTGTTTTAGATACATTTAAATTGAATGAAAGAAATTTTAGTTTTTGCCCTGGCCCAACCCATTTTCTGTGATTTTTGCCACCTAACTTTTTGGAATGTGAAGTCCCCAAAAACTAGATTAGGATTTAGTTATTCTCAAGCATTGTGCACTCTCATCTACTCCACCCTGAGTTCAAGATCCATCCTTGTCAATGTGTTAATTCTTATGTATGTTATTAGAAGGGGACCATTCAGCATAGCCACAGCCCATTGATGTGTTGTACTTCTGAATTACTACAATACATGTCTAAGTAATGTTATAGACTACTTTCTCTAGAAATCTCCACACTTCATTTCTGACATGTACCTCTTGTCATTCTGGTCTCATGAATTCTAATTCAGTAGCAAGTCTCATTGGGTTGATTAGGAAATGCTCTTTAAAAACGTTTCTTAGAATTACATCAGTAAAAAAGGACAACTTATCCATTGCATAAGAATGAGCAAGTGAACAAATATGATATTGATGTTTGCATTACTTTGGTCTTTTAAATGTGATGGACAAAATATGAATCAAAAATGAAGCTGAGGCAGTTCTGATAACTGACATGAAAAAACAGCCACTGAACAGTGAGATTTATTTCTGTGTAAATATGCTATGAATGGCACTGAAAACAAAGGAAAAATCAATACCATCTAACTTAACTCTCATTCAGTTTTAATCAAACCTATTAGCTGCTACTAAGCTTAGTTGGATGGAAGTCAATAATATATTGTAGCTAATAATAGCAGTTTTATTTAACTTTAAACAAAATTTAGCTGACAAACATATATCATACCCACAGAACAAACCTCTTTATCCTAATAAACAGTCATTTTTATTGATTAGAAAGATGAGTTAAATGTATAGAAGGAATGTTGGATTTCAGGGTGAAAGAGAATGTAAAGAGATTTTAAAAGTTACAGAGAGTAGAATAAATTAGAAAGAAAGTATTAGCCAAAAAAGCTACTACAATCCTTGGTTCTATAAACAGAGGCGTAGGATCAAAATCACGCGAAGTTTTAGTACTGCTTTATAAATCCTTAGTAGGACCAGACTTGGAATACTGCATCCAGTTTTGGTAGATTAGTGAGATATGAAAGTAAGTATTAACAGGACAGTGGTAGTGGCATAAAATAACATAGAATAACAGGGTTAGGTGGGACCTTGGAAGTCTTCTAGTCCAACCCTCTGCTCAATCAGGAGACCTTACACATTCCACATGTTGTGCTTCAGTGAATGGAGATAACAAGAAAAAGACAAGTGAGCAATATTCTGAGTTAATTTCATAGATAGGCAAAAAAAAAAAAAATCTGTTATAGAGAATGAAACTAAAGTTATGAAATTTCTCTATCTCTGCCTGTTAGATGTTTGGTTTCATATAACATAATAACTTTTTAAAAGACCATGAGATACAATTTTCTTTGATCTACTTGGCAACACCTTCTCAAAATTATGAAAAGCTTTCTCCTAAGCGGTTTTTTCAGTGATTGGAAATTAGAAATGATAGTTTCAAACTGAGGTTCAAATGATGAATATGTATGTTAAGCCTTATTTTCTCTCTTTCTTTTTCTCTTTCTCCCTTCACATGCATGTACAATTCTTCATCTTTGCTTAAATATTGAATTTATAACTGTTTTTTATGGTTTTTGGTGGTCTTTGACAAGTCAAAAAAGTGTGAGAAAAGGAAATTCTAATAGAAGAAAAGATGCTTTTTTCATTTAAGATTTGGCTCTGATTTTATAAATATTTGTTATTTTTTTCTTTTTCCTTTTGTTCCTTGTTTTGTTTTACAAAGAACTGTAGTAATAAATTTAGTTTTTGAGGATTCAACATCTATAACTGGTAAGGAAAAATGAGAAGTTGAGTTGCACTTAGAAGCAATACATTCCTTGCATAAATCTTTGTTGTTCGATTCTATCCTGAATCACTTGGTTAAACTGGTATTAGCTGGTATAATTTTCATTGAAAGGCCAAGTGTACTGTTCTGACCTGCTGATTTTGTGTGGCAATTTTATCTTTGAACTGTGAAGCTAATGAATTTTTACATCTTCAGTCAAAGAGTTTCCCATGATCCTCTATTATTAATTTACTTTAAGTGGAATGAACTTGCACTTTAATTGTAGAGCACTAAATTACAGGTTATTGGAAGTACACTCTATTTTATTTCCTTTGTCTTTATTGTTGATGTTCCTCCTGCACTAATGACTTCATTTGTAATAACATAAGCAAATGTTAAGTAAGAATTTTGTTCCTGGTTTCTCCAAATTCCCATTCCTTCCTCTGTCATCACAATAGGAATGTGGGCAGATACAAATGCACACACATGTGCTCATCCTATTTTGAAGATTTATCAGATAAGATATTATATACTCCAATTGCTATCAAGAACTTTCAAATATATGGAGATTATCTCTGTAGAAGTAAGCATGCTAGATGCCTAAAATGGCTGTGCACCGCCCTGAGTCCTTCGGGAGTAGGGCGGTATAGAAATCAAATCAAATAAATAAAATAAAATAAAAATAAAAATAAAATATATCTGGAATGGTGAAAGTGCATCTCTCCCTCCCTCCCTCCCTCCCTCCCTCCCTCACACTGTTTTTAAACAAATTAAACTTTGTAACACAAATATTAATCAGTCATACTGTTTTGTTATCAAGAGCCAATTCAAATGCTGAAATGCATATATTAAACACAAAATTTTAAATTCAGACTAATCAGTTTTTTTTCCATTCTAGGGTGGGTGCCAATCTCAATAGATCCAAGAGTTGTTTATTTTCTTATTTTTCTATTGATATAATTTTGAAGCTACCCAGATGTACAGGACCCTGGATGGCTTATAATTTATGAGCAATAAGGAACAGTTCATAGATATCCAGAAAAGAACAAAAACTAAACTAAGTAATATATGATAACCCACAGAGCCTTAGTGCTTCCTACCCCAAAGTTCTTCATAAACCAATAAATCCCAGTTTTTTGGTGTAAAAATATTACACTGACCTTTTAATGTGATTTTTCTAAAATCATATTAACAATTGGTCCAATATTAGTTAAAAAAATATGTATGATATGTGACCAAATCGTATGTGTCGAAGTTCACATGATAACCTTGATATTAAAAAGATGCTCTTAAACATGTAGTCTAAACATCTGCTGAGATATGATGATCATAGAGGTGACTTTGTGTAAGGAATGCAGCAGTTAGAAAAACATGAATTAACCCTGGGAAAAGAAGAAGGCATTGAACAATGTTCATCTTTATCATTATGACCTTGGATCTGGTCAAGATTATTCAAGACCCAATTTACAGTGGAGGTCATTTTTATATATTTTTTCCCTTAGAACAGTGGCAATATGTCACTATTAGTCTTTTTGAAGGTTAGATCAGTCTCTGTTAGGCTTGAAGTTTTCTGGAGCTTTCCTCATTGCAAGGGAAAAAAACCCTATTGATTACCCAAGTGCTATCTTACTGGGTTTCAGAGAGAATTTGGAATTATTTATTTACATTCTGATAAAGAGTTCATTGAAGGCCTTGTTGCTATCTGAATGAGAGGGGGATAATAGTCATAGTTTGCTCCTGTGCAAAATCTTTCTGCACATCAGTCTTGGAGAGTCCTTTGGTTTTCAAAGGAGACAGGGAGATAAAATGTCAGAAGTGATACCTAAAGCACTACTGGAGGACTACATAGAAATATTCAATCAAACACGGATAAAATCTTTTAGTAAGATTTATCTCAAGGTAACAAGAGTGGCAGAGGTAGTTATTTTCCCACCCTTATCTCATCTTCTTATTGTTGACTGATGGTCCTATTTATGATGACCTGAACTCTCCTGGAGAAATAGAGGCCAGAAGAACATCTGCAGGACCACTATAAAGAATATTCTACATTTTTGTCAGATAAAGTTGAAGATTTGGATTCTGTGCAGACCCTATGGTATTGTTTGAGGATGGTTTGTAAAACTTTAAGACAGTTGGTTCTGAGAAAGTGGATAGGATCCATAGAATTTTAAGAATGGCCACCTCTGTGTTAGATCCTTGTACTTCATGATTGGTTAAGGCTTCCTGGGATACGTCGTACTATTGAATCCAAAAGATAATAATATATTCCCAAGAGAGGAGATGGTTTGCGTATTCATAAAGATGTTGTGGTCCATTTCCTCCTCAAGAAATCATTGTTGGGTTTAGCAGTGTTGGCCAATATTGTCCAGTCTCTAATCTTTCTTTTTTAAATAAGAAAGGAGTAAGCTTCATGAGAAGGCTGGAAGAAATTGTCGGTCCTCCCAGCTACACTAGATAGGAAACATGTTTAGATAAACTAATTCTACTTTATTGAAAAGTTACATTAACAGAATCTTGCAAATCCGAAAGTATAAACTTTCTATCTAGTCTAAGTGCTATTGCTATTGCTACATTAAAATGAACATTTAAAATATCAGGTATCCCAAACTGTATATGGTAGTGATGGAGGAATATCTGAAAAATAATATACAGGAGAAATTGCAAAAAAAAAAAAAAAAAAAAAAAAAAGTACATCAAACTTAATACATTACTTTTTCATGCATGTGTTCTTTTAAAATGTTTTTTTTCTTTTTAAATGTTTTTCTTTTAAACTGATACTGGATCATCACAAAATAGATTAGTAGCTGTAAAAAATGTAAAAATGATTCCTGGGTACTCAGGAGTGAACATGAAGCATTTAGCTAAGCTCAAAGTATATTTTACATCTGACTATTTTCAGTGCTGAAAAATGATAACTGCTTCCAGTTTATGGCTGTATCTATATTATCCTTTATACACTGTTTAAGTGTAATTATAATGAGCTTTAGTCAAAAGCCTTTTCATAAATTAGGCTCCAATTAAGTCAAGCGAGAAGGTCTCCTTAGGTTGCTGATTCTGAAGGAGAGATCTAGTAATAAATTGTTGAAAAACAAGATGGTGTGCAAATGACAGGAACTGTCCTCTGCCGCTAAACTACTATTCAGAGTAGCAGTATGCCCAGTTTTTGAACATCGAACAAGACAGAGGAGATAATAGAATCTTGCACTGATTCGAAGGTTTTAAAATTAAACAGTAACATTGGCTATTATTGATCATGTATGTATATATACACAAGAGACATATAGGTCATAGAACATAGAATATAGAATAACAGAGTTGGAAGGGACCTTGGAGATCTTCTAGTCCAACCCCCTGCTTGAGCAGGAGACCCTATACCATTTGAGACAAATGGTTGTCCAGTCTCTTTTGAAAGCCCCCAGTGATGGAGCACTCACAACTTCTGAAGGTAAGCTATTCCATTGGTTGATTGCTCTCACCATTAGGAAATTTTTCCTTAGTTCTAGGTTGCTTCTCTCTTTGGTTAGTTTTCAACCATTGTTTCTTGTATAGCCTTTTGGGTCTTTGGAAAATAATTTGACCCTCTTATCTTTGTAGAAGCCCCTCAAATATTGGAACAGTGTTATCTTGTCACCGCTAGTCCTTCTTTTCATTAGACCAGACATACCCCATTCTTGTAATTGTTCTTAATATGTTTTAGCCTCCAGCCCCTAGACATTTTTGTTGCTCCTCTCTGCACTCTTCCAGAGTATCAACATCTTTTTAATATTGTGGTGACCATAAATGGATGCAGTTTTCCAAATATGGTGTTAGTAAGGCTTCGTAAATTGGTACTAGAACTTCACATGATCTTGATTCTATCCCTCTAATAATTAACTTTCTTAGGAAGGGCAAGTAATTCACTTAATTAAGGTGAAAGTTTTCAAGTATTTAGCTATTAGTACACTTATATGATTTCCAGTTATTATTTATTTATAAGCATACTCAAGTGATTTCAGCCTGCATAGGATCAAAACCTTAAGATACCAAGCTCCATTTTGCATTTATATCACATAAATATAATGAATATGTTATATGATTTTTATTTCTTTTAATTAGTGTTTCCAAGTGATCGTATGATTAATTCTTTAGAAACTGTATAATTGCAATGAGTAATTTAAAAGCTGCTTTTGAAAAGATAAAAAAGTGCAATGCAATTTGGAATCATGTAGGATAAATGAAAGAAATCTTGCTCTCATTTCTCTCTGCCTTTAGTTTCTATTTTTGAGGTTTTGAGTTCAGAGTAAAAAATTGCACAGTAAGTCTTGTGGAAATGTATGTCAGAGCTACACGATTATCTACGTCCTCAAACTCCCTTGTGTCTTCTTTTTGGGCATGTGTTATCACTCTTGAGCTGTCTTGCAAGGATGTTCAGTGTGAGACTAAGATTACCTCTTTATGTTTCATTTGTCAATAATTTGCCAATAGCTTAGCGTGCATCTGCTTAATGAGAAGTTTGAAGACAAACTAAATTGCCAGATGGCTAGTTTGCTTAAAATCTGCTCTATCTGATTAAGGCCAAGGACGACTAGCAAAACAAAGAAGAGAACTGTTCACATTGGATGAACAGGCAGATGCCAGATGGGAAAATAAGAAGTCATTTCTGAAACAAGGAGAAGATAATGGTCAAATTATGGTGATGGCCTTAAACAATGAATGTGACTGCAGAATGCCACCATTTATGAAGTCTTGTTTAAAGATTATATAGAACAGGCCATTTCCTTGTCTTGACCTATTTGGCCATTTCTATAGAAAATTGTCAATTCTTTTTGCTTTAAACAATAGGTCAAGTAAAGATTTTTTTAAAAAAATTATGTTATTTTTAATTTTTTGTTAGGATTAATCAAACAAATACTTTTAGGAGGAATATCTATTAGAAAAGATAGCTGGAATATTAAATATGCAAAATAGATGGCTAACTTTATGCCTTCTTCTGAGGTGGTTTCATTGTTTTCCTTACTTCCTTTTTTCATAACAGGAGGCTGGGAAATCAGTTTCAAATTTAAAAAGGGTCCATCAAAGATGACCAATCACTTCCTAATTATTATTATTTTTCTCTGGCCTAGTACTTTAAATTCTTTGCAATACTTCAACTCTAGAGCTGGGCTGCCAGAATAGCCAGTAGATGGCAGCAAAGAGATATTTATTTATTTATTTATTTATTTATTTATTTATTTATTTATTTATTAACAAGTACAAGGAAACAAGTAACAGTATAGACATACACATGGACACATGAAAAAAATTGGCACAAATAAAAGGATATAAATAGGCAAAACATAGCAATAAACACATAGAATGATTACATATAAATGGGGACAGTAGGACAGGGATGATAGGCACCCTGGTACGCTTATGCCCACCCCCTTAGGGACTCTTAAGAAACATGAAAGGTCCACGGTAGACAGTTTAAGGTAAAAGGTATGGGGATTAGCGAGACTAACAACAGGATCAGGTAGAGTGTTCCAGACATTTACTATTCTATTGCAGAAGTCATATTTCCTACAATTAAGATTAGAGTGAATTACATTGAATTTGAATCTATTGACGGCCCTTATGTTATTACAGTTGAAATTAAAGTACTCATTTACAGGTAGGATGTTTTGGTAAATAATCTTACAGACTAAGCATAGTTCGGAACATAGACGGCGTAGTTCGAGGCTATCGAGGCCTAAGCCTGGTGGTATAGGGAATTTTAATATGAAACACTCAAACTCTGCCATCAAATGGTCATCCATATTTTTGCCGTATAGGCTGTCCTAACTGCACAGTGGTTGAATAAAATTAGATCTAATAAATAGTTATCCATCATTATGTGTTGTATTGTCTTAAACTTTTAAATCTCTGTCTCTCTGTCTCTGTCTCTGTCTCTGTCTCTATCTCTGTCTCTGTCTCTCCCTCTCTCCCTCCCTCTCCCCCCTCTCTCTTTCATCTATCTATCATCTCTGTCATCTCCCTCTGATACATTACCATAATATTTACTTTGGATTAGAGAAATGCTGTGGATATAATTTATTTGGACTTCAGTAAGGCATTTCATAAAGTAGACCACTGTACTTGATAAGTAAACTATACTTGAAAATGTGGGTTATACAGCATCACCACCAGATGAATTCATGACTGGCTGACCAACCACACTCAACATATAGTAGTCCTCAATGGAAATGAATCTACATGGAAAGAAGTATACAATGGGGTACCCCAGGGCTCTGTCTTAGGCCCAGTACTCTTCAACATCTTCATCAATTATTTGGATGAGGGGATAGATGGGGAACTCATCAAATTTGCAAATGACACCAAGCTGGCAGAAATACACAAGATAGGCTTGAGATGACAGACTTGAACATTGGGCACTATCTAATAAAATGAAATTCAATGGTGAAAAAAGTATGGTTTTACATTTAGGCAAGAAAAATCAAATATTTAGGTGGTACCTGGCTCAATAGTAACTGTGAGAGGGATCTTGGAGTCTTAGTAGACATTTGCTTAAATATGACCCAGTTATGTGCTGCAGCTGCCAAAAAAGCCAATACAGTCCTAGGCTGCATTAATAAAGGGATAGAATCAAGATCACATGAAGTGTTAGTACTGCTTTATAATGCCTTGGTAAGACCATACTTGGAATACTGCATCCAGTTTTGGTCACCATAATGTGGGGGGAAAAAAAGGTTGAGACTTTAGAAAGAGTGCAGAGAAGAGCAAGAAAGATGATTAGGGGACTGGAGTCTAAAACATATGAAGAACAGTTGCAGGAACTGGGTATGTCTAATGGAAAGAAGAACTAGGGGAGACATGATAGCAGTGTTCCAATATCTCAGGGGCTGCCACAAAGAAGAGGGAGTCAAGCTATTCTCCAAAGCATCTGAAGGCAGGACTGTTGTGGTCCTCCAGCAGCCTGTGGACCTGGTAGCGGAGTCAGACAGTGAGGACGCTGGGGAAGACAATGGACCAATCTTGGAGTCAGGGGAAGGTCCGGACGAGGGCTCTGTGTCGGAGGCAGAGATGGGGCCAGGGCCATCTGGGAGCGATGCATGGACTCTGGAGCCTCCAGAGGCGGACAGCAGAGATGCAAAGGAACAGGAGGAGCCTGTTCCTAGTGCATGCATGCAAAGAGCTACAAGAAGGCAAAAGCAGCTGAAGCAAAAAGGACGACTCGGGAGTAAGGCCAGAAGATGATTGGCTACTCCCATAAGGTTTAAAAGAGCAACAATGATCTGTTGGGTCCTTTGTAGAAAAGCAACGTTGATTCCAGTGCTTCTTGTCAGCGTCTCTTGAACTTTGTGGGGGTTTTGCCAAGAAAAGCCTTTGTCAGGTTGCCAGAGACATCAAAGGTTGGTGATAAGGCCGTAGGACTGGTTATGAAGAATTTGTTTTGGACTAAGCTGAGAATGAATTAATTCTCAGCTGTTTTAATAAAATAAGTTTGTTCAGGACTGAATTGTGTTTGGTAATCACTATGTGGGCCTCAGTCACAACAGGACAAGAAGCAATGGGTGGAAACTAATCAAGGAGAGAAGCAACTTAGAACTAAGGAGAAATTTCTTGACAGTTAGAACAATTAATCAATGGAACAACTTGCTTCCAGAAGTTGTGGATGCTCTAACAATGGAAACTTTTCAGAAGAGATTGGACAACCATTTGCCTGAAATGGCATAGGATTTCCTGCCTGAACAGGAGATTAGATTAGAAGACCTCTAAGGTCCTTTCCAACTCTCTTATTCTGTTATTTTGTAATGTTGAACCAGTAATGATTTTTCTCCTTTTAAATACTGATATACTGCTATAAAAGTATGAAAATAACATTAAAGTCCACATGCCTAGACATTGTTCAAGACTGCTACAATCAGTTGGACTTTCTGCAAGTGAATTTATATAGGAGAATTCTTGATAAATTTCATCTGCCTTCTACTAAATTGGACCTGTCTACACTGCAAATCTTTGTTGATTTGTTAAATTAGATCATAGTCAGAAAGGCAAAAAGAGGCACAAGAGCTTTGTAGATTTTTGCCTTTATACAACAATATTATTGAAGGGTATTTGGTTTGACTAATTCTCTTGAATTACAGGAGCAATCATACATCTCTCTTTTATTAAATTAATCATGTACTTAATAAACACATCAAATGAACAAAGAAGACTGACTCTTAATTGATTCATTTCCTGGAAGTTCAACTATTGACAAAAGTTATTCCCTGCCAATCCAGACACTAATATTGATTTTGGTAACGATGAAAGAAATATACACTTAAACAGGTCATGATGCGAAGGGTGAATTTTAATGACTAAAACGCTCTATCTTTTTATTTCCATTTAAGAATATGAATAGGTATAAATTAGATATAGATATAGATGATATAGATAGATATATACCTGTACCAGTGATGAAGAGTAAAATTTGTTACTACCGGTTCTGTGGGCGTGGCTTGATGGTGGTGGGGTAATATGACTGAGTGGGCGTGGCCAACTTTTTTTTTTTTACTTTTAAAACCATTTTTTCTACAACCTCTTCGATTGAAGAGGTTGTAAAAAATGCTTTTAAAAGCCTCTGACGATCCCAGCTGTCTTGCCTGATCGGCAGAGGCTTTCTTAAAAAAAAAAAAAAAAAGCCTTGCCGATCCCAGCTGACTTTCCTGATCGGCAGAAGCTTTTTTTTTTTTTTAAAGCCTCTGCCAATCCCAGCTGACTTGCCTGATCGGCAGAGGTTTTCTTTTTTTAAAAAAAAGCCTCTAATGATCCCAGCTGAGCCACGCGATCATCAGAGTTTTTTTTTTTTTTTACTTTTAAAAGCATTTTTTCGGCCAAAGAGGTTGTAGAAAAAAATGCTTTTAAAAATAAAAAAAAAGCCTCTGATGATTGCGCGGCTCAGCTGGGCAATGCTGGGGGGAGGCAGAGATTTTTGCTACCGGTTCTCCAAACCACAGGCTTCCATCGCTACCGGATCGGGTGATCCGGTCCGAACCAGGAACATTTCACCCCTGACCTGTACACATGAGCATGCTCTATTTTCATTTGTTAACAAAATCATTTTGTTATACTGTTGCATACCTCCAAAAAGTCTCAACCTGTATTTCTTCTTAGTACCGGATGAAATGACAAGTGAGGATTGCAAAAGGAAATCTGTAACTATGATAATCTGAGAACATTTCTCTTAAAGTGGGAACATGGAATAGAGACATTTGGAACCAATGCATGCATCTTTTGGATGTAGCTAATCTAGGCTGAAAAATTCCATACACGTATTTGATAGAAAATAGTTCAGGTTTTGCAGCCTAGATCTAGTATATCCTGTAGCTAACAGCAGTGTACAGAGACACAGCCATCTCAGAAGGGCAGTCAAACATCTACATCTAATCCTCAATCCACACATTTTCCTGGATTAATGGTCCAATTAAAAATCAGATGAAAAATTCAACCACCTTATTCAAGTTTTTCTTTTAATAAACCATCAAGATATGTAAGTATATTTTCTTTAACTAGTAGACTGTGAAGCTTGAAATTCCAAGCCAGTTTTGTGCAATGAAATTCCATGCTGAACAGCTGGGAAGAAAATGTGTTTAACACAAATTGAATTGTTACACATGTGTACAATAGATCCAATGGTTTACCTGCTAGTTTTACTACATCAAAACATGACCATTAACAGGTTTTTAAAACTGTTAATGTCAACAGCAGATTTCAAGTGATTTTAAATTTTCTAGCATTTTAAGAACATGCCAAAAGCATTACTCCTGTTTTCTAACAATATAAAAAACTAATTTTGATTATTTTTTTAGTTGCTAGCCTGCAGTTAAGGTATTAAGGTTCTTAGAATGAATCTCCTGTGTCCAGACACATTAGCTGTTTTCATCTGTTATGTGACATGTGGAGTCACATGATGGTTTTAGGAAGGAAAAAGTCTTTTAAAAACTTCTCATTCCTCTAAGTCTGCCATGCATTTTCATTGCTTAAGTGGATAGGGAGAAGGGACTGTACAAAATCTTGTATAGTCAAACTCCTCCCAATTTCCACCACATATTTTTTTGGGGGTGGGAGGAAGATGACCCAAATACTTCAATTAACATGCAGTGTTTGTTCCATATGGATTTCCTACAGTTCCTATGGAATTGTTCTGTATATTCCAGGTGAATATCTTCTGGAGTATCACAGCTTTAGTCTAGACATGGAAATGGGCCTGATTCTTAGAATCACAAATGAGTACCCAGTCTTGAATGTTGGAAAATGAGGCCCAGCTAGATGATTCTCTTGCAAATGTGAAAAAGGCTGCTACACTGATGATCAGCTACTGCAAACTTTTGAAATCTAGATATATTTATATATTTAGTTGCAGAGTTTAAGCCTTGCAACTCTGTCTTTCTCTAGACTTGTTTGCCACTTGTTTCTCAACTTTGGATTTTAAGGATACTTATATTCAGAAGTACATGCTAAAGAGGGGTTTTGTCCTTAATTAATGAAATTATACAGAGGGTTTTTATTTTATTTATTTATCAAATTTCTATCCAAAGGTGACTCTAGGGCCCTTAGTTTATAATGAATGAATGAGTAAATAAAAGCAATGAATAAAATGCAGTATAAAACATCAAAACAATAAATAAAAACCTAAAATTTGAAAATTCAATTAAAACAGGATGAAGAGGGAGGGAGTAAAAGTGCGCACAGGTGTTCTTTGCTCCATTAGCCATCTCTAATGTGCCACACCCCCATTGGGATCCCAAGCTAGTTGACATAACAATATATTCAAGGCTTTTCTGAAGGCCAAAAGAGTGGAAGCAGATCTGACCTCAGGGGGAAAGATGCTCTTCTTTTGGGTTCTGCCAGTTGAAATTCCTTGGCTGATAGGGTCTGTGCATGTTCCTTCTGCTGGCATGGCTGGGGTGGGCTAATTCTATAAGGTGAGTCAGTTTCTCAAATAGCCTGGACCTTGTTGGGTTGCCAACTGGGTATGGACAATCTGATGAATATGCTTACAACTTCTTTTCACTAAACTGAATTCACTTTTGCACTAAACACACAAAGATAATGAAGATTTCCCCATTTGGAACTCATCATGCTATGAACATGCCTTGGTAATTGTTTTTATCTGTTGTATCTCCATGCCATTGCATTTATTCTTTTCCTGCTCCAAACTGTCTAAAGCAGGGGTATCAAACTTGCGTTGTCACGTTGTCACGTCCTTGTATGATGTATCATGACTTTTTCCCCCTTCGCTAAACCGGGAGTGGGGATGTCCAGCATGTGACATATCCGGGCCATGGGCCGTGAGTTTGACATCCCTGGTCTAAAGACATCTGTCACTGTTCTGATGTTAGGATAGTGTTTTTCTTTAAGCAATTAAAAACCATGATGATTTTCCTTTAGGTATAGGCTAATGAGCTTCACTGATCATTTTGATGATAGTTCTGTCAAGTAAACCACAAAAGGATAGGACAGCACATTATTGGTCATTTTAGACCAAAGGCAGTGCACTTCCCTTCAGGGCATTTTTTACCATGTTAGACAATAAGACAATCCAATTATTTCAAACTTGATTCTTTTCTCTGTACACACCAGGTTTCTGAGCTGATCCCTGACTCAGAGATATGGCTCAGCTATTATAGCAGCTAATCATCAGCAATGGTAATGAAGCAGTACAACAAAGGAGATTGACCGATAAAACAACTCCCCATCCTCCCCAGCCCACCCCATTCAGATCTATAATTATTTGTGTGGCAAAGAGATGTGGCATATGAAGTGAGGGCTAGACTTGTTGACCTAGCCATCTTACAGAATCATTACCAATAACTGTGATGCTGCATTTAATACCATAGATGTTTTTGTGTGACCTTGAGAAGATATAGGACATTAAATTTGCAGGCATTTGATGATTACAGTGAAGATTAGATCAAATTTTTGGTGCATAGGACAAACAGCTGATCATTTATATGCAGTTGTATCTGTCATAAACCCATGAAAAATGTATTTAGCTATCTAAATAAATGATTCAGTTGATGATGGATTGGATTTATCAAATGTTGACCTGCATAATCCTAAAACTAAGCTGCAGACACTAATTAAATAAGGGGAAAAGAGAAAACATAATCCATTAATAGCTACTCATGAACACATGTTATATTTTCAACTGTTTGGAAAAATGCTAAAATAACAAACCTTAGAGATTATATTTCACTTGGAAGTATTCTTCCATATATAGAGCTGATTGCTCAGTTAGGTATTCAGATTCCCTATTTAGCAACTATATTTGCATTTTAACTTCATGAAAACCTTCGTGAAAATGTCTTGTTACAGATTGTTAGATACATTATTGGATCCTGTTAAAAAAGGAAAAGGACACAGTTCACCAATGATTTCTTTTGGCTTTCTTATTTTTTTAGAAGGATACATGTTAATATATGTTTCTAATGTTAATTTTACAAAATAAATTAGGGACGAGTTAATTAATTTTAAAATATATATTTATTTCTGCATACATTTATTTCACATTAGCTTCTTTAAAACACAGCATAGTTAGGAACCTCACTTGAGGATGGATGCTATAAGAAGTGGTTGTAATGTCTTTAAAGTGAGGAGTCATGCTGGGAATTAATGTGAAGTGGCCAAAGTTATTCTCAGAGCTATGGTATTCAGATGAGCGGTGGGCTACAAGCAGTTCTGAACACCCACCCTTCCTTCTTCTTTGGCTCCTTCTTAAGGGTAGCAACCTTCTTTAAGCTCCTTCTTTGGGTAGCAACATGAAAGAGCAATAGATGGGGCTTTAACCCAATTCTTAATCTGCTCAAGTCCATTGCTTTACTTTATACATTTGACAATTTACAAATTTCTATTTGACTCTATATGCAAAATATATCACACAATATTGAAAATTTTGATATTTTTCTTCACAACTGCATTTTGGATTCTCTTGTAGCCCAAGGCTAAGGCTAGTCTAAGATAAATATAGCAATAGCAATAGCACTTAGACTTCAAAATGCTTTACAGACTTCTCTAAGCAGTTTACAGAGTCAGCATATTGCTCCCAACAATCTGGGTCTTCTTTTACCCACCTTGGAAGGATGGAAGGATGGAAGACCGGCTCAACCTTGATCGAACTCATGGCAGTGGGCAGAGTTAGTCTTCAATACTGCATTCCAACCACTGTGAAACCAAAGTTTATCACAAAACTTTCTGAGTGCCTTACCCATTTCTAGTAACATGGTGAGAAGAAAGGCAAGTTTTTGTAACTGGCTAGACCAGGAATTGTCTACTCTTACCATGAAATAAATGTTGGCATATTCACATGAGCTCAGACTAGTTTCTGAGTTGCTCTGAATGTCTGAGAATCTCTTTTCAACATGTGTGGTGGAGAATACAATAAAGCCTTTATTTCCCTTGATGATTTATAGGTAGAGTGGGAAAATCAGAAAAAGCTCTTGAGTCTTAGAAATTCAGCCAACTGAACAGCATTTTCAGTTCTTCTCCATTTGTAAGAGTTGCTGAAAATAGATTTGCCCTTTTCCAAAGACAGGAATAAAAGTGAGGAAGAGAACTAGGTTGCGTGGAAGGGAAATCTAAGACTTTCCTTTGTTTGTCAGCTCCACATTGTGCCTGATGATTCGGAGACACGACAACTGTACATTTTATATCTACAGGATATCTTTTCTGTGAAGGGTGATTATTATGTAGCTTTTGTGGTGTTCATGACTTACTGAAGTCTTTTTTAGGAGTGAAGGAGAAATAATCATTACCTTTCAGTGAAGATATTTTATTTGTTCTGTGAAAGATTGCTTCTTTATTAAATATGTACACATGTACATATTCTAGGAATAAATTAATAAGCATGTCAGCCTCAATCAGCCATATTCTACTTCATATTAGTTAAACCTCTGTTGTAAATGCTATTTTTTTCCATTTGAAGTTTTACTTCTTTTAAAATATGAGTTAAAATTAGGAGCAAGATAATACAGAAAAATTAAAACCATGTAAATTACAAAGCTTATAAACTAACATGAATTTAGATGCTGTATATCAGGGATCCCCAACCCCCGGGCTGCAGCCCACTACTGGGCCTCAGCCCTTTCGGAACTGGGAGTGGGCCTGCGAGTCACACAGAACCATCCCCTCTTACCTCTCACCAGGCCAAAAAGGGGACCACTGCTTTATAGCCATAGAATTGGCTTTGGAGTTCCTTCTAAACCAGATGCTGGCAGGATTGGTCCATTTTAAAACTTCATTTTAATAACAGCTCCACTGAGTCTCATGAATGGAGTAGAGAATGAAAAGATTTAGGAGGAGCATCTGGCTACATTCCAAGCCACTGCTCACTTGTTTTATGGGAATGCTTTGGGGTTTATTTATTTGTTTGTTTGTTATTTTGTGGGCTTTTTTCTATAATCCCTATCCCTTTTCAAACTTAATCTTTCTTTAATTGGTTGTTCAGTTTAGTTTTGTTCTATGATCCAACTCGTATTCCACTGATAGATAAACAGTCTCAAATCTATTCAGCTCTGTATCTGTCTAATCTAATCTAATCTAATCTAATCTAATCTAATCTAATCTAATCTAATCTATCTACCGTATTTTTCGGAGTATAAGAAACACCTCCCCCCCCCAAAAGGGGGTGAAAATGTAGGTGCGTTTTATACACCGAATGTAGCCCCGCCCATCCACTGGCCCCCACCCTTTGGCCTCTGCCTCAAAGCAGTTACCTCCTTGCAAGCAAACAGCAAGAAAAAGTAGCTCCTTTCAGCTTCAGCATAGCCTAATTAGCACAAATTGATTGGGGCCTCCCCACTCTCAGCTGATTTGCTCTCAGCTATTTTGCGCAAAGCTCTGCTGCTTGCTGCAAAGAGGTAAATTGCTAGAGCAGATTTTTTCCCCGTTGTGATATTCAAGCTGTGCTGAAAACAAAAATGAAAGTAGAGCAGGCTATTTGCTGTTTGCTCCAACGAGGAAAAATTGCTCACAGGCAGAGGGAGATTTTTTTCTTCTTTTCCTCACCAAAAAAGGTAGGTGAGTCTTATACTCCGAAAAATACAGTATCTATCTATCTATCTATCTATCTATCTATCTATCTATCTATCTATCTATCTATCTATCTATCTATCTATCTATCTATCTATCTACCTACCTACCTACCTACCTACCTACCTACCTACCTACCTACCTACCTATCATCACAGCATTTCCTGGGTTCAAAACAATAAAAATCTTTCTGGGATTAAAGTCAGTATACCAGGATTGTTTCTGTTTGATTAGTCTTCAACCATTTCCTTACTTTGGCACATCACTACTCTGACTTGCATCTAATGACATCTAATAGTTCCATGAATATTTATCTCCTATGTAATCCTTTTTCCTATGTTGATTTGCTTTAGTACAGACAGATGGACTCTTGGAGTGTTCTTGTTACTAAGGTCTCAGAAAAAAAAAAGAAGGGGGAAAGCCATCAGCTATTCAGAATCACCCAGTATTTAGCTAAAGTTTTTCATTACCTGTGATCAGAGGGAATAAGAGATGGTCTGTTACACCATAGCAGGCTTACTACAATTAATCTTAATTTAAATACTATAGCACTGAAAAACATGTATATCCTTCCTTGGTATAATTTGTCATAATTGTGGAAAATAGTTTAAGTATGTTAATAAACTCTCTCATGCAACATACAGAGATCCTTAGCTGATGGTGTGGGATAACAGATGTAATAAATACAAAAATAAATGCATGTGCGAACTTTTAAGAATAATAATTTGGAAGATTCATCCATTTCAGAATCTGAATTTTTTTTAAGTAATGGAAGTTCAAGAAAATACTTAAATTTATATGTAGAAAAAAAGTATGAATGATATCAATAACACTGATTCTGGAACTGCTAGAAAACAAATATGCCATGGAAAAAGATGGGATGGTGATAAATTGGGGAATGTCTATGTGCTTCAGAAAAAAATGTGGCTTTGATATGAAAAAGATTCTGAGGCTCTAGAATGAGTGCAGAGAAGAGCAACAAAGATGATGATAAGGGGTTTGGAGGCTAAAGTCTATGATGAACAGCTAAGAGAACAATGGATTTTTAGCTTAAAGAAGAAAGAAATCTCCTCAGTAGAGATAAAAAGAAAAAAAATACCATAGCTAACAGTTAAACATAAGCTATGTATCTAGTGCAAAGATCACATTTTATAGTCCCTTTGTATTTCAAAACCCATATTAATTCCTGATACATTATTTATACCTTAAAATATCTTAACAAGTGTATTTATTTATTCATATTGTCACTCCATAGCACAACTTCTTTGAACGGTTCACTGCTGATTGGTTTTTAATGTTTTCTGCAGAAGCGCTAAAGCTGCATATAAGAAAGCAAAATAGACTAGACTAGACTAGACTAGACTAATAGAATAACAGAGTTGGAAGGGACATTGTAAGTCATCTACTCCAACCCCCTGCTCAAGCAGGAGACCCTATACCATTTCTGACAAGTGGCTGTTCAGTCTCTTCTTGAAAGCTTCCAGTGATGAAGCACCCACAATTTCTGAAGGAAAGCTGTTCATTGGTTGATTGTTCTCACTGTCAGAAAATTTCCCCTTATTTCTAGGTTAAATCTCTCCTTGATCAGTTTCCATCCATTGTTTCTTGTCTGGCCTTAGGGTGCTTTTGAAAATAGTTGCCTCCCTCTTCTCTGTGACAGCCCCTCAAATATTGGAACACTGCTATCATGTCACCTCTGGTTCTTTTCTTCACTAGACTAGCCATGCCCAGTTCTTGTAACCGTTCTTCATATGTTTTAGGGTTAAGGTTAGGGTTAGGGTTATAGAAAGATCATAGAACTTTGATGAAGGGCTACTCTCAGGTCTCCCCTAAGCTCTTTCTTCTTTAAGCTAAAAATCCATTGTTCTCTTAGCTGTTCATCCTAGACTTTAGCCTCCAAACCCCTATCATCATCTTTGTTGCTCTTCTCTGCACTCATTCTAGGGCCTCAGAATCTTTTTCATATTGTGGTGACCAGAACTGGACACAATATTCCAAAGATAGCCTCACTAGTGCAACATAGAGCAGTACTATCATTTTTTATGAACTTGAGGCTATCCCTTTGTTGATGCAGCCTATGACTCCGTTGGCAGCTACAATATACTGCTGATTCATAATTAAGTGGTGGTCTGCCAGGACACCTAGAACCATCTCACAGATACTACTGTTGAGCCAGGTACTACCTATCCTGTACCTGTGCATCTAATTTTTCCTGCCTAAGTACAGGGCATTACTTTTTTCACTACTGACCTGCATCTTGTGGGTTACAACCCAATACCCAAGATCCTTCTCCAAAGTGTTAGTAATTTCCCCCACCTTTGTGTTATCTGAAAATTTGATGAGCGCTCCTTGAATTCTCTCATCTAGGTCATTTATAAAAATGTTGAAAAGTGCTGGGTCCAAGTCAGAACCTTAAGGTGTTCCGTTGCATGCTTCCCTCCATGTACAGTAGATATAGTTCTATTGAGAATTACACACTGAGAACAGTTGGTCAGCCAACTGCAAATTTATCTGATGGTGGTAGTGTTATCCCATATTGTTCTACTGTATCTTATCAAGAAGTAGACTGTGGTCTATTTTATCAAACTGAAATATACTATATCCACAACACTGGTTTACTAATCCTATCAGTTTATCAAGGAAAGCAATAAGATTTGTTTGGCATGTTTTTAATAATCCATGCTGGCTTCTAGTCATTTTAACAATCCATGCTGGCTTCTAGTCATTTTAACAATCCATGCTGGCTTCTAGTCATTTGTAGATGCTTACAAATCTGCTGCTTGTTTACTTTTTCCAGGATTTTCCCAGGTATTGATGTCAAGCTGATTGGTCTCTATTTTCTGAATGCCTAAAAAGTTGCTTTCTTGTTTTTGAAAGTTGTTCGGATATCTCTTTTTAGTATTCATGTCTTCTACACATATTCTGGTGGTCCTTATGTTAAATGCTGCTTCAGTGCTCATATGTTTCAAATGCTGTAAGTTTTGTCAAACAATTCTGAATTGCCTGCAAAATGATATTATGAAGAAATCAAGGAAAGTAATATAACGCAATTCATTGGTTTTTTCAAGGCCAGCAGGTATAACTTTTAACTTTCCTTCAGAACAACAAATGTCTTATGACATTTTCACTCATAATGATGCTATCTAAAAGAGAACATGCTGCTCTTCCCCCAAGCTACAATTCTGGAAACTTGGTTCCTTGGGAATGTGTATATTAGACATTAATATTCAAGGCGAAATCAGGCAAAATGTGGAACAATTTGATGCCTAAAATTTATAAACATTATTGTTTAACAACTAGACATGTTATGCTGATATAACCTATGGATATACGTAGGGTGACGTAAAATGATGTCACATGCGTCACAATGTTATCATACAAACCACACAAATTATGCAATTTGCATGACATCATGGTGTACATGGCATGATATTGGATTGTATCAGTTGACTATCATATCTTCCTTAGACAAGTCTGTCTCTGATTCTAATATCATTTATACTGGCTCATTTAAAAGGGCTTAAGGCTTGATGTCACAAAGTTCCACAGTTAGTCAAATTCTAGCATTTCTGAATAGTTATACTTTCATGCAATATGCAATTAATTTCATACAAAAATGTTCCAACTGAATTTATAATGATTGATGTGCGATAAGTATATGCATGTGGATCTACTGATTCAATATGTGCTTTTGAAGTTGTCTTTCCAAATCAGTATGTACCGGGTTGATTTAATTAACATTACATTTACATGCTCTTTTGAAACCCCCCCACCCTATTTTTGACATCTTTATACATACTTAAAACTACAGTTAACTTGTGGGAAAATATAGGATAAATAAGTTTAAAACATCACCTAAAGTTATCTTTGCATGGTTTATAGTCTGTATAAAACGTGTGAGTTTGTAAACCATGATAATCTATTAAGTCCAAAGAAAAAGATAATTTCATATGAAATTTTTCTCTATTTCATATGAAAACAAAAATAGAAAAATGCTACTTTGAATGTATCCCTTAAATAATATAGATGCCAACTTGTGTTACTATTGCAATCATAACTAGAGTTGGTGCGAAATGTGGAATTTGAAAATGATTTCTCTCTGCTTGGAGTTTTTGCTAATATACATTGAACTCAATCTTTCTTGGACATTATTCCAAATATCTATTTTGCTTTGTGTATGTATGTATGTATGTATGTATGTATGTATGTATGTATGTATGTATGTATCAGGGGTGGGTTCTAAAATTTTTTACTACCGGTTCTGTGGGTGTGGCTTATTTTGTGGACGTTGCTTGATGGGGTGGGGGGGGGTAATGTGACTGGGTAGGCATGGCCAACTTTTTTTTTTCCTTTTAAAAGCATTTTTTCTACAACCTTAAGAGGTTGCAGAAAAAAATGCTTTTAGAAGCCTCTGACGATCCCAGCTGAGCCGCTCAATCATCAGAGGCTTTTTTTTTAACTTTTAAAAGCATTTTTTCGGCCGAAGAGGTTGTAGAAATAATGCTTTTAAAAGGAAAAAAAAAAGAAAAAAGGCTCTGATGAGGTGGGTGGGGTAAACGAGCGGCAACCAGGCTGGGGACCGGTTCAGGGGCATGGCCAGCCAATGTTATTACCGGTTCTCCAAACTACTAGAAATTTTTACTACCGATTCTTGCAAACTGGTGGGAACCGGAGTAACCCACCACTGATATGTATGTATGTATGTATGTATGCATGTATGTATGTATGTATGTATATCTGGTCATTGACTGAATAAATATTATTGATTGAATCACATATCATATGAGAAAATATTATCGACTCTTAGCAGCCACATAGATTTTGTTCATGATGATATGTCCCCAATCTTTCAAGTCTTCCAATGATGCAAGAGTCTGCCTATAGAATATTTAAGGGGCTTTTCTGCAGTGACATAAGTATTATAAGTGGAAAAGATACCATCATACAATATCACTTGGAATAGTGGAACAAATTATCTTTCTATATTTGTATCACACTTGGCCAATAAAAAATTCTATTATATTCTATATTTAATTCCTAAATGCTATTAGAATTAGAAATGCTATTAGGATATTTTCATAGAGACAATTCAGACTTGTTCAAGTCCCCTTATGTGGGGAAGGATATGTACATATAAATTGATGATATAAATTGCAAGTGCAAAAATTAAGGCACTACAATGTTTTAGTTAAAATATAATTTATAGCATTATCCCTGCCCAACCTTTGGGTAAAGCTTTCATATTCCTCCAAATGTTATGACTAAATTATATTTAATGTGACAAGAAGGAAAAGTGATTAAGTGTTCGTATTTATTGCATTTTAATTAATTTAATTTAATTCAATTCAAATGTAATCTAAATTAAGTCAAGCTTAGTTTTCCTCCTACTCTGCCAGTATTAAAGTTTGCCCAGCATAACACTGAAAAATGAAGTTTGAGCCTCAGTTCAGAAAAAGTTAATTGTTATTTCTGTCTTCCTTTCTCCCTCTTTCTTTATGCATGTTTATATCTTTCTGTCTCTACCTCTCTCTCTCTCTCTCTCTCTCTCTCTCTCTCTCTCTCTCTCTCTCTCTCTTTCTCTCTCTCTCTCTCCCTCTCTCCCTCTCTCCCTCTCTCCCTCCGTGTCAAATACAATGTTTCTTTTTTTCATTGTTTGCACAGGAAAATCCTGGAAAAAATAATAATATCACCATTAATTTTCTGTGCTAAATTACTTCATTGCCACAGAGATTTAACTATAATTTCTTTTCATTAAACCTTCAGAAACTGCATGCCTATATATGGATGCACATAATTTGTTATTAAATCTTCAGGTGTGTGGGTATATTTAATTGGTGATACAATTTATTTCTAATTTAGTTGAGGCTATAATATGTTCTTTAGAGATAAGTTATTTAAAATGAAATGATGCTCAATCCAAAAGTGGAATGATGACAATATTATAGGAAATTAGAATTAGATAAATAGAAAAAATGGGAAAAAATGCAAGGATTATACAAAGAAATGCATTACTATATATAAAAAACCCATTTAAAAATCCCTACAGATATCCATAGTTCACTTGAAAGGGTGGTGACACTTATGCTGTCATACAATTCACACTTAATTGGGAGCATGTTCTATTGAACTCAGTTGGAGTTACTTTTCAGGGGTTATAAATGAATTTCAATAATAGAATTGCATTTGTTTGAAATGAAACATACAGTATATCAGATAAAGCATACAGTTTGGTCAAAACTTGATTCAAATTTTATAACATAATGTAGTACAGTAAAGATCATCTACTTGACTTTTCTCTAACAATAAAAAGAAAGATATTTCTACTCTATATCTCTATAATTTATCCTTGTCAGATTCATGCAGGTTCACAAGTATGGTCATAATTTTTGATATGCTAGTTGGGTTACAGAAAAGCTCATCTGCAAACTATAAGAATCAAGCCATATATATAACAGTTCCAAGGTATGTACAGTATGTTTATATATAAATAAATAGCTCACGCCTATGCATTACAGCAAACTATAAGGAATAGATGATCTTCCTGTGTTTTTCCAGAAGGATTTTTATTAAAACAATTAATAGATATATTTTCTACCTTAGGTTCTTCACAAACATACTTATTGCTGTGTGTATGCTATCTTAAACCACACCCTATACTAACATCTATATCATTTTCAGGTACAGTCATCATTTCTAAGAGGACAAAGTTAATAAATCTGAAAGTTTTATCTTTATTGTCATCATCTTTATTATGTAATGGCATCAATAGATAGTGTTTTTAGGCATAGTAATTCTTCCTCTGGAGTAAATCCTGTTCACAAATCAGATAGAATATTATTTGTGTGGTGTTAATAAATTATTTACAAATTATAAAAACCCAAAAAGTAATTCCTCATTATTCATTTGTTTAAAAGTACTGAGTTATATTTGATAGAAATTACAGCAAATTCTGATAAAACAGGTATATGAATATTTGAAAAAATTCTGATTTCTGAAGATACTAAAGTGCCAAAAGATTTCTTCATGTACAGACATAGAGATCGTAGTTTTTAGCAGTAGAGCTCCCACAGATTTGTCTAAGAAGAGAACTCTAATTGAACTATTCTCTGTGCTTAATAATCACATTGAGTCAAATGATTTTGGTACCTCTCTCAGAAACAAATTCTGACTACAGCATTTTTATTGTATCTTTTTTATTTACATTTAATGTATTATTTTACAGCTTTCACAGGCAATGAAGAATACAGGTATGGGTTTTAATTTGGTTTAGATTATAGAGCTGCCATATCAAACTGAAGTCATGAATTTCACTTGTCACTTGGCAAACACTGACCTATAAACTTATCAAAAACCTTAATTTCCTGCTTGAGATGAAATGAGAAACTACGGTGAATTAGAGATTTCTTGGTTTATTGAGGAGGCTGGGAAGGGATGAATGACGAAGACTTTATAAGTTTAAATCTTTTTCAGGGGAAACTGAAATAAATAAAAATAAGTAACAAGTTACCTCTATTTCGTTTATCCAGTACTACTTTGCCCACTATGCTAGTTGATATTTAAATATCATAATGGGACAAGCTTAGCATTCAAATTAATACTAAATAAAATTATGGTTAAATATCCATGCACAAATCATTTTACAACTTTATCTGTAATCAGTGTATGAGTTCATGTGTTTCCTATATGTAATGAATACCATTTTCTTCCCACTGATCATTTTCTTCACTTTCTTCTTGCTATAATGTAATCTTTGTTTTTTATCTTAATGTAGAATGTTATTTTATTTGAAGTACTTTTATCTATAATAAAAATAAATAATAGATTCAGTGAAATTGACAATAAAGTATAGTATCAGTTTAAATTTTAGAAACATTGTATTATGTGAACTAAATTTAAGCACCTGCTTAACATTAATAATGTTTCATTCAGTCTGGCTTATTTGCTGTGTTTCTCCCCCATGTGAAACTTTCCTCTTATAAAGAGATCTGATTCAAGAGTAGCTTACCTGAACAATAATAGATCCCAAATGTGAGTGAGAAAGGAGAATGTTATAGTATCAAATGACCTCCAATCCTATCAGAATCATTAGAATAAAAATATCACATGACTTGGACAACTGATATGGGGAACTAGGTTATATACCAAAGTACTCAGTGGTTGCAAGATTTTCAATTTTTGATTCTCTCAGTTTGTAATACACTAAATAATAGCTGAATGAACCTCACTATCTTGCACTGCTTTCAAAACAATTTAAGAATAACTGAATCATCAAAGGTATATTTTAATCTTATAAACCCCCACTCTAAAACAACATAAACCAAAATTTGAAAATATCACTTTAAAAAGCAAATGTAATTACCAGGATACATGATATTTATATACACTTGCCCATTTGCCACACATACCCCTCTCCTCAACCCCAGTTTCTGGTTTCATATCTTAGTTAGCAAAGTACAGAGGAAAGAAAAGATTATATTAGTATGTGAAATGAAAATATTAAATTTAAATGGCTATTGGGAAAACATCTGCTATATATATTTGATTAACAAATACATTTGATTAATAAATAATTTTTATTGCACTCTGATATCCAAGACATACAATGGATATAAAAGAATTCAAGAATTATATGGGAAATCAGGATAAAAGCCTTGGCAAAGGAAAACTGGTTTGTATCTTTATTTACAGCACCTTCTTTTGCAATTGTTACTTATCAATGCTTTCTAGTGAGTTTATCTTAGTAAGCACAGTGTAAACCTTTCTGCCTTTTCTTATCAATTTTATTTGATTTGTTTATTGATTTTGTTTAAAAGTGGTGCTAAATTTGCTTTCTTTCAGTTTCCCTGAACCAGTCTTTCACTTTTTTCCTCTCTTGCTAGGCAGATTCTCCCAGTACAATTTCGTTCTTTATTTTTAAAATATTTTTAAAATATTTTTATTTTTTCAGGTAATATACAGTATACTAATGTTACATTATTTTGTGTATCATAAGTAAAATTTTAGCTCGCTTTATCATACTTACTTTCACATGTTCTTTTTCTGTATCAAATTTCCATAAAACTTTATATATTTTATCAATAATGTGTTCACAATTTGCACATAATTGTATTTCAAACTCAGTCTTACACTAGTCTAAAGTAAAAGTTAATTATGTCTAATTTAAATCTAATAATTGTACATAAGAGAACCACTGGCCAGTGTCTTCTTCTGCCACCAGATCTTCTCTTGATCCACCAGCAGTAGTTTATGAGTGATAAATAATAGCAAAACTAGGAGATTCCAACCAGATTCTTTAATTGTAATAAATTTGATTAGAGAAAATCTGCAGCATGGCCATCTGCTAATAGGAAAGATTAAGGGCATACAAGTGCCAAAAGAAGCACTATGCCACCCTAATGAAGCTCTGCCTTTTTGTGCACCTCTCTTGACATCACCATGAAATAGCTTGCATTAGTAGGGTGAGTTAGAACTAATGGGATGAAACTTCAAGGCTGCATATACAGATTACATATTAAGGAGAACTTTTCAACAGTAAAAACTGTCAATCAATGGAATAGGTTTCCAAGTGGAGTACTTTCTTTCCACTGCATGGAGGTTTTCATCAGAGGCTGGAAAGACATTATTGGGAATGATATAGTGAATCCTGCAATATGCAGGGGACTGGACTCCTTCCAATTCTAATTCCAGTTCATTGCTTTCATGACTTGTAGTGGAGGTCATTGTGCAACTTCTGGAAGCCATAGCATTTCTACAAATAAACCCAAAATATGGATCAGATATGTAGATGATAACCTCATCATACTAAAAAAAGGATCAATTAGAGAACACTCACAAAACTATCAACAATATCTTCAAAGGAATCCAGTTTACTAGAGAAGAATAAAACAGCAACTCACTATCTTCCTGAATATCCTGATCAGAAGAGATCATGATTGCAAACTAGAATCCTAAGTGTACCACTAGGAAAGCAATAAGCCAACCTTCTGCAAGGAAAGCTACATAAGAACTTTCTTTAGACAAGTGTCAGGTCAGCCTGGCTTGGCTTGGGGGCCTCATCAGCATCCTGCCATAAAAAGAAGAAGGGGGAAGAAGTATGAAAGAGGGAAGGACAGGGGAAGGATGAAAGAGTGAAAGATGAAAGGGCAATAAAGCTTTGTGTGTACGTGATAGGAAATCGGGAGGGGGGAATCACAGGTGAGAAGGACCAGAGCAGCTGGATCCTGTTTGTACCAGCTTCTCACAGCCTGAGAACTATATATGAATTACTCCCAAACATCTCAGAGTTCTCAAAACATGTTGGCAAGCTCCAGTTGGCTGGAAATGGACTGGTCATGGGGGAGAGATGGGCTGGGAGCAAACCTACACCTTATTTTTGTATCTAGCAAGTATAGTAGTTTCAGAGCTGGCTTGACTTCACTGCAACCACCATTCTTAGTAAAAGAACCCTTTGCTTTAACCAAATGGAGTTGAAGACTTTTCTTTCCTAAGGTATCAGATTGGGGCAGGTCTGACATTAAACCAGCTCTGCAGTTGTGGTCAACCCAGAGAGGAAACCACCTCTACCGTGGGAACCACGCAAACAATGTTGGCTCAAGGGAGTGACCAGGAAGAGATTGAGACCTGGGGGGAAGCATCCCTCAAAACTACCTCCTGGAGGGCTGGATCTATCTGGATGGCTGGGAGAAGATGATCCACCAAGACCACAATGGTCCCTTGGGATTTGGAAAAAGGAAGAATAGGAAGAGAAACCCATGGAGTGACATTCACCTGTCGGGGCCATGGCAGCTGCCGGCAAGAGACCCAAATGCAGCTGGAGGAACTGGAGGAAGAATTGACTGCAGGTGAACTGAAGGAACTGGGTGATGAGGGAGGCTTTTGGTAGTCTCAAAGCTCAAGAAGCCCTAGCCTGGAAAGCATATCATGCTGACCAGCTAACTCCAGCCATGGCAAGTGAGGTGGCAACTACCTTTGCCACTGCAATAGCAGCAGCAGTGAGGCCTTGCAACTGCCCCAACGCCTGGCCATGCAGTCCAGCCTGCACTTGCTGCAGGAGCAGCACCAGCAAGGCAAAGAGGATGCAAGACACCAGCCCTGGGAGTAAAATTCAACAGAGACCCCAGCAATTGGGGTTCTTCCTGCCACAAGTTTGGACATAAATGCAAGACTATAGACCAGAAATAGCTACCGAAGGGGCTAAGGTACTGTGTGTGACCATGGAGCTGCAGCTGAATGGATGGTCATCCTCCACAACAATGATGCCCTGGAACTCAGAAATTTCAACTGCTTCATGGCTACATATTGGAAGTGCTTCAAAGACCTTCTAGCCAATCACAAAGCCAGAGATTGCATAAAGACCATCAGCCAAAGGTGCAGGGGGATGGCCAGGTACACTCAGGAGTTTCACAACCTGGCCTGCTGACTGACCAACTGGACAGAAGACATCTTGATTGCATGCTTCTGAGACGGGCTAAGTGACGAGGTCTAGAACACTTGCATTTCCAGATGTAATCCCTCACCACCTCCATGGCTGGTATGTGCTAGCAGAGGAAGTGGAAATCGACTTGGCTTATTCCAATACTGGCTCAATTGTGAATGGTAAAGATCCCTCCTTGAAAAGAAAGAAAAAAAAATATTGAACATGAAACATTCTATATTTAAGTATTTGTCACTGGTATTCTCATTTTTAACTAAAGTACATTAAGTAGATAGGAACATAGTAGGAAATGAATTAGACTGCAATCATGAGCACAGCATGTTTACATTTTAATGTGCTATTTTTCACATTCTGATTTATTCTGGGATGCATGTAAATTTGAGAAGAAGCTAAATATTGCTAATTTTTTGTAGGCTGATTTTCACCTGTGCCCACTCCCCATTCAAGGAATATAATTCATATTTCTCCACTTTAGGAGCTTAAGGAAATGTAGAGCCTATGTAGCATTCTAAAGATAGATAACAGGAACCATGGAAGGGAATTTTCTCAGTTGCTGTCTAATTTCTGGGAACCAGCTTCTTCAGAAAATTCAAATGTCTCTTATCCAATTGGTTTTTAGAGAGGCTATTAAAACTTGACTATTCTATCAGGCCTTAGCATATGAGATATTTTAATATATTTTTGTTTTTATGAAATATACTGCTATGTTTTATTTTTAGATTTTTATTTGTTCTTTTATATTAGCTGTTCATCTTTTGTTGAGTCACCTTCAGTGAGCTGATAGTACTTGTTACATTTAATTGATGTTAATATTGGGAGGATATATCTGAATGTGGATACATGCTTCACTTTTTATTATTGCAACTATTATTAATATTATTACAGTGCTATTATTTTAAAATTCTTTTATATGTTGTTTTTTAAATGTTTTGTATGCAAAACACTTAGAGTCATTCTAGTTGGACCATTATATAAATCCAGTAAATATCTAAATTTACTAAGGATACAAAAAGATGAGATGAAGTACTGCCTCTGACAAACAGAAACATCTGCAGCATAATGTTACCTTTATGGCTTCTCAGAAAATCATATTTCTTAGAACTGAGTAACTGTTGCCTAGAATAATTCGATCAACAAAGTATAAGGGATAAAAAAGTTCAATTAGATTCAGGTTTGCCATTAAAGTCTGTGGCTGGAGATCTTTCAGAATATAATGGGTGGGCTGGCAGTGGGACCGAAAGGGTAATTGAAAATTGCTTTGTGCCTTTTATTTACAGAAGATCTAATTTTTTCCCATTAATGAAATGGCCATTTTCATTTACAGATGGCATTTTTCTGAATCTGTTTCCTCCTACAGCTCCCCCGCCAGCCAGCTTTGGCCAATTTTCAAACTTGACCATTCTTTTGCTGACTTTTCCTTCATTTCAGATTTGGTCTTATTCTGTTCAGCTAAGAAAGAATTATATGCAGAGTGATGGACAGAGTCATCAATTCAAATCCCAAGCTGTTTACATAATTTATTTCCAAGATTCTGTTGGATTTGAAAGAATAAAAAAGAATCATCCCACTTACACTGGTTCAAAATTTAAAATTGCTGGTAATCGCAGAGAAATTTCCATAGAGAAATTCAAATTATTAATATTGTACAAGGTATTCTAGATTTTAAAATAACATATGCTAATATCAGATTTTAAAATCTTTAATGCCCTCCATAAAAGAATCCTCTCTTTTTATCCTAACAATTTATCCTTCAAATGTGTTTTTCAGATTTACAGCACTGGTGTAACCTCGTCCTTTTCAGCACTGCTGTTTCTGTATAACTAGCGTTGTCTAGGTCACAGACCATACTTTTGTAATTTATTGCATATTATATGTACACTTAGACAGGTGATGAATGATCTATGAAAAAGAATCGTCTGTGGATAATACAGACTCTTCTTTCGACTGGTTATCCAATCTGGTTATCTAAGACTAAATTGATTATCCATACTTCCTCTTTGGCAAAGGTGAATAAGTGGACCTCTTATATATCTTCTGTATTATTGTGGGATGACACCGTCACCAAAGGAGTCATAAGAACAGGGGGGGGGAGGGGAAGGAGTGGTGGAGAACTTATTATTTAAGATTGAGTCAAAAGCAGCAAGCAAATAGGATGCAGCACATCCTATTTCAACTGGTTGAAATAGGATGTGCTGCAATTTATTATTAGATTTTTAGTCGATCTTTATGACTTTATACAAAGTTCAAGACAGAAACATATTCCTTTCTCCTCCTATTTTCCTCACAATAACATCCCTATAAAATGAGTTGGACTGAGAGAGAATGATAGGCTAAGGTCACCCAGTTGGCTTTCATGTCTAAAGCTGCTCTAGAACTCACAGTTCCTGGTTTCTAGCCTGGTGCCTTAACCACTAGATGAGAATCTAAATCTGCTTTCTGTCTCAGTATGACATACATTCAGTGCTGGATCATTCTGTTAAGTGTTCAGTGAATGACTGGCTTTAAGAAAGGCCCATAGGCATATTTTCATTATAAATAATTTCTCCTAACATATGGATACAGGTAGTCCTTGACTTATGACTGGCAGTTAACAACTGTTTGAATTTATAACAGACCTCCCCAGAGCTACTTATGACCCAGATTCAAAGTTCTGATGGATTGCTCACCTCCTCGAAGTTCACATGATCAAACTTGGCAACTTGACACTTGGCAACTGGCCTGCATTTGTGGCATTTTGCAGCATCCTGCGATGACACAACCATGATTTATGCTTTTTTTTTTTTTTTTTGCCTAAAACTGGCATTCGCTTAGCATCTGTATTGGTTGCTTTGTGACCACTGGGTTTGCTAACAATCACTGCACAGAGTTTGTAAAATTGTTCCTGGTCAAAATTGTTCCTAGTGACTCGCTTAACAATTGGAATTATGGAATAACCATAATTTTGGAGTTAATTACAGTAATAAGTCAAGGACCATATGTGCCTAAGGCCTGAAATGTTTATCTGAATTTTTCATGCACCATTTTTGAAACAATAAAATGTTTAACACTCATGTCTACAATAGGTTCATTAGTATTTCAGTCTAGATGTTTCCATTCTTGCTATATGTATCATCTCTTCCATAAAGACGAGGAAATTCTGAAGAAATATTGAGTAAATGTAATTTCTTAAAAACCATGATAGCATTATATATAATAAATATATAATAAATATTATATACTGTATACTAGTATTCATAAAAAATATACAGTTAAAATCATGTAATCATAGGGGCAATCTAAGGGGGGGAAAACCCAGGAAAATATAAATGTAGAACAGACATCGTCCAAATTGTCAAGTAAGACCTTTTGAATATAGTTTGGACTGTGATTTTGTATAACTTGGAAGCACCCTCAAAACTAGAGCAACATAGCCAAATGTTTTACTAATGTTAAATTTCTAACTGTAAGCAATCAAGTAGAAATGGCCCATTAATAAGCAACCTAAAAATGTTTACATGATCTGTAGCCATAATAAAATAGTGGTGATTTATATATTTATATATTTTTACTTTCTTTCTTCTGAAAATTGTCTGCAGTTTTCTTAGCAAGGTTCCAGAAATGGTTTGCAATAGCTAGCTTCCTAGGGCTTAGGCCAGTTCTGTGCCCAAGGTGAGATTAGAATTTCCAGTCTCCCAGTTTCTAGCTTGGTGTTTTAATCATTAGACCATACTGGCTGTTTCTATATATATTAAGGCTATGGAAAACCACATGTCTTTGGAACCTGAGAGAGCATGTCTGCTCAAGCTCAGTATGGCCACTTGGAAGGTCACCCCACTAGTCTGAGTTCAGAAGCCAAAATCTCTGCCACTCACATTTTTGTTGAAGTGAATAAAATAGAAGTAGTGAATCAGACCTTGATGGAAATAGGCAAAAACTGTTATATAAACAAAGGGGGCTGAAATATTCCTTAAATTTTGGGAAACAAGATACCGGTACTCAAATAAGCTCCCCTAATTCCTTTGGATATTACATGAAAATATCCATCATGTAAAGCACAATGAGGCTTGCAAGATTCATGCCAGCCCTTTGGGGTAGATTAGATCAGGAAACAGTTTCCACTGGAAAACTAGAACTTAACTTCGTACACTGGACATTTGCAAGAAGAGATTGGACAGTCATTTGTCTGGAATGACTGGAATGTCCGCCATGCAGGGTGTTGGATTAGAAGATATTCAAAATCCTTTCCAACCTTATTATTCTATGTTCCACGAGATAGCCTATAATAATAGAATCTTGTCATCTTTTTATATAGAACAACTGTCAGAAGTTTTTCATTTGGTATTACTTCTGCCCTTTTCTGTATTTTTTTTTCTTGTAATGATTTTTGCTATGACGATAGTGACTGCCTTGGCTTAGTGTTTTTTGTAGAAAAAAAGTCCAAAACCAAATAGAATGCTCTACTGGTTTGCTTTGTGGTGTAAACAACACCTCCTAATAGTGGTTTAGCTACAACATGTAGATGCTGAATGGTTTTTGCTAATGAAAAACAAGCAAAGCACAGTTGATTGATTGATTGATTGATAGCTGCCCTCGGCCTGCATTAAAAAAACTATGAAAATTTTCAATTGGCTAGATTGTTGATACTTAAAGATATTTATAATTGAAAATATGGATACAATCATTGATAGTTCTTCTATCAATGACATACAGAATCAGTTGCCAAAGGCATAATTTGTTTGTGATTAGTAGTAATAAGCATAAATGTTGCACAACAATGGAAAACAGTTTAAAAAAAAATCAGTAAATATATTCCTGTTGAGCTGTAGATTTAACTGAACACTAGGAACTTGGGTTACTAGTAGTTGATCAATATAATATATATATATTATATATTAATCTCGTCATTAATCTCCCACTCGTCATCTTCCGGCTGGTGTCTTCGGCTTCGTGCTTCTAGGAGCAATGTGTGATCGCAGCTGTTTCTTCCTTTTAATTGCCGGTGAGGGTGTGATCTGATTGGTTGGGGGCTTGGCTGCAGAATATATCATAGAGCAGTTATTTCCCAGCCTTGTATCTTCTATGAATATGATTCTGTTAATATGCACCTGTATGAAACATCCATGTGTGTCAAATGTCCACATCCGTAATGGAATGAGTGAATGGCCTTATGGAATGACAAGAGATGTTGTTTGCTCTGTTTGCTCTGGGATGTACTCTCTCAGTCTGACTTGATCAGCAAAGCGTGATCAGAGCTACCGCCTCTCTATAAATACTGGTGGGGAGGTGTGGGGTGCTGGCTTTGTTGCTGTGAGCAGGTTGGTTGCCTGTGTTGTTATATCTTGATTAGTTGATGAAGTTGATGTTTGCAGATTGTTGCAGACTAATCCGGATGTTACAAAACAGCCGACTAATCTGCAAACATCAACTCCATCAACTAATCAAGATGTAACAACACAGGCAACCAACCCGCTCACAGCAACAAAGCCAGCACCCCACACCCCACACCTCCCCACCTCTCTATTTATAGAGAGATGGCAGTTCCGATCACGCTTTGCTCGCACAGGCACGAAGCCGAAGGCACCAGCCTGAAGATGACGAGTGGGACCTCGTCGAAACATCGCCAAGATACTCTCAATCTTATATGGGAAAAGACCCAAATACGCCAAGACTTGCATATATATATCTGTGTATGTGTGTGTATTAGTATAATATAATATCAAGAATAGGGACGAAGAATACATGTGTTACACGAATACCCCAAAACACTTTGTTTTTATGGGTAAAAGAAGTGCCAAAATACTTAGCCAGAAATCTTCAGGGACATTGGAGTGAAGAATTCTGAAGTCTCTCTGGACATAGTCAATTGATTAGAAAAAAATACATATCTTACAGTATAAGAAAGGGTTAAGAAATCTAGGAAGTAGTCATTATCATTTTCTAGTAATGTCCAAGAATTTATAAAAGTTTTAAAAAGAAGCATATTTCACAAAATTGAATGTGTGATTTGATAAAGAGATAAAAAATAGTACAAACTTTGAGAAACAAGTGTAAACTGAAACTAAGGTCTACAAAAAACAAACAAGGTTAGTATAACAGAGAAGAGAATGGAATAGAAACATTTATTAATGGTAACAAACAAATAAGATCTAGAATAACTTGAAGGAAATAATAAAAATGAAATAAATTAATAAAATAGCCAGGGAACATATTGGGGCAATAAGTAAGAAAAATATGAAATTGATCATCAAGGAGGATACAGAGTTGTAAAGAAACTGAATGAGTTATTTTTATCTATCTTAACTCCAGAAAATATAGGATAGTACTGACTTTTTCAAAGAAGAAATCATAAATACCCAGCAAAATGAGATAAGAAGGCATCTTAAGAAAGTTCATTGTAACAAGTCATGCATCAAAGAGTTCCCAAAGACCTCAAACATAATATTGCTGGCCTTCTAGAAAAATTATGTCGTTTGTCACTCAAATCAGGCTCAGTGGAGAGACCAGAAGATAAGTAATGTGACCCTTTTTATTTTCCAATGAAACAAGGAGATATCCAGGAAATTATAGGCTAGTTAAAGTAATGGCTGTTCCAAATAAAAAAAAAAATTGGTGAACATAGGAAAGAGAAAACACATAAAGAACAAAACTTTGCTAAAGTAAAATCAGCATGGTTTTTGCTAAGTAGATCCTTCAACATCCATCTATCTATCTATCTATCTATCTATCTATCTATCTATCTATCTATCTATGTATCTATCTATCTATCTATCTATCTATCTATCTATCTATCTATCATCTATCTATCATCAGGCATAGGTGGAGATAATTCTGTCAGCAGCATATATTTAATATGCCAATATTTGAAGGGTCATCACAAAGAAGAGGGGGTGAATCTATTTTCCAAAGCACCCGAGGACAGGAAAAAGAAGTAACGGATGAAAAACTATCAAGGAAAGATCCAATCTAGTATTAAGGAGAAATTTCCTGACACTGAGAATAATTAACCAGTGGAATGACTTGTCTCCAGAAGGTTTAAGTGCTCAACACAGGAGGTTTTTAAGAAGAGACTGGATAGCCATTTCTCCAGAACGGCATAGTGTCCCCTGCTTGAGCAGGGGATTGGAATAGAAGACTTCCAAGGCCCTTTCCAACTATGTTATTCTGTTTGTTTTATTCAGAGGATCTTGGATAAATTTTGTAGTAGTCAAATACAGGGTCCTGTAAACAAGTAAAAAACCAGAATCGGGATACTTTCTTAGCAAATTGTCGCCTTTCTTTAAGGTTATATGTTAGTGCTTTTTAATTGATTTATCAAATGATGGCAGAGGTGTGTGACTAATCTATATAAACTCATTTATGGTGTGGAGAGAGTAGACAAGAGAAAGTTTTTCTTTCTTTTTTACAACAGTAAGACCAGGAGTTATATGGCAAAGCTGGGTAAAAGGAGATTTAGAACAACTTTGCATAGTCCATAGTTAACCCAAGGAATTTATTACTACAAAACTTGACCTTGGCTACAAACCTGAATCATTTTTAAAGGAGATTGGTTAAACTGATGGTCCGCCCAAGAATATTGCTTGACCATAAATTATTAACTTTAGATTAGGTGAAGTAAGAGGCGAGGTGGCGCAGTGGTTAGGGTGCAGTACTGCAGCTACTTCTAGTTGAACTACTGCTAGTTCAGCAGATTAGCAGATCAAATCTCACCGGCTCAAGGTTGACTCAGCCTTCCATCCTTCCGAGGTGGGTAAAATGAGGACCCAGATTGTTAGGGGGCAATATGCTATTTAGTATACTGTCTTTGGTGTAAGTCACCCAGAGTCCTCGGAGAATGGGTGGCATAGAAATAATAATAATAATAATAATAATAATAATAATAATAATAATAATAATAATAATAATAATAATAATAAAGTATGCTTCCAGAAATCCAATTGCTTGCAAGATTTATGGAAAAGATCTATGTCTCTCTACCTTTTGCTTGGAAACATATCAAGCATCTGGTTGGTCACTGTGAGAAACAAACTGGCAACCTATGGGCTTTGGCCAGAATATCAGTATGAATATTATTAGTTTTTTTATCATAAAAAACAAATATTTAGAGTAACTGTCATTTTGTGAAGGAGATGGGCAGTTTATAAATGTGACACAGATAAACTACAATCCCCAAATCAAAGTGAAAATAAATGTAAACCAGTGTTGTGGCCCGCCAGCGGCCTGCGCGGATTGTGGCTGATCCCGACGATGAGGAGGCTGGTGTGGGGTCGCGCCAGCAGCCTGCGCAGCCGGCGCTTGCATCGGACAGCAAGGAGGCTGAAGAGGATGTGGTGCCAGAGGCAGAGACTCAGCCAGGGCCTTCAGAACTTCCAGAGGCTCCTTCAAGTGGAGAGAGTGAAGTGGAGGAGCCTCTTCTCAATGCTTGAGCACACAGGGCTGCCAAAAGGCAGGAGTGGCTACTCAGGAGGAGGAGGTCTCTTTGAGAGTAAGGTTTGAGGATAATTGGCCACTCCCTTAGCCTATTTAAGTCGTACGCAGTTAGTAATTTCTTGCTGGAAACAACATGTAATTATTACAGAGCATTTTGGAGAGTGAGTGTCTCCAAAACATATCTTGTTTTCTGGGCTGGACTTTGTTTATTCTTGGTATGTTATAACTTTAATAAGGACTGTTGGTGTGGGTCACAATCCTTGGGAATCCGGAGCTGGGGCAGAACAACCAATCTGTTATTTTTTCCTAAGCAAGCCAGCCTCTCCTCCAAGGCAAGCGGTAATACCTATGAATGGCATTGTTGTCTTACACCTTTCCTACTTCTGCAACATTATCCTAAACTATAGTGATCATTTTTAGGAACCATTGTGGCACGGTGGTTAGAATGCAATATTGCAGGCTAACTCTGCCCACTCCCAAGAGTTTGATCCTGATCGGCTCGAGATTGACTCAGCCTTCCATCCTTTCAAGGTTGGTAAAATGAGGACCCAGATTTTGGCAGCAATATGCTGACATTGTAAACTGCTTAAAGAGTTCTGTAAAGCACTATTGGATGGTATATATGTCTAAGTGCTATTGCCTAAGTGCGCACTAAGTCTAAGTGCACACTGTTTAGCAACCGCCCTCAACTTCCTACAACTTCCTTTCTGTGGACAATTCAGCCTCCAGCCAATGTTGGAGTGGAAAAAAAACCCAAAGAAAAATCATCCAGCATTCCATCTAATTGATATTTAGTTTTTGGCAGCAAGAAAAAGAAAGAAAGCTATGAACCAGCCAGTATTTAAAGAGTGGGAACATCATTCCTCTGTTTTATAGGGAATATCCTTGCTTCTGAAAGCAGGAAAATGCCAAAGAAGGGACAAAGCAGAAGATTTCCCCAATGATCGTGCAGAGGACTTGCTCAGAAATTGTCATTGCAAATATGAAAATGTAAATTCATGTTTCTTCTGAAGTAGGATTTTAGACAGTTGCTTACATATTTAATTGGCTTTGCTTCCAAGAAGGCTAGAAGTCCCAGAGGAATCTGCAAGGTAGCTCTGATCTCAGACTGATGCATTCCTAGCATATAGAAAAGACTAAGTCAATTCCTCCAATTGAATGTTTTACATAATCGGTTTTATTGATTGCTGCTTTAAGAAAAAAATGTCATGCCACAAACAAGGCATTATTTGTGTGAGTCACATCTATGCTTGCAGCTACTGAGAAAAAAAATCCTGGTTGCAAAATTTTACTTAGCTGGCAAAAAAGATGGCACAAGAGCTTTGCAGCTGTACTACTTTACCACAACTGCTGATATTTCAGCAGATGCACACAATAAAGTTTAGAAAATATTATTTATTTTTAATGGAAAGGAAGGAAAAAGAGAACATTTTGATTGCAGTCTTGGGACAAGTTCTGTTTAAGTTAGGTTTTTTTATTCCTTTATATGTAAGTTAAAAGGAGACTGATCACTCAAAAAATTTCTTTCTTTGTTATTTGGAAACTGGAAAGTGGCAGAAATGAAAACAAACTGTAGTTGGCTTAAAATCAGTAGACTAGGAACTAAGGGTAGAAATAATTAATTGGGGAAGTGGCCTCAGATAAAACCACGATGACCAACCACACGTTTACAACTGAGACAACTGAGTCCAACTCACATCATCACAGAGGTGTCATGTGACATATTGGGACATTTCCCCCTTCACTAAACCGGGCGTGGCCAGCGTGTGACACATCCGGTACGCGGGCTGGGAGTTTGACAGCCCTTATTTTCTTGCATATCAGTAAAACAGACTCCATAAATTCAAAATTAAATTAACAGGCTTTCCATCTCATATTAATGTGGTAGTGCAAAAGATCAAAAGAGAGTTGTATTTTTTTAAAAAAAAATAAAAAACATGATATACAACATGGGGCAGAAGAGAGGAAGGTTATTAAAAAGATTTCTTGGCTGTACTAGGTTGCTAGGTAATATGTGTGCAGAACAACTAATAAGAAAGCTACTGAATGAATTTTATAAACATATATTTTATATCATTATATTCAGGGCTAAGACACTGAGCTTGTCGATTGAAAGGTTGGGAGTTCAGCGGTTTGAATCCCTAGTGCCGCGTAACAGGGTGAGCTCCTGTTACTTGTCTTAGCTTCTGCCAACCTAGCGGTTTGATAGCACATAAAAATACAAGTAGAAAAATAGGGACCACCTTTGGTGCGAAGGTAACAGCGTTCCGTGCGCCTTTTGTGTTTAGTCATGTCAGTCACATGACCACGGAGACATCATCGGACAGCGCTGGTTCTTTGGCTTTGAAACGGAGATGAGCACCGCCCCCTACAGTCAGGTATGATTAGCACAGATGTGCAAGGGGAACCTTTACCTTTATATCATTAGCAAACAAGAATTATGACAATGAGAAAAGAAGTTAGAAGTTGAACACGTCTTCATGAAATAGAATATTTTAAGCTTCCATATCTGAAATTCAGTGACTCCCAAAATATGGCATCTGTGCATCTTCTGGAATAGGACATGCCTAAATAGGACATAGACATGCCTAAAATCTGGCATGTTATATCTATCTTAAGCATATAAAACTACATTCATTTTGCTAAAAATAATAGTGCATTTTCAAAATCTTGAAATCCTAGGTTCCCTAATGCCAATTAAAAATGAAGTATAGCCCAACATTTTCTTCTGCAAACATCCAGAGAGATTAACTACTTTTGGTAGAGAGAAAATGCTTTTCAATGAGCCCTTATCTGCTGGGATAAGGGAAAAGAGAGTCAGTTCTACTTAATACATTAAACACAGTGAATCAGATTGTATATGACACCTATCCTGTGTGACAAATGGGTTTATAAAGTATTACTCACATAGCATAATGGTAATTTGTCTGCTAGGTAGCTGGAACATATGCATTACATTTTTGCTTAACAGTTATAATTCATCATTTCAATACACAAAATACAGGGAAATTCCTTTTTTCTCAACAGGGGATAAATAGGATGTCAGTGCTGAAGTTACAATGGTTTCCCAAAAGCATCATTAATTTATTCTTCTACTTGCCCAGAAGTAGGAAAAAAGATGGTTGCATAGGGATTGCAGCACTTAGGTGTAATCAATCAAGACCGCCATCTGAATCATCATTTTACAATATGGTAGCATCATGCTGATCTGAACAGCTGTCACAGTTTGTTGAGATGTCAAGAAATACATCCAGAACATTTCTTTTACAGGAAAAAGTGACCTTTTCATTTAAAACATTGTCAATTAATATAGACTTTACTGCTTAAACAATGTAAAAACTGTAACAATTGGTTTAGAATCTTGTCCAAATAATTTTTCAGTTTTTTTTTAAGTAACCTGTTTGCAACCATTTTGCTTTTTCTACTGATGGAAATTTGGTTGTATAATCTGTCCCATAAAAAGTAATAGAAATAGATATATCAATCTGCACATTCAGATTGTGTAGGTTTCCTAATCTGATGGTGGTTTGTAATTATATTTAGTAAGTTTATGTATTTTGCACCAATAATACAGATTCTTTCCCATCAAGACAAAGAGGTTTTGTCTTGAGAGGATAGGGCTAGAGTTTATTTCTCTGGAACAATTTATGTTTTTTTAAAAGAAATACCTATACAATGCTAGAATGAATACTAACATGACTTTTTAATATCACTGTGCTGGTAACAGGTGACCTTGCAGGTGAAGCTGTCAAGGTGTTCATAAGCTATCTGTAGGTTGATTGTCTTGGATGGAGTATCATTTTCCCTGGTGACCAATTTGGGTTCCTCCTGAAATCATAGCTGTATGCAGAACAGGTGGCTACTATTATCAGTAAGATCCCTTTACAGGTACATCTTATGTGCCAGTTTCTTTTCTTTGATTGGGAGGGTCTTCAGATAGCTACCGTATTTTTCAGAGTATAAGCCGCACCTTTTTCCCCAAAAAAAGAGGCTGGAAATCTGGGTGCATCTTATACTCCGAATGTAGCCCTGCCCAGCTTCTCAAACAGAGGTTTCAGAGGCTGAAAAAAGCATCAGAAATGAAGCTTCAGAGGCTTTTTTTCTGAAGCTCTGTTTCAGAAGTTTCAGAGGCAGAAAAAAAAAGCAAAAAAAAAAAAAAAGCAAGGCACAGAGCTCACAACCAAGGAACCCTTTGCTAAAATTCACCCCTGGGAACAGCTGATTTGGGGTATTCCGGTAGGCCGATCCACCTGCCAATCAGCTTTTTTTTATTTTCCTCCCCCAAAACTAAGGTGCATCTTATATTCTGATGCGTCTTATACTCCGAAAAATACGGTATTACCTCACAACTGGATTGCTGTGTACTCTACATGGGATTGTCCTTGAAGACCACTTGGGAGATGCTGCTGGCTGAAAAAGCAGTGATGCAAGCAGTAACAGAGGCTTTTCAATGTGCCCATGTGTCACTGTGAGCTGTACATGAATACACAAACTGTATTCATTACCAGTCAGATTCTGAGTGCAATTCAAGGTGTTGTCTATCACCTTTAGAGCCCTTCATGACATACGGTCTGGATATCTATGAGACTGCCTATCTTCAATTGTTTCTGCCTACCTGATCATTCTGGCAGAATGGTTGTGCTCCAGGTGCTTAATATTAAACATTGCCATTTTGTTGGACCAAGCTTAGCTGCGTTCCCTGTTGAGGTTTCCACCCTCTGGAATATTCCCCTCCCCCCCAAAATATGGACATGTCTGGAGTTCCAAAAAGTTTTAAGACCTGCTCCTCTCTCAGAACTGGGATTAATATGTTGGTGGGGGCCCTGTGTAGTTTCTTCTTGTTTTAATCTGAGGTTCTTGTGATATTTTATATTTGTATTGTTTTTATTGTTTGGGGGATTTTTGGAACCATTCATAGTGTTCTGGAATGGATGGTGATTTTTTAAAAAAATCAAATAAATATATAAATAAATAATATCCTACAATAATCACTTGATACATAATTGATTGTAGGTGATGGCAAAAATGAACTCTCACTTTGGGTTGCTTAGATAGAGATTATTATTATTATTATTATTATTAATTAGTATTATATTAAGATATATTGGTTTTATATTATATTAATATAATATAAGGCTCGGTGGTGCTGTTAAGTGCTAGCACTTAGCTGCCAGCTGCCTGCAATTAGTGCAAGTTTGAATCTCACCAGGCTCAAGGTTGACTCAGCCTTCCATCCTTTCGAGGTAGGTAAATTGAGGACCCGGATTGTGGGGGCAATAAGCCAACTTTGTATAGAACAACACTGCTTAAGGGGGGTCGACAACCCTAATAAGCAGATATATACAAAAAAGTATGCAGGCTATTGCTATAATGCATTGTAAGCCGCCCTGAGTCTACGGAAAAGCACGGCATATAAATTGGACTAATAAATAAATAAATAAATAAATAAATAAATAAATAAATAGTTATATTACATTACCTGTTTATTATTATTTTCCATTTCAAGATGGCACCGTGGTGAAATTCTCTCTGGTAGTTTTGTTGTTTTTAATTATTCTCTGTCATTCAATTTGAATTTCATATTTAAAAGACCAATTGTTAAACTCCAAGCAGTGGTTTTTAAATGGGCAACTTTCTGTAACTATTCCCCCCATTTGGCCTCCCGAAATCCCACCCCGCTTTGATGTGCAGAGGGTTTGGGAGGCCTGCACAGTGCTCCTGGGGGCCAGGGAGGGCAAACCTCCAGCTGTCTGCAATTAGTAAGTTCGAATCTTGCCAGGCTCAAGGTTGACTCAGCCTTCCATCCTTTCTAAGGTAGGTAAATTGAGGACCCAGTTTGTGGGGGCAATAAGCTGACTTTGTAAAAATATACAAAAGTATGAAGGCTATTGCTTAACACACTGTAAGCCGCCCTGAGTTTCTGGAGAAGGGCGGCATATAAATCAAATTAAAAAAACAACAACATTTTTTTCTTGTTTACCTCTTTGAAATCTTGGTGCGTCTTATACTCCGGTGCATCTTACAGTCTGAAAAATACGATATATGCCATGTCCTGGATAGAAGGAAGTGAACTACCAATATTTTCTGCCATCCTCACCTCAGAGAGTGCTCTGCACCGCTTTCCTGTCTGAAGCAGTAATGCTTCCAAACCAGACAGTAATGCAATATGACAGTATGTTCTCGATCATCCCTCTATAGAAAATGGTAAGGACAAGGGAAGGAAGATGTACTTTTCTCATGTGATGCAGCTGCTGTGTCCACTTCATCAGTGTCTCACTATTAAAGCAATCAAGCTAGCCTGCACACCTAGAAACCAGATACTGCTAACCACCTCTGCAGGTGAATCATTAATACATGGAGCTGTGTGGCTGTGCCTGCCTTTTCTGAAATATTTCTTTAGTTTTTCCAAGTTTAAAATGAGCCTATTTTTATTACATTAGTTCACCAAACTCTACCTCCTTGTGCTAAGCACCCTCATTGTCAATCTGAATAAGGCTCACTACCGCATACTTCACAGTATCATCTGCATACTTCACAATATGGTTGGTGGCAACCTGGCACAACAGTCATGAGTCAACAGGGTGAAGAACAGCAGACTTAGGACACAGTCCTGAGGAGAACCTGTGCTCAAGAAAATGGTGTTAGAAATGTTAGTATAATTTACTATTACACTAATACTATTATACTAATAGTTTACATTAATTCACTAAAAAGATGGATGAAATACTTCTTTTAAACAGTGCAACCCTGATTTTTGCAACTTGGCAGCCCTCTGCCTCACTTAAACTTGGCTAAATGATTCAATTAATGATAGCAACCTGCATATCCCAAGATTTCAGACACAGAGGGCAGACAAAATTCCAGGAACATCTGGTTAAAAGAAGGTAGGGGGGTCTCTGCTTTTATATCAATAACCGACAGTGTAAAAATGTACTGTAACGGTGCTAAATAAATTTTGTGATGTAGACTTACAGTCATTATTTATCAATTGCAAACCATTTTATTTTCCATGAGAGTTTTCCACATTTATTCCATTTGCAATGTACATTCCACCTAAAGCTCGTATAAACAATGCATTACAAACTCTAGCTGACCAGATTGGAAGCAGCAGGTGATGTTAGGCAAAATCACATGAGATACCTGTACAATTAGCACAGGTGCCTAACAGGGTTATGTGTTCTCTCCATTACTCTTTTCTCTCTGTACCAACAACTGCATCTCAAAGGATGCCTCTGTTAAAGTACTGAAGTTTGGAGTAACACAACAGTGATTGGCCTTATTTGAGATGACAACATCCTGTTGTGGTTTCATCCCACCAAGTTGGAAACTTGGTGGGATGAAACCCACAAATGGAACATACAGCTAGAGGGATATAAATTATTTAAAAGAAATAGACCAAATAAAAGAGGAGGTGGAGTTGCACTATACATCTCTACAGAATTAGAGCACAACAATGATGAAAATTATCTTGAATGCATTTGGGTCAATATTAAAGGGGGGGGGAGGACATTGCCATAGGTCTATACTATAGGCCATCCAACCAAACAGAGGAAGTAGATGAACTTTTTGCTAGTCAGCTAACTAAGGTATGTAGGAAGCACATCACAATAATAATGGGGGATTTTAACTACCCTGACATCAACTGGGAGACAAACACTGCACCAATTGGAAGATCCAACAGGTTCCTAACAAACTTAGCAGACAACTTTCTTTCTCAAAAAGTAGAGACGGGAACAAAGGGATCAGCTATAGTGGACTTAATTTTCACTAACAGAGACAAAATGATAGAAGGTGTTGAAGCTACAGGAACCTTGGGGACAAGTGATCACGCAATATTGGAATTCAACATTATGCAAACACAAATAGTAGAACAAAGTCAAACTAGAGTCTTGGACTTTAAGAGAGCTAATTTCAATAAACTTAGAGAGAGCTTGAGAAGGATTCCATGGATGAGAATCCTCAAGGGGAAAACAACTCAAGAAGCTTGGGAAACTTTGAAAAGTGAGCTTATAAAAGCCCAGTCTAGCACAATACCAATGAAGAAGAAAAATAATAGATCTCAAAAGAAACCAGCATGGCTGCATATAGAACTCTCTAACAAATTGAAAGACAAAAAGGACAAGTGTAAAAAGTGGAAAGGGGGGCAAATAACTAAGGCAGAATATCAGCAAATAGCCTGAGCCTGTAGAGATGAAGTGAGGAAAGCTAAGGCTCACAATGAACAAAGACTTGCAACTAAAGTAAAAAATAACAAAAAAAAGCTTCTTTCAACATATTAAAAACAAGAAAAAAGTCAAGGAAACAATTGGCCCATTGCTGGAAAAAAGTGGCAAGAAGGTGACAAGCAACAGGGAGAAAGCAGAACTACTTAACTCATTTTTTGCATCTGTCTTTACACAAAAGGAAAAAACATTCCAACCTATCAAAAACGGCACCACAAAAAACAGATTAGGAACACAAGTTAAAATAGGGAAGAAAATGGTAAGTGAACACCTGTCTACCCTAGATGAGTTCAAATCACCAGGACCAGATGGATTACATCCCAAGGTTCTAAAGGAACTGGCAGATGAGATCTCAGAACTATATCTTTCAAAGATCCTGGATCACAGGGGAACTGCCAGAGATTGGAAAAGAGCTGATGTACAGTAGTTTCCATCTTCAAAAAAGGAAAAAAAAAATAGATCCAGGAAACTACAGACCTATCAGCCTGACTTCAATACCAGGGAAGATTCTGGAAAAGATGATCACACAACGAATCACCGAACACCTGGAAGCAAACCAAGTAATAACCAAAAGCCAACATGGATTTGTCAAAAACAGATCATGCCAGACTAATCTTATTGCATTCTTTGACAAAGTGGCAAAATTAGTGGACTAGAGGAATGCTGTCGATATAATTTACTTGGACTTTAGTAAAACATTTAATAAAGTAGACCATAACCTCTACTAGATAAAGTAGAAAAATGTGGGTTAGACAGCATCACCACCAGATGGATTCGTAATTGGCTGACCAACCGCACTCAACATCTAGTCCTCAATGGAACTGAATCTACATGGAGGGAAGTATGCACCTGAGGGTAGAACAAGAAGCAACGGGTGGAACCTAATCAAGGAGAGAAGCAATTTAGAACTAAGGAGAAATTTCCTGACAGTTAGAACAATTACCATATTTTCCGGCGTATAAGATGACTTTTTAACACATGAAAATCTTCTCAAAAGTCGGGGTCATCTTATATGCCGGGTGTCATTCTCCTGTAACCAGGGAGACCAGCCTGAAAGGCTCTGATGAGCCTTAAATGGCTATGACGATCCAAGCCCTGACGATCTGCTAATCAGGCAACTCAGTTGGGATCGCCAGAGCCATGGAGAAGAAAAAACTTTTCTTCTTTCACATGGCTCTGATGATCCAAGCCTTGACAATCTGCTAATCAGGCAATTCAGTTGGGATCGCCAGAGCCATGGAGAAGGAAAAACTTTTCTTCTTTCACATGGCTCTGACGATCCAAGCCCTGACGATCTGCTAATCAGGCAACTCAGTTGGGATCGCCAGAGCCATGGAGAAGGAAAAAACTTTTCTCCTTTCACATGGCTCTGACGATCCAAGCCCTGATGATCTGCTAATCAGGCAACTCAGTTGGGATCACCAGAGCCATAGAAAAGGAAAAAACTTTTCTCCTTTCACATGGCTCTGACGATCCAAGTTCTGACGATCTGTTAATCAGGCAACTCAGCTGGGATCGCCAGAGCCATGGAGAAGAAAAAAACTTTCCCCCCTCCAGCTTGCTTACCTTAGCTGCTTGCCTTGCTTCGCTTGCCTTGCTTCGCTTGCCTGAATCCATTCCATCAGCAAGCAACTCCCTGCCTGCAATCAAGCAGGCAGGGAGTTGTGGACTTCAACTCCCAGAATTCCTCAGCCAGCAAAACAAAGCTGACTGAGGAATTCTGGGAGTTGAAGTCTACAAGTCTTAAAGTTGCCAAGGTTGGAGACCCCTATTCTATTGGGTAAGTTTTTTTCCCCTTTGGGATCTTTAAAAAAATAGTTAATTGGGGGGTTTTTTAAGTTGTTTTTTTTTAGACCTAGCCATTTAAAGTTTAGGAAGTTTTAAATTTAGCTTTCATATAAAAATAAAAATAAAATAAAATAAAATAATATTTGTGCAGCTTTCTGAGATTTAGTATGTTTTTGTAGTGTTTCACTCTAATTACACAAACACACAAAATCTCACAAAGCTGTATGTGGAATTTTGGGTATGTCAAGTGTGAAAGTTGGGTTTTTGGGCTTTTTGTGGCTGTGCGAGGTTCCTGCTTGTTTCAGGGGCCATTTTGGGTCTAGCACAGCTGCTTTTACATCGTGGGTGAGCCAGTTGTGTTGTGTTGTGTTGTGTTGTGTATGTGTAAAGTGTGAAAGTTGTTTTTTTGGGCTTTTTGTGGCTGAGGTTCCTGCTTGTTGCAGGGGCCATTTTGGGTCTAGCACAGCTGCTTTTACATTGTGGGTAAGCCAGTTGATGTTTTTTAATTTTTATTTGGTGTGCGTTGGAAGAGGGGTAGTCTTATATGGCGAATATAGCCCAAACCCTATATTTTAACAGGAAAATTCGGGGGTCGTCTTATACGCCCAGTCATCTTATACACCGGAAAATACGGTAATAAGTGGGACAACTTGCCTGCAGAAGTTGTGAATGCCCCAACACTGGTAATTTTTAAGAAGATGTTGGATAACCATTTGTCTGAAGTGGTGTAGGGTTGCCTGCCTGGGCAGAGGGTTGGATTAGAAGATCTCCAAGGTCCCTTCCAACTCTGTTATTCTATTCTATTCTATTCTATTCTATTCTATTCTATTCTATTCTATTCTATTCTATTCTATTCTATTCCATGAATAGAATGAGTTCTATGAATACAGATAGAAAGTTGAACAACTGGCCCTGTAGTGCAGCTAGAATGCAATCTTGAACTGAGCACACTCAAAATTGTAGAGATGATAGTAGATTTTAGGAGAAGCCCTTCTATTCTACCACTAGACAACACAGCATCAACAGTAGAAACGTTTAAGTTTCTAGGTTCTATAATATCTCAGGACTTAAAATGGACACCTAACATCAAAAACATAATTAAAAAAGCACAACAAAAATGTTCTTTCTGCACCAACTCAGAAAACTCAGGCTGTCCAAGGAGCTGCTGATACAGTTTTATAATGGAATTACTGAGTCTGTCATTTGCACTTCTATAACTGTCTGGTTTGGCACAGCAACCAAACAAGACAGACGCAGGCTTCAATAGATACTTAGGACTGCACAAAAACATTTGCAACCAGCCTGCCTTTATAGAGAATCTATATACTGTATGAGTCAGAAAGAGGGCTGTGAAAATATTTATAGACTTTTCATATCCTGGACATTAACTGTTTCAACTTCTTCCTCAAGATGACGCTATAGGGCATTGCATCCAAAACAACTAAACACAAGGACAGTTGCCCCTCCCCCCCACCATGCCATGACCCTGCTAAACAACTAATTCCCACAATACAGTTTTATGCCTGGGGTGTGAAACCACCTAAAAAGGGCTATATTACTATTATCTTTTTCATCTTTCCTATTACCTATTTTCCTAGCTTCTTATGACTATAACTTTGTTGTTTATATCTTATGTTATATCTTATGATTGCTTTTATTTAGTATCCTATTATGATTTATGTTAGTTGTTTATTTAGCATTCTATTACTATCACTGAGTGTTGTATTTTAGCATTTATGATGATTGTATTTTATAGAATAGAATAGAATAGAATTCTTTATTGGCCAAGTATGATTGGACACACAAGGAATTTGTCTTGGTGCATACGCTCTCAGTGTACCTAAAAGAAAAGATACATTTGTCAAGAATCATAAGGTACAACACTTAATGATAGTCATAGGGAAAAAATAAGCAATCAATCATATTAGGAAACAGTCAATATAAATCTTAAGAATACCAGCAACAAGGTTACAGTCATAAGTGGGAGGAGATGGGTGATAGTAACGATGAAAAGATTAATAGTAATGCAGACTTAATAACTAGTTTGACAGTGTTGAGGGAATTATTTGTTTAGCAGAGTGATGGCGTTTGGGAAAAAATTGTTCTTGTGTCTAGTTATTCTGGTCAGGGTGGATAAAAATCAATGATATTTTTTAAAAAAATCAAAAAAATCAGATTTTTTTAATTTAAATCGGATTTTTTTTATTTTTATCGAATTTATTTTAATAAAAAACTTTTGGGGTAAAAATCTATTGTAAGATAGTTTTCTATTTAAGATACATAAATAATTTAGTTTATTCAGCATGAAATGGAGCTTAGTTATGTAGCATGAGGCTGTATATTCTGCAACACTCGGACTATCGGTGAGTCAACAGTGGGTCAAAGGAGTAGCAGAGATGACAGTTGCTCTTTAAAAATTATGATTTAAATCGAGTTGATTTAAATCAAGCCTTTTTACTAGTGATTTAAATCATGATTTAAATTGTGATTTAAATCAATTCGATTTAAATCAAATCCACCCTGATTCTGGTGTGCAGTGCTCTATAGCATGATTTTGGGGGTAGGAGTTGAAACAGTTTATGTCCAGGATGCGAGGGGTCTGTAAATATTTTCACAGCCCTCTTTTTGACTCATGCAGTATACAGGTCCTCAATGGAAGTCAGGTTGGTAGTAATTGTTTTTTTCTGCAGTTCTAATTATCCTCTGAAGTCTGTGTCTGTCTTGTTGGGTTGCAGAACCAAACCAGACAGTTATAGAGGTGCAGATGACAGACTCAATAATCCCTTTGTAGAACTGTATCAGCAGCTCCTTGGGCAGTTTGAGCTTTCTGAGTTGGCGCAGAAAGAACATTCTTTGTTGTGCTTTTTTGATGACTTTTTGATGTTAAGTATCCATTTTAGGCCATGAGATATGGTAGAACCTAGATATTTGAAGGTCTCTACTGTTGATACTGTGTTGTCTAGTATTGTGAGAGGTGGAAGTATGGGAGGGTTTCTCCTAAAGTCTACCACCATTTCTATGCTTTTGAGTGTGTTCAGTTCCAGATTGTTCTGGTCACACCATGAGGCTAGTTGTTCAACCTCCCATCTATATGCAGATTCATCATTGTCTCGAATGGTGTCATCTGCAAACTTCTGTAGTTTAACAGATGGATGTTTGAGATGCAGTCATTGGTATATAGAGAGAAGAGAAGTGGAGAGAGCCTTGTGGGGCCCCTGTGCTAATTGTACAGGTATCTGATGTGATTCTGCTTAGCTTCACCTGCTGCTTCCTGTCTGTTAGGAAGCTTATGATCCATTTACAAGTGTGTTCGAGTACCTGTAGCTGGTTTAGTTTAGATAGAAGAATGTCTGGAATGATGGTGTTGAATGCTGAACTAAAATCTACAAAGAGGACCCTTGCTTAGGTCTTTGGTGATTCAAGATGTTGTAGGATGTAGTGCAGAGCGATATTAACAGAATCATCTGTTGATCTATTTGCTCGGTATGCAAATTGCAGGAGGTCTAACAGTGGATCTGTGATGGTTTTCAAGCGAGACAACATTAGCCTTTCAAAAGTTTCCTAACTACAGATGTTAGAGCAACTGGTCTGTAGTCGTTCAGTTCCTTGATGGTGGGCTTCTTCGGCACTGGGATGATAGTAGAGTGTTTGAAGCAAGAAGGAACATAGCACATCTCTAGTGATTTATTGAAGATACGGGTGAAGATGGGGGCCAATTGGTCAGCACAGACTTTTAAGCAAGAAGGAGTTATCTTGTCTGGGCCTGGAGCTTTTCCTAGCTTTTGTCTGTGAAATAGGTCTTGCACTTCCTTTTCTGTGATCACTAGGGGTTGTGAACCCAATGGAATGGGGTCAGTTGCAGGAGGTTTGGCTGTTGTTGGTGTGTCTGAGATGGGGTTTGTAGAGATAAGTGGTTGTAGTTTCCTTTCAAACCTTATGTTTATGATCATGATTTATCACTTGTTGTTTGTATGTACACTGAGAGCTTATATACCAGAGACAAATCCCTTGTGTGTCCAATCACACTTGGCTAATAAAGAATTCTGTCCTGTCCTGTCCCGTCCCGTCCCATCCTGTCCTATCCTATCCTACCCTATCTTATCCTTACCCTATCCTATCCTATCTTATTCTGTCATAGTGACTGGATACACATATCATGTGAAGCAAAAAAATATGCGAACCCAATAAATGTGTAATTTCTTTTTCATATGAGAAAGAGCTATGAAGGTGTTAATTGAAGAAATGAAAATTATATACACAAGAAAGGAAAGAAGCAGTGAGGAAGTTATCATTACAGAAGAGTTATGGTATAAAACTTTAAGACAATGTTAAAATTTATCATGGAATGTAAATGAAGTTAATGAACCATTCTTGCACAAAAAGTGCTTGAATTTCTGGGAGAAATGTAAAAAAATCATCATTGAGAAAATCCTTGGCAAAAAGAAAGATTTTTTAAAATGATGAGTTATAGTTTTTTAGCTTTCCTTCCTGAATTCTAAGGAGTGGCTTATTTCAATGCACAGGGATTTTAATTTTAATATCTGAAGGAGTGGAAACAATAGAACTGTGTTAGATGAGGGGGCGGGGGTTCTGTGTCAAAAAAGGGGAAAACCTTTATATTCTACATTCTAGGAAAAGACTATGATAGAACATAAATCTTACATTTGACAACAATGTCAAAATATCAAGAGAAAGAAAGAGGGGGAGTATTGATGCCTGTTAAGGAAATGTATATCACATTTTAGAGCTGTGTTTTACAATGAACAGAAAATTAATCCTTATTTGAAAGGTGAAAAACTAGCCTGAAATTTTGTGTGGCTGAGAAAATTTGTCATTGCATTTATTTAAGGTAGATGGATAAAAATACTTGTTTTTATTTCTTAGTCCAGCTCTGTGTTTCTATGTAGAGTATGGTGGGGTTTTTTTTGTATTTTTATGAATTATGGTTCTGCTATTTTAATGTATAATATACTATAAGTTTTAACCCACTGTCATAATAGCTGGAGTATATGGCAGAAGAGATGGCTTGGATTTGTGCAGCATAGCCCAATAAGATAAATAAATCCTTAGTAAGACCACACCTGGAATACTACATCCAGTTTTGGTCATCACATTATAAAAAAAGATGTTGAAACTTTGGAAAAACTGCAGAGAAGAGTTACCAAGACAATTAAAGGCCTGGAGACTAAAACATATGAAGAACAGTTACAGGATTTGGGTATGGGTAGTCTAGAGAAAAGAAGGACTAAGGGTGACATGATAGTGTTCCAAATCTGAAGAATGACAAAGTGACCAGTCATTTGGAAGAGGTCAATGTACATTCCAGTACCAAAACAAGAAGAGTGTGCAAAATATTGTAAAATATCCTTCATTTCACATGCTGGAAAAATAATGCTTAGAATTATCCAACACAGTTAGAGCCCTACATGGAAAAAGAAATGGCAGATGTTCAAGCTGGCTTTAGAAAAGGCCGAGGAAATGAGACATTATTGCAGATGTACACTGGATAATTGAAAAAGCTGAAGAATGCAAACAAAAAAAAATCTCAGTATGTGCTTCTTCAATTATAGAAAAACATTACATTGTGCTGTTCACGTCAAGCTATGGAATGTGCTATAAAAATGGCAATCCCAGAACATCTCACTGTCATCATGAGAAATTTATCTATAAGTCAGGAAGCCACAGTCCAGGCAGAACATGGTGAAACAGACTGGCTCCAAGTTGGCAAAGGAGTGAGACAAGGCTGCTTACTTTCGCATTATTTATTCAACCTATATGTGAAATATGTATTAAGGTTATCTAAATTGGAAGAAGATGAGCATAGTTTTAAAACTGGAGTAAAAAACAAGATTAACTTGCACTATGCTGATGACGCTGTTCTCATAACTGAAAATAAAAAGAACCTGTGAGCCTTAGTAACAAAAGTCAAAGCACACAGTGAAAAAAATGGGATAAAAATGGGATAAAAAAATAAGGAAGATCAAATTAATGACAACAGGTAAAACAATTAGCCTTAGCTCTGCAAATGAAGGTATCAAAGTAGTGAATAGTTTCTGCCTTTTAGGATGAACCATCATCAGTAAAGGAAGAAGGATGCAAGAAATACACCACAGACTAACACTTGGTGTGAATATGTTTATGAAGGCCTTGGAAAAAACATTCAAATATTGTGATGTGCCTTTATCTGCAAAGTTCAAAATCATGCAAACAATGGTATGTCCTGTGATGCTGTATGGATTTTAAAAAAGCAGGACAGGAAGAGTACTGAAGCTTTTCATCTTTGGTGGTGGGAAAAACCTCCTGAAAATACGATGGACAATGAAGAAAACAAAATGTTGGATCACGCAACAAATCAACCCGGTGTTCTCACTCAATGAACAAATGAATATGTTCAAATTATCTTACTTTGGACACATTATGCAAAGAACCACCTCTTTGGAAAAGGGTCTAATGTTGGGAATGGCAGAAGGAAAGAGAAGAGGACAACCAGCAGCAAAGTGGATGGACTCAGTTACAGAGATGGTGGGTGCACCATTGGGAGACATGAAAGAACAGTTTAGGGATAGAATGTTTGGGGGGGAAATCTGTGCGGTTGCTAGGAGTCGAAAATAATTTGGTGGCACATAATCAATCAATGATGGAAAGCCCTGAGAAAGAGTCGAGTGGTGGGACAGATAATCTAGCACTGACATACAAAGTTGGAGCTTTTAAAATTATTCCACATTTCATTTTTAAATCTATCAATTGTACCATATATTCTTAGCCAGAAAGATCACTTTTACTGCAGTTATTTAAACAATTCAATCCTTTATTTATGGAACCCAGGAGACCTTTGTTTTTTTATTGTATAATATTATCCCATAAATCTATATCATCTTATATTATGTCTCTGGTGGAAAGCTATTGGCCTGAAAGGTAACTCTTAGTTAACTTAGATAAAGTCTAAGTATCATTTCCTTAATAAAGTTTACTTATTAAATGGCTGTAGGAAATTAGTACTGTACTCCTTCTTCTCCCTTCTGATTAGATGCACATAAAAAGCAATTTTCCCTGAAGAGTTAGATGATGTGGGTTAATCTTCTCAAATTATTTTTTAAAAAATCAAAGAGAGGATTTGATGTGATTTGTAAAGTGACTTTTATTTTATGCTCTTGTTCTGAAAGGAATATTTGAGACTCTTCCTGATGCAAATTCAAGAGCAAACTTGTATTCCTAGGAATTAATGACAGCTCAAGTGGCACTATTTAAGCAATAGAGAAAATTGGAAAGAAAGATGAGAAAATAGCCTAAGAAATTTTGCAGAGAGAGATTACATGAAGTTAATCCTATATGTCACTTTATGAAGAACCTGAATCAGTTGAATTCATTTGAATATAGATTCCTGAAGGTATTCTCCAGGGGTAAAACTGCAAGTTTGCCAAAGCTGATGCTTTAGTTTCACAAGTGCCTTTGATACTTGATCAGTATAAAGTACTGAACATAATAAGCAATCCTATTGTTCTCTGGTATTTGGTAATCCCTTTTTCTTTCCCTTCAAGTGAATGATATATCTTCCTATAGTTAATAGAATGCACAGCTATTCTAAGAATCTATTGAATGGTAGCTCTATGTTTTTTGTAAACAAACAAATAAATAACCACATCTCCTGATACACTCTTCTCAGAGCAATAGGATGGCTGCGCTGCATCATTTTTCTGTCATGTTTTTAGAGGGCCAAAATATCTTCACTTTGTCATTAATTAGCTCTACTTCCATTGTACATTGTATATTGATTTGGTATTGTTACAAGTATGATCTTACTGGTCCAGCCTCCTCTCCCTACCGCCCGCCCCTTTTTTTGGTTGCTCTGGACAGATTAGAAAACTGAATTGTTCAGATTTCTTCCTTCTATACACAGGGACACATTTTCATGAACATGTGATAGGAGGTAGAGCAGGATTTTTGGGCTGCACATACCTGCTGTATTGTGCAATAACGGGTTTACTTTGGCTGAACATGTGGTATGTAAGCAGCTATTAGTTTGGAAAACAAGGCATATGGCTTAATGTCTATGTCAAAACATAGGCATTGTGGCTTATTTAACAAATTAAACTTAAACAAACCCTGCTTGTTCAAAGACCAATTACAGATAGTTTCCTAAAAATAAGCTTAGCAAGTTCACTCAGTAGGAGTTTTAATTACACAGAAGTCTCAATTTAATGGACAAACTGGGGAGCACTCTCTATTTTCCTAAGTATGTGGTCAGAAAGTATGTGGTGATTTATATCATTTGCATTATGGTGTCATCACACAAATGACATAAATAAAGGCAAATAATGTAATTACCTTGGTTGATAGTCCTTTTAGTATGTATGTATGTATGTATGTATGTATGTATGTATGTATGTATGGGTATATGTCTCCCTCTCTCATGTCCCAAATGATAATCTGTTTTCCTTGTATTCAGAGTCTCTTGTGGCCAGCCAAAATGGTGATAGAGGGCAATTCTAGAAATTTAATGGGTAGGGGCCATGCACATAACAGATGGCAATATGAGCTAGACAAATGTCTTCTCTTGACCACACCATAACAAGTATTTGCTATCAAGTGTTCTAAACGAAAAGCATCACTAACGCTGAAATAGCTAACAATGATTTTAAGTGATTTTCATACCGGACTGCGAATAAGACAGAGGTCTCATCGGTTTATAATAGGTCTTTGTGGTTCAATATAATGGAAGTAAACATTACAAGTTCTTTCCTCCTATGGTGTCCAAAGGAAAGAAAAACAGAGAGCATATATTTTTGCATTAATGGTTTCCAAAGATAGCTACACTGTATATTGGTCTTTTGCAGCCAAAAATAACCAAGAAAGTTACATAAATTACAGTTGATTTAATTAGAAGCAGATAAGAAATCTAATGCGAATCATCCTTAAGGTCAGGAAATGGATACTATGTTCATATTAGGAAATGGATACTATGTTCATATTAGGTCAATAAAGATTTTGAGATTGCCTACTGTCATCTCAGTCTCTTCATTCCCCCCTCCCCCATTTTCATCAACATTTGCAATTCTACTATGTTATATTCTTTTTCCTCTGAGAGAAGTGTCACTGCAAATCTGCGTGTGCAGCTGTCTGGTTTGTTTTTCTGGTTTAACTATTTTTTTTTATTAAACTTTAGAAGCGTACAGAAATTACATTGCAAAATATGGCAACAGCAGCAGTATACCTAGCTCTGCATGCCTACAGCCATCTGCCACAGCTGATGGTATAATAGCTTTTAGAGTCATTCTGTTTTGCTGAAAGACAGCCTGCAAGTAGACTGTGGTGATGTGCAAGATGGTGTCAAACTTAAAATTCAGTTACAGTTCTTTTTCGTGTGCAAGTATTAGACAGGAAATGTAATAAAGAGAAATAGCATCTTTCATACCTCTTAGCATTCCTGGCAGTGTATCTTTAGTTAGATAGAGTGAAACAAAGTGATTTATTTTTTTTTTAAGAGGACGACTAACATGCCATTAAACATCCACTTAGAATGTCCCCCAAAACTTAATTTTATTAGTAGCCCTTTACAAAAAGAATGACTGCTGACATGGATGCCTTCTTTGAATATTGACTCTTCAGGCATATTTCTTTCCTCCGCTATATAATATAGAAAGTTTTTGTGCAAAAATATTCTGGATACCCAGAGAAGTGAAAGAAATCATTCAGAGGATCACATGCTCAACAATTCCATTAATTAACTAATTTTGAGCTAAACTAACAATTTAATTGTTTCCTTATAAATATTTATAAATATAAAGATTGGATGTGGATTTCTACCCTAAAACAGTAATAAATGCACCCAGATACATCCAATTTACATACAGCAATAAGTGCAATAGGTGATCAAAAATAGCCATTCTCTGTTTCACTATTTATACCACAAAACTGTTATTTAATCAGTAGCATGACATTTGAAGCTAGATTTTACTAGATATGACCATTCTTCAATAATATTTCTTTAAATATCAATTTTACATGATTAGAATCACATATAAGGAAACAATGTTAGAAAAGGGCACTGTGTAAACAAAAGCTGATTCTCCTAAATCAGGATTATTTTGATTCTGCTTTCAGTAGCAGTTGGGTCTCTTTAGAAATGGATGGCTTAATTTATCAAACATCTACAATTAATTGAATTTTCACAACACATCAAGACATGAAATGTGGTATAAAACCACATGATGTGCCTTCACAAATCATACTAAGCCAAAACATATGCCTTAGTCACTTCCCGTCTTGACTATTGCAAAGCGATCTGGAAGTTTCAGTTGGTGCATAATGCAGCAGCCCGCATGGTTTTGTGCAGATCCTGGTGTGCACATATATCACTCTCCTGCAGGAGCTGCATTGGTTGCTGATTTGGTTCTGGGTGCAGTTCAAGGTGCTGGTTGTCACCTTTAAAGCCCTTCATTGGGACGAGTATCTGAGTGACCGTCGCTGGACGGTCACATCTACCCAACCCATTAGAACGAGGGGGCAGGGAATGCTGCAGGTCCCATCCCTCAGGGAGATACACCTATTAGGACCCAGAAGAAGGGCGTTCTCCATGGTGGCTCCCTCTCTCTGGAACATCATTCCCCCAAAGATTAGAATGGCCCCCACTCTAATTCTCTTCTGGAAGGTGCTGAAGACCTGGTTCTGCCAGTGGGCCTGCGGAACCCAGAGTGGGATGGCCCATTAAATGGCTTCTATCATCAGCTGTTGCTGGGGTGGGAGGTGGGGACGGGGGGTAACTTTATTACATTAATGTATTTGATTTTTTATCAGTTTTACTGTTTTTAAATGTGGTTTTTATATTCTGTAAGCCGCCTTGAATCGCCATGGGCGAATAGGCGGCAATATTAAATAAATAAATAAATAAATAAATAAATAAATAAATAAATAAATAAATAAATAAATAAATAAATAAATAAATAAATATGGTTTAGCATGATTTGTGAAAATACCCAGGGTCTGATAACTGTCATTGTGACAAGAATACAAATGGTTGACAAGAATACATGTGGCTTGCTGTCACATGTTAATGTTTTGTTAAAATTTCTGACAGTATGCGATGTCCAAAAGTGACTTATGACCATTTTTCATACTTAGGACCATTGCAGCATCCCTATGGTCATGTGATTTATATTTGGATGCTTGACAACTGACTCAGATTTATGATGGTTGCAGTGTCCCAGGGTCATGTGATCATCTTTTGCAACCTTCTGACAAGCTAAAATTCAGTCAACAAACATATTACTAATTTAATAACTGCAGTGATTCAGTTAACGAATGTAGTAAGAAAAGTCATAAAATGGGGGAAAACTCACTTAATACATTTCTCACTTAGCAACATAGATTTGGGGCTCAATTGTGGTAATAAGTCGAGGACTACCTGTGTAGCTAATATAGGTTGGTAAATTATTTTAAATAATTGTGACAAAATTAAAGAGAATTGGGGAAAATGCTCTATTTTTAGATTTTTTAATAAACGCATTATAGTAATACTATAATAATAAATTAAGTTTATGCTCTCAGCTTTATTACCAGCTGCCTGTGTTATTAGGACAGGTATATTAACTTGTAAGATAAGATATTGTGAGTTCCAAATTTAGTTTACATTATGTGCTGTCAGCACATCATGCCTTTACAAAAACTTGCTTATTACATAAAATGAAAACCAAGGCTAATTCTGATTCTAATGCTTCAATGAAAAAGTCCAACCATCATGTTATGATATAAAATTAACTGATGGTTCGCTCAAAGATATGAACTGATGCATCACTATCTCACCAGAAACCCCAGATAAGGGAATACTAAGCACAATAAAACTAAAATCCTGTTAAAATAGAAGTAAAAATCAAAATTAAACAATTAAAAATTATAACCCAGCTATAATTTTAGAATATGGCTGAAATATACTTGTCGAAATATAATTATGGAATGCCCAATAGAAATATTTATTTTAGACTCTTGCACTGAGCTGGATATTGGTCTTGGTTTCTTAAATGGCCATTTCCAATTCTATCATTCTACTTCAGCTACATTTCCTGCTATATTTTATTCAGTGAAAGTGAATAAAATTTCAACAAAGTATTTCTTGGTTTCTGAAGAAAAGATTTAAGTTGTATGCTGTCTTAAATCAATAAATTGTAACTTCCATTATCTCTTTTTGTCTTTAATTTTTTCATTGTTATGTGTTTTAGATCTGATTAGGTTTTTTTTAAAAAATGCAGTACTATTTTTAGGATAAATAAATTATCTAAAAGAAGGCATGAATATTAACTGCTGTACTGTTTCCAGTCAGAGCATTTTTCATTACTGTTTCTGAAAAAATATCAGGTAACTGTACAAAATTTAGCATATTGATTTACTATCATGTAAGAACTGGATACAACAAAAATTAACTATATGTTCCTTAATAGGAATATCACCATGCTTTTGAATAGCTTTTCCCATTTTTATTTCCCATTATAGAAAGGCTGTAGGAGGAAATGGAAATGCATAATTACATCTAATATTACAATTTAACCGTAAATCTTGCTAGTTATAGTAATACAAATGATTTTAGTATGTTTATTATCATCTCCTGATATTTTATGACCATAATCCATATGTGGCAAACATAAGATTTGCCAATAATGTAATTTTAATTAAAGGGTTGATATTGCTTGATCACAAGAGTAGTTAGCATATTTCTGTCCTTCTATTCAGGACAGAATGTTCTATAATTGAACAGACTGTCCTTGCATTTGTGTGATATTTATATATGTGTATGGAACGCTAAGAGAATATCTGAACTTGCACCTATCTGGACTGAAACTAGGTTTGGTTTCTTTCCTGTTTGGCCTGCCTTGTTTTTTGCCAGACTTGCAAGATTGATGTCAGCCTTACAAAATAGACCAGACTGAAAATAAGACCAGATGAGCTAATTCTATTTTTATTATAAGGATACATCAGTAGAATCTGTTAAGTCTTCTTCATCTCCATCCCCTTTACAACTAAAAACCAGGAAGGATTTCTTCTGAGTCTCTTGTCTCATCTACCCTTCTGTTGAAGGGTAAGCAGTGTTTTAACTGATAGTTCCCTTGCTTGACTCTCATTGCTCTGCCTTCCATGGTCATTCCTACGTATCATTATTGGAGGGGGGTTGTTTTTGATTCTTTGGGAGTGGAGTTAATCACTGAGTAGTCTGATGGTACTGGAAGCTACTGAAGTTGAAATGCCTCAATGGGTTGGTATTTTATCCATGGAGTGGTTGGGGAGCCTTAAAAAAAGCATGGGGGATTGGGAAAACGGAGCAGGCCAAAGTACTATGGTATGATGGAGATGGGTATGAGAAGATATGGTGGAAGACAAGAAGCTGGCCATTCTCAGGGATTGAAAGACCAATGTCTTATACCAGTTTTGTGTCCCAGTTCCTTGGTCTCAGCCCCTTATCAGGCAGCAAACCTTCAGAAGCCCTGGCTTTTAAGTTTTGCCAGATCAGTATATAATACCAGTCTTCTTGCTATTTAGCGTCCTCCCTGCCTGAGCCCTTGACTCCTTTTGTGATTGGCAGTGGAGATTGCCAGGCTCATGGTCTTTTGCCTTTTCTGAAAGTGTGGTCTGAGATAACTCAGAAATTCATGGCCTATCTTGGTCATCCAGAGCCCAACAGTAGTCACACATTGTACCACAGGGCAGGATAGGAGTTGTGTATTCATTCTTGCTCTATTTGATTTCTCTGCAGCTTTCAATACATCAATCACGATATCCTTATAGATTGGCTCTGAGGATTGGGGCTGAGAAGCACTGTGTTGTGCTGGTTCACTTCCTTTCTCCCTGGTCAATTCCAGTCGATAGAGCCTTGGGGGAGAGAGATCCCACGTTCAGTCCCTTCTGTGTGGGATGCCACTTTACTCTTACGCTTACTTACACTTATTCTTTACAAACCTACATGTGTGATTTCATCTGCCATCATGGGATTAGGCATCATCATAACGCTGAAGATACTTAATTATACATCTCTGTCCCTGGACAATTAAGTCATGTTGTGGATGTCTGCCTGGAGGATGTAAGGGTCTGAATGGGAAAAATAGGCTTCAGTTGAACTCTGGCAAGGCTGACTGTCTTTGGGTTTTGAGGTCTGCTGGTTCTAGACTATGCCTTCTTTGTTGCTGGGTAGAGTTGCACTAACAGACCAGTGCACAACTCAGGAGTAATCCTGGACTTGCAACTTCTGCTCAAAGAGCAGCAATTGTGGCTAAGAGGCTCTTTGCAGTTTCATGCTGGGCAGCAGTTGTGTCAAGGCTCTGTTCATGGTCACTCACTCCCTACTCACTTCCTAATTGGATTACTGTAATGCATTCTACATTGGACTTCCCTTGAAGAGTATAAAAGAACTTCAGCTGCTGCAAAATGCAGCAGTGTGGGTAGTTATATGTGCCTCTACACTTCACTCTGAGCTGCACTGGTTGCCTGTTTGCTTCTGGGTCCAATTCATGGTGCTGTTTTTGACCTTTAAAGTCTTCCAGTGGCATGAGACTGGGATATTTGAGGCACCATCTTGCCCCAGTTACATCTCTCCATCCAATTAGATCCAATAGAAGAGATATGCTATGGCTCCAATCTGCTAGGGAGGAATGCAAATCAAAACAGGATCTTTGAAAAATAATAATAAAAAAAAATACTTGAGTGGTTTTGCTTTAAACAGGAATGCATAGAAGAATAGTAAAAAATCAAGTCCAGAATTCCAAGAGCTAGGTCAATCACTATCTATGTGTGTTTAATATCTATTTTAGTACAATTCTAAGAACTAGGTCTTCCTACTATCTTCTTTAAAAACTCTTTTTGACTTTCTGCAGGGTTTGTCAGTCAGTCCATAGGTGAGAATTTCATAAGTTGACTTGAAGCATGCAACATCTAGAGATCAGACAGTTGATTCCAATGCAGGATCATGGGTCAGAGCTTCCTCTTAAGGCAGGGTCTAGCTATGTGCCTTTAGTCAAGGCATTTGCTCCCTTGTTTGGCAATGAGCTGCATAGGTCTTTGTTCCGCTCTTGGCTCTATTTTCAGGATCCAGACTCTGAGGTGTGTGTTATGTCATCATTAAATTTTCTAGATAATAATTTTATTTATTTATTTATTTAATTTCATCAAGCATGTAATAGGTAACAGATATAAGTATAAACATAATTATGAATACATGAAATGGATACATATAAAAGGGAACATTAGGACAGGGACGGTAGGCACACTAGTGCGTTTATACACACCCCTTAGATACCTCTTAGGATAGGTGAGGTCAACAGTAGAGAGTCTAAAGTTAAAGTTTTGGGGATTAGGGTAAGAAACCACAGAGTCAGGTAGTGCATTCCAGGCATTAATGACTCTGTTACTGAAGTCGTATTTTCTGCAATCAAGTTTAGCACGGTTTACCACAAGTTTGTTTTCTATTGTGTGCTCATGTATTGTTGTGGTTGAAGCTGAAGTAGTCATTGACAGGTAGGACATTGTAGCAGATAATTTTATATGCTACACTTAGGTCTGACTGAAGATGGCGAAGTTGTAAATTGTCTAATCCCGAAATTTGAAGTCTGGTGGCATAAGGTATTCTGTTGCGAGCAGAGGAGTGGAGGACTCTTCTCGTGAAATATCTCTGGACTCGTTCGATTGTATTAATGTCTGATATGCACTGCGGTTTCCAGACAGATGAGCTGTATTCAAGAATTGGTCTAGCAAAAGTTTTGTATGCCCTGGTTTGCAGTTCAATATTACCAGGAAAAAAACTACGCAAAATTTGGTTAACAACTTTTAATGCTTTTTTGGCAATGTTGTTTCAGTGAGCTCTGACACTTAGATCATTTGAGATGAGTACTCCAAGATCCTTAACAGAGTGAGGGTTGTCTACAAGGTTGTATCCGCCCAGCTTGTATTTAGTGTTTTTTTTTTTTTTTGCCAATATGTAGGACAGAACATTTGTTGGTTGAGATTTGGAGTTGCCAATTGTTTGACCATTCTGATAGATAGTCAAGGTCTTTTTGTAGGGTAGCAGCATTGTTGGTGATGTTGAATAGTTTTACATCATCAGCGAAGAGAACACAGTTGCTTATAATATGATCGCAAAGATCATTTATGTAAAGAATAAAGAGTCCTAAAACACTTCCTTGGGGCACACCGCTGTTAACTGGTACAGGGTTTTATAGGGCATTCTCTATTTTGACTACTTGTTGCCTGTTTGATAGAAATGCAGCTATCTATTTATGCACGGATCTGGAAATGCCATAAGATTTTAGTTTTAGCAGTAGCTTGTTGTCTACTACTGAATCAAAGGCTTTACAGAAGTCTATATAAATTACGTTAATTGCTTTACTGTGGTCGAGTTGTGAAGTCCATATGTTTTTCCAGTGTAGGAGTTGCAGATTGCAGGACAGTTTTTTTCTGAAGCTGCTTGTTAGAGAGTAGGTTGTTGGTCTCTAAGAAGAGGGTAATGGATTGGTTTATGATTGATTCCATGACTTTGCATGTGATTCAACATACTGATATTGGCCTGTAATTTTCAACTAGGCTGGGGTCACCCTTTTTGAAAATAGGGATGACTGTGGCTAGTGACAATAAGCTAGGCAAGGAGCTGAATTTGAAAGATATTTCATAGATTATACCAAGAGGTTCTGCTATGGTGGTTGAGACCTTTTTTAAGAAGTAGGAACATAATCCATCAGGGCCAATAGATAGAGATGGTTTTAGGTTGTATAATGCCTTTTTAATGGCATCTTTTGTGAAATCGACATGTATTAGAACATTGTGATTAGTTGTGGTACAATTGGGAAATGTGGGGCATGATCCGTTGCTGTTTACAAATACTGAACCAAAAAATGTGTTGAAGAGGTTGGCCTTAATGGTTTTATCATTACAGTCTTTCCCATTTGGCCCTTTTAGTGGTGGGATGGATCTTGAGTCTTTGTTTGCTGTTTACAAAATTATAGAAGGCCAGGTGGATTTTGTGCGTAGTAGCTTTCTACTTGTTTGCTGTGATAATTGATGCATCCTGCCTTTATCTGTCAGCATAAGGATTTGTAGCAACTTTTGAAGTTAGCTACGTGGCCAGTTTTGTTTTTAATTGCTTTTGATATACCTCTGTTTTATAGTTTTATTGCACACCATCCAGAGTTGCTTTTCCACGAGATGTGTGGCTATGTACATTTAATGAATGTCTGTTTGTGGTTATAGTCAACTGAAAATGAAATAAAATAAATTTTACACAATGTATATCATCAGGATTATTAGAAAAACTAATAGATTAGTTTTTCAGAAGCAAGACCTAAGTGGATTTGTTATTATCTTGAAACAATCCTAAAAATGAAAACTCAGCTTTTGCTTTAACATTTCATGCCAATGACAGCCTGTTTTACAGCCACAAGCCTGGAAAAACAATTTGAGTGAGTTGAAGTGAACAAAGATTAGGCAGAAGCAGCCCAATTCCTTGGTGTGCTTCTCATCTTTCTGTTGCCTGATTAACACTTAGATTGTTTCACCCCATTAGTTGCTTAGGATTTAGTAATCATTAATGAACTTGAAAATCAGCCAGCTATAAGGGCTGTTATATTCAATTCTGAAAATGGTTACTATTTCTATGTGGCATCACTAACAGCCATGAAAATATATGAGGTTGATTAACATTCACACACACACACACACACACACACACACACACACACACACACACACACAAAACTTATATTGTGCATTATTTCACTACACTTACTTGAGACACCAATTTATTCTGCTACCCACAGCTGCCATTTTATGTCTGCTGCCCTAAAAGTGGAGTATAGGACTTGGGATAAGATTTTAAGGCATTAAGTTTGATTTATGTTGCACAACTGCTAGCAAAAGGAGGTATAATGGGTGGCTGCATGAAATGAAAAAATCAAAATTCAATAAAAATCTCCTATTGTCTTTCTACTAGCTTCTTTTAAAGCTCTTTTTGACTTTCTGCAAGGTTAGAGACTTTTAAACAGGAATTCTATTGGGACATAATCCCCTATTTACTTAAAAATACTATATAGACAACCGAAGTATGGATTTGGTTTTTTCAAGGGATCTAAGAAATGATTGTCCAGTAATTGGAAGGCTTTGGAGAAAGATCTGATATGTTGGGGATTGCTACAGATTACTTCTGTTTCTAAATTAATATTGTCAGTTCCCTAAAGGAAAATCATGAAGCATTTTAGCGGGCAAGTAAATATTCTGGCAGTGTTTAAAAAATTGTGCTAGAATTTGTTCTGTTTGTTTTTGTACACCTTCAGTTGTACATCAAAAAGAAAATCCCATGCAATGTTTTTCTCTAAAGGTATAATTGTTATTATTTATTTAGGGTCAGTTTTAAAAGTTTAAAACTCATTGTCAAATATTTAAAAAGTTCCTTTTTCACTCTTTTATGAAATATGTTAACATGTAGTTTTGTTATTTGATTAGTAGGTAGGACTTGCTGAGAAGCAAGCTACTGAGAATTCACCATCTGAGACAGTGGAGAAAAGAGTAATAAAACTTCTCATTAGAATATATGAAATATAAATTAGGTATTTTGAACTTTAAATGAAAATCTGCCCTGAGCTTTATAGCTGATACTTAACTCTGCAATTGCCCTGGGGATATACAATGGTAAATAGAGCTCACCAAGACTTTTATATTCCCGTTATTGTTTCATTAAAAATTCACTGAATCTGCCCACTAATTCAAATAAACTGAGAGAAGAACGGTGAACTTTTTGGCACACATAGATTCTAGAACTCTGTGGTACAGGAGACTTGAATAGAAGATTCTGATAAGGCTGCACCATTAGTAGAAAAACAATTTCATTCTGCTGGCCTTTGGCTTAATTAAGAAATAGATTTATTATTTTCTCCTGCTTGTTACTATTTCTCTAGGTTTTCTCTGCCCACTATCTATTTTCTCCCCAATCTCCCCCCAATATGATGAAATTATATAGCTGGTGGGTCTAGGAATCCAGATGTCACTGAATAAAATGGCAAAGTGAATGGTACATACATTGTTTTAGTTGTTTAATATATTCGTGTGGTCAGAACAAGATGTTCACATGAAGAATTTGAGCTTATTCATCGCATCACCAGCTCAGTAGCCTGACATTTCTGTAACTCATTAATATCTGACACATAACAGGAATAGATAGGTTAAAAGAACACAAACCTATGTTGAATATCTTATGTTATGTAACTTTTCATTTTTGATGCCCATGCATTATGTGTAGACATCTCACATAAAAACAGCAGATTGTTATGGGACCTAGAATCACTTCAGTCAAGCTTCCTTATAAGGCCATATCATATGCATCCTTTCCAATGGAGAAATATCCATACCTAACACATAGACACTGAGCACAGTATGGACAAGGGTATCATTCATTTGGATAGGGATTTTTGGCTGTCTTCACCACCACCCCCAATAATCAGTCTGCTTTTGTCAGCATAAATTTCATGAAGAAATCCCTAGAGTAAGTAGAAGCTGAAATCAGTATTATAACACAGTAAAAGAATGAAATACAAAGATACATAGGGATATCACTGAATGGATTCCAACGGAGGAAAATGAGAAAATTGGGAAATCTACAAGTCTTGCTTTGCCAGTTTCCTACTTTGCCTCAGTCAGGAAATATTATGTCTTTACCATAGTTTACTGTCTGTTTATTAAAGGTGAAGTAGGAAGAAAAATATTTTATGTGGAAAGATAAGCAATAAATAAAAATAGAATCTGCATACAATCTTATGATGTTCTTATCTTACCTCCATTTTAGTTCAGGTAAGGGACTTCAGAGAGCCAATTTGGTATAGTAGTTAAGGCATTAGGCTACAAACTGGGAGACCATGAGTTCTAGTCTTGCCTTGGGCATAAAGCTAGCTCACTTTCTTATGCCAGTCACTTTTTTTGAGACCAAGGAAGAAGGTAATGGAAAACCAGTTCTGAAAAATCTTGCCAAGAAAACTTCAGGGACTTGGAAATGATTGAACATAAAAGTAAAAAGAGATTTCATGAGTAAATGACTCTTGATCACTATCAGCACTTAATTTGCAATTTATATAGTTGCTAAGGTTTCTAAATGTACTATAGATACAGGTTGCATTCCAGGGGTGAAATCTAAAATTTTTCCCTACTGGTTCTATAGGCTTGGCTTGGTGGGGGATGTCCTGTGACTAAGTGGGCATGGCCAACTCAATGTCACTCACAGCCATGCCCACTCAGTCACAAGACCCACCACCACCAAGCCACACCCACAGAACCCGGTAGGAAAACATTTTAAATTTCTATTCTGCCGCCCTCTCACCACCTGCTCTCCCTTCGTTTTGAGTCAGGGGCTGGGGCTCACGCGCCGGCTGCACAACGCACACCCAACATGCCACTGAAGAATGAATGAAATAAACGGTGTGCACTTGCACAGCCGGCACATGGACCAGGGTAGCGATGACGGCACATTCAAGAAGGAGAGCAGCTCCGGTAACTTTAGGGCACTTGCCTTCCCTGGCAGCCAGCTGCAGGAGAAAGGTAAGGAATAGGACACGCCATGTAGCGAAGGGCAAGCAGGCGGTGGCTCCGCGGCAAGGCTGGAGTCGGGGAATGGTGCATTCCCCGACCTGGTTGAGGCAGGCGGTAAGCAGGCGGCAGCTCCGGGTCTTCAGAGAATGGTGTGTCTCTGGGCCCCAGCCCCCAACTCAAAGCAAAAGGAGAGGGGGTGATGGAGGACGGGCCAAGGCTGGAGTCTCTTTCTGGGCATGTCGCTTCTGCCTGTTAGGCCACTTCCTGAAGCTGGCAGCTCTGCAACCAGCCGCTTTGCTTTTTCCCTCTTTTTCCTCATGGGATGTTTGCATAGTGGCATCAGCAGAAGCACTGTGGGGAAGTGGCCCAACAAGTAGAAGCGCTGCACCCAGAAAGAGAAGGGCAAAAGGGGCCAGTGGGCTGCAGAGGCTAAGGCGGGTGGGTGGAGCCTCCAGCTGCCATCGCTACTGGTTCTCCGAATTACTGGCCATCATCGCTACCAGATCAGCCGATCCAGTCCGAACTGGGAACATTTCACCCCTGTTGCATTCTTGGTTGTTCATATACTACAAATTGATTTTAAATAATCCATAGTTCTGGCTAAAACTTCTGATGTCATTGTAAAATTATAATTCACTACAATGAACCATATAATAACTGGAACATTATCTTGATAAAAAATTGTGAGTATATTAACATTCCAAGAACATATGTATTGCACAAAACATTAAATTAGACTTTACTCAGGATCCAAAGTACTATTTCTGATCCTGGCAATCTCATAGTCAATATGCTAAGGGAGATAGAAGAAAATTTTATTTAATTCTCAATTAAAGACATATTGGTGAATATATATAAACACATATATACATACATACATACACACACATACCACACATTATCAATTCAATTTATGCAATGGAATTGCAGTTATGTAAGTACAGAAAGGGAATATGAAATAGTAAGGAAAATGAATTAAACGTATTATACCCAAAAAGAAAAGGAAATATAGTTAATTTAATTCACAGTAACACTAACACTTTTTTATTATATTTCTTACATTTCTCTGATTTTATTCACCCATCCTAACATTTTGCCATGTTTATACTGTATAGTGCTTTATATACTCTGTAATTAATTTTTTAGTCACATAAAGATTTAATTTGAGTTGAGATGCAAACACCATTTGTGATAAAGGTTACTTACATGTATTTAAAGAACAGTTTTTACTTCTTAATTTTATTTTGCATAGCATGATTATAATACATGATATTGAACAAAACCTTCTATTAAAGATCATAGGGTAATAAAGACATATGCCATGACATATCATTCCTAAAAAATCCTTTTTACTTACTGAGCAAGACAATTAAATCAATAATCAATAATTAAAGCAGGATTCAGTAATTAAATCCTGGATTTAGAATTATGAATTTTAATAAGTTTATTAAAAGGAAAGACAACCACTCTGACTACTTTTGGGGAGTTTATTTTGAATTCTAGTTGTTCCCTATTGAGGAACACTAATAAGCTTTCACATTTTCTTTCTTTGAAACACAGCCGACTCAAAATATTCTGTTAGATTTTGTTTGTTTCTATGGGTACTTCATGTACATCCTTTCTTGGCAACCATTCAAATAGAAGGTGGTTTTGAAATGAAAACTGCCCTCTAACAAGACATATGGGCATCTGAAATTTAGAAAGATATTTATTTATTTATTTATTTTGGTTCAGCATTTGTAATCTGATGCAAATTCACGTCTTTCCTTTCCAAGATGGTTTTGAGGGGAAATGTTTACACAGAGAAATAAATGAAGGAATTTGCTTTAGGAAATAATTGGGATAGCCTTCTTGGCAACTCTTCCTTGTTTTAAGTCTTGAGAAAACACATACTTGAGAATAGTTGACTATTTTCATCAAACAAACATACCAGAGAGCAATAATCTTGTTGGAAGATAAGTTTTTCTTCTAGATGACCAGTCTTTCTAATTAACTCTCTACTCAAATGTTAAAATCCAAGCTGATCAATCTACAGGTAGTCCTCAATTTATAACCATAATTGAGCCCAAAATTGCTGTTGTGAGTCCTGGTAGTCATTAAGCAGGTCACCATGTGACCATGCCTGATTTTTGTGATGGTTGTTAAGTGAATGCCAGGGTCAATAAAGCAAAGACTATGGTCACTAAGCAAATCTATCTTCTTCAATGGGTTCTTTTTTCTTCTTTAGTAAGGGAAAAAATGCTGAAAAATTGCATGGCTATGGGACTCTGAAAATAGTTTTAAATATGAGTCAGTTGCCATGAAATGTGTTCATGGGACTGTGTTGTGTGTGTGTTTTTGGCCGACAGAACTTCAGAGCTGGATTGTAAGTAGCTGTGGGGAGGTCCATCATAACTTTAAATATCAATAAGAACACTCATTAAGCAAGGACTACCTTGCTTAACGTTTTGAAATTTGCAGGTAATTGGGGTCATATTTATGATTCTACATTGCTCTCTCACATACACACAAACATAAAAGAACAGGTAGTCACTAATTACCTTTTGGCCAAATAACTGATTTTAGAGAAGGGTCAGGCAATCAATGCTTAGTTTCTGGCCTTAGGTTTCTCACAGGAACACAAAATGCTAACCTGCTGATTTAGAATTCCTGATCAGCAAACAGCTAGTGATTGACATGTAGATATTCTGGGAATTGGCATTTTTGCCTTCAGATGTAAAAGTATCTGATGATTTTTGCCTTCAGATGTAAAAGTAACACAACCTTATTAGAGTGAAATTTCAGAATAACGTCTTTGATTATTAAGAGTGGAGTGGATACATCTTATCCAAAGTATGCCATCTGGAAAAGCCTCGTGTTAAAAATGTTTGACGTGTAATAAAATAAATAACTAAATACATTCCAGTAAAATGAATGCAAACTTAAATTGACTATGTCAAATAGCTGTACAATGCCGAATTTTGTTTTAATTATTTATAAGAACAGTTATTCTGTGGGAATGTTCACCATGCTGGAAAAAATTCATAGAGGAATGCATTGAGTTTTACATAAAGAAAACACATCTGTTTCTACACAATTAGCAATTAAAAGTGTCAAACCATAACAAAAGTTTTAATGTGGACTCATTCACATAATGGCAACCAGTTCCTGTCATAATATACTAATCAGATCAGACATTTGTAAGTGGTACAGACTAACACGTTCTACTTCCAAATGCCCACCACATGAAATGCTATAGGAAGAATTTGAGCTGTTAAAAATGTTAAATTTGAGAACAGAAAGAAATGCCAGATGAAAGAGAAAAGGGAACTTCCCAGGAAATGTAATTTTCCCCCCTAGCAGGCAGCTTTGGAAAAGAAAAACACTGAAGCACTGTGCCTCAAAACCCAAATCAAAAGGGTTTACAGAAAAGCTAAACTTGCGTGAATGACCCTTATTGCTGGATTAAGAAAAGGCTGGAGTGAACTGATCTTCATCTCTTAATGTTCCAGGCACTTTTCCATACTTGCCAATGAAAAGAATGGATCTTTTTAAGCACTTTATCTAAAACAGTCATTCTAAGTGAGCCATTGTGGGAGAGATTACTATTACTTATGGTACATATTTTTATATAGATAAAAACAATTTTTACGGGTACAGGCAGGGACATTTCAAGGGCAAGGGGCAAAGCTGCCATTTAGGCTACGTTTCACATTTAATAGGATCATAGAATCATAGATAGAAGAACTGGAAAAATATCTTTCTAATTCTCCAACAGTGTAGAAATCGACTACCACTACATTTCTGACAGATGCTCTGTTTCAACATTTCCCTCAGAGAAGAATCCAACAATTTCTTAGACAGTTGTCCCTTTCTTGAACAGCTAAAGAGTAAGACATGTTTTTGTGATGAGCTTCTGAAGCCTATTGCTTATTTTCCACTGTTTTGGAATACCTCTTTCCTTCAGGCTGTTAAAACCTTGGTAGCTCTCTTTTGGATACAATCAATTTCTCAATTCCCTTCTATCTTATGGTACCCAGAACTGGAAACAATATTGCACCATTCTCCGCCCAACAAAGTAAAGAAGAACAATGACTTTTCTCATACTTCTGTTGATGTAACCTTTCTGTTGAGTCAGATGGAAGACAGTCTTCATTTCTGTTGAAATAGGGCAGCTGGGTGATTATTGGTGGGTGCAATAAGAGCAGAAAAACAGCCATGTTTTTCCACCCTTACCACCGTGAGATACGCTCTAGCTCATGTTTGATCATCCCTGTCATTTGCCAGTGGCAGTCTAAGTCATGGAATATAAAACTTAAAAAAAAAATCTTTCTTAGCTCCATTCTTCCAGTAATATTGGTACTTGCAATACATCTTGCAGGGTGTACAACACAGATTATATCAACTGAGGAGTCCCTCCAGCCATGGTTACAACAATGAAATGATCCAGTTCCTGACACCTAAGAGTGATAACTCTTTTTTCAATATAAGCAACTAAGTATTCCTGAATATTTTTTCTCATTTGTATGAGAAAAATGGCATCAACTATGTGATAGTACCATGTTTCCCTGAAAATAAGACCCTGTCTTATATTTTTTTGAACCCTGAAATAAGCCCTTGGCCTTACTGCCATGTGCTCAAAAGCCCAATTGGGCTTATTATCAGGGAATGTCTTATTTTGGGGAAAACAGGGTATTCAATAAACTGTATTCATGACTATTTAGGACATATACCTTCAGAATATTTTAAAGGGCTTTTCTTGAAGCCTAATGAACTTTATTTCATGCTTTCCATGACCATGTTATTTTCTCTAATTCTATTTAGAATGAAATCCAGATGAGGTTTTCATTACAGTTTTCCCCCTCTCCCCCCCCAATTTTTCCTCTGTGTGCCATTAAGGGAAAAGAAAATTTGAAGACAGGAGAGAAAAAAATGAAAAGAATATAAACAAAAAATAAAATCCAGAATAAAGATGTGCAAGCAAATTCTTTTTATTATTTTGGACTATGTAAGATCTCTTGTGGTACTAGACATTATTAATGAAAAAAGGAGCTTATTAACAAAGTAGCACAGTGCATATTCTGTTTTACATTTATACTACTCATTCATTTATTGAACATTTGTGCGTCTCAATAAATGATTCTGGATATTTTAGAATTCCAAAACTATAAAAACAATTTAAACAATAAAAGCCTTTTAAAAAGAATAAAAACATTGAAATAAATATACACAGCAATGGAGACATTTAGCTAGTTAACAATAAAGCCAAGGAGCAGGACCCTTAACACGTTCAATACCGCAGGCTTGGGAACAGAACCAAGTTTTTAAAGCCTTACAAAAGGCCAAGAGGATTAGGCCATTCTAATCTCTGAGGAGAGATTATTCCACAGAGCAGGAGTTAATGCAGAAAAAGCCTAGTCCCCATCGGCCAATACTCTTTGATCGATGGGATCAGCAGCATGCCCAATCTGTAGATTGAATCGGATGGGTAAAAACTGTTGGAAAAAGGTAGTCCTTCTGGAATCAAGGTATATATTCAGAGATATACCTTATAAATATTAAGATACTCTCAGTAAAATATTTTAATGCTACACTCTTCAGAACAGAGATTTTATCATAATCTTATCACTAAATTTTGAAAAATTCAAAGTGAAATGGGTAGCGAACATTTTTAAGAGTTAAGAGTTGGTTCTTATTGAGTCTTATTTAAGTGTCTCTATGATTATTTGAAAGATGTACCTGCTAAATTGTATTTTTAGTAATAACCCAATTAAGACATTCATAGCTGTTCTGTAATTGCAATCCTTGCAATAAGAAATGCTGAGTAGTGAATTTGATATCTATTAAACAAACACATAATAGCTATGACTGTCATTGCTAATAAAACAACAGGTGAGACCTAGTTGCTATGACTTGCACAGTAATGACCTAAATTTATTCTAAAACGATACTTTAATCTAGTAATACTACTCTATAGTACTTCCCACTGAGAGGAAGGCATAGCAATGAAAGGAGAAAATGTAATGTTACACAGTGATCTATCAAATTAATTGGATTATCAGGGGTAACAGAATACTATGCCTCTTTCCTTGACTTATTTTTGTTTTACAGTATATGCAAAAAATATCTTTGTAGCTGCATAGATGGAAAAACTACTGTGATCCAGAACTTTGCTATTAATTGCTATTGATCGATGGATGGATGGATTATGATCAAATGAATGTTAGCTTTTAGTGACCATATTGGTATATTTTTTTATTTATTTTATTTTATTTATTTATTTATTTTGCCAAGTATGTATAAGATAACAGATATAAGTATAAACATGATTATGAATACAGGATAAGGATACGAATAAATGGGGACAGTAGGACAGGGTCGGTATGCATGTTAGTGCGCTTATGCACACCCCTTACAGACCTCTTAGGAATGAGGTGAGGTCAACAGTAGACAGTCTAAAGTTGTGGGGGTTTGGGAAATTCCTGTAGGATTTAGAGAAAACCTGGTTTTTCTAATGATACTATGCATTGCCACTGTAATTGAGTCAATTCCCCCTTGCTGCTGGTCCTTCTCTTATTTTTTTTTTATCATCTGCTTTTCTTGTTATTACAGAGTTCTCCAAAGACCTAGGTGTTGCATAATCTATGTGACATATAATTACCTCCTGTTGTTTATGCTTCAGTTGTTCATTTTCTTGGCTATTCATGGTATTCTTCTTTTCCAAAGTTCAAAAGTATCAATATTTTTTTTTCTATTCTGCTTATTTCAAGTGTAATATTTGCTTCCATAGAGTGCAACTGAACATATACAGTATTTTGACTTTGGAGAAAGACATAAACGATAGGAAATAAAAGATACATCTGATCAAGTTGAATGTTGACTCAGTCTGAGACAAGGGTATGTCTCATCCAATACTGGAGAAGAAGATAAAGGGATGGGGTTAAGTTTGAGTGAACAAGTGATATGGTCAGAAAATTTCTACTGGCTATGAATGACATTGAATAAGTTTAGACCTCTAAAGCCCGAGATATCTTTATGTTAAAATGTAAAATAACTTACAATAGTATAGTGAAATCTTCTTTGTGAGATCTTTAAGAAATCATGGTGACCAGCTGAAGTGACAGATATTTGGAAAAAGGTAAATGTGTTTTTATAACGTACCACAAAGTGTGCCAGACTGGAAAAATGATTCACAAGTTTTTCTGCACTTACATTTTTTTGATATAGTTTATAGCATCTTGATTATGGCATACTGTATATAAACTTGAAAGCCTGTTTTTCCTTCATTCCTTTTTACATTCCAGTAGGCAGCTTGAACTTCTAAATGTTTTGTTTGTTTTTGTGGTTAAAACAGAATTTAACCTGTTTATTACAGGGAATTTAACTATGTATAATTTCTTTTTGACATTTCTGAGACTCTCTATTTCAAAAAAGAGCAAAATGATGATGATCCAGGGAATTATATTGAATAGTATGTCTTTTGTTGACATCTGAAGTTTATAGAACAGATAATCAACTATGGAGATTCTAAGTCATCTAGGTCATGATTGTCTCAAAGGTGCTTTTTCAAAAGGCAATTGGACTTTGCTTTTCCTTGAGGAAAACGTTTTGCTTCTCATCCAAGAAGCTTCTTCAGAACTGACCATTCAGCCAGAATTGTAGAAGCTTCTTTGATGAGAAGTGAAATGTCTTCCTCAAAGAAAATACAAAGTCCATTTGCCTTTTGAAAAAGCACCTTTGAGTGAACAAATAATTGGGAAATTAGTCTATAATCTTAAATATGATGCAATATTTATTTATTACACATGCATAACACTTTCTATTTTTAAAAAGTCAAACTTAAGACTTGTTAACACCAAATCTTTGTATATTAAACTTCATCTCAACTTTTTTTTTTATTGAAAAGTTTTACAAAAAGTTTACATATTTCCCCCCCCTTCCCTACCTCAACCTCCCCCCTCCCCCCCTCCCCTTCCCAGAACAAATTACAGGGTATAAACTTCAACAATCATAATCAATCCTAATCTAAACAATTATGACATTTCACATCTCTTGTTTCTTCAATTCCCTAATTACCCGCCTAGCTTTATTACTTAAAGACACACTAAATATCTATATAATCATTCATAACCTATCTGCAATTTCTTATTCCGATATTTATTTTGAATATAATCTATCCACCTTCTCCAGTCTCTTAAATATCTTTCATTTGAATGATCCTTCAGGTACGCCGAGATTTTTGCCATTTCCGCTAGATTTATAACTTTCATTGTCCACTCTTGGATTGTAGGTAAACCTTGCTTCTTCCAATATTGTGCCACCAACAGTCTTGCTGCAGTTATTAAATTCAAAATCAATTTAGTCTCTATAACTGTACAATCCGTAACTATACCCAAAAGAAACAGCTGTGGTGTAAATTTCAACCTCTTTTTAAGAATATTTTGTAAAATCCACCAGATTTTAATCCAAAACGCTTTAACCTTTTTACATGTCCACCAAATGTGAAAATAAGTAGCATCCTCACAATTACATCTCCAACATTTTGGTTGTACATTCGGATACATACGAGATAACTTTTTTGGATCTAGATGCCATCTATAAAACATTTTATAAAAGTTCTCCCTTAAATTTTGCGCTTTGGTAAATTTCACATTTTTTACCCATATTTTCTCCCACGTTTCTATCATTATTGGCTGTTCAAAATTCTGCGCCCATTTTATCATACAGTCCTTAACTAGCTCTGTTTCCGAGTCCATCTCTATCAGTATATTATACAATCTTTTTATATGCATTGGGCTTTGATCTCTAATTTGTTTAATTAAATTTTCGTCACTTTGTATAACACCAGTTTTCTGGTCTTTTCTCCATCTGGCTTGTAACTGTACATATTGAAACCATGTTTGAATTATTTTCTCCTCTTTCAACACATTCACAGATTTTAATTTTAATATACCTCCCTCCATAATGAGAATATCTTTATACGTAATTACATCCTGTCTACATTCTATACTCGTATTCTCTATTGCATGCCTGGGTGCTGTCCATATAGGTATTTTTTCATTTAACTTATATTGATATTTCTTCCAGACACGCAATAAAGCATTTCTCAGTATATGACTCTTAAATGCTCTGTCCACCCTTTTTTCATACACTAAATAAGCATGCCAACCAGGTTGTTGAGAGTGTGGTGGCGCGACAGCTTCCCCAGTACCTGGATGAAGCTGTCTATCTGGATCCGCTCCAGTCCGGCTTCAGACCTGGGTACAGCACGGAAACGGCATTGGTCGCGTTGGTGGATGATCTCTGGAGGGCCCGGGATAGGGGTTATTCCTCTATCCTGGTCCTATTAGACCTCTCAGCGGCTTTTGATACCATCGACCATGGTATCATGTTGCGCCGGCTGGAGGGACTGGGAGTGGGGGGCACTGTTTTGCGGTGGTTCTCCTCCTATCTCTCCGACCGGTCGCAATCTGTGTTGACAGGGGGGCAGCGGTCGACCCCAAGGCGCCTTGTTTGTGGGGTGCCGCAAGGGTCGGTCCTCTCGCCCCTCCTGTTCAACATTTATGTGAAGCCGCTGGGTGAGATCATCCGTGGTTTTGGGGTGGAGTTCCATCAGTACGCTGATGACACTCAGCTGTACATTTCCACCCCAGACCATCCCAATGATGCCTTGGAAGTGATGTCCCAGTGCCTGGAGGCCGTGCGGGTCTGGATGGGGAGAAACAGGCTTCGACTCAACCCTTCCAAGACCGAGTGGCTGTGGCTGCCGGCGTCCCGGTATAGCCAGCTGACGCCATCGCTGGTTATTGGGGGCGAATCATTGGCCCCCACAGAGAGGGCCCGCAACTTGGGTGTCCTCCTGGATGCGCGGCTGTCTTTAGAAGGGCATATGACAGCCGTGGCCAGGAGGGCTTTTTGTCAGGTTCGCCTGATACGCCAGTTGCGTCCCTTTCTGGACCGGGACTCCCTACGCACGGTCACTCAAGCACTCGTCACTTCTCGTCTGGACTATTGTAACGCTCTCTACATGGGGCTCCCCTTGGGGTGCACCCGGAGGCTCCAACTGGTGCAGAATGCGGCTGCGCGGGGGATTATGGGAGCGACGGGGCGCTCCCATGTGACTCCTCTCCTGCGCGAGCTGCATTGGCTTCCGGTGGACTTCCGGGTGCGCTTCAAGGTGTTGGTGATTACCTTTAAAGCGCTCCATGGCTTAGGGCCAGGGTACTTACGGGACCGCCTTCTGCCACCAATAGCCTCCCACCGGCCGGTTCGCTCCCACAGAGAGGGCCTCCTCAGGGTGCCGTCGGCCAGACAATGCCGGCTGACGACCCCCAGGAGGAGAGCCTTCTCTGTGGTGGCACCTACCCTATGGAACAATCTACCCCCAGAGATACGAGTGATCTCCGACCTCCGGATTTTTCGTCGGGCCCTAAAAACTCATTTTTTCAACTAGCCGGTCTGTCCTGATTTTAGGGTTAGTTTTAAAATTTTTAAAATTTTAATATTTATTTTAATTGACAAGTTTTAAATTATGAGCCAAATTTATAAATTATCTTAATTCTATTTTAATTGTGATGTTTGTATAGATGTTTTTTATCTGGCTGTTCACCGCCCTGAGTCCGAAAGGAGAAGGGCGGTATAGAAATGCGAATAAATAAATAAATAAATAAATAAATAGACCAGATCATACCCTTCAATATTCAATATCCTTCCATTTGTTAAATTAATCCAATCACTAATTGCTGATAAAACAGCTGCTTCATAGTACAATTTTAAATTTGGCATTTTCAGTCCTCCTCTTTCTCGTATGTCCTGCATTATTTTCAATTTTATCCTTGGTTTCTTACCTTGCCATACGAACTTATTAATACCTTTCTGCCACTCTTCCAGGTTGGCATCCTTTTTTAGTATTGGTATCATTTGAAAGAGGAACAAAAACCTAGGCAACACATTCATTTTTATAACTGCTATTCTACCCAACAAGGACAATTGTAGTTTTTTCCAATTATCCATTTCAACTTGTATTTTATGCCATATCAATTCATAATTATACTTATACAATTTACCATTAGAAGATGCAATATAAACTCCTAAATACTTGACTTTTTTAACTATTTCACATCCCGTTACCCTTTGTAACTCCTCTTTTTGATTAGCTGTCATATTTTTAACTATCATCTTTGTTTTTCCAATGTTTATCTTAAACCCAGATACTTGACCATACTGTTTTATTATATCAATCAAAACCTTTGCTGATTCCACTGGATGAGTTAAGGTCATAACCAAATCATCTGCGAATGCCCGTATCTTATATTCATAATCTCTAACTTTGATTCCCTTTATCCCATCTGCATTACGTATTTTATTTAACAGCAACTCCAAAGTTAATATAAATAATAATGGCGATAAGGGACATCCCTGCCTCGTGCCTTTTTCAATTTTAAAAGTTTCTGTCAAACTGCCATTAATAATTATCTGAGCTGTCTGTTCCTGATATATTGCTTTTATGGACTGCATAAAGCAATTCCCAAATTGCATCCTATTGACCACTCTCAATAAAAATTGCCAATCTAATCGATCAAAAGCTTTTTCCGCATCCAGAAATATAAGCACCGCAGGGATTTGGTTATTCCTTTCCAAATGTTCCAATACGTCAACAATTTGTCTTACATTATTTTTCATTTGTCTACCTTGTATAAAACCAGTTTGGTCAGCATGAATCGTCTTCTGCATTACTAGCATTAACCTATTTGCCAATATCTTAGCAAATATTTTATAATCTGTATTCAATAAGGATATAGGTCTATAATTTTTGGGTTGTGTCAAATCTTGATCTTCTTTTGGAATTAACGAAATAAAAGCTGTTTTCCATGAAGGTGGTACCCCTTCACCCAGCTGAATTCTATTGAATAATTCTTTAAGAGGTAAAACCATCTCCAATTGTAAATATTTATAGTACACAGCTGTTAATCCATCCGTACCAGGAGCCTTACCAGTTTTTAACTGTTTAATTGTTGAGAGGATCTCCTCCTCTGTTATTAATTGGTTTAACCGTTCTCTTTGTTCCTCTGTAACTATTGGAATATTCTGTCTATCCAGATATGTCTCTACCTCTGCACCTTGTATTTTGTCTGCAGTATACAATCTTGCATAAAATTCTAAAAATGCCTTTTTAATCATATTTTGGTGATACAGCTCTCTACCTTTATACTCTATTTTCTCTATGGTACGAGATTTTTGTTTTTTCCTCAGCATGTATGCCAACCATCTACCTGGTTTATTTGCATTACAAAAAGTATTATGTTTAGCATATTGTAGATTGGTTGCCACTTGGTCTGAAAGCATCATATTAAATTGCCCACGTAATAAAGTGATCTCTTCTTTAATTTTCTTATCCCCTGGGTTATCAATTAACACCCTTTCTTTTTTCTTAATCTCTTCTTCTAATTCCCTCCTTTTCTCCACTTGTTTACGCCTATAAGCATTATTCATATTTATCAGAACTCCTCTCATATATGCTTTACTAGCATCCCATCCCATATCCATAGATGTTCCCTTGTTCATATTAAAAACAAAAAATTCCTTCATTAGTTTTTTACATTCTATTACATTTTTCTCATATCTGAAAAGGTTTTCATTTAACCGCCAAGATCTCCTAACTCTTTCCCCACACTCCAGTTCCATCCAAACTGGGCTGTGATCAGTTAAAATTCTGGGACAAATCTTTATCTTCTTTACCCTGGAAAAAAAATCATTTGTAATTAATATAAAATCAATTCTTGAAAAGGATTGATGTCTATCTGAAAAAAATGTAAAATCTTGTTCTCTATAATTCCTTTCACGCCAGATGTCTCTTAATTCCATATCCTCCATCATATCAAAAAAAGTCTTAGGCAGTCTAGATCGCAATTTAGTAGATTGTACTATTCTTTTCTTATCAATACTAGGGTCTAACACTCCGTTCCAATCTCCCATCAGTATACATGAATTATAATCCCAATGTAATAATTTTGTATGTATCAACTTATAAAATTTCTCTTGCTGTTGATTGGGAGCATATATCCCCAATAAGAGTGTTTTCTTTCCTTCTATCATTATCTCAATTGCCAGAAATCTTCCTTGTTGATCTGCCTCAACTAATTTAGCCATCAAATCTCTTTTCAAGTAAATCACTATTCCATTCTTTTTTTCCGGGGCTGATGCAGCAAAATGTGTTCCCAATTTTGTATTTATTAAATATTTTTGGTCAGTTGTCTTTATATGTGTTTCCTGCAGGCATATTATTTCATTTTTAAATTGTCTCAAATGGTGAAATATTTTCTTCCTTTTTTGTGGTGAGTTTAAACCGTTAACATTCCAGGTTAAAAACCTAGAAGCCATCCTCAGAATCTCGAAGCTTGGCGAGAACCGCTTGATAATCCTCTTGGAATTTTCTTTTAGGTCTCGCCCCTCCCACAGCTTCTACACCAGTATTCACTTCTTGTGATAAAGCCTGCTCTTGTAACTTTTTTAACTCTTCAACTTTACGTTTAGTAGCTGCTCTGGTTTGTCTTTGATCTTTGCCTTCTTCTTGTTTTTCAACTATATCCCATGCTTGGACAGCACTTGAAAGTTGCAGTACTTCCTCCTGGATACTCATAGCTCCGCCTTCCGATTGCTTCTGCAGATCCTCTTTTCTTCCCTCTGTCGCCTCTCTTGCTTTTTTGCCTCCTGGCACTGGTGGTTGTCCAGCCTTTAATATATTACTATAAAAATCTCTTGCTTTGTAAATTGTATTAAGGCGATATCGCTCTCCTGCATAATCCACTGATAATCCGACTGGGACTTCCCATCTGTATTGTACCTGTCGGTTCCTCAGCTCATCTACCAGAAAAGCATACTCTTTCTTGGATTTCAGCATTTTGGGTGGTATTTCTTTAAATACTGCAACTTCTTGTCCTGCCACTTGCAACTTATTTTTGTAGGCAGCTTGTAAAATCTCATTTCTAATCCTTCTAGTAACAAAATAAATCACAACATCTCTTGGTAATTTCCTTTGTCTAGCTACCCATGAATTAACACGATAAATCCGATCCATTTGCCATTCGAGTTCACCTCTGGACACTCCTATAAATTGTGCCAGAGCATCTTCAAAGATCTCTTTCAAATTTTCCTTCGGATTTTCTTTCAAGCCTCTTATTCTCACGGCAAATTCATCTCAACTTTTTAATGAAGTAACATACTTAATATATTGGGGTTACTTTATAGACACATTTCAGCAAAACTTTAGACAACTTATTACATGATATAATTAGCAAATATGGCAGAATGACATGATAATTACATGGACACAACAGCCAAAAAAACCCTGTACTCCAGGTATGCTCACCAACAGCACCACATTAAATTGGTATGAGATATTCAGCAGGTTGACACAAGATATAGTGGTAAGGTTCATGATTGAAACCATAGTTTGTGAAACAGGCATAATAAATAATTCATGAAACATAGAACAAAGAAAAATGGTTAAATATAAATAAAATTCTAATACTACTAGCTGACTATCCAGAATTAAAACTGTAATGTGATTAAATGAAAGATGAAAACTAAAATATGGGCTAAGTTCTATAGATAAGATTTATTTTGATGTTAAAATAAATCTAAAAGATATTTAAAAGATACTTGGAAACTAATGTAATGGAACATAACCACCAGCAAATTTTAACATATTTCCTTCAGTGAAATTATCAATAACTTCACTAGCATTTTTCTCCTAATCACATCATAAAAGATAGGTGGCTGTCCAGTCCTTTCTTTAAAACTTCCAGTAATCAAGCACCTACAACTTCTAAAGGAAGGCTGTTCCACTGGTTAATTGTCCTCATTATTTCTCCTTAATTACAGATTGCTTCTCTCTTTCTCTCCTTCTTTCTCCTTGATTAGTTTCCATCCCTTGTTTCATGTCTTGCCTTTTGGTGTTTTGGAAAACAAGTTGACCCCCTCATCTTTGTAGCTCTTCAAATATTGGAATACTGCCATCATGTCAACCCTAGTTCTTCTTTTCTCTAGACTGGTCATGCCCAATTCTTGCAACCATTCTTCATATGTTTTTATCTCTAGGCCTTTGATCATCTTGTTACTCTTCTTTGCACTTTTTCTAAAGTCTCAGTATCTTTTTTATAATGTGGTGAACCCAAACTGAATGCAATATTCTAGGTGTGGTCTTAATAAGGATTTATAAAGCAGTACTAATACTTCATGTATTTGATGAGTTCCTCTTCTGTTCCCTCATTTAAGTAATTTATGAAGATTGTGAAGAGTACTGGGCCTAAATCAAAACCTTGTGATACCCCACTGCTTACTTCCCTCCATGAAGATGTAGTATTGTATTATGTATTATTGAGTATGGTTTGTCAGCCAGTTACAAATCTATCTGGTGGTAATGCTGTCTATTCCACATTTTTGTAGTTTACCAAGAAGTAGTTTGTGGTCTACTTTGTCGAATGCCTTACTGAGTAAGATTGGTTTGTTTGACCTGTTTTTAACAAACCCCTGTTAGCTATATTTTTTTGCAGATCTATTTTTTGATTATCTTTTCCAGTATCTTCCCAGGTATTGATGTTAGGCTGATTGGGTCTGTTCTTTTTTTCTTTTTGAAGATGGGAACCACATTAGCTCTTTTTCAATCCTCTGGTATTTCCCTGGTGCTCTCTCAACAAATTACGGTTTTATAGCAAAAGCTATCTATATATTATCAATAAGAGAAATGGGAATAAATTTAAATTATGCAAAGCACAGAAATTTGGAATTTGTAAATAAATATTGGCTTATAAATTGTGAAGGGAAAGAAAAAAGAAAATTATATTGAATTTACAACAAGAAATGTTGTAACATGAAATACTGACAATGTAGCTATTTTCATGTTTTTTATGTTTTAGAACTTCTAGGTTGGCAGGAACTGGGACAAGAACAGGAGCTCACCCTATCATGCACTGCTTGGCCCTCAAACTGCCAGGTTCCTGTTGATAAATCCTGCTTCTTAACTGCCAGTCCACTGCCACATTCCCTCCCCCAACAATATTCTATATATGGTATTAAATATAATAAATATTTAACTATATATTCTGTGATTCTTAGATGTCTTAAGCTATTGTCAAAAAACACCATAAGACTGTTGTATACAAATGTTGGATAGCAGGCTGCTTAGCCAGTTACAAATGTTGGATAGCTTGCAAAATTATAATGGATAAGATAAGGTAGAATAGGACTAGATCACTCCATGCACAGAGCCACTCTGAATATATATTAGTATAAAGCTATATTAATATAACACCAGGTTAAGTATATTTCAGGGTTACCTACAATTTTCATACATTTCTAACATTAAAATAGAAAATGGAAGAAATCATTGTTACGAATGTACCAGTGATATCAAAAAATGCCATCAGAAAAATGAGTTGGGGACTATTATCTATAGATAATAATCTATAGATTAGAGACTATGGAGAATTAAGAACTTGTTTAAATTGATTGAAAACAGCAACAGAGCAATAAACAAACAAATACAGGTGAATTTGTATTTTATATCCTATTAGATTTGATTTTGGTTACATTTTGGTTTTTTCTTTCTTTGATGGTACTGCCTACTCATTCTGCCAATTTAAATATAACACTTAAAAATGTTTAGCTAAATTTCTAATTAAGCTCAATAATTGCTTTTGCCAGCTGAAAATCTTTTGTTAAAGCAAAATTGTTTCACAGGTTTAAATAAAAAGGTTTTGAAAGATTCTGTTCCAAGGTAAACATGAATCACTCTGCATCCATGCCTATTACACTAAATTTGATGTTATGTGTGGGTTACTGGTTTTTGCTGTGATTGTTATATTGATGGGATTATGATGACTTCCTGTATTTCAGAATTTATCTCTATAACCCCAGAAGTAATAAGTATGACCTCTTCATTCTGAATACACCCAAAAATCAAATTGATTGTTTATCACACAAACTGTACAACCTTTTCCCCAAAGCACTGTGCTTATGGGATATAATTCCTGTCATGTTGTATTTCTTTCACGTACTGTATTCTATTCATTGAACTTGCTTCTAGCTTGACTGACCCTTTCATGATTCTATGAGTCTCTATTGACATTTAGCAACATCTTTATAGGCCTTTGAAAGACTAGATTTGCACAGGGGCAACAGCATAAATTCACAGTACAGCTTAAAGTACTTTTCTTAAGGAAATATAATTGTGCCTTTTTCTTTCATAATGTAACTTATATGGATATATTTTACTGAAATACTGAGAAATTATATCTTTCAACTAAAGCCAAACATAGGAGGTAACCTGCTTTCATTGATTTTCAGCACCATTAGAATTAAAAAATTGTAGAATTCTTTATTGCATTCAGAAATATTGAAACTAGTGGGTTTTATTTTAGACACCACTCTTAGAATTTTTCCTTTTTCAAGGTTTCTTTCAAGAGTTTTCTCATGTTTTCATTTAAAAAAATCACACATTTCTATATACTTTGTCAAGGTACCTGTTACGCATTTAAACCATTTGATTATTGGACAACCAGGTTATTTACAAAATCCAATTCAGTATTGAGGACAGCATAATAAGGGTTTGGATTTTTTTTTTTTTTACTGTAACAGTAGTGTATTTCTGGTTGTATTTGTTCAACAGATATTAAGAATCATAATTAGATTAAGGTGCAAAAATCCCAATAAAATTTCATTTGGATTATATATTTTCTGCTCTTTTCTGGTATTTAGTCTTTTGTTTTATCTCACATTGTAAGCAAGTAAGAGCCTTGGTAGTACAGGGGTTTAAGGCACCCTGTTATTAAGCTGGTTATTAAGACCAGCTGCCTGCAATTACTGCAGGGTTCGAATCTCGCCAAGGCTCAAGGTTGACTCAGCCTTCCATCCTTTCTAAGGTAGGTGAAATGAGGACCCAGTTTGTCAGGGCAATAAGCTGACTTTGTATAAATATACAAAAGGATGAAGGCTATTGCTGAGCACATTGTAAGCCGCCCTGAGTCTTTGGAGAAGGGCGGCATATATATATATATATAAAAAGTGTTGCTTGTGAATTCTGAGCTGCATTACCCAGATTCACCATATGTTCTATGGCATTTACATTTTTTAAATAAAATATGCATTTTTTGAAATAAGCACATCCAGAGGTTAAATTATATATATTTCAGCTCAAGCATCCACATTATGGCAATTAAAATGCATTTCTCTTATTATTAAAAATGAATATTGGACCTTATTGATTCATTTATCAAGAGAAAACATTAAAAAATGTAAATCCATCCATCTAAATTAGTACAAACCATTTTTTAACAAAATGAACTATGGGCTATGAAAACTGTATGTAGTCATATGCATGTTTGTAATTTTAGAGGATTGCTGATGTATACAAGGATCTATTTTTTAGATTGTTTTAAAGCTACCTTTATAACAAATATTTATTAAATATTTGTATTATTTATCAAAATAATAATTAATCCAAATATATATAGTACCCTTTTCTCATTCTATGTTCCCCAGTGAGAGGTGGGATGGGCTGAGACAGCCTGGTTGACCCAAAATCATCCAGCTGATTTTTGTCCCTAAAGAGGGACTAGAACACACAGTTCTTTTATTTTTAGCCTGCTGCCTTATCACTACACCAAGGTCTAACATTTTAAAGATGATAGATAGGCAGACAGACAGACAGACAGACCAAATAATCAGAATATTAAGACAATGATTCCAGAGCAAGCTGTACTGAACAAAGCTTATATTTTACATATTTTAACTGAAGTATTTAGAGTTAATTCATATCATCAATTTTATCAGCAGTGACTCATGAGATATTAAAAGAACTAGCTATTAATTATAAGCTCTTGATAATCTAGTCAATTATTTTATCAGTAATTTTTATTCATGATAGTAAATAGAGTTTCTATCTCTGGAGACCTTATACTTCTTTATATCATGTTTCTGGGGAATAAACAATAAAACAGTATTATGCTTGAGCAGCAAGTTTGACTAGAAGATCTATAAGGTTCCTTCCAGCTCTATTATGATTCTAATATCTTCATTTGTCTGCTACTGAATGTGTCAGAAATTTTTGGTTTCCCACTACTGAAAACAGTTTTGAATGTATAATTTCTCAGTTCAGCCAAGCAGTATTGACTTATGTATTGAACTCTCTGTAAGCAGGGTCTATTAACAAATGGCTAACCCATACAAATACATTCCAAAGTCTGAGTTGCACTGCCTTTGCCTATACATAAATAAATATTTTTAATTTTATGATCTCAAGGATGACTTTTAATTAATTAATTAATGGCTGCCCATCTCACTCAAGTGACTCTAAATGATGTAAGATTAAAACTACAATGTTTCCAGCCCCCCCTCCCAATGGCATGGTGCATAAGATAATCAAAAGGAGGTGGAAAGGAATAAAAGGACTAGGGGAAGGGGAAGGAAGTCAATGGCAGAAGACCTTATCTAATCCTCTGTACTCAAACAATGGGCAAATAGCCAGGTTTGCAGTGCTTTTAAAAATCAAATTGGGGCCATAATACAGTTTCTGCTACTGAGAAAGCATGAGTTCGGGATACAACAATGTGATATTTTTTTATAAGAAGGGACTTGGAACATGGCCTCTCTACTTAGATCTGGTGAGGTGAGCAGAAACAATGCAAGGAGGCATAATCATAACCAGCCTCTGGAATTACAGTTATAAGCCTGCCTGTAGCTTGTGGGACACTGGTGTTACATGTTTGTAATGAGAACCCAGCACATTCTGGATCAGCTGAAACTCTGAGTCCTCTTCAAGGACAGCCCCTTATAAATTATGTTATACTAGTCTGAATGGGAGATAACTACGGCATAAATTAAAATAACCAAGGCTTCCCAGAGAAAGAATGGGCCAATGGATGTATAAAACAAATGTGTGTAAAAGCCCCAGTCTACAGCTGCCACTTACTGTTTGAACAGCTGCTAAGACTTTAAGAAGAACTCCAAATTGAAAACCAACTCTGACTGGGAAAGTGCAACTCAAGGCAGAATGAAAGATGGAAAATCCCCAGAACTGAGGGGAGGCATAAAACCACTGCTACTCAATCTTGCCAAAGGCTATTTTTTTCATCCAGATCCTCACACTCTACAACCATCCGAAAAAACAGCATTATGTGGTCAGCATAACCTATGCCATCAGATGACCTTGCCTAATGGCTTCATGTAGATGTTAAACAGGAGTGTGGAGAGTGTAAGCATCAAGACCCTACTCCACACAAGTGGAAATGGCCCCAGAGAAAGAAGGAGAAACACTATAACATGGTGCCTTCTACTCCTAACTCCCTGAAGGATGCCAGGTTTGTTGGTATCAGAATGCCTCTGAGATATCAAGAGCTAGAGAGCTAGAGTGGGCACACTATTATATCCTCAATTCACCAGAGATCATTAACTAGTGTGATCCTGACTGAAAAGTGTCCACATAATCCACTTCTCTGATCTCCCACTGGATCTGTAAGTCAAGCACTTGCTCAACAATTGTTATAAAAAGGGAAGGCTTAAGACTGGAAAAAAATTATCTAAAACCAATGGGTACAGGTCTCTTAAGAAGAAATGGTCATTTGCCTCCTTAAAAGTGAATAGAGCCACCTCCTATCACAGAAAATCCATTGCATGGATTCAACCTCCTGCCAGCTACTAGGAGACCTTAATTAGCCAGGTGGACAGTGATCTAAGGTGATCCGGGTGACCAAGATGATAGCACCAAGGACTAATTCCAAAAGAATCTGAATAACTTATAGGCAGGAGTCTATAAATGTTATATGCCATGAATTGTGGCAAACATCCTGGAATTCATTACTGATTCTTGATAGATAATGCAAAACTTTGTCATCATGACTCTACTGATCATATTTTAAAGCTAAAAATAAATGCTAGGTGAATATTAAGATTAGAATGTGACATTTTTATTATAAAATTGAAAATCTATTTATCTTCCAGATACCACCCCATGTTGTCAAAGCTTAATTAATGAAGCCTACAAGATGCAAAATTGTTGGGGTGTTGCACTTTTCATTAAATTATGCATGATATTAATCATGTCTTGATTTTTACCAACAGATAGCTAATCAGACAGTACAGGTAGTCCTTGACTTATGACCACAATTGGGCTCAAAAGTTCTGTTGCTAAGCAAGGCAGTTGATAAGTGGGTTATGTTCCATTTTATGACCTTTCTGCCACAGCTGTTAAGTGAATCACTGCAGTTGTTAAATGAATTATGTGGTCATTGAGCGAATCTGGTTTCCTGCCAGAATCTGGTTTCTTGTCAGAAACCAGCTGGGAAGGTTACAAATGATGATACATGACCTGGGACAGTGTAACTGTCATAAATACATGCCAGTTGCTAAGCACCAAATTTTGAACACATGACCATGGGAATGCTGCAACAATCGGAAGTGTGAAAAGCGGTCATGAGTCATTTTTTCAGTGTTGTTGTATCTTTGAATGGTCACTAAATGAATGGTTATAAATTGAGGACTACCTGTATTCATTTTTGAATCTGAATCACCTGTAATACTGATAGAATGGATAGAACCCACTTATTTCTTTTAAAAGCAGAAGTGGTATGTACTTCTATAGTTATGTTTCATATTTTTAATTTAGCCACTGTTAAACATTTTTAAACTAATGAACCTTTATATCACAGTCTCTTCTATATTTTTCAAAAAGGCACAATGTCAAGTATTTTGAAACACAACTTTACTTAATTTGACTATTAATTGACAACATTTTATTTAAACAAATTCTTCAATTAGTTTATAATCATTCCTTCCATTGTATTACAGAAGATAGTTTCAGGTTTTAATTTTTGTTGCTAATCATACAGAAGTAAATGATACTTATGAAGTTTGCTTTTTTTAAAAAAACTTGTAAATTAGTTAATATGGACAGTGGCATACCAAAAAAAAATGAGACCTTGATAATTTGCTGTTCTAATCAGATACAAGGTCTGATGCCTTAATCAAGATAACAAAACAGTGCAGCACTATTATGATTGTGATCTAACTCTTCTTTCATTCATGCATAGGATGCCATAATGCACATATATACCCAGCAGGTATCTCTGGTTCAATGTAACTATTCCCAGTTTGAGGACAGAGTTTGTGGGGGCAATAAGCTGACTTTGTATAAATATACAAAAGTATGAAAGCTATTGCTTAACGCATTGTAAGCCGCCCTGAGTCTCCGGAGAAGGGCGGCATATAAATCAAATTAAAAAAAAAAAAAACTATTCCAACTATTTTATGTTTTTGAGAACCAAAATTGAGAAAGTGGCAGATTTCTTGACCAATGGTCATACATGAAGTTAAGAGATTAGATTGGACAAGTCCTTGTAAATTTCTTGGCATGGTTTTTCAGATGTGGTTTGCAATTGTGTACTTCACAGGGCAGAAAAAGAGTGATTGGCCTAATATCACCAAGTTGGGTTCAAGCCTAAGGTGGGACCAAACCTCATGTTCTTCTGGTTTCTAGTCTGATGTCTCAAACACTGTACAAAACTGACTGCATGCAAGCATTTAAGGAAGGGAATTTAAATCTTCCGAGTGCTGTTCTGCCTTATTTACCAAACCAACTTGGTACATCTTCCTTGAACTGTTGTAGCCAGATATTTTATATCCTTCATTAAGAACAAGCCATAATATCTCCTTGTCAATAAAGCTGGGAGACTAAAAATAAGAATAGTTAAACATAATTATTCTTACTGTAGCATATATGAATATTATATTATCACAACTACCAGAATAAATAACAATTATTAATTGTGAACTATTGTCATCTTCTGTCTGCAGGGGCATTACTGGCTAAACAAATATTGATAAAACAAGAAGCAATATCAACCCATCAAGAAGTTAAATAAACAATTGGAAATATTACTGTGAATAATTAGATTTCTATAGTTAGTGACTCTCTCCAATTTGAAATGATTGCGTATTGGGATCAATAATACAAGGATTTTTCAAGTGGAAAATTAGCCAATTTTGTTTTTTAAAACCAAATTGAGCCAGCAAGATTGAAGTGGAATAGAATTATTAAGGGTAAAAGATTATTCTTGTTTTAACTGTGGCCCAGAGAGCACATTATTTAAGCAAGAATGAAAGCAAATTAGTAAAGGATGAATGTGTTATTTTAATATTTCTGATTCTTGATTGTAAAGGAGAGACTTTTCAGTCATAGTTACTACCTTCGGAGTATCATCACATAGTTGTTAAGCAAATTCAGCATATCCAATATATGTTTTTTCCATAAAATGGCAAAAATGTTGCAAATTGTGCTGATATGACCAATGGTCTACTGCACCTGGTCTTAAATGCGAGCAGGTTGCCAAGCACCTGAAATGTGATCACATGACTGCAGGAGGGGAGAGTTTGGTAGTTATAACTTTGAGGACAGTTCGTAAGTAGCTTTTTAAAAATCCATCATAACTTCAAATAATCATTACATGAATCATCATTAAGTGAGGACTATCAATCTTCCTGGTTCTGAAATATAGAAATACATAAGCATACACACACACACACACAAAAGACACAATGTATTGCATACATCAATAATTCAGCTAATATTTCTATACTGTTATTGTGGCTTTGGAACCATAATACTAATGATGTAGTTATTGCAGACCTCCTTCTGATGAAAGGGGGACTATTCATTCAGCCAAGCAAAAGTTAAATGGGAAGTGATTGATTCATCACTCAAGTTATTATGTTACGGCTTAAATTAGTTATTGAGCAACCTGCAGGCAACTGCCATCAATTTGCAAGGAAATGGACCTGGAATGACAATTTCTTAAATTCAGATATCACACTAGAGTTGGGTCAACACCTCACAAACACGGACTCTGCTATGTTTGAAGAATAATTAGGATGTATTGAAGATCAACATGTTTATTTATTTATTTACCAGTTAATTGTGGTTGCAGAAGAATTATTACAAAGGCTAAGCATATTTATTCTATTTGAAAAATACACACTAATTTAAAGGCTCATTTAAATACATTATGGAGTTTCTATTTCACCTTCAGTTAAGCACTTTTAGCATATGTATCTGCACTAATTGTACTATTTGGCATACCTAATTTCACTGAAATTTCTGATGTTCAGATGTGTGGCACATAGTTTTTAGTGGTCTGGTATGGCGGAACACATGCTGGCATGAGTCAGCATTGGAGAGAGAAAAAGAGAAAAAAAGAGGAAAAAAAATCAATCCTAGCCTTGAAGTGCAGCTGTCCTTCATAAGGACTGAATCAGATGACTGGCTGGCAAGGGCTGTTGTGGATAAAGGTAGCAGCAATCCCATTGCTCCTATTTTATACATAGGTGAACCAGAAACCTGGGAAGAAACCCGGGTTTCTTCCTTAGTTTTGGTGATCCTACTGTCATCTGAATCAATATGGAGAGAGGGAAGGAAAGAAGAGAACAGAAAAAGACAGTGTAAAGTAAAGTGGCTGGAGAAAAATAATTTAAGAATAAAATTACATGTGTTGTTGGTGCCTGGTCAGAGAAGGAGAAAAGTCCATGGGTGGCTTCCCTGAAAAAAAAGAAATGAAGTTCCATAGAGATGACATCTACACCCAAGTTCCACTACAGGTAGGAAGAAGACAGTTGCCTTTGGTGAAGTCCTGTCACCAAAGAAGGACTGAGAAGAATACTTCAAGAGAGTCTCTTTCTACAGTGAAGGAGATGCAGTTGGTTATTGATTAAGCCAACCCAAGAAAAGGAGAATTGCATCAGTGAGGGCAGTAATTATAAATCCTTTCCTTTCCTTTCCTTTCCTTTCCTTTCCTTTCCTTTCCTTTCCTTTCCTTTCCTTTCCTTTCCTTTCCTTTCCTTTCCTTTCCTTTCCTTTCCTTTCCTTTCCTTTCCTTTCCTTTTCACTTTCTCTTCTTAAGCCCAGAAATGGTGGAGAGAATTAAAGGAGAGTAAGGGCAGTTAGCAGGAATTAAAATTTAATTTAATTTAATTTAATTTAATTTAATAATTTAATTTAATTTAATTTATATGGCACCCCTCTCCGAAGACTCAGGGCGGCTCACAATACATTTTAAAAAATCATTATAAAAAAAATATTTAAAAATTAAAAACATTAAAAACATTAAAAATTCATTCACGCCATTCATGGCTGGATCTTGCCAGATCACAAGAGCGAGATCAACGGCCCCAGGCCAGCCGGAAAAGCCAGGTCTTCACGCTTTTCGGAAGGCCAATAGGGTGGGGATGGTCCAGACCTCAGGAGGTAGCTGGTTCCAGAGAGCTGGGGCAGCCACAGAGAAGGCCCTCCCCCACGGGCCCACCAGCCGGCATTGTTTAGCTGACGGGACCCTGAGGAAACCAAATCTGTGGGATCTTACCAGTCGCTGGGAGCTATGTGGCAGAAGGTGGTCTCGAAGATAACCTGGCCCTGAGCCAGGAAAGTCAGGAAAGGGTATAATCTCTGGGAAGATTACCTCTTGGTAAGGCCACACTTGGAATACTGCATTCAGTTTTGGTCGCCACAATGTAAACGATGACTGAGGAGGAAACTTGATGCTTAGTAAAAGTTTAAATTGTGAATAATTTCACTATCTATAGTAAACGAACATAAAAATCTCACCAGTCTTGGTTTCTCTATGTCATTTGTCATCTTTGAAAAAAAAAAAAATCTGAAATTCTCCAATGACAATATGACTTAATTGAAGGTTAAGATGAGAATGCTAATAATTTTAATAAAGTATTCCAACACACATACAAGCAAGCCAGCAAGGCTAGCTGGCTAGCAACTCTAAGATGTAATAACATGCATAAAAGTTTTAGAATACTCCAACAACAACAAAACAAGAGATTGAGTTTTAAAGACATATCTGCAACCCACATGAAAAGAGCAGGGCATGGACTGTCACCCTACATTTGCCATCTTGTACATTTTGACCCACAACACTGCTAGATTTTCCTGTGGTTCTTAGGAAATTCATAAAAGTGCCTTTTAATAAATTTAATAGGCACATTAAATAGTCAAAGTAATGGCCGTTTTTCAAGAAAACATACATTTTCAGTTGTTTTTATATCGCTACTGTCAGTTTTAAAAGGACAGTTGCACTGGCCCTTCATAGAAGATTATTATTACATATGCAGAATATTATTAATTTATGAACAAATTTTGTTGCTTATAAATTTGACTCTTTTCTTAGGGTCAAAGTGCAATGTTACATCAAATTTTAATCTCTTTTAATCTCTTTCTGAACATCAAAAAGACCACTGCAAGGAATGGAAACATCAAAATAGAAATTGATGGTGAACAGATAGAATGCTTGGAAAAATTCACTTTCCTAGGATCGCTCAAAGTGGTGAATGCAGCACAAAAATAAAACTTCATATTGCATCAGGTCACACAGCATTGATGAACATGAGCTGATTATGGAAAACCAAGGACATCAGCCTGGCAACTAAATATAGGTTAGTCTGCTCTATTGTGTTCCTATGCAGCAACCTATGTCTGTGTAAGTTGGACCTTAAAAAAGCAAGACTGGAAGAAAATTGTCTTGTCTGAGCTGTGGTGGCAGAGAAGGCTCCTGCATATTCATTGGACAGCAAAGGTGACTAACAAGCAATGCTCTGGAAGTTTTAAAGAAGAGATTGGACAAACATGAAATGGTATAGGGTTTCTTGCCTAAACAAGGGATTGGACTAGAAGACCTCCAAGGTCCCTTCCAGCTCTATTATTCTGTAAAGCCAGTATGCATTTGTTTACACACACACACACACACACACACACACACACACACACACACACACACACACACACACTATTATCCTACCATACCAGAACACACAGAGCATTTTTCTTCTTGGAGAAGACTGTTTGCGGAAAATTTTTGGAGAGCAAATGATAATGAAATGAAAAGAACCCATCACTCTTTGTAACTATGATATAAATTTCTAAGGGGTGTAAGCTTTTTTACAGTTATAGGTATCATTAAATTGGAAAAATCTGGGGCCTATTCAATTAGCAAGTCTTCCTTTGGCAAATGTCCCTATAGGGATAGTTTTACAAATGGAAACATCACAATTGGAAGTAAGATGATGCTAGTGTCATCCTCTTCTGTATCCTTTTCAGTTCCTAAACAGTACAAAACAAAGTGACGTTGAGTCAGTCAATATCTGTCAGTCCCAATCCACTTCACAAGTGGATTGTTCTTGTGGGGAAAGTAGGATGAGGAAGGTGTGCTCACTACCTTGAATTAAAATAATAAATAAACAAAGTAAAAAATAATAAAGGTTTTTAAGTTTAAGTTTAAGTTTATAAATATGTATATGCCGCCCTTCTCCCAAAGGACTCGGGGCGGCTCACAACAATAAAATCCCAATAAAAACAACAATAATAAATACGATTAAAATTAACAATTAAAATTCAGTTTAAAACCCACAATTAATTAAAACTCCCAAAACAGACTCTTGAATAGGTGCTATATAATTAAATAAATAATTATTTTAATTAATTAAATAAATACATTAACTGTTATTAATTAATTGATTATGTTCTATTGAGTTGTTTTTGACTCCCAGTAGACAGATTTTTTTTCTACGGCAATCTATCCCCAACCTGTTCTCTCAAATTTCCAGATGATGCACTCCCAATCATGTAACTGCCATAGCATGTAAATTTCTCTTTATAATATAATACCATTGAGGACATTAAAAACAAACAAACAAACAAAAAATAAACAGTGCAACATTTGTAGGAAACATAGATAAAGATAATGTCAAGAGCTGCAACACCCCTTTTTAAATTGTTTGTTCCCATGAAAAAAGAATCTGGAGACAGAAATTAGATGGCAGTTTCTAGTCAGAAAATCAAATATAACAACTATTACAGTTACTCATTTTCTGCATAGTGCATTTTTTTAGTTTAAAGCTCTTTCTCATGGGAGAACTAATGTGCTTTCCTCAGTTCTAAGATTGGCAAAAATTATGAAAGCATAAATTATTTATCTCCAGCAGATAATCTATCTTCTACCTCAGCTGAGTGAAAAGTGCTGACCTCATACTGTAGATTTAGGCCATGCCAAGTATTTTGGATGGGCAAAAAAATCCACCAGTTGCTTTCCTTAGCATACCTTAGGGCTAGGGAATGAAACAAGTTTGACAGCTGACTAGAGATATGAGTTTAGCCATTTGTCAAAAGTTGATACCAGACCAGGCAGTCATTCTTTCTCTTGATCATTCTCATACTCTTTGTGTATCTGGGATGAGGTAGGGAGAGGCTTGGCCCACAAAACATCGGGCGGGGGGGGGGGCAATGTGCACAGAAGCGGAGTATTTTTTCTGCTTTGCAGGAAAAGAATAGCAACAAGAGCAGCAATCAACTTGATGGTATGTTACTTAATAGCAGTTACCACAGCATAACATTTGATAGACTATAGTTCACAAAATGTAGGAAACTTCCATATTTAGAATGGCCCAGAGGTATGCAAGACAAGATAGCAGCTTAGTCCTCTGGGAAACTCCCTGCTGGAGATGTCCCAGTTCAAATTCTAAAGAAATGAATTTTTAATTCCTAATGTCTGCTTTGGAATTCTACATATTGCTTACATATCTGTATTTGCATCACTAGGAGATCAGAAGCACAGAGAAAGTGTAGAATAAAGTAGAAGGGAGTGTCTCTGATTAATTGGATCACACCTTTTCTATTTCATGCCCTCCTTTCTTGCCTGGAATTTGTTTGTTGGGCTATTTTTAGATACAGGTTTAAGAATCTTGCTCTGTTGCTTCCTGATTCAGTGAAATTCTGCATATGTTCAAAAGAAGTACATTTTTTAATTCTTTTCCACTCTGAATTTCAGTCTGACAAATCACAATAATGTTCTGATGAAGATCAGGGGACAGGAAAAGTATGATCATAACACAATTAACCACATTTTTTTTTTTAAAAAAAAAGACAGCCTGGGCTGCATTCAGATTGTTTCAATTTTCTTAGTAACTTATATCTTTCTTATGATGATGATGGGAGTTTTAATTTTTTCAGATTTTAAGAAATATTGTTGGAATGGAAACAATATTGAATGCAAACTATTGTGGGATTGGCATGGCAAATTCTTGTCACTAATTATGATAGGAATGTGGGGTTATTTATTTCTTCAGTACAAAAAGTTCTTAACCATAGCTGGATCTTATTGGTAGAAATGTAACTTTTATTTATTTATTCCCATGAAAAATTAACACTTTAGAGTCACTGTTATTTAAAAACGTCTGGAAATACATTTCTTTTGCAGTATATGAGTTATAACTGAATCATTTTTACCAAATGAAATATTACATAAAGATACTTTTAAAAGTATCATGAATAGACTGACATCAATGAAATCATGCTCATTCTTTATTTGTTACTGAATAGATTTCCTGCCTGATAGTTTGACTGCGCAATACAGAAGTGTCTTGAGATTTTTAAATTTTAGTGTGGCAATGTGTGTTCAGTCTGGATTGATCTCATTGCTATTATTTTGTTCAACTACTATTGTAATCTTCACACAGGTTGCAGATTCGCCCAGTATTTATTATTGATTTAAAGGAGTCAAGTGAAGTTTGACAAAAGAGATTTGGTTAGATTAAGGAAATGATAAAAAAATAAACATCTTGAAGAAAAGGACTATTTATAATAAAAGATAGAATGTTTTTAAAGACAAATGGACTACCCCAGGAGTAGTACTCGAGAGCAGCCGAAGGTTCTTCGGATGCCATATTGTTTTACTGTTTTATTAGATTTATTCTGGCTTTATTTTAGAGTGTTTAATTTTGGCTTTTGGTTGACACAGAAGATATATCATAATTATAAATCATAAAGGGAGAGAAGTACATTATAGCAGTAACTCTGTGGATAGTTTCACCTGAAGAGAAAAGGGAAGATGTTCCAGGAATAGATTTAATCAAAACAGAAGGAGGAGGTGCTTAAAATGAAAATGGATTAATTTGTAATAAAAAGAAATAAGAACTTCCATCAGGAAAGAAACTCGTAATTAAAATTTGTGAGGCTTAAGACCTGGGAAGGATGAAGTTCTTGTTTATTTACAGAATTGGAAAACAAATCCTGATAAATGTGTATTGGGAAAGATACAAACTGTCAAACTTTGAATAAATTCAAAGTGAAGTGGGTTATTCAGGTTTATATTATAGTGAGCATTAGAACTTTTCTGTACCATAGCAATGAAAGAAACATGATCATTTGCCCAAATTTCAATTTAGATTTTTTTTTCACTAATTGAATTCAGAAATCAGGAAGGGAAAAAAAAAATGACATTCCCAAGCCACATGAAACTGTAAGAAACTCAGGGTCCATTAAACAAAAATAACAGCTGGTCAAAAAGAACAAGCAGCATTAGATGGAAATGCCAGAATCAATAGATATATCTGCTAACTGGTTTCCATGCCCAGAGAAAAAAAAACCATAAGTGTAAAACCATGGTAGGCAATTCTGATACTTTTCCATTCTGAGCTATTCAAGAAACCAGTATATTCTGACTAATCAGAATATTATGGTAACAACATTACCATAAACTAGAGGCTATTTCTACAGCTCTCTAAAATTAGCTGATAAAGTAAATATTATTCTGCAGCTAATTGGATAAGGAATTATGCTGGTGGCATCTTTAGAAGAAAACCATATGGAATTAAAGGAAAGATGCCAGAGAAAGGCATTAGTCTTAGTTGGGTTCCCTGCTTAGGTCTCAAGCCACAGTTGGAAGAAATGATATATGATTACAAGCATAATTTGGAGACCAGCAAATTAACATCTTTATTAAATTGTTCCAGTAAAGCAGCATTTAGAATAATAAGTCATTTGTTACTGTAGTCAGATAGCAAAATAGTACATGTAAGGCTAACATTTTGTCGTATACTGAGTTCAGATAAGAAAGAAAAGGAGATAGTTGGAAGGTTTTTGATAAAAATACCAACATCTGTGGATTGCTTTAGCTATTTTTTGTTAGCGTGTGAAATTAAAGATACTATTTGTACACTATTTTGTATTTCCTTTCCTTGTTATCTTTGATATTGGTATGTAGACTAACTTATTCTAAATTAACCCTGGCAATGACCAGACAATCGACAAGGAGGCAGAGAGGAAAAGGATAAGTCTTGACAAATAAAATAAAATAAATAAAAATAAAAATAAAATAACACTTGTGGACATGGAGGAAAGGGATTAACTTTCAAGGTAAATATAGTATAGTATAGTATACTATGGAGGGTTAAGAGCTAAGTATCTCCAGAAAAAAATTCTGAGATTTCCAACAAAAAGAAGTGCATAACACTACATAAGGGTGAAGAACTTAGATTCTTGGATCTTCCTATATATATTTGGCTTCCATTTGGTATTTATCTTTCTTAAGAGGACAGTCACATCTCATATACATTCAGTCCATAAAATTTTAAATCTTTTACAAACCAACTTTCAAATGCTTGCACTATCTTGATAGTCACTTGATTTTTATCCATGCTTTTATTTTTACTATCTCTCTACTGCAGTTATATATTTCTTCATTTATTTTAATCTTTAGTGAAGTTTATATAAAAGTACACAAATGTATTTATCTATCCTATTTTTTCTCACTTCATGTAGAGTTTACAAACATCCACTCTATTTTCCTTGACAAACACTTTTTTTGATACATTAATCAGATTCCTTTGTTGCATCATATAAACAAATATTTATTGCAATTTGCTGGCAGACATTATCTTAGAACCATTGTAGGCTACAACCTATTTCTTGGTAAACTAGAAAAATGTGACATAGACAGCATCACCACCAGATGGATTTGTAACTGGCTGGCAAACTGTACTCAACAAGTAGACTTTAATAGTACTACATCAACATGGAGGGAAGTAAGCAGTGAGGTACCACAAAGTTCTGTTTTTTATTTATTTATTTATTTATTTATTTATTTATTTATTTATTTATTTATTTATTTATTTATTTATTTATTATATTTCTATACCGCCTTTCTCCCGTAGGACTCAAGGCAGTGTACAGTCAAGAAAAATATAGACACACAAACACCATAAAATTGCTAATTAAAATTATTACTTAGTTTGGTCAATCAAATAAAACCCAGAATTAGATAACATTTAAAAAATCATTCACATGTTCGTATGTTTAGCCCCGCCTGTTGGAACATCAGGGTCTTGAGGGCACGGCGGAAAGCACGGAGATCAGGGATATTCCGTATCTCCGGGGGCAGTTCATTCCAAAGGGTTGGAGCCCCCACAGAGAAGGCCCTCCCCCTGAGAGTCGCCAGTCGACATAATTTGACTGACGGTACCCTGAGTAGTCCCTCCCTGTGAGAACGAACTGGTCGGTGGGAGGCTATTGGTGGCAAAAGACGGTCTCGTAGGTACTGGTTTTAGGCCCAGTACTCTTCAATATCTTCATAAATTACCTAGATAAGGAAATAGAAAGGGAACTCATCAAATTTGCAGATGACACTAAGCTTGCAGGAATAGCCAACACCACAGAAGACAAGCTCAGAATTCAAAAAGATTTTGACAGACTTGAACAATGCGCCCTATCCAACAACATGAAATTTAATGTGGAGAAAAGTGAGGTTTTACACCTAGGCAAGAAAAACCAAAGGTACAAATACAGATTAGGTGAAACCTGGCTGAAAAACAGTAACTCTGAGGGGGACCTTGGAGTCCTAGTGGACGATCACTTAAATATGAGCCAGCAGTTATGTGGCATCAGCCAAAAAAGCTAATACAATCCTTGGTTGTATAAACAGAGGCATAGAATCAAAATCACGTGAAGTATTAGTACTGCTTTATAAAACCTTAGTAAGGCCACACATGGAATACTGCATCCAGTTTTGATCACCACATTACAAAAAAGATGTTGAGACTTTGGAAAAAGTGCAAAAAAGAGTAACCAAGATGATTAAAGGCTCAGAGACTAAAAAATATGAAGAACAGCTGCAGGAATTTGGTTTGGCTAGTCTAGACAAAGGAAGGACTAGGGGGAACATGATAGCACTATTCCAGTATTTCAGAGGTTGCTTCAAAGAGGACGGAGTCAACTTATTTTCCAAAGCAGTAGAGGGCAGGACAGAAAACAATGGATGAAAACTAGTCAAGGAGAGATCATCCTGAAGTTAAGGAGAAACTTCCTGATAGTGAGGGCAATTAACCAGTGGAACAGCTTGGTGTCAGATAGCAATAGCAATATCACTTAAACTTATATACCTCTTTACTGGGCTTTACAGCTCTCTCTAAGTGGTTTACAGAGTCAGTATATTGCCCCCCAAAATTTGGGTCCTCATTTTACCCACCTCGGAAGGATAGAAGGCTGAAATAACCTTGTGGGTGCTTTATCACTGGAGGTTTTTAAGAAGAAACTGGACAGTCACTTGTCTTAAATAGTGCAAGGTCTCCTGCTTGAGCAGAGGGTTGGACTACAAGATTTCCAAGGTCCCTTCCAGCTCTATTCTGATTGATTGATTGATTGATTGATTGATTGATCTTTTGGCCACTGTGTTATTCTCCAGATTTGCTGGCATAGTTTTCTGTAGATATTCCTTCTACTTCTAAAGTTTTCTCCATTGTAATGACTGGAGTGTTGATCTAAGGTCCTATTTTAGTACTTGAATTTCTTGTAAATCGAATCTTCCAAAGTAGTTTGAATTTTAACATCTTTAACATACAGAATTTTAGGATACGCTCTTCTTTTTAGCTTGATCTTCTTTGAATCAGTTACGATCTATCCACTAGTATAAATACTATTATAACTGACCACAAAAATTATGATACAGTATTGATGAGGCCAAGATTCAGTTTTTCTGTGTTTCTTGATATTTCAGAAACCAGCTATCAAAGAAAGTTAAATGGGGTGTGCAAGAGGACAATTGATGGTCTGATGATAGTACATCTGGATACTATGTTAACAGCAGTAGACCAGAGGGCAGCAGCATTCAATGATATTCTAGATCTAAACCTAAATACTAAAGTACTGAAGTTAATCTATATAATGTAAATATAATTTCCCGTCCATGTCATCCTTTATATTGGAAGAAACTACAGAAGTGAAAATGTTGCACACTTTGTTACTGAAAATTTGATTGCCTATGACATTTTATATATTCATATTAGAGCCAGCATGTAATTTATAATAAATAAAGGAATGAAACCTAAAGGTATCTCTTTTGATCATGGTTTTCAGGATTCAATGCAGAATATAAAGGGCTTAAGACACAGGGTTTGGTTTTCTATTTAAGACAGCAGCTCAGACTTGGCCAGGAGTTTCTTCACCTTCCTGAACTATGGGTGAAGAAATAGTAGGAATAGTAAGTTATATAATCATATTCATTTTATTCCCTAATCTTAACCTTAATCCTTCCATTCCATTCAGATAGTTTCACTGGAATCTGGGAGAATAACAGAAGGAATAAGAATTGGTCAGAAAAGACTGAAATGGCATTCAACAACTTAAACCAGCTGAAATTCCAAAGATCAATTCAAATAGGCTTTAACCAAAAGTCCAAAGAGTCCAGAAACATATGGTAAATTTTAAAGGAAATTAAAAACACTCTAAAAGGGAGTGCCAGTTATAGTAGATGAATTGTCAAGTTTTAAAAAAAACTCAACTAAAGGGAAAGAAAGTGGGAATTGACAATTTATATCTGCCAGGAAATGGAGAAAAAAAAATGATAATCATGATGAAAACAGATTATGGCTTTAGCTTCCCATGGATTATATAAAACTAGAATGATAATTGAAGCACAGATTCAATTCCCACTAGATGGATTTTTTTACTTTCAGCAAATCTTTGCAGAGATTTACTGAAAGTGAATATTCTGAAAATATACAGGAATATGACAATTCAGAGAAACTGCTAGAATCAGCAGAACAGTCATCTCCAATTGCAAAGGAAGTTCAGAGAACTGAGGTTCAACAGATGGCAGGATAGGATTTTATCCCAGTACTAGGAAAATACATGTTACCAGCAGAAGGAATTATCAGAATCAATATATACAAATGAACTTCGCTCCCATTGTGTTGTTTTCAATGAAAGTGAATTTTCTTTCTATTACAATTAGAACAATCAAGGATATTTTTCTCTTTGATTAAAGGTTGGTTGACATGAGTAAATCATACCTAGTGAAATAATGGAGAGAGAAATTAAAGATAACGGTTGGGTTTGGGAATGTTTACAGTAATTGAAAGTGATTCTTTTTCAGTGAAACAGGTGTACCCAATCTTCAAGATTAATTTAAAGGTCTGGCGGTTTGTGAGCCATTTGCTCAGAATGATTTTGTGTGGTTGAGTGGTATGAAACAATGCAACTATATCTACAGATTTGAAAGCATCATCCCTGAGAGAAGCCTTTACTCTCAAAGTCTGGGAAATAAAGAGGGATAATAGTTCTAAAATGTCTCTGTTTTAGTTAATTAGTTTCAGCTTTGAGATCTATCCATTATCCTTATCCAATATTATCAAATATCCATGCTGAATTGTTAGCTATGTAAGGTCCCTAGACCTAATTGATTTTCCCACTACTGATTTGGTGTCCCTAGGATTCTTGTAGTAAAATAAATTCCTTTTTGTTGACAGATTTAGATAACAAGATAATCCTTTAAATAGCAAGATATGCAATGACAGTGTAATGTATCCTATAAGTGTGATGCAATGTAGACTGGATTCCCAGGAGGAGGGGAGAGGGGGAGGGCATTCTAGTTGTGTAGCAGAAACTCAATTCAGATAATTTGGGTAAGAGAAAGATAGTGAAGATAATTCCTCCCTAACAGTTCCCAGAATACATACTTCATATGTTAGAGTGCACACAGTGTGACTATTTTGAGAACAACTCAGGAGCAAAATACAATAAACAGAGGTTTGTCTTTCAAACAGTGATTTATCTACAAAGAATATACATACACATTCTAGGCAAAGACAGGCAATCAATCATCAACTATAGCACAGAAGCACACATGGAGAGAGAGACACCCTCGCAGGGCCTCTCTTATGTAGACAGCCTCTTAAAGTGATAACCCTGCTGACTCATTCTCATTGCATCATCATTTCAGTTTACAGCCTTACAGCAGCTGGTCAGCTATTAAATCATCAGTACCCTGACATCATAGCTGTGCTAGTTTGCTTTAGTTTGACAAGATTTTGCCTATACAGTAGGTGAGGAACAGTTAAGAAATATGCTTGGAACAGTCACAATATATCTTTCTTGGTTTTTAGAGCCTGAAAGTATGTGGGAAAGACCTTGGTACATGGGGTGAAAGGATGCTGCCTAGGGAATAGTCAAATAAGAGGGAGCATAGCCAACCTTTGCATAATGGGCAGAGCAAGAGACTCCGAAGGGAGTCTGTTATAAAGACAAAAATAATTTTTTAGAAAAATACTATTACTTTATTAAGTAAGAATTCTATACCTTGTTTTGGGCACCCTTAATAGCAGAAATATTACATTTTACAGCTGTTTCAGCAGAGAAACTAGTAAGTCTCCATATTTATTTATTTCGAATTTATATACCGCACCTTCTCCATATATCTTTGAAATATCTTTATTTCATAAATGAAAATTTCTATTTAACATAGTTTTAAACTATTATTTATTTTGATGTTATCTTACTGCTGTAATCATGCTATAATTCATAATTCATCCAAACCAGAAAGGTTGGTTTGAGCTCTAGCTTAAGTCCTATTTCAAATTTTCAGTAAAATTTGAAAATAGAAGGTAAGTAAAATTTAGTAAAATATTTGTATACATTCTATATATTTATGTGTTGGGGCAGAGACCTTTCAAATTGGTAAATAGTTCAGTTTGTTTTAAATACTGTTTTGGAACAGACTAAATTCAGTTAGATCTATCCATTGACCTAATTCTAGCTCAGCAAACTATTTTTCCTCAAGTGAGAAGATAGACTTTTGTTTTCTCTGCTTTCTAATTTTACCATAATAAATTGAGTGTACATTAAACATAGTTTTATGCTCAACTTTTAGGCAATAAAGCAGTCAATAGATAAGAAGATTACCATTTGGCTTGAGAATTATCTAAATCTTAATTCAAAACATTACTATAATAAATCTAAAGTTTTCATTTTTTTTCAAGCAGCCAAATCTATCCATTTCATGAGAACAGAAATATTCTTAGTGCCAATTCCAAAAGACCCTAAAGAACTGAGCTTTGTACAATCATTTCATGCTAGGTTATGCTAACGAATTCTGATATTCCAGTGGGAATTATTTAGAAGTATGCATAATGAGCATGTGTGCGTGTGTATGTGTGCATGTGAAAACAAAGTCTCAATTTACAACGCCACTGATTCAGTTCAGAAACTGCATTTTAAAAATACTGACAGAGCATAGGAGGGGGAATATTCTTTGGCAGCCAACTCTGCATACTTATGCTACTGGAAGCAAGGTTAAAGATATAAATAGAGATCTTTGCAGAATGCCAGTTCTATAAATATATGAGAGGAGTGACAACTTTACATTTTCTCCTGTTGAGAAATAGTTCTTAAATAGATGAGAGTTTTATTAGTCAGATTTTGAAATACAGCAGCAGTATGCTTGAATGGGTAACAGTTTCTGTATTCTTGGAGAGATATTGAACCAAGACCTAATTATGTCATCATGCTGTTAATAAACCTACTGTTTTCTGAATGATGTGGTAGTTTGAATTATCTTAAATAGGACAGATGATTGGTTTAATGTCCCACAGAGAGTGCTATTCCAAAGACTGTATCATAGAAGCATTTTTGTAGCCTCTGGAAAATGAAACAAAAGGATCCAGTCATAGGAATTTGACCAGCCTGTTACTTAAAGAAATTGGAAAATAAAACTGGATATGATCAGTCAAGCAAATCAATTTTTATGGAATGCCAAGAGTCTATAGTTTGTACAGCTTCCACAATTTATCAGTCATAAACATAAACTGAAAAAGATTTTTGTAGCATTGGCCTATAATATCTTTTATCCATTTTATTTTGGTTAACTTGTCTCATCAAATAGCCTTTCATTAAAATTAATCAGAACTCATTTCTGAACCTGTGAGGTTCCAGTAGTCTTCGTTTTTCAGTTCTGACAATTTATGTGGTTATCTTTTAGTCCTTTCTTTGTATTTGCTCCCAGCTTTGATTCAGAACTCCCCTTTGATTCTAACTTTTGGCTTTTAATGTTGCTCCTGGTTCCCATCTGTTGTTGTTTGTTGTTAATTTCATTGTTTTTCCTGGCTCTACACTAACCACGATCAATATAGACAGATTTAAAAGTAGAGGCACAGAGTTTGTAAAATTGCATAGTGACTTGAATTAGGTACATTATATAAACAGAGGCATCAAAACAAGCCTTAAGGATTTTGTGATAGTGGCTATTCATAGATTATATAGCCAGTACCATTTCAATATCCTGCCAGTTACAATTTCAGCTACTATAGCTATTTCTGCTAATAAAATGCACATTTGTCTGGTATCCCAAATTAGCTGAACAAATTTGTTGGAATCAGCACTATAATTCCACCATCAGCCCCAACACACACACACACACACACAGAGAGAGAGAGAGAGAGAGAGAGAGAGAGAGAGAGAGAGAGAGAGAGAGAGAGAGAGAGAGAGAGAGAGAGTCTAGAGTCTTTATATAGCAAACATCTTTTTTCACTGTTGTCAGATTGTGGTAGATCATCTTTATTTTTTTACATAATTTAACTCTGGGATCTAGAGAAAGTCTTCAAGTACAGATAATGTAATGAATCTGAAACTGTCAGCATATGTCTTGCTTTATTTTTAAAGCCTCCTCTTTTGATCCCATTAGTATAATTGGTTTGTATAATTTCAAATACACGCAATATTTCATTTACTTAAAAAGATACTATGTGTGAATGGAAAATTAATGTTTATTTTAAAAGACTCATTATAATGTTTTCTGAATAGAAGAAAAGGTGAAAGTGAGGGAAAGAGGGAAGAAAAAAAAAAGCCAGAGTAATTTGCTAAGACTCTTGCCATAATAACCTTTAATGAATAGAGATGAAACGATCTGCCATACTGAAAGTGAAATCTACTGTATATGCTATCATTATGGTTAACTAACTATGCTGATTTCTATTTCAAAATAAGATTTCTGAATACCTTGGAATAACTAGGAATAAGCAAGAATGTCTGGAATATAATTTGTTAAATGAAAATACAGTCTTTCTTTTTAAAATTAGGAAATGTTGTCCTGGGACTTTAGTGGAATATTTAAAATACTTGATCTCATTAATCCTCTACAATGCTTCCTCAAATATTACTAACCTGTACAAAAATAAGTCAATAAATATGATGCTGTTGCTGTATCCACTTAGTCTAGGAGTTTTATGATGGATCTTGTAAGAGCTGTCATTCTGCTACTTTAAGAACAGGAGAAATTCTACCAATAGCTAGAGGGAGGGAGCTATCTCAGCAGAATTTTAATAACCTAAAATGATGGAACATTTTTAATTATTTGTTATTATATGAGGATAAGTAATCTTCCATACCAAAGATCTGACAGTTCTTTTCATTATAGATTATCTTGCTTACTTCCCAATAAGAGTAAATCTCAGGTTCATGAGACTTGGTACATGTATTGCAGTGGATTAATTTACTGAGAATAATTCTGTGTTTTGTCAAAATTGGGCAGCTCGAAAGCTCCCACTTTTCATTGCGAATTAATCCTTATTTGGAAGTGAGAAGAAAAATGTATTACTCTTTTGATCTTTTACATGTCTTTCAAGAAATATGGTGCGAGTTCAATTAGGTTCTTCTGGGAAATTTAATGCACCCTATTTTATAGCAGAAGGACTTTATAGAGACATCTGATTTCTAACATAAGTCTGTTCTGGATGAGAACATTGACAACTGGAAGAGAAGACTTTAGGATTTTATTTGAAAAGAGGCACGTGGGAGTTTGCCTACCTTTAATCTATGTGTCTCCAGAGTTCAGAGCAATTCAACCAGGCTATATATTGTTATATAGCCTGGTGTAACTGTACAATTCTTTCTGTTTGAAGTTAAGAATAATAGATTAACAATGGAAACCTTTCCTCTTCTCCCGTTACAGCCACTGCCCGAAACTGTTGTCCTATAATGTGTTAGATTAAAATTCTAATCATACTCAAGTACTTAAAGCATAAAATTTATAAACTTTATTCTAGAATATCCAAAACCATGTTGCACAATATGTTTAGAATACAGCTTTTTTCACTTTCAAAAAAAAAAAAAAGTGGATGGGCATGTGACGTACATGTTGCCTAAAATCAGTATTTTTGCAGAAACTGCAAAAACAGTTTCTAGAGGAAATGGGTAAGATAGATGTTTCTGGTCTCTTTACTCCCATCTAGTAATCAAAAGGATTTTTCTTCCTAGATATATGAAAATATTGCTCTTTCTTCTTTTTCTGGTTTTCTATACCATCTCAAGGTACTTAAATTGTCCATAATCCTTGTTTTTATTTCAAAATGCAGTATTCCCATTAAATCCTGCCTTGTACTGGGCCCCCAAATTTCAAATGTTTTTTTTAAAATAGAATTGTATTTTGACATCATTAGGTTTACCAGATCTGGACTGCAAAAACTCCAGAAAGCAGAAAGGAGATACAAAATAAAATTTAACTCTTAGCCCTGAAAAACTTCAACCTACCAAAATGAAATGGGGATTAAAAAAATGGAATCAGTTTTATACAATAATTGATTGGAATGACTTGCCTTGCCTCCAGAAAGTGTTCCATCACTGCAGGTTTTAAGAAGAGATTGGACAGGTGTTTGTCTGAAATGGTTTCCTGCTTGAACAGGGAGTTGGATTAGAAGACATCTAAGGTCCCTTCCAACTGTCTTATTCTGCTATTCTGAAATTGCTGATAAATATTATGTTGTAAGAAAATAGTTTAATTAAACAATATGTTTAGAACCATGCTAAATTTTCACAATTCATTGAAGCCCCCAGTCTAACAATACCACTGAAAAAGAAAAACAAGAAATCCAAGAAAAAAACAGCATGGTTTCATCCCAGATGACAGATATTGTATGAGAACAACTGTACCATGTCTTTCAAAAATCCTGGAGCACTGGGAAATACCAGAGGATTGGAAAAGAGCTGATGTGGTTCCCATCTTGAGTCCCTGAGTTCTTCGGGAGAAGGGCGGTATAAAAATTAGATTCAATAAATAAATAAAAATAAATCTTCAAAAAAGAAAGAAAGAAAGAAAAAACAGACTTGGGAAACCACAAACCAATCAGCCTAACATCAATACCTGGAAAGATACTGGAAAAAATAATAAAAAACCAGATCTGTGAACATCTAGAAACAAAGTTATAACTAGTAGTCAGCATAGGTTTGTTAAAAACAGATCATGCCCAACCAATCTTATTTCATTCTTTTTTTAAAAAAACAAGTTTTATTAAATTTTTCTTTCATGTACATATTTGACTGGGTCACATCTTATACTTCTTATAACATAGTTATATATTGATTTTTATAATCTATTCCAATGTTCCTTTTTATTTTTTCCAAGTACAATTTACATATCTCAATTTCAGCCATAATATTCTTTTTCCTTCTTTGTCTTATCTTAATCTCTTCTTAATACATAATATATAAACAGTATCACCATCTGCCCTTCATTTCCTAATTTCTTAGCATAATATCAATTAATTATCTTATTTCTCCATTTATAAAATATATTTCTCAGAATCCCCATCACATTTTTTGGCTCTGAACAATGTACTTCATCATATTCAATTCTTACATTGAAACCCTTTAACATAATTGACCTTCCACATTTTATCTTAATCTTCTTAGTACATGATAAGCAATATACAGTATATTGCTTATATATTGCTTCTCATTTATATATATTCTCATATATTCCCTTTTTCCTGTTTTGTGTGTTCTAGCAAAATTTCTGACTTTTAGTTGTCTTTTAATGATTCACACATGTTTTTAAACATCTCAATTAATTCCTCATACATCCAAGACTCCATATTATCAATTTAAAAAATTGTTAATATTTTAACTTATATTTAATTAAGATTTTAAAGTCCATATAGTCTCTTTTTATTTCCAGATAGTATCCAGTTCAAATATTTGTCCAATCCACTCCAATTTAAAGCTATGTTGTTTTCTACCTCTGTTAAAAGTCAAGACCAAGCAATTTTAAAAAAACCAAATGCTCCTTAAAAGTTCTCACAGTTTCTTTTCAATTTTCAGGCCAGTCTTGTAGTGCTTTCTTTCCATCAGCAGATGTCTCTCTCCAATCCATAATGTTTCAGAACAACAAAGTATCAAGCTTACAAAGTATTTTAAATCCACATAGAAAATACTTTCCCTTGGATTTCTTTTCCTTTTAGTACTTTTAGTTTCTCCAAATTCAGTTTTAAGTCCAGATATAAAATTTCCTTTCTTAGGCTTTAATATTTTAACCTCCTCTTTGTTCTTCCTTCAAGCGTCAGAGATATTTCAAATCCTCATAAAAAGTACTTTCCCTCGGGTTTCTTTTTCTTGTATTAAATTTAATTTCTCCAAATCCAATTTTAAATCCAGTTATAAAGTTTTCTTTCTTGGGCTTTGGTACTTTAACTTCCTCTTTGTTTTTCTCCCTCCATTAGAATTCCCAAGTGCCAATTAGCCACTTATTTCCTCTCTGGGATACCTTTGAAGTGTTTTTAATTTCAATTTCCTTTTTTACCTGTGAGTTGGCCAATCACTCACCCAGTACCAGCATTCCATTCAAACACCACTCCTGCACAAAAATCTTATTCCAGTTGCCCCAGTTTCAGAACGGTCATTTTTTAATGACTGCCACTCCTGCCGCCGGTTCGAAGAGCAGCTTCGACCTTTTGAGGAACTTGCCTGTTCCTCTTGGTCGTCTGAAGCACCTCTCCTTCTTCACCATCCCTACAGGACATTTCTGGTCCGAAGAGGCATAGAATCAAAATCACACGAAGTATTAGTACTGCTTTATAAATCCTTAGTAAGGCCTCACCTGGAACACTGCATCTAGTTTTGGTCACCACATTTACAAAAAATATGTTGAGACTTTGGAAAAAGTGCAAAGAAGAGTAACTAAGATAATTAAGTAACTAATTAAATAACTAAGTAACTAAGATTAATTAAGGGCCTGGAAATAAAACACATGAAAAACAACTGAAGGAATTGGATATGGACAGTTTAGAGAAAAGAAGGACTAGCAGTATTTCAGTATTTAAGGGCTGCCACAAAGAAGGGAGGGTCAATTTATTTTCCAAAGCACCAGAAAGCAAGACAAGAAACAATGGATGGAAACTAATCAAGGAGAGAATCAATCTGGAATTAATGAGAAATGGGTGTTGGTCCACACACCTTAAAGTTGCTGAGGTTGAGAAACACTAATCTGTGCTTTCTTGTAGTTAATATTTATAAGTGTAAGTGCCATCTTGTGCTTTGTGCTTCTGGGGAAACAGGTGGATGAAGGAACTTTCTCTATGGATTTTTGTGAATAATCTGTGTGTGAGGGAGAAAGGGAGATAAAGCTATGGATGATTTTGAAAATTTTAGATTACAAAACGTGGTGATAAAAAAAAAGATAGATCATGTTCTTGTTTTCCCCTTTTCTCTAGCTTTTGGATTTTATTTTGACACATCTTTTGGGAGGCAGACTCAAGGAAAATAATTTTCATTCTCTTATTCAGGATTAATTCCAGATGGATTCTGTGGGATTTATAAATATGTAGAAGTTTGCAGCAATCATGCTGATCCAAAGGCGACCCTGCGACATAGCACTAGTGTATAGATAGTTGTTGTTCATTTGGGTTATGTGGGTTATGTATTAATGGTTTTCAATCATTTTATTTACATTTTTTAAAAAAATGATTGAGTACTTCACACAAGCATTTTGGTTTATGTGAGTCACTTCTATTGATATTTACTGGATTAGAAATTGAAACCGAGACATTTAAAATATTTATTTGATTTCACAGACCTCCTTTAGAGGCCTCAGAGACATCCAGAGTTTCTCAGACTATACTTTGAGAAATACTGATATAAACAAAGCAAAATATATGGGTATATGGGATATACCATATATGGAAACTGTGAAAGTATGAAAGATATACCATATATGGAAACATATGAAAGTGATGCAAAACTCATTAAAAAAAACCTAGCTCTTCATTACATTCTGAAAATGTCTCTTTCATTATTTTAATTTTATATTGAACTTGGACAAAATGTTTTTGCATCCACAAAAAAAGGCAAAACTTCAATTGCACCATCACTCTCAACTTTTTTGCCATACATTGTGAACTGCAAATATTTAATAATGCTTCCCTAAAAAGTAAAATTCCTATATTTCATTTGAATTAAGTTGACTATACTTTAGCCTCACACAGGTATAAAATAACTTGTATCATAGTGAATTTAGAGAAACACAAGACAGCTAAGTTGGTTTGAAATCAACCAGTATGATTTCTAAAAAGAAACATGTAAAAACTGATCATGTAATATGGACATGTCAAACACAAAGCCTGTGGGCCATATCTGGCTCGCAATGCATTTAGATCACATCCACAGGGCCACACAGTAAGGGACTGGTCCCTGCAGCCTTGGCCCTGTCCCCCCCCCAACCCGGCTGGGTGCTCCCCTTGGGCCTCTGTACCCCACCCCTTCTTCAACAGGCCCCCTTCCCCCAAATAAGCTTGGAACCCCACTTTCTTTCCCCCTGCCAGCTGCCCCATTGCCTCTCCTGCTGTTACCTCCATGCGGCAGGTGGATGCATTGACAGCTGCATTCGCCCTGACCACCGCTGGCCAGCCAGCCTGCTTACCTGCTTCCTGTCTTACTTACTGCTTCCTGTTTTACTTACTGTCTCCCTCAGGCTGGGCCAAGGCCACTGGGGGTGATGTGAAAGCAGGACGAGGAGAAGGAGCGATTGGCTGAGACATCTGAGCCCAGCTCCTGCAGGACCAGAGGCACTGATGCTGCCATTGCTGCTGGGGCCCTGAAAAGGGGAGTGGGAGAAATGGAGATTGCTGTGATTTTTGCCCCTTCCCCGTCTTAGTTAAACACCTCTGCCATCTCTATCTTGGGGATGGTGGCAGCTGTGGAGAGCTATGAGTGGTAGCTAGAGAGAGAGTGGAGCAAGAGCCAGAGGGGAGGACAAAAGAGCTGTTGCACCTTAACCTTTTCCACTACCCTCCACGGAGTGCTGTCTTCCATAGGTGATCCTGCTGTGGACATTCAACCGCTGAACCACACTTGCAGCAGAGGAATTGACAGGGAGCATAGGCAGGGCATGTGTGCACTTTCCAGACCATGCTGCAGCCTTCATTCACCAGCCACCTCCATCTGCCAGCCTGTCCCAGGCTGGTCCCCTCCAGATGTGGACTGTTGGCCTACAGATTTTTTCCCCTTCCCTCACCCTGAGTAGCAAAGTGTAAGTATTCTTAAGAACTTTAAATGTTCATATTGTAAAACAAAATGGCCTCTCCAGGTGGCTGGCTGGACTCCTTCCTTCTTTTTCTCTCTCCCTCCTTCTTTTTTTCCTTTCCTTCCTTCTTTTCCTCCTTCTTTCCGTCCTTTCTTCTTTCCTCTCTTTGTGCCTTCCCTGTGGTGAGACTTGCTCCATCTGACCCCACAGTCCCAAATCAGCTGCACCCAGTGAGCGGCCACGCCCACCCAGACATGCCCACCTGATCTCTGTGAGTAGTCATAGTCTTACATGAAAGACTATGACCTTTGAGGGCAACCATAATGCTCATGTGGCCCTCAATGAAATTGAGTTTGACACGCCTGATGTAGTAGGACAAAACAGATTGAGGTCACTTTTGTTCAGAGCGCACATAGGACTTACCATATTTTTCGGGGTATAAAACACACCTTTTTCCCCTAAAAGAGGGTGAAAATTTGGGTGCGTTTTATACTCCAAATGTAGCCTGCCTAGCCTCTCAAATGGAGGTTTCAGAGGCTGAAAAAAGCCTCTTAAAGGGAGGTTTCAGAGGCTGAAAAAAGGTCTCTTAAAGGGAGGTTTCAGAGGCTGAAAAAAAAGCAAGACACAGAGCTCACAACCAACGAACCTGTTACTAAAGTTCACCTCTGGGAACAGCTGATTGGGGATATTTCAGGAGGCCATTCACCCACCAATCAGCTTTTTTTCTTATTTTCCTCCCCAAAAACTAAGGTGCAATTTATACTCCATTGTGTCTTATAGATCGAAAAATACGGTATGTAACAATTTTAAAGTAAAAGAATATTTTTTCTTTGTAAACTTTTAAAACAATATAAAAATCACTATTTACTACTACTCATTACCTGTTGTGCCCTATTGATATTCACTAGTTTCTCAAATTCTTATTCTTAAAAATAATATAAATATTCCTACAATTTATACATTTGTTCAGATTTATTTAATTCTTCATTCAGCACTTCTAGATTTAACTGTTGTTTCTTAAAATAAAAAATAATAAAATAATAAGCTTAATAAACTTTTATTAAGTTTTTGTTATTTATTTACTTTTAGTTTTTCTTATTTAAAATACATGTGTAACACTTCACACAGTAAAAATGCTAACACATGTCTTATTTGCACATATCTTGCTCTACTGAGTTTTCTTCAACATTTTTTAGGATACCAAATATAAAATACCTTCCTATGTGTCAGTGCTACATATCGTGTTTTCCCAAAAATAAGACCATCTTATATTTTTTTTGAAACCTGAAATAAGCGCTTGGCCTTATTGCCATGCACTCAAAAGCCTGATTGGGCTTATTATCAGGAAATGTCATATTTTGGGGGAAACAGGGTAAATAATTTAGATTGTTTTCCACCCACAGGAAAAAAATATTTACATTTTTAATTTGATATGTTTATCTTTTATCTTTTAATTATTATTATTTCCCGTGCATGATCTATATAGTTGACGTAATCTATTTCACATGTTATCTGCTTGCATTTATGTCAGGGCGTTGATTAATCCCATGTTTGGCTCTGGGAAAAATCACCCTGGTTTAGAGGATGGATCGAGGCTTATTCCTTGTTGCAATATTCTGAAAAAGAAACGCGAAGAAAAGTTTCTAATAAAACTCATTTATTTGTTATAAAGAAAATAAAACACCTCACTAACTAAGAAAAGTAATTGCTACATTTTTGAAATAATTCTTGCCGGCTATTTCTCAGCCGGACCTTGCTGGCAAGAGAACAAAGGAAAGAGGGTGTGAAGCAAGTGAAGGAATGCAGACATGCGTAGTAACTTTTGATAACAATTCTTGGCAAGGTACGGAAAGTCAGATAGTCCAGAAATGATGAGTTCAGCTGGCAAATAAAATAACGCAGTGACAATTTATTTATTTACTTTCTGTAGCCACCCATCTCCAGGAGTGACTCTTTAGCTAAGCAACAGGGATTTGCTTCTAATCAGAGGTCAGCGGAAGAACCAGATTATAATTAGGAACAGTTCAAGAGTTGCCTCAGGTGGCAGATGCTGGAGATTATGGAAGTTAACAGAGCAGGGCGCACCATAAAAGCCTCTCGTGCTCAGATGTGTGATATCCGTACATAGAATGGTTGAATGTCTCAAAAGTGTGTTTTCAAAAGGCAACTGTACTTTCTTCATTTTTCCTTGAAGTCTTTCGCTTCTTATCTAAGAAGCTTCTTCAGAAAACTACCCTTCTTCACAACATAAGCCCTTCTTCAAGGGAAAACACAGCAATCTTTTGAGAAAGCACCTTTGGGATAACCATGACCTGGATGACTGGAAATTCCATAGACATTTAGAATGGTTGAATGTAATCTTATATTTATTGTAACACAATATCTTGGAAAACAAAATCCACATTCTAGTCAGATCTTCTTCCATAATTAAATACAGTGCATCTTGTACCTTTTCATGTCTATGCTAGACATATGCTATTAATATTGTACTGTTCACAAACAAGTTACGTGAATATGCAGCTTTGTGTATAAATCAAGGAACTACTAGATTATCACAAACAGTTCTGAACAGGAACTATGCTCATTCTGGGTTCAGCTCATACAAATAATAGATTCTTAATAAATATATAGTAATATTCTTACTACCCTGTTTCCCCCAAAATAAGACATCTCCTGATAATAAGCCCAATCAGACTTTTGAGTGCATGGCAATAAGGTCAAGCGCTTATTACAAGGTTCAAAAAAATATAAGACAGGGTCTTATTTTTGGGGAAACATGGTATAAGGTGTAATAATTTCATTAAATATATTTTCAATGCAATTACACACATATGCTTTTGTTGGAAATATGACACCTGACTACAGTAATGTTTCTTTAACTTATCTAGCTTCTCATTTGAATTAATTCTCCATGAATCTTCCTCTCTTGGGTCTCTATCCAGCTTTTCCTGACAGCATGCCAATTCTCCATAGTAACACACCATCTGTCATATTATTAATCCAACATTTTGCATACAAAATCAAAGTCAAAAAGTTTCCACGATCAATCTAATTCAATACCTTATCATACTAGTTTTTCTTAATAGCTATAATTTAATTTCTCAAGCAATAACTTATGCAGTTTTCAGCATGCTTTTGTAAGCTTGTAATTTTTCCACAATTTCAGTGAGAAAATGAATAGAATAAATTGTCAAATAGAAATTATAATAGAAATATGTTAATTTGGGTTCTGAAACATTTGTCATTTTACTTATCAGAACAAGACTTCACCAAAGATGCTTAAAGTAGATAAATACAGCAATATATCATTAGTCACAGTGCTCTTTTATTTCATTCACTGGAATTCTGTTAATAATGATGCCCATAACCCATAATTCAATTATGTGAAACTTTTCCAATGAATTTAAAGGAATCTAAGCACTTTCAGAAATTCAACCTGGGACTTAAATGGATGTTTTAATGCAGTTGCTGAGGGTTTTTTTTTTTTTTTCAAAATAGAATTTTCTAATGGTGCAATATGGGTTTATGGGACAAATGTTTCAAACTTGTTTGTTTGTTTTTGTTTTGTTTGTTTTATTTGATTTGTATACCGCCCTACTCCCGAAGTACTCAGGGCGGTGAACAGCCACAACATAAAAACACATTAGTACAAAAATTAAAACAGAATAAAACCGAATTAAATAATTTGGCTGAAGACTGATTTAAAACACCCCAATAAATTAAAACCAATTTAAAATTAAAATTAAAATTTATTTTAACTTAAACCCTATATTACACTTTTATACAATAATCAATTGTCATTTTTTTCTGTTTGCTATGTGTCAGCCCCATTAGGTAGATCAAAACAGGAAATCGTTTCCACAGGAAGTTTAAAATTATTTTTAATGAAATTAGCTACAGTGATGGAGTATTACAAATCTGATTGTCCTGTATCCTCTCCTTCTATTTATACTTTATGGAATCTATTCATAATAGTGTAAATGCAAAAGCTTTTAATGGAAAATCTGCCTGATATTACCACTCAAGACTATATTCTTACTTTATTAATGACATCTACATTTCCTTTTTAATGGAAAGCAGTCTAAACAATCTTTTTATTTACTAGGTAATAAAATTTTTTGTTTTAATAATAATTTAACAATATTAAAATACCCCCCCCCACACACATATAACTTCCACAGAACAAATATGATGTCAGAGATCGATAGACCCACCAAAGAAAATTCTAAATATTCTATAGGACAGTGGTTCTCAACCTGTAGTCTGTGGACCCCTTGGGACCTGTCACAGGAGCTCTGTGAAGACTTGAACAAATGTTATGATTTAAATCTTGAATTAAGTCTTGATGGTTCGTGGCCATGGTCTGTGGTCATAAAAGGTATTTAAAGTGGTTCATGGTGAAGAAAAGGTTGAGAACCACTGCTATAGAACTTTGATTCCTATTTCTCAATGTAATGCTTATATGAATAGAAAACCATCTCTTGAAATTCATTCAAAGTTTACTAAATTATCTATGCAGAGAGTCTCATTGTAAACAAACATACTTATGCTTGTCTGTAGTTGCCAATAGAATTATGTATGCATCTGTATTCTAGTCTGTATTAGCAAACACAAACTTAAGCCAGATGGAGTACAGTTGTTTTCATGTAACTTGACAATATGTTCTGAGATCATAACTAAACTAAATTTGATGTTATAAACATGTGTGTGTATGAGTGTATATGTGAAAAAAAAATGAAAATACATTAAAACTTTCAACTCATTGCCTATTCATGTATTTCCTCATATGTAACCTAATTAATCAAGTTTTTTTGCAAATAAAATGAATTTCTGTTGAAGCCATAAATGAGGAATTTTTGTTTGTTTGTAAGGTATCATATTCTGGTATCAGCACTGAGGCCCATTCAAAAAAATATTTTGAACATTCAATGTTGAAAATATTCAAATGTTGGCAAATAAATTAAATGGACTAGTCAAGCATTTTCATTTACCAATTCTGGAGCTAAAAAAGCAAGCTCAGACTGATCTGTTTCTCCTCATAAGATCTAGCAGTGCTGATTGCTGAGAAACAAAGGAAGCCAATAAAACATTGTCAATATCTTTTTAATACTGTTTAATCTTATATTCCTCATTTACCATTGTTCAGTCCTCACCATTTTTGCCTAGTGTTCTTTATCTAACTATTCATGTGAATGATGGTATATTTTCCACCATAAGTACAATAATTGCTGTAAAACTTATATATGGATAAACATGTATTCTTATTTGTTCTCCCCTCCCCTCAAGAACCCTTATGCATATTGAAAAGGGCATGCTAGCCAGAGAGAAGGGAAGAAAAAGAATATGTAAAAGGCTACTAAGAATCCACCAGAATGTCACCATATATGGCTTAAGAAAGTCTCCTGCAGTCCCAAAGTTAGACCTATACAGCCATTATTCAAGGATTGGCTTCTATGTTGTGGGATGTGAGTTTTGTAACTCTGTATGCCAGTTCATATCCTAAGAATTAATATAAATTTCTTCCCTGACTAAATTATTTAAAAAGCATTATTTTATCTCCTTTATCACTTGCGTAAAATTGTACAGAAACTTCAGTGTGTAGTCTCAGCTGCAAATTGACAGTTTTCACTGTTAAATCATCATAAACTAGAAATTTATTTTCCCCTCTCTGAATTATTGCATTCTGGGCAAAAAAGCATGACTTAGTTTGATAATATTATTTCACTCTTTTTTTTACTTCTTCTCTGATCATTTGATAAAAGAAGAGCAAAATAAAACTCTCATTATGTGAATTATTTCAAATGAGAAAAGTGGGATTCATGTCAGATTCACATTAAAACATATGCAAATTAATACTTTTAGCCTATAGTTAAATATATCAAAGAATTCTGGTGTGCTCAGGCAGTAATCATTGCTTGTAAAATTGAAATGAAGACTGTCTTAATTCTCTGAAGAACAGAAATATTTGATCAAGCCAATCTAATATAATATTCTGTTCCCACAGACACTAAGCAGTTGCCCATGGGAGTCTCACAAACATTTCAGAAGAATAATGGAATTTGTTATGGTGTACAGCATGATATTTGTATACTTTTACTGTGGCTACTCTTAGTTGTTCAGTATTCTTATTAAGTCATCGAAATTGCTGATCAACATCAACAGAAAAGCAGACTTCACTACTCAAACCACATCACTTCAAGTTTTTCCTGCAAAAAAAAAAAAAAAAAAACTACAATCATTTTGTATCATAAAAGGATAACAAGCTGCTTTTTATGGTTTATTTACCACTGAACCTTTATACGCTTAACAGGGGGACAACATTTGTGCCACTTTTGATGAAAACAATTGTGCTTTCTTTTGTGGACCCTCTTCCATCCCACATTTTTACTGACCTATCCAGTACAATTCTTCAAAATCATTTGCAGAGTCACATTTCCCATGTTTTAATGTCCATTTCTTTGCTACGGATAAATTCTTAGGAACAAGTTTCTATTCTTTTTCATTTTACTCTCTCAAAGACTATTATATTATATTATGTTAATCAATAAATAATTATACTGCTAAGAATATAAAAGTATCTGTACCAAACCAAATAATTTTACCAACTTGCGTTTGCAACAGAAGTCACCAATAGTTTTTTTTTCCCTGGGAGGGGAGTGATTTGTACAAGTACAATAAAGCAGTTAGCTATATTAATGTTCCATGTTGATTATAAGATGAATGTTATTCTTGACATTCAACAAATAGTCTTTTTATTCCTAATATTATGAAACTGTCTCAATATTTTATTTTATTCCTTACCTACAGTACATCACATTTTGCTGAAGAGTATGGGAGCGACATAATCACGGAGGTGAGTTCAATCACACATTTATTCCAGATTTTAGTTACTAAACTGGAATCATTCTCAGGCATACACATTTCATTGTTTAGAAAGTGCACGTTAAATGCATTTTAACGTGCATTAAATGCATTTAAATGCATTAAATTCTGGACATTTTGCTGTGTAGAATTATGATCAAGATTAGATCTACAGTTTCTGATTAGTCTATCAACAGTACAGACCACCCACCATTTTGTGAGTACAGGAATAGTAAATATTTTCTGTTACCACACCAAGGCCATCAAAAAATTAGAAGAATGCTCCCCCAACTGTATTTTGGAGCTCTACTTCAAGAGAACTATTTTCTACTCTGTGCTATCATAGCAACATCCTCAGATCTTTTTGTCTGGAGTGCCTAGCATGCTCCCTTCAATGATGGAAGGTCTTGTTTAGCCATATCATTCTGCTGGGCTGCCTTCTATCTTAGATCTGCTACTGGGCACCCTTTTGGTTTTGGTCCAGAATGGCGAAATATACTCTCCTTTGCCCCAAAGGTGCTTTTTCAAGAGGCAACTGGACTTTCTTGTTTTTCTTAGAAGATGTTTCGTTTCTCACTAGGAAACTTCTTCAGCTCTGATTGAATGGTGGGAATGGAAGGATTTATATTGTCTCTTGAAAAAGTACCTTTGGACAAGCGTAACCGGAATGATTGAGAATCTCCATAGATTCCCTCCTTTCTTTCCCATTCTTTGGTTTCTTTTTTGCTGTTATTATTCCCCTATTAAATCTTTAAGTTGCAACATGAACACATTGGAAAAAAGCTACAATGAATGCCATGTCTTTGCTTATATGAATTGAACCATCAGTTTTTCCTTGCTACAAAGTCTCTATGGACAGAATGTAGGCATGATGGGAAAACCTGTTCTCTTTTAATTGATCATTATAGCATCAAAGCAAACATGATACAATAAGGATGTATTACTATCAAAGGAAAGAACATGAGAAGATCTGTAGTGATCCCTTTGTCTGCAAAAATCTTGGAAAGCAAGGGAATGAATTGAATTAGTGAGAAGGGATTTTCCCTAAAAGGGAAGGACAAACATTGGTTGATTCATGGCATAAAGGCCAGCAAGGAAGTCTTCCCCTCTCGGCATGGATGGCAAGGACAAAAAGAAGAGGAATCAGCAATCATGTCTTTTTGTAGCCATAGTCCAAATTGAGCACCATCCCAATCCAATTGCCAAATCACTGCACCCCAGACTGGAATTACCAAAATCAGTTTTATGACCAATTGGATCAACACAGGAGAAATTATCTTAAGTTGCAATGTAGAATTGTCCATAGCATCAATCTAGTATCCAATTTTAGTCCATTTTAAAGGGACAATTAGACAACCCCTACATTTAGTTATTGTTAACTCTAAATTAGTGGACTACATATTTGTCCAGAGCTTTGTTAGCATACTGAAGTACAGATGGTCCTTGACCTACGACCGCAATTGAGTCCAAAATTTCTGTTGCTAAGTGAGACACTTGTTCAATGAGTTTTGTCCCATTTTACAATCTTTCTTGCCATAGTTGTTAAGTGACTCACTACAGTTGTTAACTTAATAACATGATTGTTAAGCGAATCTGGCTTCCCCATTGACTTTGCTTATCAGAAGGTCACAAAACATGATTATATGACCCTGGGCTACTCCAACCATCATAAATATGAACCAGTTGCCAAATAGCTGAAAGTTGATCACATGATCATGGGGATTCTGCAAGGGTCCTAAGAGGGAAAAAGATCATAAGTAATTTTTTTCAGTGCTGTTATAACTTCAAATTATAAGAGAGCCTGGGTAGCTCAACAGACAGAGCACTGTAATTTAACACCAGCTGTCTGCAATTAAAGTAAGATCGAATCTCGCCAGGCTCAAGGTTGACTCAGCCTTCCATCCTTTCTAAGGTAGGTAAATTGAGGACCCAGTTTGTGGGGGCAATAAGCTGACTTTGTATAAATATACAAAAGTATGAAGGCTATTGCTTAACGCACTGTAAGCCGCCCTGAGTCTCCGGAGAAGGGCGGCATATAAATCAAATAAAAAAAAAAAAGGTCACTACATAAACTGCTGTAAGTCGAGGACAACCTGTACTGAAAACCAATTTTAAAAGCAACTCAGATAAAGAATTGATAAAACTAGTGTGAAAGGGGAGGCTGCCTGCAAAATGATAAACACATGCACGGCTATTGCCCTATTTCTTTAAGACCTTTCCCTAGCCAGCTCAGCAAATAATGGTTATAAAAACTGAGGAGAGGCATCTCGGTGTGGCCGTATTGGAGGGAAAACCTGTTTTGTTTATTTGGGAAAACAAAACAGCCAGAAGCAGCTTAAGGCAAATAGAGATACTGTCCTCCAGCAGTAGGGCTCACAAGGAAGAGCAGGGGAGGATCAGGAGCTGTAATAGAACTGGAGAAGAGTAAAATAGTAAACAGTTAGTACTAGCTGTGAAGTGCTCATGTGTGCATTGTCTAGAGGCCTGTGTGATAGTGTTGATTTTCTGCGAGTCCACTAACCTGGGTATATGTAAAAGAACATGTGACAATTAGTAAAAAAAAAAAGCTAAAATCAATTATAACATGATTTCAGGTCACTGAGCTGTCAAACAGCTGTCAAAATATAAATAAAATATGTTAGATATTTTCTACCTGAAAGGTGATAATCTTCTTAATTATTAACAGATGGTATTTTTTTCTTATTTCACACTATGAAAAATAATTTCTAAAAAGGAAAAAGACTATATGTAGGAGATTATCATGTATAAAATAACTTAATAAATAAGAAAATACAGTTTCCATTTAATTAGTGAGAAATAGAGGTCTGGCTTCTCTGAATAAAACAAATATACATTAGAAGTAAGAATAACAGTTTTGTGATTAAATGTTGCATTTTACTAAGATCTGGTAAATTAATTTCTGATTAATATTAAAATAGCACTAATGGTCTTGTGCTTTTAGTTTTACATTTAATATAGTAATTGTTACATATTTTCTTTAGAAAATCATTCACTTATTCAAATGGCTATGGGTACATTAATATAATGGAATGATCATGATTTCAAAGTTAAAAAGAGAAAGGAATTGCAATTTTGTGAAAACAATAGTAAAGTAAAATAATTTAGCCTAGTTCTGCATAAGAACATTTCAGATGTTTTTGGTGCAATATTGAAAAGTGCTTGAGGAAAATTGTGAAATCACATGACAAGCCATACTTTGCAGTGGTGGGTTGCCCTTGGTTCGCACTGGTTCTATAGAACTGGTAGTAAAACCGGCGGGAGGCTCCGCCCACTGACCCTGACGTCATCAGAACACTTCTGCACATGTGCAGAAGCTTCTGCACATGCGCATGGCCCCGTTGCGAACTAGTAGTAAAGGTAAGTAGAACCCACCCCTGATACTTGTCACCCCTGATACTTGCCACACGTGTCCTTTGTTCTATGTATACCAACAGGGATTCTGGACTTATATCCACATCATACATTATCTGAATCTCACACCTTCTGATTACAAGAGTTTCATTTAAGCATTTTCACAAGTTGTTCCAGGGTTTTCTCCTCCTCCAGAACAAGGACTCAGTGGCAGGCTGGGTTGTTCATCCATTCTACTCTACTCCATTGGGTGATATTCTGCAGTGCAAGGGTCTCCAACCTTGGCAACTTTAAGCCTGGAGGACTTCAACTCCCAGAATTCCGCAGCCAGCTTTGCTTTCTGTTTTTCCTTATTACTTTTATATTACATATCTAAGGTATATACATGCTATTTTGTAGGTAGAATCTAGCATGTTCTTTTCTGCCTGCATGCTCTTCGTCTTGTGCTGAATCATCTGTCTTCATGAAAGGTGTAGGCTGTCCACGGTCTGTATCTTCAGGGTTTAGTGACTGTGGTCTATATAATAAATTTCCTGAGGTTTCACTAGGGACTAACTATTTTTGGACAGCTTTTATCATGGACTCTCATGTTCTAATTCTTGTTACTTTTCTATATTACTCATACCTTCGTCTTTTCTTGGTCTTTGGCACATCGTTTCAGTACACCCTAGCATGCAGTTTGCATTTCTATTCATCTGTACCTTTAGACGGACAGTATGAACTACATTAGACTGAATATTAATCAATATTTCATTAAGCTCATCATTCATAATAATCATTAGAAAAGGTCATTTGCTAAGCAAAGAAGTTACATTCCATTTGAACGTGGATTTTTTTCTAGCTAAGCTAGCCTTTCTATACCTTTCAAAATATTCCTTCGGAATAGAAAAGCCACAACCTATATAAGCAGAAATCACTCATCTCTATTTGTGCTATGTAGCTCAGTATATGTAGTCCTCTTAACAATGGTGGTAGCAATTTAATAACTGCAGTGATTCACTTAACATCCGCGGCAAGGAAAATTGAAAAATGGGACAAAACTCATTTATCAAATGTCTCATTTAGCAACAGAAATTTTGGGTTCAGCTGTGACTTACAAACACAGTTGAACCCAAAATTTCTGTTGCTAAATGAGACATTTTATAAGTGAGTTTTGTCCCATTTTTCAATCTTCCTTGCTGCGGATATTAAGTGAATCACTGCAGTTATTAATTTGCTACCACCATTGTTAAGTGATCTGGCTTCTCCATTGTTTTTGTTTGTCAGAAGGTCACAAAAGGTGATCACATGACCCTATGACACTGCAACTGTCATAAATCTGAATTTTGATCATATGACCATAGGGATGCTTGTAATGGTCATGAGTCACTTTTTTGTTGTAATTTCAAATGGTCACTAAATGAACAGTTGTAAATCAAGGACTAGCTGCATCTGAGTTTTGAATAGACCAGACTCTCCAGGCAGATTCTGTCCAGAGATCCCAAATGTCTGGAAAACATATGCTGAAAAGCCTCTGCTGCTATTAGATGTGACAAAAGGGGCATGAAAATAATTCAGATCTCTCTGAATCACCTATCACCTATCCATAATCCATCATCCATCCATCATTTATCATCCATCTATCATCAATCTATACCTCCATCCTACTTCCTCCATCCATCCATCCAATTTCACTGGGTTAATTGTATACAAACTGTGGTGCCAATATATTTTGTTTTTTTGCTTCTTTAATATTATAGTGTTAATATACAAAGGCTGACATTGTGGTGTAAAGAAAACAATCTTACACTTAACACCAAAAAAACCTAAAGAATTTATAATTGACTTCAGGAGGGAGAAAGATGTACATTTACCATTGTACATAAATAGTGAGGAGCTGGAGAGGGTTGGTAGTTTTAAATTTCTGGGCATTTATATCTCAAAGGACCTCTCATGGATTATGAACGTTAACATGCTTGTGAAGAAGGCACAGAAGAGGCTCTACTTCCTGAGAATGCTCAGGAACATAAATCTATCTCAGCATCTACTTCTGTCCTCCTATTGCAGCACCATTGAGAGTGTCCTGACATATGGCATTCTTACATGGTATGGGAGCAGCTCTGTAGCGGACAAAAAAGCTCTACAAAGAATCATTAAAACCGCCCAGAATATCATTGGGCTCCAGCTACCAGCCCTGGATGATATCTTTGAATCTCGCTGTTTAAGGAAGTTGCATAACATTCTCAGAGACTCTTCCCATCCTGCTTACAATCTTTTTGGACTGTTGCCTTCTGACAGAAGATACAGAACAATTAAAACTCGGACCACATGTTTTCTGAATAGTTTTTATCCCAGAGCTATAATTGCACTCAACAATGAACATCAGTCAGCTGTTGGACAGTATTACTTGGTCTGTTGTGTGGATGTTTGGGTGGTTTAGGGTTGAGGAATTTGTGGTGGATGTGAGTGTATTGGGGATTGTTATGTGTGTTGGACCTGGTCTTTGGGTGTTAAGTGAATTTTGTTATATGGATATACTGTGTATACACATACAATGACAATAAAGTTGTTGTTGTTGTTGTTATTAATAATAATAATAATAATTTACTTTATTCATTAAACATGAAACTCAGTCAACTGAACATTCAAAAATGCATCACAAATTCCATTGACTGATGCTAATGGTTGATACAGGTTGCTGCCAGCATCCTAGGTATCAACCAAGTACCTTCTTAAGATGTATGATGTTCCAAGTAGTGCAGTTTTTTGCAGTTCAACTGGTGTTATTTCAAGAAGCTGCAATTTGTTCATGTATCTTATAAAATTCTTGGACATGGTACCAAGTGCCCCGATGACAATGGGTATCGCTGTTACATGTTTCATCCATAGCCATGTAGCTTCGATGGCCAGGTCGTGATATTACATGATTTTTTTCCAATTCTTTTTCTTCAACTCTGGCATCTCCTGGTATCGCGATGTCAATAAATGGTACGTTTCGGTTTTCGACAACCGTGATATCTGGCGTGTTGTGTTCCAAGTGACGATCTGTCTGTATTTGAAAGTCCCACAAGATCTTCACCTTCTCATTTTCTATAACTTTTTCCACTTTATGTTCCCATGACTTTTTGGATACAGGTAAGTTATATTTTTTACATAATGACCAGTGGATTAATTCAGCAACTTGGTCGTGTCTAGCTTTGTAATCAGTTTGTGCAATTTTGCTGCAAACAGTTTAGACTTTGTTGTTGCAAAGTCGGCAGTTTGGATTTTCGGTGGATTTTTGTATCTTTGCTTTCATGGCATTAGTTTGTAGTGCTTGTTCTTGAGCAGCAAGTATTAAACCTTCCGTTTCTTTCTTGATGGTTCCCATCTTAAGCCATGCCCATATAAAGTTGTCATCACATTTTCCTTCAATGTTTTTCAAGTGCTGTCCATGCAAAGCTTTGGTTTTCCATCTATTTAATCTGTCATCCAGCTGTTTTTCCTTATATTCTGCCTTTGTTTCTGTTTTTTTTATATAATGTTCTCTGTTTTCACAGCCTGCAGCAATTTGTCTGTACTTTGGTTCACATAATCATTCAAACTCCATTTTTCTTCTACAGTTTGATGTATTTGCAATAGTCCTCTGCCCCCTATTTTTCTTGGCAGGTACAACCTGTCAATGTCACTTCGTGGATGTAAAGCATGGTACATATTCAAAAGTTTGCACGTTTTCCAGTCCAGCCAAAGTTCAGTTGATCATTCCAGATGAGTAACATATCACTGGAACTGCCCATGTATTAATGCCTCTAATTATGTTTCCAGCATTCAGCTTTGAATTTAATATTTTGTGGACCCTCCTGATGTATTCCTTTTGCGTTGACTCTTTGACTTTTCCATTCAAGATGTTATCTGCTTCCAATATGCCTAAGTATTTGTAACCATCATCCTTTGCTAATGCTTTTACTATGTTTCCGTTTCCCAGTTCTATTCCTTCTATTTTTTTCCATTTTTCCTTGCTGCATGGATAATAGGCACATTTTTCAAGTCCAAAGTTCATTTTGATGTCGCTGCTGAACAGTTGAACTGTGTTGAGTATTGATTTAAGTTCAGTGGGGCTTTTCACATACATTTTTAAGTCATCCATGTAGAGTAGATGGTTTATCTTGCCATGTTGGCTTGAGATTTGGTATCCCAGTTTTGTGTTTTGTAGGATTATTGTCAATGGAGTTAATGTGATGTTGAGCAGTAGTGTTGTGACCTGTATGTGGCCTGTGCAGCTAGTAGCTGATTCAGACAGCAAGGAGGCTGTTATAGTGCTGCTCCAACAGCCTGTGCAGCTGGCACTTGAGTCAGACAATGAGGAGGCTGGAGAAGATGTGGTGCCAGAGGTGGGGATTCAGCCAGAGCCTTCAGACCCTCCAGAAGCTCCCTTAAGTGAACAGGATGAAGAGGAGGAGCCTCTTCTCGATGCACGGGTGCGCAGAGCTGCCAAAAGGCAGGAGTGGGTCCTCAGGAGGAGGTCTCCTCGAGAGTAAGGCTTGGGGCTAATTGACCAGTCCCCTAGCCTATTTAATGAGGAACGCCGACTGAAGCAATTTGCAGGGAACAATTTAGTTCACATACCTTTGTGTCTTGTCTTGCTTATCTTATCAGCTTCCTGCAAATTGCTTCTGGGCATTCTGCCAACCATAATAAGCTTTCAGTTATTATTCTTTGAATTCTTGGCTGCTGTTAATGCAGTTAATTAACAGCTGTTGTTGTAAAACATTGGTTTACTTAGTAAACTAAGGTTTGAATGGACTTTGTGTGTGCTGCGTTCTTTGGGGTCCGTAGCTGGGGTAGAACAAGTAGTGGTGAAAGTGAGTTCCCCTGGAATATTCCTTGTCTGATGTTGACTTCACCAATGTTCTCCCCATTTGCTGTTAGAACTGTTTTCCATTTTTGCATATTTGCGTTCAAAAATGTACAAATATTTTATTATTATTATTAATAATAATAATAATATTGATGATGATGTTGCTTTACGGTTATGTTTTATGCATTGTCCAGCATTTATAAGTATTTGAGCAGTTTTAAATCTTCAATTAATTAATCCTTCCACAAGTATCCCATTTCAGAACACTGTCTCTATGCATTAAAGGGCCATAATATGGGTGAGATGAACAACACATTCATTGTGCCATTTCCATGCAAAGAATTATAATGGGAAAAGGAATATATGACAAAGCTAAAGTATTAATAACTTCTTTGAGTATCAATATATTTTTTGTTGAAATGAGGGATATTGTATATTAGAAGATGATAGTTTGATGGTAATGAGATTGGTAGCATGTGGTAGCATTACAACATTTGATTCTATCCATTTTAACTTACTAACATGGATTTTAATATTTAAAGTAGGTTTTTATGGATCACATGCAAAGATACCTAAACTGGGAGTAAAAATATCAGAGTTCACTTCTGAAAAGAAACCACCCATGAACAATAAATACTCAGTCTTTCATAGCTCTGTAATTTAAATATTACTGACACAGATGTTTGTATATATAATTGAAACATTAATTTGGTTTTAGATTTCCCAGGAGAGTGTAGAAGGCTCTGACATTTGAAAGAAGAGAAACTATGCTACAAAGGGATTACAAAGAAGCAGCCTAAGCAATTAAATGATGCAAAACTTTGTTAAATTTTGAGTGTTGTAGATCTTTAATTGATTCCTGGCTCATTTATTAAAGGGAAGAGTGTCTCCTTCATTTTGAATGAAGGACTTATCAACATGTAGAAGAATGAATCTTTCATTTCAGAAGGTTCATATGAATTTTCAGTCAATTTTTTATTCTTCTGGATCTTGATTGAACCTTTGAGTTGATTTCCTTTCCCTTAGCTTCCACATAACCCTATCTGATTTATTAATATGGTAGGTTTCATGTTGCCAAAACAACTCCATAAAATCAAGCTTGACTCAAGGGAGTCTTAATCTTTAGCACAACTTTCTTTTGGGCTGGAACTGAACAGCAAAGTAGAGATTTTCGGTAATTGCACTAAGAAGCCAGAGCCCCAATTCAGCAGGTTAAAATAATTACATAACTTGAACAGATGTTTTAACAAAACAAGTGTACATGTGTTCTTGGTGTTTCTCACAATGAACATATGGAAATTCAGGATCTTAGTTCCAGTCATTTACCCAGGTTGCTAGTTCACATTCCTGATGAGGAAAAAAAAAATATTTAAAGAAAAATAAAAGCATCTGCAGTATCTTTACTGAAATGTTCAGAAGGTGTACACTGAAATATTCATTCCATAATGGGCTTAGCAGAGACTCTCAGTTTTCAGGAAGCAATGCATACATTGTATTGTAATATTAATTTCTTTTTCTCTTCAATATATTTGTAAATTAGTAAATAAATCAAGCTATCTTCAGCAGGAAATATGAATAATATCACAACATATTATATCCCCTATATCATAAATAATCTGACATTTCTAGACATTTTATGATGTCATATGTTGCATAATTCTGGGCTGTTGAGATAAAATAACATGATGACAAAATATAGATGCAAGGAAATCCAGTTGTCTTTAACTTTATTAGTCAAACCTGAGGAAACAATATACATTTCCTGCTTAATTTTTTTAAAAAAAATCCTTCAAAATATATTGATGAATTTCTTAGTTTATTGCTGAAATAATTTCTATTAAGAATTCAGTAACATACAGGAATAGATGTAGGATTGGTGAGCAGAGACTTTAAGGTTCATACATCCATCCTTCCCTCCCCGCTTCTCTCTAAACACAAAGACTTTACCCAACAAACTCTCTCCCTCTCTCTGTCCCTCCCTCCCTCCCTCCCTTTCTGTCCATGTATCATTTTTCTTATTAAGCAGGGTAAATTTATTACAAATTTATATTTTCTATATTTTAATCTGTTGATAATTGGGTGGATTTTTCTTTATATTTTCTGATTATAAAGGGTGCGTACTTCACTCATTGTATTTTATTTCTTTGTTCATATAGGAACCACACTTACTGTATTTAGAGCAGTTAAGGATGTTTAGGAAGAAATATTCTTAGTGCATTCATTTATCAATATATTACCTGATGGACTTAATGAATTAAAATGAACATTATCTTCTTCCCTATGGTAGAACTGTTTTCAATTACTTAAAAAATGTCCTATCAGGTTCAGTCCAAATTGGTAAAAATGTTGAATTTTTAAATAAATGCTACTAATTGTGAAGACACTTGATTCTATCTGAAATGAATAACATTCAAAATTCCACTTGTGCCTTGCAGTGTCCTATGATAATATTTTTAAAGGCTGTTATTCCCTCTCTCCCTCCCTCCCTTCCAAGTGGATACATTTTAAAAGTTTGTCTTACTACAAATTTGAAACCTGACAGTTCTACAAATATTTTGAATTTTAATTTAAAATAAAAGACAATGCTTTCAATTGAATTAAATGACTAGCCTCTTCTTTAATGCTATATCTTGTCAGATTTCATATATACTGTAGGTGTAGTCATTTTGTTCAAATGCAATTTTATAATATTTTTTAAAAGGAGTGCTATTCATTAAAAACAATAAGAAATGGGAGACTTTCCAGTCACATTTATAAAGATAGGTATGGGGTTTTTATTCTTTAGGTCTAGAAAGAAATATAACTACAAAGAATGATTATTTCATTGCCCCTTTTTTATATAGAAAGGGGAACACTTAAAATGACACAAGTCAACAGAGCATGTGCTTCACTGAATGGCTGGCAGATCAATATCAGCATTTAAATGAATTAGTGGATCTATAGTTGTGATAGAAACCACCTTCTTATGATCCTTTTATTCAATGTTCTTTGTAATCCCTTTTCTTAGGTTTGCTTAAGATCCTACCAGCTACAATATCTTTGACTTTGCTCATGCCATCTGACTTTTCAGCCTTTAGCCAGAAAACTAATTCTGCCTTCTGAAGAATAAGAAAAGACATATCATGGTATAGGGTAGGAGTCATAGTGCTTCAAAGTGCTCTTTCAATTTGATGAAGCTTTGAGGAAGTATTCAAAGAAAAGCTTTGAAGTGAAAAGCACTTGGAAATAAAGCAGAGGTGGTTATGATGCGTCTTCATTTCAACTAGCCAAAGAGGCTTTTATACATAAGCAGAACTGCTTTCTTTAGAAGAAGCTAATGGGTAAGGTATATCATTCATACCTTCATGATTCACACAGAAGAGAACATTCACATAGAAGCAGTGTTGCTGTCTTTTCTGGGACAAAATATCAATGCTGAAAAAAGAGCTACCTTCTCTATCATTGGGCTGATTATATAAGAAAATTCCTCAATATTTTAGGATATTCAGGATGTTCTGCAACTGAATCTACTATGACTTCTCTGCAAAAGCTTTTTTCCCCATTTGATTTTATTAAAAGTACAGTCTAAATTCTGAGCAAAGATTGGGAAGATACATAGAGGTCTTAGAACAACCTTCTTCTATTTGGGATTCTCCAAATATATTGGAATGTCTCCATCTCTTTCTCCACCATCAGCATCACAACTACTGCCATTACCATCATCAACTTCACCTCCTTTTCTTTTGATTTTACTATGCCTACATATCATTGTTAGCTACACAATGGCTTGAATATTTACATATCAGAGTTTATATCTATTTGCACTTTGCATATTATAGAAAAATCCATATTTTTGTTCGGTGTCACAGGTGATCTATGCGTGGACAGAATGTTGCCAGTTTAGATTATAACCATCAGGCCTCTGCCATAAAAAAACCCTCTTCCATTACATGTTTATAATTTTTCAAGTTATTGTAAGGCACTCTATTGTTTTTGCAAAAGGAGGAAAATAATATGACTTTTTTATAATACAGTACTAGTCGTAAATAAGAAATTCTGTCTTCTTTCAGGAAATTGTATAAACAAATACATCATTGAATTGAGAACTGTTATTTGTTGGTGTACAAGTAGTATGCCATTGAGATTGTGCCAAGTGAAGTAAATACAAAAGCTTTATTACTGCCCCATTTCATGCATCACCACATCCATATTCTGACTATATGTTATACAAATGCTGATTATTATCTCATCTTAAAGCTTCTAAATAACTTTGAACTGAAGTACCTTAAGTGATGTTAGAGAAAGGTTATCTCTACATCTGTCAATACCTCTTCTAAAGTAAGTCTAGTAGACACACAGAAATGAGACTTTTATTTGATAATTCCAAGTTTGTAGAAATCACTTGAGCTCTGTATCATTTTTATTCTCAGTTTGAGAGGCAAATGTATCTGGCATTATTTAATATAACATTTGCTAGGTTTTATTGATAATGTATTTTGTAATAGATACAGTGTAAGGAATAAAACAGAACAGAATAGAAATTATTTAGATTTAATTATATTTCTCAATTTTGGGGGGTTTTCTTAATAATAATTATAAAAATAGTAAGCACCTAATAATAGGCACCTTGTGTGCAATTCCAA